>NC_141685.1:982867122-984297281 GCF_964263255.1 Lissotriton vulgaris
AAGCGTGCGTAGTAATGCATTGAGCACCCGGATGTTGGTGGGGCCATATTATTTTGCAGGTAAAGAATTGGAAACTTATAACTGATCGGTGCTAGGAAAAAATATTAACTTGATATAATGAATATATCTCCTCGCACACCATAACAGTAACCTTGAAACTAGACCCTGTCTATAAGATGACAGATGTTAGAGTGTCGGAAAAATCTATTGCTAGTAATTCATTTAGAAGGTGGACCAAGGAATCTCATCATTGAGCCCACTGCGATGAGTGTCAAGTTTCAGGACCCATTTCTGTTCCTTCAAAAGACGAAATTTCGCCACATCCGTAGTGTGAGAGGGAATAAATGGTTGTTCCAACACAGTCCACTGGAATGCAGTGGAAGAATGATGTGCTTCTAGAAAATGTGTGGTAAGCTTAGTGGCCTGCCTCTTACAGCGAATAGTGCTCTTGTGCTCAGATATTCTTACCCGTATCGTACGCGTTGTCATTCCCACATATTTGTACCCACAGGGACATGTTATTAGGTAAACTAATCGTTCACTGTTGCAGTTCGTGAATTTTATTTGTTTCCAAGGCCTAGATGTACCTATGTCAACCTCTGTTGTTTTTTTTTTGGTTTGTGGGCACGCCTGACATGAACCACAAGGGTGGTGTCCGGTAATAGGAGAAAGGTCCCACAGGGAACCCAGGGCCCTGGGTTGTTCTTCTCGGGGTCTTTTGTGGACCATCCTGTCTTTCAAATTTGGACCTCTCTTAAAAGAGAACAGTGGAGTTTGAATGTTCATATGCCCAGAATTGAGAATAGGCCAATGCCTTTTGACCGACTTTTGGATTTTATTAGAAAGAGTCCCAAAGGTGTGTACAAATGTGAGTCTTTCAAGTGGGGGTTTAGGCGTGGAAGGTTCCAATAGTGCTGATCGGTTGTTATTCCTAGCCCGTTTCATCGATCGTCGTACCAATTTGGGTGGGTATTTACGTGAAATTAACTGGTTACACAATGTAGAAGAATGTTCCTTGAACGCTGCAGTGGTGGAACAGTTCCTTTGAACCCGCAGAAATTGTCCGAAAGGGAGATTCTCCCTTAAGGATCTAGGGTGGTGACTATCAAACAATAGGAGTGAATTCCTTGACATCGGTTTTCTGTAAAGTTCAGACTGTAGGCCATCGGAAGTGGCCACAATCATTAAGTCAAGGAAGGCAAGGCTATGGCCTCCTATTTCGATGGTAAACCTGAGGAAAGAGTTCCTGCTATTTAACCACTGGAGGAACTCAAGACATCTCTCACCTGAGCCGGGCCATATGACCAGCACATCATCGATGTATCTCTTCCAGGTCTTTAGATTTTCGATGTAAGGATTGCTGTCATTGAAAATATGTTCTTGCTCAAACGAATGAACGTATAGATTTGCTAGACTGGGGGCGTAAACGCTCCCCATGCTAGTGCCAGACACTTGCAAGTATATGTTCTCTTCGAATCTAAAGAAATTTCGCTTCATGGCCAAGGTGGCACAAGCCATAATAAAATGGACTGGTGCATTGCTGTCCAAATCCCTTGAGTCCAACAGAGTGGATGACTTCCAATGTCTCATCCTGGGGGATGGAGGAGTAAAGCGCCTCAACATCAAAGGAAACTAGGAGATCCGTGGTGGTATCAAAATCGATGTTGGGTAACAGGCGTAAAACGTCTGTGGTGTCCTTTAGGTAAGGTGGCATTTCTTGTACCATAGGTTGCAGGAAGTGATCCACAAAGGTTGATAGTGGTTCTAGAACAGACCCTATACCTGCGATGATTGGGCGGCCGGGAGGCGGCCTCTCTTTTTTATGGACCTTGGGTAAGGCATAAAAATAAGGCATCACCGGGTGTTCGGTGTATATAAAAGGCGGCTTCAGCTTGAGTAATCCAGCCTTCTGACGAGGCTTCTTCAATCATCATCTGGATCGTCCTTTTCAGTTCTTCTGTAGGGTCTTGGTCAAGGAGATGGTATGAATTCCTATCATTGAGTTGTCGTAGGCATTCAGACCGGTAAGTGCCGGTATCAAGTAGGACAATCGATCCACCCTTGTCAGCCGGTTTGATGGTAAGTTCTTTATCGGCTGATAATGATTTCAATGCCAAATGTTCAGCTTTTGGTAGATTGCAAAACACCCTGTTGTTCTCTGAAAAAAGGCTCTCTATTTCTTTTTCAATCACCTGCTCAAAAGCCAGGACCTGTGGTGGCATTAGATGAGTGGGTGGATTGAAAGTAGACTTGCACTTCAAGCCAGTATTGGTGTCTCTCCTCCTGTGATGATGTTTCCTTACAAGCGAAAAAGAAATGCAGTCTAATTTTCCTAAGAAATTTAGCCAGCTCAAGGCGGGTCTCAAAATTGTCATTCCGATGTGTGGGGACAATACCAAGACCCTTGTTAAGAGCCTTGTCCTCTGCTGGAGTCAAGACATGTTTACTTAAATTTATTACGAGTACGGATTCACATTGTTCTGTGCTTGTTCTTTGGTCTTGGCAGAGTTGCTCCTCAGGTTCCTCGTTGCCGTTAAAGTGGACGGTGGGCTGTAGTGTACCTGAGGTTGGGTCTGTCCTCTTTTCCTGCCTCGGGACCTGCCCCAGCCAAACCCTAAAAAAGGCTGGTCTGAAAAATTGCCTTGAAAGTTATGTTGAAAATTCGATGGGAAATTCGGCACACATTGGCCCATAGGTTGTTGATAAGGGCCTGATTGTTGGGGAGGGAAGAAAGGAGGAACTCCACCGAATTGCCACAGGTTTGGTGAACACCACTGTTGTTGCTGATTCTGATGGTTTCCTCTCCAGCTGTTACGCAGATTCCTCTTGCCACGTACTCTCCCGCGTGTATTTTGATTGCCATTCCCAGTGTCGCTTCCAGAGGTATTATCATCAGAACTTGATGTCCCATATGTAGAACCTGTTTTCCGACTGTTTGTGTTAAATTCAGGAGGGACATAAGATTCGCTAGTATAGGGGTATACTTTATCAAATTTAAATTTATCGAGATCTTTTCTAAACTCTTCTATTTTGACAGATAGTGTATATTCTGTGGAACAAATTGCCTATCGACATCAGGAAAACAGACGAACTGATGGCTTTCCGTAAAAAGGTGAAAACATGGCTCTTCCCCAAAGTTTAATCTCACCAGAACTTTATACTATCCCCCTCCTCTGATGCACAGTATTTTCAGCAATATGTACACAGCGCCAGGATGCCCGTAGGGTTGCAGAAGCGCTCTACAAATGCTATAAATAAATAAATAAATTCTTTGTATTCCCTATTATTTTTATTTGTTTCGTCCTGATTTTTCTGGAAAGCTTTGGAAGAGAGGGTAGCTCTAATTTTAGATTCCATTACCTGGATTTCAATAAGTATAGTGTCTGCTATACGTTTGGAAGTCTGGATAATTAGAATCAACCAATCCCTGGTGCACCGCCATGCTATGAGTGACCAGTTCTTCAAAAATTCCTTATATGTGAGGAACAACCTGGGGGCATTGGTCACAATCAGGCCTGTTGGTGCGCAGTTATTGCGTAAATATTGCGCCATTATTGTGCCATGAAGTGCTGTTCGGGTCTGAGATTTTTTAAGGCCCAACAACTTGCCCCATTCGTCCTCCTTGATGGAAATAATGGCCGGTGTGGTATCCGCTAAGTCAGGATGTTCTGCCAGTGCTGATTGTAAGTCATCTTCAGTGAACGACAGGCCATGGTTTTCAGCCATGATGCAAGTGAAAGAAAAGATGGAAAAGGGGAATGTCTAGTGAGGGATCTGTCCAGACAGAAGAGAAAGAGCAGAGGGCTCAACCACATTTAGCGGTAGCCCGCGCACACAAGAAATATATCTGTGTCGCACATATAAAGGGTCCGCAGCCAAGAGACTGCTCAGGAAACAACAACAACACGACGATCAAGTGGGACCCAAGGGAATATTTAAAGACCGAGCTCTGGGAACATTCCCAAAAGGTACATAACAACAAAAGAGTACCAGAGGGTCTAACAAGGAAGTGGGTTAATAGTGTGTGCAGCCATTCAACAAAAACCTGTAATCTTTCTAACTGACCTGTATGAGATGGTAATCAATGACACCCTAATAGATGGTCAAAGATACCCATCAGCCACCACTTCATCATTTGGGATTCCTTCAAGACCATCTACTCAGATGTGCTATTCTCAGAAAGAAGGAGACCAGTATGTTAATAGATCCCTTCGACTGAAATAACAGGTAGTATGGCGTACCACTTCTCTAAACTAATGAGTGGTAAAATGTAAGATGACTAGTGGGGTGCAGTGCAGAAAACTATGTGAAAAAAATAATAAAGTAAAGAGTGTGTTAAAATTGGATGAGGGAGTACAGAACAAATTTTATTCGGGTGGTACTCACTCCACCAATGTTAAAAAATTTGTTAAGACAGTTTAAAGAATTAGCTGTCTAGAAATGGGACCAGGTTGACATGTTTCAGCAATTGGTGGACAAGGTTGTCCTTGCTTTCTTCAGGACCTTACAACAAATGTATGCTACTGCAGTCATAAAAGAAATAATAAGTGAAAAAAGACAATAAGAAACTAGGTTTAAAGACAAGTACTGAGGTCACCTGCAGTTTCTAGATGAAGAGTCTTGTCTGTTTCTTACAGGTCATGTAATTCACTAAAAAGGTCAGAAAAAAAAACAGGTCACCCTCATGGCCCACGCAATCCTGCCATCAGTGCTCCCATTGGCGGACAGTCATGTCCACACCCAAGACATGCAGCATCTGTGCTCTCACGCGCTCCCACCTGACCCTCCGCACATGGACGGGATATCCAGAAAGGATACGACCCCCACTCTCCACCATCAAGGACAGGTAAAATTTTACCAGCCAGAGGAAGCCCCACAATGCCCCCTTGACATCCTGCCCTCCCTACCCACACCCCCCGTCTCACAGCACACACCTAAACCCACTCCTAAGGAAAAAACCCAATATATGCCCCAACAAATAGTAATTATATAAACTACCCCTTAGACAAACACCCAACAAGATTGAGGACAAGAATAGAAAAACATATAAAAACAAGTACACAACACTTCAGGGAGACACTATTGACAGTTCACAGGACACAGCAACACTCTCTCAATCAAAAATCTGCAGCACCCAACACCATACATCTCCAACACTCTCCACAATCACCAGCAATCTGCTCAAAAGAAAACGTGAAAGTGCACAGCACTCCTCCAGGAAGCAGGAAGCAGGAAGCCATCACTTTCTGTGTGTTTGCGGCCCGTTTTTTGACTTTGCAGTGAATTTCTGCATGGAAATTGGCCTAGGGGTAATATTTCGTGTTGTTCAATGTGTGTAGCCATAGATTTTCCATCGCGATTATGAAAAAAACATCACTTTACCGTTTATTCAGCCAGATTTTTCATGCTACGTGCAAGTTGTTACACAGATAAACAGTATTAGATGTAATTTCATCTCATACCCCAAATGACACCCTAATAATCTTTTTTTACCACAAATGACACCTAATAAGCATATCTAACCCCAAATGACACGCTGAAAAGCATATCTGAACCCAAATGACACCCTAAAAAGCATATTTTACCCCAATTGACACCCAGTAAGCAGATTTGACCCCAAATGACAGCCTCAAAAGCATATTTGACCACAAATGACACCATAAAAAGCATATTTTACCCCAAATGATATCCTAAAAAGCATCTCTGACCATGAAAGTCATACCCACCCTCAAAATTTCAATTGTACAATACTTAACAGTAAAATGTTTGACTTTCACTTGTCAGACAGAAGTACATATGCAGAGGATAAACATGCACACAAGGTATGTGTGTTGTGTTGTTTTATTGCACAAACTGTGCTTAGGTGCATTTTGCACATAACTTTCACAAAGGATTGTCACATTGTGAAAGGCTCAGTTGAAGAAATTGTTTCTGATTCCGTTCCTTCGGGCAGTTCCTGCAGCAGAAACTGTGGTGTGTGCAGCACCAGCCTCATCTTCTTCATCAACCTCAGCATCGTACGGTGCATCTGGCACTTGAATCCATGGGGCATTGGTGCGTACACATATATTATGCAACACACAAAATGCAATGATTATCTTGCACACTATTTCCGGGCTGTACAACAGTCTGCCAGCTGGGATGTCAAGGCACTTTAAACGTGACTTTAGCACGCCAAAAGTGTGCTCTACAATGGCCCTGATGTGTCCAAGGGCCAAATTATAATGCCTCTCAGCCTTTGGTGTTTGTGGCTTGGAGGGGTGTCATCAACCATGGGGAGAGTGCATATCCTTGATCACCAGTAACATGTAATGGAGAGATGTGTCCATAAGTTGTTGTTCATGCTGTGTTTGTAGTGCTTATATTTTGTGGTGTATGATTTGTGCTACTTTGGAATTCAGGTTAGCCATGTGTAGTTTCAGACAATTGACCAGCATCAATGCAAATTACATTGCCTCACAGCTGCTCGTCCCTATCCCCTGGCCTATTTTATTGTGGGTGCTGCGTGGTTGAATCACTGGCCCTCCAACGGCATGTCAAAGGCAATCCCGTCTGTGCCTGTCGGCGAGCCAAATGCAAACAGAAGCAGGTACCATGGATCTCCTACCGTCTAGTGCTATGACTCACCTGCCCTCCTCTAAGTCAATGCCAGGAGAACGTACAACTGCAAATAGGCCACATCAGACACAACTCACGTCCAGTTTTCCTGCTACCTCTGCCGCCAGACCTTCACCACCGCCCAACACCTGCACTTCCAGATCCAGAGCAGCCACAAAGCAGCACTCCCCGGCACCCTCGCCAGCAGAGCCGCCGGAGGCCGTGCCTGCTTCACCCACACCAGCAACATCATCACACATCACACCATCTACTCCATGGACTACGTACTCATTTCCGACCTGAGCTTCCACCTCACAAACCACAACAACTCCAACCCAATACCCTCTGGCCAAAGCTTGCAAACATCGGACTGATCCAACTCTTCACCACACAGAGCCACAAGGCAGGACACACCCTCGACCCCATCTTCGCATGTGGAAACAGCGTCCACTTTATCAACACCACTCAAGCCCCATGGAGTGACCAACACTGTGTACACTTCCTCGTCGAGGAACCCAAGCCACCCAATCCCACAGCCCGCACCGCAAAGAGGAACTGGAGCTGAGTCACTGAGGAGCTGCTCCACTCCAACATCAACAGCAACACCCACACCGCTGCAGCCAACACCGACGGCGCTGACAGGGATTTCCACACATGGATCTCCAACTGCGCATACAAACTTGCCCCGCTATGCAACTCCAACATACAGCGTGCAAGAAAAGCTACCTCGGTCACCACCGACCTCCAAGATGCCAGATGCATCTGCAGACGCCTGGAGAAGAACTAGAGCAACATCAAGACACCCAAAAGACTTCACCACCTACATGAACACTCAGCTCATACTCTCCCCCACCAAGGTACCCACACCCACCAGACTGGGCTTCCAGGTAGGATTGCAGGAAGTTGTGACATGGATGATCAACAGCTGCCTGCTACTCAATGCGGAGGAGACAGAAGTCCTCTTCCTCGTAACCACCCCATCAGCATGTGACAACACCTGGTGGGCCACCGTCTTCGGCAACCTCCTCCACCAATGAACCCAGGTACCTAGGCATCATACTCGACTCTTCCCTCTCCATGAACCAACAGGTCCACGCCGTGGCCTCAAGCTGCTTTGACACCCTCTGCATCATCCATGAGACCTTCAAATGGACCCCCCCGAGTCAAGAAAGACAGTCACCCACGTAGTCATTACCATCAGATTGGACTACGGTAAAGCGATATATGCCGGCATAGACAAGTCTGTGCTCTGCAAGCTCCGGACTATACGGCCTTGTGTTCGTCCTTTCCTCATGGGTCCAGACCCTTCATCGCAACTACTTGGTTCCCACACCTCCCAGCATTTGCAAATGTGTAGCGGAGGGGCTCGGCCCCATGGGGATTGTTTGTCTACAAGGCTAGCCCCTGTAACTGCAGTCACTTGGGTTGTTGTGTGTGGTAGGTGGACATGTTACTAGGCATGTTGTATGAAATTTGCTACAGGTGCATTTTCACATTTGTGAGTTCCATGATTGTGGACTTGAGGTGTGTGGTGTGTTCAGTAAGTACTTACCAACAATCAGTGCATTTCCATATGTGTCATCCTGAAACCGCTGGTTGATTATGGACTAGCAGAAGATGTAGGAATCATGCACACTCCCTGGGAACTTGGCTACAACATTGGTGAACAAGCCCCGGGGGTCCACAATTGTCTCCACATTGATGGAATATGTGTACTTCCTGTTGCCGTATATGTGTGCAGTGTCCGCAGGGGGCACAAGTAGGACATGTGTGCAGTCAATTGCCCCCAATACCTGCGGGAAGCCAGCAATGGCATAAAAGCCTTGCTTGGTCTCAAGCTGTTCCTGCGCAGTGTTGGGGAAGCGTAGGCGCTGGGGTGTCAGGCTGATGATGCCATCCAAGACAGTTGGGAGGAACCTTGATAGGGCTGACTGGGAGACTCCCCCAACTCTGGCAGTTGTTGGTTGGAAGGTACCAGAGGTCAACATGTGCAGCACTGCCAGCAGCTTTGTCTGCGGAGGGATGTTGGTTCTCCGCTCTGTTGGTGCCTGCAGGCTAGGGGCTATCTGGGTCAGGATGCGGAGGATGGATGACCTTTTGAGCCTGTAGAGGGCGATCACATCCTCTGGCGTTAGGTCAGTGAGGGTGAGGCGTGGGCGATGGACCTGCTGTCTTTTTCGGTGCTGCCTCAGTGGTGGTCCTGGGGATGGTGGCAGTGGAGGTGGTTGTTGTGGCCTTCTTGGTGCTCCAAGCTGCATCAGTAGTACCTCCATGTCATCAGCGGGTCTTCAAATGAGGTTCTGGGCTACTCTCCCTTATGTACTGTTCTTTATCAACATTTTCAAGACCACCTTTTCTCTGGTCTTAAGTCTCAGCTGCTAACAAGCTTTAATGGCTGTTTTCTGAATGTATCACGAGCCATGTCGATCATTGTAAATATTGTGAAGTGGGATTAGCGTATGTTTTTGCATGGGAACGCCTACCTTGCATCTCATTAGCGATAGTTATCACTAACATAATTGGTGATGGTGAAAACGGATAGTTTCGTCTTAAATCTGTCGCTAACGGCTGTTAGTGACAGCTTGTGAATATGACGATGAAATAACACCATATTAGCGGCGGAAAAGTGCTGCTAACGTGGTGTTAACTCCTTGTACATATGCCCCTAAGATTGATAAGGTGTAAGGGCTACCTTTTGAGAATTCTCTTGAAGGAAAAGGTAAACCAGTCCAGCTCTACATCTCTCACCCAGGCGCTCTTAAGATAATGTAGAATATGGGGCGAGAGATGGTGTTGAATGATCTAGAAGTACAATCCCATCTAGGATCCTATCCCACAGGTTGCTGGTTATCCACTATGCAGACAACTTTGTCATTTTAGATCATACTAAAATTGGCATGCAGCCTGTGCTTCCAGAATTAAACAACTACAACCTAAACAACAAGATGGTGGCTAATGCTGATAAGACAAATGTGATTGTCTCTGGGAAGTACAGGAGGAAATCAACACAATTCCAGAAGATGGACCATCTAAAACTGCACATACCCCAAAATATAATTATTTAGGTGTCTCATTCACAGAAAACAGCAAACCAAACTTACACCTACAACAAATCACAGGAAAATCTTCAGCTACACCATTTGCACTGAGGAAACGAAACAAACATCTACACAGCCAATTACCAGAGCAATGATAAGAATCATGCAGGTAAAACTTCTACAGACGATCTCCTATGGGCATCAAGCCTACTCTAGGAAGTTATCCCCAGTACTGGATATACTTAGCTTATGGCATTTAGAAGAATGTTTTTGTCTGCCAAAACACACTTGCCGATCCTACAGTTTAGGTTTGGCCTGGCTGGGCTGGAACTAGACTAAAAGGCATCCTTTATGAAATATTATTATTTAATTTATCAAGCAAGAACTAGGTTACTTAAAGCCATCCTTACTGAAGATTTTTTCAAACCAGACAATCCTTGGTCATTGTAAGGACCTAAATGTGAATTTGAAAACAATAATATCTACTCCAGTCTCACTCTCAGGACAAAAGGCCATTTTTTATAAACAGATTTTGACACTCTTGTGAAAGGCAGGCCTCTATAAATTACAATTACCTGTCTATGCAGCATCAATTGCAAAATCGTACGACTGAATACAAATCCAACCATACTTAAAAGCGGCTCTAAGCAGGGAGTGTATAACCCACATTCTCCAGGCAATAGTATATGTTACACCTACTCTGCTGCTCTCCAGAATTTTAATAAGCATGTCACACTTTATTGAAAACAGTGTTAACAAAGCATAGGATCTTAACATACAAAGAAGCTTTGGATTTCTGCCTGAAACCCAGTACTGCATCTGATTAGCCTGTTTTGGCAAGTACATACACGTAATATTTTATTCTAATAAATCAAGTGGAAACCTAGAGCATACCAAGACAATTGCCATTAAGCAACTGTAATGCATGTACTATGAACTGAACAGTAGCCTGGCTGGTACTAATTAGATCTTCTGTTTTAATTTTGTTTACTTCTTACTTTTTAATAGAGACATATTGAAGCATATCTGTGATTATTTAAGTAATCAAAACAATAAATGTGTTGATTAATTCATTCAGGGTATGATTATTCATTGCTCAACTCTATTCAGAAGGTTGCAAAGGTCATCAAGTGCAGCAAGCAGTACGATTCAGTCTCACGGTTCAGCAGATTCAGATTTGAATGGTCAGGGAGGTTCCAATCTAAGTTGGTTAATTTCTCATAAATGCAGGCTGCACCAATGATTGGAAATTTGTTAATAAGAATATATCTTCTTTACTTCAAACTGATATTCTGGATGCAGTGGCAATCCGCTTTTTGATATGTTTGCTCCTTCATCCTTTATCAACCAAATAGCCCGCAATGCCTAATGTAGCTAAGTACATTTCAGGAAGGATTAGAGCTCCTTTGGAAAAACTTCTTCGATCACTAGTTAAAGGCAGAATGTCCTCATTCTAGTGTTGTGGAATAGGTATTGGCTACTCCATCCATTGATCCCAAGCTTTTGGCAATTTTCACAAAATACAACAGGGACCCAAGAAAAGGGAGTGCTCGAGCTTAATCCTAATGCCATTACAAGCGTCCTGATAATAAGGGGTTGATGATGATGGAATCATCAAACACATTAATGGATGGAACTTTTGAAAAGGCTGAAACACCCAGGGAGCTCCGACAATAATTAATCAAGCTGAATTGTCAAATTGAGTTCAACGTGTAATTTATTTAATTGTTAATGGAAATGGCACAGTCCTGCAGAAACATGGGAAAATGTTAGTTCTAAAAATCGATCCTTTGTTCTCAGAATTGGCTTCTTTAGAAGCAGGACTTTTGGCCCAGTGTCTCCTCTTTTGTAGTGAATTTAATAAGGGAATATCTAATTATGTAAACGCCTCTACTACCATTGCAAGAGCACAAACATTCTGATAGAAGGAATTCAGCCAAAGTCTTTTATCTAAGACCATTAAAAAAAGGGCCGGTCTGCCAGTCACTTTGAGTTTAATAATAGAGCTAAGTTTCAATACAAGAAAGGACACTTTGGCTATTGAGTCAAACAAACTGAGATTTTCCACAATCAATTCTCCAGAGATCATGAAAGAGCCAGAATCCCTAATGGTCAGTGTTTTCCTTGTCTAAACTATACTTGAACGCCTCATAGCTTTATTTTAAAGACATTAAGAATGTCTTTCTAAGATCCTTGGATACTACAATACAGTTACAGTCTATAACATAGATTCTTTTATTTCCTCAACTCATACTTTTTTTCCATCTTCCTCAAAAATACAAAACGTTGGTTCATCTGATACGGAACTTTAGAATTCTTCCATCTACATCCATAGAGTTTCGTCAGCATCTTATTTCTAATCAAAAGGAAAAATAAAAAACGTAACCCTTTAAGCAATTTCAAGACAATACAACACATTTGTCGTCACTTCAAGGTGAAAACGATTCAAACTTTGTCTTCAATCCTAAGACTGGCTTGTGTATCTTGATTTAAAGGATGCATACTTATCAGTTCGAATGGGCTATCAAAAAATGATATACATCCAATTTCAGAAGTAGGGGAACATTTACCAATTCACTACTCTTCCATTTGGACTTTCTTAGGCTCCTTGGTGTTACACCAATCTTCTCAAGGCTTTGAATGCTTACTTATGAGCTCAAGGAATCCAAATATAGATATACTTAGACAACATCATGAAAATGGCACAAGACAAGTCTCTTTTACTTTCTTATCTTCAATTTACTTTTTCTCTTGTGGACAATTTAGGTTTTGTTGTGAATCAGGCAAAATCCCTTCGAATTCCAATACAATCTATTCAAATTGTTTGTTTAACAATGAACCCCATATCTTTTGCTCGTCAATTTACACATTCTAAATTTGACTCTATCAAGAAAGAAGTGTCTCACTCTCAGCCCTTTTTTCACATATAATGCTGTCATCTTGAAGGAGTAATGGGATTATCGACTTACCTTAGTCAAGAGGTATTTCATGATCCTCTTCACTACCAGGCCCTGCAAAGTAGGGGCGGGTGAATTTGCATCGTCGCATTACGCAAAGTTCCTGCAAAACTGAAAAAATCTCTGCGAGCTACGTAGAATTCCGCGAGCACGCGGAATTGCTTGTTCCGCCTGTTTGCGATGCGTTTTTTCTGTTCGGGGACGCGGTTTGGGAGCTTGGGGGAAATATCTCGCAAACTTGCTCATGCGGTCACCAATTGACCTGCCCATCTTCTTTCACTTGTCCCACCTGCTCGCGATGCGTGTTTCCTGTTCGTGAACGCAGATGTCCTACTGCAAAGGCTACAACTCCACCACCTCAGAAAAGGCCTCAGTTACTTTGATTTAATTATCTGAGACTCCAATAAAAAGGTAAATTGGTGGCTAGAACACATTACCACAGAGCCATTTTCAATTATGCGTCAGATCTTTATTACAGTGCAATGCCGGGGTGTCAAGCTTAGGGGGGAGGCTTGTTGCGGCGAGTTCTAAACTTGAGATACAAGGTCACAGAATGAGTTGTCTTTCCACATAAACTGTTTAGCGCTTCCTGACGGCTCCTTTACAGTTCAGGTTTTCATGAAAAACGTCACCCATTGTACTGTGCTTCTGAGAATTAACAATCTCACCCCAGAAAAATATATCAATAATCTGGGAGGTATGCTTTCAAACATTCTAGCAAATCTCACAAAATCAATGCTGGGAGAGTTTACTTCTATCTTAGGTTTGGTGCAAGCAGAATATTTTACTGGCCACCTCAACTTGATGGCTGCAAGTGTTCCCACCATTTGGGAGATTACAGCAATTGGGAAATTCTCAGAGTGGTCCTGCAATTTATCTCAAAATCCAAGTTCCTCAGTCTTTAGATGCTAGACATTGGGTTCCTAGTTGACTGGGTTGTGAGCCCTGGTTAAGCAGTAACCACAATTCTAGTTGGTGTAAGACACCAGCAATCCCCAAATTAGCCTATGTTCACCCCCTGGTAGCTTGGAAAAGAGCAGTCAGGATTAATCTAAAGACAATGTATAATGTGTTTGTGCAACACTTCAAACAGTAAAAACAATGAAAAAATCATACAAAAAGATCCACCTGTTTAGAAATATATAGAATATTTTAATAAATAAAACAATACCATAATGACAAAAATCCTATAGTGGAACCGAAGATAATGATTTTGAAAGAATTACGTGAAAATATCACCGAAAAACACTAAGCGCTAAGAAGGGATATCTGGTTACACTGGAATGGGACAAGGTCAAACGTTCAGGCCTACCGCAATGGAGCACAGGCTGGCTCCAGGGACCAGATTGGGCCAGCTGAGCAAAAGTCCCTTATTCAGGGTTGCGGCGAAGTTGAGGATCCTGTTAATGGGGAAGATGCGGAGTGCAGAGAGGGCGATGCATCAGTGTCGAGCCACGCAGGGGCTAAGATGCAGAGTTTCAGAGTCATCGTTGAGGTAATTGTTGATGGAGATGTGAGGACTTGGCCTTTAGTAGAGCATCATCGCTCAGTGGTAGTTCTGATGGTGGACCGGTGTCTCCATGCTATACAACAGTACTGGAATGCTGCTTCTGGTCCATGCAATAGGGGTGATGCAGTGGCTCCAATCCATGCAGTACTAATGATGCATCAGTGCTGAACCCATGCAGTGGTGACGATGCACCAACTCTGTACTCTGAAGTGACAGTGATGTATTGACTTTATTGAGCAAGCACCTTCAGGCCACTTCCAAGGAATTAGAACTGGGGTGGCGCCACTTGGCAGGGTAGATTCTCAGATGGCAGAGTCCAGAAGCAGGATAGTTGAGAGTATTCTATATCCCTGCAACTTCCAACCAGGAGGCGAGTCGACTAGCCCTTGGAGTCACTCTGGGTTCTGGGGCTTAAGTGATGCAGGTCTAGTCCTTCTCACCCAAACCAGAAGGGCAGCAGGCAGCAGGCCAGCACAGCGAGAAAGCAGTTCTTCCAGAGCAGCAGCCCGGCAGCGTGACAGTCCTTCAGCAGCACAGCAGTCCTTCTTCCTGGCAGAGTATCCACAGGTCCAGAAGTGTACAGAAGTGGTAGGGTATGAGGACCAGTTCTTATATACAGTCGTTTCGTTGAAGTGGGGAGCCTTTTAAAGAAGAGTCTTTGAAGTGCACAGAGGTCCCCCTTCTTGCCCTGGCTCCATACTCACTACAGCGGGAGGTGCAGCCATTTGCGTGGGGACAGGACACAGCCTTTTCACGTGTAAGTGTGAGTCTGAGCCTAGTTCCTCCCTCCTATCCCCCCAGGATTGCCCATCAAGTCATACCTAAGCTCCTATTGTTTGTGGCTGTCTAGGGAAAATGCACAAAGCCCAGTTGTCACCCTACTCAGACTTGTATCAGAGACAGGCTGGAGGCACACAGGGCTAAGAGCAAAAAAATGACAACTTTCTAAAAATTGAATTTTTTAAATTGTAATGAAAAATCCAACTTTGCCATTAAAGAGGACTTATTATTATAATTCCATAGGTACCAAACATGACAGATCTACCTCCTCTCATTTAGGAATTACAGTTTATCAAATGTAATGAGGAATCTCCAATATTATCCTACGAGTGTGGTAAGCCTCACAGTAATCAAAAATACATTTGGGAGGTTTCACTACCAGGACATGTAAAACTTAAAAGTACAAATCCTGCCCTTTGCTTACACAGCACCCTGTCATATGAGCTACCCAGTGCCTATTTTAGGGATGTATTAAAAGTCGAGTTTAAGGCTTGGCAAGGGGATTTAAATGTAAAGTCGACCTTAAGGCTGCAATGACAGGCCTAGAACAGGTTTTAGATGACTACTTAAGTGGATGGCAGAATACATGCTGCAGGCCCACTAGTAGTATTTAGGTTACAGGCCGTTCACTAACTAAAGTGGGCACCTTGCACCAGTCCAAATGACCCTTATGATGCACGCTTAATCTTGAAGGAATGTAAAGCAGCTTGTTTTACCAAAATATCACCTCCTCTATGGATTAAATGAAAGGGGAACCATACAGTAGTTATATAAAATGATGTATTTATTAAAATATAACACTCTCTAGTATCCTCTACACAAGGACAGAACACAAAGCACACAATACGAGATCAATAGAACAATGGTAAGTAGCACAATACACAGTGGGGTCCCGGGGGAGTCGAAACCATATACTAAAATAGTGGTATAACAATCACAACTTGAGTCAAGACACAGTCTAGAGCACGTTGCATCGCTGGGACCCCAAGGAACAACCCAAGGTAAGTAGATAGGGACCTCACGGAGGATGGGTGCAGTTTGCTAACACGACCGCGGACTCCGTACAATTCTTTGGGAAAGTCGCGGTTACAGTTTTAAAGTTTAAGGACCCTTCTAGGAGGACTTCAAGCAACCCTTTGGAATTTAAGAGGTTGGAGAGCCACCCCACCCATGGATATGGTAGTATTCGAGTTACCTATTCCAGATGAGCCCGGTGCATAGGTCTGTAGTGGCGTCAGAGAATGTATGACGTTACCATGCATACCTTTGCAACGCATGCCTTTGCAATGCAGTTTTTACATCGCAACATCCTTTACAACACATTCTTTTACATTGCGTGCCATTACATCGCATTTTTAGAAACTACCTTTACAACGCATTCCATTACATTGCATTATACCATTACAAAGCATACCATTACAACGCATACCATTACATCACATTTAAGGTAAGTGTTGGATAGTGTAGGGGTAATAACTACTATTCTAACTTCAGTGAGTGCAATAGTAGGGTAAGTGTTGGATAGTGTTGGGGTAAAAATTACTACTCTAACTCCAGTGAGTGCAACAAATGTAAATGTGTGTGTCTTGTAAAGCGCACTGCTACCAGGAGGCGTCCTGGCGCTATAGACTGCGGGGGAACCCGTCCTGGCTTTCCTTCTGAGATGTTCCCTCTTGGGTATCTGCAAGGTGAAACCAGGCATCCCCGGCGTTTGTGGGGGGCCGTTGTGGAGATGAGGCAAGCTAATGCCCAGAGTTGCCGAGTGTGATCCCTGGTTAGAGTAGGCACCAAGGCGAGAATTATTGAGTCCGCTGACCCTGGTCACAACCCTGCCACGTCAGGAATTGAACCCTGGTCCCGGGCCATCCTCTGCTTTCGGGTCTGCCGCCTCTAACCAGTGAGCCACACCACTCCAGTAGGTTAAGTGTTGGATAGTGTAGGGGTAAAAATTACTATTCTAACTTTAGTGAGTGCAACAATAGAGTAAGTGTCGGATAGTGTAATGGTACTATGCATTGTAATGGTATGCGTTGTAATGACTTGTGATGTAATGCCTGCGTTGTAGTGACATGGTTTGTAACGACATGCGTTGTAGTGACATGCAATGTAATGGCTGCGTTGTAAGGACATGCAATGTAAAGGGTGTTGCGATGTAATTACTGCATTGTAAAGGTAGTGCAATGTAATGACTGTGTTGTAAAGGTTGTTTCCCGGCGTCTGAAATCGCCGTTGTTCTCAATAGAGGGTTGTGAAGAAGTCCTGCTGCCTTGAAGGTGAAAAGGGTCCCAAGGAATCCAAGCCTGGATTATTGAAGGAAGGAACCTGAAAGCAGAGGGGACAGAGTCTGGGTCACTTCAGGGTGACCAGGGGCTCGGTAGATGAATGCCCACCGATGTCGAGTGCTTCAGGTTTAAAGAAGGGATGCTTGACTCTGCAGCCACAAGTACCAGGAGACATCGAAGTTGACCAGGAGCTGGAGGTGAACTGTCCCACGAAGGATGTTGAGTACTGAGTGGTCGGTGTCCGTCTGGAGCACCAACAAGCCTTGGCAAAAGCAACCCAAGCAAGAAGGTCAAGCAGGTTACGGTGTGGACCAGCATGATCCAGGGGACACACCAAGCAATGGGAGTCAGGGCACATCTGGAGCAACCAGGGAAGCCCAAAAGAAATCCAGATGGCCCTCGGGAGGACTCACAGGCTGAATGGCAAAAAGTCACGAGGGTATCTTGAGCAAAATTGCAGAGTACCAGCCCACGGAGTACTCGGTGGGAGGGGGCCAGGGTTCTTTGGTGCACATATTGCTTTGGGTCAGGACTACACAGAGTCCACTCCACAAGCTTGGGAATTGCCAACAAGCATATGCACTTGCAAATGGACGATATGCATAGGGGTTCGGGTTATGAAGCCCCCACGAGGAATACTGGCCTCAGATTTGCTAAGAGGGCAGATTAAGCTCAGGGACCATCGAAAACCCACCTTCTGTGTTGCTGAAACCTTCTGAGTCTGCAGGAGATCAGGAGCAGCAGACCAGTCAGTTGCATTTAAGGTGCCTGCAGTTGCCGGGGAGTGAATCCTTCACTCCAAGGGAGATTCTTTAGTTGTCCTTAGTGCACCACAGGTCCTGCACTGAGCCTGTATGGAGCAAGGGCACAGATGACGCTTTGGACGGAGAGGGAGACAAAGTCGGGCCCAGTCTAAGTCCAGCGAAGTCCAGAGTGTCCAGACGGTCGAACATCAGTGGTTTCTTCTTGTAGAATCTTGTCCACGTAAAATCTAAAGTCTTACAGTCAGGTAAGCCCTTTTGTATACACTGGAGAGGGTTGAACAGATTTGAGGGACCCTCCTAGGAGAGGGTCATGACAGAGGGGTGTTTACACCCATGTCCTTTGTCCAGATTCGCACCAGAGCAGGAGCAAATGGCTCCCAGAACTGGTTTGAGCTGCACTATGCACAGGGACACTAACCGTGCCCACAATGCAAACTTCCAGGCACTCTCAGAGTGCGCCCACCCAGCCCTAATACATTAAATCCTGTCTGGGAGGTGGTCACACCTCCGTGTAACGGGATGCCTATTGTGCTGCCTTTCTCTGCTCGAGCTTTCCTCAGCAGCAGGAGGGCAGAAATGTGTCTCAGCTCGGCAGCATCCATTTTGGGCTGCCCAAGTCGAGAAGGCTGCCACGGGTTAGACCAGTGACCCCCACGAAACTTGCTTTTGAAGGGTGGGATCATACCTCCAATACTGGTGTGGATGTATGATTCCAAGGTGTTCGATACCAAACACAATATGATTAAATGCTGCCGTTTTCAAGATAGCATTTACTGAGAGGTTATAGTGCACTGCTACCTATATGTCCGGCTGAGTCACAGACAACCCGGGAGAATGTTCCCCGAAGGCAGCAGAGGGGCTCAGCTCATGCAGGGGCACCCTCTCACTAAAACCCAGCACCCTGCCTTCAAGATTGATAAGGCCTACTATAGGGGTGACTTATACGTTTTAAGTGTAGAGACTAATACATATAGTGAACCTATATCTAAGTAAGTGGTGCAAGCACCAGCTTACACAGGTTGCAGTAGCAGACCTGTAGTTCCATTTTACATGGCCTCTCATGGGTGGCACAATACATGCTTCAGCCCATTGGAGGCCTCTGGGGTACCTATGCCCCGGGTACATTGGTATCATATACTAGGGACTTATAACGGTACCCCAGTATCCAACCTGGAGTGTACCAAAGTACATGTGTAATAATTTTAAAGGAGAAAGCGGATAGACTGGCGTCCTGATTAGCAGGATCCCAGTCAGACTAGTCAAAAACCGTGCAGCATCAAGCAAAAATTGGGAGTAACCATAAAAGGCAGATCCTACTTTCCTACACTTATTATTTTAGTATACCACTCTACAAGGGACTTATAAGTGAATTAAATAAGGCAATTAGGTATCGGCCAATCAAAAGCATGTTTAGGGGAGTATGTACACACACTTAAGCACTGGCTAGCAGTGGTAACGTGAACAGAGTCCTAATTTAAAACAAAATATGAATTCAGTAACATTTTAGGTAAGCAGGCAAAAGGTTTTGGGGACACTACCCTAAGGCAAACAAATCTAACAATAGATCTCTGTGCCTCCCTGCCGAATCAACAACTACCTCTATTCGGCAGCTGGAGAACAAATCCTCTCACATTAGCAAGGGATGTCTTTCTCGAGACTTGCAGTCAAGTTCTCCTATACGTCTTCCATTTCTCATGATCCCTCATTTTCTTTCCAAAATCACTTGAAGTGATCGATAATATTAACTCCGCCTTGGTCTTCTCAAATTTGACATCCCGATCTCTTACAGATGTTGGTGAATGTCTCAATTCTTTTTTTCTGCTTTCATAACTTACATTTCAATTAGATGAGTCAACCTAACAAATTGATTTTCTCAGGGAATCTCCAATTGGTGGCTTGGAAGGTTCCATGCCAACTTGTTTTGTCAATGGATGTTCCACAGAATCTATGAACCTTTTCAGGGAAGTTTGGGGCTCCAGGTACGACTAGGGTCTACAAATCAATATGGTCTACCTCTTCTCATTGTTGTGATTACTTTACAGCTAAAATATCTGTTGTAATTGAGAGAGCTATACAACCTGGGAGAGAGGGAACTATACAGATACATTCAGATACATCACGCGCTACTAGCGGTCATTCCCCCTGACATTGACTTGCCGGAGGCATCCCTACTTGAAGACCGGCTTCTCACTAAATACATGGTTGAGCGCGCGACCTACCTTACATACCGCAAATTACTGAACAACCTACCGGACCCACTGGCTAGGCTAAAGGAACCTTTGCTGCGCTGCACTGCATGATTGGGAAAGGGAAGGAATGTACCATATTTATGATAAAACTGCACATTCATGTAAATCCCCATACGTTGTTTCCCTTTTTGCTGCCTAGCGCCAATGCAGGCACCCTTGCAGAGTGGTGCAAGGGTGCCTGTGTTGCATACTGGATTGGTTTTGTGCAGGAAGGCACCCCATCCTGCACAAAAACAATCCTGTGAGGCATATTCCTCTGTCTATGTGTGCTGCACACATAGAGAGAGGAAGAAACAAGGAGAATTAGATATATTTCTCCTTGTCACGCCTACCATGGGAAGTTGGAAGATGTTGGTGCATTCCCAGGTTTCCAATATCTTGTAAATCTGAGAATGGGTTGACAACCATGGGAGTTATGAGGGAACACCCACGCAACACCCATGGAACGCCTTTCCGGGGCAGAGTAGCACAGTGATTTGTGCTGTGTTGTGTTACTACGGAGCAACTCAGAGCCACATAAAGTGGCTTTGCGTTGCTTCAAAAATCTGACTTAGAGGTTTGCATCAAGCATGGTGCAAACATGATGCACGTCTCACATAAATGTGTCCCTAAGTATTGTAAGCAGCCTGGAATTATTAGCTAGAATCGCCTCAGCATGACAATTTCTACTTAACATAGAATTGGCTATCTGTAAAGTTTTCAGCACAGTACAAAGGCTGCAGGTCGTATGATCTTTTAGCACCACCAGATGTTGGTTATTTTAATTGAATAGTCACTCTTTGGACCAGCTTTGAACTGAGTGTACACTGTTCTTAGTAGATACTTTTTAATACCCTGTGGTATATTTCTCATAGGATTTTCTCTGTGTACAGTGTAAACTCTCTCCATAGAGTAACACAGTGTTAATAATAGCCACTTTTCGACTTATATCCACTTATTTTCTCAATTTAGGTTCAGTGACTGTAAGGGGTTTGATACAGGGAAAGACTGTCTGTAGTAGGGCAATTATTATGTAACAGGGACTCAGTATCTGGAGGAACTTGGTTTTATCTGAACAGATTTATATAGATTGAACAACGTGTGCAGGATATGATGCCCTTTCATCTGTTGTTCTTAGTCAACATGAACTCAGTTACTCATAAAACGTATGGTATAAGGTCAATGTTGCAGATAACACAAGCTTGCTTTACCTATGGGGGTCATGTGTATGATAGCAGTAATGATGCTTTATATTATTCTATAGCTCTAATGCTATGCCGTTTTTAGAGCAAAATGTACAAAAGAAGCTTGGATGATGTCATGAGTGATTTCATCAGTGATTTCATGAATCATATCATTTGAGATGTCATAAGGGATGTTATAAATTATATCATAGAACATGTTATGAGTGGTGTAATATATGAGGTTATAAGCAGTGTGTAGCGAGGACGCAAATTATTTAGATCTGCTAACTATAAGTGGTGAATTTCTGTGTCTTTTTTAATTCAAAACATTAATGTTGTCACTGACACATCCACTTAACTATAACCTTACTTTAACCTTGTATTTTTGATTGAAATGCTAGGGATTATTTAATGCAAAGTAATATTTTTTTCCCGTACATAGAGTCTACAGTCCACCATGCACAGCCTTCAACCTTGCAGGAGATTGACCATAGGACCTTATGGTTTTTTTTAGCAGAGGGTTCCAAGTACCCCCTTTTCTAAGCCTTATTAGGCCCTGGGAGCCCATACCCCAAGGCATTTTTTATGCAAGAGGTCCTGGGGACCATATCCTCGTGGGCCTTTTTTTTATTAAAGGGGAGGGTGCTGCCCGGCCCCGCTCCCCGTGATTTATAAGGCCCAGGGGACTCATCCCCCAGGGATTTCTTTTTAATTAAAGGGGAAGGGGTCTGCTTGACCCCATTCCTCAAGCCTTATTGCCCTCTGGGGACCCGATCCCCATGGCCTTTTTTAAGAAAGGGGAGAGGAACTGAGTGCTCCCTAAAAGCCCTATTAGGCCCTATTGACCCCATCCCCGGGGCTGTTTTTTTTTTTTTATTAAGAGGGGGCATGTGCTCCCTCCCCAAGCCTTATTAGGCACTGAGGACCCCATCCCAGGCACATTTTTTTTTATTTAAAGAGGGGCACGTGGCCCCCTCTCCAAACCTTTTAGGCCCACGGGACCCCGTCCGCCCAGGCCCTTTTTTATGAAAGAGGAAGTCCTCCCAGCAATCCCGCTGTTTGGACCTTAATGGAGGTAACAGGAGAGCTTATTGGCCCCCAACAACCGTCAGCAACCAACTGGTAGTCCGACAGGAGACGTGTTTGCAGAGTGATGGTGAAAGGAGGCGGGACCTCCATCTTTTTTTTTTCTTAATATAGTGGAGGGGAACCACACGACCCCTCCTCCGGGGCCAATTTTGGACACAGTGTCCCCATCCCCAGGGGTCCAGCCTCTCTTCTGGGTGCCCTGGTCCCACCCAGGGTACCCAGTTAGGTTTGTTGGGGACTGTCTCAAGTGCCCTAATGTCCCTGCCGGCTCCCCGCCTCCTGTGGGAGACAGCATTGCACTGACAGAGAGGGAGCTGTTGAACATGCAGCTCCCTCTCTGTCTCTCAGGCACACATCTGACAAGATCTGCAAGAAGGGTGGTTGTATTTCAAAATATTAGTGTGTGTCAAACAGATTTATTATTCCTACTTCTACCTTGAACACACACACACACACACACACACACACACATATATATATATATGGCTTGCTCCGTTGCCGTATCCCAGGTCATAACTTTGTTTGAACCCCAGATTATCCCCGGCGGGGCCACGTTATTTAATTTTGACACATTTTGAGTTTATTAAAAGGCACTTTATTCACCTTATTCCCTTCACCCACTCACACACCTGATTATACAGCACTCGAAAAACAAATGTGCCCCAATATAGAGCGCGGACACACATCCCCGTTTAGGCTGGAATGGAAGCTCCCTGTAATGATGTAAATACAATAGCAGGACAATTAAATAGCGGAATTCTGCGAGATTGGTATAAATTGACCATTGTATCTTGGTTCGAACCTGCTTACATATCAAAAACGACATCACCCATAAGTCCTATCTGTCACAGATTCGTAATCGGGAAATTGTGGTTTCTAGCGCGCACCTACGAATTGGTACGAGAAAGATAGTGTGTGATGTGAAATTCCTTATAAATGAATTGACAAAGATACTCTGCAGTGATATGAATTGTAAATGTATTTATTTTGTCATAACATGAAAAAACGATCGTATTTTTTCTATGTTCATGCAACTAAGGAAGGACTTAAAAACACAGTATGTGAAAATGGTGGCCACTTGATAAAGGCTTCACGCCGAAACGTGTCGTCTTTGTTTACTGAGTGCACAATAAAGTTATTTGTGTCGGACCTACCTGGTGTGCAGTCTTTTTCCTGTGAAACCGAACACGGATGTGAACGGGAAGTTGGGAGAAAATATAGCGTGGCAGCTGCGGCCACCCACGGCGTCATTGTTGTTTGGCTGAGGATCGCTGAATGCAGTAACATTGGAAGAAAAAGAATTCACAGCGATTCAGGCCGTTTCCTGAACGAGAGAAGAAGAAAATCGGGTAAGCCTGTTGCCTATGCGTGAAAGGGTGCGGGAAGTGGCGGGTCACGTTGCGAGACGAGGGTCCATACACTGAAAACATCCTGAATGCTAAGCGCACAGTGCCTCTGCCCTAGCGTACATTTACACGCACTTTGAATTGTGATACGGAAACAAACGCGACTGTCGCAATTAAAACTTGCGGCGTGAGGAGGTCCCAAGTTGTATGATGAGTGAATGGGAGAAGGCCACGACAGTTGAGGCATTGCCTCTCTTCAGCGAGGAGCAAGATATAGCTCAGAAGGGAGCCGGAAAAAGCGCCGCCCCAGCCAGTGGGGATTCCACCTTAAAAAAGAAATTGGCACTTTTTGAAAGACTGAGCAAACGGGAGATTAACAAATGGTGGGAGGTAGCGTCTCTCACCAATTATTTTGAAGTTGGAAGAGTGCCGAGAGGACTCAGAATCAGCATAGTCCCAACCTATGATAACCCTAACAAAGATCTGCTGACAGAATGGGCGGAATATATGGCGAAAACCTGCAAAGGTATGTTAGAAATGCTGGTAAAATACGCCCAAATTGACCTGGAGGCATCTCGCAAAGATTTGGCTGAACTAAGAAGTGAGCTGGAGAAACTGAAAATGGATAAGAGTGTGGAAGCCTTTATGAAAGCTTTACCAAAGAAGCTGCAAGATTACGAAGATACCATTAAACAGAAGAAACAGAGGAAATTCCTGAGGGACAAGCGTGATTACGCAGAAGGGCGCATATTGACATATGCTAAACGATACGATTGGGCCCAAAAGAAATTGAGAGCAAACTGGTCAAATAAAAGAGCAGTAGCAGTATCAACGGGCTCAAGCTCGGATGTAAGTGTAGAGTCTGACGAACGTGGATCAGGGATCCCTTTAGGGTCACGACCGCTGACCTTCAACCACGAGTTTCAGATTTTAAAAGAGAACAAGGAGCAAGCAGTGCCAAACAGACCTCAAACCAGGGGACAAACAAGAGGCAAAGGAGCAAGAAGAGGCAAAGGAAGAGGTCAGGTGACAGTGGAAGAAGACGACGATTTAAAAGGCAACACAAAAAAACAATCATGGGCAATTTCTCCAGGATAAATTTACAGGAGAATAAAACCGTTGTCAATCTTTCTGAACGTACATTAACTGATATTGAAATTTCTGTATTAGAGATGGGACTATCTTTCTGCCCGAGTACAGTACTGGATTATACAAACACCAGAATCGATCTGTTTTTGTTTATATGAAAACTAAAACTGATGAAAATATACCAAATTCGCTCCAAATCAAAAACAATGACCACCAGGTCGAGTGAGAATGCAAACATAAACCTGCAGGTTGAAGACATGGAACTGCTAAAAGATATGCATGAACTCGAAATTGGGGACATGAATGAAAGAAGTGACCATGTGATTTTGAGAACATGTGGTGTCATGAACAAAGAAGTTAAACACAGTGGACTACGTCTTAAGACCAGGTACAATCCCAATTTGCCGTATGACAATATTGAAGCCTATAACTCGGCAGTCATTGCAGATTTGAAGAGGACAAAGAACAAATTCAGGAATTCGCAAAGAGAAAACCTAACCAGTGAACAAAGATTGGCACTAAAAACCCTAGAGGATGACCAGAAAATTGTAATCAAGCCCTCCGACAAGAGGGGCAATGTCGTCATAATGAACTATAGGGATTATAATCAGGAAGCAATGAAACAACTAACAGATACATCCTGTTATGAATTGATTGATTGGGAAAGGTACAGGAAAACCATTAAAGACTATCATGTACTTTTAGGTGGATGGTACCATAGCGGACTCTTGGACACAGATGAATATAAATTCCTGAGGAAAGAACAGCCACGCATTCCCTGTGTCTATTTTCTTCCAAAGCTTCATAAGGACCCCACTAAACCACCAGGGCGTCCTATAGTGTCATCGAATGGGGGCCTACTGGAGAATACCTCCATTTTCCTGGATTTGTACCTTGCGGAGTATGTTCGAAACCTTCACTCATACTGCAAAGACAGTACTGATTTTTTGAAAAGACTACATGATATATCATGGGAGGATGGCTATGTGATGATCAGTATGGACATTTGTTCATTTTATACATGTATTGATCAGGAGAAAGGGGTGGCTGCCTGCATGTATTACTTGAGGAGCAGACACATAGACCACTGGGACCACAACAAAATGTTGGAGGTCATGATGCTGTACTGTTTGAAAGAAAACATCTTTCTATATGAGAAATCAGTGTACCGTCAGCGATTAGGGACCGCGATGGGAACTTGTTTTGCCCCCAGCCTAGCAAACTTGTTCCTAGGTTGGTGGGAGGAACAACAAGTCTGTTCCCATGAATCCGAAATGTACACTGACCACATTATAATGTGGGTCAGGTACATTGACGATTTATTTATAATTTGGAATGGCCCCAAAACACTAGCGAGAGATTACATTAAACACTTAGGTACCAATGATTTAAATTTACAATTCACTTACATCATGAGTGAATCTTACTGCGAGTTCCTTGACATAGCTGTTGAAATCAAAGAGAGCGTCATCACAACCCGTTTGTTCCGCAAGTCCACGGCAGGGAATGCAGTATTGCACTCAGCAAGTCAACATCCTGTACCGCTGAAGAACAGCATTCCCTACGGCGAGCTCTTGAGAGCTCGCCGCAATTGTAGTACTGATACTGACTATGAAAACTAGAGGAAAACCATGATTGCACGTTTCACACAACGAGGGTACTCTGCTAATACACTCATGAAAGCTCAGCAAAAAGTTGAAACAATCACTCATGAGGAGGCCCTTTTCAAAATCTCATTCAATGCTGCTACAAAGAAGCAACTGTCCACTAGCAACAGGTCGTATGCCCCACGTATGATTACCAACTTCAGTAGAGGAGCACAGACACTCAACACAATAACGAAAACACACTGGAATTTACTAGTGGCAGACCCTATCATAGGGACACAAGTTGGAACTAGGCCACAAATTACATATTGCAGAGCCAGGTCATTGAGAGACAAATTAGTACACAGTTACCCTCTAGAAACTGCAAAAAGAAATTGGTTTAGTAAACCGAATGGTTTTACAACCTGTGGAAGCTGCAAAGCTGACCGCAACGGTAAAAACTGCAAGGACTACATAGTAAGGACTGGACAGAGAAACTCATTAAGCAATTGATCAATTGCAACAGTGAGTTTACAATCTACGTATTGGAGTGCCCTTGTGGACTCCAATACGTAGGCAGCACCAAACACCAACTAAAGGTGAGAATTCTGCAACACCTTCGCGCTATAACCAACAGGGATCACAATTACCCTATGGCCCGGCACTATGCAGAGAGACATAATAGCAACAACTCAAGTCTGAATTTCTGTGGTATAGATAGGATCCCCAAACATATACGGGGGGTGACCGGGAAACACGGCTTAGGGTTCTCGAGTCCAAATACATCATAGATTTGGACAGCAAACTCCCGAGGGGTTTGAACTGTGGGGAAGAACTATCCACGCATATCGGGACCTGAATGAGAGACAACATAACATGACTGCCTGTAATTAGGATGATGTGATATGCCATGTTATAATCACTGATGTTTTTATTTAAATACTGGGGGGTTCACTGTTTATTGATTAAGGAGGATACATAACCCAAAAATGGCGATGACTCATAACAACAATTGTGAAATTATCAAGGAGCAGGCTTGCTCCATTGCCGTATCCCGGGTCATAACTTTGTTTGAACCCCAGATTATCCCCGGCGGGGACACGTTATTTAATTTTGACACATTTTGAGTTTATTAAAAGGCACTTTATTCACCTTATTGCCTTCACCCACTCACACACCTGATTATACAGCACTCGAAAAACAAATGTGCCCCAATATAGAGCGCGGACACACATCCCCATTTAGGCTGGAATGGGAGCTCCCTGTAATGATGTAAATACAATAGCAGGACAATTAAATAGCGGAATTCTGTGAGATTGGTATAAATTGACCATTGTATCTTGGTTCAAACCTGCTTACATATCAAAAACTACATCACCCATAAGTCCTATCTGTCACAGATACGTAAGTGGGAAATTGTGGTTTCTAGCACGCACCTACGAATTGGTACGAGAAAGATACTGTGTGATGTGAAATTCCTTATAAATGAATTGACAAAGATACTCTGCAGTGATATGAATTGTAAATGTATTTATTGTGTCATAACATGAAAAAACAATCGTATTTTTTCTATGTTCATGCAACTAAGAAAGGACTTAAAAACACAGTATGTGAAAATCGTGGCCACTTGATAAAGGCTTCACGCCGAAACGCGTCGTCTTTGTTTACTGAGTGCACAATAAAGTTATTTGTGCCGGACCTACCTGGTGTGCCGTCTTTTTCCTGTGATACCGAACACGGATGTGAACGGGAAGTTGGAAGAAAATATAGCGTGGCAGCTGCGGCCAACCACGGCGTCAGCGTTGTTTGGCTGAGGATGGCTGAATGTAGTAACGTTGGAAGAAAAAAATATATATATATATAGATATATATAGTCAAAATAAATATATATGGAATTAGGAATTCTAAGTCTATACTTACATATGTGGCCTTAGTTTCAAGATATTATGGATGGTATTCAGTATTGTTGACGACGTTTTCGGAGATCAATATTAAAATCTCAATATTCTGGTAGAATATCCATAAGGACACAGAAATGCTTGCTGTTGACAGTCCTGCTACATTGATTGTTTTGTGGCAGGTTAACCGAAAGTAACAAATGGCTGGAGAAAAGATAGAGCACTTAGGGGCATATTTATGTAGGAGTTGCGTTGCTCATGTCCACATAAGGGGGCGCAAGAGAGACGCAACTCTTAAGTTTGATTTATCAAACCACGCAGGCCACCTTGCGTGGCATGATAAATCCAGAGTAAGGCAAATCAGTGCAAATTGCTGCGTTATGCTACTCTGCCCCAGGGAGGTGTTCAGTGGGTGGAGAGCGGGTGTTCCTACTTGTCCAACCATTGATTTTGGCACATTCCCAGATTAACCATCTGTGGTTGTCCAGGGAACTTATCAAAATGCTATGCCGCCCCCCTCCCCTCCCAGGTAAAGCATATTGAGGAGAAATATCTTTATTTCTCCTTGTTACTTCCTCTTTTGATGTGTGCTGCAGTCTGCAGCACACATAGAAAGAGGAACATGCCTCAGGGCATTGTTTTTGTGCAAGAAGGTGCCCCTTCCTACACAAAAACAATAAAACAATCCTGCTTACAACGCAGGCACACGTGCATCTTTCTGAAAGGGTGCAAGCGTTAGCGCTAGGCAGCCAAAAGGGAGTCCACGCAAGGAAACAACAGGAATGTATCATATTAAGGTAAATATGACGCATTCCTGTCCTTTCACTTTGCTGCGCTGCATGAAACCTTGATAAATGTGGTGCTTAGTTACATGTTTGTGGTATTTAAACTTTGTCATCCAGTTGCAGCCTTCACAGTGCGCAGATTCATGTATGTTACATTTATGCTAGATGGAATTTTGTTAACATAGTTCCTGCAGAGTTGTCTTAGACCTGTGACCTCTGCACCTACTCAGACTTTTCATGTTTCAGATTTTGATATAGTCCTGAATTTACACTGGAATGAACAGGCCTAAAAGAATAACATGTGTAAAAACAACAATTGATGGACAGAATGCAGAACAATGTCCTACATTCACCCCAGTACAGAGAAGAATAATAAACATTGACATAACTAATGTGTATGTGTCTTTTTAACTATCATTGCCATAGCCAATAGTCTTAGTTTGTAAATGCAAATGTAAGAAAGGCCTGTCTTCTATGGCAATGCTTATTCGTGTTGCATACTCAATACCACTTATTACCATTGTTGTACTTTGCACTTGCCAAGCACAGAAGGTTTAAATAAACAGGAAACAAAGAAAAACACCCTGAGACATGCCTAGCATTCAAATGCTCTCTGAGATGTGAAATGCTGCAATCAGCACTTCCCTAATACAGGATACGATACTATCTGTTGTTATTTGAAACACCACTCCGGGACATTGGACAGGCCCAGAACCTTATGTAGTCAGTTTAAGTATTTGGGATATTACTTGAGGGGGGAACAAACCCACCTCAAGTAATATGTAAAATCTGGGCCACGGTGAACCACTAAAGTAATTAAATAAGAAACCCCTGGCAGCAATGGCACAGAGCAGACAGGCTTACCTTGAAGGCAATGTGCAAAGTGTTTCTAAAGTACTAAAACAGTTAGAAAGACCCAAAGCACAACAATAAAAAATTCCAAAGAAGATTAGAAAACTAGAGTAAAATGCAATAAACAAAACGACACCAAAATGAAAAAAATCCACTAAGGGAAACCAGAGGTATTATTTTTAAAATGTTTAAGTATAGAGAGCGCGAAGAAGCACAAAGTACCAATGATAGTCAATGGTCACGCTAGAACAGGACCTATGTGCAGTTTGATGCTGGCCGTGATAAAGTGGGGGCTGGATGCATTAACCACATTTGTCCTGGTCAAAGATTCTACCTTCTGACTGTAGCCCTTTAAGTCACATTCCACAAAAGGAGTACAATTCTAAAGCACCCCAGGACCTCTGGGGAGGCACTTATACACTCACAGGGAGTCAGGCAGAGGACACAGTAGGGTCCAGTCTGTGTCCAGTTGTCGCTGGTCAGCTTAGGAGTTGCATTAAAACACAGTACAATGTACTCACCCGAAACATACCCTTAGCCCTCAGACTCCAGTTTTAATGTGGCCGAGGACTTCTGCCACCTTGAAAATGCCAAAAGTGAGTAGGGTTAGCCCCCCGAACTTGTATTCCATTATTTGGGCATCCCCAGAGGTCCTTCTCAAACCCTAGTTTATAGGCATAAATATGGCATCTCCAGGCACCCACTTCAGAACATCCCTGGACCTATTAAAGATCAGATCTCTTAAGTGCCTTTACTTTAGAAAGGTACTCTTGTCATGAATCCAGACTTAAAGGACTAAAGTAGGAAGGTAAAATATTTGACCAGGACGAATCTGGTTAGGGTATCCGGCCCATACTCAGATCGCAGTCTGCAGCAAATTGCACCTAGGTCTCGTTTTTTACTACAGCCCTTGACACTTTGTTCTTCTTGGTGCTATCTCTACTTAAAATTACAAACTATTCTCTCATTTGGTTTCCCTTATTGGGTATCTGTCATGTTGGTGTAATTTTTTTTTTTAAATATTTTTTATTTTCATCTTAACAAAATAGTTAGGACAGCTTCTTAAAAGTTCTTTCCGTTATGTTACATCATACATATGTAAGTCAGCGGGTACATACTGGTCATAGTCAATCCAGGGCTTTGCGGGGGAAAAACATAATTAGAAACACAATATAGCACATCATAACTCCATTTTAGCGAGGTTTCTACAAGCAATCAGTCTAAGTCCTCATCCTCCCCAGTGGTACGTGGTGGCTCACAAATACAACCTCTGAACCTGTTCCAGGCCCCCCATATTCCCTCCCATTTGCTCGGGCAACCACGATGGATGAAGACAGCCCTTTCCGCTACCATCGCCTCGTCCATATCTTTACACCATTTGTTGAGGGTCAGGGAGACCGCCGATCCCCACAACATAGCAATGTTGCGTTTTGCTATCATCATGCCCAACATTACCCAGTCCAGCTGGCGATGGTTCAAATCGTTAGGCTCCCACACGTTAAGCAAGCAGAGGCGAGGCTCCGGCAACAGGGAGATACCAATCGTCTGGGAAATAGTACGCATTACTGCTGTCCAGTACCTTGTCATGTGTCTACAGTCCCAAATGGTGTGGAAGAATGTTCCCTCCTCCCCACAGTCATGAAGACAGTACCTGTGCGTGGCCCTACCTATTTTGTACAAAGTCACCTAGTGTAATATGTGCGGTGCAGTATCTTTAATTGGACCAGTTTTAACCTGGAGGGGATAGTGGTTTCACGAGGTGAGGCGAGGGCCTCCTGCCATTCGGAGTCGTCAAAGGGACCCACCTCTTCAGCCGAGTTCTGTTTCAACGTTGACATCACATCCGGAAGATTATTAATGAGTTTCCAATAAGTAAAGGAAGTGGCCTTATCCGTCATGTGGTCTGTCAGAAGTCTGTCCTCAAGCGGGGACGACTCCTGCAAGACAGTGCCCCATGGTATAACCAAGTGTAACGTGTGTGCAATCTGCAGATACCTGAACCTCTCCGTCAGAGACATTTCATATTGCGTTTGCAGGTGGCTAAAGTCGACTACGTCACCCTTCCTCCATAAGTCACCTATCACCGATATGTCGATGGAGTCCCAAGCCTGGAACCCCTTGCTGTTCCGAAGGAAGCCCGATTGCCAGGAGTCCCACAGTGGTGTAATTTGGGTGAGAATGTCTTTGCATTTAAGACGTCTATTGGCCTTGTACCACAACTGTACTGAGTGGTGAGTCGGACCCACCAGGTCCGACGGAGTAAAGATTGCAGAGTAGACCCCTACCTTCAAGAGAGTGCCTATCAGCAAAGTACGCCGGATCAGTCTGCGGGGCATGTAACCAGAAATTAATCTGTTTAAGATGAGCCGCCCAGTAGTAGAGTTCAATGATCGGGAGCGCTATCCCCCCATCATACCAACTTCTGGTCAGTTTATCCTGGGCGATTCGGGGTGGCCGCGCCCCCCAATGCAGGTGAGACACTGTTACAGCGATCGCCTTGAAGTAAGTCGGTGGGACCAGAAACGGGGAATTTTCAAGCACATACAAAAAGCGCGGGAGCGCCATCATTTTGTACAGTGCCGCCTTTCCCAGGAGCGTAAGGGGAAGAGTCTGCCACACTTTAACGTCGGGTTTAAACCTTTCCAGTAGTGGTCGAAGGTTCAAATCATAAAATTCGTCGGGATCTGAGGTAATAAAAATACCTAGATATTTGAATGGCGCCGTCGCGACCCATAGGGGACAGCTCCGAGGAAGCATGGGAGGTGAGCCAGACAGAACCTGAAGGACGGACTTGGTCCAGTTGATCTTATAACCGGACACCCTACCAAACTTCTCACAGACATTTAATAACTCGAGAATAGATTTTTGGGGGGAGATGAGGTATAAAAGTATATCATCCGCGTATAAACTTATACGATCCTCCCACCCGTCAGTCCAATGGAGTCCTTTGATAGAAGGCTCCCACCTGACCCATATCGCGAGAGGCTCCAAAAGCAATGCAAAAAGCAGCGGGGACAGGGGGCACCCCTGCCTCGTGCCACGGCCCAGAGGGAAGTCTCGTGAAATGTGACCATTGGCAGCAACATGCGCCAGTGGTTTCGTGTATAATAAACGAATCCAGGCGCAGAATTTGGGGCCCAAGCCCATATGTTGGAGCACCGCAAACAGGTATGGCCATTCGACTGTGTCGAACGCCATGGTTGCGTCCAGGGAGAGGATGACTGCCGGTTCTTCTATAAGTGCCGAACGTGCCATGACCGCATGAAGCCGACGAAGATTAAGAGCCGTGCTCCGATGCGGCATAAAACCAGATTGGTCCGGGCTAATCAGGGATGCAAGATGGGGAGTCAGCCTTAAGGCGAGTAATTTAGCTAGTATTTTGGGCTCAGCATTAATGAGAGATATCGGATGATAGGAAGCGCAGTCCGCAGCCGGCTTGCCCGGCTTATGAACTGCAACTATCGTTGCTAGCGGCTGATCTCTCGGTAGCTCCCCACACTCAAGGCTATCAGATAACATGTGGAGAAAGAAGGGGGCCGTCGTCTGCATCGTTCTCTTATGGAGTTCAACTGGGAGCCCATTCGGACCCAGCGCCTTGCCAGATGCCAGTACATAGGTAGCAGCCTGCACCTCTTCAGTCGTAATATCCGCCTCTAAAAGAAGCGCTGCCTCCGAGGAGAGCTTGGGTATCATGAGATCTTTAATATATTCGTAGGCCTCCGAGATTGTGTAGGACGCCTGGGGGGCGTAGATTCTTTCATAATGGTCCGCCAGTATATTGACTATACCAGCAGGATCGGATACCATGGAGCCAGTGGGGGACAGCAATTGAGCAATGACTCTGGACGCCCTGTTCTTCTTTTCTTGCCATGCCATCATCTTCCCCGCCTTATTTCCCAGCTCGTATACCCTATGTCGAGTGGATTGAATCGTGGCGTGAACCATCTCCCTCTGCAGGGACAGGATCTTGGCCTGCTTAAGCCGAACCGTACGTGTAGCTCCCGGAGACGGGTGGGTATCCTAGTACGCAACAGCCACAGATAGTTCCGTCTCGAGGCCATCCAAAGTCGCCCGCTGCTCCCTCTTATGCCCTGTGACCGAGGCCAACGCCTGCCCCCGCAGAACCGTCTTGTAAGCCTCCCAGAGCGTACTGGGGGAATCCACCGAACCTTGATTCTCTTGGAAGTACTGCTTAGTAGTGCGTGTGAGGGCTGCCATGACAGGGGCCACCTGAAGGAACCTGGCGTGCAGCAGAAACATTCGTCTTCTACTTGCTTGGCGAAGGGAGTATTTTAAAAGAATTGGGGAGTGGTCTTAGATACTTCTTGGACGTATTTTGACCTCCTCCAGACCTCTTAGGGCGTCTGCGGATAATAGGAAATAGTCAATGCGCGTGTGACTGGTGTGTACTGGGGAGTAGAAAGTGAAGCACGTCTCCACCGGATGCTTGAATCTCCAACCATCTGTAAGACCTAGGGCCTCCACTAGACCAAGAAGACGTCGCCCACACTGCAGCTCCGTCCTAGTAGGGAATATATCTAGTGTTCCATCAATGATGTTGTTGAAATCTCCCCCCATCAGGAGTGTCGTAGCCGGTAGCGCAAGGAGAAATGCTGTGAGAGCTGTGTGAGCTTGTGCATGGAGTGCCGGGGGTACGTACACAGACACCAGATTAAACATCCTACCCTCCCATTGACAGGTTAACGCTGCGAATCGGCCCTGGTTGTCAACCCGAGTTTGGTGCACCAACAGGGGAAAGTTTTTCTTAATAAGGATCCCAGTACCTCTTGAACCTGAGGAGAATTCAACATGGGCCACCATCTTGTAGCCCCACCTGTCCATAGCTCGGGTTGCTGACCCCACGAGGTGTGTTTCTTGTAAGAATACCACCGCTGGGCCACATAGTTTCAGATACTGCAGCACTAGACCCCTCTTCACCTTATCCCCTAACCCACGCACATTCCAGGTAAGCAGAGTGAGGGCCAGGAGAGGAGCCTGTAACTCCTGCGCATTAGTCTCAGCCATTATCAGTGGGGAGGCGAGTCAGACACCCAGTAGTGCAAGTGTCCCGCAAAGCTGACATAGTGTAATATAAAGGTGTCCCATAGTGAGTAAATCCAACAAACCAAAGTGCAACCTTTAGAAATACAATAGGAACAACAGAATCAGTTGCAACCATACCCTTCCCACCCAGAAAACCATCCCCCCTCCCTGCCTCCCTGCTCAGCGAACTTAAAACTGCCAGCCACCCCAACACAGCAGAGCGCTCCTTCCCACCCATAGTTGCAATACTTGTGATCAGGGGAAAGAGTCCTACGAGTTGACAGCCATTTCGGAGTCCTTCAGGCTCCCCCAGTCCATACCAACAAGGCAACCGAAGTGACAATGTGGATGCTGCTACATTCAATGCAAAGGAGTCACCAAGGTATAGTCATGTTCATTCCTCCTCCGGGGTAAAGTCTTGTTGGGGCTCATGGCTATCAGGGCCTGGGTTATCTGGAGAGTCTTCTCCTTCTCGGCAGCGATGTGGTTTAGGTCTTCGATCTTTTCTGTTCGCAGGGCGCCATCCCTCCAACCACTCCTGCGCTGCCTCCGGCGTTTCAAAAAACCAGGTCTGTTGATTATCCATCACTCTCAACTTAGCGGGGAAAAGCATTGAATAGGACACCTCCTGCGCCCGGAATCGCTTCTTAACCTCAAAGAAGCTCCGTCGCCTCCTAGAAACAGCCGCTGTGTAATCCAGGAAGAAGGTGATGGTCGAGTTCTGAACCCGGATAGGGGGAGAGATTCTCGCCGCCTGGAGAAAGGCATCTCGGTCCCTAAAGTTAAAGAGACGAGCTAGGACAGGTCTCGGGGGGGGGGGGGCCCTGGCTTAGGCCTTCCCCCAGGGACCCGGTGGGCACGCTCCACGGAGAAGAAGTGGGAAAGGCCCTTCGGCTGTAGCCTGGTTTTGATCAGCTCTTCAATTTAAAGATCCATAGCTTGGGTCACCTCCGTCTCCGGAATACCTACAATCCGTACGTTATTGCGTTTTGCGCGCCCCTCCTGGTCGTCCAGCTTCTCCATCAGTATCTTGTTGTCCTTTTCGAGACGGTCACTGACATTTGTAGGTCTGAAGTGTCCTGGACCAGAGATTTTGACACTATCTCTACCTCCTTCACCCTGTCCGCCATTTTGTGAAGGTCTGCGCGTAGCAAAGAAACGTCCGTTGAGATCTTGCCAACCGTTGCCTGGACGTTCGCCAGTGCTCTCATGACGCCCTCTAGTGTGATTTTCTTCGCTCCATCGCTCTCCTGCGGCTTAGTCTGAGGTGGCGTAGTGCTAGGTCCTTTGTCACAGGCATACTTGTCTAGCTTACCCTGGACGGTCTGGTTCCTGGGCCCCCTGCCCGCCATCTCGATGCAGGTGTAAGGATGTATCGCAGTCACAAACAGAGTGTAGCCTCCAGGGGGATGACAAAGCCTGCTTCCAGGTTAGCAAGGGAAGGGCCCACCTATGTAGTCCAGGCAGAGCGGAGGGAGAAGGGTAGGTCCAACGCACAGGGCCGCACTCTGTGGGTGCAGTGGGAGCGACCTCTGACCATCAGGAAATCGACACCGTGCAAATCAGTGCACCCCCAGGCAGAAGGGTACATATAGCAAGGGCCGCCACTCACGACTGATGCGTACGGCAGGTAAAGGAGTATAGACAGTTCAGGCAGGGGCCCACCAGAGCACCAGGCTAGGATCACTAGGCCTGCAGCGCCGTAGTTCAGGGGATGCTAAATGCCCCACACGGGATCCCGTCAACAGTTCAGGGGCAGAGAGATGATTCAGAACTCCGGAGAAGGATTGTGACCACAGCGGGCCGGACCAACAACGTCACCAAGCACAGGGAGGGGGGGGAGGAACGCCAGGAGGACGCAGACAGTCCAGGGTGCCTCCGACACCACCCCCGTCCCGTCCCCCTCAGAGCGATCCAGGCCTCAGCAGCGCCGGGCAAGCAGGGAAGCCCAAGTAGAAGTGCTGCCCGAGGAGTACAAAGCAGCTCCAAGACCCCCTCTCACAGGGTCGGAATGACGTCGCGGGGTGCGGAGGACGGGGGGGGGGGGCGAGGGCCGGAGCCGATAACAGCGCGGCTCAGGACCCGGCGATGATGAAGTGCGTGCCTCCGTGCACCGTGCCCCCGTCTCTGGCTGCAGGAATAATAGAGCCCCCGGCTTTGCAGGCCCCGCAGGGCCGCTGGCAGCTTAACGACGGTTCCAATGGCTGTGGGCATCCGCAGGGAGCCAGAACCGCTCAGTTGGATGCCGCTCACGTTCTGATGCAAGGGGAGCCCCTCAGCGTACTCCGGTAATACGGAACAGTGTGCGGATATTACATTAAGGGCTGTTGCGACTCTGGAGCTCCGGGACTATGCAGCCATTTTCTTCGGCCGGTAGCCATGCCCCCTCCATTTTGTTTTTTTTAATTTATACATTATTTTTCGAATTCATTGTTGGATTTTTATTTTTTGGGATTTTGGCCATATAACTGTTTTAGTACTGCATATACACTTTACACATTGCCTCTAAGGTAAGCCTGTCGGCTCTGTGCTATAACTACCAAGAGTTTGAGCTCAGGTTTATTTAATGACTTTAGTGATAGACCCTGACATGTATTGTGATTATTACTTGAGGTGGGTGCTCGTCTTCCTCAACTAATAGCCCAATTTATCACATTGATATTCAGCAGTGGGATTCAGGAATTGTGTTTTTGATGGGACACTCTGTGATGTAAGTTACACTCACAAATCCCTTAGTAAACTTTTATCAAAATTGCCTTTTATTTTTCAAATTGACCTCTGTTTTTTTAATTCCCATTTTTCGATTTATCCTAAATCTCACGCCTACCCTTTGGCTTTTTGCACTGGTGATGTTTAAAAGTATGGAAGTGGATCTGAGCAACATTTAGAGTCTTGACATGGCAGAGCTGAAGAAGCTGTGCAAGGAGAGAGTTCTTAAGGCGGCCATATGGGCTAATAAAGAAGAGTACCTGATATATAGCTCTCAGAACCTGGAAGGAGGTCTGCCTGCTGCAGGCCCGTGCTCAAGAATGAAACAAGAATGGAGCAGAACAAGAAGCAGAGGAAGAAGACGATGACCCTGCAGAGGTTTCAGTGCCAGGGAAGGAGGAATCTACAGAGCCAGATCCCATGCCTTGTCCAGAGCAGTGAGCGTGGCATCTTCCAGCAGCCTGACACAGTTAGAGCTGGAGAACAGCTAGGAGGGCCCTGAAGCTGCAACTGGGCCATACTGGAGGAAAGGAAAGCTGTAGGAGCAGCAAGGGTCCAGGAGACAAAAAGGTTGGAGGCTCATGAAGTAACCCACAAAGAACACTGCCCAAAAGCCAGGAGGGTCACAGATTCCCGTGAGGATAATGAGAGTGAAAATTAAGTACCTAGAGGAGGTAAAAGGGACCACATCCCCAAAGACCTGGTGTCTGCCTATGTGATGGGGGATGATATTGACAAGTGATATGAGGCCTAAGAGGTGGCATTTTGCATGCATAGAGTCTCAGGGAAGGACTAGGGAGCTAGCTTCCCACAGCACATGCCAACTATAGGTAGGATACTTTGTTGCCCTTGGGAACGTTGACAGGATTAGATCTAACCCTGTGAAGGAAACCCTTGCTGTGATGTTCGGGTTAACCTTAGAGGAGTATGCCCTTCAGGGATAGCCAGAAGCAGTCACACTAGTCATGGATATGCTTTTCAGAATCATCGGGTACAGCACTAGTAGGTTCGGTGAAGAGCAGTAAAGTAAATGAGTATTGTGGGCTTTATTATTTAATCATGGCAGGAGCAGATACTGAGAATATGTTTTGCAGAGTTCTGACATAACATAATTGATTTCAAGGTTACTGTGCCCCACAAGATTGGGAAGGTAGCTGACCTTTGGATCAGCACCAGAGTGTTGAAACATTTATCTTGGTACACGAGAAGGGTGGTTAAGGTCCCCGTTAGCAGGAGTTCAGGATAAAACAGAGAAGCTCCACAAAGGGCCCCAAAAGAGATTGGTGGGAAAAGATTCCCAGAACCCTTAGGAGCATAAAGGGGGAGGTTCTGATGGGCAGAAGCCCAGGGTGCCCATTTTCTTGCCCAGGTGGTATGACTGTCACCAGTTGGGGCACGGGAAGGGCAGTGCTAGCCGTCTTGGGAAACCATCCAAAGGAGGGCACTCCACAGGGGTGGCCAATGCAGCGTTGGGGGGAGTCTGTCCCCAGAAAGAGAGGTTAGAGCCCACCCTAGTGTCCCTTAGTTAGGAAGTGGACCAAGAAGGTAAGTTGGTGATCCCTGAGGGTGTGAGTTTTCACTTTCACCTGATCATAATGACTGGATTCCCTGTCACTGCTTTGAGGGATACCTGTGCCAGCTAGACTATAGTGGTGAAAAAGCGGGTTCCCCCAGAGCGGAATGTCCAAGGACAGGTATGCACAGGTATGTAGAGTAATACTGGCCCTATGGCCTAGTATCCCTGGAATGGTGGTGGTGGGTGGGGGGTAAAATGGTCCAGAGGAAGTCATTTCTGACCTGGATGTGCTGCCTGAGCTATCATAGTGACAGAGGACAGGAGACCTGTCCCCAGCCAGACCTTGCATGACACAGAGAGCGTTTCACCCTTGAGTGGTGTGTGGTTCCCCCCTAGAGCTCCTGAACTGCCAGCCATCTGGTCAGTCTCAGAGAACAGACCTGTGACCGAGAAGCCAGTCTCAGGATACTAACCCTGTGATGGCAGGAGTGGGAGTGGAAAGGGAATGTCTACTACTTGAGGGTGAAGCCCCCACTCTGAAAAACCTAAGAGGCCAGAGAGACTTCAGGACCTACGGAGGGACTCTTTGATCGCCCCCTGGCTGGAAGTGAGGCCTGCCCAAGGCTCCAGAATGGAAACTCGAACTGGCACTGGAGGGTCATGGGCCTGGCTCTTGACACTGATAGCTGTCACTGGCCTCTGTTTGAAGGCAGAGGTTTTCATCACCTTGTTGACCATGGTGGTACTATCGTAGTGCTGCTCGAAGTTAGGGTCTGCAGATGAGGTGGAGTGCTTCCCGGTCCAGGGGCCTCGTAGAATGGTAACAGAATGGTACAGATAGATTTAGAGTGACACAGAACAGAAAAATGCCACTACAGAAAATTAAAATTGTCCATATTCTATCTCCTGAGCAGGGAATGCCATCAAGGAGTTGATTCGCCTAACCTAGCTTTTGTTGGGGGGCTTTGATGGAAAAGTGCCCTTTCTGCTGGGTCACCCTGGACTTTTTTGTGTTTTCGCAGAACCCTATTATTACTCGACATAGAACTCTGTGCACTTTACCTCTGCTAAGCAATGGTAAAGCTCTCCTCCTTGCAACATGATGAAATTGGTATACACCTGATTGGTTTATATAATTAGCCTACAAGTCCCTAGCATATGGTACTAAATGTAACCAGGGCTGGTAAATTAAAAGCTAACAGTGGGCTGCAGCACTTATTGTGCAATCCACTGCAGTGCACTGTAAAACATAAATCCAGGCCCAACAGTATCCTGGCTGTGCAGGATTTAACTGCAAATTAGACCTGTCAAAATAACTCATTTTTGAGTTCTACAGCCAACAAAAAAGGCAAAGAAAAAACAGGGTAACCATGCAGAAGGGGCACATTTCCAACAATCAAGGTGGCCCAGGCCTCTGTGCACAGGGTTAGATTAACATGATAATGTCAGGGCCAAAATAAAAGTCAGGGTACCAGATAAACATACAGTTGGGAATTCAGGACAAGGGAACATGCCCAACGCATGCCCAACATACCATGAAAGGGGACATTCTGTCAAAACAGACAGTGACATATTATTGTAGCGATATGTATCAAATAACCTATTCCCAATGCTATATGCCTGTGATTTACACAGGCAGAAAGCCTTTTTACGAATCAAAAAACACTTTTCCAGTTCGAGAAAGTTTCTTTGGCACTTATAAAAGAATTTAGGGTCACAGATATTCTTGTGTGAGAAAATCTTATTAGGTGGGAATAAGTATCCAAGTGTAGCTGTCACGTTTCATAGACTATGCTTGCACTAGCTGCTCCAGTCCATGTTTTTTAAATTGCAGAGTGGGACTTGTTGTCTTGGTATTATAATGGTGTAGTATATTGAAAGACTACAAGTCAGAGAATGCATAGATAAACCCTGGACTGGAACAAGTAGTGATGTGGGAACCTTTGGAAACCAGGCAGGGTTGTCTGCAATGCGGATGCCCGTGAAGTGTGTGAATACTCCACAAAATATGCAGGTTTGGGGATATTTACTAACCTTTACACCAAGGAAATCTTTGTATATTTTCTGTCAAGAGCAGGAGGCTGTCACAACTAAGAACCTGCCTACATTAACCACTGCCTGAACTTCCACAATTGGTTTACCAGGGTAAGAGCAAGGGAACAAACCTAAGGGGGCAAATATTTAACCAAAGAGAAAAAAACGAAATACTTAGCAAGAGCGCTGACTTTTTTTCTCATGAAATGATTAATATATTTATGCAGAATATACATGTGTATATCCTCACATGCGAAAATAGAATTCCGAACACATTTCCCGCAATATACAATGTGTGGTAACGGCTAATACCTTCTTGCAAACATGAAAAGAAACTTGGCTAGAAAAACATCTGTGAAACAGCAGACGGTGGTAGCTTCAGGGTACGCCCACTTCCTGTAAGTGACGGCCTCTGTAAGTAAACGAAAGGGAATTTTCGTCTCACACTTACTTCCTCGAAGCAATGGCGGCTGCACAGCCTGAGAAGAATCTCCAAGAAGATATTATTTGCTCCATCTGTCTGGGATATTTCAAAGACCCGGTGACCACAGACTGTGGGCACAACTTCTGCCGCAGCTGCATAAGGAGTTACTGGGACGAGCAATCCAGAAACGGCATCTGTCCCCAATGTCGACACAGATCGGTGCTGAGAATCCTGAGGGTGAACACCTTGCTGGCCAACATTGTGGCTAGCATTCAGCAGCTTCAGATCTCCCCCAGAAACGCCGAGGACGCCAGCATCTGCCAGGAACACGAAGAAAAGTTAAAGTTATTCTGTCAAGATGATCAGGCTCCGATATGTGTGGTGTGCGACCGGTCGGCGCAGCACAGAACTCACACCGTAGTTCCTATAAGCGAGGCGGTTGAAGATTACAAGGTAGGCGCGCGCGAGTTAACTGTTGCACCGTGCACCACCATAGGTGGCTCCAGAGGAGGGTACAGAGAATGCGTTACGCGTCTCTTTTATTGTCATCATATTGTGTACTCCGTGTGGGAGTTGAGTCATGTAACAGGTGCTTTTTACACTATTCACAATCAGGGTGGCAGGCTTATGTGTGGTAGGTTTGTGAATGACACACATCACTGTGTGTGTGTGTGAGCTACAAGGGGGCGTATGTACATCCACTCTGGGGAACGTATCGTCTTTGGCCCATGGATGGCATATAGAAAGAGTAAAGTGTACCTGAGGCTAAGTGAGAACAGCATTTTGCTGATGTGATAATAGGGGAGTGTTGTATAGTAAATTTCCTACCTGCTTAGCAGGGTTTTGCAAAGTTGGTCCTGGAGGGCTGGATCCATGCCAGATTTTTAGTATATCCCTATTTGGATAAATGTAGTTATCTTAAAAATCTAAGATCAATGTGGAGGGAAGGAAGGAATATGTGATCCGACCAATTTCCTATAGTTATATACTCTAATCAAATGGGGGAAGGATCACTTGTCCTGCATAACGTCGGGTATGCCGGAACGGTTCTGACTAGTCCCAATAAAAAACCCTCATGCACGTGTTGTGAGTTTTGCGATGTTAAGCGGTATATCTTGGTTCTCCGCTGTCCCTTATGACTCTTTCACACTATAATTGTGGTGTAGGTCGTTTATATAGTGTGAAAGAGTCATAATCACTCTTATTCACCAGCAATTAATTTTAACTTTTGCCTCCAAAAAACCGGAATGAACAAAAGTAATTTTTCTGGATGAGAGAGACATTTTTATCATCTCCTTCACTGTATCACGTCACAGTCACTATCACTGATCACTACTGTCTTTAACTGAGGGTATCACCTCCTGGATGGAGGTTGCATAAACAACTAAACCCTATGATTATGCAGACACGTGTGAGGGACAGCGGAGAACCAAGATATACCGCTTAACATCGCAAAACTCACAACACGTGCATGAGGGTTTTTTATTGGGACTAGTCAGAACCGTTCCGGCATACCCGACGTTATGCAGGACAAGTGATCCTTCCCCCATTTGATTAGAGTATCTTAAAAATCTGGCATGGATCCGGCCCTCCTGGACCAACTTTGGAAAGCCCTGCTGTTTAGCAAAGCACATCCAGTGGTTGAGTGGAGTGGATGCGGCCTATATAAATTGTGACTCCGGTCAAAATATGACTCCCCTCATACAGGTTTGATCTGTTGGCCCAGAAGGTACCAGGGTCTTTGCATACTGCCTGTGGCTCCAGGTTGGTCCATTGGTCAGCCAGCTGAGTGACCACTGAGGTGTTTGCGTGTTCTCGACCTCGGTCCAGGTCGCAGTCAGAAAATTCAATCTCCGGGTGAAAGAACTTGGGGAGCAAGAAACAGCAAATGTATATAAATGTGCAAATAAGAATATAGCAGGTTTAGAGATATGAAAGTGGAAGACTCGCCCAATCTGCTTTAACTTGCAGACCATGGCTGATGTGAGCCAGAGTTGAGCTGACAAGCCTGCACTAAAGGGTAGGTGCCTTCAAGCAAAAGGACCATGAGGCTCCGGTGGTGACCTCCCTCCTGAACACAGAATTCATGTGACTTCAGCAAGGGAAGGCCATTGGTATCTTGACGTGCACAAGCTTGTGTTGTGGGATTCAAGAGCTAGGTTATTCACAGATCAATTAATAGTGCACGTTAAGAAATCTTCCTGGAGGGAAGACCCAAGAAGGGAATAAGAAGATGCTATGGCTAAACTCACACACTAAGATTGTTACCGGGACCCTCTAGGGCCATCTCACCTAAAGGCCCTTTGGGTGCAATGATAATAATAATAGTGGTAAAAATATTAATGTGCAAAAATAATTCCTGAGGGTGTAATAAGGGTGTAAAAGGTACAGCACCTCAAAATATAATACATATAATGTAATATTGAATGTGAGACCAGAAAGCAAATTCACAAAAAGACGAAAATAAAAACTACGAACCACAAACAATGAGGAAAATAATACATGGAAACTGTAGAAAACACAAACATCCAAGCACCACAATAACAAAAAAGTATCTTTTGAGATAGAACTAGTACTCAAGGTGTTTACTGGACTGATTATGTTGAAAGGATACATAAATTAAACCCAAACAATCTTTTAGCAAAATTGTTCAGTCGAGGCCATGTTTGTATCTATATATTTTTTTATAGGGCTTGAAATATCTTTCCCTCCAGGCAAGAAAACAAATAGCTGTTGCTCTCATCGGCTCGCGTTTGGACTATTGCAATGCGCTGTATGCTGGACTTAATAAAGGACAGCTGCAGCGCCTACAGGTAGTCCAAAACGCCATAGCCAGATTCGTCCTGGACATTCCCAGACGCTCTTCAGCCACTGCAGCCAGGAAAACACTGCACTGGCTGCCGGTAGAACAGCGTATCCGGTTTAAGGTTCTGTGTATGACCTACAGAGCCATTGCTAAAAAGAGCGACACTGGAATTGGATCCATTATTTCCCACTATGTCCCCCGAAGAAACCTGCGTTCCTCTGGGAAATTGCTTCTAGCAGCCCCCGTGTACGAAAAGCCAGGTGGGGCGGCAGAGCCTTTTCCACCCTTGCTCCTAAGTGGTGGAACGAACTTCCTTTGGATCTGAGATCCCTCCCGTCCCTACAGAATTTTCGCACTGCCTTAAAAACCCTTCTCTTCAAGCAAGCATATGTCTAAGGTCTTAATGTCTCCTTTTCTGGTCTTTCTTGACCTTTCGCTAGGCGCCTTGATACCTTCGGGTTATTGTTCTGCGCAATACAAATTATTTTTCAATTCAATTCAAGCACACCACAGGAGTTCACACAGGACAACTAGGGTAAAGTCAACTCGATAGGTCTGTGGTGATAGTGCACACTTTCAAATCTGAATGCTATTGCTTCGGCAAAGAACTAGGAATAGATTTTAACAAGCATTTGCAATGCAATAGGTCTCACACTTACGCAAGTTCAAGCTATTGGCATTGTAAATGACAGTGCCGGGGGCAAGATGGCGGATGCAAGCTGCGTCTGAGTGAGCAGCTGAGGTGCACTCGCTGTGTTTCGCTTCCCATCAGTGTTTCATCGCGGAGCTATGCCGGATTTATGCCTGTTTTGTTAAGACACTGCCCCGATCTGGAGAGGTCTTAAAAACAGCTTACCTGGGATGCGGCTGGATCTGTGGTGTAGTTATCGGCGGTCCTTGCAGTTGGCGTGGCAGTTTCCACCCGTTTTTCCGAGCTGGAGCGTGTCAGCGGAGCGGAGCTGAGTGACGGGAGGAAGGCGGCAGATTGGGATCTTCACCTAGCGGTTTCCAGGGGCTGCCGGTCTTGTCAGGGAAGGAGGAGCAGTCGATGCGGGATGGCTCCCTAGAATCCCACCTCCGGTGCTGGTACAGCAGCCAAAGTGCAAAAGCCAAAAACTAGAGCGGTCACGGCGGCAGCAGTGGTTCCTGAGCGGAACGAAGAAACCGTGAGTCTCAATGCAGGTGACATTCCGAGGTCTCAAAGGCAAAATTCAACTGTAGAGTCAGTTACAAATACACTTGCTGTCGAGGCTGATGTATCCATTCCCACAAAGGCAATAGTGGTGGATTCTGGGACTTGTAGGTCTGGCGCAATTCCCAAAATATTTAACAAGAGGAGCTTAGAGGGAAAAAATGGGTACTGTTAGGGAAAGCCCTCCACTCAATGAAATGCAATCCAAAAAATTCCCTGTACCCAGGACTCAAGTTAGCAATTATCTAACGGGCATGAGAACGTTCTCCACTAGAATTTACTATAGTAAAATTCTGGATATACCTCTTCGTAATTCTGTGTTTAGGTATTTATTGTCTCTAATGCCCCACTGTCCTAAACAAACACTTGATTTGTGAATACTAATAAGAAAAGGGGGGGTTCACTATATATTCAACTTGGCGCAACCTATAATGTCAGCCCTAAATGGAACCATACAAACATACACAGTTAGTACAGAAAAAATGTGTGGCGGAGAGGAAGGCACCTCACGGGCGAACACCCTCGGGGCAATTTGGTCAGATGTTTACCAAATGTTTTGCCCCTTTCTCATCATAGGTGGCCATTCCTTTTTCCAGAATTTGTGAATCAAGTGAAGAAAAAGAGTTCAAGAAAAGATGCAAAGCAAGGAGCTTAGAGCATGGCTCCTGACAAAAACAAAACAGAGTGAAAATAAAATCAACAGTCAAACCTCCTGAACCACTTTATTACTAACTGAGGTCTGGACTGCTGAGTTAAAAAGGCTGGTAGCTTATTGTCGCATACCACTACCTGCAACCAACATGTTTCACTGCCCACTAGATATTATGGCAGATTCGTCAGGGTTAACACCCTGTTGCTGCACCCACTTCAGACATCTTTAAAACAGGAAGCTGCCGAGTTGAAAAACAATACAAAATATAATTAGAGCCCATTCTGAACCTAAACATTCTTAATGTTTAAATTCTTAAATCAAAACATTATCCTCCACCGGTTTACTTTGAATAAAAAATAAAATAAAGGGGAACTTTACCCTGGATCAGCTATGCTCAATCGTACCAGCTGAAAAGGCAGTTCTCCGCCTTACTGTCGGTTGTCGTATCAACCTGTAAATCATTTAGGTGCAATAAGTACAGTAATAACATGCCCTTATCGTCATATTTCAGTGCTGTGCTGATCTTACTCAGTGGAGTCCTAGTCCCTCCAAACGTATAAGTTTTACCCAGAGTAAACATAATGTATTTCAACAGTGTATATTCTATTTATGTCAGACCTATTTGTACACAGAAAAGGTATCTGACTTAACCCCATTCTGGCCATTACTGATGTTAGTAACTTTGGTCCCCGACTGGAAACGTATAATATAAATTATTTCACCATTTCCAAATCGTTCTGTACCCAAACAGAATTACTCACAGATCAAAAACGATGTTACAGCGCATTGTAACATAGTGAGCCCATTGCCCTTGTTAGAGATTCAAACTGCACCTCAAGTACGAAGAAACCGCGGGGCCGGTAGCACGAACAGCAACCCCCATGGGCCCTCTCCTTACCGTACAGCCTTTGATTCGGAGCGTTAAATCATCCCAGGAACATTTCCGGGATGGAGTACAAGCGATTTAAACACTCCGCGCCATAGCCCAAACAATGCACTCCCCGATCATGTGATCGGAAGGCCCCTGTCACGTGGTCTGGTACAGCGTAGCGTTAGTCCTGGAAGAGCAAATAGCCGGCTAATGCGGGGGCCATTTTAAAGTGGCAAATTCGTTAAATGTCCACATATATATTACCATGATCGTTACAACACGGGGTATTATATATCATTCAAGGTCGTTATTTTAAAACAAAGATGTTATCGCACTAATCACTAATATGCTAGTGTTTGCGGATTACTAAGACTTTACCAAATTAAATGGTACTCGAAAATTTCCTTATTATTGGGGTATAAACAGGGATTGGTTACCCCAACTTCTGCCACTATCCGGTTTTAGATGTTAACACGATGGGATACGATCAATCTTTTGGCATTTAATATACTATCACAAATGGTTGTTTACGTTCAAAAGGGAAGCCTCAAATCACAATAGTGTGAAGCCATTTGTTTTTTTTTATATCCATGTTGTAAGGAAAAAATGTGATCCCCAGAAAATTAAATATCAAGATTCACAGTATTTTATTTCCAATATTTCTCATGTTAGAGCCCTATGATAGAGCACAATATGATCGTTCGTACCTGTCAGTATTGCAACTGAGGAGGAAAGACCGACAGCATAGAGTTAAACTTATTTAGGTGGTAAATAAGCTATTTAACTTTGTTCCACTCAATAATTTCATTCAAACCCTGCTTGTCACTACCCTCTCTAAAAATCCATTTAGCTTCCTTTGTGATCAAGATTGATTCGGCATTGGTCGGGTTGCCCCTCACTGTCTCTAACACTATCCATGTAAAGCTGTGTTTTTCTTGGTGACAATGTTGAACCAGTTTGGTCGTGAGTTTTGCTGCCCTGATGGTACTGAGATTTTCCTGTATGTGGACTTTTATTTTCCTCGTAGTGAGTCCAATGCGGCCTACAAAACATTGGACTCACTACGAGGAAAATAAAAGTCCGCATACAGGAACATCTCAGTACCATCAGGGCAGGAAAACTCACGACCAAACTGGTTCAACATTGTCACCAAGAAAAACACAGCTTTACATGGACAGTGTTAGAGACAGTGAGGGGAAACCCGACCAATGCCGAATCAATCTTGATCACAAAGGAAGCTAAATGGATTTTTAGAGAGGGTAGTGACAAGCAGGGTTTGAATGAAATTTTTGAGTGGAACAAAGTTAAATAGCTTATTTACCACCTAAATAAGTTTAACTCTATGCTGTCGGTGTTCCCTCCTCAGTTGCAATACTGACAGGTACGAACGATCATATTGTGCTCTATCATAGGGCTCTAACATGAGAAATATTGGAAATAAAATACTGTGAATCTTGATATTTAATTTTCTGGGGATCACATTTTTTCCTTGCAACATGGATATAAAAAATACAAATGGCTCCACACTATTGTGAGTTGAGGCTTCCCTTTTGAACGTAAACAACCATTTGTGATAGTATATTAAATGCCAAAAGATTAATCGTATCCCATCGTTTTAACATCTAAAAACGGATAGTGGCAGAAGTTGGGGTAACCAATCCCTGTTTATACCCCAATAATAAGGAAATTTTCGAGTACCATTTAATTTGGTAAAGTCTTAGTAATCCGCAAACACTAGCATATTAGTGATTAGTGCGATAACATCTTTGTTTTAAAATAACGACCTTGAATGATATATAATACCCCGAGTTGTAACGATCATGGTAATATATATGTGGACATTTAACGAATTTGCCACTTTAAAATGGCCCCCGCATTAGCCGGCTATTTGCTCTTCCAGGACTAACGCTACGCTGTACCAGACCACGTGACAGGGGCCTTCCGATCACATGATCGGGGAGTGCATTGTTTGGGCTATGGCGCGGAGTGTTTAAATCGCGCGTACTCCATCTCGGAAATGTTCCTGGGATGATTTAACGCTCCGAATCAAAGGCTGTACAGTAAGGAGAGGACCCGTAGGGGTTGCTGTTCGTGCTACCGGCCCCGCGGTTTCTTCGTACTTTAGGTGCAGTTTGAATCTCTAACAAGGGCAATGGGCTCACAATGTTACAATGCGCTGTAACATCGTTTTTGATCTGTGAGTAATTCTGTTTGGGTACAGAACGATTTGGAAATGGTGAAAAATTTTATATTATACGTTTCCAGTCGGGGACCAAAGTTACTAACATCAGTAATGGCCAGAATGGGGTTAAGTCAGATACCTTTTCTGTGTACAAATAGGTCTGACATAAATAGGATATACACTGTTGAAATACATTATGTTTACTCTGGGTAAAACTTATACGTTTGGAGGGACTAGGACTCCACTGAGTAAGATCAGCACAGCACTGAAATATGACGATAAGGGCATGTTATTCCTGTACTTATTGCAGATAAATGATTTACAGGTTGATACGACAACCGACAGTAAGGCGGAGAACTACCTTTTCAGCTGGTACGATTGAGCATAGCTGATCCAGGGTAAAGTTCCCCTTTATTTTATTTTTTATTCAAAGTAAACTGGTGGAGGATAATGTTTTGATTTAAGAATTTAAACATTAAGAATGTTTAGGTTCAGAATGGGCTCTAATTATATTTTATATTGTTTTTCAACTCTGCAGCTTCCTGTTTTAAAGATGTCTGAAGTGGGTGCAGCAACAGAGTGTTAACCCTGATGAATCTGCCATAATATCTAGTAGGCAGTGAAACATGTCGGTTGCAGGTAGTGGTATGCGACAATAAGCTACCAGCCTTTTTAACTCAGCAGTCCAGACCTCAGTTAGTAATAAAGTGGTTCAGGAGGTTTGACTGTTGATTTTATTTTCACTCTGTTTTGTTTTTGTCAGGAGCCATGCTCTAAGCTCCTTGCTTTGCACCTTTTCTTGAACTCTTTTTCTTCACCTGATTCACAAATTCGGGAAAAAGGAATGGCCACCTATGATGAGAAAGGGGCAAAACATTTGGTAAACATCTGACCAAATTGCCCGAGGGTGTTCGCCCGTGAGGTGCCTTCCTCTCCGCCACACATTTTTTCTGTACTAACTGTGTATGTGTGGATGTTTGTATGGTCCTATTTAGGGCTGACATTATAGGTTGCGCCGAGTTGAATATATAGTGAACCCCCCCCTTTTCTTATTAGTATTCACAAATCAAGTGTTTGTTTAGGACAGTGGGGCATTAGAGACAATAAATACCTAAACACAGAATTACGAAGAGGTATATCCAGAATTTTACTATAGAAAATTCTAGTGGAGAATGTTCTCATGCCCGTTAGATAATTGCTAACTTGAGTCCTGGGTACAGGGAATTTTTTGGATTGCAATTCCCAAAAGACCTGGGATGTTTAAGAAAAAGAGCTTAATTTCGGACAAAGGCGGGCAAGTAACTGGTAATGATTCAAATACGCCGCAGATCATGGCTCCCATCCAGGTTTCTGAGTCTCTTTGCGCAGTGAATGATGGGAATGTGGGAAATACTGGCACTTTGAAGTAGAAAGTAAAACAGGTTGCTGGGAATGCCTTGCAGAGCAGGTCCTTGTCTCTCCAGTGCTCATTTCTTCTTTGCCAATCACGCAAGAGACTCCAGGGTCGTTACATGCTGGTATCAATACACAGGAGGCATTGACTCGGCTGGGAATTTCTATTCCATGTTGGACTTATCTAATGCCCTGGAGTCAGAGAGCTTAGATGGAGAGTGGAGAGATGATGTAAGTGTTAACAGTCTGATCAGCGGATGAAGAGGACGGTGTCATGGAGGGATCACCCTCCGTTAGACCAGAGTGGGGGCAGAAGAAAACACAGTCCGCAAAGCACAAGGTGACAATGTTGGATCCACGTCCCATATCTTAGCCTCCCCAATACTAACCACGCCTGTAGAATTACTAGATGGGTCTCAGATTCCAGAGGTCACCTTGGGTACATTATACCAGGTTATGCTTCAGCACCGGATAAAGAGACAAGAGCAGAGAATTTGCGTATTCAAGGAGCAGTCCGCAGGTTACAAAACAACTTGAGGCGTGTGGTCAAATCCTGCAATGAAATGACCGCTAGAGTTGTAGAGGCGGAAGGAAGGATCTCGGCGATTGAAGATACTATGACCCAGCAAAAATCGCAGCTGTCTTCTCTGGAAGGATTAAGGGACGAGGTCAACTGGAAGCTGGTTGACCTGGAGAACAGATCCAGGCGTAATAACGTACGAGTCTTGGGCATACCCGAGGGGAGCAAGGGGGGGGAATGTTAGGCAATTTGTCAGTGAGCTTTTCTTGGAGGCCTTGCCGGAACTATCCCATTGGAAGTGGGACATGGAACTTCAAAGGGCTCACATATTTCCCTTTCAAAAAAATGCTGGACTTGCCGCAAATGCCAAACCTAGAGCCATACTGATTGTCTAATCAACTTTCTGACTAGAGAGGGTCTTTATGACCTGGCCAGGCCGGATCGGAAACGTAAGGGGAAAGGCCTGGAGTTTTTTGTTCGCCCTGATTATTGCCATGCCACTGTCCAACAGCGGTGGCAATTCCGCCAACTAATTCCACCTTTTCAGGCTAAGGGCGCCCAGGCTTTTCTCCTTTACCCCTCAAAATTGAAAGTAATTTATAAAGAGAGATCATACTTTCTAACTTCGGAGTGGGCGGCTAAAGAGCTACTAGCTTCATTATGATCTATAGTCTCTTTATCTCAGTCGTATAATCTTGTTTTTTTTAGGTCAGCTATAAGTGAAGGGGGTAGGCTCCTGGGAGGGGCGCCCTTTTGTTCTGTTCTTTTTTTTTTTCTTCTTTGGGTGATAATGAAACAGAATTATGTATTTTTCTGGTATGTTGCAGGGTCATAAGTTAAAAGTTTAAAGTGATGGGAAGCGAGCCGCGAGGCACATGATGCTTCTCACGTATCAATGTCGGGGACTATTCAGTCCCTTTGCCCTTTGTGGGTTGGGGTCAGGGAGGGGTTGAGGGAGGAAAGGGGGGTAGAGGGTGGATGGGGAGGGGTGAGGTGGGGGCAAGCAAGGTCAGAAACATTGTTATTGAGAGAGATTTGAGATGCATCATGAATTATAAAAATCTGATTTTCTTGAAGGGGGTTTACAGATCAATACAGATACAGTTGGGGTATTAACGATGTATTCTCTGAATAAATTATTATGATGGGCAAATTGAGGATCGGTTCTTGGAACATATGTGGTCTCAATAACAGGGAAAAAAGGGGGTCTGTGCACAAATAATACAGAGCATGTGGATAGACTTATTGTGTCTCCAGGAAACGCATCTCACCTGGAATAATAGGCATTTACTTAACGACCTGGGTTTGCATCTACTGGGTTGTACCCGTCAAGGTACCACCACAAAAGGGGTGGCTATTCTCATGAAAAAAGGGTTGGGGTGTCTCAAACGTAGTAAAGTAGATCAGTATGGTAGATGGATGATTCTAGAAATTAGTATTGATAGCAAAACTTGGACAATATGTTCAATTTATGCCCCAAATTCGGATGATCCCGATATTCTGAATTTTTTAAGATTAGAATTAGCTGGCTGGCCATCTCCCTTAATAATCTGTGGAGACCTAAATATCCACTTTGAAGGCGGCTTGGATATTCGGGGTGATTCAATATATCCAGGCCTAAAAAAAAGACATATAAGGCATTAAGAGGCTTAGTAGTGGATTTTGGTCTTTGTGATGTGGGGTATGCTAAAAATCCTTTGTCACCGGGCTTTACATTCTTTTCTGCGCCACATCAGAAATTTGTTCGGTTGGATTATTTTTTTGTTACTTCTGGGCTCATTAATAATATTATAAATGAAACATTTCCTCGAATAATCTCAGACCATAATTCGGTGCTGATAGAGGTTAAAAAAGATCCCGGGCATACATCTGAAGTAAGATCATGGTCATTTGAGCGGAAATTGTTAGCAGACCCATCATATATAGAGTACATGGGTAAGTGGATCAGGGAATTTTTTGAGTTTAACAGAGGAAGTGCTTCTGTTCAAAATGTGTGGTATTCTTTTAAAGCCGGAGTACGTGGGGAGACGGTAGCGTATTCTCTTAACAAGCAAACAAATACCCGGAATAAACTTGCTATATATTATAAGGCGGTACAGGAATGGGACGAAAAATTAGTTACTGCTATCAATATGTCACAAGATTCGGGACATATTAAAACTACCCTTGCCATACGCAAATCAAGGTTGTATGAGATATTTGCGACCAAACTGGCGGAGGAGGTGGCAATCTTTAGATCACATATATATGAAATGGGGGACAACTCGGTAGGATTTTGGCAAAAAAGATAAGACAAAAAGAGGTACTCAACTCTATTAATTCTATACAGGATGAGACAGGCCAGATTCATAATAACTCTGAGGAAATTCTGGAGGTTTTTCGTCAGTTCTATACCAAGCTGTATGAGCAGGATACCTAAGTGTACTCCAGCGATTCTATTCTGAATTTTACTACTTTTGACAACATCTCAAAATTAACCACCGCCCAGGCAGAGTCTCTGGATGCTGATATCACATGGGAGGAAATTGAGGCGGCCTTACTCTCTCTTGCTGTCGGCAAAGATATGGGACCGGATGGTATCCCTCTGGAGTTTTTTTTTATATTTAGGCATGTACTAAAACAAGATCTGCTGGCTACCTTTCTAGAAGCACAGAAAGGGAATGCTCCAGCTTGTTGGAGACAATCGACTATAATGGCGTTTCTTAAAAAAGATAAACCTCCCCTTAACCCGGCCTCGTATAGGCCGATCTCGCTAATTAATGCCGACAGTAAGGTCTTTTAAAAAATTTTAGCCTCTCGAATCTCAGGCGTAATTTCTTGTATAGTGTCACGTTGGCAACACAGGTTTATTCCCAACCTGGATACGGCGGATCATGTCCGGAGGGTTATTTTCCTAATAGACTGGGCGCAGGGGACTAACACGGCCATAGGGATCACCCTGTTGGATGTCGAAAAGGCATTCGACAGGGTGGCCTGGCCCAACCTCTGGGATCTGCTTCTGAAAGGGTTTGGTCTACAGATGATTGCTGCATTAAAAGCTCTGTATGAGTCACCATTCTCTTGTATTAAACTTGGGGTTAACAAATCTGGCTTGTTTCCCATTTGTCGAGGTACAAGACAAGGTTGTCCGTCCTCATCGCTTCTTTTTGCCATCTACATTGATCTTTTTCTTAATAAATTGAATCAAGCGGAGGATATAGCCCCCATAGAAGTTGCAAATACCAAATATAGAGCCCTCGCCTACGCGGATGATGTGGTGGTGACCACCACAGACATCGCAAAGGCAATACCAAAGATCGAAGAGCTTGCAACTCAGTTCAGCGCTTTTTCGGGCTATAAATTGAACATGTCCAAAACCCGAACATTATTTGTGGGCCAGAACCCTCCTGCACATCTTAACACTGTCTCTGCTGCGACATACTTGGGTATTAAGATTACAACCCCAGTGTTCGTCATTCCAGAACTCAATTTTAATCTAGTTCTTAAAAAAGCTAACTCCAACTCGGCAACTCTGGGCATTAGCTTGCCTCATCTTCACTAACGGCCCCACCAGACCGCCAGGGATGCCTGGTCTCACCCTGGAGATACCCATTAAGGGACCATCTCTCAGGGAAGCCAGGAAGGGTTTCGCAGCGGTCGAAGCGCCTTGGGACCCTCCGGGTAAGTAGTGCGCTATATAAATGCCTATACATTACATTACATTACATTACACATTGGAGCGTATTGATCATTTGCATCTTTCTTTATATGGGAGGAATAACGTTTTGAAAATGTTGATACTCCCGAAACTGTTATATTTATTTAGAACAGTGCCTCTTGAATTTCCTCTTAGTTGTTTTAACCCCTTCGACGCTCATGACGAGCTCAGCTCGTCATGAGTTACGCCTGTCGTATGCTCATGACGAGCTGAGCTCGTCATGTAACGCAGGTTTTTTATAACTCAGCGCACAGCGGGAAAACGGCCCACGCGCATGAGGTAAAACAACTAGAAAGGATGGCAATTAGATTTCTGTGGGGCTATAAACGCCAGCGCAGACCGTATAAGAAGATGATTCTTCCAAAGGCAAGGGGTGGGTGGGTGGGGTATTCCACATTTCATGTTTTATTATTTTGCCTCTGTACTACAGTTTATTACTCCCTTAATAATAGGTGCAAAGGCACAAATTTTAGATTCTCATGCCCCATCAACATATGAATTTGCATTGGGGGTCGAGTCACGTGGGTGCCTGATAAAAAATGTAGAACCTAGCTACTACTACAAAAAAAAATTCAAGACTCTGAAAGCGGTGTTCAGGGTATGGAAGTCAATCAGGCGCCACGTTGGGATCCCAAAAATTCTGAGATATACCCCTTTGATGTCACCATATATCTTTCCTCCTATTTTTAGAGATCACATTATGACGAGATGGCGCAATTGTGGTATTCACTGTCTTGGTGACTTATGGCAGAATAATCATATGATGTCTTTTTCAGACCTTCAACTCAAGTTCAATCTTACAAATATTGACTATTTTAAATATCTGCAGTTGCATAGCTTTCTTAATACTTTAACTTCTTTGGAACGTTCTGGTCTGCAGAGGAGTCCCTTGATAGATAGTATGTATAGCAAAAAAAGGATTGGTTTTTTCTATAATTTATTACTATCATCTTGCCCAGATGACATACTGACTTATCAAATGAGACGGGCTGAGAAGCTGGGCTCTGATAATATCATGGTAGAGGAATCTATTTCCTTGGCCAATTCCATTCTCCTGACATACAGAATGCGCACACAGCACTATATGGCCCTTTTTGATTTATATTACACGCCTGCAAAAATATCAAAATGGGGAACAACAGAGGGTACATCATGTAGTAGATGTGGATTGTTTGCGGCTCATGCTGCACATATGTTTTTTCTGTGTCCACACCTAACCCCATTAGTGTCTGCAATTCAATCTTTTCTTTCTTTATTACTTGGATCTCCAGTAAGATTGACAGAGAAGTTAGTACTGATGGGGGTGTCCTCGGCTACATCGGTAGAAGGAAAGAGAAACTTGATATTTATTTCTATGGCAATTTTGCAGGCATGCATTACTCAAGATTGGATTAGTCCAGAACCTCCATCCTTTTGCATTTGGAGGGCCCGCGTGTTAGCTATGTATAATCTAGAACACGCCATCTATAGAACAAAGGGGCGGAAAAAAAGAGCCCTAGAAGGGAAAATCTGGACGCCGGTCCAGCAGTGGATTCAGGGGGAACTGGGGTGAGATTTGTGTCCTTATGTACTCCTGCGAGTATTTTCCTTTTTAGGTCGAGCGTAGCGATGGACCTATTGTTGGCGTGTTCCGGGGAATGTGAGACAGCGATCGCCCACGCGCCTCGCTGTCTCAGATTCCTCCTCGTGGGCGCGCATGGCGCCATGCCCATATTCCCGTGCGCACACAGCCAGCCCCCACACCACACAGACTGAAAGACACGCGCGCACACCCATCGCCTGTCTCCACTGCAAGCCTGCTGGTTACTTTCGCTTTCCATCCCCCCACCAGTCATCGGGCTCTTTTTACACACGCACACATGCATACATACACACACACACACACGCGCACACACAGGCACACAGACACACGCGCACACACAGACACACACACACAGGCACACACGCGCACAAGCACACACACTCAGACACACTTGCACGCACGCACGTGCGCACACATCCCCCCCCCTCACACCCCACTCACCGGGTTCTTTTCGTGTTTCCCTCTCTCCCTCGGCAGGCAGCGGGTCATCCTCAGCAGCAGGCGGGGCTCTCCACGAGCACGGGAGCCCTGCTAGCTGACACGCAAATCTTCCGGCTGACGGGCACAGGAGCGCTTCAGCACAGGAGCGCGGGGTAGGCTCCCGTCTGCTTCCTGTCTTTTTGCGGCCCCGCCTCCGTCCCAACAAAGGTTGCCTGGCTTCCTGTTCAAGCCGGGCTGCGGCAGTGAGTTTTTATTATTTCATGTGACTAATTTTAGTGTTTTTATATAGTTTTTATATAGCGCGGACTTTACCCGAGGGCGTCAGAGCGCTTCACAATAGGAACAGTAAAGATACATGAAGAGAAAATTACAAGTGCGCAAATTACAAAAGCAAATGTATAACAGCTGTGAGCCCGTGCCTGAAACGGTATGAAAACAGCAGTAGGCCTGAATTATTTATTGGCAAAGCCAACATACCTTTGAGGATGGATTATTATTGCACTGTGTTAAAACCAATGACCGACTTACAGCGCCTACAATAGCTAAAAAAAAATCTACACTCTGAATCCGCCCTAGATGGAGCTGTTTAAGAGGTTTGCACCATTGAGTAACTTGGCGAACTGTGTCCCAAGGAACGTACTTTATTGAGCTCCAAATGCTGGTGCCTCACATTACTTTTTGGTGATTTGTTAACGCGAATTTCTCTCCGTTGTGGACCGGCATATGTAGCATTTCTGTGTTTGTTTTCTACTTGGCATGAAAGAATCAACTCATTCCTTTAATAAAATTGGTTAATTACGTGCCATTGTGTGTTTTCTCTTGAGCTCACTTGCGACTCCAGTAATTCATGTCTTCTGGTCGAAGTTGAATTTCTGTATTTGCAGCTTTCATTTGCCTGTGTTGCTGTGCACGTACATGCATGGAGCATCAAATACGGTCCTCACTAAAAGAGTAGGCTTGGTGATTGTTGTGCATTGAGCCTACTGTGGCAGCCAATAGGGGAGTGTCAAAAAACACCAGTTCACTTTTAGCTCAGTTCTCCACAGTATTGCCCGTTTAAAACTTTATCTACTGGACAAATTTGTTTCATGTAGGCATTAGGAAAGGAAAGAAAGGACAGCCACACTTTATTTAGTTAGTCATAACCATAAAGCATACATATACAAAAAAGAATTCCATATAAAATAGCAGCAAGTTAAAAGTTCATTTAGATAAAATGTATTTTCTCGTTCATTAATTACCCACTTTGTCTCAGACCTTATCTGTGGTCTAATTCTGCTTTTTGAAGCTGAGACTCTACAAAATTCATAAATTTTACCCCGCGGCATGCTAGGATGTTTGAACCTCCTCCCATCCAGCTGATCACAGCTTGCCTGCAGGTACGAATCTGTAGCATGTTAAAAATTGGTTTCAATAAGGTTTTCCTCTTTTCTTGTAAGGGCACACATGTACACAGGAGATGGCACAGAGTTTCACTGTGATAATCGCATAGTCTACATCTTGGTCCCTGATGTGTGTCCTTCCATGATGGAACCAAGTCTTTGGAGAAATGATCACCCATTCTGAGGGCCCTGTATTTTCTTTTTAAGGATAGCCTGAAGTGCGCCACGAGGTAGGGTTGAGGTTTTAAACATTTGTACGAGTTTAGAATAGTCCATGCATGTCGCCGTTTGGCCAGAGTCTTTTTATCTTCAACCAAAGATAGGGCTTTTGCATTTAGCTTGCAGATCTTTTTAAAGGCAGCTTCTTCTGGCGGATTCTTCCAGATCTCCTCCATTTTGAGGGTTTCCAATGATGCTCGCAGATCATTGCCCCATGAGTTAGATTCCTGTTGGTCGTATTGTTTTTTAATTTCTTGCCAACATAAATTGTTAAAGGATCCTTTTTCCGCCGTTCTCAGTTTCCAACAAGGGGTGGTGAGGGACAGAGTCTCTGAATTAAACAGAATACTCTCACACAGGCCACTATAGGTGTGGCAGGGTATACTCAGACATGAGTCCCTTTCTCACTGCTCCATCAGGATTCAAGCAAGCCGGGCCGAAGAAGGCTGAAATGCCAGAAACCGGTCCCCGGTAGCTTGTCTCCTTTCTGGTGAAGAATTGGCTTGGTAGTTTAGTCTGCCCTGTTCCCATGATGCACTGGGCCAGGGACAGACTGATTTGCATATAGCCAGGTTCTGAGCTGGGATGGGGCAGTGAGATAAATAACGGTGATGGATCAAGCCCTGATCTTTTGACTGGGTAAGAGTGGTCTGTTTAACTCAGACACTCTGTTCATCACCACCCCCTTTTCTAAATTGTTCTCAGTTTCCAGCACCATTTCGCTAGGGCTGCTTTCCTTTGGTATATTTGATTTTGCAAACCAAATTCCAGCCTGATTTGGGCCGGGGCCGATCCTTTATGTAGGTGAAACACGGATTTATATATTTTTGTCTGGAGGGTATTTAAAATGGCAGCTTCTTTTCCATGCCATATTTCCAGACCGTATGAGAGAGGGTAGGACTTGGGCTGCCATTACATTTAGCAGATGGTCGTGTGATGGACATTGCAGTTTCTTTTGGAGAACTTTGTACGCAAAGCTCAGTGATTGTGCTTTTGCAGCGATTATTCTTTTTTGAGTTGAAAGGGACATGTTTTTGCTTATTGTGACCCCCTAGGTATTTGTAAGCCGTTACTTCCTCAATGTGTCTGCCATTTGTGAACCACTTAAAAGATCTTTTACTGGTGCCCGCTAATCTCACCACTTTTGTTTTTTTGATGTTTAGTTACAGGCCTTCTCTCTCAAAATAACCTGTTAATTCGGCTATTGTTCTTTGTAGGCCTATTGGTGTTTGACTTAGGATTGCAATATCATCCGCGTATTGGAGGAATTGAATGCTTTCATTTGCCAATTTGGGCGGGTGTCCGTTCACGTTCTTGAGTTGGTCTTTCAAGTCGGCCAGATATATGTTGAAAAGGGTTGGGGAAAGTACTGTCAGAATCGGTCCGTTTTGGTCCGCTGTCCGCGCAATGCGTGGGGATCAGAGGCCTTGAAGGATCGAACTACAATCCCCAAAGGGCCATGGGTGAAATAGCGCGAGAGGTTACCGCGCAAATCCGGAAACATAAACCACACGACCGGCACAAACGGAGCCGATAATTCTGGTGAGCCGGACTGAAGGGCTGTTGTGCATTTCTGAAAAGAAACCGTGAGTAAGGATTAACAGTGTGTTTCCGGCGGGGAACTCACGACGCCAGAGACACGTTTTGTACTGTTGCTGGATCTTTGTAAAGATTCCGGGAGAGACGGACACAGCTGTGTTTGTCAGTTTCATTTCTCGGTGATCTTTTTCCGGAGGCTAAGTGTTTGTGTTCCGAGGGTTTGGGAAGCGCGGCTGCGCTTCTATTTGTTGGATGTCCCTTGGATACAGAACGCAATCACTTGCAGAGTTTGGAAGTTTACTGAACTATTTGGGACTCACATGTTTTGGTGAGAGAGTCAAGACTGTGATAACGGACTAGTACTTGGCACTTCACCTTTATTTCAATGTTGATACCTTTTGGTGTGCTGAACTGAATCAGTTGAAAGGTGCAGTTAACCTTCAGCTCGATATAATTTTCCATGTTTCTTTTTCCACAACTTGCTTGTGTTTTCTTTTCATACTGCAGGAGAGGAAACAGGGGGGTACCTTGTAACGAAAGAGTGGATCAAGACAATCTCTGGTCAAGTATTGGTATGTGAGGTGGGATAAGCAACCTATGGTTTATGGTACATTTGTGGTGTAATACGTGTACCTGTGTGTTCTTTCCTTACCAGATTATTGCCACTGATAGGACCTTCCCTCTCTCTCCTGCATATAAAGATTTAGAATTTTCCTTTACAGGTAGGCTTGAGTATCAGTTGGGGAAGGGAATCCTATTGACTTCTATAGAGTGCATTGTTGTCATAGAGTAGATAGGGAGGAGTGTGAAACTAAATCCTGTGTTCTTTATCGTTTCAGATCTCCCTCCCCGCTGTCCCCTTCCTTTCCCGCGATTGCGGAACCCTCCTATTGGTCTGTGATTTATGCTGGGTCACGGGTGGGTTGCGTGATCGCGGGTTTGGTACTTTCAACACAGCTCCGAGGAGAAGCGTGTCGGATCTTGACAAGTACGCAGCCCTGTTTGAGTCCGTTAGTTATTTTTTGTTCTGCCGATATTCTTCTTCCGTCTCCCAGTTTTACTTTTGCCCATGTTCCGCTATATAGTGCCATTATTGTTTCCTTTAATGCTTTCGGAAGACCCCACTGGTCCAGTTTTTTCCATAGGCGTCTTCTGGGCACTCGGTCGAAAGCGGATCTCAAGTCTATATAGCAGGCTATTAATCCGGTCTTCCTTTTCCCTGCACCTTCGATTAGTAATGACAGAGCAGACAGATTGGTTAAACAGCCCATACCTTCTCTGAAACCGGTTTGGAATTTGGGTATGATTTTGTTTTCCTTTGTCCATTTTCGTAGAAGAGACAATATACAAGATGAAAAGAGCTTTGCCTCCACGTCGATTAAAGCTATTAATCTATAGTTCCCTGGTTCCATTCTGCATCCACTTTTGTATATTGGGTGGAAGATGTTTCCTTGCCAGGACAGTGGGATCTTTTTTTCTTTATGAATATAATTAAATAATGGTGTTAGGTATGTTGCCCAGAAGTCGGTGTCATATTTGAATAAGGCATTTGGCATTCCATTCGGTCCAGCTGCTCCTTCCGCTTTCATTTTCTTTATTAGGTCAGTTAGCTGTTTGATAGTTATCAGCGGCTTTTGTTCATCTTTGTCAGTGCCGTCCTGTTGGTCATATGTTCTTTGTTCAAGAACTGAATCTTTTTGTTCTATACCGTTTTTTAAATTTTTGAATGCTTCTCTGTTGATTGGGTAGCTCTGGATGTTATACAGAATATCAATATAAGCGGCCCATGTTGGTTCACTTATTCCTATTTTAAGTTGACCACCTGCTCCTTTCGAAAGTTTATTTATTACATTCCAGAATTCTCCACTATTTGCTAATTTACTAGTCCTTCACAGCTCTTCCCAGATTTTCTCTGTGTGGGATTGTTTAGCTTTTCTGCCCTCCTCTTTGTATTCTTTCCTCATTTTTTGTATGTCGTTGTTGTCTACTTTTTTTCCTATCCTGTTTTCTGCGGCCTTTTTTCTTAGTTTTTTCGCAATTTCTTTTTTCATGTCTCTTAGTTTAGTGTTATACCATGGCTCGGTATTTGCATTGTGGCCATGAATTACTGATGTGTTTATCGCAAATTTTCCCAGCACAAATTTGTGTAAATTCTCCCATTTAGTTATGGGTGATTGATTTTCAAAGGCCTTCGTAGATTTTTCGTGTTCCAAAACTGCGTTCATTATCTCCTTTTTTACTGGGCCCTTGCTTTTAATTTTATTCAATTTATATATTTCCGGAATTGCTGTCAGATATTCTAATTGTGTTTTCTCCTCGATGTTTTTCCTCATTATTGTCTCTTGTGGGGAGTGATCGCTCTCTGGTCGGATTTTTATTTCAAAGTGGTCTATGTTCTTTCTTAGTTCCTTACTTGTTAGGGTGAAATCAATAGTGGAGTTCCTTTTATCGCTGGTGAAAGTGGTCTTGGCGGGTATGTCTCCCTCCGTGTTTCCATTTAAAATTGTTAAGCCTAGGGGTTCCAGATCGCTCCAAAGTTTCTAAACTTTGTCCTTGGTCCGGTTGGTTTTTATTAGGTTACAGTTGAAGTCACCCGAGATAAATATCTCATGGGATTGGTAAGTTCTGTGTAAAGTTTTTATCAAATTTATTACAGTATGAACTTTTTTCCCTTTTGTAGCCTTGTCTGGGTGGATATATAGATTTATAATTAGTAAATTCCATCCAGGGCTTTTTTTGCTTACTTTGGACTCTACTTTGATCACTTGTAACCAGTTCTCCCCTAATTGGAGCAGTTCGGTTTTCCAATCTAAATTATTCGTGATAAAAATGGACAGACCACCCCTTGGGTGTCCCTATTTTGCAAATTTTTCTGCCATTGTGTGATGTTCCTCATACCCCAATATTTGTCTCGGGGTTACATTTCATGTTTCTTGGAGTAGTATTATTTCAAATTTGCTCAGGTATTCTATTGTCTCTTGGTCTTGGGACATTTCTTTAAAACCATGTACATTCCATGAACAAATCTTTATTTTTGTTTCTGATTTTAAGGTTAGATTGGTGTTTTGTCTTGGGGTTCTTTCTGCTACTTTGCCTACATCAGGATCGATGGGTGTTTAGTGCCTGTGCCAACCAAGACCAGTCTTTATGTTCCTTCAAACCCTGGTATTGTTGCTTTGTTTTAGTGCTACTCAGATCTTGTTCGGAGATTGATTTGCTTCTTGCTCCCCTCAAGATTGTTTGGGGTGTTTCCTTTGCATTGTTGGGTTGAGAAATCTTGTTCTTTAATAAGGGGAATGGATATTTTGTTGCTGTTTGACGCTCTAAAGTTATTCCCCATTCTGAAAAGTGTGTCCTAGTTGAGAAAATAAGTTCAGCTATTTCTTTAGATGCCCAGGTGGTACTGCTTATTTCTGAATTCATATTTTTGTTTCCTTGAATGAATTCTACAGCCTTTAGGTCACTTGTTGTAATTCCCCTTAGTTTTGGTATCTCTTCGATTAGTCGCAGGATATTTCCCCTGTTCAGCGTATCTGAATTCCCTTTTGTTTGACATTCCGGCTTAAATAGTAATTTGCATTCTGTTACCAAGCTTGCTGTTTCGAGATGTTGTGTTTGATACACTCTCCTTTTTCCCTCAGCTGGATCAAGCCAAATGTAAGGTATGTTATCAATTTGGTGGACCGTAGTTATCGAATCTAGTCGAATATGATCTACCGTGGATGCTTCTTTTAGGGGGTGCATTTCTCCTTGACTTATTTGTATATTACTTGCGTTTTGTCTTGTCTTATCGTTTGACTCAATTTCGTGATGATCTCTGCAAATTCTTCCTTTTTTTCCTGCTGTGATTATCAGTCCAGTATTTGGTTCCCTCACTTGGTCTGCCTGAATTTTGTGGCTTTGATCTTTTACCATTCTTTCCTTGATAAATGGTAGATTTCCTCTGGTCTGCCAATTTAATCCTTTACGAGTCAAAGTTTCACATTCCCTCTGTGACTTGTTTTCCTGTGTTTTTTGTTGTTCTATGGCCTCTCTTTGATTTGATTTTAATATGTCACTTTTATCATTGACTTTGTTTATGCTTGACTTTTCCTCGTCTTCTAATTTTCCTTGTTTACTTGCTCTTGTTTTGATCTGATCTGGAGATTGTGTTTGATCGTCTACTTCGTCTGTGGTATTTCCTTTGTTAATTCCTTTGTTTCTGTCTTCTTTGATAGAGATGTCTATAATTTGATTAATTGGGGCCTCTTTTGTCTTTTGTTCAAAGATGGCGAAGAATTGTTTTGCCTGCCTATTTTTTATAGCATTTTTTCTTGCCTTCCTTGCCCGTTTCCGCTGTCTTTTGGTTAGAGGTTCTGACATACCCGATGAACCCATTGTTTTGTTTTCTTCCAGACATCGCTTTAATGGTTTGTTATCATCTGAGTCATTTAAAGTTTTTTCTACTTCTAAGTTGTGAATAGTTCTATTTTGCTTTCCAATTTTATTGGCCTCTGTGTTGGAATTATCACCTTTATTGGTTTTCCCGCAAGTTACTGCCAATATTTCTTTCAAAATGTCTGGTAGTGAAACTAACTTATCTATTATGTCCCTGCAGACGCAATTTTTTTCTGTTAGTTTCTCTTTCCATAGTTTATCTTCTTCCTTTTCTTTTGTGAGGTATAACAACATTTTTTCCAGTTTTAGATTTATTCCCGATATATGTGATGCCATTAGGTTCATCAGGTCTACCTGCACATCGAGTTTGTTCGATTGGAAATTCAGCGCATTAATTGCTTGTTGTAAGCTTTTTAGGAGCACGTCCCCCCAGAGTGTAGATTTTTCTTTGGTTTGTAGCGGCTGTGCCCCTGTTGACCTATTTGGACTTTCTGAGGAGGAGATCGTTATAGGGTGGTCTTCTTTTGTTATATTCTTTCCTGTGTAAGAGACCTGGCTCTTATCGGCCTGTTGTCTAATTGGGCTTGATGTTAGGATTATTGGTGAGGATGTTGGCTTCCTTTTTTCTCCATTTACATTCCTTTTACCAATATTTTCGAGTTTTTCCAGTTTTCTCAAGTTTTCGAGACTCAGTTGCATCGGGTCGGCCTCCTTATGTGTGTTTTCTTCGAGCATTCTCCGCAGTTCTGATTCTTCGAAGATCGAGAATGATTTGGACCACTCTATCTTTTTTGCGCTTTTCTGCAGATTTATTTGAGATCCTAAATTGCTCTGGTTAATGTTTACTGGGCTATTTTCGTTAATCTCAATTGGAGTTAATTTTGGGGGTAGCTTTGTTTGGTTGCAGGTTGCATGAACTTGTGCCGTGGTTTTGATCAGCCAGTTCTTTATTGTTGATTTTTCTTTGAGATTAGGACTCATACTTTTTTCCGAGTCATTTCTCATCTTGCGTTTTTTACATGATGAGGTCAAACAGGTTAGTTTTTTTGGACTATTTTGAGGTTTTGCACCCTTACTGTTGCTTGGTGTTGCCACCCCTTGCTCTTTTGTGAACTGCAAATTGAACTTCGATTTATCTCTCCCAAACTTGAAAGGCTCTGTCATGGGGATATGTGCCTGATCAGATTGTTCGCTCCTTATTGGCTCTTCTGAGTTGCTTTTATTCCCTTGCTCTTTTTTCCCCTTTACAGCCAACCTTCTTTTTGCTTTCTGTATTCGAGGCTGTCGGATTTTTCCTGACCTCATCTTCCAACTGCAATTTTCAGGAATGTTTTCCCTTCCGGCTCGTATCCTATATTTCTTTGGCCAAAACTCCCTAAGCCCGTCTGCCGCTTCAGCGACAGCTGCCGTCGAGGGAGTGCACTTGTCAGTTAGGTCGGGTGGACCCAGTATTCGTCGCTCGCCTTCTGAGACTTTGCCTCTGCCTATTAAACTGGCTCTGGCTTGCCTCAGCTCTCCAAGTTTCTCCGGGTTTCACAGGATTTCTCCAGATTTCTCCTGATAGATACTCTAATATCTCAAAACCCCTCGTGTCTCCTCCAACTCCTTCAGCCCCTTGGCTCTTTTGCTCCTTGGCTCCTTGATACTCCTTTGCTCCTTGCTCCTTGGCTCCTTAATGCTCCTTAATGCTCACAAAGCCCAGCCCGCAGCCCTAGATTATCAATTGCTGCTCCACCTTCTTTCCTTGGGCTTCGGGCTTCAAACGCGTTGATTATTTCGCGGACTGCGTGGCGCTTCCTAGGGTCTGCCTCCTCCCGTGGCGTCTTGGTAATTTTTTGCAGTGTTCCTTTAGAAGTCTCCTCACGGTGCCCCCGGCTTAGCGCTTCTCCTGTGCCCTAAGCGCCCTAAGCCCCTTGGGGAACACTTTTGTATAGGCTTTTATATGAGTTCTGTACTACTTATGCTGGTCGTTTGTCTTCTTTTTGAGATGCCTTGAGCTGCGTTGCTGTTTAGTTTGTATTTTGGTTTTTATTCCCCTAAATCGTGTCTCCAGCTCCTTCAAAGCCCCCCTATACCCCTCTTGGTCTCAGAGGGTCAAAAAGTTCAAAAAGGTCAAAGGGTACAGTGGGCTCCTGGTGTCCAATGCCCTTGGTATCAAAACATGCTCTTAATTGTTCTTGCTTCGACTCCCACCCCTTGCACCCCCTTGCAGCCCAAGCACCGCGCTGCTACACTTGCCGGACCAGCTCACAGATCTCTTCAGCCGGCAGCTCTCAGATCTCTTCAGCTGTCGGATTTTTACAAATAACAGGCTTCCCCCTTTACTTTGCCTTTGGCTCTGGTGTCAGTGTGCTACGCTGTATACCGCTGGCTGCCTGGCTCTGCCTCGAACTGTGACCGCGGCTCACCTTATGTTTGAAAGCAGCTTGGTGGCGGCTTGGCGGTTCGGTGGTTCGGTGGTGGCTTGAGCACGGCTTTCTGCTCAGCTTCAGCTCCTTGGTAAAAAACGCCGCCGCTGCAGCTCCACGCCGCACCTCTACTCCTCCGCAAAACTCTCTCTCTCGTGAAGCACTCTGGCGCCACCTCGTGTCCAGCGTTTCTCAGCATTACAGGTATTAGTTCGGGACTGTTACAATGGATTTCAGTAAGGAAACTTGTAGGCATGTTGGCTTTTGGATATTGGAACCGAAAGAGAAATGGGTGTGGTTTACGCTGCAGGGATCGTTACGTGCTGCTTTTATAATCTGGTTTCATAAGGTTTAGTACTGCATTTATAGCAGATTTCTGTCTTTCTGGGGATTCCGGTAGGAACCAGAGTACACCAGTAAACCCACTACATTAGTTGATTTCCTGGAGTGCGCAATATTTACGTGTAGATTTTCCTCTGGATCAAACATTTCTCCTCTACAAGTGTAGCACATATGTACTATTGCAGATTTTCGCCCTAGAGAGCACTTGATCTTTGACAGGACCAACTCGTCAGGTGCTTCAACTTAAGGACTAAGGGGGTCATTAGGATCGCGGACGGACTTGAGTCCGTCCGCGACCCCAGAGGAGGAGGGAACGTCCGCATGGGCTGCGGCGTTCCCTCTGTGCAGATTAGGATATGACCGCCAGGGTGGCGGTCACATCCTCTATTTTTAACATTGCGGCGGGTGGAGCTTCAAGCTGCACCCGCAGCAATGTTAAAAATGCACGCATTGCATTTGTATGTAGAAAGTGGCAGGCACCCCGCGGTGCCTGCCGCTTACTGCATACAAATGCAGGGGGGTACCATAGGTACCCCCCATGTGCACCCCCCACCCCCCTTCACCTAGGGGGCCCGCAACGGGTCCCCGCAGTGAAGTTACACATTCTTTTCCACGGCGGAAAAGCCGCCGCGGAAAAGCATGTTTCCGAGCACATCCTAATCTGGCTGACGGTGTCTGAGAGACACCGTCACCATATTAGTGCTTTTCCGCTGCGGTTGTAAGCCAACCGCGGCGGAAAGCTGCGGACGGAAACCAGGACCCACCAGCCATCCTAATGTGGCGGTGGGTCTTGGTGGGTCCGCAGAGGATTTTCCGCATCCTCCAGGCCGGCGGTGGCTTCCACCGGCCCGGAGGATGCGGAAAATCCTCCATCCTAATCAGCCCCTAAATCTGTAAAAGGTGTGTGAATACCCAGAACCTTACAAGTTTGGTGTTCCTGCTATGACAGGTTAATACGCCCAGAAGTGCCCACACTCTCACCATCACCTCACAGTTTGTGAGTCTGACTGACAGTGCCTCTCTGCTGGCACATTTGTTGCATTTGTAAGTATACCTTTGAATTAAGAAATCCATCAGTTTTGATTATCTGTAAAAGTATTACTAATTTACACTCAAATGGCTATGTTTGCATAACAAAGTAATACTTATATATAGAAAATGCTTTGTGAATTCGGCCTTTTTTTGTTAAAGCGACATGTTTCAACATAGTTTTTATGCATGTGACTTTTGCACCAGGATGGCTCAGTGAGTACAACCGTGCCTGCTTTAAAATGCTGTGACCTGCAGGTCATGAGTGTGAATCCCAGGAATGCTGACTTAACTTTCCATTCTTCCAGGATGGGTAAATGGAGTACCATTAAACAGGGTAATACTTAATTCTTATATTTTCAATGCCCTTTGCCACTTCCAAGCATTGAAAATATAAGAAGTATTACCCAGTTTAATTGTACTCCATTTACCCATCCTCACACCCCTCACTCACCCTCACTCACCCTCACTCACCCTCACACCCCTCACTCACCCTCACACCCCTTCACCCACCCTCACCCACCCTCACCCACCTTCACACCCCCTCACCCACCCTCACCCACCCTCACCCACCCTCACCCACCCTCACACCCCCTCACACCCTCTCACCCTCACACCCTCTCACCCTCACACCCTCCAACCCTCTCACCCTCCAACCCTCTCACCCTCTCACCTTCCAACCCTCTCACCCTCCAACCTCACCCTCCAACCCTCTCACCCTCCAACCCTCTCCCCCTCCAACCCTCTCACCCTCCAACCCTCTCACCCTCCAACCCTCTCACCCTCCAACCCTCTCACCCTCCAACCCTCTCACCCTCTAACCCTCTCACCCTCACAACCTCACACACCCTCACCAGCATAGCAAAACAAAACGCAACAAAACACAGCATAGCAAAACAAAACACAACAAAACACAGCATAGCAAAACAAAACACAACACAACAAAACATAGCATAGCATAGCAAAACAAAACACAACAAAACATAGCATAGCAAAACAAAACACAACACAACAAAACATAGCATAGCAAAACAAAACACAACAAAACATAGCATAGCATAACAAAACACAGCATCGTAAAACAAAACAAAACACAACACAACAAAACAAAGCATAGCATAGCATAACAAAACAAAGCATAGGATAGCAAAACATAGCATAACAAAACACAACAGCACATAGCATAACACAACATAGCAAAACACAACAAAACATAGCATAGCTTAACCCCTTCGGTGCGGCGCAGGTTCAGCGGACGTCGCGTGCACTCCCTCGGTAGTGCTGCGCACGTCTGCTGATCGTTCCGGCCCCGCCCGTGCAATATAACGTTCCCCACCAGCGCAGAACAGTCGGCGCAGCGGAGGGGTTAACAAAACACAACAAAGCATAGCAAAACATAGCATACCAAACACAACAAAAAATAGCATTGCAAAGCATAGCATAGCAAAACATAGCATAGCATAACTAAACATAGCATAGCATAACAAAACATAGGATAGCAAAACAAAACATAGCATAGCATAACAAAACATAGGATAGCAAAAGAAAACATAGCATAGCATACAGCATCACTCAGCACCACCACAGCATCACTCAGGGGCACCACAACATCACTATGCGCTACCACAGCATCACTGAATGCCACAGCATCACTCGTTCGCCATCACAACATCACTCAGCACCACCACAGCATCAATCTGTGCAACCATTCAACAACAACTGGTTCAAATATGTTCTATCAATGTTTCAAGCTTTATTACAAATGTCACTGAAAGATGTTAATATTTCACTTCTGTTCTTGAATTTTTGTCACAATAAAATACACTGAACATAATCTTCTCAAAAGTTATTTACAAAAGTTTAAGCTATTGCCATTATAAATTACAATAACTTTTATTTAAGTATTAATTATTTAAAAAAATTAAAAGCCATTGTTATTTGTAATATCAATACACCTAAGTCACGTAAATACAACACATATTACATTACAAATGCTGTAGGTGTCACATTTGCGAAAGTTAAAACTATTAGCATTGTAAATGACAAAGCTATTAATTCTGCTTTTTTCAAAACCAATACATAAATAACAAATTTGTCATTTACAATACCAATAGCTCAAACTTTCCTAATGCGAGACCTATTGCATTGCAAATGCTTGTTTTTTTTCTCTTGTCTGTGGAGTATTATTAGATTTTCCCTTGGTACAAGTTTTGTTTGATCTGGCTTCACCGTCCTTGTTGATGTTGATGAATACCAATCTAGTATACAAAATGTCTTTTTTTTTCTGTTGTCGCATCTATATCTATGCTGATTTCTTTCTCTTGTATGATCCAAAAGACATTTTAAATTGTAATTAGTTCTCTAGTATTATGAATATATGGAAAAATGTATGTAATCTGTCTTGCTTGCAATAAAGATAAAAGTAAAAAAATTAAAAAAGTAAATGACAGTGCCTTTTATTTATGTTTTAAAATTGAAAACAAAAAGAAAGGTATTGTTATTTGCAATGTCAATAGTTCAAACTCGCGTAAATGCGAGACTTATTTCATTGCAAATGCTTGTGTGGTGTGGAGTGGATTTGTGGAGTGGAATTATGTGGCATGGTATGAAGTGGAATTATGTCAATAGCAATTAGATGGTATTGAGTGCGGCCCAGCCAGCCACCTTCCAGCAAACATCTGTGACTGCATTTTATTAGAACTTTTGATTCACTGGAGTTTGAATTATTTTTTTTAAACTGCAAATTATGCAGCAGATGATACGTTATGTGGCAAATCCATAATCATGTAGAAAGAGACACAGCCGCAGAATTGCAGAATTCAAGGTCACCTTGGTTAGAAGTCACTTGTTAGTGTGCTCAACAGACTGATCCAGATTTAGCAGAAATTGACCTTAATGAACGAAGCTGTTTAAAAATGTAATTAGGCTGAAAAGTTATATAATGGGGGGAATAGTTTTAACAGCACAGGGAGCATTAAGGGAGGGTGTTACAATTGGCATTACTGAGCACGCTTTAGAACACATTTTTGTAACCTGGAAGCTACAAGATGGCAACTGTGAGTGTCTGATACATTAAGCTGCCAAATCAAATGGATTAGTGAGCAGTGAAATTACTCGATAGGCTTTCAGATCCCCTTACTTAGGCATGACTGACAGTTGAGGTGTCCTACACATATGAATCTCAAATTACTATGGATCCCAGCACAATCCATCATTTCAAACCTCTTTGTATTTTCTTGATTTTATGCTATTTTACTTTACTTTCTACTAATGTCGACATTTATAAGTTACAGAAAAGAAAATGCCGCACTGAATACACCGAGTAATGAAGCAGTAAAAAGTTTGTATATAAAATGGAACCGTTAACCACAGATGAAGCCATGATAACTGTCTAGCCTTTTTTCACTGTGATTTTGTAAAACAAAGTTAAATGCAGCTGCACCTTTATCGAAGCCGAAATACACCCTAAGAGGTTTCCTTCACCATTTGCACCTAACAAACAAAGCGAAGGATTCAGAGGGCGTCAGGTCTGAAAGCACAATTTTTTTATGTTAAACTATAGCCAGTATAATTATACTTGTGCGAATATGAAAGCTCGTCCGTGACAACAGCCAGCAAGCACACTTACACAGTGCAAATAACACGGACCCACAGCCGTTAATATTAACGCTTTTCAAAATTGCCACAAAGAAAATGTTTTAAAGGTATCTTTTAATTATACAGTAAACCCAAGCAGCCTAATTGCCCTTGCACTTAGGAGCTTAACTAGATCCCGCTGTATGCTTGTGTTGGAAGGCCTGCTATCTTGCTCTCCTGTTGGCTGAGTAAAGCAGCAGGGCTGCCTCTGACGTTACGGGTAGGGGGAGTGGAGCCAAACAGAGAAGTCACCTTGAAGGAGAGCAGCGGAAACACAACACTGCTCATCTGGTGGCCAACATCGAAAATAACTTGCCTTGCTTGCTCTCTGCCACGAAATGTGAGGGGGCAGAAAAATAAATCTGCATACATTAGATGGACATGTACCGGATTTGTAAAAATAATCAGGTGTCCATCAGCCTGGCGATTCCATTGCAAACGTTGAGAAATTTTATGTTTATGTCAGAGGGGTGAGCAAAAGGCTGAAAATATTATAAGGAAGCGGCCCCCACTGCTAATGCAGTGCCAACCAAGTGGTGTGCCTGTGCTGAAAATGAAATAAAAAGGCACACAGACAGTCTAGTGTGGCACCAGACTGCACCAAGGAACATGCAACACTCACCTGTGTGTCTTCCTTCGGTATGTCGGTGCCAGCGGCTGATGGCTCCTCGGGAACCTGTGGTGCCGTGGTCTCTGTGGAAATAAAATTGACAATTGTGCCCCATCATTTCCATGTTTCTGCCTGACAGCCATTTTTTTATTCAGACAAGCACCCATTTTGTGTGACATCCATTTTGTCTTCAGACCCACAAACAAGACACCCTGCCTCTGTCACCCCCGTTCATTGACCACACATTTCTGTGGTTCTGCCAATTCTGGGAACCAGCAGCAGATAGTTCCTGTTTTCTTAACTGTAAGACACCCTGCACCTGGCATCTTAGTTCATTGACCACCCCTTCCTGTGCTTCAGCCAATTCCCAGAACCAGCAACCAGCAGACAGTTCCTGTCTTAAGAAATAGTTCCTGTCCTTGACTGCAAGCCAGAGAGCAGATGGTCTCTGTTTTACACAAGATAGTTCCTCTTTTTGACTCTTGTGGTTCAGCCAATTCCCAGAACCAGAAAGATAGTTCCTGTTTTACACAAGATGGTTCCTGTTCTTGACTCTAAGCCAGAGATAAACCCCCGAATGAGTAAGGGCCTTCAACTGAAAGAGAACATATTTCCACACATCACATGCCCTCTCACGAGACACAAGACACGCTCCTACCTTGACACATCTGTTGGAAATTACTGCTTGTCACTTCCCTTTTTCTTGTCACTTCTCTTTTCTTCTTTTGCCTATTGACTGAAAACTGTATAAATATTCTGATGTGTGAATAAAGCTGCAGACCACTCCTGTACCCGCTTGTTGCTGGAGCTCTCCCCTTAACTCGAGTTACTGGACCCTTTTTTTTACTCGAGCACCACGGACTCCTCTCCTTGCTTTGACTGAAATTATGATTATTAAGTATAGAAATTCTGCGATGAGGTAATATTAAATTATTTTACCATATCTCCATGGGTACCCCGACTCCCCCCTGGCCAATCTCCTCGCGATAAATAGGGGGCGGGGGAAGCAAAAGAAAAGGGCAGCAGATTGATCTCCACGCGCTGCTGGAGGAGGAAGAGCGCGCCCGCCTTACAAGCAACATGGTGCCTTAACCGCTTAACCACAGCGGCAATTCTGCCGCAGTGCACTGGTTAGTGGAGTGGGCGGGGCCTCAATGGCCAGCGGACGTACGCAGCACTACGAAGGCAGTGCTTGCCGCAGCCGTTGGCCGACAGAAGCCTCGAAGGGGCTAAAAAGAAAGTTCCCCTGGCGCCCTTCAGAGCGGCGCTGCGGACGAAAACTGTTGTTAGGCCCTGCTGCTTCCGGACTACGCGGAAGTTACATATGGGATCAACAGCCAACAGAAAGCAAGATAACAACAGCAATGCCAGACTTAAACCAATCACAAGGGGCTGGAGAAATTACATGGAGTTGAAGCCTATATACAGATTACTTTATGTCTCGCTGAGACCGCGCATGCGCTGCCAAGGTGAGACCTAAAAAGGACTTCTGCCCACTGGGTTTGATAGTTCTGTATCCTGGTGGTGCCTTTGGGGGTCTGGAGTAGCCTAAATTGTCACAACTGTAAGAGTGTGGTAGTTAGTAGTTGTCAGTGGCGGTTAGCATGTGTCGGGGGGGTCGAGGGGCACCCAAAAAATTAAAAATTAAATAAACGTACCTATAAACGTACCTTCCTTTCTTTGAAGTGCCACGTCCTCCTCCTTCAGGTTTGTCCTCCTACCTCGGTGACTTCAGGAAGCTCCTGATGCAGGAACCTGCACTACCCTATCCTGGCGCTGCTTTCACAGCGTGAAAGCAGCACCAGGATTGGATAGAGCAGGTCCTCTCATTGCTCCTAAAAGCAATGGAGGCCGGAGCTTTCTCTAGCCTAGCCGTCTAAGACAGCTAGGTTAGAGAACTTTAAAACGTGCATGTCTAAAGGGTTGTCCCAAGAATTCCGGCCAAAAGAGACAAGCGCTTTTTAAAGTGCACATCTCCCTGCTGCTGCCACTCAGCAGTGCATGCCCCACCCCAACCTGACACTTAGTTCAGGACGGGTTGCTGAAAAATAAAACAGGAATAAATAAACTGTATTACCGTTTTATTTTTCAGCTCTGTGGCTTGTGGGGCGACACTCCTTCTCTCAAATGGAGGAGCGGCCCTTGGTAGTTGTGTTGTTACTTGTAGTTGGTAGCGCTGACCAAATCAATGGGCAGTGCAAGTGGGAGTGGCTTTCTGACCTGGGCCCTGGTACCTATTTGCTTTTTTTACAAATTAAGCAATGAATTGTTGGCACGGTGGGGAGAAACACTACAGGCCTCCAAGATTTATGCATAAAACTGACGATTAAATGCTCATCCTGCCCTAAAAGATTTTTATGTATTCAGTACATAGTCTAGCAAGGGAACAAATGCACACAGAACTCAACTTGTTTTGGGTTCCTTCTGCTGTCTCTGTTTTCATTGAGTCCTCCAGATACAGAGTCATGCAGCCCTCCATGCATTTGGGTTTGGCAGAGCAGGCTACTTGGTAAACAGGAGTTCCTCTCTGGTCCCAGGAGTATGTTGAGGAGCTGGCTGGTGAAAATCTGGGAGTTGGTTTAAGTCCAACAGAGACTGCGAGACAAGGGACACCTTCTTCTTCATCTTGTTTAAGGAATATCCTTAAGACACTGAACTGCTTAAAAGATGCAGTGCCCACTTTGTGCAATATAGGCCTTGGGGAATATTTATTATTTTTTCACGCAGCACAGTAAGTCACCTTGCTGCACTGGTGGATACTCTGCCAGAAAGAAGGACCGTTGTGCTGCTACAAGGACTGTCAATCTGGTGGATGTGAGGCAAAGAGTGCTAGTCGAAGATGAGGCTGACAAGGTGAAGAAGAGGAAATGAAAGTTCAGAAACTTGTGCAGTTGTCACAGAGAGATAAAGTGGGGAAGTGATGAGGTTGGGTTATACAGGGAATGAGAGGAAGCAACATTGTGGGTTAGGATAGTGGCATAAAGGCTGCACAAAGGGGATAGTGTAATACCAAGATGGGGAATTATTTTAAAGTGGAGCAGGAGATCTAGGATATACTAAATGTCAGATAAGTAGAAAGAGGAAAATACGAGGAGAAATAAAGATATATCTCCTTGTTACGCCTCCGCTGGGGATGCATAGCAGTTTTTGCACATTCCCAGGTGTCCCACGTATGGTAAATTAGGGAATGCGTCAAAATCCATTGGTTTTGCATAAGAAAACCCACGCTCCACCCGTGGAAGCCTACCTTGGGCAAGTAAAGCAACACAGCGATTTGCGATGCATTGCATTATTCGGGATTTATCAAGCCAGTCAGGGCCACACAAGGTGGCCTTGCATGGCTTGATAAATCACGTCATAAGGGTTGCGTCACTTTTGCACCCCCTTTGCATGTTGCAAAAGGGATGCAACTTTGATAAATATGCCCCCTAATTTATTATTGGGGATGTCGCAAGCGGTGAGCACAAATTATGCGTCAATTTTTGCGACATGCTCAGCATTTTGCAATGCAATTGATGTACTAATTATTCACATCACAAAATGTATATTAGAAGAGAGCAGTAAAAACCCCCACTTCATAACATTCTAATGAAACAAGTTTACTTTTGTGAGTGTTTTCGAATGCAGGAATGGAGGCCTTCGAGGGACAATAGACCTCCATGTCTGCATTCACATTCCCAGCGTGTCAAACAACTTTTAGAGCAGCCCTTGTTCCTTAAGCGGACAGTGGCTGCTTTTAAAAAATAAGTTGACATTTTGGGCAGACATCCGGGGAAGCACTTGTTTTACTGAAGCAATCTTCTGCCTTTGATGTTTTTTTCAGTAAAACAACAGCAATTGCTGAACGTGGCCAGAAAAGTATCACCCACTTAACATACTGCTCTGCAGTCAGTGCATCTGTTAGTGCTGAATATAGACTTCTGCTAGGCTAGATTATGGCAGGTAGTTCTTCACCAGGGGAGCAGAGGTAATACCCTCCAGTGAGCAACCTGGTCACCCAACAAAATTTATATGTAGCCCTTGGGCCACAATTGATGTATCGGACCCAAGGCAGATGGAATCATTCACAGACTCAGGAGGTCATTTAGACCTCAGCAGGAAGACAACCATTTGGAGATCCTGGCCTGCATGGCTGGATCTCCTTGCCTTCTGCGCATCAGTTTGCACATTAGTTACGCAGAATGTAGCAAAGAATTTAGAGACGCCGTCACATTGTTTTTGCCCGACTCTGCATACTTTTTTGCTTTTCAGAAGAAGAAACCAAAGTGCACGTGTCACTTGTACTTTTTCCTGTTTGGGACTGCTAGGCAGGAGTAATGTTTGTTGGAAGGACTGCCATAAATATGGAGTTCCTTCCAATATACATTGACCTAAGGCTCCAGGGTAGACAAGCAGCTGGTCAATGGGTATGTAACTGTTACCACGCATCTTTTACCACGCATACCATTACCACGCATACTTTCACAACGCAGGTCATTTTACAACGAATACCTTTACAACGCATTACACTACAACGCACGTACTATTACAACGCATACCATTACAACGTAAGTATGAGTATAGGTAAGTTTATCTTTTTTTAAAAATATTTATTAGGGGTATTGGGTTATGGGGTACAGGGGTCTTTTTAGGTTTCAGGGTTGGTTTTGGGTTTTGGGGTACAGGGGTATTTTTAGGTTTCAGGGCTGGGTTTGGGTTTTGGGGTACAGGGGTATTTTTAGGTTTCAGGGCTGGGTTTGGGTTTTGGGGTACAGGGCTATTTTTAGGTTTCAGGGCTGGGTTTGGGGTTTGGGGTACAGGGGTATTTTTAGGTTTCAGGGTTGGGTTTGGGTTTTCGGGTACAGGGGTATTTTTAGGTTTCAGGGCTGGGTTTGGGTTTTGGGGTACAGGGGTATTTTTAGGTTTTAGGGTTGGGTTTGGGTTTTGGGGTACAGGGGTATTTTTAGGTTTCAGGGTTGGGTTTGGGTTTTGGGGTACAGGGGTATTTTTAGGTTTTAGGGGTGGGTTTGGGTTTTGGGGTACAGGGGTATTTTTAGGTTTCAGGGTTGGGTTTGGGTTTTGGGGTAAAGGGGTACTTTTAGGTTTTAGGGTTGGGTTTGGGTTTTGGGGTACATGGGTATTTTTAGGTTTTAGGGTTGGGTTTGGGTTTTGGGGTAAAGGGGTATTTTTAGGTTTTAGGGTTGGGTTTGGGTTTTGGGGTACATGGGTATTTTTAACATATGTTTACAAATAATACAATTAAAATTAATGTTATTAATTAAATTATTTAATAATAAAATAATAAATAATTAAATAAAATATTTTAAAAATTATTATTTACATTATATATTAATATTATATACTTACCTATACTTACGTTGTAATGGTATGCGTTGTAATAGTATGTGCGTTGTAGTGTAATGCGTTGTAAAGGTATTCGTTGTAAAATGACCTGCGTTGTAAAAAATGCGTGGTAATGGTATGCGTGCTAATAGTATGCGTGCTAACATCATATATCCGGTCAATGGTTTCCAATAGTGGAGCCATCTGAGTCTGGGGAAAGAGCAATGCCAATCCACAGCTGGGCCTCCACTCTGCCAAACTCTAAATCAGGCCCTCAATTTTTTCTATCTCAGTGATAATTTAACAGGAGGTCTTGTGTGACTTGTTGATCAGGGTTGATCAGGCCATGATTCTTTATGACTTGAGCCTATCAATAACATACATTTCTTTCTCTTGAACCTAAAAGTGAAATGTTTATTTTCTAGGCTTCCTTTAAGAGACTCATGGAACCACTGAAAAGGCAACTTCAGACTCTCAAGGATTTGACCACCACGGAGAAACTAAGATCTGCAGAAATTGAGGTGAGTGTTTGTAAATTGACTGGGAGGTTAAGTTGGGAATCCAATAATTTCACTGGAGGTGATTATTTTGGTGACATTGGTGTTTGATTTAGTTTATATAGAAGTGGAATAACATTGACAGGGCATGTGCATTTCATGTAGCAGCAGTTCCATTTGTACAAAGAGAGTAACCAGAAATATAAAATACCCCCACTTTGAACGAAACCTTGAATAGAAATATGCTAGCAAAGTGAGCAAGCCTCACTAAATGTAAGGGGGTTTGGCATGTTTCCCAAGGACACCTAGAAAAAACATGCCAGATGATGCATTTTATAGCACTTTGTATGCCTTGCATCCTTTTTGCATCTTTCCTTCACCTTTTCTTCCACTGGTCCAACTTTCCATCCATCGCCGCCCACCTTCCACCCTTTCTTCCTTTCATCATTCTATCTTTCCTTCCTTCTTTTCTTCCTTCATTCTTTCCATTTTCTTCCATCTTCCTTTCTTTCCATTGATCCATCATTCTTTCCTTCCTTCCATCATTTCATTCATTCTATCATGTAATTTAGATGTCTGAATACAGGGCATATAAACATTGTGCAATAAAAATATCATAGCCAGAATATTGACTACCAAACTATTGTGACGGTATGTATAGATGCACTCAACTAAAGTCCTTTTCAACACTCTGTGATGATATATTTATCATTAAGGTGCATATAAGTGAAGTTAATGATAATGAATCTTTAGTTACCTGTATATACTTATTTTCATGGTATTTTGGTAGTTGCTATTCTGGCTACAATATTGCTATAGCAAAATATTCTGAATGCGTCTATCATGTAACCTTCCATCTTTCCTTTTATGTTATATCTTTATTTTCATCTCCTTTTTTCCCGTTATATTTCTGTCTACTTTTTTCCATCCGTCCCTCTCTGACACGCATCTGCCCCACTCCACTCCAGAGTCTTGACATGCATTCATTTTACATTTATTAGTTTCTGACTAAGACCAAGGGGTCAAAGATTAAAGCTGAGATGGGCCATAAATAATATTTAGGTAGGCCTGGGGCCATCAACAGATGTGGATGGTGGTCCGGGTGGTTCCCAGCACCTTTCCTGCATTGTTCCTGTTCTGAGTATGGCAAGGTGGAGGGTATTTAGTATCTCTTAGTCTTTTTAGGCCTCATCTAAGGGGGCGCAGGGCAGCCGCTTGAGACCTCTTTTGTGAACTTAAACAACTTAGAAGGGTCTTAGAGATCATCCATTACTTACCATTAGCTGGCTACTTCATCACTCTCATTTCATTGCTTCTCATTGGTCACCGGGTGCTGGTTTTATTTTCTCTTTGTGTGTTTGTCCCTTCTATCGAGCATGGAATAAGTATTTATTATTTGCTTTATTAGTGTTTTTGTGCTGCTTGTGCCAGGAATTCAGGTTTTTTTCTTCTTCTTGCCTCCTGGTTGTCTTTGCTTGCCCCTTGTTGTTTGCACCTGCCTGCCTCCTATCGTGTTTTGCCCTGGCCGACCTCCCATTGTTGTATGTGCCCCCTCACGTCGTTGTTGCTGCTTGGTACATTATGGCTGAACCTAACACTTCATTTAAAATTTAAATCTGAACGAACTAGGTTAAGCTAGTTGGTTAAAGTAAAACACCAAATGGCCACCAATAAGGGTCTTGGATTGTTTTTTCTTTCCCTCTGCAGTCGGAATATTTTGAAAAATGTGTAAACACTTGCAGGCGATAGACTCAAGAAAAGTCAGGAGGGAAGACTTTACTGACTTTTTCTGCTTTCAGTCACAGAACCCTCCTTTTCCACTTCTTTTGTTGGTGGCACGTGTTGAACCAATTTTCTGTATAAGGCTCTTCTTCTGCGGTCACTCACACCCGCAATCAATAGTGGCCATGTTGCAGTCAGTCGAAATTTAATGGTTCATTAATGTTTTATGTAAGAAGAGACGGGCAAGTAGTGACCCCTCCTCACTTTATAACAAAGATGAATAAACCTGACCCTACCACGGCCACTGAGAGAATGGGCACTTTGCTTCTTCAGCTCAGCCCGGTGCCTTTACGCAGCCTTCAGCTCTGAAACTTTAAGATCCAATTGGGGGTGCAGATGGGAGGACTTTCCCTTGCAGTGGAGAAGCAGCTGTAGGCCAAGGTAACCATTTTTAGTTTCCATCAGTCAGTTAGCAGAGGTTGGGGGTTCCAGAAGCATCATTCACTGGAGCAGAAAGTAACCTGTGCTCTTTAAATATGAAGTCTTATAAACCACACATTTCATGCAGTTTTTAGGTCTCGCTTAGGCAGTGCTTGTGCTGTCTCTTCGAGACATGTTGCATTTAGGTATGGACTTGAAGCTCTGCCCATTTTCCACCCATCTGGCAGTTCGGGCTGGACTGCTCCCATGAGGCACAGGGTCAAGGCTGATTTGCATATGGCCATGTCTGAACTGGGGTGGTTTGGAGTGCAAAAAAACGATGGATTTAGGCCCAGATCTCTGTAGTGGGGTGAATGTATGACATTGTTATGCATTCTGTCCATCAACTGTTGTTTTTGCATTTGTCACCCCGAGTGGGATGGGTATGCTCAGACGTGAGTCCCATGCTCTCCACACCACTGGAGTCAAGCTATCCTGGCTGTAGACGGCTGATAGCCAGAAACTGGTCCTAGGATGCTTGATTCCGGTCCAGGAAAGACATGGCTTGGCAGTTCGGGCTGGACTGTTCCCATGAGGCACAGGGTCAAGGCTGATTTGCATATGGCCATGTCTGAACTGGGGTGGTGTGGAGTGCAAAAAAACGATGGATTTAGGCCCAGATCCCTGTACTGGGGTGAATGTATGACATTGTTCTGCATTTTGTCCATCAACTGTTGTTTTTGAATGTGCTCAGTGTGAACCAGATTCACAAGTGAAGGCAGACTGCAAGTGATTCATTCCCTGACTGCTCTGAGAGACCAACAATGCCCTCATGAAAATCCTAAAATTTGATTAACCTCCTGAACTTGAGTAGTGCACGTGAAATATCAGTAAAAAGGAAGAAAGCTTAGAAGGAGCTCACAGTAACTCAAGTCTTGTCATCTCTGCATTGGAGTCTATTCGGTGGTGGTGTTCTTATAGAATTCATTGTGATGTGCAGCTCTTCACCTTCATGTGTGTCATGGGGCTTCCGTTGCGTAGTGTCATTCAGTTTGCTCCAGCATCGCAACCATCCAGTGCAGTGGGGGGTAGATTGTTGATTACAAACCCAAGAACTAATAGGGACCTGCTTTTTCTCTGGTGCTAAGATGGTGATCCAACTTGAGTAAAAGTGTTGGAATGTGCTTGTGGACTACATTCCTTCTCGTTTCACTGCGTGGTTTTCTTGGGACATCATGAACTGCTCAGGAGGGGTGGGGGAGTAATCTATAACACAATGCACCTGTGGGGTCCAACTGGGGAACCATGTACAGCATTCTAGAGTAGCAAAAAACGTAGTTTTGCTAGGTGAGGTTGGCCGGGAGCTAAATGTTTAATAAAATAAACTTGGACCAGTGGTGTAGCAAACGTGTAATTGGCCCTTCTGTAAGCAAGGAAACCCCCCTTCCCTCACTGGCTGGGTCGTGAAATAAAACAAGCTTCAACAGGCGACTGGGCCCGGTGCCACTGCACTTGTTGCACCATTGCTTCCTACTTCCCTGACAGGAACTTCCATGTGGGGTTACTGGGAGGGGGTGTACACATCTGTTTCTGGAAATGTATGCCTGTTACACAGTTTTGGTCAAATACCTAAATTCCACCCAGGCTGCCCTCCACTGTCCTTCCATCTTTCCTCACAAGACACTTTATTCCTCTAGCCTTTTCTTACTTTACTCCTTTCACTTTTCTTTACCTCCTTCCCTTCTCTTCATAACATACTTCACCTTAACCCCACTCTCTTCTCATACTCCGTCTCCTTCACTAATTCCTTCTTGTTCTACAAAGTCCTTGCATTTTCTTTTTTCCTTAAACCTCTTCATACACAAACTACATATTTCTATCATTCTTGCTTTCAATCTTTTTTATACAGCTCTCACCCCTACCTATTCACCATTCCACCTATTTACAATAATCAAATACACTACACACCACACAATTCCACAACTAACAATTCCAATTCAAACCACATAATTACACTACAAACAACATACATCTAATCCACTAAAAATAACTACACATAAATAAAAAACGAAATTATTGACACCTCCACAAGTTCAAACTTCCACAAATGCGAGACAGATTGCATTGTAAATGCTTGTTTCTAAATGTAGTGATAGAGAACTTTAAATGGACATATCTAATTCTGTTCGGAAGACTCTTAAAGAAGTATTCTCTATTGAGTGATAGACTGAATGACTAAACAAGTAAAATAATTAATAAAGAAATGGATGAATAAATGAAGCCATTTATTTTTGTGGGCCTCTTATACGAAAAATATCTTGTGCATGACCTTTATGTGCCTAGGGCAAAATAATGTGGTGGGCACTGCTTTCCGGCCACCCGCCACCACCCCTCCCCCCCCCCCGCTCCCACCCCATACAGTATAATCACCTCCACAGCATTCCTTTTCTACTGCCAGCAGATGGCAAGCCTTTAACCCCTCCACACCTAAACCAGTGCCAGTGACTAATGTGGGTGAACCATTGTCCCATGCTATATGTTGCAGGGAATGAATGAATGAATGAATGAATGAATGAATGAATGAATGAATGAAGTACGCTCTTGTATAGCACATGGCTACCCTGAGGCATCCCAGCGCTGCAGTGAGGTCATTGAAGCACAGTAGACTCACCATCCCACACTACAGCACTGGCAAATCCAAACCGCAGCAGAACCTCCCTCTAACATGCCCACCCCAGCACAGCACTATCACCTCACAGAACCCACTGCCACTGCCACTACCGCCACACAGCATACCTCGCCACTGCGCCTCTATACCACCACTACACTACCAAATGATAGGAACCCACCACCACCTCTGACCACTTAGCTACCACCCCTCTGAACCCACTTACTCACCAGAGCTCTGCACCCCCTCTCTATTCAGGAGTCACCCAGCTTAGTAACATCTTCTTTAACGTTTAATTGAAGGCAAAAATGAAAATCCAGAGAGAGAACATTGTGCGTGAGTTTGAAGAGTTCCAGAGATATTTGAATGGCCAGAAACGTTTGCTCCTCACCAGCCTGGAGGACGAAAAGAAAGAACTTCTGAACAACTTTCAAGAGAAACTCACCAAACTCCAAGAGCAGCATTCCTCCCTGCAGAAACTGATCACAGACATAGAGACCAAGTCAGACCTGGAGTTCCTGAAGGTGAGATGTGGTGGTTTACCACAAAAGTATACTCTAAACAATCAGCAATTAAGGATGCCTGAAATCGCAGAATTTCTGTTCCCAAATTAACTTTAAATGTCATGAAAAAAATTATGCATATCTTACACAAAATGTATTTGGACTATCTCAACGGGAAAATAAATGTAAGGACATACCGCACAATAAAAAAATCACTGGATATACTGGCAAGAGGTCTGGTTCGCAGAGAAACTATCTTCTAGGAGACTTTCTGCTTCAACAAGCAATCCAATTTTCGACCTATCACATCATTTAGGTAGCGTGAAATTGCATAATTTACTTTACCATCCCCCAGATTCATCAAGAACACATGTTGCTATTCCTTAATAGCGAAAAATACCGATTCACTATTAAGGAATAGCAAAATGCTATTCATCAAGATATCACTTCAAAAATACCGATTTCTAATAATTCCATAATTGCGAGTCGCAAATTGCGAGTCGCAATTAAGGAATATCTCCCCATTCATTCTATGAGCCTAGAGGACCATAGAAATGAATGGGAAGACAATCTCAATTTGCTAATCGCAATTAGCGATTCGCAAATTGAGATTGAGATTTCAAGGGTGCAGGGGTGTCTAAAGGACACCCTGTTGCACCCCTGAAATTGATGTGTGCACATATGTTGCGCACACACATGCCCTTAGGGCATGTGTGTGCGCAACATGAAACTTTGAAAAATGCACTTTAGTGCATTTTTCAGAGTTTTTGATATTTACCACGTAGTCAGACTTCGCGGTAAATAGCGGCCCCAGATTGCGAATTCGCAATTTTAAAATGGTTCATGAATTGCATTTAAGGAATCTCAATTTGAGATTCCTTAAATGCAATTAATCGCAATTTAGCGATTTCTAGAATTGCGATTTTTGCATTTGGGATGATGAATCCCAAATGCAAAAATAATGCTTGCAAAGGGCCAGATTCTCAGAATCTGGCCCTTTGCGAGCCGATTTCGGCTTGATGAATCTACCTGTAAATCAGAAACATTTTTCGTTGCCTACAATTAAAACAAGGGACCCTGTGAAACGTTGCATGTTGAGTTTCAAAATGTGTGTGTGCGGCAACGTACTCCAGCAATAGATGTTGAAAGGTAGTAACTGGATTTGGAATTTACGGGCAACAGTTTGTAGTGTGTGTGTGCACGTCTGGGAGTGTGAGTGTATGATAACGAGCGAGAGTGCGATCTATGGCTAATGCTGAATGAGCTTTTATTATCTTTAGTGTGTATACTAAGCAGAGCAAAATAAATAGAGTGTGTGCTATGGTCTGAGATTTACAGTGAGTGTGGGGGGAGGTTGGTGTGATAACTTTGTGGACTAATACATCCATTGTCAGGATATGTGTTTCACCCAATGGTAGCAGTTGCGAATCATGATGAGTCCACTCAGCCTTTCACAGCCTTCCAAGATAGATACAATGAATATCATTAGAGTTGGGGTAACAATACACTCATGTCTTCTGCCAGAAGTCACAAGGAGCCCCTTGTGGGAGTATGTCTACTCTAGAAATACTCCTGTGTGTGTTATGCTAAGCATGCATTCTGAGGCTGCTGTGATGATTCAAGATGTGCAGTAGGTTCTCTTAAAGAAGAGTGAGGATGTGTATAGAATGTCTTATAACATTTAGGATGTGTGGTGCGTGTGTTGCAAAAGCGTGTGGTGTACATTATGAGGGAAGGTGTGCACTATATGTTATAATAAGGCTGGATATGGTGTGTGTGTTACTTTGTGTTCTGTGAGTGTGTTATGAAGGGCGATTGATGATAGGAAGTGTCTGCTACCATTGGCGGTGTTCAGTCAGTGGCATTAGTGTGGATGTGCTATTTGTGATGTAATGAATGATTATCGTCACAGTATGTGTGTGCTGGTGAGTGGGACATCCAGGGTGTTTGGTTTTCTGTGTTTGTAATCATGAGTGAGGATGCACAGTGCCTGCATCCTTACCACACAATCTTTCAGTTAAAAAGCTCTTCCCCTCCACGCCGTGTTCAGAAAAAGCCAAAGAAGCTGATGATTCAAATTGCCCTGCTTCCAAAATAAAATAAAAAATATATAGAGCAAGACATGGTCTTCTTTGTTGAAGATTCCTTTCATCAGCAGGTGATGATACAGCTTCATCGTTGTTTCCTGTTAAATTCCCTGTGCCCTGGGTTGTGTGCAATGTTCAATGTGGTCTTTATGTGCCGTTTGATAGTCCCTTGTCACTATAAACTCCAGTGGATTCCTGAGATAGGGAGTGTTAGAAATGGGGGTCTCTAGTAGGCAGGTGGTTACCCTGTCCCAGTAGGGACCCTTCTTCCTAGTCAGGACAAGAGAGTTACACATCTAAAATACCCTGTGCCCACCCCCTTGGTAGCTTGGCACGAGCAGTCAGGCTTATCTCAGAGGCAGTGTGAAAAGCATTTGAACATAACATATAGTATATAGTGAGAACACTACAAAAGGACACCACACCAGTTTTAAAATAATAGCCAATATTTATTTGTGTAAAACAAGACCAAAACGATAAGCCCCAACATAGTTATTTAAAAAATATCAATAAGTAAAATAGACTCCGTGAAGTCAATCGCTCCGTCGGGGGCTCTCATGCCGTTGTGGACAAAAAAAATTCCACAGTTCTGGCCGGCTGCAGCGTTGCGGGGCAGCTACGGTGCCAGGAAGACCCGTAAAACAGTACCTTTAGAAATGCAGGGCACCAGGGACCTTGCAATGAGCTCCGATGAGCCGGTGTCAGCAGGTGCCTTTTACGGAGGTCAGTGCAGGAGTCGTTGGGCCCTTGAAGCCACTTGCGTTGCAGATCAAAACTCCTTGGGGTTAAAGTCGGGAGCGCAGGCGTCGGCGAGCGACGAAGCTGCGGTTTGAAGTGTAGCGGTGTGAGCAGTGTCCTCAGGTTGCGGGACAGGCAGTGGGGAGGTCACGGTGGTCCAGCAGCGACTGTAAGACCAGGGCTGCGGTACGAAGTGGGTCAGTGCTCGTCGTGGTGCAAGCAGGTCACGGTGCAGGCAGTGGCGATGGTGTTACTGGGGCGCGGTCGTCAGGAGACCCAAGGTTGTGGGGCGAGACAAGATAATGCAGGGTGCGGAACCCACAGGTCACAGTGCAAGCAGCGGCATCGGTGGACGATCTGGAGTTGATGTCGCTGGCGTCAGTGGGCCAGGGCTGCGGTGTGGGATTGCACAATGCATCGTGTAACATACAAGCGGCCCCTGAACCACGGTGCGGGCAGCAGCGTCAAGGTCAGCTTGGAACGTAGTCATCAGTGAGAACAGGGGTGCGGTATGAAGCGGGACGGTGCTCCGTGTTTGCCACGAGCAGTGTCCACAGGTCACGGTGAAGGTAGCGGCATCATTGATGGCGTTGCTGTGTCCTCAGGGATAACCGGGCGGTGGTGTGAAGCGAGGCGCTGCAGAGCACGGTGCCCACAAGTCATGGTGGAAGCAGTGGCTCGGTGGCAGCATTGAACGGAATCATCAGTGAGAGCAGGGTTGTGGTGGGAAGTGCGACATTGCCCTCTGCTATGCTTCAGATCACAGAGCCGGCAGCGGAGTCGGGTTCTGCATTGTGTTGCTTTGGCAGCGGTGTCAGGTACGGCGTTGTGTTGCTTTTTCCTCTGTGGCAATTGAAACACCTAGTTCAAGAAGCTTGTACAGAGAGGAGCTTGAAGTCTTTGTTCTTCTTGATACTTTTGAAACAGGGGACAAGCACTACCTCAAGCCCTTAGAGACACTCAAAAAAATTGCAGAAAGTTCAGAACAGTCCTTTCTCTGCCCAAGACAGAAGCAGCTACTGCAGGCCAACACAGCAAAGTGGTAGTCTCTCCTCACAGCTTCTCCAGCACTTCTTCTTGGCAGGTCCCTTGATCCAAAAGAGTTCTAAAATCCTGGGGTGTGTTCCCCAATACTTATACCACATTTCCCTTTGAAGTTGTGTGGTGTTGGCACAAACAAAGTTCTCCTGGCACACATAATTCAGTTCTGTCCTGCTCGGCCAGGTTCACTACAGGAGATGGAGACAGCATTGTGGAAGGCAAACACAGTCTTTAAGGTGCATGTGGCAACTCCTCCCACAACTCTAGGTGCAGGACATGACCATCAGCCGGGCTATAAGTCACCCAGGAAATGCAGGACACACCCCTTTGTGTCCCTGTCTAGTGTGGTGCTCTTGCCAGGTCGACATGGCAGTAGAAACTGCATGGAGACACAGCAGTGGCAGGTCTGAGAACCCTTTGAAAGACTGCTAGTGTGGGTGGCACAATCTGTGCTGCAGGCCCACTATCCGCATTTGGTTTACCAATCCCAGACACATACAGTACACTGTACTAGGGACTTAGTAGTAAATCAAATAAGCCAATCATGGAAACACCAATCCATAAACACAATCTACAGTAGGAGCACTTGCACTTTAGTACTGATCAGCAGTATTAAAGTGTGCAGAAACACTAAACTAACAAAAACAATATCCAGAGTACTGCCAAAACCTGGAGGTCAGAAGCGAAAAGACAGGGGAAACGCACCAAAAGATGCCAGGTCTACCAGTGATTCTCAGATGGATACTGTATAATTTGTTTGATGGCCTTCCTTGCAACATTATAAGAAAATATTTGTGAAGTGCACATTTACCACAAAGGATATTTTGGCGCTGAATAACAGATGTTTATTGTTACCCAACTAAATGGCTCTCCTTGTTTCGCCTTCAGAAAGAAGAAAGGTTGAGACGACCAATGAGGATTAAAAAGTGTGACCATGTGGTTAAACACAGCTTTCTGCACTACATGAGTGTACTGAGCTACCAGACCTTCTCATCCAGGTGGTTTGATTCTAGCTGATCTGCATTTTGCTGCATAAACAGAGGGAACCCTTTTTTGCATTTTGTTCCAAATCCCTTATGGCAGACAGCCTAGAAGAATGAGTGTATAAAAGCGGAGTATTATGTGGTGTGGGGGTTAGTCCTCACCATGTAAAATATTGTGATACCCCAAAGGGGGTCCTTGGATTCACACTAATAAATCTTTAGTTTTGAAGCAATATTAAATCAGTGCAAGTTAAAACAGAAAATACTACATTGCTGTCAGTGGCAAAATTCACTAGTGACAATTTGTCACTTGCAGTTCGAGTTCCGTAGAACCCGTACAGGGTAAAGTTCAATGTGGTCTCTGGACCAGGCCGCTACAGTCTCATCAATATTTCTTAGCCCATGGAGTCCAGGTGCACAGTTGTCCTCGCTGTCCCTAGTGCTGAATGGGAGCAGTAGGTATGCTGATTTTACCCCTTTCACAGGGCTGTAAGAAACAGAAATCAAAAACACAACAGATTCACATCTCCTGACGTCGGTTGAAAGTTTCATGATGTTCCCTGTAGCTGTAGCGTCGAGTGTGGGGGTTAGTTGCCAGATTGGTGACCAAGAAGCCTTGGCAGGGGTAAAGACAACCAAAGGTTCTGGATCTTCACTGGGCCCCAGGGAGTGAGTTAGTGGCCTGAAACTTTGAGGCATGCAAGACTACAACTCCCATAATGCACTGGACCACCTGGGTTTGGGCAATCCAATGGAGGGCCCAATGGCCAGCGATTCTTTAGATCCAGAGAATGTTTTTACCTGCAGTTTGCAGGGGACTAGTGCAACTAGTGCAGGGGAGTCTGAGGGTGCTGCTGACTTCCACAGGAGTTGTCCCACTTCAGGGGTGCCGAGTTTTAGCCTAGGATGAGGGTCGTTCACTCCATTCCAAGTCTGGTGCCACAAGGACAAAATATTCCTCTTTTGCATTGGTGCTGTATTCAAAGTCCTGTTGTCAGCGACACAGGTCTCCACTTGGTCCTTCCTTGATCCAAGTTGTTCAGATCTGAGGTTCTGGTGTCAGGGGGTCCCTAAATCCTAGATTTAGGGGCAGTATAGGTAGGGTTGGGAGTTAGTAGCTAATGGGCAGCTAGTCCCTGCAACTAGTCTTCCCCTTAGGTAACCACATCCGGGGGTATAGGTCACATTTTATGGCCAGAACCCTCTATTCTGTCAATCCTAAAGATGGCATCAATCAAATTGTATTGTGCAGACGGGGCTTCTCTCCTGGAGGTGTGGCTAGAATTCTGGGGGTGTACACCCCACTGCATAGCTAATTTCCTGCCTGCCTGGGTGCAAATCTGCCTGGGACAGGACTGTTTACTCCACTTGAAGTCAGCGCCAATGGATATCAGAAACAGTGCAGCCTTTGAAACTCACTGCTTTTGTGTGCCATCTCACTAGCCTGCTTGGGAGGAGGGATGTGTGATCTCTTTCCTGCCCAAGCCTATGTTCCTGACTCCTGGGAGTGATCAAAATGCTTGGCAGGAGGTCAGAATCCTATCTTGGCTGCAGCAGGTGTCGGAAAGTGTGGGCAGTCCAGACATACCACAGAGAAGCAATCCGGTTAACAAACTTTAACCCGTTGTGTGCTTGCGTCGGCCATTGGCCGACATGAGCACTACCTCTGGGATGCTGCGCACGACTAATGGCCGACGCAGCCCCGCCCACTCAGTGGAACGCCCGCACCGCAGCTGAATGTCCGCCGCAGTAAATGGGTTAAGATAGCCACCTGAGTTCATACCACTTCACCCAGGGCACGAGATTCATGTCAATGGTGAGAAGGCACATTTCTTGATACCAAACATGACGAATTTCAGCGGTACCATAATGGAGCTGCCAACCTTGAGAATACCCGGGTGGTAGCCCATGTTAGCCTATAGATTGCATACTTTTATAATAGTTTCCAAATGGGATCACCACTATAGGAACATGTAGGATTGTACATATATGTCTTCATCTTTAATATACTGCACCGTACCTCCTGGGTTAGGAAGGCCAACCGTAGAGGTATCTGACATACATTAAAGATAGTGAATTTGACTGTGACACACATGTTGAGGGCAGAGTTGAGTTTGAGTACTTTGCACTGTGTCTGCAGTTTGCAATGACAAGCCTGCTGTCATAAGTATGCTTTGGTCACCCATAGTGGCACAACATAATGCTGAAGCCCGGAGGACCCCTTTGCCACCTATGCCCTGAATTCTCCTGGTACCATATACTTGGTACTTATAAGGGGGTAAAATCCTTGTCAATTGGGATTGCCAATTCACACATAACATTTTTTGGAAGAGAGCACCGGAGCCTGATTAGCAGGCTGCAGTGCACCATCAGAGTTAAAACCCAGCATCTAGTTGTCCAAATTGGGGCAAAAAGTGGGGTTATCTGCAAAGAGCCCTGTTTTCTTACAATGAGGATGGAAAATCCTGAAGAAGACTTAACATTTTCCTTTGTTTTCTTTGGACTTTGACCGGAGATTCTGTAGCAGCCCAGTTTTTTGAGTTGTTACGTGTTATCGAGCCAGTCTTGGCTTGGATATTACTTGTGGTGTTCTGCAGAGAACAAACGTAGCTGTGGCTCTGTTGCTTTTTCTGTGTAACCGTTGCTGTTTCTTTGTATTTGGTGGGCATGGAAGACAGATGTGCAGCAAACCATATGCCGCAGTAGGTCCACGTTTAGCAGCAGTGTTCCTTCCTGGTTTAATTTTATTAGTTTATCTTATTTGTTTGGTCGTTTGCATATCGTTATCTTAGATTTACTGTAGTTGATAACTATGTGTTTGATATTGTGGAGTACCACAGCAGTCTGCAATTTCAGCAAGATCCTCTGTGTTCTTGCAGAAACCACTACATTACCTTTATCTAAAAGGCTGGATATCATTTTCTTCTCTTATTTTAGGGCTATCATTAAATGTCAGAACATCTATTTATATACCGGAAATAATGGAGCAAGTAGACATACTTGTTTCACTCTGTTGGTTAGTTGGGGTATGGGCAAAAGAAAGTGGAGGAAAGGTCTACAAAGCAGTGCAGAGTTTAACTAGAACCATATGTCGAGAGTCGATTAAGAGGAAGGCTCATTTAACAATATCTAGGTCTGTGGGAAGCCTACTGGTATGGTAGAATCAATTTATTGCTTCTAATTCAGTTTTGGAGAGTGCACTGGATGATTTTAGTGAAGGTTTTGTCATCAGTCGTATGGATCTCTATGAGCTGGGTGTTCATTTGTGCATACCTTAAATAAAGATGATTGCAAAGTTTGGTTAGGAGGGCGAACACTTGAGGAAGCCCACATAGTTGGGGAAAAGTGAATGCAGAATCTGAATTTATCAGTCTTTGAGCTGTTTTGAAGAGGTGGTTTACTATGAGATTGGAACAGGAGATTTTTCTTTTGCTGTGTTGTTTGCTTTTGCAATTTCAACTGATGTGAACCAGTTTGTAATAGTGTTTTCTGATGCTGCCCTGCAGAAAACTTGCATCTTTTGCAAAAGGTCTACCCAGCTTTGGAGGCAGCCTCCTCATGTTCTATCTTTGAGTGTTTGGAGGATAGCAATATAATGCTTGTAACTGGACTTCTTTCAGACACCATATGAATCTTAATAGGATTTTGCTAAAATTTGATGTACTGGTTACCTTCGAATATCTTTGCAATGTGCTTGAACCTTGTTTTCAGTTATGGTTCTCAAGCTAACACACCGTTCATTAGAAAGGGTTAATGAGTTAACTTTGACATGCACACTTACTACTTCCCTTTCTCTCTCTACCTTTAGGAAGCGAAGATCAACTTGAGCAGGTACGAATATCTTCTGATTTGAAAACCAGCCAAAAAAATTATCTTTAGGAAACATGACAATTAGCACAGAGTGCTGAGCCAATAGATTTTTTTTTTTTGCATCACTCTTTACATCTGTTGATGACACTTAACTGAGCTATCAAGCAAAATCACTGCTATCTTTACCTAGAGTTTTCCTTCACACTAGACTATTATTGCTTGTGCGCCATTCAGAGCTACAGGTATAATGTATGTCAATATACTACTATTGAATGTATCCTTCATTCCTTCTGCTTCGATTTACAAACTCACATGTCTGTAAAAGTTGTTGTATACTGTGGTACTTTCCTAGCGAGGAATGCGCATGTGCGGGCTCCTGCGCATGCGCAGTTCCCAGAAGAAGGGGTGATGGACACGGATGCCCCCGCGATAAGGTACGTTTTATTTAAATGTTATTTTAGGCTTTTTAATGTAATGTAATGCAGGAGGCGGGCGGCGGGCGGGCGGCGCGTAATGGAACTATACGGTGAGGCGCGAGATTGGTTCAATCTCCGTGCCTCTCTTACGTGACTTACGCCCACCCCTACTTTGGACTTCGTCACTTTATTGGAGCGTCGGTTCTTCCAGCTGGGCAAGACTATAGGATCCTGAACATCTTCTCTGCTAAGTCCCGCTGGATCAGATTTGCTGCTGCCTAGCAGAGCGTAGAGGTAGTAACCTGAATCTTTGGCCCAGCTGCAATGCACCTTCGCCAGTTTTGGCTCGGTAGTCACCCATCGGTAAAAAGCTGGAAAAACTTTCTAAAAACTTTCTAAGTCCCATGTTTCAGGAATCCATAGGAGGAGCTCACTTTCACCCCAGCCAAGGGTTCAGGTCCTTGGGGAAAGCACTTGGGGTTCGAGACTCACTCTAGCAGAGGTCAGTAGCAGGATCCAGAGCAGGTCCAAGTGGACTTGGTCATCTGGGTAGTTGATGGATAGGTCTCTGGAAGCTTCTTGTGTCCCAGTAGCTCAAACAGTAGGTGAGCATATTAACCCTTCAAGTCCCTTTTGGTGTCCATCTGTTCTTTGGGAAAGCTCCTGTTCAATGGGGTTAAACCAATGGATAGGGGGTGGGGGGGATCCTTTTGCTGTACTTCCTGTGCATTTTACTGTAAGCTATCCAAAATTGCCCTTCTCTGCCTAAATCTGATTTGGTAGAACTCTTCTTCCCCAGGTGTGGCTATGATCATGGGCAAACTGGGCAGCTCCCCCCTCCCACTGGGTTTGGAGGCAAGCTGACTAGGACGACAAAGGGAGGCCGGCCTAGGTGTGAGCTACTTCTGCCAGTGACAGGGTAGGCACCCCTTGAAGCTCAAAAAGGGGCTAAGCATAATCCCAGGCCATACTCCTCAAAGAAAGTAAACACCTCCCCACACACAAGTCTTTTGTCCATTGTCTGGGAGCAATCTACATCTCACCACAGGGGAGCCGTTCACCAGTCAGATGGCCCTAGAAACTGGCAGGAAGGCACATTCGGCTTAGGCAGCAAAATGACAACTTTTTAAAGGTGTCATTTTGAAAATAGTAAATTAAGATCCTACTTTGCCACTAAGGGGCCGATTCCGATCTCACTAGGAAGGCCTCCAAACAGGTTCCGGAGTGGGTAAATCTGATTCGGAGACTATGTTTCCAACCGAGTCGTCCTCCATTCCGAACAAGCAAGAAGGTGCGAAGATCTCGTTCGCCTTGACCGAATCGTTTCCGAACCCAATCCTGTCAGTTGGACTGGTTCACAGCCGAAGCGTACCGTGTAATGGACCAGGCTTCCGAATGATCAACTATGATGCACAATTCAGACAGCCGTATCGACTCGGTCTCAGTGAGACGAAACGGCTGTGGGAATTGGACTTCGGGGGGCCATAGTGCGTGAATCAGGTGCGGGGGAGTGCCCATGGGTCTTCCCGATCTAAGCATGCACAGTGTGGCGAGCACCATGGGGTGCCAGCTACAGGGTTCCCGCCACCCCCCCTCCCCCCCCTTTTTAGGGCTCGCTGCGAAAAGCGTGCGAAAGCGCGCTCTCGCTGAGAGAACTATAGCTGTCGGTGAAGCCGACAACGAGGGGAGACAGGAGCTGGCCACGCGCGCAGCATTGTCTATGGCAGAGTCGGATTCAGACGCGCGCCTTCAGATTGGGTCGTGCGCGGGAGCTTGTAATGTAGCAGCTCACGCGCGCGACCCAATCCCAAGGTGCACGTTGGAATCTTCCTCTGCCATGCTTCTGAATGCTGCAGCTCGCTTTGTAATCTGAGCCGTGGCCACAAACGAGTAAAATGGCTCCCGTGGTTACCCTTTCGAGTTACATGTACGCTGAACCTCAGTCTTTTTTTCAGTAGCACCCACCGCCTTCTGGCCTGAGGGGGCGCTCTCGGTCCCGTGCCAGGGTCGGGGGCAAGTGCTCTGATGTTCAGTTGGCGACGTGAGTGCCCCGCTGGCCTCATGGTGAGCGCGCTAATGGGGCCTTCTGCCCCTGTGGCAGGGAGAGTGCTCAGCTGTGCCCCCGGGAGCGGTGAGGGCCCAGCTGGCTTCGTGTCAAAGTGAGGGGCGGGGGTTAGGGCCCGGCCAGGTTTGTGAGGGGACCAAGCGACATTGTAGTGAACTGGGGCAAAGGGCCTCCTGGCCCTATGGCAGGGGGGTAGTGCCATGCAATGCCCGTGGAGGGGCGAGGGCCCCGATGGCGTCGTGGTGTGGTGATCGAGGGGGCGTGACTCAAGTTAGTCATAAATTGCACCTTTAGCTAATCCTGTTTTTATTTTCATCCGAAAGAAAACATTGCATTCTGGGAGTTATAGTTGCACTACAACGACCAGAATGGGCTTAAAAGACACTACTACAAGTCTGACCCTGGGAAGTGGGCTAAAAAGCCCAGACCGGCTGAGGGTGGCAAGTAAAAAATGGCACCGGGCTAGCGCTAATGTGTCCCATTAATGGTGGAAGGCGCTACACGAGTGATGTCTTAACTCGGGGCTGCTTGGCAGTGAGAGCTCCGAGCAGGGATCTGCGAGGGGAACCAAAGATTGGGGCCGGATTACGTGGCTTGTCCGACACATAGCTCATGAGATGTAAAACTCGAAGCTCCTCTTGCTAATGAAAAGCGTTTGCAGGGCCTGGGAGGCAGCCAGGAAAGCATTCATTGGGTCCTCGGGAAGCAAAACCCTGAGCAAAGTAATAAACCCGTCCCTTCCCTTTGCTGTTTGCAGTTGGAGGAATTTCACTGGGCGAGGGGGGGAGGGCGCTCGTCTAAACATTTCCAGATGGTGTCTGTAGGTTTCGGCTTCCCAAGCGGAGGGCGAAGCCTGGTGACCCGGGGAGGAAAGTGGGGACTTATGAGCTGGAGGAGGTGGCACTGAGATGAGCGAGTGGAGGGTGGGGGGCACGCTCTGCAGGGTTGGGGGAAAGCGTGTGTGTGGGGGGGGCTTATTGACTGTAGTATTGAGCGTCTGGGGTGGGGCGGGCATGGTTTACATGCAAGGTAGAATGATGTTGAGTGTGAACAGGAACGCCTAAATTGTGCTATTGCAACGTCACAGAGTGCATTTTTATGACACTTACAAACCCGACCCCAGATGACAATATCAAATTCAGATTTATTTTATAATTTCTGAGTGGAATGGACAGTTCGGCGGTGTACATCTTGTGAACAATATGCGATAATTGGAGCTCTTACGAATGTAAGTTTCACGGTGCTGCGCGTCTGTTTCTAAGCGCTGTCTCCCAAGTGCAGGATGTCCAACGTGGGTCTCGGAGGGCTGCATCATGCCAGATGTTTACACTAGATAAGTGTGCAAACAATGGCCATAAATTATATGTTCTAGAGTGAATGGTTATCACAGTGTGTCATAAACTTGTGGATCACAACATTCTATTACGGTGAGGTCCTCAGGCTGTGGATTACTTCAATCAATTCACAAACAATGTTTATATACCAATTGCAAATAATAAAAAATTAATTCAAAGCATTGTCATTTACAATGCCACTAACTCAAACTTTAATGCTGCGAGACCTATTGCATTATAAATGCTTGTTGCTACGGCAGGCTGTGTACGTGTTCGGTATACAGGCTCCCATAGAGTTCAATGGGAATTATAGCAAACCGAGTCCGTCAGCATATGGATGCATCATACTTGTTCGGTCGGACTCTCACAGCGTGATTCGGTAGGAAAGTCCTCTGGATCTGAGTCATACGCAGGGCTTTCCTAGCGAGTTGGGTTTAAAATTTCCAATAAAATAAGTATTTGAAACTTTTTCAAGCGGCTCCCACACCACATTCCAGCATTATAAGTTGTAATAATGAAACCCAGTTTTTCCCTATGAGAGAGAGACACTTGTGACAGTGAAACCAACTTTGGAGATTTTTCACTGCCAAGACACGTAAAACCTTAAATTTACATGTCTTACTTCTTAAATACCAAGCACCCCATCCTATGGAAACTACCTTGGGGTGGCTCATAAGTTTTAAAAAGAAAGGTTTAGGCCTGGCAAAATATTTATTTGCAAGGTCAAAATTGTGTCAAAATCTGCCTACCTAGGCTGCAATTGCAGACCTGTAGACATGTTGACAGCACTACTTTAAAGGGTGGCACAGTGAGTGCTGTAGCCGACTACTGGCATTTAAATTACAGGCCCTGGCTACATGCTTTACTGTATACTAGGGACTTACAATTCAATGTGCCAATTAGGTATATACTAATTTAATAATCTTTAAAAGGAAGAACACAAGATTTTTACTACTTGTTAGCAAGAGTAAAGTGCACTGAGTCCTGTGGCCAAAACAGCGGGTTCAGCTACAGAAGGTAAAAATATGGGGCAATGCTATACAACACATGGTTATTTTTAACAGAGACCATATAAAGTTTTAATTAGATTTTCCAAAATCTGATGTCTTCTACTTTTTTATCTCTTTGATTTTATGACTTCAACTCCTAATGCGTTTGCTGAACCTCTACCAACATGTATGCCCAATGAATTACTTTCCATTCATTTCCTTAGTCAATCCTTTCCCTATTTACCAAACCACTCACTCATATTTCAGATGAGATTCCTCATTTCTCATGCATTACTCCGCTACTCCCATTCCGAATAATCACAATTTAGTCATCTCCATTGCAATGATTTTCAGGCATACAACAGAAATCCCTTCCTGTCAAACATTTAACCCCAGTGGTCTCTCATTTTAGCAACCAAATACCCACCCTGTCCACTTGTAACTCCTGGAGTTCTATAGTGTCTCGGCGAGGCGAGGCTTCTGTGCAATAATTTTTCCCCAGATGTCTCTATTTTCTCTGACAGGAAACTCCTCACCTTAATTTTTGCTTTTTTCCAGCAGCAGAGAACTTTTTTTCCATTTTTACCTCAATGGTATCTCCTTCTTCTCACAGTAGATGCCTTTGTCCTATTTGGAAGTCGAAAGCTATCCATTAATATTACAGTCAGTCCTGTCTCCCACCAATTTTCTAATGACTGTGCCAGTTCCTCTCTTAGAACTTGACACTGCAGCACGCACCACCCAAAGAAACATCCCACTCCAACTTAAATCGTTTTCTGGAAATACCATAACTAGAGATTACTTCCTTGTACAGAGATACGTGAAGGAAAAATGTATCAGAATGCAGATTGCAAGCACTAACTTCTACACTTATTCCACATTCCTAATAGAACTGTTTGAAATACTGCACTACTCATGCATCTCAGAATTACTGTAACCCATGGTATTAGTAATTTCAGGTGCAGGATTACTGATGCATTGTGCTCACATTACTTAGAAAGAATGCCTAAATTTCACTGATTCTTCTTCAGGTGTGAAAATTTCAGAACTCAGATGCCAGAAGAAGATTCTCCTGAACTGGAAAAGAATCTGAGGAGCTTCTACCAGCACTATCCAAACCTGAAGAAGACATTGCTAAGGGCCAGAGGTAAAATTTTATTTTTTTTGTGTGCAAAGGCACATAAGAATCAGTAATGATGTCTCTCTTGTTTTCAAAACAGAGACTTGATGGCCTACCTGCCTATCTTAATGATACCCTTACTGGTGTCAGATTTTCCTCATTTCAATCTTTGACGATGAATTGAACCTATGCTCATCAGCTCTGTCATGTTACAATTGACTTGTTGTACATTTGTTTGACAGACAAAAGCAGGTCTGTCTTTGAAAGACCATGACTGTCATTAGCATGGGGGTGCCAAGATAGACGGTACTCTTAATTAAGATAACCCAGAAGTCAAACAATGACTGTGAACCTTATGGGCAAAAGCACAAAATTCTATGGGACTGAAACAGAGTGGTCCCCTATGCAATACACAGGATCTCTAGACAGTGATTGTGTTCTAACCCTAATGACGTTTGGAGACACATGAAAAGATAGTTTCCTCGATGCCTTTTAGATTTCACTGCTATCAGAACTGCACCTGATTATCAATGGTATAAAAGGATGTTGATGGGTTCAAATAAAAACAATGAAATACAGCAGATATTGATAGACTGGGGAACAAATCTACCACACAAATTAAGGCCGTCTCCTAAGATAAACAGGGTAGTTGTGAAGTAATAACCTTCTTACTTGGTGAAAATCTCCTTCTTCAGTACTTTGACTAAAAATGTGAAGTTGAATATAGGATCAGTGCATAAATATCAGGACACACTAACTTCTCTTCATGAGTTGGCACATTAATACATGTGTGTCACCAACTTCTAGTCCTAGCCTCCAGCAACCATAAGCAATTGTTCAGAAGTATTCTAAAGGAACATTGAGGTTTTAGTACCAAGCCCATTTCATCCTCAATATAAGAGTAAGGTGTGTGAGGTTAGAGAAGAATCTAAATTTTATTGGAGGCATGATTTGCACCTGTGTGCAGATTGACCATTGATTTGAACTAGGCTACATGACTCACATGCGAATATCACCTTATCAACAGAGCGATAAACTCCGTATCTCCACAGTCTGACAAACCCTCATGTACCGAATGTTCACTGGCTGATCCAATATGCTGTTCCTTTTCGAAGCAATCAGCAGATGGATGTCTAGATCTGAAGACCTCATGCTTGCATCCCTTGATAGGTACCATAGTTGGAGCAGTGTTTTGGCCCACACTCTGGATAGGTTGACATCACTTGACCTTTTATGGGAAGCTCCACCCCCCTCCTCCCAGTCGGCTAACCTCAATCATACTTCCATCTGGTTCCTCTAGCGCTTGGACGCCTCAGGGCAGCAATTCGCGCTCTAAAAATCAATTTTCATTCATTTTCATTCATTCATAGCTGTTGAGTAGATTAAAAAGTACTTCTTTAGCTGGACTTTGTATAAACTGAGTCAACCAACTAAACTCTATGTTGTCATCAGTCCATATGCTAATATATCCTGGAACATTGGGGTCAAATGTAGGTCCAGAAGGTGCACATTTTCAAAATAACCACATAAAAACATTTAAATAGGATGACTCTCAGTAGAATGTATTTACATTTCACCTGCCATGGATCTGGCCCTTCTGAACCTATGCAGGACACCTCTTCCCGAGAACATTGTGCCCAACACTGGTCTCAGAAGGCTGCATCAATGTTAGATGTTCATAAGAAACATGTGAAATTAATTTAAAATGATTGAGGTAAATAGGACATATTTACATTGTCTATTTATCTCATCCTGTGTTCTTGTGTCACTGTTGGGCATCCATGCTTTAGAACCATAGTGCAGGTGAAACCGTAAAAAAGTACTGGGATCTTGCTTCCAGGCAGTTAACATACAAGAATGAAATCCATAGATTCATTCTAAGACATGGCACAATAATTAGTTACATGCTCATTTGACTTCTCCTTAGAACTAGTCTAGGTTACACACAAAAGGTCACAATGAAGCAGCATTGATTTTCTCTTGTGGAGATCCACTAGCGGTTCTCTATTCTAGGCATCTAACTAGGTGCCCCTCATGTAGAGAGAATCTGACAGAATGGCTTCACATGCCAAACAATGTCTTTGAACGATTGTGAAAGAGCGTGCAGGTCACCGGACTCGATTTACCATACTCACCTGGGCCCATAAACAGTGTGCAATGAGTTTTAATCAGGTAACCGTGCACTTACTCTAATCAGTGATTTATAAATTTAATTTAGGACCTATACCATTGACTTACCAATCCTTGTCATCGGTACCTAAAGTCCTAAGGGATCAAGGTGTTAGCATAATAGGTAGAGTAATAACATTTGCACTCATATAATAACCACAAACTCGGGAAAGTTTAAACTCTTTATCTAAATTTCTTAAAATGTCATAATCTAAATATTAAACATCAAATAATATTCAATGAGAGAGATAACGATTAGAACAAAGATATGCAAAGATTTTATAATGCAGTCATTAAGCATTTGTTATGAGGGAGGGTAAAGAAAAAGAAGCAATATAATGACATTACCCACTCAGTATATTTACCTAGAATGGTGTCAAGACCAACCCTGGCCACGGATCAGTCAAAGGATAGAACCCAAAGTGCAAGTGCCAGCAAAGACGACAGGTGCAAACCAGAAATCAGGACAGGTGCAACCAGATTTGGATCAGGACAGAACCTCCACAGGCTAAGACCGGCACCCACAGTTAAAGTTGCTACGCCAGTGCTACAACCCTCTGCAGATAACAGCCAAACCCTAATTGGGTTAACTAATTCTCCGACAGAGTGGTCCGCCAGTACCCTTACTCACGAACCCCGATTGGGTTATCGAATTTTCTGACAGAGTGCTCCGCCAGCACCTCTGCTCTAGGTCACCTATTGAGTGCGTTGGGTCAGTGACAGGTCAGCTATTCGGACAAGTTGGATGAAATCTCTAGCTAAGCCTACTCTAGTTATACTATTTTCAAGGACAGTGTACCACTCCCAATGTTGCAAGTGTAAGGATCCCCAATTTTGATTGGACAAAGGATGAGGAGAGGTCATCACACCACACAAAATGAAACTTTTTGGGATGAATATTAATATTAAAGTTCCCGTCCATCAATTTTTATTTTCCCATGCACTTTTATTCCACCCAGCAGTGAATGTATCAAATTTAGGTACAATGTAGTCGACATTTCAGTTCAGCTTCCTTCACAGGGGTCAAGAGGTAAGGTTCCCAGGGTTTTCACAGTCCAGTCTGATGTTGGCACTAGTTCAATGCCATAGCTGGTAGACTCGAATTAATTTGGTTCATGCGCAATGTGGGTTTTCAATATGGAGGCACAGCACATCCCTGGCCCGTATATTGTTACATGCAAAAATAGAAGGAAACAGTTTTAGAATAGAGAAATAAATGAATGCACTGTATACAACTTATTTCTACTCTATTCCCATTACTTTGTTTTAACTATTGCGTTAGAAATTAGGCGGAACGAACAGCATAGCAAAAGCAGCAGTGCAGACTTCTTGCACGTTAATAACACACTGCAGCCATCTTAGTTCTAGTGCGCAGAAGCAAAAGGTTCCCTCCAAGAGAAAGAGACGTCATGTCACGTGAGTGTGACAGACGCATGCGCAGTAAGAAATCCTGCGTAGCAGCAGCCATTTTAGCGTAAGCAGATTAATATTAGTAGAAGCTCATATGCAAGCTTCCACTAGATACCTATTGTGCCATGTAATGCAATATTAATAAGACAAAACATGTTAGTTGGTACATTATGAGTTATTAGAGAGGGTTGATTTCAAGCAAGTCGCTTTACGTGCACAACCTTGCTCCATCAATTGCTCGACCTTCTGTAACTCCGAGTCAGGAGTGGGCTTTTCCATCTAGCCAGGGACATAGTTGTGCACCTTGATAAACAACTGAAGAGGCACTGCAGTCATGCTCTGGGCCCCCAGGAAGCTATATATGCAGCCTGTTTAAAATCCTCTTTTCAGGTAAGGTATATCCGACTCTTTAAAAAGCCCTCCATTACATGAGACCCTATGCAAATATTTCCCTTTTGTGGAAATGCATGCATTTTGTAAGGAATATCTAGTATCCATAGAAAACTTGATAGTTTATGTTATGTTACTTTATGTTGATTTGTAGAGCCCAAAAATTACCCGTGAGGGTGTCCAGGCACTTGAGAGGGTTTCCAGGCGCCATATGATAACACATCTAACCCCTCTATATGTACCAGTATAAAAGGATATATTTAATCTACTTTTATGAGCCTACAATTACAGTGTCTACTTTGTGATGTCTTCAAAGGCACAACTATCGAAAAAAGGGTGTCAAAGAACAATAAATGTGGAGATGTAACTAGAAAAAATATTTTATGATTACAGCGAAAGGAAAAACGTAGATTAGGATTGCATCATATTACATAATACATGTGCTAACATATTTCTTTTATTTTTTATACCAGAAACCTTTGTAGCAGAACTGGGTAAGTTAACCTACTAGTGATTATTTTACAAAATTCTGTGTGTTAATTTTGTTTCATTTACTAACTGCATTTTTGTCTCTTTCTTTCAGAATGGAGAAAAGCACAGAGATTTGCTGGTGAGTTATTATATACTCTATTGAAATGCAGATGTCGGAGCATCCATACTGTGAGGTACAGAGTGCCATACCTCTTCTCATATGACATGCTTTCAGCAATGTGCAGCCTACCTATCATAGCATCTCTATGAGGAAAGCAAATGGTATCAACCTAACCTTATTATTAGACATTGTCAGTATTGTGCAGCATATCAAAGCACCTATGTAGTGAAAAGATGGGACATTTATTTCCTCTGCTGATATAATATAGCCTCAATAATGTGAATGTCACCGAGCATAAGTACGAAATGTCTGATCTCAGACTGTTGTACACTGTCAGCACTGTTCAGCATACTGCCAGCAGCCTTTATCATAACAGAGCACCTCTGCAGTGAAAACATTGGGTGTCTGCCTGGTAACTATTTTTCACACTGCCTCCCAGTTAGTAGAAATAAATTTAAAAAGTACCATAAATAAAAAATTTTAAATGGTCTTACCTAATCTAGTCCTCTCCCGTCCCGCAGTGCGGTCGCAAGGGTACATTATAATTGCATCTTGTAGAGTGCACAGCTACCTCCAACGGGGCTGTCCGGGCGCTGACAGCGGGTTCAGAGTGGTAGTACCTGATGGGGGTCGCTCTAAGGTAAGCCGAAAAGCCAGGTCTTTAGAGTCTTTGGAAATAAGGGCTCTGAGTTGGCCTTTTGTAGGTGTTCCTGCATGGAGTTCCAAAGAGAGGCGATTCTTTTTTTTTTTTAAATCTTTTTATTATTTTAAAAACAAGGAAAAAGAATAGACATATCCGGTGCCATACATTCATACATAATAATAGGGTGGACAGGTACAATGACAGGATAGACGTGGAACAACAAAAGAATCGCTGAGATGCCTGCGCTAGTGAGTACGAAGCAGGATTTGCAGCATTACAATCAACAAACAACTAAGCGCAGGCCCTCGGAGTCTGCCCACCCATGAAATCAGAATAGTAGAAGAAGCATGGCAACCAGATACTGGAATTTAAACAAAATCAGGATATTTTACCAATATTACTAATAAGGGAGAGACTAAAAAAAAGATTGAGGAAAAAGAAAACCATAAGAACAAAAAAAAGAAATAAAACAATAAACCCATCCCCCCCACCCTGCACCCCTGCATATGGCTATTGCCTAACCCTAACTAGCAGTGTGCCTGTCGCCCTAACTAACTAAGTTCTAAAAGTAGAAAAGAGAAAAAATGGGGGAGGGCTTTTCCGTATAGGCTCCCGGTCCCCTTCCCCTCCCCGCCAGAGATAAGCATCCCCTATGATGAAAATACAACTTTATCTGAGATCACAGAAAAAGTAAATTAGGGGGAGCTGTGATACATCGCCCAGCCTCCCGTGAGTCCAACTGTTACAAATCCCACATCCATTAAGGCCACAGTACCAACTCCGGTCAATCGATCTCAGCCTTGGCCCTTCCGAACCATCATGCGAACCCCTGCGGTAGGACCACTACGTCTACAGGAGAATCAAAGTGCAAAAAGAGTCCGAAAAAATTCAGTCCGAAACAAATCTAAGTTAGTAAGTACTCAAAAACCCCATCTGCACAGAAATGCTCCCTCATGGACGGATAGTCCCAATGTTGTTTTCTCCACAATCGTATAGTCACCAAAGAGGGAAAGGATAAAACTGAAGTCCAAGAACAATCACCAACAGGAGTCTCCGGAAAGGGAACGCCAATCGATTCTCCCAAAGTCAGCAATGATGGTAGGCGTAGCAATACGTTCGAAACACCGGGTTCATGATTCTCCAGAGTACTGACCGAGGGCTTCGGCGCCTCTTGTCGCACGGGATCCTCGTCCAAAATCAAAATGGTTGTCATGTGAATCGTAGCTGGTTGCAGTTCCTGCAGTGAAGCAGGGTCCGGTTCCACACACACCGTCTCAAATAGGCCCGTAATCATTTTGTGAACCAGGGCATCCATATGCGAATGATATGCCCCGATGGCTGCCAATACTGTCTTCAGCGACGGCTCACGCTCCGTCCGGTCCATTTCTCCTCGCTCAGTACCGACCATATTCACTTCCCCCAGAGAGCCCGGTTTCTCCGGGGGAACAGACAGGAGCGGAACGGAGGGCGTCAGAGGGTGACTGATCGGTTTATGCGGCAGCAATCTGCACTCCGGTGCCGCGAGCGAAGACCCCGACTCACCGAACCCCGGTGGTGGCAAACCGGGTCCGCTGGACAGGGACCTCCACCCACAGCCACTGTCGTGTCACGTCACTCCTCCCTCGACGTTAGTCAATCAGAATGACCGCCGTCAAATTCGGGCAAAAAAGACCTCCACTGCGATAGACCGGACCCTGCTTGATTCTCATGGCCGATGTTCAACTGGAACCCGGCTGGGTCAAAACTCGAGGCCCCGGCTCTTCTGCTGGACTAGGCCACAAACTTCAACTCAACACAACTCCGTTGAGCAAGCCGATTAAGTTTTCGGGATTGCACCATCGGAGTGTGCATCAGTTCATCTACATGGAGGTTGGGCGTAAAATCAGGATTATTGACAGGATCATCTGGCCGGATACGGAGGTCGGCGGAGCCGGGAGTCTAAGCAGCCATCTTGTTTGCTAGCGTTGCTCCTCCCCCGGGAGACGATTTTAAGAGCCAACGATCGACCACCCAGCCTGGCTTTTCTGAAGCGGGGATGGCTAAGAGTTCCTGGTGATTCGACCTCAGAGTCCTAATCTAAATGTATTTAGGAAGTCTGAGCTTCAAGTATTGGGGACCAGTATCTCTGGTAGTCCTGTAAGCAAGGGTCAGAGCCTTCAACTCAATTCTCCTTTTAACAGGCAGCAAATGCGGTGGCGGAGTGGCACATTCCTGATGAGCCTGGCGGCCACATTCTGAATGACCTGCAATTTTCTAATCAGGTAGGCTGAGAGACCTAAATATAGACAGTTGGCATAATCTAGCTGTGAGGTGATCAGTGCGTGAACCACTGTTCATACAATCCATTGGCAGGAGATGAAGGAATCTCCTCAGGGTTTTCAGCTTCCAGAAACATGGGGATGAAACCTGGCATATGTGGGATTTCCCTGATAGGGTGGAGTCAAACTTAAATTCTAGATTTCTAGCCGATGGGACTGAAAGAGGAGGAGGATTGAGTTCTATTATGAGGACATAATCCAGGTAGGTTTTAAGGCTTTATTCTGTTATAAGGTACAGACCACCAACTCCTGCTTCCAGCCTACTGTTAGTCCAGAAGTCAACTGTCTTCACAGAGTGCTGCCATGGAGATGGAAGAGTGAGCGCATGCAGTACAATTTAAAAGATCACAACACATCCCCCTTACAGAGGGGACAATAAGAAAAGGAAAGAACAATTTTAAAAAAACAATAATGTAAGTAAATCTGGTACAATATAACAACAATATATATAGAAATACAATATCCTATAGAAATAAGTAATATGGAAAAATTAGGACATTTCATAATCCTCATACCTTATTGGAACACGATGTGCTCTAGAGGGATAAGATGGAGAGCCTCTGTTGGAAAGTGCATCAAAAGTTGGTGAAACATCTGGACATGATGGAAACATAGATTTATCACCATGAAACTTTGCCAACCGAGACATACTCCACTTACCACCATTATGTACAGTGACCACATTTCTGTAAACCCCAGTGATAACAAAAGGTCCCATGTAATCAGTGACTCCTTTTCTGTGCCAGCGTGGTCTCTTGACCCAAACCCATTCACCAACCACCCATTTTACAGTTTTGGTGGATTTTTTCTCATCAAATCTTTGTTTATATGAGTCTTGATACATTTTGATTTTACCACTCACCTCTTCCTCTTTCACAACAGGACCTTCAATTTGGATTGAGTTTAGAAAAAGCAACCCTGCCATGTAATATCTGAAATGGGGACCTCTGCCAAAAACACAGTTAACAGCAGTGCGATGAGCCCACCATGTATCTCTTAAAATTATTTTAAGAGGAAGTCTCGACCCTACAGCTCTTTCATGCATTCTGCTAATCCATTGTGCTTTGCACGCGTGGGTTTGGATCCCATCCTCGTCGCCAGTATTATGAGGACACAATCCAGGTAGGTTTTAAGGCTTTATTCTGATATAAAGTACAGACCACCAACTCCTGCTGCCAGCCTGCTGTTAGTCCAGAAGTCAACTGTCTTCACAGAGTGCTGCCATGGAGATGGAACAGTGAGGGCATGCAGTACAACTTAAAAGATTACAACAAAGGTTCGTTGGCCACCAGAGGTCAGCTCTAGGAGGAGACGGCTGATTAAAAAGCAGAACTTCTGTTTTTATCCGTATTTAGCTTTAAACAGTTGTCAGTCATCCAGGATGAGATGCTAATCAGACACTGTTTGAAGTTGGTGAAAGCAGCCTCAGAGTGATCCCTAAAAGAGAACACCAGCTGGGTGTCGTCGGCATACAAGACCACAGCATTGCTCCACTAATGAGGCAAGTCGGCCAAGATAAATATTAAAAAGCGTCCGGCTTAGGGTAGAGCCCTGGGAGTCTCGGCAGACAAGAGAGCGAGCAGAGGAAACATATGGGCGTAGAAGGATTTTCTGGAAGCGACCCTCAAGAAAGGAGTGGAACCAGATTAAGACAGTATCCCTTGCTCCCATCTGCTCAAGCCTCTCCAGGAGGATCTTGTTTGATACCATGTCAAATGCTGTAGACAAGTCCAACAACACTAAAATTGCACAGTTGCCATCATCCAAGGTTCCACGTATAGTTTCTGCCACCCTGTCTCTGTGCTGTAACCTGACCTAAATCCTGATTGAGAGTCTTAGAGGAGATTGTTAGATTCAAGATTAGCAGACAGTTGTTTCTGCACTTCCTTCTCCAGGCCCTGGCAAGAGGGAGATAGACCTGACATTTTTTAATTCTGCCGGGTCTGCATCTTCTTTCTTAAGAATTGGCTGGACCAATGCGGTTTTCCAAATAGACGGATCGATGCCTGAGTTTAAGGATGCATTCCAGATCTGGTTGAGTGAGGGATTGAGTAACGGGTGAGTCGTGTAAAAAATGTAGCTGGGCATGGGTCGATCGGAGATCCGGATTTGACTTTGATCAGTTCTTTAAGTGACGCTTCAGAGCTGAACTGGTGAAATTCAGACAGGGCATCTGAGCAGTGTAAGCCAGGTGGGGGCAGGGTTAGAGCACCCGATGGAGTGAACGCAGAGTATATTGCCTGATTTTTTCCCTGAAAGAAGATGGAAAGATCTTCACACAGGGTGGCTGAAGGCGCTATGGTGCTTTTCAAGGCCTCTGGCTTGAGGAAGCCCTGAACAATCCTAAAAACTTATTTGGCAGAGTTGTCAGAAGATATAATTTGATCAACTTCAAAGGCCCTAATAGTGTGGCGTTTGAGTTTATTGATTTTTTTTAGTGCTGCTCTGTAAGTGCTCTTACAGAGCAGCACATTGCCGGAATAAACTAAAAAATTGACAATCTAACTAATAACAAGAGCGCAATCCACCTACTCCCCAGAGGTACCCACATGCACATGCGGCCCAATATTAGACAAGCTAAGCTTTTTACCAAACTTGCTGGAACAGATACTCTGCCTTAACAAACGCTTTGTCAGTCAGCCCATGGACAAAATCCATACCGGCCCAACTTTAAAAGAGCAGCTTTTAACAGCAGCACCAATCAAACGTGTCAGGAATTAACAACTCCAGCCAGTCATCTTCCAATGAAAAGGTCAATCAAACAGATGCAGAGCAAACGGTGAAACTGAAGGTCCCTTCAGGGCAACCAAAATCATTTTTGCATCTAGAAGACAAAAGAAGAGAGAAAGAAAAGCAAGAAATAAAATTAGGGAGCACAAGACTGATGGTATACTCAAATATACCCAATTTTCACCACACAATACGAAACTCACAAAGAAGTGTACTTCTTTGCCAACACCTTCTACTCAGCTTGCCTCCCAAACTGACATAAACTAGGGGTCTGTAGGAACAAACACAGAAGTATCAAGGTTTCATGAAAAACAAACCAGCGACACTAATGCTACGGCCCGTGACAACACCCAAGCTGAAATGGAAACATATAAGTCGGCAAACATAGTGAGCTTGCTTACACAAGGCATCGAAACGCATATTGGCAAGGAAGGAAATAAGAAATAGCCCATCCAGGCTCCTTCAGGTTCAGATTACTCACCAACCAATCAACCATTGCTTCTAGTTAAAAAAAGCTCGACCGGACTAATGGAACGTACTACATCGGTTAAGAATGTAAAAACACTTTCAACAATAGCGGAAGATCTAACTAGCCCAGACCACATTCTGGGCTCTCAGCTGCACGAAATAAAAGAGAGTAACTGTTCAGGACTTCCAGAGGCTTCCATAATTCACGCAGCCCTCCAGAAAGCGGGTGAAGAGGACAGGCAACTGCAAGCCCAATTTAGATTCCACATTATAAACCAGACAAACTCTGTTTCAATGGACTGCAGCCAAGGAACAATTAAGATATGCACCAAAGTCCAACTGCACTTAGCAGCAGATAATTTGTACTCCGGAATACGAATCGCACGGAAGACATGATATCTTAAACAGAAGTAAAATACTCAGGCTCATGGCGGAAATCCCAGATCTAACTCGGATAAGCACCGCCGACTTGTTGACAGTCCAGTTCCTTACCTCAAGCCAAAAAGATGCCAAAGAACAAACACTAACTACCTGGCAGTCGGCTGAGGCAGCACAGTTAATATTAAATAGTTCCGAACAATTTGCAGCTTGGGGTGTAAATTTATCTACACCAACAGTTCCTTGTTACCCCTCGCCACTGACAGAACCCCAACCTCATCAAGCAAAATGAGACTCCTAAAATCCACAGGCAAACAAACAATTCTATTCATACTACAGAATGCTAAGGGAAGCAGCAAGGCAGATGTGATTCTCTACAGATCAATTACATACTGGCAAGTAGTAACCAAGACAAACTTTAACCAATGGAACTGGCTTCCAGGTCCTCTTGCTAACAAGAAGATGGTTTTACAAAGAACAGCCAAAAGTAGTAATACGCATGAAAACGTGATGCATATACTATCCAGGAATATAGCCGGTGCAAAAAAGCTTCTTGCAGAAGGTCTTTCCCTTCAAGAGTGGGACACCTGTGACATAATTGCCTTGCAAGAGACATGGGCTTTGGAAGACCTTCCCATAGTGGGTTTCACTTACTACTGATTGGCGGCAGAAATATGTAATCACTATGGCCGAGCAAAGGGTGGCCTGGCAGTTTATGCTGCGTTAGCCCAAAAAAATCACATCAGAGCAGCTGACTTCTTCAGATCCTAGTATTGAACTTATCAAACTCTCCTATTGCCATCAGGGGATCAGCACAACAGTAATACTGATTAATTATTATACACAACCAACAGTCCAAAAAAAAGTAACAACAATGGTCTAATTAAAACAATTTCATATTTAAGTTGTGCAGAACCAGCATGGAATATTGTCCTGACCGGAGACTTTAATGTGTGCACCTACTTCGTACTCCTGACGAAGGCGAAATCTTGACAGCGGATAATACTTTTTGGAGCATAAAATAACAGCCTTTGAGCAAGCAGCCACAATCAGATCCCATCGGCCAACAGCTAGTAACAGCCTTAGAATATCAGGGAATGCAGTTGATTAACAGAAGATCCGAAGAAGACCACCCAACTAAATACACATACCACAGTCTCAAGCAACACTTGATTATAGTATCATAACGCTCCCATTAATGCTGCACCTTGCTCATTTTTATATAGAGTACACCACATTAACATGGGTCCAAATAAAAAAAGGGGACGGGCGAAGTCTAACCAATAAAATTCCAACCAGCAACAGCTTAAAATAGAGGTGCGTGCTGGCACCAGTTTATTCAACATCTACACAGCTGACTTGGAGGAAAATATTCGTTCAACACAATGCAACCCTCCAAAACTGGGTAATGCTCCCATAGCAAGTCTTCAATATGTGGATGATATCGTCCTACTCTCTCAAACACCTCGAGGCCTCCAGTGTCTGATTTCCCAACTAGCAGCATACACCACCTCAGCTGAATTAGAAATCAACCGGCAAAAATCGAAGGTTGTGTGCTTCTCCACCCCCCACAAAACCGCCCTCAATTCATCTGGATGCTAAACAACAACTCATTGACCCAGGTGGACACATAAATACTTGGGGGCACACATTGATTTCCAGCTCAACTACAATCAATACCTGCACCTAGGGCAAGCTAAAGCCAAACAGCTTCTATTCACATTCAAAACCTTGCAGAAAAAACTCAGCAGGTGCTCAACAAACCACCTACTAAAGGTCAAAGCAGCAAAATTCCTGCCATCCATTTCGTATGGGTCGGAAATGATAAACATAAAGGATTCGACAGTTTTAAATTTAGCACAAGGTAGCCTCTTTAAGAAATTGTTCTCAATCCCACGCCATATTTCACAAGCACAAATACGACTGGCGTATGGATTAAAAAACCAGATATCAGCAAGACAAGGAGCACTGGTTAAATATTATTGGAGAATGCGGGCAGCAGACGAAAATACTCTAGCCCATCATTGTTGGCAGGAGATTAGACCACAATCCAGGTTAAACAAGTCAGTACTTTCAGTCTTAAAAGAATTGCTTTCCTCACTAAGGCTAGACGTGGCTTGGCTCACAATAACAACCTATTCCGAGTTGAAACACGTAGTAAACAAAGTCATCAAGCAACAATCGCTGTTAACAGACGAAGCTGCCTTGGCCCACAAACCGCACACATGGGCTGTGCTGTCATCTTATAAATCACTGCAACCTCAACCTTATTGGTTAGAACACTTTTCAAATCAACACAAGCAGACCATGACCCTATTGAGGCTGGGATCATACCCCTCAAAAGACCACACTCCAAAATGGAAATGGACTTGGACAACAAAGGAGTACTGCCTTTGTGATCACGGAGATGAGTCATTACCACATCTCTTTTGCATTTGTCCAGAGCTACTAAACACTCCGAAAATCCTTCTTCGGGAAACACTGAGGAGTGAACAAGTAAGGACCTGCAGAGCGGCAGTTATAAAATGTCTTGAAGACTTTTCCATCCAACTGTACTGCAAAGCAATAAAATATTGGTATCTACTGGCAAAATAACTCGCCAAGAATGACTGATGAACTGAAGCGGACCATACAGCATTGCCTTGTTAATCTATTTTAAACCCTGTAGTCCATATCCTCTCAGCACTATCACTTTATTACACTTTGGAGAAGCATGTCAAACACTGCTCTGCTGACGAGGGAAACTGTCCCGAAACCCGGGCCATGTCTCGGGTCCAGAGAACTTGGGGATAATGAGTAACTACTCGCACCAACTGTGGTGAACTACTTTTTACTCGTCCATCTACATGCACTTCATGTACCAGAGTGCCAAGGGGCGACCCGGAGGAGAGGCTAGTGGTGTGCGATCCAACTTGGTTGAAAATGTGTATAGTTCTAATCAACTTACCAAAAAAAGTTAACTCTACTCATACAAATATAGTTTTAATTCATGTAATTTTAACTTGATCAATTGTTCTGATTTTTCACCTACCAAGGTTGTCTGTTTCACTTGTTTATGGTGTTATAGAAATCAAATAAAAGTACTTATTTCTATTAACAAGACCATTAAACTCATGCGTATGGGTTTATCAGAGAAACTTGTGAGGAGATGGATATTCTTCTCCCATGCCTATTGTTTGCCTCCAGGAAAGTTCCACAAAAAGGAGTGGGATTCAGTCCCTTTGAACTGCTTTTTGGAAACCCTATGAGGGGTCCCTTAAGTTTGGTTACAGAAGGCTGGGAGAGACCTCTTATGGAGCTCAAATAGGACAGCCTAGATTATGTGCTAGGCCTTCTCTTCAGAATGGCAGAGTACATGAAAAAGGCAAACAAAAACTTGGAGGCCAGCCAGGAGCTTATCAAGCACTGGCATGACCAAAAGGCTTCCCTGGTGGAATACCAGGCTGGGCAATTGGATTGGATGTTAGAGCCTTTAGCACCCAGAGCACTCAAGTACAAACGGACTGTGCCTTACCTTAGCTTGGAACAGAAGGGTGAAGTCACATATTTGGTGGACTTAGGTACCCCATATGGTGATCCATGTGAATAGCTCAAGTTGCATCATGACAGATCTGACATCACAATGTTCATGGTGATAGATGGTGGAGAAGAGGAAGAAAGTGAACCTCTCCAGACCTCATGTCAACTAATGTCAAATATGGTTCAGTTGAGATAGTAGTTCTTTCTATCACTTTGACCAGTCAGCAGCAAAAGGACTGTTACAACTTGCTTGGACAGTTTGCAGACTTATTTTCCTTGACAGCATGGTGTACCCATGATGTGGACACAGTTGACCGTTTCCTGTCAAAAGCAAGATATACAGGTTGTCTGGCCAAGTCAAGGTTAGCATTAAAACAGAAGTTGCAAAGATGCTAGAGTTGGGGGTGGTTGAGCACTCTAGTAGTCACTGGGCCATCCCATTAGTTCTGGTGTCCAAACCAAATCCAAGAGGATGAAAACAAGATTAGGATTCTGCGTGGACTACAGAGGCTTATTACAGTCCCCAAAACTGAGCCTCACCCCATACCCAGAGCTGATGAGCTCATTGATAAGGTGGGGGCTGCAAAATATCCTAACACCTTTGGCCTAACTTTAGGTTATTGGCAGATAGCCCTCATACAAAGTGCCAAGGAGAAGTCTGCCTTTTCAACCACAGAAGGCTACTTTCAGTTCAAAGTGATGTGCTTTGGGTTGTAAAATGCACCTGCAACTTCCATAGCTTTGTGAACAGAGTACATATCTGGATGATATTGCTGTTTGTAGTTTCACCTGTGAGCATCACCTGGTATACCTCAAGGAAGTGCTTCAAGACCTTCAACATGTAAGGCTGACTATTGAGTCAAGTGCCAGATAGGGCAAGGGCCTGCAGTGTACTTGGGTTACCAAGTAGGTGGAGGCCATGTACCAGCTCTCAACCCAAATTCCAACAATTCTGGCCTGGGAACTCAAGGTCTGATTTTGATCTTGGAGGTCTTGCCGCTGGCCAGCCATGGCGGCGGGCCTGAGTACTCCGTCAGGCTGACGGGTTACCACCCAACATATTTAGATGCTTACGCGATACACGGAAGGCCATCAAGCTGGTGGTCTTTTATGCTGGCTCCATTGCCAATTTGACAGCAGGGTATTACACGATAATGCCCTATAGCAATATCATCTAATGCACCCAAATCATCACACATAACTGCACACATTCATGCACATGCCACAGGCATACACATATACCACATCTACAAAATGACCTTAAATTCACCTTTGCACACAAACTAACCATTAAACATTCTTGACACATATGTATCAAACAGGTTGGGTGTTTGTTGCAGACTTTACTGTGCCTGTTATTTGATAGCGGAGGTTTTACTGATACTTTCTGACTTGTACCTTTTATGTGACAGTAGCAAGCTTGTACTCCTGCTTTAGTGTTGGGGAGGTACAAAGAAGTACCCTTTCCCTGAAGGAGGAAGCTTGTACTTCTGGCCATGCTGTGCTTGTTCCATGAGGAATTGGAGTCTGCACTGTTGATGCCGAGCTGTACCTTTTGGTGTGAGTTATTGTGTCGTGTACTTTTTCTGTGAAGATGGTAAGGTTCCCAACGGATGCACATGGTGGTACTGTTCTGTAAAAGAGGGAGACTTGCACTGTTAATGGCTAAGTGTGCCTGTTCTGTGAGTGGCAGCTACACTACAGCTGGTGTGATGTATCTGTATTGTCAGAAAGGGAAGCTTGTATCATCAAGTTTCAAATGCATTCATAACACACACTGTTGTGTACTTGCCTGTTGATGCAATTGGGGTGCATCTGGCTGTGGGTTCTAACCATGATTCCCCATCTTTGAGACCTACAGGAATGGTTGCCACATTTCTCAGAGAAAAATACTCAACATATCTGTGTATTGGAAGGAGGTTATGGAAGGACGTAGGAAATGGTACTTGTCTAAACCTCTCTGGCACCGAATTACAAATATTTCGTGCTGAGTTTGCAACACAAAAGCAACACAAACCTGAGTAAAATGTTCATTTTGGATTTACTTTCCTTCGCAAATCATAAAGTAACGATTTGCACTCCTTTGCTTTACTTTGCCTCAAGGGGGCATTACATGGGTATAACATGGGCATTCCCAAGCAACCACTCACGGTTTTGATGCAAAGCCCTACCTAGTAACAATATTAGACAGGGCTCTGTGACACAAAATCAAGCTTCGTTGAAGGGTGCTGTAAAAACAAAGAACATTTTTTAGTCCTGCTAACTTTTCCCACTTTGCACTGGACAGCACACATCCAAAGTGCTAACAGTTTTAAAGTTGGTCTGAGTGTAGTATTTGGTACTGGAAGGATACCTTTTCAGTACAAAACCTATGCCAGACATGGTGCAGACACCTTGGCACTGCGGTGCGGTTCATTAATGAACATATCTGTTGTGAAACTTTTTGATTAAATCTACTACATCTACAGACAATTCGAATGGCATCAAGGCTAAATATTAGGAATATAAACTCAAATCTTAACATCCACTTGAAGCAGAGGACAATTGTACACACCAGCAGAATGAAAGAAGCATTTGCAATGCATTAGGTCTCGCATTTACGCAAGTTTTAGCTATTGGCATTGTAAATGACAATGCCTTTTATTTATGTTTTTGGTTTTTAAAACCTAAATAAAAGGCAATGTCATTTAAAATGCCAATAGCATAAACTTGCCTAAATGAGAGACCTATTGCATTGCAATCTCCTTGTGTTTGCCTTGTTCACATCTGTAATACAGCATGGATCAGTGGCAAAGGTATTCCCTTTGCAAAGGTCCACACTGCCGTACAAATGAGGGAAGCCCAAGGGGAATCCTGCAGGCTCAGAATGTGTGCTCTGTGATCTGTATTAGGGCAGCACACGTGTCTGAGGACCCTGCTGAAGTGCCTCGTGCTGGACAAAATGTTTGCAAATGCCCCTGTGACCTTAGATCCTTTCAGTAATCCATCCCCTGAAGTCCTAATCTGTAAAATTTGAAACTCCTAGTAGACGATTTAGGAGTTGATGTTCACAAGAGTCTACTCTCTATTAGTAAGTGAAACAGAGAAGTCAGCCCAAGAGGGGTGTTTCATCATCTGGGACAAATCTGGTTAATTTGCGCACACCCTGCTTAGATTACGAGTTTAGGATCTACCAGTGCCAAACATAATGTCCAGTAGTCCATGCTTCAAAGTGCAGGGGTGATGCCAATTACAACTGCTAGACTCCTCCCCTTCAGGAAAAAGTACTGTGTGGTCACCGATCAGCTTCCAAAGTAACGTTTATGTATTTTGGACAAACGTCTGATAATCGAGAGTCTTAGAAGCTGTAAGCAATTGCAGCCTCTGCAAGACAGGCCAAGAGAAACAGCACGGAGGCCAAAGAATGGAAGGGTGAGGAGCCTACGCAACAGACAATTAAAGCCCTCGTAAGTCGGGCGGCGCCAGGTTGTCTTAGTGGGCTGTTGTTTACTTGTCATGCAGCCTCCTCCAACATGGGTATAAATATTGCCCAGTGTTGGACCCGGCCCTTTAGGCAGGTTCACCCCGAGACTTTTTGCTTTTTCCTAGCCTGTTTCTGGAACCTGGTGGTGGTGATTTTAGGCCTCTGCGCACTTTTTCACTGTGGTACAGTGTAAAGTGCTTGAGCTCTCTGTGTATGTGTGGTGAGTGACCTGCCCTCCCATAGGAATGAATGGGGAATATGTATGCCCATGGTAGTTCCTGATGTGTGGGGAGTGCAGGGGCGAGTTTGGTATGAGAGAACTCGTGAGACTGAATGCTGCGAGATGGTATATGCGGCATGATTGTGTCTAGTCTAGAAGTGCCACTTTTTGAAGTTGGCATATTTGTGTAATTTGTGTCTGGCGTGTGATTGGCTGGTGAGCCTGGGTCAGGAGTGCCTGGGCCTGCTTGTGGATTGACTGTCTGGTTTGAGGGTGACAGGGGCTGGAGAGCCCAGGAGGTTGTCTGAGTCAGCCCATGGAGGAAAGGCAGCATCTGCTGCCAGGGAAGTGGGAGGAGATGGCACCTGATAGTGAAGGGCTGTGCTTGCCTGACCACAATGCTGGCTCCACCCTCCCCCCCCCCCCCCCCCCCACTGGGCGACTGTCACCTCTGTCCCTGATACTGACAGGACTTCCCTATAACCAGTTCTAGCTGGTTCTCACACTGCCTGCACAAAGACTTCAAAGACTTTTCCCTGTATAAGAAGGGGCTGTGTCCCCTTCCAATTTGTTCTTGTTTTTGGACTTGAATCTTGCCTGGGGCATGCTGCTGCTTGGGCTCAGGGGAATCCCTGGGCCCTGCCCAGCCCCTGGACACCTGATGGACTTTCCTGGATGCCTGGAGGACTCCTGGGGGACCCCTCTGCCTTGCTTGGGCTGATGGGGGGACTTGGCTTTGCCCCCTGGGAACTTCTGGGACCTTTGCAGCATGGAGAAGCTGCATTTTCCTGCTGAGAGCGCTTGATTTGTATCTCTAGCACCTGGAAGCGCTGGGCTTCCCCCTGAGCGCCTGGGAGCGCTCTGCCTGTTTTCTAGTGCTTTGGAGCGCTTTATTTCCCCCAAGCTCTTGAGAGCGCTTTATTTTTTGTCCTAGCGCTGGGGAGCGCTTTTGTGCACAGCCGGTGCATTGGCCCGCGTTTTGCGTGGGGAGCGGCGGGAGCCCACTCCGCGATGTCGCCGACTTTCATGCCCCTCAATCGAGTGCCCACCTCGACTTATATAGATATTTGAAACCGGAGCCCACCCGGCATTGCCCCGTGTATCACCGCCGCAGCACCGGGCCGACAGGAAGCAGCTGCCGACGTCACGGAAAGGCCGCGCTGGGATTGGCCCAGCCGGCGGAGATTTCCCTTGCGTCATCCTGGGACCGCGCAGGGATTGGCCCGACCTCGAGGGCTTCCCCGCGCTCCTGCCCTGTGAGGAGGAAGACTGCGGCGCTCGCGGGGCTCCCATGAGGAGAGGAGAGCCCCGCACCGAAAGAAGGCCGGCCGCAGCAGAGACGGAGCAGCCGAGGCTCCAGAGAAGGCGGAGAGCGAACTTCCTAGAAGCAGCCGGTGAGTGCCTTGCATGGGAGAGGCTCCCGGGGCCCTTGCATCTGTGTTCCGAGTCCCAGGGAAGGACTCCACCGTTCCGGGGGCATTTTTGTTTGGTCCGAGTCCCCCAGAGAGGGACTCCAACGGCGGCCATTGTGATTACGAGCCTGAGCGGCTCTAGAGGGGCTCTTGAGTGTTCGCATCGTGTTTAAAAACGTGCGAGGCTCAGACCCGGCCGCAGTTATTCTTCGAGTCCCCAGAGGGAGGACTCCAACGTGCGCGGCCTATTTGTACGAGCCCAGAGAGGCTCGTGGGGGCACATTCGTTGAGCCCTGCGAGGCGCCCAACCCATATTTGTTTTAGGGCCCAGGGAGGCTCTTGTGGGCATTTCATATTTAGAGTCCAGAAGGGCTCACCGCCCACATGATGTTTAGAGCCCAGTGAGGCTCTTGGGGGACACCAGTGCAAGAGCCTGTGTGGCTCCAACGTGGACGTATGTGTTTGGAGAGCCTGTGTGGCTCCAACCCCTGCGGCGCAGTTTGTCTAGGGCCAGTGAGAGCCCTTGCCGCAGTTTGAAGTTCCCAGCTGCCCAGCAATTAGTGGGCAGCTGCACTGTTTAGGTCTTGGGATTTCTCAGGTGCCCAGCAAGTAGTGGGCACCTGCAACGTTTAGGTTTTGCGCCAGTGGCGCACCCTTTGACTGGCGCTGCCTGGCAGCGCGCCCTGACATTTGGACACAGGGCGTCTGAGCCCCAACAAGGCCAGTTGGCCTAGGGACTGCCACAGAGGGTGGCTTATGTACGTTTTGCGCAATTGTATGGTTATTGCACCTCTGAATGTGTTTTCTTGCATCATGTGTTATTCCTGCACCTCTGAATGTTTTTAGGCATCATGTGATTTTTGCGCTATTGTATTGTTCTGGCACCTCTGAATGTTTTTAGGCATCATGTGTCTTCCTTTCTTTCCCTGCGCTGCACCTCTGAATGTTTTAGGCTTCATGTGTCTTCTTGCGCTGCACCTCTGAATGTATTTTATTGCATCATGTGCTTTGTTCTTTACACCGCTGAATGTGTAGGTTTATGCATCATGTGTTTCTCTTTACTACTCCTCTGAATGTATAATTATGCATCATGGGTAATGTGTTTTTTCCTAGACCCCTAAACGCTGTGTGATACTTAGGTGGTTGTCCTTACACCTCTGAATGTTTTAGGCATCATATGTTTCTCCTTTATTACTCCTCTGAATGTGTTTCATGCATCATGGGTAATGTGTTCTTGTTTATACCCCTAAATGTATTTTATTCTTAGGTGGTTGTTCTTTTAGTACAGGTGGTCCTAGTGAGGTCCTGGTACCTGTTCCCAGTAGTTAATGGATGTGATTTATAACTGTTACTTTGTGCTACAGTGATTTTGTATTCTTTTATTCTAAATTCTGACAGTATTTCATTTCTACTAAGTGCTGATTCTGACAGTGGCCCATGTGGCCCTGTCTTGTAAATAATCCCTTGTGTATATTGCCCGTGCCAGTTGGCACAATGTACCTGTGTGATACTATCTGATGTGTGTTTACAATACAAAAAGTTATTTTATAAATAACCTTGTGTGGAGTTCCTTTTGTGGTGTGCCTAGTATGTTGTTACTGTTGTGTGCTGGCGCAAATGCTTTACACATTGCCTCCGAGTTTAGCCTTACTGCTTGTGCCAAGCTACCAAGGGGGTGAGCAGGGGTTATCTTGGCATGTGACTTCCTTGCCCTGACTAGAATGGTGGTTTCTGCCTGGCTTTGGCGTCAGCCTTAGCCTACCAGAAATAGCCAGATCTAACACCCAGAAAATAATTTTCATGTGTTATTTGAAAGACTAAAGTCGGCTTGTATGTAACATGAGGAAGGGATTTTGTATGTGTGCTATAAAAGCCGCGAACATGTTTGAATTAATCGTATTTAGAATATCGCTCATTGTTCATATATGTATTTCATGTGGGCTGATTACCTATGTATTAGGTCAGCATCTATATCAAACACTTACCCGATTAATTGAAGACATTCACACAAATCCAAGTACCATACTGGATGAATTAAGTATAGTGTTGAATCTCACAATGTTTACTATATCTCATTACTTATATCTGTTACAGGGCATCCTTGATAAGCCAGAAATCGCTGGTATTCAGGCCTGCGTGTGCTAAAAAATAAACCATGTTCTTCAGCTCATTAATGTCAGGTAAAGCTTGAAAACAGGAGACAGCAATAAAAGGGAGAGGATGTGGTTTACAGCCAGAGCTGCTATCTTTGGAACTAGGGAAGCATGTTTGAATCCCGGCGTAGCCTCAACACCATGTGATTACCTAATCTTCGGTGTATAAACAAGACAAATATCCACAAACCTTATTGTCTCACATTACCACCTCAAGAATCCTGTTTTTAGTGTATGGTGATAAAAGCTGTTTGAAGCAAGCACCACCTTAACTTACCACCAAGGACATGTAATAAAGCCACTCAAAAATGGCTGTGATCAAGCACTGGCCTCTTTATCTTGCAGGTTCTTTTTCAGAATGTTCTTGCTTTTTCCCTATTCGTCCTCCCTTTCTCTCCCTTTCTTTTTGTCTTACGAAACGAAAGAAAATCTTGGAATAAACCCCAGAAGAACTAGTCCCCAAAAAAAGAACAACGGTGTCTATCACCTGCACAAATTAAGCACTGTCATCAGCCGATTAACACTTCATGATAAACCAAAAAGAAATTGTACGAAACTCTGCATAAGGCCTTATGTCGAAAAACATATAGAAGACAACTGCTTCTAATAACAACACAACTGTTTCTAATGACAACCCCATACATCTATCGTAATTTTTTGTGCAGTTTTATATGCAACGAACTTCGCCCAAAGACACCAGGGCACTGTACACGAGGACCGCATTACACAAGTGCGGATTACTTGCTTGGGCACGGGACGTTTCAGTGATGCGCCCAGAATGTCAGGGTGTCGAGCCGATGCCGAGACTCCAAACTAGTTCCTCAGATGGCAGCTCTGGCCTATCAGCCACACTTCATTTCAATTAAGCGGGCATCGCGAACTCTTAAAAAGCGGTAAGTCACATCGTAGGTAGAATCCCATGCACATTCTGTGTGGTTTTTTATTTTACTTTACATGCGTGCTCCGCTCGCACTCTTTTTCATGTTCCTCGAATGCCTGTAAATTAAAAGGGGGGCGGACCAAAGCCTCTCACAGCCATATCCCCCCAGCCCTTTGAAGCAGTGTGTACAAGAACGCCTGGAGGGGTGGTGTCGTGGAGGGGGGCATTTGAAGCTGTATTTTCCCCACTTGGCCCTGCTCTTTGAAGAGTAGAAAGAAGAATGATTTGAGGGCGAGGGGCATTGACCAGGGCTGGCTGCACAAGGGCCTCATGGCATGGGGTGATTGGAACATCTGAACCCACAGCTCAGCGCATTCATTAGCTTTGCCGGTCTCTTATATTTGGCAGTTGGAGCTTTGTGCACCCACGTTTCTTGTTGCTCATTTGCACATTAAGTCCACCTAATGCAATACGTCGAGTCGGCTTTGTAAAGATAAAACCCATGAGTGTACGCTTTGAGGCTTCATCAATGCAATGAGGCTGCTGATTCAAGAAAGTGCTCCCGAGTATATTTAATGGCTGCTCAAGGGCCAGGTGCAATACGGCTGTAGTTTTGTTAACAAACAGGGGACCCAGGGACAGTAAAAATGAAAACTTCCTGCCAGAGGCTGTGATGTTGGTATGTGCAGCCGTGAGCGTGCACATCCTGAAACCGGAGGTTCGGGTGTGTCACGCCTGTCGTGGGGCGGGACTTCCGTCTTTTGAAGCCCACGCCCACGGAGTGAAGCAGTACTGACGCGGGGCTCCCATGCCTGAGGGAGAGCCCCGCGGTGGCGTCTGGAGTGGCGGCTGAGGCCGCCGATGAGGTGAGTGTTGTGGGGTGGGGTGGAGTAGAGTGGGGTGGGTTAGGGGAGGCAATGCGCGTGTGTGTGTATGCGTGTGCACGTGTACGTGCGTGTCTGTGTGTGTGCGTGTTTGTGTGTGTGTTCAAGGAAGGGGGGGCTGTGTGTGTGTGCACGCCGTTAGTGCATGCTAGCCAATCAAAATCAGGGGATGTGTGTGTATATGGAAGTGCGTCTGCGCAAGCACAACTCTTTAGAAGCACGTCCACAGACATCAATCGGCGCGTGCCCCAGTCTGTACCACTTGGCAGGCACTTGGCAGGCAAGACGACCACAATAGATATTGCTGGCGACAGCTCTTTCGCGCTGCATCACCAGCGAGACCTAAACAGTGCACTGTCCTTTGGACACGAATCAAAGCACGCAATCCTAATATCTTTACATTTCTGATACAATTTCTATATTTTTTACTCAAAGGGAGAAAGAAATAGGGATCACTGGTTCCTTGCTTTGTAGATCACCGAAGTGTACAAGGGCATTTCGGCCCAGTTGGTTTCAAGCTTTCATCTGCTGAAGTTGTAGGTGCCATATGTCATTACACACTGCTAGGTATACTGCACCATTTTGTACTAATTTGCAGTTTTCACCCTGCGTGCCCTGACTAAGTCCTCTTTTCTTCCAAGCGTGGTCTGCTGCTGGGCCTGGGCTGTTAAAATGTCTGCTCTCACTGCCGTTCCAAGGCCTGGTTTGGTGATATTGGGTTTGGCCATATGCTGTCCTGCCCTCCGGGGCCTCTCTGCCCTACACTGCTGGAATTGAGCTGGGGTGGACAGCATAATCCAACATAATCCAAACTATCTAAACTATCTCACTGAGGTTCAGCTCTGACTGGCTTTACTTTACCAAATAACTGAAAACGAATGACCCTAACACTGTCCATTACAACAGGCCAGTCCCCAGCCCACTCTATCCTTTTTAGTTGGGTACACTTTATTTTTTTTTGGAAAATTTCAGATCCCCCCCCCCGCCCCCAACATTATTGACTAAGCTACATCCCTGATCAGGATTGTAGATCCTTAGCCAGGTAGGGGCAAAAACAAGAAGGCAAAACATCTATAAGTTTAAACTTAGTCTGTTCCACATGTCTTACTGGCTCATTCCTTGTCTTTTTCCTGAGAACTAGCCATGTTGTTTTCTTACAGCTGGGGTTAGGATCGTATGTAATGGTGTATCTTGCCACCAGTGTCCGCCTCGCTTCATCTCCAGTGATAAGTTTTTTTTACAACTCTTCAATGTGCATGGCTTTTTCTGGTGTAGGCAAACTTTTAGGCTTTTCCATTACATGGTGTTTCAAAGGACTTCAAGAATAACATTTGCATTCGCCACAGTAGGCTTTCTACTAAGCATCTATATGCAGTGTTAGATGTATTAAGGCTGTCAGTATAGTGGGTCTATTGACAATAAAGACAAGGTGTCTTCTAACACATCTCGTAGCCTTTGGTAAAAGGCACCTAATGCTGCCTTGTCTTCCAAAGCAGCCTCCATGGCAATTAGGAAACAACTGATATATAAGTAACAAATACTTTATTTCCTTGTTCCAGGTTTAATAACACCATGTACGCAGCCTGTTACGTCTGCCAATTTTTTAATTGACAAATTAACTGGTTCCAATTAGTAGGCCAAGGGCTCTGGCTCAACATCAAGCAGATAGCCCATGTCATGGCGTCTTTGGCTAGATTAGAGACTACAAATGTTACTTCGGGCGAACATAGAGCAAAGGATTGTGGTTGAAACTGCACTGCACTAAAAAGGGTTAAAACATAAGGTGATCAGCCCCAAAGTCCTCTGTTGGAGCTAAAGGTTGAATCACTCCTTGCCTTAGGGACATTGTCAGTAGACCCAGTATGCTAGTATTGATAGTTTGTAAAGCGATCACCTGATTTTGCAAGTTTACAGGAAAATACATTATCTAATTCTTTCCTGATTTATTTCATACTTGAGCCATTGCCTGAAGTGGGGTTTTGGAAGAATTCATTGCCTTTGCAAACTTTTATGTTCTGAGTAGTCAGACCCGTTGAGAGCTCCTGCAGTCCCTAACCCCCTCTGCAGAGGTATCAGATAGCTGATATGCCCATCAATGGGAAACAGGGAAAATAGTCCATGAAAAAACAAGCCTGGATTCACTCTCTAGTTGAATCTGTCTCACTTGGTGGTGCCTTTTAATGATTTCTACCAGGTAACCTCAGGGACTTTGAGGGTTTATGGACCTGCTGTGGCGTAAATAGAATACAACAGTTGGGAGTCTGGAATATGATATTGGAGGCCTGACAGGTAGACAGGTAGGCAAATGGATAGATTGAGGCTTACTAGTTTCAGAATGTGCTGCTACGGGCTTGTCAGGATACCAGGCAGGAACACCAGACGACAAGGTCGCAAGCTATGTATCTAAATAGCAATAAAAATCAAGGAATGAACAAAAGGAGTGACATTTGATGAAGAGGACTAAAAAGGCACCCAAACTGAAGTCTAAGGTATGGTAAACGGATGCTAACTCAAGCAAATCAGAGAACTACAGCATCAGCATAGCATGATGCGTGCATGTGCTCTGTCTGTAAGGGGTCGTAAGCAATAACTCACTCTCCCACTAACATCTCAGAAGTGATTAAGCTGACCAGGAAGTGTGGATGTAAGGTGAAACTGTTGTACAGTGTAGTGTTGGCCTTAGCCCAATTTCCATTGCCCTATCTTCCACATTTTTCAGGCTTTCCAAACCCTGCAAGCGACTTGGTGACTGTGACCTTTCTCAATCCTGACAAAGTGAGACGTAGTATGTGGGAGACTGGAATCACCATGAAGATCCCTTGATGTGAGCTAAGAACTGTGGGGCAGATTTACAAGCAACTGACACATCTGTAGAAATTTTTCAGTTTCCCTGTGCCAGCCTGTGATACCCTTGCGCCACATGGATGTGCCGTATTTACAATGTGGCGCACCATGGCGCAAGGATTGACAGATGCGTCAGAAATTCTGATGTATCTGTTGGCCCAAAAGTCACACATTGCTGGAGTCATGTCACAAGCACGACGCAACTCCAGCAATACATGGGGAGGCCTAAACTCATTGTACTGCATCACTCCTTTCGCCTGCTTCAAGCATGTGTAAGGTTTTGATGCAGTGGCAATAGAAGTGCCGCAGTGAAATCTTGTAAATTTCACAGGTCATTTCTACGAGGCTTTCCTGAGTGGGAACGCCCAGCGTGCATACATTATATCTTCCGCAGGTATAATGTGACACAGGGCTTTACGAGATGATGCATCTCCGTAGATGTGTCACGTTGTAAATTGGTTACATTGTTAACACTGAGGCTGCGTCACAAAGGTGAAGCAACAGTGGCACAAAAGTGTCGTAAGGGGCTTGTAAATCTGCCCCTGTATAAGGCTGTTATCTCATTGAGCCTGTCTTCAAGGAGGATGAGTTGAGAATTGTATTTCATTGAGAGTCTTCATGTGCACTGAGAGTGAGGCAACAGCTGCACGAAACCAAGAACTGTAGAGTTCCCTGCTATTTGACAATTCAACCTCTAACCAATCGAACTTGTATTGAAAAAATGGACTTCTTCTCTCAGTTGCCTTCACTGTTTTTTCTTCCCTCTGCTGAAACCTATATCAACTCACTCTATTTTAAATGTTGTCACCTTTGTATCATTCATATTTTCTCAGCCTCACTAGCCCCTGTAAATAAAGTGCGCCCGTCAACATGCTAGATAAGCAAAAATATATACAAATTTAAGGGAGCTATTATATGCATTACAAATCTACACTACACAAATGCCGCCAGGTTGCAATGTTACACTCAGAACCAACTTGTTTCTGATTAACCTTGCAATGATCATAAAACAGATGTTTCTCTTCAATTCTTTTAACACTTGCTCAGAATATTCAATAGAGTTTCTGTTTCACATAAGATTACAAGTATGCACCACTGTAAATTACCAAACCAAAATCGTGTACAAAATGCATTATAATATTTCTCCCATTTCCTTTTAAACCCGTCTTTTCCTAATGACCTCCACTTATTCTCTTTGCCCTTGAAACTCTTATAGCTACCATGGGAACAGATGTTGTTTTTCGTGTTTTTGTATGCACCAGAGGCAGGATTGGATAAAAAGTAGTTGCTGTGCATGGCTTGACTTGTAGGAGGGGTGGGTTTGGGTAGGTGTTGATTCTGTGTTTTGCTGTCTTGTCACAAAACATGATTGGATAAAGTATTTCTGTCTCTGTGTTTATCTGATTTGTCCATTTCTGAGGTGTTACGTCTTTGTTTTGCAGGTGACATCACTCTCGATCCACACACCGCAAACCCCTGGCTCATTTTGTCAGACGACAGGAAGGCTGTTGGCTATGGGGAAAGAGCACAGGACCTTCCTAAGAATCCAGAGAGATACGATTCCTATGCCTTTGTCCTGGGGCGAGAGAGGCTGACCTCAGGAAAACACTACTGGGAGGTGGAAGTTGGAAATAAGACAAGCTGGACTTTGGGGGTTTGTGATGAGTCTCAGAGCAGAAAGGGCAGCTTAATTCTAGAGCCTCAGAGGGGATACTGGGTGATACGTCTCATAGATAATTGTTACCAGGCTAACACCACCCCATGCACTCCTCTGACGCCTCGTAACCTCCCCAGCATAGTGGGTGTTTACCTGGACTACAAAGCTGGCACACTATCATTTTACAACGTCAAGGACCAGTCTGTGCTCTACTCTTTCGTTCAAGCCATCTTCCCACGCACACTGAGAGCATGCTTCAGCCCTAGCATCAGTGATGGTGGTAGGAATCCAGGCTCTTTGCAGATCCTGCCAGTGTGACTTCAGAGCAGCACGCGCTCCAAACTAGGCACTGGTCCATTGTATTTAAGGATCACAAGTTATCTTTGTGAAGCTTTATATATGTAAATATAGAAGGAAAAAAGTCTATTTTCAAGCCTTATTGTATGCTCCCCTGTGTCACCAAAACTTGCCGGCAATTGTCTGTGCAGACTGAATGCACATAAAATGGACAAAATGGTAATGCCCTTGCATCCTAGTAATCCAAACCCTTTGCACACTTGTATATCAGAATATCAATAACAAAAATGTCACAAAATATAATACAAATATGTTCCATCAGGCGTAGATGTGCTTTTACTAACTCCTTCTGGGCAATACAGAAATGTTGATATCTAGGCCTCGATCTCTACAAGAATCTTGCTTTCTGTCTTTATTTGTAAATGATGGCAAATCAAAGATTATCTGTTTACTGAAATGAATCTCCTTGACTGCTCTTGCGTGTGATCCTTTCACGGACTGGATATATAAATGATTTTGGGCAGGGATAACACATATTTTCTCAATCCCATTAAAAAGTCTCTGCCTGTTGGTCGGCAGGGAGATCTATCTTGCAAGGTAGGAGATAACACTTCCCTTCCTCTCTGACTAGAGTGAAATTGCACCATTATGTAACATGTTGTAGATTGATCTCAGGGCACTTCTAGTTAGTTACATGTAGGTTTATTGTAGACACAGCTGAGCACACACCTCACTAGCTGACCAGACCCTCAACTGACAAGAGTAGAATACTCCGGTACAAGTTAGAACAACATGGGTATTCTGAAAAGGCTGAAGAGGTAAGAACACAAAGGAAGAGCTAATGACTACTGTCAGCCATGTTACATGAAGAACTAATATACAACATAAAACAAGTCAGAACCTTGAGTTATCACGAGGTTCTATATGTGAGGGGCACCATGCCACTGAATTTAGAAGTCCCATGTGCAGCACATTCTTGAAGTACTGTTTTCTTGTTTAATCTGCTTGTTTAGCAGACGTCTCATTTATTTTTTCATTAAATGGTTTAATTGATTAACAAAAAACGAGGGCTGTATGTAAGTACTGGGTTATGGTATAGGATATGAAATGAACCAATGACTAACCTCCAAGAATATTGATTTTAAGGAAATAAAATCTTATTTACAAAATAAAGGGAAATACTTACTGTTAATTAAGTATTTAGCTCGTGTTGAGATTTATGGTTTGTATCTCGTGCTTGTCCTATGTCACTGCTGAGTGAGATGTTCTTGGGAATTGCTGTTCTGGTGTACTTTCTGGTTCTCTGCACCATGCTCAGAGTAAATGCATATAATAAGGGGCATTTATTCGATCACTAAGGCTGTCCCTGACTGTCAGCTACGCAAATAGTAAAAAGCCTTTACAAATTACTTGGCCTGGTGCTAAATAGTAGACATTGGGCCAGATGAACGACCGTTTTTTGCGGTCCTGAGGGTTTAAAAAAAAAGAAGTGAGCCCCATTGTTGGGAAGTGGTTGACGATCAACCCAGATGTTAGCATTGAGGTCTCTTAGGTCAACACACATTCTGAGACATTTGTCAGATTTTCGGGCCAAAACAATTGGGCCGAGCCATTCGGAACCCTCAATGGGTTTAATGACCCCTCCAGCACAAAGTCGTTCTAATTCTTTCTTGATTTCAGAACGGGGATCATCAATGAACTGTTAAGCACTCTTAAAGGTGCCACATTTTCACTGCCCTTGACATCTCCTCAGCGTATCATCAAATTGAGGTATGCAAAGAGTCCAGGCATTTAACATTTTTTGTCACCGTTACATCCGTATGCCTTTCGGACTTGCTTCTGCGTCGGCAGTGTTTCACAGACTGTTGAACAATTTATTCAAGGACATTCCTGGTGTCATTTTTTTCCAGGATGACATTTTAATTTATGGCAGGTCCGATTTGGAGCATGATGACAGAGTTAAACATGTTCTAAGTATCATCCAAGCAAGTGGTTTGACTCTAAGAGCTGACAAATGCAAGTTTTTTCAAGATGGCGTTGATTCTTAGGTAATCATATTTGCCATAATGGTATAGAGCCTAAACTTAAAATCATAGAGGCCATTCAAAATGCACCCACACCTATGAACAAAGATCAACTCCGTTCCTATTTAGGTTTGGTTGAATATTATGCAAAGTTTATTAGCAATTTCTCCACTAAAACCGCCTCTATGCGCATTCTTCTCAAGAAAAATGCCAAATTTGTGTGGGATGATTACTGTTGTAACAATTTTGATTCCATCAAACAAGAAATTGTACAAGCCTGACCTCCTAAACTTTTTAACATCAACAACTTATGTATCATTTCTGCTGATGCCAGTAATGTTGGTTTGGGGCTGTTCTTCTCCAGAAGAGGAGTGATGGTCAAGAAGAAACCATAGCCTTCGCTTCGAGAACCTTGAGGGGTGCTGAAAGTACTTACTCAACTATTGAGAAGGAAGCCCTGGGTTTGTGGTGGGGTGTACAACATTTTAAGAATTTTTTGTGGGGCAATGAATTCATTTTGAGGACTGACCACAAACCTTTGGTTGACTTATTCACAACCAAGGGTGGTTGGAGGGCCACGCCACGTATTTCAAAATGGCAATTCAGGTTGCAAGAATTCAGCTATCGACTTGAGTATGTGGCTAGGGCTAAAAACCATGTTGCCGACTGCCTGTCCAGGTTACCCCTTTCAACTGAGAATGTTGTTTCAGAATGCGACGATTTGGAAATTGTCTGTGATGTATGCTCGTTGGAAGACACTGTGGGTTGTGCCCTTTCTGAACGTGAATGGTTAGATAGTACGTCTGGGATGTTGTAGTCATGAAGGTCATTGACCTCTTAACTAGTGTGTGGCCCAGCGACAAGGATTGTCCTTCTGATTTGGTGCTCTACAAAGAGGTCAAAGATGAGTTGTCTGTGGTGGATGGTGTGTTACGTAGAGGTGGGTTGTTAGTAGTTCCCTCCACTATTCATAATAGAATTTTTAATTTGGCTCACAAAGGTCATCCTGGCATTCGTGCCATGAAACGCAGAGTGAGACAAGATTTTTGGTGGCCGGCTCTGGATATGGATGTTGAACATTTTGTACGGGACTGTTGTGTGTGTGTCACAAGTGATAAGTCTCAAGTGACCCAACCTTCTCCTGTTGAACCAGTTGTTGTGAAGAATACACCATGGACCAAACTGGCCTTTGATATTGCTGGTCCATATGGACTCATTGGTAGTTCCCCTAAATATGCTCTGGTTCTAATCGACTACATGTTGAAATGGCCTGAAGTTAGATTTGTAGATAATGTCAATTCCTCTTCTGTTATCAATTTTTTTCAAGACATTTTTCTCAGGGAGGGTTTTCCGGAGGAGTTAGTATCAGACAATGGTACCCAGTTAATTTCATTTGAAATTCAGAAATTTCTTAAGGAGGCCGGCATCAAACAAATTCTTACGTCCCTTTACCATCCCCGTAGCAATGGCTTAGTCGAGCGTTTCAACTGTGTTGTCAAGGAACACTTGCAACTTGCTTTGGTGAATGGGTTGCATTGGCGCACGGCTGTTTGTGATATGTTGTGGGCTGTGAGAACCACTCCTCATGACAGTACTGTTGTCGCTCCTTTCACCTTACTTCGAGGAAGGTTAGCTGGCTCCAAACTGAATAAGGAATGGATGTCCAGAAAAATGGTTGATACCAAAATGCTGTCTGCTGTAACTGATATCAGGGCTGCTGTTCAGCCCAGATATGATACCAGACCTGCCGTGCGTCTTCCTCTGGATGTGAAGGTGGGTGATTGGGTGAGAATCAAGAAACCGGGATTTCTTCGCAAGGGTGAGTCTCGGTTCTCGTCTCCTAAAAGAGTGTCTGCTGTAAAAGATCATGTGGTGGTATTATTGGACGGAAGTGTTTGGAACAAATCTACCATCTCCATTGTTTCCCAAACATATGGTTGATGAGGTAAACAAAAGTTTGGGTGTACATTTTCCTCCTATTGTTGTGTCCTTTAGTGTTCACAGAAGGGAAGGTGTTGTTCATTCTGATCATGCTCCCCTGAGGAGTGCATCTTCCAGGTTGAAATTTGTTCCTGTGAAATTTCGTGATTATAAGATGATGTAATTTCTCTCTTTGTTTGCTGTCTTGCTTCTATTTCATTTCACCTCGTTCTTACTTTTCTTTGTTTCTTTATGCCTCTCTGTTTATATTTTCTATTGTGAAGAGAGGGAGGTGTGTTGGGATCTAGTTCTATAGAATTCTCTTGCAATTCTTGTGCTAACGTTCCCTGCTTGGAACAGAGAATGTTCCATCAACAGCAGTTGCTGTGACTGGACTTAATAAATGCACCCCCAACCTGACGGGATTTGCTCTTCTTTTCACCCATGTACCAACCCTATTTTGCGAGTCGCTAATCAATTAGCGACTTGCAAAATAGGGTTAGCGACTCGCTATTAGGCAGGAGCGTTCCAAGGGCGCCCCTCCCTAATAGCGACTCCAAAACCTATGTACGAATGTTTTGCAACCGCAATTGCAGTCTCAAAATACTCGCAGTTTACCACCCTTCTCAGAAAGGTGGTAAGGCACTCACAAACGGGAAGGGGTACCCAGGGAACCCTTTCCCCTTTGGGAATGCATGCACAAATATTTTTTAAGGGCAGGCAGTGGTCCCAGGGACCACTGCCTGCCCTTGAAAAAAGAAAATGAAAAGTTTAATTTTTATTTATTAAATGCATCCAGTTGTCTTTCAGGAAAACTGGCTGCATTTAAAAAAATTGCTTTATTTAATAGTAGTCCCAGACATGGTAGTCTGCTGACCCCAGCGGGCCACCATCCCTGGGAGTGCTAACCATTTCCAATGCCTCATTAATATTCATGAGGCATGCAATTTGCGACCTCATTGGGAATCCCAAACAGTGTCTCAAACACTGTTGTACATAGCATTTTGCGCCTCGCAAATTGCGACTCACAATTTGTCGCAATTTGCGAGTCGCAAAATGCTATGGTCTGTCCCTTTAAGCAGTATTTGGCTGGAAGTCACGTATATAAAAGAAATTTCCCTTTTCACCATAAGCTAAATATTATGCACTATTTGTTCAGCAGCCATTTAAATAGCAAATAAACTTCATTATTCACTGGGCTGATGGCTAAATAGTAGATAGGACGCATGATTTGGCCAGTATCCATGTAAATAGCAGAGAAACTTCCCTATTGACCTGGCTGCTGTCTAAACAGCCCGGCCTTATGCATTAATATGCCTAGCACACATTTTAACAGCCACTTGCCACCAGGAAAAATGCAAACAAAGAATGAACATAATTGGAACCCATCTCACTATGCAAATTAACACTAAAAATGGCAAATACAATTTGCATCTGAGCAGCAGCTAGCTACTCTTAGGACTAAAGGACCCAGTAGCCGTCAAAGAGAATGCATGAATGTTTTCACGTTAATTTGTATTAAAATGGCTAGATTCTTTGCAAGACTTGGTGAAGCTATTTATTGTTCCATAGATATATACTTACTTTTACTCCCAAAATATTAGGATGTACCAGGGTCATAGGGTCAGCAGAAGACTCCACTTTTTCTGTCCTGCTATTTCATAGAACCAATAAGTGCATTCTGAAATGAGTATTTCTGGTTCAGCTGTAAAAGCAAAGGCCACAACTGGAAAAGCTTCATCCCAATCACAAGTTGCCATTTAATATTTAGGGTGATATTTTTTAAATAGAAACAATTGCATAGGACTTATTGTGCAAGTCACCAATGTAGTTTAGTTGAGAGGCTTCATTCTAATCTCATGCCAGAAGGAACAAACCCCCACATGCATCATTGTTTCATTTTGCACTTCCTAATTTGCGATTTTTAGGGAATCGCAAATTAGGAAATGCAAAATGGGATGCATGTACATTTTTGCAAAATATTTGAGAATCAGTAAAAATCGCAATTTTGACCGATTCTCAAATATTATGCGAATTCCAAAGTGCGAATTCGCACTTCCCATTGTTTCCTATGGGCCAAAAGGCCCATAGCGATCAATGGGAAGGCTTTAACAAATTGCGATTTTCATTTTGAAAATCGCAATTTGTAAATGCATTTCATGGGTGCAGGGGGGGTCCAAACGACCCCCCCTGCACCCCTGAAATGTATTTTTCGTATCATGTTACACACACACATGTCCTAAGGACATGTGTGTCCGTAACCTGACTGCTTAAAAAAAGCATTTTAAAGCATTTTTACACCTTTTTCCAAATTTACCGAGTGGTTCAACCACTCGGTAAATTTAACCCCCTAATTGCGAATTCGCAATTTGAAAAATATTCATGCATTGCTTTTAAGAAATCGCATATTTGCGATTTCTTAAAAGCAAATGCAATTTTAGAAATCGCAAAAATGATGCAAATTCTAAAATTGAATGATGCATTCCAAAAAGCTATTTTGGAATCGCAAACGGCCGATTTTAAGGAATCGCACCGTTTGCGATTCCAAAATACTTTGATGCATGTGGGGGAAAAACTTTATACTTTTAAAAAATACAGATATATGTACCTAGCCAAATGAAACTCAGTGCCTGGCTAACAAATTGTACTTTGTAGTGTGTTTTGTAGTACTACGTACTACAAATTGCACTTCACAAACTAAGTGCAGAGTTGTACATCTCTGCACATTGGCGTTGAAATAGTTTTCAGAATAGGGGGGGGGCTGCAATTAATGTTATATCAATTAAGTTATAGGGATTGTGAAAAATCGAAGCGCTACACAAAGAACAAATGTGGCAAATGTGTCATGCCAATTCAGCCGGAGTATCGTAAGGGTGTGGTTTGTAGCCAGTGGCGCACTTTGGATCACTAGTGAGGTAGCACACTGTCATTCACAGAAACCACATTTTCTGTTGAAAAGGGCGCTTTATTTGCCTAGCTAATCAGTTTTACTGGTAAAACTAAATAGCACACACATGGTGATGTGTGGAAATCCGGTTTCAGCAATTATTTATAATTTGTGCTAATTAAAGTGTCAAGCTTTGTTCCTATTAGAATCTCTGTTTCCATCACACATCAGAATTACAAACAAATGTGCTTCATTTGTGCTTTCCTAATTGCTAAAATATTTTGAAATATGTGTATAGTTCATTTACAGGTATTTAAATGTTGTTTTGCATTATATAGGAAAAACTGACATCCTACAGCCCTTCCTTTCAATTCCTGTACCCCAGCAAGATAGTCCGCTAGGTCGCATTTACAAATTCCTCTCACTTTACAGTCAGAGGAATAAAAGTAAACACCAGTTTTCAAATAAGCAAAGATTTGTCAAAAGACATGGCCCTACTTCCAACGCCTACGTCTCTGCATTACCTATACTTATGTGTATGGAGCTCTGTGCCCAAAATATGGAGTCTCTTTGCACGCTTAAGTGCACCTTTTAGTTCTAAATGTGGCTGGGACTGGAGGAAGGGGGTGGGAAAAGGGGCAGACTTACTCCAAATGGAGAATGGATTAGGCCGGAGTAAGGGGGGGGGGGGTTAGGGAGGGTCAGAGGGGGTTAGGGAGGTCTGAGACCGTGGATGATGAATCTGTCCGAGGTAATTCGATCTCTAAAATGTAATTCTTCAAAGGCAGCTTCCATGAATTAAATTTATAGACCTGTTGATGCAGCTGATGTTCCAGACTCGATGGCATTGATTATTTTCTTGTTAAATATTTTGCACATTTTAACAAATAGTGTAGCACCGATTTCAAAGCAGCCAGTACTCAGACCGATCATAAAACGATTCTTCCACCTCTACACCGGTGTTATTGTACTTGTGGTATTAACAAAGAATGTATTGGGGAATAATGGAAACATATGGAATGTTTTCAGATAAAGCATCATCATGAAAGGGTGAGGTTAACAGAGTAGAGGAGTGTGATTAGGTCATTTATTATTTCATTACACTCATAAAATCAGAAGCGTTTAACTAAATTAATGGGAGGAAAGTCCTATACATGGCTTGGAAATTGTATACCATCCTACCCTTGTTCCAAAAAATAAGGGGGGAGTAGGAGGATACACTGGGTTTGGTCTCCTCTAAACACAAGTAGTTCCAACACAAAGAACCCCAGTACAGTTATGTGCAAAATAACTCTCCACTGAAGAAAAACGAAAGTTTTTCTTGTAAAACCCTCACCCACCAGGGTTACCCCTTTGTGGCATGCTTCATCATTGGGTCTATCCCATTCCGCTACGGAACAGGGGGGGCTGCAACTTAGGAACTACGTGGGAGCACCTACTGTTGTTATATACAATGATAAAGATGTTGTGAATGAATAAATGAAGGAACATTTCTGAAGCACGTGGTTACCCGGGGGGATCCCAGTGCTGTAGCGCCATTTATGCTTTGAGCAGATCAGGGAAAGAGAAAGGTTTTCAGTAATTTTCTGAACTTTGGATAGTTAGGTTCGGAACGTACGTGGTGGGGAAGGTTGTTCCAGTACTTGGCTGCATTATATGTGAACAATCGACCTCCACTACGTGTGATTGTTTAATCTTGGGAACTGAGATTAAGCACTTATAATCAGAGCTAAGGGCTCTGTTGGGTCGATAGGGTTGAATCCAGGGACGAATCAAGAGCGAGCCTTTTCCAGAGAGTGGTTTATGTGTAATGCACAAAGCCTTGAATTGAACTCTTTCCTGGACAGCGGATTTCGCTGAGAAGCGTCTGGGAATATTCAGTAGCATACGGGCTGTCCAATTCTGTACCGTTTGAAGTCTTTTGGTGGTGGCCTGAGGGGCTCCCGGGTAGACAGCGTTAGCATAGTACAGTTGTGATAGAATGAGGGCCTGGACTATCAGCCGTCTGGCAGCAAAGGGTAGCAGGGGAAGTATCCTTTTGATCATTCTTAGGAGGCCATAGCAGCTGGCTGCTACTTTGCTTGCTTGTTCCTTGAAGTCAAGGTTGCAGTCAAGCCATACCCCTAGGCTTTTAACTTGTTTTTTTTGGGAAAGAGGTGGAACCTAGGCAGCCAGACCAGAGGAGGTCTATATTTAAGGGGTTGGACTTCCCCAGGAGCATGAGTTCAGTCTTTGATCCATTAAGTTTTAAGAATTAATTGTTCATTCAATTGAAAATCTTCGAGGCAGGAGGCTAAATCAGGACCATGTTGGTTGTGTTGATTCAGGGAGGCAACTAACTGGGTATCATCAGCATATGTGACGATCTGTACACCAAATGGGCATACACTTTCTGCCAGTGAGCTCATGTATATATTGAACATGGTGGGGTTTAGGGAGGATCCCTGTGGGACCCCATATGTCAGGGGTATTTGTTTCGAGGAGGATTCTTCTTCAAAGATTGTAAAGACTCTGTAGCCATTTTAATGCTAATCCAGTCACTCCAGCCTCCCTGAGTCTTTGGATCATCAGATGGTGATTGACCATGTCGGAGGCTGCGTTGAGGTCCAGTAAAATCAGGGCCGCGCAGCCTCCGTTGTCAAGAATCTTCCTAGTTTCCTCTACTACGGCAAGAAGAGCAGTCTCCGTGCCCTGTTGTGATCTGAATCCTGTCTGAGTGAGACGAAGACGATTATTATTTTCTAGAAAGGACGATAAAATCGAATTAGTGTGCTTCTCCGCTAATTTGCTTAATCCAGGCAGTAGGGAGATGGGTCGATAGTTTGCCCACTCTTCTGGATCAAGGTTAGGTTTCTTGAGGAGTGCTTTGACCCTGGCGTGTTTCCATAGGGATGGCACGATCCCTGTCTTGAGTGATTTGTTTATCACATCAAGTATAACTGGCGACACAACTTCCGTGATCTGATGAAGAATGGTAGGGGGAGTGGGGTCTAAGGGGCAACCTGATTTTAACTCTCTCAGGAACCCTTGCAGGGTGGTAAGATCAAGAGGCAGGAATTCCTCCAGCAAGGCCTGGGCTTCTGAGGTGGCAGTGTCAGTTGATAAAAGGGTTTGATGATCTATGATTTGAGGAAATGACTTGTAAATGGCTTGTATTTTTTCTGAAAAAAATCTGCTTTTTGATTGCACCGCAGTTGGGCATTGTCTGAGGTGATGGGGGTGGGTGGTGTAAGGAGAGATTTAGCAATCTTACATTTTCACGTGGGGAATTTTTTCTTGGTAATAGAGAGCTTGAGCATTTTTTATTTCGGTTTCATAGGTTTTAATAGCTTCTCTATATTTAGCTTTCCTGGATGTGGAGAAATCCTTCCTCCAGCTTCTTTCATATTTTTTACATAACTGTTTCAGTTTGCGTCGTTTCTGGGAATACCAAAGTTATTTTTTCCTCCAACCTTTTCTGGAATCTCTTTTCTTGGGAGGACTCGATTAAGTGATGACTCAAGCCAATTGTTAAAATGATCATTTGCGACATTAGGGTTTGAGTGGGATAGTGGAATAGTGTCTTTTAGATTACCAATCCAGGAGGGGAATTTTGACCTCTTGCGAGCCAGTTTAATGGTTCTAGCAGCTGGTGAAATGGAGTCTGGTAATGGCCAAGTGAAAGGAAGTAGAAAATGGTCTGACCAGGGTTATGAATGAAAAGGGAGTGGGGGTAGATGGTGTGTGGTTTAAAAGTACCTGGCTAGTAGGTGTTCCTTAATTTATTTCAGCCTCTAGTCGGTAAGATTACAATTTAGGGCGAGTTTTAGTATAAGAAATAATAATGGATCAATTCTCCTAAATGGTCAACATGTTTCAAGCTGTGCCCCTGATTGGTTATGCTTCGGGACCTGGGGAAGCTAGTTCCCTGGTGCCACCCTTTCCTCCGGCACTACCATGATGCAACATTACAGCATCATATACATTATCAAACTGTGAATGCCTAATAAGTGGAAATTCTATACTTTTCCAATTTTTTCTTGACTGCATGAGTATGCTTCCAGTGTGATTTGACAGGAGTGATACCCGGGAACTAGCTTCCCCAGGTCCTGAAGAAGAGCCCATCGGGGGCACGGCTTGAAATATGTTGACTATTTAGAATTGATCCATTATAATCTCTTATCCTAAAACTCCCCCGATTTTTAATCATACTGACTAGAGGTTAAATAAATCATGGGAATTTCATCCAATTTTACAGTCAACTCTGTCATCTGTGTAGGTATGACACAGGATACCAAATGACTCAATGAGGCAGACGGGCAGAGATGCTACATAGAGACTGAGAAGGGTATGGCTTAAGTAGAGCCTTGGGGGACCGCTGTGGCAATAGACTTATTGGAGAACCTGTAGTTGGATAGGTCAACGGTTTACGTCTAGCCATGCAGTGTAGTGTAGTCCCTTTACCAATTATAGGCTCTGCACATTGGAATACAATACATTATAGTTTTGACATTGGACTGAGGTCAGTTGTTCTAGATCAAGTACATTAAACTTAATTACTTGTGTGTGCCAGCTAGCTCAGAGGTCACTAGAAACTTCTTGAATGAACAATAAGGGATTAGTCTCTGACAACCGCATTAACATGACAACTTTCTTTCCCTTAGAATCAGAGCAGTTCTTCTCAGAATCGTGGAAACAGTAGATAACAGTTTCACTCAGTCAATCGTGCATGCTTCGTTTTTACAGAGTTACACAGAAATCGGTAGACGGGTGTTTCAATAAAAAGGGTTTATTGAACAGTCTTATTTCTCATTCAAGAGAAATTAGTTGCTACAATCGTAAGACAGAATGCGAAGTATAATACGTACAGCAGTAGCAGTAAGATAAAATAATACTGTAATAGCATGGTTTGTAGCTATGACGTATGTTCGTAAAAATACATACATAAATAACACAGACTAAAATGTGAATACTCATCTGGTGCTTCTAAATAGTTCTACCCCAGTGTACCTAACCTAAGTGTAGTACGAGGTAAGAAGTAGGTGCTGTTTTCTAAAGTATAGCTAGCTATAGTTTAGTTTTGCCAAGAGTTGCCAAGAGTCCCTCTAGATTCTAGTCTGCTCCATACCTTAGAATGAAAGAGGTTGAAATCTCTTTCCAGGTCTCGATCTCTAACACCCCGCAAGGGAAGTCAGAAACACTGGAGCTGGATTCTCTGCGAAGAGGATGACAGCGTCCGGTCAGTGCATCAGGCGGGTACTCTAATCCCTTCCGAACTTGCTGTGGCGAGCCGAGTAGCTGAGCCATGCAAGTATGCAGCCGAACCGTGGTTTGCCATGGCAAGTGAAGGTATATTTATACCTTGAAGGTGTTTAGGAATGCCAGTATTGACGTAAAAGTGGGGGAGAGGAACATCATGAATGAACCCCTAAGAAATAGATGTTCATGCATAATAAATTAGTTCTTGGAGAAATCAATAGTCCAAGCAAAGGGAAGTCCTAAAGGTTTAAGAGTTTGGTTTTCCAAGAACTCGTTGTGACGTGGGTGGACGGATGTAGGTGACCATGCCTGTATTTGGTTAGCATGGATAATGCCTAAATAAGGGTTGGATTTCTATGCCTAAATAAGAGCAATATGTTGACATTTGAATGCTAACTGAATGACCATAAACATATATACACATGATGAAATGGCTCGTAAATACAGAAGAAAAAGGTCAGTAACCATTTCATGTCAGATTACATAAATCAATTGTTGTTGACAAGGTGACATATTGTCTCTGTAAGTTTTTCAAAGAATTCTGTTCTCTATGAATAGTTCTACTATAAGCAGATTACTGTGCCAAAAAATGAAAAATTCTAATTTGGAAAAAAAAAATTATCATAGGAAAAAAGTTCCAAAGTTAGTCCTTGTTTTGAAAAATGAAAGTCAAATTCAGAGTTTCTCAGTACACTGTGTGCTAGATCAAAAGTCAGTGTTTGTTCTTGGAGAATAAGTAGCTTAAAGAAGAAGGTAGATCTGCCCCGTGTTTGATCAGGTATAGGCTCAGTAAGAGTCCAGAATCTTCAAAAGTCACCCATTTTAGCGCTCACCAATTACTCAAGACCGCATACAATTTAAGCAGAAGCACTTTTATAGAAAATATATCATTTTTATTCTTGATTGATTCATATATTTTTATACATAACATAATTGTACAAACTCATTTTTTTGAAAAATTATAAGATAAAAACATCTATAAATATACACAACCCGTCATCCTTCCAACATTCAAACTTCAACAAATTCATACATCGCAACCAATCATACTCATACAAGGCTCATTCAAACATTCTGCTCAGATGGACTTTGAGGTAAATTGCTCTGAGAACATCCTGAATATTCCTCTCAGCCATAGGCCGGGGATAGATCGTACAATGTTCAGGGGAGATGGTTTGTTCTTGGAGAAAACATGAAATCTTCTATTTCTGTAGACTAAAAGTAATCTACCATTGTAGGTGAGACTTGGAATACCTTGTTTAGAAGATTAACCGCACATAGATGTGAACTATCGCCTTCAGCATTGGAAGCATCAGCAATGTTCGTATAGGATGTTACCTGCATGCCTGTTGTTTCGTCTCATACATCAGCAGTAGCAATTTGCGTCTGTGAGATCTCAATGAATGCCGTCATCAGGATTGGTAGCCGCTGGGGACAACACAGATCATGGGCCGTTACAGGGTCCAGCAGAGTAACGACATCCGTAGGCATGACTGATGGGAGTTGTTGGAAATGGGATCTCTGGTTGGCTAAGGCTTGCGCCAAAGCCAGGCAGAGACCACCACTCTAGTCAGGGCAAGGGAGTTACACGCCAAAGATAACCCCTGCTCACCCCCTTGGTAGCTTGGCACGAGCAGTCAGGCTTATCCCGGTGGCCATGTGTAAAGCATTTGCGCACGCACACAGTAACAACATCCCAGGCACACCACAAAAGGAACTCCACACAAGGTTATATAAAAAATAGCCTTTGTATTCCCATAACACATTAGAAAGGTAAACACATAATATTCATGGTGCCACCTAGCACTAGGTCATATCAACAAGGGATTGTATACACCTGACAGGGCCCACTGGACCACTGTCAGAACCATCACAAAGCGAACTTAGTAAAAGTAAGACAGATCATAAACATGCAACCAGTGACCACTGGTGATCACTGTACTTAGCCTCAGCCTGTAACATAAACTACATAATGCACAGTATCAAATCAGGCGCAAATTACATTCTGCCCCAACCTCACCAGCATTAACACATTATGCAATCATCCCACAAGTCTAAACGCATTAGACCCTAGCCTCCTAAGCATAACTCACATTAGGGGCATAAATCACACATTGAAACATAATCTCACTAGCATAAACCATGATATGCAAAACAACCTCATAATCAGAACAACCACATTTAGAGGTATAACACAGGGTGCATATAACACACTACATGCATTACATTTCCTAGCACCACAATACTTTTACCACATAAATCACATTAGGGCCTGACGCCCTATTTACCTCCCAGTCTTCCTGGCCAACTAGCCATCTCAGAAAAGGGGCTCAAATGCACTGTGTCCCAAAAGTCAGGGTGCGCTGCCTAGCAGCGGAATCCAATTGCGCCACTGCGCAAAGCTAAACAGTGCAGCTGGCACTGAGTGCTGTGCAGCTGTGAGTGTCAGGGGCAAAGGAGTGCATCTCACTCCTGACTCAGACATGCCCCAAAGAACTGTGCACGTAAACGGTGCAGATGCCCACTACTTGCTGGGCAGCTGTAAATATCAGATGAGGCCTGGCACCATGGTGCTGCTTCCGTCCCTCTCAGTGACTCCTAAATCAAACTGCGCCATCATTGCAGCTGCCCGAGCACGCGCAGGTCAGCTGGGATCAAGGGAAAACAGGCCCTGGCACCACTATGCCTTGAAGACAATTGTGCCCAAACAAGAAAAGTGTGGGCCGCCCTAAAACAATTATGGCCATCGTTGGAGCCACCTAGGCTCTAAAAATAACTATGCCAACCGTTGGAGCCACGCAGGCACTGCCAACAACTATGCCCCACGTTGGAGTCATGGCTCTGGCACACACGTGCCCTCTGAGCTCCGCTCCGGGACTCTTAGCAAATAAAAAGTGCCCCTGTTATGCAGCTGCCCTCTAGCAAGTGGGGCAGCTGTACCAAACTAGCCACGTGGGGAGGCAAAGGCACCCCGGGGGCCTCTAGGCCCCTGTGACTCGTGTTGGAGCGGCCCGCTACAAGACGGGCCGCTCAGGATAAGGGGATTGCCCTAAGCCTTTAACGGGCACTGACACTGGAGAGGCCCCACTCACCAGATCGCTGTGGGGGCTCCTCCGGTCTCCTGCAATGCTCCCCGGTGCTCTGCCCTTTGCCCGGTCCCTCTCCTGGGACCGGCACTTCAACAGGGATCCAGCGCTGCTCTGGCGGTCCAGGCTGCACATCTTTTGAGGCGCTTTGCGGGACGGGCATCACAAGGTGCTGCGTCAGTACCTCTTCTCTTTGGCCGCCACCGCGGGGCTCTCCCTCATGCATGGGAACCCCTATACCACACTTCACGCCGGCCTCTTCTTTCTGCCCTTCACCCGGTCCCTCTCCTGGGACCGGGACTTCTCCACACACCGCGGGGCTACCTCAGTTCATAGGAGCCCCACCAACCAGCCGAGAGACCCTTGCTCCTTCTCTCTTAACCCGGGCCCCCTCCTGGGACCTGGTGCTTTACTGCCATGCTGGGGGAGGCGGGGGAGGCTCCCGTCCTCCCTTCTGCCTGCACTGCTTCCGCTCCTGCCTCCGGCCCCGCCCAGAAGCAGGCGAACTTCGCCTGGCTTCCGGGTCGGCGGCCATCATTTGCTCGGGCTGCGGAAATTCATTTGGTGGCATAAGCGGGGTGGGCACCCGCATTCTAAGCATCTAAATAAGCGGGGTAGGCTCCCACTAGGCAGCATAAAAATAAGAATAAAGCGGGGTAGGCTCCCGTGATTGCAGGGAAAATGCGGGGGAATCCCTACGCTGGGGATTCATCTTGCACAGGGTTTGGAGGAACCAGATACAACTGGTTCAGGGGAGCATTGGAGCACTTTGTTGTGCATAGCTCCTCTCTCCATTGTCAGGTGGGAGCTAGGTGCTCAGACGCACCACAGGGGGCGGAGCCAGCATTGTGGAGGAAAGGCACATCCCTATTCAGGTCCCAGGTGCAACTCCTCCCTCCCATCTACATGCAGTTCTCCCTATTCACCACTGGGCAAACCCATTGTTGCTCCTGGAGCCACCCACATCATCCAGCACCTGTCAATCACAAGCCAGACATGCAATTCACATCAGCCAGGCAGACACACAGTACACAGAAATGCCAACTTCTAAAAGTGGCATTTCTCCACCAGTCACCATAAATCTGTGCACACCATTGCGCAGCATTTATTCTCACGAGTTCATACATACTAAACTCACCCGTGCACTCCTCTCATACCAGGAACTACCAGGGACATACATATCCCCCATGCATTCCTATGGGAGGGCAGGCCAATCTCACCACACATACACAGAGAGCGAACGCACTTCACACTGGACTCCAGCGCTAAAGTGCTCATCGGCCTAAAATCACCAACAGCAGGTTACAGAAAAAGGCTAGGAGAACGCAAAAAGTTTCGGGGTGAACCTGCCAAAAGTGCCAAGTCCAACTGGAGTGTTAGATAGATGTCTAACATGCATTCTTCACCGCAAAACAGGCAGTGTAGAACAGGTAAGATGCAATCTTGCCAAATTGGTCTGAATGACAGAAACCATGTGGTATTTAATTCTCATTGGAGTAAACCCAAAATTTGGACGATGCGCTCACGACACTTCATCTCCAGTAGAGCTCTCTCTATGGTGCTTGGAGGGACGCTGGTGATTTGGCTTGCCATATCACAGCAGTAGGAATAAAAAGAGGATTGCTTCAACGAATGCTAAAAGTAGCGGCAGTCCACCAAACACAAAGTGCACAAACTTTGGAATGATTCAGAGGACTGCTTGAAAAGGTGCTAACAGTCCTGAACACGCGTTCTTAAATACATGTACAATAATGCTTGTATCAGACATGTTTAAGCTACGTCCCAGCATTTCTGAGAAATGTATAGGGCAGTTCATATTCAAAAGGGCATGGATCTCGGCTGAAGTCCTTGGGACTTGTAGATCATAGGTTTCTTTGGCCGAGGTCAGTGGCACTGTTTGTTGCAAAAGAATAGCTTTCATTCTGCTTCAATTAGTATAGAAGAGATGTTCAGTGAAGGCCGTAAAGGCGACTCCCTGACTGTCTCTACTTGTGGAAACAAGACTGCCATACAGCAAGTGACCCTGGATGTAACCGTTACTAGATATGGGATACCCGGCAACATACCACAGCAGGTGTGATCATTCAACATGAGGTAGCTTCTATTCGAAAGTTGGCCAAAAATTGGATAAATCACTGCAGCTGGTGAGCCTTGCAGGGGTCAGGATAAGTTTGTAGTAGAACCATCACAGGCCTGTGTAAGTTAATACCCTGACATAGGAGAGAACCGCTTGGTGCTTTTTAACAGTAAGTACTGCTAAGAAACACTTCACGCCCCCCCACTCCAACATCTGTGTGTGTGTAAGGTAAATCCCCGGATGTCTTGTTGTATTATTTACCCAACCTTTCATATTTGCCTGCTGCTATATGTTTTAGGAAATACTGAAAATGGAAAGTTGTAACAGGCAGAGTAATTTTACAATGTATGATCCACTCAGTAGCTGGTTTCTCTGCTACAGTGAATGGTAATTTCTCCATTTTTCAATGCTCAGCACCATATAGTCTGCTCCCCTTTGTGCCAGTTTGATCTGTTTATCAGTGAGATTGAATTCTGAAAACAGTCATGTAGTGTTGATTAAATGCAAAGGCACATAGCCTGAATGCAAGTTTAGTAGCGTCCAGCCTAATATCATGATAGAACGTAATTGAGACTGACCAAGTCTTGTTCCATGATGTCTATGGCAGAAGACATAATGCTGTCCAATGAATATATCCTGGACGACAGAGTTGTTAACCCATTGTCTACTACAGCGATAGATTTCTCTAAATTAACACAATCAATTTCTCGTATTCTATCTGCAGTCTCTGCGTGGGTAACCTTCCATATTTCATTATAAGCAGCGTAGATACCGGCATATATGAAACGTTTTGGACGCGGTTTTCTTGGACCTAGCAATAATTCCCTAAGGTCTGCGCCTTCTTTAAGTAAAGATAAGTGTTGTTTTACATCCTCTAGTGTAGCTTTCTGTAGCCAATCAAGGCATAGTTTCCCTACACTGTATGTTGTTACTACCCCTGGATGCTGTCTTAGAACATATCTTGGGTCTAGCCTACTGATAGTGAAACCCTGTGTTTTGTTCAGGAATCTATCTTGACAGTTGCTTGTGTCTGTGGGCTAGAGCAACCATTTTTTCCATTCAGGATCTGATCTGTTGTGATGCAAAATAGTATGTACGTCGAACTCCCCCTGTTTAGTGCTATTACTTGCAGGTGCAGGTATGGACGGAGTGTTCATGTCTTTGATCTTGGCTATCCCAACGCAAGACGTTTGTTGAACAGTGTCATTCAAAAACATTATTGCTCAGGGATGATACAGGCTCTAAACAAAGCTTCTACCCCCTGCACTTGGCAATCTTTTGTACTCCAGACAGATTTTGTCTCAATGTTGTCTTTCCAAAAGTCGAAACCCTGTCTAGACAGTTGGACAATAAAGGCTGCAGAATAAATCTGTTTTGTATCGGTTAACATATTTTTCGTTCCTGTCTTGTTCACATTTCTAAAGTAAAACGTTTCTGGATTTGACAAGTTCAACCCTGAAAAATATGGAAACTTCATTGCAAAAGTTTTTGAGCTACCCTTTGGACGTGTAGGACAATGTTCCCATTGGTTATACATAATTACGTTTCTAGGTGATGCAGTTTTATGCAAGAAATGATTACCATAATGGTTATAAAAATATAGATGTTCATAGTCTGATGAACCCTATAAGTATTCATGATTAGTGAATGTTGCAGACATTTCTAGATTAGACATCATGTTATTAACAGTCTTGAAGTCCCAATCATCTGAAAAGGTACTAGAGGTAATAATGTCACTTATTGAAATTTTAAATAAGTGTGGAATCTTCAAAAGTTCTGACAGGCCAAAAATGTCATATTCGGTTTTGTCCCAAACTATACCATCTGGTATAGGAACAGCTGTGATGTTCACTGCTGACAAGTCTCTTGCTTCACGATGGGATGATTTGTGTGGCTAGAGAAGTAAGTTCACTCTTTTACTTGCTGTGTCCATTTGAATATATTTTTCATTTATCAGCATACCAGAGTTATTACCAGTGCTAACCAAAGTAGAAAGAAAAATATTGCCAAAACAATCCATAGTTCAATCCATGGTGAAACCAGATAAGTGATTTTCAGGTGATGAAAAAAGTCAGTTGCTTGTTCTTTGAAAGTTGTTTATGCTGGTGTCATTTCAAGTTCGCTGGGATCCTCAGAAAACGTATCTAAGTTAATGAAATAGCCAGAGGCAGTTCTGTCAATGGTTGGAATTGCATCAGGATTTGTTTAAATCGCTGGAACCAGTTGATCACTTGTTACTTTGTTGTAGACAGGTGTATCAGGACGAACTGTTATTTGGGTCTCAAGAGGAATAAGTTCCATAGCAGTGTTGCTTAGTCCTTCATTTCTCACTGTAGAATCTTCAAAAGTGATGAGTCTTTCAGTTTGAACCTCTTGGATAGTAGCTAGAGTGTGTCTGCTGCATTGTCGGAGTCCACTTGGCCTCCTGCTTAGTATCGGCCACATAGTGTGGTTTGATCAGGTTGATGGACACAAATCTTTTCTCATTTTTACCAGCAAGGGGCGGCAAAAGTACTGTTCTTGATCCGTGGATTGCTAGGACAGGTACTGGTTGTCTGTAAGAAGGCCCAAATTCCTTCTTGTCCACGATCTTTTCTCTGACTAGATCCACAAGCTTTGGGATCCAGACAGGCCTTGCTGGGACAACCGGATTTTCCCCAGTGGTGGTTGGCTTAAGGAACATGTTGCTTTGCTTTGATCTTAGTTCATTTAAGTCATGTAAAGCAGCCAAACGATCTTTGATATCAAATGTCTTATTTGCCTTGCATATCAAGGTCCGGTACTAATAGTCTAGTCCCAAATAGGACCTCATATGGAGTGACACCCCCTAGAGAACTTCATGGCAAATTATTTAATGAGCGTTGGACCCCATAAAGATGTTTGACCCACCCATCACCTGAACCCAATACCCTAGCTGTTATAGACTGCTTTATGTCCCGGTTTATTCTTTCCAAGACAGAATTTCCCTCAGGATGGAAAGGGGAAGAATACTGCAATGCTACACCCAAACTGGCTATGGCTTCTTTGTAAGCTCGAGAGCTAAATGCAGGGCCCTGGTCAGAGTGTATTGTGCCTAGTGCGTATGTGCTGATAAAGACTCGCAAATATTTTAAAACAGTTCGAGCGTCAGCCGAGCGCTGAGGCCACATCCACTGGAACCTTGAGCACAAATCCACTGCGACCATGACTATTTATAGTTACCATCCCTGTGTAAGGGACCACAGTGGTCCAGGTAAACACACGCTAATGGTTTATCTGAAATTAACAGGGGTGTCTGAGCAGGGCGTTTCAAAGTAGAGACTTTCATCTTTTTGCATATTTCACAATCCAAAACATAGTTACTTGTCTGTTTCCTAGCGCCTGGCCACCAGTATCTCTGTTTTAATAACTATACTGTGGCAGAAACACCTGCATGAGCAGAGGCGATCCCTTCACGTGCTGCTAGGAATAGTCCTAATCTATGTTCCATGTTTGGAATCACCCTATCCCCCACTCCAGGGATTCGAGCAAACAGAACATTGTTCGCATCAATTATTTATGAGTATTTGAGTGGAAACTTTTTAGGTAACGCTGCACCGCTGCCTTTGCTTGAAGCATTGACAGCCAGTATTATTTCACTGTCTATTTTCGTTTTTAAATGAGTAATTGCAGCTATGGAAGCTGTTTGCACAGCCCCCTTCTCGGCTTCATCTGCCAATGAATTCCCTTCAATGTGAACGCCATCACATTGATGACTCAGTGTGTGTATCACGTGAGTGTTTTGTGGTCCGTCTCGCAACAGAACTACTTGTTCCCAAAGCGTTTTGTGCTTGACTGTGCCACCTTTTGCATCTTTGAAACCGTTTTGTACAATTCTGTAAATATTCAATATAAGATTGAACACAGTAAAAAGAATCGCACACTAGGAGTGTGGGGATTACGCAATCCGTATTTTCAAGTGCCATTTTGAATGCTTGTAGTTCAGCTCGCTGAGCTGTGCAATCTCCTAGAGATTGTGTTTTTGTGACCATAGGTCTGAATTTGCCATCGCGCATACAACCTTTAACGATCGCGCATGCTGCACTATAAGCTTGCTTACCCCCATAGCAGGTTATGCAGATCCGGCAGTATAAATTATAAATTCATACTGATCAAGAGGTATAATTTCAGTAGGCAGAGGACATTTGTGTTTGTATTGCAGGAATGCTTGTGTTTTCAAATAAGGATCAAAAACATATTCAACATCAGTTGCAGCAAAAGAATTAACCCATTGTATCCATCTTCTATGTAAAGCTTTTACATTCGGAATGCTCGCTTTTGTAACTGCCTCTAAGGCTGGTACAGGTGTCACAACCACAATTCGTTTTCCCTGTGCTAGGGCTCTTTCTTTTGCTACAGTGGTTTGAACTGCTGTCAGAATTTTTTCTGTTGAAGTGAATTTCATTTCTGCTTGTGTGTACAAATGTGATTTGTACGCAATTGGTACTTTTTCTCCTTCGTTAAAAGTTAAGTAGGGGAATCCGCATTGACCTGGAATGATTCGGATCACTAAGTTGCGTACGTTTACGCGTGTTTGTAAGTGATTTGTTGCTAACATATCAGCTTGAAGTGAACGCAAAATTTCTGTGTGTTCTTGTGTTCAATGTATGATTTTAAAATCAGGTTTGAATAATTCATAGAGAGGTTTAATCCTTTCTGCATAATTCAGAATGTAAGTTCTTCCAAAATTTAGGAAACCTAGAATTGACTGTAAGTTTCTCCGCGTTTTTGGAAGTTGGAGCAGCGAACACTTTTCTAAAAAGTTGGCTGCCAGGCTTTTGCCTTCACTTGAAAGTTTATATCCTAAGAAAAGGACATTGAGATGGGCAATTCATCATTTCTTGAAATTGAATTTGTAGCCCTCAGAGGCGAAGCCTAGTATAATGGTGTTCACCGTGTTCAAGTGCCTATCCAGTTCATCGTCAGTCAGATAGATATCATCGACATATGACAATGCCTCGTCATCAAAAATTTGTAGTAACTCTGTTACCCTTGCTGAGAATAACCCCGGGCGGTACTTAAACCCTTGTGGGAGTCGACAGAAGTGATGCTGGGTCCCCATTATTGAGAAAGCTGTCAAATACCTACTTTCAGGTGCAATGTTTTGGCAAAAGAAACTGTTAGAAATATCTAATGTGGTTTTATATTTTTTATGCACAATGTTATTCATTAATGCTGTACTGTGTGCATTTTTCACTGCAAATGTTTTACAACAAGAGTTTAGGTGTCTGTAATCCAAAACTAGACGATATGTATTGTCTGGTTTGGAAACAGGAAACAAAGGATTGTTCATTGATGAGGTGCAGGTTTCAATCATCCCTTGGTATTCAAGTTGACCTAAAATCTCCCTGACCTGTTTTTTAGCTTCTTGCTTAATTGGGTACTGCCTTTGTGCAGTTGGTTGATTTTTTTAAATGGATCTTGTGGTGAGGTGAGTCCTCATCCCATCCCACATGATTTTTGTATAATGCTGGGGCTTGGGGAACTGCCCATTTCCTGGCATAAGTATATTTTAAATTTACTGGAACATGGTTGGAGAAGGCTGGCATAATGATGTCTTCGCCATGTGGGCACTCCCTGACAAATTCTGGTGGCCAGTCCTGTTCTGCTAGAAGTATATCATAACGCTTTGAAAGTTGCTCCCAAAAGAGTGTTTTCACTTTTCTTGGTATGTCTCCCTCCATCCGGAGTGTTATTTCATATAACCTATGTGGAGAGCTAACCCTGGTGTCTGCAGTCGCAACTTGAATATCTTCATTCAAGTCCACTGTCTCCAGAAGTCCCTTCAGGTTCTGGTGAGCTATTGTTACTTCTGTTGCACTGTCCAGCATGGTCTGAGCCCATTCTCCATTCTTGAGTTGTGTTCTCAGAATCCTCAGCATGTCTGATCTTCAGACCTGCTACCTTCTTCTTTGTAAATTGAGGTTTTGGTTGGTTTTTCTGAACGTGTTGATTGTCTTTCGACTTCACGCGTTCTTCCTTGTGGTCTGACCGTCCTCTTCTTTCAGATGTCTGTGACGATATCTGAAAGGTACGAGAGGAACTTGTATCAGTATCTTGATACCTGTCAGGTTTTCTCAAATTATCCCTATTCCTGAGGTAGCACCTCCTTTCAAAGGGCTCCTTTTGAGGAGACCTTCCTCGGGATTGAGAAAGTTTCTCTTTCAAATGTTGTTTACTATTATCCCTCTTCTTTTTAGAAGGTGTAGGATTGTGTTTAGTAGAGTCTTTTTCAGACCTCTCAGACAGTTGAGGTTTAACTAGTTCCCACCCAAACTGTCTCTGCCTAATTCTTCATGGATTTTTCAAGTATTCTGGCTAGTGCTTGTTGTTGTTCTGTTACATCAAATTCCCTTAATTTCTGGCGGATCGCCACTGATGCTGCTTCTCTTTTAATGTTAGATAATATTATTGTTGAGACCTGGTTGAATTTTTTCAGTAACTTCATACCTAAATTCAGAGCAGGCTATGCCCCATGTTCATTTTGAATTTGTTTCAGGACATCAGGTATTACCGCCATAGATGGAACACCATGTGCTTTAGTATAGATAGCAGCAAAGACTGTACCCCAAGAGGTACAATCTTCCAGATGTGGTGTGATCCCCATTGGTAAGCAGATCATTAAGATTCTGTGTTTCTCATAAGGGATAGTATCAGGAAATACTGCTTCGATTTGCGTAATTTTTTTAGCTATCCAGAATGGAATTTGTTCACATTTTGTCGGCATTTTGCGTGTAAAATCTGTGGAGTAATTTGTTGTGTATTCCCCTGGTGAGAAGTTTGTTTTGGAATAGCAATTGGTGGTTGGACTGTGAAAGTCCACATGACATATTGGACCAATTGTCTGTAGATTTTGACTAACTCTTTGAGTTGAGCAAGTAGTTCTATATCTGTCATGTCGTCAATTTCAGGATGAGGGGTGTAACCTGCTAAAACCGACCATGTTGCTCCTGGACTATCTAGTGGACCGAGCCTGGTAATGTGATTTAAATGTTTTATGGCGCCTTTAAACCAGAGGTCATGCTCCTGGTATGTGAGTGGAATTTCAATATCCTCGAAAGGAATATATTCCTCAGGTGGATCATCTTCTTTGTAGAAGTGAAACATTTTAGTTACTGGATGTGATTCAGGGAATACTATCCATGAGTATAATACCTCTATCTGGTGAGATTCATGTGCCTCTATTACAAGATCTGCTGTACCACCTCTTGGTGTTAGGCCAAGTCTTTTAAGTTTTAGAGTGATGGCTCTCCTTATATCATTTTCATTGGTTTCATTAAAACCTGTGAAATTGAAAGCTGCTGTGACATCGTTGATTTCAGCTCCACCAGTTTCGGTGTTATTCTCATTATTAGACATTGTTTAATGAAAAATGCAGAGCAAGTTTCAAGGGAACAAAGATAAGGTACACAATATTTTGGAACACTGTATCCTTCAACATTGAACAAACCAAACAGCTAATACATAGGATTTTCGTACTACTCCGCTATGGATCTTGTGGAGTATTGATGAGTAGAGGGTCTCTGAGAATAACATGACTAAGTTACTTCAGTATCTAGCGTTAAATTAGTGCCTTACCAAGCCGTTGGGTGCCATGTAGTGTAGTTCCTATTCCCCTTATAGGCTCTGCGCATTGGAATAATATACACTATAGTTTTGACATAGGACTGAGGTCAGCATGTCTCTATCAATTACATTAAACTTAATTACTTGTGTGTGCCAGCTAGCTCAGAGGTCACTAGAAACTTCTTGAATGAACAAGAAGGGATTAGTTTCTGACGACCGCATAAACATGACAACTTTGTTTCCCTTAAAATCGGAACAGTTCTTCTCAGAATCGTGGAAACAATAGATAACAGTTTCACTCAGTCAATCGTGCATGCTTCGTTTTTACAGAGTTACACAGAAATAGGTAGATGGGCGTTTCAATAAAAAGGGTTTATTGAACAGTCTTATTTCTCGTGCAAGAGACATGATTTGCTACAATCGTAAGACAGAATGCAAAGTATAATACGTACAGCGTTAGCAGTAAGATAAAATAATACTGCAATAGCATGGTTTGTAGCTATGACATATATTCATACAAATACATAAATAAATAACACCGGCTAAAATGTAAATACTCATCTTGTGCTTCTAAATAGTTCTACCCCAGTGTACCTAACCTAAGTGTAGTACGAGGTAAGAAGTAAGTTCTGTTTTCTAAAGTATAGCTAGCTATAGTTTAATTTTGCCAAGAGTCCCTCTAAGTTTTAGTCTGCTCCATACCTTAGAATGAGAGCAGTTGGAATCTCTTTCCGGGTCTCGAAACACTGGAATTGGATTTTCTGCAAGGAGGATGACAGCGTCTGGTCAGTGCGTCAGGCGGGGACTCAAATTCCTTCCGAACTTGCAGCGGCGAGCCGCGTAGCTGAGCCATGCAAGTATGCAGCCGAACCGTGGTTTGCCATGGCAAGTGAAGGTATATTTATACCTTGAAGGTGTTTAGGAATGCCAGTATTGATGTAAAAGTTGGGCAGAGGAACGTCATGAATGAACCCCTAAGGAATAGATGTTCATGCATAATAAATGAGTTATTGGAATAATCAATAGTCCAAACAAGGGGAAGTTATAAAGGCTTAAGAGTTTGGTTTTCCAAGAACTCGTTGTGACGTGGATGGATGGGTGCAGGTGACCATGCCTGTATTTGGTTAGCATGGATAATGCCTAAATAAGGGTGGGATTTCTATGCCTATATAAGGGCAATGTGAATTGTGCCTACATAAGGGCATAAATCGTGAAACCTATGTACGGTATCTAAATCGACTCACAACAGCAGGAAGGAGACGACCCCTCATGGACTTTGCGTGATAACCCGGCTTCCGAAAGACTCCAGAGTAGAATGGTGTCAAAGGCAGCTGATAGATCTAAAAAAATCAGGGCCACCACTTCACCTACATCCATGACACCCCTGATATCATCCATGGCTTTAGTCAAAACAGTCTCAATAGAGAGACCCTCACAAAAGTCTGATATTGCCATGTGCAGAAGCAGAAAGGACTCTAAGTATTAGGTTAGTTGTGTATTAACCACCAGCTTGGCAAACGTTGAGAAGAGAGAGGGTTTTTTTTTTTTTTAGTAATTGTGAGACTATGACAGTCTTCCGTTTCTTAGATACTGTTCTGATGTAAGAGATGAATTGCACAGAGCGGTTAGACAAGGTAGGATAATCGAGCTAACTTTCTTTAGTTGTTGCATAGAACAAATATCCAGGGGTGATGAAGACGTAGCAATAAATATATTAAGAATCTGAGATCTGTAACTAGTGAGAAGGAAGAACAAGCATGTTCAATAGGTAAGATTTTGGAGGGGGAAAATGTGGGAATATGTCAGGGTGAATTTGTTGACCAATCTTGCTGTGAAAAATGCCAATTAATCACATTCATGTTATCTTCAGCTGAAAAAAATGTGAGAAGGTTATTTTTGAGCTGAGAATCCATTTCTGCTTATTTTCCACTTTTGTAAACTTAATGTGTTTATGATAGTTGTTCAACTGAGCTCTGTATAGTAATTTATCAGCTTTGTCGACTTTGATGATTCGAGACCTCGAGCTGCGAGGAGATAATTAGCATGGTAGACCTGCATGGTGGGAGCTCATCTTTACGAGGTGCATCCTTCCAGACTGGACACTGATGAGAGCTTATACCAGACATTTCAGCCCCTAGTCTGGATCTCCAGTTGGTGTTCTTCTTCAGTAGGTAAGGCATTCCAGGATGGATCAAGGCGCCTACAACAGTGGTGAAAATGGCTTGTTTTGAGAGGAAACCACACATTAGGCAGCAGTGCACCAATCTCATAGCAAATGGCATGGATACTGGACAAAACAATGTTTGAGGCCAAGAAAGGTACATTGTTTACTGAGGCCTGCATTAGTCTTGTAGCGGGCCGGCGCTTCATGGCGATCAGCCCAAACTGACTTTGCCCTGGTCCAGTACGACCTAAAGTAATGTTTTTACACTGCTTTCTTCTAAGCACTTTGCTAAATGTATTCCTTTAAAGTTCAATATTTTAAATCTACATTTTAGATTTTTGTTGTTTTCATATTGTTTCACTCAGACAAATATTCTCTATTTTTCTAAACCTGTGTAGAGTCTTTTTGTGGTGTACTCATTAACCCTGGATGAAAAACTACGCTCGCGTAGTTTGTGCTGCTTGGCACTAAGCGAATTGCACATAGCACAGTGCAAACATGCGTAGCATATCGTAGCGGTCATTTTTTGCTTGCTCGCGGTCCTCAACGTCAAGTTGGCGACCGCGAGCAGGCAAAAAATACATCCCGACGAGACTTTTTTCTCATTCGTGATCAGCAACATCAAGTTGACGATCACGAGTGTGGAAAATAAACCTACCGGTGAGATTATCAACGCGGGGAGGTCAGGTTTCTCATTGCGAGTGGTCGCGTATGCCTACGACCGCTCGCGATAAGAAACTACCAGTCCGCTTTGAGAAAGCTGCTGCTCGAGTAGAAATCGACTTGAGTGGCAGAAAACGACCGCTTGCTGCGGACAAGCATCCGGCACTGCGCAATCAGTGCGAACAGCATTTTGCGCAGTGTACTACGCAGTTCCGAGTAGCTATGCGTAGCTCGCGTAGTGCAAAGTGCACCTCGTGTAGTGCGTAGTGAACTTTGCGTAGTTACACGTAGTGCTACTTCGCGAATCAGGCACAGGGTTAGTATTAATTCTGTTACTGTGTGTGTGTTGCACAAATACTCTACACATTGCCTCTTTAGATAAGCCGGACTGCTCTGTGCCAAGCTAGCAGAGGGTGAGCACAGGTTATCTTTTAGTGTGTATCAAGCTTCCCCTGAGTAGAATTGTAGTAGGGTGCAAACCTCTGGTAACTAGAGCCCCATTTCTAACAACATGGCACATGATGGACAACTTCCGCAGAAAAAGGTAGTTTATTGACTGAATTAATGTGGCTGGAGTGTGAAGATCCAGACACTGAAGTGAGGGAGGATCTCCATAAAAAGTAAATGAGGTCCTCATAAACAATGGGCTGCAAATTAGTTCTTCATGAGCAATGACATTTGATATATGATAGGAGTGAGGGATAGATCAGCGGTTTCTGTTGTTAAAGGTGAGGACGTTTCTAAGCAGGGCCTGCCATTTTGTCTGTGACCGAGGTCTGATTTAGGACCAAATAATAAGTGTGCCCAAAGGAATACACCCTATTGTATTTGACGCTTAGTCTGTCCTCTGTATGTGCTCAAAAGAGAGTTTGGGATATTTTAGAAAATGTTAGACAAACCCTCACATACCAACCTAGGTGTCATGCATCAACATAGTATTGCCTCATACATCAGAAATGATTCTAGTGATTAATGGGCTCCCTTTGTATAAGGAGTAGTTCATCTGCTGATAGTGATAGTATGGGACCAAAAATAAAGACTACAAATCTACAGCTAGTTCCCAAAAATTGTACTATAATAAAGGAGTACCGGTGAGATGGTTAAAAATGAAGTCAGGGTGTGAGGAGTGTTAATGGTCCAGAGCATTTAGGTCAACATATTTCAGCCATAAGAAGGCCCAGAAAGGGTCGCTGGCATTCATCAGTACCAGGATCTCTGAAATGTGTGCCCCCACACATTTATAAAGCATACATTCCGTCATTTGTCATTTTCATGCCATAAGAGCCTTGGTATGCACTAGTTTTGCATATCTCAAAACCTGATCCGTCTAGTCATTATTCACTGTTATTCCTGCCCCTGGTCCTCTGGATCCTGACTCTCCTCTGGTTCACAGTATTCTGGTCCTGGCTCTTTTAATTCTTATCATCCTAATTTCGGTACTTCAGTTCTCATGGGTGCCACCATTAGCGCGTAGGAGCATTGACTCACTTAGATTTTGGACAGCGTGACGCGAGTACTAAAACTGCCCAACACCGGAGAAGCCAGTGCGGGCCTCGAGGTGTTGGGCTTATTAACTATTGTATTGAGGTTGACTGTGATACCTTCAGAGTCAGAAGGGCCAAGTGCGCATGTGGGGTTGGACGGCTGCCTCTCTCTGGCCATCCCAACGGATCACTGAAATAATATCGAGGGACAAAATATCGACTTGCAAAAATATCGAGGGACAAAATATCGACAGACAAAATATCGAGTTTGTATCTACAAACAGGTAAGTACAAAAATATCGAGTAGTAAATATTGTTTACAATAATATAGTTTTAAAAAATATCGACTTTATTAAAAACAGTGTTAAATTAAATTAATATTAAAATTTAATTACTAAAATATACTTAAAAATACTTAAATTAACTTATAATAATTAAATAATAAATGAAATTAATAAAAAAAAATGTTTACAATCATATTTGTTAAAACATATATATATAGTAACATACTATAATTAAATAAGATACTATTATATTACCGTACAATAGCAGAAGTGTAAAAAATACTATTCCCACTCCAAAGAGTGCAAGCGTAGGGAAAGCATTGGATAGCGTAGGGGTTAAAATTACTATTCCCACTCCAGTGGGTGCAACAGTAGGGAAAGCGTTGGATAGCGTAGGGGTTAAAATTACTATTCCCACTCCAGTGAGTGCAACAGTAGGGAAAGGGTTGGATAGCGTAGGGGTTTAAATTACTATTCCCACTCCAGTGGGTGCAACAGTAGGGAAAGCGTTGGATAGCGTAGGGGTTAAAATTACTATTCCCACTCCAAAGAGTGCAACAGTAGGGAAAGCGTTGGATAGCGTAGGGGTAAAAATGACTATTCCCACTCCAGTGGGTGCAACAGTAGGGAAAGCGTTGGATAGCGTAGGGGTTAAAATTACTATTCCCACTCCAAAGAGTGCAACAGTAGGGAAAGCGTTGGATAGCGTAGAGGTGAAAATTACTATTCCCACTCCAGTGGGTGCAACAGTAGGGAAAACGTTGGATAGCGTAGGGGTAAAAATTACTATTCCCACTCCAGTGGGTGCAACAGTAGGGAAAGCGTTGGATAGCGTAGGGGTTAAAATTACTATTCCCACTCCAGTGGGTGCAACAGTAGGGAAAGCGTTGGATAGCGTAGGGGTTAAAATTACTATTCCCACTCCAGTGGGTGCAATAGTAGGGAAAGTGTTGGATAGCGTAGGGGTTAAAATTACTATTCCCACTCCAGTGGGTGCAACAGTAGGGAAAAAGTTGGATAGCATAGGGGTTAAAATTACTATTCCCACTCCAGAGAATACAACATTAGGGAAAGTAAATACTTCATAAATAAATATAAAATGTATTATTGAATATCTATTAATAATTAATTAAAAATAAATAATATTTGTATACAATTTAATAACTAATATATTAAATTTACTAATTAACAATAATTATTTCTATTGATCACCTATTAATACTAATTAATAAAAATATTTACTATTAATTATTTAATAATGAAAAAGTATTTAACAATTATTTGAAATTAAATAAATATAAATAAATGTAATTAATTATTTATAATTTAATCACTTCCCACCCAATTCCCCTATAAACTCACAACCCGCTACAAAAATAATTTTGTAAAATTTACATAATTACCAATTAATCAATTAATTATAATTAATTACCAATTAAAATTTAATTAATTAACTATTATAAATTAATTAACTATTAATTTAAATTTACTATCAATAAATAAATTTATATATTTAATTAATTATAATTAAAATACTTCCCACCCTATTCCCCTATAAACCCACAACCCGCTACAGAATTAAATTACGCAATAATTATAAAAACAAAAATCATTAATAAAAATTAATTATAACATAAATACACACTTTTCACACATATTATACCATAAAAATACACTATAAAAAATTAGATATTATTAAAAAATCGATATTTTTTACTATCTATATTTTTAACAGTCGATATTATATCACTTACCTTAAAAACGATATTTTGGTCATCTATATTCTGTCCTGTCGATATTTTGTCCAGTCTATATTTAAAAGTCGATATTATGTCCAGTCGATATTTTGGTGTCGATATTATGTCTGTGCACCCATCCCAACATGCGCACTACAGGCTATTCAGAGTCTCTTTCCTCTGCGCATACTGAAGCCAGCGGTGACTCTTAGCTGCAGTCCCAGGGTTCAGTAATGAGCGTTGAGAGTGTCTGCCCCAGCAATCCTGACCCTGCTGTAAGAGCAGGAGTAGAGTCTGGATTGGCTGAGAGACGTAGTTAAATGTTGCCTATCTGGCGCAATATGTGGGAGGCAGCATGGGTGAGAGGAGGCTTTGTTTCCTTTTCGTGTGGCACTGCGTGCAGGGAAGTTGAAAATAATTCACCTCACTGCTTTCGATTTCCACTGCCATCTTTGCATCCCCCACCGCCATGTGATGGTAAGATCCATGCTAATATTATTAGACTCTTGACGGTTAGTTGTCCCTGATAACTTCTTCTATGAACGGAGTGTGCGTTGTGTCCGGGTCCAGCCTGGAGCAAGAGCGCAAAGAAAGCAAAGGCAATAACTCTGCTCCACATGCAACAATATTGGTCCTACATGCATTGCATATACCTGACTGGCCTCCCAAGCTTTCAAATTACTGTTTTGGCAGGGCAAGAAACAAGTGTTCAAGAATTTGAAGTTTGTAATAGGAAAGAGGGTATGTTGGTGCCATGTGAAAGACATCAAGGAGCGAAGTTTTAAGCTACTGCCCTCTGCAGCATGGACCTCTCTTACCTTGCTCTGGGTTCCTCCCTGGTTGTGGCTGCACGCCCAGTCACAGCTGAGCTCTTCCACAAGCCCACTGACTGACTGTCTCACTCCAGCCCCAGACTAGGAGGCGGCTCCCGCAGCAGTGCCCCCTTAAACTACTGAACTCTGAACACATGCTCCCTGGTTACCCTCATCGACTCCCAGCCACCAGGACGGGGACAGAACGACACATGTGGGCTACAAACATGTCCCGCTCAACGCAGGGCCCATTGACCGCAGCACAGGTGACAAGGTTGAAAACACCCGGTGACCATGGGCGGACAGCTGCAACCCCCTCCAATGCCACTCTGAGGAACCAGAATTCGATTTAGGCCTAGTTAAACATGTAGTTACTTTTAGTAATTAGCGTGATGTACCTAGTAGGCTAATGTAGGGATGCAAACACTAATACGCACACAATATGTAATAACTTAGGGATTAGTATACACTATGTTACACGTTTTTGCACCTAATCATAGGCAGTACCCCTTGACTCGACCAGCGCCATTTTGTGGCGTGGTCCACTCACAACATTAATGAAAACCTATCATTGCATTTAGCTCAAGCCGTTCTCCTGAGAAATAGTACCACTGTAGCTAACTGCTGCTTCTGCACGTTAGGCCTGTCAAGGTTATAGGTGGGGGTAGGCTGGATAAGCACATCCCAAGGGGTGATGTGCGGACTCTCTCGGAGTTAGCAGAAGGGAGTTACCCTCACGACCTTGCTATAATGAGCTGGGCTAAACTAAGAGCGCTTTGTCTCCCATATATGGTCTTTCCCCTGCACCAACCTGTACCAACTTGTATTTTTCCTTCTTAGGTAACTGTTTCGAAATGTAACAATATATATGTGATCTGTTGATAATGTGTCAGCAGTCTTCTTGGCGGACCTCGTGGGGTTAGGTCGCAAGGAGCTCCTCTGGCAGAGTTTGTTTGTTATATTAAACGATTGGACCTTCTACACTGCCAACTGACTGATTATTGGTAATTGGTATTGGGGCTATTTGTAAGTATGGCTCTATTTGGGTTGTAATATATTTTTCGGTACTTCAGTTGGCGACTCCGCCGGGACTCCGCGTCGGGTTCGTCCCTCTGTAATCAGAAAGAAACGGGACATTGGAAAGGGTGATCTTGATCGGGGGGGAAGGAGCGACCGAAGAATTTGGGGTTTGCTCCACTCTCACGATCGAGAGAGCCCCAGCTGCTAGTGACCCCACGCCGGAGTCCTTCGGGTGTAACCCAAGAACGGGCCACATTGGTCTAACGAGAATTGGCAGTGAAGAACGCACAATCGGACCTGAGTGCACCAGGTGAGTGTCTTGTCTTGTTTTGTGTCGGATATCCTTTGGATTTGAATTTGGTGACTTTTGGTCACGGAGAACTCGAAAAGGGGGTCTGATGGGGCAGTATTGAGACTGCAAGGGCGGACGCCCCTGTTTTGGATTTTGGAAATAACTAGAGATTAAGACCAGACGCCTTGGTGTAAATTGTGGAAGAAGTTTACACCCGGCCGGACTGCTCTCGGGAACGCCGGCGGCTGAGATGGGGTAGCACTCGGACAAATCTGGAGCGGCGCTTGAAAAAGCGGGCTTAGTCAGAATAGTTCGGGAGGTGAACCATGAATGCCGTCGGATTGTCCGTAGGTCGGTCTGTGGTTTAGAGAAACCTGCGTGGCTATCTCTAGGCAGTCTAAGGACAAGACTGTTTTGTTTGACTTTGCTTTTCGGTCCTTTTCTTTTGGATTTGGAAAGAGTTCTCCATAGGTAGGAATCGACAGGCACCGCCTCTTGTTTGAAATAAGTTTGTTTTGTTTTCTATGTACTGTAGTCACTTTATTTGTGTGAGATTGAATTTGAATGCAAACATGGCCATGTGTATGAGAGCGTTGTAAATAATAATTTTGTTCCTTTTCAGCTCAATTTTAGTAAGGGGCAATGCCATGCTTCAGTAGACTATGTTTTGGCTGTATTGACCGAGGAGGTACAAGGCTGGATGAAAGCCAACCAGCCCCTCCAGAGGGAACTCCCAACCATGATATGTATTGTAAGCATGGTATTGGGCCCCTCCTCTTTAATACATTGTGGAATAAATACACTAAGGATAATGTAGAACTTAAGTGGCCAAAGACAGGATCTTTTGACGAGAAAAAGCTCCAGTATCTGCAAGATCGTCTGTTCACTAAACGCAGCAGACAATCTATGTTTGGTACTCTTAATAAGTGGCAGAAAGAGGCAAAGCGGAAACGCATACGGTCCGAAAAACTAATGAAGATACAGCAAGGGCAGACTGTAACCCAGAAAGCCATTGCTCATGATAAAAATCAGACCAAGCAAAATATCGAGTATGCAGATAGGCAGTTTAGGTTACAAGTAGATAAAAGTTATGTGACTCGAAATTAAGCGGAAGATGAGATAGAGGATTTATTGAATAAACGGCCTCCTCCACTGTATGCGCCTCAACGTATATATCCTGCTGTGCCTCTTCAGCCGGCTACCGCTCCCCTAGCCTCCGCACCGGAGGCAGACGTGCCTCTCATTTCCCTGGGTACTACGCATACCGCACCTACCTCAACAAGAGACACGGCTACCCTTATCCCTGACACACGGCAACCCCCGGGAACTTCCCATATGGTGTTGGCAGCTCCGAGCCCCATATGGACCTCCCAATCAGCCAGTACGACCCCTGGAGATAAGGAGCGAACACTGTTAGGGGAACCTGCTGGTATGAATGCTAGACGATTATTCACAAGAGCCTCCTTGGGATATGGTGAGAAAGAGGCTGTAGCAGATCAAGCAGCTAAATGGATGCAGAACAATATATATACAGTAGCTGATGTGTGGAATACCATAAAAGATCTGGAACCGGTCATGCAGCAACATGCTCTATATCAAATGTCTTGCTATCTCATCGAGGCCTGGGAACTATGCCTCCAGGATGGGATGGCATCCCAAATACTGTATAACATCCGAGACTGGACCCATAAGTTTAACATGGACCCGGTGGAGGTATACAAAAACGTAGACACATTAGTAACATATCTAGGCAGAATGTTTGTAAAAAGTCCCAATTGGACTTCCCAGCATCCCATGAGGGAAGTACACCCTATTTTTCATCCCGAAGTCCCTGAAGCACGTGATGGTGCTGACCAAGTTATAAGAGCTCAAGTAGAGGCCCGGTTTCAGGAGCAGTGGGTATACACTCCATGGAAACAAAGTGAGGTCCTTGCTTTAAAATCACAATTGCCTGATCCCCAAAAGAACCCCACTGCTTACTACAAAGAGCTAACTGAAGCCGCAGCCTCGGCTGTAATGACGTTAGCAGATATTGAATTATTTTTCGGGTTGTTGGTACCGGTCGACATATGGCGACAGGTTCATGACACTGATCATGCTGCAGAGCTAGGGGGGTCCTGGAATGAGCTGAAAGACTGGGACCGGGACCGCAAACCCGGAGATAAGCCTAGAAACGAAATAATCACTTTGCCAGCTAAGATAATAGCTTACTTGCACACACTGATTCTCCCCGTAAAGTTGACAGGGATAAATTGACAGCTTGTAGACAGAAGAAAGACGAGAGTGTTTCCGACTTCTCCACTCGGTTCGAGGGAGTTTTTATTGATTTTAGCGGACAGGACCTAGCCATGGAAGGTGGGATACGGTTGTTTGTGAATCGATTTGCAACCAATTTGGCACCCAAAATTTCTGCGTGGTTACAGGCTGCCGAGAGTACCTGGACTACCTCTACCCCCTCAGTGATATTAAGCATGGCCCAATATTATGAGCATAGGGAGAATGAGAGCAAGGATAAAGTGGAGAAAAAGGCCAAGGATCTTAAAACCTGAGTGTTGTTACAGCAAGTCGTTCGAGGACAAGGAGGGGGAGAGGAGTCCGAGGGCCCGTGTCTAGAGGGGCGGGACCAGGCAGAGGCGCAGGCAGGGCCCAGTCGTTAGGGCTAAATCAGTGTGCCTATTGTAAGCAGGAAGGACATTGGAAAGCACAGTGTCCGTTATTGCTTGCCCAGAACGGAGCAGTTCGGGGATGAGGACGGGTCGAGGTGACCCAGATCGGAGTGATATGCATAGAGAAGAGGCGACTCAAGGCAAGTCTGAACGGAATCATTTTGATAACCCCCAAGGCAGACAATATTATAATGAGGATTACGCATTCGAAGATTAGGATGGGTATGTTCACCCATAGGACAGCCAGGGACAGAGTAGGGGCCAAGGGTCGATCCCAGTCAAATCAACAAGGACCTTATGTGAGAGGGGAATTGATGGGAACTTCTGAGAATTTTCTGATTGACACAGGAGCAATGAATAGTTCAGTTGCTCGATCATTGGTTCCAGGGGCGTCTCTGTCCGGGCAAAATAATGTATCTGTGGGATTTTCAGGAGTTCCAGTGGTAAGCCCCGTCTCTAAACCCCTCTCCTTCACGATCGGTCCCGCTACTGTTGAATCACCTTTTCTGTTGACTTCGCATTGTGGTGAGAATTTATTGGGTCTGGATATGTTAAAAAAGTTGAATGCAAAAATATACTGCTCCCCAGACGGGGTGTATTTAACGATACAACCCCACACCAACAACATGAAACAATGTTTTGCTAAAAATGAGCCTCTTCCCCCCGAGTTCGATAGCATCCCTACTGCGTTATGGGCAACAGGGGATGCGGATGTTGGAAAATTAGACATCCCACCCGTCCATATCACGCTGAAACCTGGTGTAAAGTTATCGCGCATACCACAGTACAAAATTTCGCCGGCTGGCGAGCGGGCTTTGCTCTCAATTATTCAGGACTTAATTGATAAAGTGGTAATTGAGGAGACAGCTGCCAATATTTGTAACAACCCGATTCTTCCGATTTTAAAGAAATCTCCTGATTCTGGACCACAAGGGAATATTGATGCCTATCGTTTTGTGATCGACCTGCGGGAAGTTAATAAGATTGTAGTATCGCAGTACCCTGTGGTGACCGACATCACCACTATACTCACGATGATCCCGCCTACTGCCCAATATTTTTCGGTTATTGATCTGAAGAATGCCTTCTTCAGTATCCCTATCCATCCTGATAGCAGGGAGATCTTCGGCTTCTCGTTATCTGGCTGAAGCTTCAGATTCTGTCGTGCACCTCAAGGCTATACTGAGAGTCCGAGCATCTATAGTCAGGCTCTTAAGGCTCTGTTGGATGATCTAGTCTTGCCCGAAGGCAACGTGCTCTTGCAGTATGTGGACGACTTGTTGATAGCGTTCGACACTGAGGAAGGCTGTAAGGATGCTACTGTTAAATTACTGCACCATCTGGCGGCGAAGGGTAATAAGGTGTCCCTGTCTAAGTTTCAATACTGTCGACAGGAGGTGACCTACTTAGGTCATCTACTGTCGAAGGAGGGTAGGCGTTTGACTCCTGAGCGTATTACTACCATCTCTAACATGTCTGTCCCTCGCACCCAGCGTGAAGTTCGTGCTTTTCTTGGCATCACCTCTTACTGTCGCCAATGGATACCTAATTTTTCTCTTCTTGCTAAACCTTTGCTGCATTTAACCTCTAAAGATGTGCACAAACCCCTCCCTTGGACGGATGAATGTCAGCATTCTTTTGACTCTTTAAAATCTGCTCTTTGTTCTGCACCCGTCTTGGGTACTCCTGATTACCGTAAACCCTTTGTACTATACGTGCATGAGGTCGACGGTTGCTCGCTTTCAGTGTTAACGCAAGGATTTGGTGGTAAGCAAAGACCTTGCGCTTATTTGTCGGCCACATTGGATAATGTAGCCAGAGCACTGCCTAGCTGTCTGAGGGTCACAGCAGCTGTTGCGGTCGCCATCCGGCAGTCGGAAGGACTAAATTCTAGTCTAACAGTGATGGTACCGCATGCTGGGGACGCATTGCTAAATAAAACTAAGACACAGCATCTTACGAGCGCACGCCTCACTGGATATGAATTGACACTATTTGCTCCACACATTACGATTACGCGATGTGCCACGTTAAACCCGGCCACATTGCTACCACTCCCTTTGATTGAAACTGCAACTGATGTACACAATTGCATATTTCAAACTGAAGAAGAAACAAAGGGCAGGATTGACCTCACAGACATTCCTCTATCTGACCCTCAGGGGGAGTTATATGTGGATGGGTCCTGTTTCAAGTTAGCAGATGGAACAACAACAGCTGCATATGCAATCACCACCTTGAAAACAGTAGCTAAAACATCTCGAGTTCCCCATCGATCAGCCCAGGCTGCTGAATTGGTGGCGTTATTACGAGCCTGTAAATTAAGTGAGGGACTCGAGGTTAACATCTACACAGACAGCCAATACTCCTTCGGCGTAGCCCATAGCTTTGGGCGGCTGTGGAGGGAGCGGGGTTTCCTCACCTCTCATGGTCAGAAAATACAGAATGGTCCCCTGGTGTTACGATTACTGGATGCCCTAACTTTGCCCAAAAAGCTAGCCATAATAAAATGTAGTGCCCATAAGGCAGTGGTGGACGAAGTGGACGAGGGGAATGCTTTTGCAGATCAGGTTGCCAAGCAAACGGCTCAGTCTACAATATCGACTATGTTTGTAATGTCCTCTTCAAGATGGGTGGAGGAATCTGACTTGTTTGATAATACCATAGAAAGCGTGAAAGAACTGCAGAAGGAAGCCACTCCAGCCGAATTAGAGCGATGGGAGAAGGAAGTGGGGAGATTGGATGAGAATAACTGTTGGGTAGACTTGACAGAAAAGCAAAGATGGTTGTTGCCCAATGCGTTGGTACAAGCCGTTGTAACTATGGCCCACGGTCCAGCCCACGTTGGAGCTAAAGGAATTTGTGCCTTGTTAGACCCAGTATGGAATAACCCTAACATACAAAGGACGGCTGTCTGTTTGGTCCAATACTGTATGGTCTGTTTGCAACACAATCCGGGGAAGGCAGAAAGTGTTTTGAGTGGAAGTTTTACACCCCCAACCTTACCGTTTGAAGTACTCCAGATGGATTATATCCACATGGAGCGTGTCAACAATTTAAAATACGTTTTAGTGGTGGTTTGTGCCTTCAGTAAATGGGTTGAGGCCTACCAAACTAAAGAGAACACTGCTTTGGCTACCGCGAAGGCTCTTATCAAGGAATTTATACCACGGTTTGGTTTGCCCCGTTTGATTTGGTCGGACAATAGGGGGCATTTCCATGGGGCCCTTTTTAGACATATCTGTAATGGATTGCAAATATGACAGAAATTCCATGCAGCCCGACACCCCAAGTCAGCAGGGCTCGTGGAAAAGTATAATGGGATCCTGAAGCTGAAGATGGCTAAAATTCAAGAGAGTACTGGTTTAAAATGGCCTGTCACCCTACCCTTGGCCCTCATGTCATTAAGAGTCACCCCTCATTCGCGCTCTGGCCTCTCTCCCTATGACATTACCTTTGGGAGGCCAGCTAACATATGGGGGTACCTAGGCCAAGGTCTTTTTCTGATGTTGAATATCCTATGTTGATCGATTACCTGTATACGTTGACTAAAGACCTCCGTTCTATTCATCAGCAGGTAGCATCTGTACTTCAGTCTCCGCCAGAGGGCCCCGGACATCGATTGGAACCCAGCCAGTGGGTACTGGTCAAGAAGTTCGAGCGGGACACCGCTTGGCCCTGAGGTGGTCCGAACTGCACCAAGTCCTGCTTGCAACGCGGGCGGCTGTAAAGGTGGATGGGAGGAATCACTGGATCAATGCCTCCCATCTGAAACGGCTGCCACTCCCGCTTCCTTATGATCAGCAGCAATCTGGTGGAATTCTGACCCAGGAAACTGAGAGAGCCACTGCGTTTGTGCCTTTTTCCGACGCCTGCAAAATTGGGCAAAGGCAAGAAGAAGGAGTGACGGGATCGGGCGGACCGGTCTCAACTGAATCTGCAATTGCCCTTAATCCTGTCATTGATATCCCAGTGAGCAGCAGCTCTGATGAAGGAAAGATACCTTCTTTGCTATTTTCTGATCAGGAAGATCCGGGTCATGTGCGATACAACCTACGGTCAAGAAAACATCACGGTGCCTCAGACACCACTGTCAGGAGATAAGGAAAGACTTGAATAGAAAGGGTTTGCTAGATTTCGAGTCTGAGGTACTGAGCGAGACACTGGACTGAACTCGTTGAGAGCTGGAACTTTTGTTGTTGTGCTCTGTTTAGAAAGAAAGACTGACACATGTGAACGGCCAGGTTGTACATCGGATTCCTTTGACAACGACGTTTTGTTCTCTTGAGATGAACGATAGGAGTCTGCCTGTGAGACTCTGACAGACACAGGGAGAAGAACCCTCTGGCAGGACGGACTGCTAATCCCGAGTTTAGTTTTGGACTTTTAGTTAGGAATGTACCCTTTTGGTCGTATTGTACCAGAAGAAGAGCGTCCCGTTGTACCACGATATTTGCCGTTTTATGAGCCAATGTTTTCTACTTGGACCATGCGTGTAAAAGTAGCCTTTGTATTAGTAATAGCAGTTATATTAGCTGTTTTTATGAGTATATTCATATATTTAGAGTATAAATATCCTATGCAAGCTATGATGCCCTCTACCATTGCCCCGCCCGAACACTTCATGTTCACCTTAGCACCCCATAAAGAAAGACACCGCCAGACTTATGCAAAGAATGTATTTGTAGAAAGGCTCCCCCAAACCCATAGTACTACCAACATGACCGATTGTTGGGTTTGTGGGCTCTTGCCATCAGTCATGCATAAACACGACTTGTTTCTCTCACTGCCCTTGTCCTACTTAGGTAGCTGTGAAGCATGGTTTCAAATGTTCTCTGCTATGTATAACCATTACGTAGAAAACCCTAAACAATATACAGAAAAGGACGACGGGATGATTTTAGCACACATTGAAACTCACCAGGGATTCCACCCAGCGGGAAATGGGGGGGAGGGATCATTGGACCCAGAGGCCTGTATGAATTTGTACACAGTTAATGAAAATAGTACTTGGTTAAAATATGAACTTTATGATTTTGCTAATTTTAATCATTCACAGTATTTTCAACATTTTGTCGCCAGAAATGTCACTTGTGAGCGCATTGTGCCCGTTCCCATTCTGAATACCTCCTCCGATTTCTATGTACAAGGAATGGGGCATGTGCAAGTTGGAAACAGTGTCTGCAATCATACTTATAGAATGAAGATATTCAGTAGCCCTCCACTGTTGACACCACCAAACGTGTATTTTGTGTGTGGGGAAAATGCTTACACCTGGTTACCGCGAGGATGGGCAGGGCAGTGTTATCTGTCCTTCTTGTACCCCCCTGTATACATAGCACCGTCAGACTATCATAGAACACACCAACTCCATCACGCAAAAGTAGTTTCCAATAGGCAGCGAAGACAGCTCGAGATGACGGAGGTTGATCAGACTGACACCTCCTTGCAACAGTTCACGGACTTTAGTAAAGGATTGGTCCCTTTTTGGGGGCCAATATTCAATAGTAGGGAAATAAGACGATTGTCCAGAATAGTAGAGAACGTCATTAATATCACCACTGATATCATGACCAATATTACGGTAGAGCTTCAGGCCACGAGACCCGTTTCGCTCCAGAACCGGATGGTTCTTGACGTCATCCTGGCTGATCGAGGAGGATCATGCCGGGTGATCGGCAGCTCCTGCTATGTGTATATTCCAGACTCCGCCCCCACAGTTCAATTAGCTATCCAAAAGTTGCATCGCATCGCGGCTGAAATGCACACCGAAAATGGGTCCTAGTCACTCTCTAGCTGGTTCTGGGGGCTTTTGTTGACCTGGGGTTGGAAATTATTGATGACAGCAGCTGGAGCAGCAGGTATCATCTTCACCTGTTGCCTCTGTATGCAATGTGGTCCGGCTTGTTGTTCTTTTTGTGCCACCAAAATGACAGCCATGTTTGTCCCTTCTCTGTCCCTACTAAGATTCATATGCTCCAGCAGGAGATTCGTGAGTTAATCGCCATTGATGAGGAAGTCTTCCAGGATTAGTAATTCCATTTTAGTTAGCTACATCACGCTAAAAGGAGGGTTTGAGGAACCAGAATTCGATTTAGGCCTAGTAAAACATGTAGTTACTTTTAGTAATTAACGTGATGTACCTAGTAGGCTAATGTAGGGACGCAAACACTAATACGCACACAATATGTAATAACTTAGGGATTAGTATACACTATGTTACACGTTTTTGCCTCGACCGGCGCCATTTTGTGGCCTGGTCCACTCACAGCATTAATGAAAACCTATCATTGCATTTAGCTCAAGCCGTTCTCCTGAGAAATAGTACCACTGTAGCTAACTGCTGCTTCTGCACGTTAGGCCTGTCAAGGTTGTAGGAGGGGGTAGGCTGGATAAGCACATTCCAAGGGGTGCTGTGCGGACTCTCTCGGAGTTAGCAGAAGCGAGTTACCCTCACAACCTTGCTATAACGAGCTGGGCTAAACTAAGAGCGCTTTGTCTCCCATATATGGTCTTTCCCCTGCACCAACCTGTACCAACTTGTATTTTTCCTTCTTAGATAACGGTTTTGAAATGTAACAATATATATGTGATCTGTTGATAATGTGCCAGCAGTCTTCTTGGCGGACCTCGTGGGGTTAGGTCGCAAGGAGCTCCTCTGGCAGAGTTTGTTTGTTATAATAAACGATTGAACCTTCTACACTGCCAACTGACTGATTATTGGTAATTGGTATTGGGGCTATTTGTAAGTATGGCTCTATTTGGGTTGTAATACATTTTTCGGTACTTCAACTCAGAGCCAGGCTGCCCCTGGGAAAGCAAGAGTCAAGACCCTCACCAAAGAAAGGTAAGGTAGTGACTGCAGAAATGCTCCAGGTCAACAGCATTGTGCTTCTAGGGCAGGGGTTTCTTCTTAGTGACACTTTCATTGAAGTAAGCAAAGACTACAACTCCCACAATGTAGTTTATAACCAGGACTGGCGTATGCCGTCAGCTGCATGGAGCCATAAGGTCATCGTGAAGGTTTATTCTCACCAAGCTCTTAACAAATGCTATAATTCAATTACGACTCTTTCATTAAGTTATGCATGTGTGCATCTCTTCAATACATTTCTGAGTCATCAATCATACGATTTAATTCCAGAGTCAATTGTGCACGCTCGGATTCGTATATAAACTCTCAGGTATTAATTAAGCAATACAGCCATTGCCCCCATTCGCTACTTGTTCGGAAAAATTCCTCATTTATGCTTCCAGTCATTCATTCACAAATGCAAGCACCCATCTACTGAGTGATTAATACATTCATTGTTGCACGCAACCACCATCTGTCTATCATCCACCCTCCCATGCATCCATTCATCCGAGTGGCGGGAGAGAGTGATTCCTCTCACCATAAAACCAGCCGTCTGAAAGGTGCCCATCCCACAAAATTGACCTTGGCACAGACCTGAGCAAAGGTTAAAAGACACATTTCCGGGGCACCAAGCCATAAACCTGAAGTGAGCAGCCAGCTCGCCACTTGCTACTCTACTCCACTCAAATCTACCCTTCTCCAATCTAGTACCCTCCATTCCAATTTACCCCACTCTATTCCAAACTCCACAGCAACCTTTATAACTCCTAACCACTCTAATCTACCCCATTCCATTCCACTACAATCTACCCCCACTCCAATGTACCACAATTTACCCCACTCCAATCCACCCCATTCCACTCTACCCACTCCACACTACACTACACTCCAATCTACCCCACTCTACTTACTCTAAACTATACCACTCCAATCTACCACACTCCACTCCAAGCTGACCCACTCCACCTCACTCCAAGCTACCCCACCCCACTCTACCCATCTCCAATATACTATTCCCCAATCTACCCCACCCTAAACTACCCCACTGCAATCTACCCTGATCTACTTCACTCTAATCTACCCCACTCCACCCCATCCCACTGCAATCTACCCCACCTCACGCCAATCCACCCCACTCCACTCTTCCCCAACCTATCGCACTCCACTCCAATCTTAACTCTACTCCAATCTATCCAACTCAACTCCAGCACAGTCTACCCCACTCCAATCCACACAATCTACCCCACTCGACTTTACCCAATATACCCCACTCCATTCCATTCTACCTCATGCCTCTGAAATCTACCCCACTCCAGTCCAATGTAACCCAGTCCTCCCAGCCCCAATCTACCCTACCACACTTCACCTCAAACTACTGTATTTCAATCTATCACATCCAGTCCACTCCGTTTCAATCTACTTCACTCCGTTTCCATCTATCCCACCCTAACCCAATCTGCCCCACTTCAATCTACCCCACTCAAATCTACCTCACCTGAACCCAATCTTTCCCACACCACTCTATCCAACTCCACTCCAATCTACCCAGGTCCAAACTACCAAACTCCTATTTCTCTCCAATCTTCCCTACTTTGCTGGAATCTCCTGTACCATAATCCACTCACTCTATCGAACTCCAAACTACCACACTCCACTCTAATCTACTCCCCTCCACTCCCAACTACCCCACTCTAATCTACCCCAAACCACTGCACTCCACGCTTCCCTAATCTACCCCTCTTCACACCAATGTACCCCAATATGTCCCACTCCACTCCAATCTACCCACTCTATCCCAATTCAATCTAACCTATTCCCAATCTACCTCAATCTAATCCACTCCAACCTACTCCACCCCTCCCCATTTACCCATCAACACTCCAATCCACCCCACTCCCCCACACCACTCCAATCCACCCCTCTATTCCATTCCACCCTACAATAATCTAACCAGTCTACCCCACTGCAATCTACCTGAATCCACTAGTCTACTCCACTCCAATCTATCCCATTCCACTCCAATCTATCCCAATATATAACACTCCACCCCAATCTACCCTACTCCTATCAGCTTCACACTGTCCCAATCTACCCTATCCCCACTCCACCCCAATCTACCACAGTACAATCTATCACACTGATTTACCCAACTCCTCCACCCCACTCTACCCCAACACATTATACCCTAAACTACTCCACTCCACTAACTTTTAGTCATGCTGAATAGCAGCCGAACTGGAGCACACCATAGCTATAACACATTGCCACAGCCATTAAGCATATAGCTTTCGCATAGACGCGACCTGTTGGCTTGGCCAATGCTTGTTAAGCTTTTTTGTTGTTTACAATACCTTTTGCAGTAAGCGAAACCTGAAATTGAACACGTGGAGCGTAAATGTAAAGAAAAAGAAGTAGTACGACAGGGGAAGTGGCTTATAAATGTAGACGCATCAGGGAAATTAACTACGAAATTCGGTCAATAAGAAAACCTTTTAGCCAGCAAATTCATAATCATCAGGAAAAGCAGAACAAAGCGCGTAGATAGGATGCGGGCGTGTATACAGCACAGATTCACCCGGATGACACTGACACCCGCATACGACTAGATCCTACTGACACTTTTCCTATTATCCCACATAAGAGATTAGTGATCACAAAGAAAATAAATACGCATGCCCAAGTGGGGTGTCGGGGTGCGCGTGCGTTGAAAAGTAGTATTGTGGTGAACTTCATGTAATTTAAAATAAAAAGAAGTGCATCCCCATCCTTTGTATGCTAAAACCAGCGTGCGCACATGTAAGTGTTTCTAAACGGAGCATGCGCAGATGCTAGCGTAGCAACTGAGCATTGCACATAGATCAGTGTCCCTTATCCAAGGTTGAGCAATCACTCAGCTGCCTAATCGGAGTCTGAACTGGGGAAAAACGGAGCTACCAGGTACTTTAAAGATAATTCAGTGAGGACAATGTGTGTGCCGAGTCTCTGTACCCTCTGCGCGCGTCATACGGGGAGATTTGTTGTGTAGGTGCAGGACTCAGGGATGTTCACTGAGAGGCAGCTTTCTGTTTTTGGGAATGAAGATGTATCAAACAATAATCATGACAGCTTTATACGGCGGAATATTAGCGCTCTAAAGAGCGGCTGTTAATATTACCTAATTTACTAGTAGGTTGTTTTGCCTAGTCACTGAGATTGAGATGCGTGTGGGGACAGGAGCTGTTTTTAATGATAGAAGTAGTGCTTCATATAGCCTTTTTTGTTTGTATTGTATTGTAATTGCATTTACATACGTCTTACTACCACTGACGAGGCATTGAAGCGCTTTTTCGGCGAGTAGCCTGCTACTCCGGGACCCATAGAGGATTTGTGTTGAATTAGTATAGTGAAACATGCAAGTACATTGTAAGTGGTGGATAGATTAGTCAGTTATTTGGATTTGGAATGATAGCAGAAAGATAGAGGAGGAAAAAGGTTTGTATTTATGTAGCGCTTGTGGGGTGTTGACGCATGCTTTTCAGGAGGCCCATAAAGGATTAGTGGTGAATTAATATGGTGAAATATGAAGTAATTTCAGTTGTGAATATTAGTCAGTTATTTGGAGTGAGAAGGATAGCGGAGGGATAAAAGGGGAAGAAAGGTTTGCATTCATATAGCACTTGTTACCCCTAATGGGTGTTGAAGCTTTTTTCCGGCGAGTAGCACACCACTCCGGAACCCATAAAGGATTAGTGTTGAAAATTAGTATAGTAAAATATGAAGTAATTTGAGTAGTGGATATGTTAGTCAGTTATTTGGGTAGAGTAAGTAAGTAAATCGTTTATTGTGATGATTATTTAAAATCTTACAATATTACACATCTCAGACAACGACTAAAAACTGTGTTCTCGAATAAAAACACTAAAAATGTCATTTTGTAAGTAATTAAATATCTACAATAGGCATTACATCTAATTTGCTTTTGACTATCATTTAAAACTTCACAAAGATAGCGTTTAAAATAATGTCGTTCGAATTCATGCAATTGATCAAGGCCTGTCTACATGTCCTTATGCCACGTACTTTGAAGGGAAACTTTAGTAACGATTTCCGCTCCTGTAAAAACGTAGGGCAGATACAGAGAAGATGAAGCATATCTTCCTCACCGTTGTTACACAGTCTGCATTTATTTTGGGTTGTCGGTCTCTCCCACGGGGGAAGGTGACATAGGCCTGGCATGGTTCCAAATCTGGCTTTGAGGAGGACCTGTTTTTTTTTTTCTGTCCATGGTGTTATTTGGGTAGAGAAGGGTAGGTGGCGGGATAGAAGAGGGAAAGAGGTTTGTATTTATATAGCGCTTACTACCCCTGATGGGGATTTGAAGCGCAAGTAGCACGCTACTCTGGAACCCATCAGGATTAGTGTAGAATTAGTATGGTGAAACATGAAAGTAATTTTAGTGGTGGATATGTTAGTCAGTTATTTGGATTGAGAAGGGTTGGGGAGGGATAGAAAAGATGGAAGAGTTTAGAAAGGTTTGTTTTAGGGGATCAGTATAGTAAAAGCGGTGTCAGATGATGCAAGGAGGGGTAGAGTAGGAGAGAGTTTAGAAAGGGTTATTTTGGGGATCATAGAAGTGGTATGGGGTTTGGGATAAATGAGAGAGTGGATGTGGAGGATATATTGATATATGTATAGAGTGAGAGATAGGGTAGTGCATTGGAAAGAGTAGTATAAAGAAGATTGAGATGAGTCAGAAGTTTGGGCTAGAAGATATATTGAGCGAAGTATAGGCTGAGAAATAGGGTAGTGCATTGGAAGTACTAAATTAGAAGAAAGTGATAAATATATAGATCCATAAGTACATTGAAAGTATATAGATGCATAAAGGAGGTAAGTATAATGGGCAGCATTTCTGGCCCTGGTCAGTCTCTAACAGGCTCAAACAGGCTACTTCCCTTGTCTTTTCTGCCCTTAACAGGCTCAAACAGGCAACTGCCTTTGTCCTCTCTGCCCTTAACCAGCTCAAACAGGCAACTGCCCTTGTCCTCTCTGCCCTTAACAGGCTCAAACAGGCAACTGACCTTGTCCTCTCTGCCCTTAACAGGCTCAAACAGGCAACTGCCCTTGTCCTCTCTGCCCTTAGCCTCAACGCCGGGCTGGGACGCCCTAACACCTGGCCTTTTATAGCCCTAGTAATCAGGTGACACCTTAAGCTAATGGGAACCCTAGCACTATCCAACCACAACACTAGCCCTAAAATCTAGAACCAATAGGAGACCAGGACCTTACAGCCAATCTTAGCCCTAGTCCAAGCACCCAATCAGTTCAATAATCCTGATCTCTACTTCCAATAGAGGCCCTAGCACTACCAGTAGTCCCAACCGAAGTCCAAGCAACCAATGGCACAGGAAGCCCTAGTTACTACTTCCAATAGAAAGCCTAACACCACTCTTAGTCCCACAACTAGTCCAGCAACCAATCACACCAGAAGCCCTAATTGCTACTTCCAATTAAAGGTCTAACCCTAGCCTTAGTCCCATCCTACTCCCAACAACCAATAACATAGGAAGCCCTAGTCCCTACTTCCAAAAGAAATCCTAACCTTAGCCCTACTCCCAACCCTACATTGATTGAATCACATACCCAGAAAGCAATTGGAACCCTCAAATACCCAACCAATGAGGACACCAACCCTAATCTAATCGAAATACCAGATACAACCACTAATCGGTGTTCACATGTACCGACCACTAGCAGACCATATAAGGTCCCAGCAACCTCAGACAAGGTTTGCTGGCCAGGGAGTTGAAAGCTGCTTCTCCTGTCAGAATGTCCTAGGAGCAGACAGGCTTAATCCACACTTTGGACTTCTGCAGGTAAAGGCCACACTAACTTGAAATCTAATAATACTGTTTGAATAAAACGTTACTCCCTCTCCCCGCCAAAAAACGAAGTGCACAGTCCCTAGTAAACACAGTTTATACAGCTCACAGAAGCACCCTATGATGTAGAATATCCCTGTTGCTGGGGGGAGGGGGCAGGGGGGCTGGTTTCACTGGTTTGTGAACACAAAATGGTGGCTGGGGGTGCACTGATTTAACAAACAGGTCTTAGCACAGAGCAAAGGAGACATTTGGAGGGAAAACTGAATTGTCACCAGGAATGAGAGGGATAAACTACAGAGTTTGGATTGCAAATCCCACAATTCAACACGTTAAATGGAAGCAATCATAGGTAGGAAAAAACACAAGTTTAAAACACAAAACCGGTGATAAAATATGCAATAACAGGCAGGTTAAAACTACAATTTTAAACTGTAACAACCACAGGCAAAGACAGTAATCCCAGAATGGGAAAACAGTTTTTTAAACAACTTTTGTTTTGGGGAAGAGACAGCACTAGTCTGCCTCATTACCACTTCCTGGACTTTGCTCACTGCAATCTGGGGCACAGGTAGGCTGAAACTCACACGGAGGAGAATGATTTGGGGTGCACCCAGCAAAGCCTTAAGGGGCCTGGGCAGGTGTGAGGGGAGGGTTCAGAGTTGCCTGGCTGAATAGCCAATCCCCAGTCCTGGGTCTGCTAGCCTGTGGGTGGGGGCTGGGGAGCTGCTTCTCCTGTTCAGAATCTTCTAGGAGAAAGACGGGCTAAATCCACACTTTGGACTTCTGCAGGTAAAGGCCTCACTAACTTGAAATATAACAATACTGTTTGAATAAAACTTTACTCCCTCTCCTGGCCAAAAAAGTGAAGTGCACAGTCCCTAGTAAACCGTTTAAATAGCTCACAGACGCACCCTCGGATGTAAAATATCCCTGTTGCTGGGGGGGGCGGGGGGGAGGCAGGGGGGCTGGTTTCACTGGCTTGTAAACACAAAATGGTGGCTGGGTGTGCTCTGTTTTAGCATACAGGTCAAAGCACAGAGCAGAGGAGACATTTGGAGTGAAAACTGAATTGTCACCAGGAATGAGAGGGATAAACTACAGAGTTTGGACTGCAAATCCCACAAGTCAACATGTTAAATGGAAGCAATCATGGGCAGGAAAAAAGACAAGTTTAAAACACAAAACAGGTGATAAAATATGCAATCAAAGGCAGGGTAAAACTACAATTTAAAATTGATAGTAATCACAAAAAGGGAAAATCGTTTTTTTAACAATTTTTGTTTTGGGGAAGAGACAGCACTAGTCTACCTCCTTACCACTTCCTGGACTCAGCTCACTGCAATCTGGGGCACAGATAGGCTACAGCTCACAAGATGGAGGAGAATGATTTGGGGTGCACCCAGCAAAGCCTTAAGAGGCCTAGGCAGGTGTGAGGGGAGGGCTCAGAGTTGCCTGGTAGCTGAATAGCCAATCCCCAGTCCCTGGGTCTGCTGGTCTGGGGGTGGGGGTGGGGGCAGGGGAGCTGCTTCTCCTGTTCAGAATCTCCTAGGAGACAGACAGGCTCAATTCACACTTTGGACTTTTGCAGGTAAAGGCCTCACTAACTTGAAATCTAACAATACTGTTTGAATAAAACTTTACTCCTTCTCCTGACCAGAAAATGAAGTACACAGTCCCTGGTAAACACAGTTTAAACAGCTCACAGAAGCACCCTCTGATGTAGAATATCCCTGTTGCTGGGGAGTGGGGGAAGCAGGGGGGCTGGTTTCACTGGCTTGTGAACACAAAAAGGTGGCTGGGGTGCACTGTTTTAACATACAGGGCTTAGCACAGAGCAAAGGAGACATTTTGAGGGAAAACTGAATTGTCACCAGGAATGAAAGGGATAAACTACAGAGTTTGGACTGCAAATCACACAATTCAACACGTTAAATGGAAGCAATCATGGGAAGGAAAAACCACAAGTTTAAAACACAAACAGGTGATAAAATATGCAATCACAGGAAAGTTAAAACTACAATTTTAAACAGTAAAAACTCCAGGCACTTTGCCCGCTCTAAGCACTGTAAATAACAGCTCTTGTTATGACCCATTGAATGATACGTCATTTTGTTTTGGCTATTTAATGGACTGCGTGTTAGGACAGGTGTTATTTTAAAAAATCAGCTAGCACTTCATATTAAGTGCCCCCTTTTGAATGTAGTAAATAACAGCTGCTGTTACAACCCACTTTAATAAAACATCACATTGGCATTTTCCCAAAGGAGGACTGTCACCCAGTCGTTACTTGCATCACTAACACTAACTTTTGCCCAGCAGGCTAAAAATGAAAAACAGAAAAGAGATGCCCCAGCGGAGTTCAGATCAGGTGGGTGTCATTTCCTTTCACTCACATTAGTATTTTCTATTGCATGCGTGATGTACTGATATTGCTAAACATGTTGAAAATCGTTTGTTCTTTCATCAGTGTAGGTTGTAGTATGTCACCCATTATTAAATTATATGTGTGATTTATTTTTAAGTCGGGTATGGTTGATGGACTGTGCAGTATTACCAAAAATCATGCAACCTCACAAATAGATACGTACATTCTGTTGTGTACCTGCAGTTGGAAACACACAGTCACAAACCACCATGTCCACTTGCTGCTCTGCTAGTGTGTTTTCTTTCGCCTCCCCAGCCTTTGTCCCTCCTTGACTCTGACCCTGACTCTGTCCTAGGAGTAAGCCACCAGCATCAAAGGACTCAGGCTCGCTGCCCTCAAGCTGTCCCGCTACTGGAAGTGTTTTTTCTAGAGTTTTTGTTGGACTTGGGCCATTTTGGCAGGCTCACCCCTAAACGTTTTGCCTTTAGCCTCTGGTAGTGATTTTAGGCCTCTGCGCACTTTAGCACTGTGGCCCAGTGTAAGGTGTGTGCGCACTCTGAGTGGGTGTGCTGAGAGTGGCCTGCCCGCCCATAGGAATGCATGGGGGATATGTGTGCCCGTGGTAATTCCTGATGTGTGGGGAGTGCAGGGTTGAGTTTGGTATGTGCCAACTTGTGAGATTAAATGCTGCGCGATGATGTGCACAGATTTATTGTATCTAGTGTGGAAGTGCCACTTCTAGAAGTTGGCATGTCTGGGCAGTGAATGTGAATTGACTGTCTGGCTTGTGATTGGCTGGAGCTGGCTGGTGTGCCTGGCTCCAGGAGTTAGGATGGGTCTGCCCCGGTTGTGAATGGAGAGATCTGCATGTTGATAGGAGGGAGGAGTGCACCTGGGACCTGAATAGGGCTGGGCCTTCCCTCCACAATGCTGGCTCCACTCCCTGTGGTGTGTCCGATGTCCCTGACCCACCCTGTGAATAGGCAGAGGGGCTGAGCAAAACAAAGTGCTCAAGAACCAGTTGCATCTGGTGCGCTCCTTGCCTGCACCTTTGGAAACAAAGGGACTCTGTTTATAAAAAGGGGCTGTGACCCCATGAAAAATGTTCTTGTTCCTATTTGAATCTACCAGGGGCGTGCTGCTGCTGGGGCTCAGGGGAAGGCTTGCCTCCCTGGGCTCTGCCCTGCCCCTGGATGCATTGAAGACTTGTTTTCCTTGGGATCCTCCTGCTTTGCCCCAGGATCCCTTCTTTACCTGTTAGGACCTTTTGCCTCCACAGCGCTGTGCTGCAATGCTTCCCAGAGGAATTCCCCCTGCCTGGGGATTCACCCCTGTTTTGCTCCTGGCGGGTGCCCACCCCGCTTATTTTTAGGTCTCGGGACCGTTAAGCTGCGAAGCAGCTTCCGGTCAGGAAAATTAATGTCCTCTAGTGGGGCTTCAGAATCCGCCTCCCTGCTCTGTCTCTCCACCATTGGCTGGCTTCCTGAAAGGAGGCCAGCCATTGGAGGAGAGAGCCGTCCCTCCAAATAAGCTCCGTTCGGGGGCGTGATTTTTTGTATTCTTTAGCCCTGTGACGTCGTCTGTCACTCAGGGCGCAAAAAACACGCCCCCGAATCTGAAAATGGCGGCGCTTTTCTTTAGGCCATTTCTCAACAACAGCCGCCCCAAGAAGTCGCAGCCTCCTCCACCTGGCAGTCTCTGTGTGCCCATTTTCCATTTGCGAGAAAGAATCGAATCGGCAGCCCCTGCACGTGCGCCGTTCCCCCCCTCCCCCCCCCTCCTGTCAGCCGTGCTTCATGCTTAAGTATGCACGCGAGTCGAGGTCAGAGAGCGGGCTTCGCGTTTCCCTGAGTTAAATGGTACCCCAGCTTTGCTGTTTTCTGCCTCAGAGAAACCCGAATTATACGGCGTCACGTCCTATACCCTCATTCATTGCCTTATCAGCTGCCGAGATTCACGCTAAGCAACTAACGTTTCAAGTGCCATGCCGCGAAGCTTCTGTGTTCATTCCGAATGAATGTCCTCTCCTCATATTAACTGCAGTGCGAGGCCACTCTTGATCCGCTAAGAAAGGGGGGAGGGAGCGGCGCCTCAAGGAAACCGTTGCATCTTATTCCATTTCTAAACACTGCTTTCTACGCATGACCGTATTTTCTCAGGTGGCCTCCACTTACCGGAGCTTTGTTCGACACAACCACGGGGCCGCCCTGCTACCCTAGCATTCACCACTGTGTGGCTAGAAATTCAGAGCTACTACCTGGCCGGTATTTGCAAAGTAACGATAATACTTTCGATTTGACGCACTTTTTCACTCAGCCATTCCAGAATAGCAAATGCTACCTACAAACCGTGCAGACATAATTGTTTTAGCGATTTCAAAATGAGGTACCGACAGTTTTCACTGGCAGGCTTCTTGCAAATAGCATTGAAATACATGTGACTTGAAGGGGTATGTATACATTTTCTGTTGAATTATCCCTGTGATTTGATTCAAATATCAACATAGGAGAATTAAGTATAAATTAGTTATGGTTTCTAGTTTATAGTCCCATCATATGAGGCTACAGTGAGTTACAACTTTCATTATTCGAATGGGTGTGCGATTGAACAATGGAGGAGGTTGCCCTTGAACCGCTAGAAAACTGCTAGCACCAGACCAAACATTGTCCTGTAGAATCAGAATGTATGTTACAAAGTAATGACAGTAGTGCACATCTTAGAATCTGGGTGCAATCTGATGCTGTGATTCTCAATTAACAGATCCAGAAGAGTGAAAACGTAAGCATCTCTAAGCAGTATATTAACCAATTCACGTAATTTGGAAGAGGATACTTACACACTGTAACCTTCACATTACAATCAGCCTGGTCACTTCTTTGTGGCTATCACTTGTTTTTATGTTTAAATGGGAATCGAGTTGCTTTAGTGCAAAAAGCCACGAGTGTGTGCCATCACCAGGGCACTTGTCAGGTGACTGACTGCCCGTGTGACCTGCGGCACAACACGGTATTTGATTAACTGGATACAAATCCATGTAAAATTCGTAAACTTAGCGATAAAAATGTTGCTTTACATTTTTCTCTTTCGATGGGTCACTCGCCAGCCTCGAACAGCTCAGCTCTAGTGTATTGAAATGTGCACAGTTGTTGTCGTGTTTTGTTACACACACCTTTGCACTTCTGACGCTGCTCGGCAGCGATCACGGCTTCCAGGGCCCGTCCCTGCACACGACGGGCTCACGGCTGAACCCGCCACCCGGGCCTCCCGCCCGAGGCCTACAAAACCCGCCTGTCCAGTCACGCGGACCCTGCAGATTTCCATAACAGAGCAGTGTCGGAGCTCATGCATCTCATCTGCAGAAGCATACGCGCCGCCCCAGGCGGACTCCCCTTTATAAGACTGGATAGGGCCACACAGCGCGGGAACTATAGTTCAGTCTTCAGTGGGAAAAGGTTCGCACTAGAAAAGCGTGTCTTTAACGACCCGAACATCCTTTTCTGCCAATATCGTGTTTATTATGATGCTACACTATTACAGCTAGTGAGGTAGCTCAGTGAGTTAATGCGCATTTCTAATGCAGCAGGTGCATCAGCCCACTGGCTTGTGCTGCTACCACTGGGCTTGAGAGATTTGCATTGTGACTCCGTGTATTGAACGCTCATTGCTGAACTATGCGGTAATCTGCAGGGCACTACCTCAGAAGCGAATCAAATAGAATCAGCCTTTCATCCTTCAGAGGTCAGTCAACTCCATTATCATAAAACAGGCAACAATTTCCCCTGTTGATTACAGCCTTCCAAATGGCAAGTGTGTCTTATGAAACTCAAATAAATACACATAGATACATACATATCTTCCAGTCATAGATGCAAAGCACCTGGACAGCACGGTGGGTGAATGCAGCTGCTCAGTAACTGTGAAGGTCCAAATCCCAGCACTTAAGTGCATGTGTCTGGAGGAGAGGTACCTGTTCTACGAGTTGATGGTGCAACAACCCTCCTCTTTTGCCTTTTCTTCGTGGGCGGGGGGTTGCCTGAGAGCACACCAGATGTAGGCCAACAAGCAGGGAGTCAGTCAGCACAGAGGCTCATTAGTGCAACAGGTTAATTATACAGTCCCCAGCTGAACCAACGGACTTCGGGAACCACACCTCCCACACAGTTCCGGTACTGGTGCACTACCTCCTAAGTGTCAGTTGTTGCTCGACACCACTGCTGAGCAGAGATGCATAAACATAAGCCACTGGGTGGTGCACCCACAAAAAATCTAATATTCCTTTTGTATGTTAGTTATTTACTTTATTGCAAGTATTAGATTTATTTACTTTATTGCAAGTATTAGATTTTCTTCAATCACAGCACAGGTTGCAGCCAACGCGTTTCGCTCAGTTAAACTGAACTTTCTCCTTTTCTCGCAGTTTTGTAAACTATAGGGAAAACTGGTGATTTTAAATAAATAAAGTTGCTTCGCCGTGCGGTCTTGGGAGGTGGGAGGGGTCTGACAGTGCAGTTGATGTTAAATTAATAAAGGTGCTTCGACGTACTGTGTTGGGAGACGGGAAAGATCTGAAAGTGCTGGTTATGGTACATCAATAAAGGCGCTTCACCATGCTTTCGGGAGCCAGGAAGGGTCTGAAAGCGCTGTGTCATTAAATAAATAAAGGCGCATTGCCGTATTGTGTTGGGAGGCGGGAGGGGTCTAAAAACGCTGGTGATATTCATTAACTAAAGGGGCTTTAATGTGCTGTGTTGGGAATGGTCTGAAATCACCAGTGATGTTAAATAAATAAAGGTGTTTTGACATGCTGAGTTTGGAGGTGGGAGGGGTATGAAAGCGCTGGTGATATTAATTAAATAAAGGCGCTTCGCCATGCTGAGTTGGGAGGGGTCCGAAAGCTCTATAATAGTATCTTCAAGAGATGCGTCAGGTGAGAAGGGCATGAAGGGTACAATGAGAATGGAAAAGGAGTAAGAAGAGGGTGAGAGACATTGGGCACCGAATCACTCACCACGTAGGCGGCTCCGCCCTCCCCGTTATGGGTCTTGGACTCTTGGACTCTGGGATGGAGAAGTGCATGTCCCCTGTTCTGCTGCTTTCCAGGCACGGCACGCACACCCTGTAATTGCACAGCATATGGCACGGGGAGAGTGTTGTGCATGCGGGTATTGTGGCTTAATAGCTACGCACCCTTAAATCCAGGATGGAGACAGCACTCACAGCATAACCAGGGGCACGACCTTCTGTTTAAAAGCAAAACGAGCATGGGTGCTAGTGTTAAAAGTGCGCGCCCGTTATGAAAACTGAAAGCCTGCATTTGAAAAGCAGGAGGCAGAAGTCAATTTACAAATTCCCCGTCCTTTGTTCCCCAAAAAACAGGTTTTAGAAGACATCTGTCGAGTTTTCTTATAATTTTGCCTGATTGAAATGGCAAGTTTCTTCACGTGCTAGTGCTTTCTTGAGGTTTCTCACAGGGTGATTTCCACAGGACTGTGGGGTCTTTACTCACGCTGACCTCAGTAGGGACTCTCTCCACACACTGTCAGCCAGGGGGCTCCCCACTAAAACACAGTGTGAGCGGCCAAAGTGAGGTCAGGACATGGCTTAATACCATGCACTAATGGTGGGTGTGCTTCAAAAGTGCACTCACTCACCCCTCACGTACACTCTGTTAGCAACACACAGTCAGCAAGGGGGCTTCAGAAGTGCACTCACTCGTTGCTTGTGTGCGTGAGCTCCTCAACCCCTCCCCCCTCGTTGCTTGTGTGTGCGTGAGCCCCTCCCCCCTTTTGTGCATGAGCTCCTCACCCCCCTCCTCGTTGCTTGTGTGCATGAGCTCCTCACCCCCTCCCCCCTCGTTGCTTGTGTGCGTAAGCTCCTCACCGCCCTCCCCCCTCGTGGCTTCTGCGTGCGTGATCTCCTCACCCCCCTCGTGGCTTCTGCGTGCGTGAGCTCCTACACCCCCCCTCGTTGCTTGTGTGTGCGTGAGCTCCTCACTCCCCCCTCGTTGCCTTTTCCTTTTGATAAGGTGGTGTAATGATAGTTAGTGCTTGTGCTGCGTTACCACCCCTGGCTGTGCTTGCTCCCCTGCCCCCTGGCTGTGCTTGCTCCCCTGCCCCCTGGCTGTGCTTGCTCCCCTGCCCCCTGGCTGTGCTTGCTCCCCTGCCCCCTGGCTGTGCTTGCTCCCCTGCCCCCTGGCTGTGCTTGCTCCCTTGCCCCCTGGCTGTGCATGCTCCCCTGCCCCCTGGCTGTGCTTGCTTCCCTGCCCCCTCGCTGTGCTTCCTCTCCTGTGTGTGTATGTGGCTCTGGGTGTGTGTGCGGGGCTCTGGGTGTGTGTGTGGGGCTCTGGGTGTGTGTGTGGGGTTCTGGGTGTGTGTGTGGGGCTCTGGGTGTGGGGCTCTGTGTGTGGGGCTCTGTGTGTGTGTGGCTGTGTGTGTGCGTCTGTGGCTCTGTGTGTGTGGCTCTGTGTGTGTGTGTGTGGCTCTGTGTGGATAGCTTTTTTGTAGGTGGCTCTATGTGTGGGTGACTCTGTCTGTGTGAGGGTAGCTCTGTGTAGGGGGCTCTATGTGAGTGGCTCTGTGTGGGTGGCTCTGTATGTGTGTGTGGGTCGCTTTGTGTGTGTGGCTCTGTGTGTGTGTGGCTCTGTGTGGATAGCTTTTTTTGTAGGTGGCTCTATGTGTGGGTGGCTCTGTCTGTGTGAGGGTAGCTCTGTGTAGGGGGCTCTATGTGAATGACTCTGTGTGAGTGGCTCTGTGTGGGTGGCTCTGTATGTGTGTGTGGGTCGCTTTGTGTTTGTGGCTCTGTGTGGGTGTAAATGCAATAGGTCATGCATTTGCGAGCGAGTAAGCTATTGGCATTGTAAATGACAATGCCATTTATTTAACGATTAAGCTATTGGCAATGTGAATGACAATGCCATTTATTTATGATAAAAAAAAAAATGTCATGAGCAATGCCAATAGCTCTACCTTTAATGATGCCGAGACCATTGCATTGTAAATGCTTGTTGTGTTTACTTGCAGGTGCCCACCCTGCCTTATGCCTGCTTATTTTTCGCCCCGTGCGCAGGTGCCCATCCTGCGCCTTCATTTTTATTTAATAATTAATAGCAGGAGCCTACTCCGCTTTATGGGGCTTTTATTTAAATTGTACGGGTGCCCGCCCCGCATTTTGTTACATATATCGCGGGTGCCTACCCCGCTTTATATTTTGAATTAGAGGGAACCTACCCCTCGCTTGTCCGCGATTAAGCATCACCGCCGCGGCCCCGTTCGGCTGACCCGGAAGACAGGCACTCCTGCCCGTGACAGGGACGGGGCCTGCCGTCGGGCCGGAAGAGCCGTGAGGGTTGCGTGGCTCCCATGAGCTGTGGGGAGCCTTGGAAGCAGAGTGCAGCCGCAATGTCCGATAGCCCCGGGTAAAGTGAGGAGAAGTCCGGGGCCTCGCGACACCTACCTCAAAGCCCCGGTCCCAGGAAAGGGACCGGGTGACATACTATGCCCGACGAGGCGGGGCTTCCGTGTGAGAGAGAGCCCCGGGTCATTCCGCCACACTCGAAGGAGGCTGATAGGCGAGTGGAGTCCAACGAGGCCCCGGTGAGTACAGGCGGATGCCTACATTGCTTGGGGGGGTTGGTGTCTGGGCACATGATTGGTGCCCGCCCCCTGGACCCATGACAGTGCTTTGGTCCCCTGAGCGGCCCGCTTGCTAGAGGGCCGCTCCAACGTTTTGCTAATCATGTTACGAGCCGGATGGCTCCAACGTGCCCACCATTTATTTAAAGTCCCTGTGTGGAAGGGCTTAGGGGTACCATTTGATTACTGCTGCAACTCTTGGGGCAAGTATTTTCCTCTATATTGGCCTCATTATTTTCAGAGCCTATGGCTCCACCTTGGGCCCATTTCTTGAAAGCACCAGCGTGCTCCCCAGTGTTTTGGGGGCCAGTTATTTCCCTAGTTGGCGCACAATCAGTTCAGGAGCCAGAGTGCTCCAAGACAGATGTTTTCCTTTAGAGCCAGATGGCTCCAACGCTTTCCACATTTGTCATAGGGGCCAGTGAGAGCCCATGCCGCAGTTTTGCTTTCACAGCTGCCCAGCAAGTAGTGGGCAGATTCACCGTTTAGGTTCTTCGATTCTTTTAGGGGACACGTTCATTAACCCAGGAGTGAGACACACTCCTTCGCCCCTACCTTGGCCTGCACAGCTGTGCAGCACTTAGTGCCAGCTGCAACGTTTAGGCCCTTCTTTTCAGACTCCCAGCTGCTCAGCAAGTGGTGGGCAGCTGCCACGTTTAGGTTTTGCCCAGTGGCGCACCCTTAACCTTCGCTGCTTAGGCAGCAGCCCTAACTATGTGGACAGAGGGCATTTGAGCCCCTTAGAGATGGCCAGTTGGCCCAGGGAACTATTAGGTTTGTAGGGCGCAAGGCCTTAATGTCATTTTTATATAGGTGCTAGGAAATGAAATGTTTGTAGAATGTTCTATTCACCTTGATTTATGCTCATAGATGTGCTTTTATGATTGCTAGGTTTGACCTACTGTCTTGTGTTTTATTTCTCTACTGTGGTCTAGGTTTGATGTATTCCCTACTACAGGTTATGTTCTTAAGTTTATTTCCTAATGCAAGCTATGTTTAGGAGATTATGGTTTATCCTATTTTAGCTTATGAGGTTGGCGCAGAATAGAGTTCTCGCCTTATGTGATACTGTGCCTGTTATGATTTATATTACAGGTTGACGCTGAGTATAGTATCTGCCAGTGATTACTGGCTGTGTTCTAAGTTCATATATATTCTTACTTTTTACTATTTCTTTACCAAGTGCTAATTCTGACAGTGGCCACGTGGCACTGTCCTGTGTAAATAATCCCTTGTAAATATTGCCTGTGCCAGTTGGCACAGTGTATATTGTGTGATTACTATCTGATGTGTTTTTATTATAATACAAAGGCTATTTTTATATAACCTTGTGTGGAGTTCCTTTTGTGGTGTGCCTAGTGTGTTTTTACTGTGTGTGTTGTGCAAATGCTTTACACATCACCACCGAGATAAGCCTAACTGCTCGTGCCAAGCTACCAAGGGGGTGAGCAGGGATTATCTTTGGCGTGTAACTCCCTTTCCCTGACTAGAGTGGTGGTCTCTGCCTGGCTTTGGCGCAAACCTTAGCCAACCAGTGATCCCCAATTTCTAACAGTTTTATATAGTGCAAACTAGACCAGAAGATATTGGGTATCAGAGCGCTTTACATGAGCACCAGTTTCGTTACAGACTGACACATTATTATTATTTTTTTTTATAAGGCACAGGGAGATTAAGTGATTTGTCCAGAATCACAAGATGTTGAGTGTGAGAAGTTGGCCTGGTATAGGCTTTCCACTAGTTCTAGTGGGCACCTTGCACTAGTCCAAACAACCTTTATTGATGATAGGTTTAAAGACAACCTTTATTGAAAGCTATCCTAGTGGTAGCTATGGAGAGCAGCCTTCAGGCTAAGTCTTGAAGGAGTGTAAAGCAACTTAGTTTACCAGATTATAACCCCTTGAATGACCAACTGAAAGGAGAACCACACAAGGTGTACATAAAATATATGTGTTTATTACGAAACACTCTCTACTAACCTCTATATGAGATTAGAGAACAAGATACACAATATCAACACTTTAGAACTTCAGTAAAACGCACAATATACAATGGGCCCCGGGGGGAGACCAAACCATATATTAAGAAACTGGTATAAGAACCACAACTTGACTAGAAACAGTGCCTAGAGTACGTAGAATCGCTAGGACCCCAAGGAACCACCCAAGGTAGTGACACATGGGACCCACAGGGGACACGTGCAGCGGGAGAACACAGCTGCAAGCTCCGTTAGCTTCTATGGGAAAAGTCGTGGTTGGAATTTTAAAGTTTAAGGAAACTTAGGAGAGGACTTTGAGCAAACCGCTCTAGACTTAGGGGTTTCCAGGGCCAACACCCACAGGAGCACCAGAGTACTTAAGTTACCTCACCCAGGGAAGCAGGGTGCATAGGTGTCAAATGGTGTCGCGTCGTCGTTTTCAATGGCGACCAGCTGCAAAGTGCTGCTGCCTGGAAGAAGGAAAGTGTCCGGACAGATCCAAGCCTTGATCTAGAATGTGAGGAACCTGAAAACAGAGGGGACAGAGTCTGGGTCACTTGCCAGTGACCAGGGGCACTATAGATGAATACCCACTGATGTCGGGTGCTTCAGGTGCGAAGATGTGAAGCTTGACTCTGCAGCCACAAGGACCAGGTGGCGTCAACGATGACCAGGAGCTGAATTTGAGCCGTCCCACGAAAGATGTCGAGTGCTGCGGTGTCAGTGCTCGGATTGAACACAACAAGCCTTGGCAACAGCAACCCACGCAGGAAGAGAAAAGATGCTTTGGTGCAGACCAGCAAGGTCAGGGCGACTCCCCAAGTGGTGGAGAGTCAGGGCACATCTGGAGCAACCAGGGAAGCCAGTTGAAAGTTAGAGTTGCCTTCACAGGGACCCACCAGTCGAAGGACCAGGGATCGCGAAGGGACCTCAAGAGAAATCACACAATACCAGCCCACGGGACACTCAGTGGGTGTAGGCCAGTAATCTTCTGTGGAAACGCTGCTCGGGGCTTGGACTACAAGTAGCCCACTGCACAGCCTCAAGGATCGCCAAGAAGCGTATGCACTTGCAAATGTGCAGGGTGACCAGGGGTTTTGGTTCCCATGAGGGCTAGGGGTCTCAGCCTTGCTGGGAGCTTGGGTCGGCTCTGGGAAGTCTGGGGACCTATCTCCTGTGTTTCAAATTCTTAGGAGTCCGGCAGGAGCTTCGGAGATACAAACCGGTCAGATATGTCTTAGGTGCCTGCCAAGTAAGGGAGTAACTCCTTTACTCCAAGGGAGATTCTTCAGTTATCTAGCCCTTTGTAGATCGTCGAAGTTCCAGGATTATGTGTCAGAGTTTCGCCCAGGTAAATCCAAAGTCCTGTAGTCAGGGGTTCCTACTTTATACCCAAGGAAGGGGTGGGACAAACTCTGGGGACCCACCTATGGGAGGGTCAGGATAGAGGGGTGATTTCACTCAGTTCTTTGAGCGCACTCTCTCATGCAAGGTGTATGTGGCTTAAAAGCCCTTGGCCCATTTTTCTGCAATTCAAGCAACAAGTCAACAAGTCAAGGTTCCAAAACATCTTTGGCTGCTTTAAGAAGATGGGTTTGGATTACTATTATAGAAACGTATTCCAATGCTTGGAATGATTTGACAATTCAGCGTCCGGTACCAGCACCTACCGAGGGACCCTCATCCCTGAGAGACGGCAGCAGTTATTGCACCCACCGAGAGACAGGCGGGCATCCTCACCTGTCAAGAGACGGACAGAACTCCTCCGGGGGACTTGCAGCTCCTGGTACCCTCATCCTCCGAGAGACAGGAAGGAAACCTCACTCCTTAGAGACAGGCATCCCTCAACTGAGGGAGACCTGCAGCAGGCACTAACCCCACTGAGAGACGACCAGTTCTCATCCGATTCCGAGACCCCCAGTAGCAGGGACCCGCACACACACGGAGGCAGATTGGGGGTGACCCGTGCACGAAGGATAGCGATGGAAGATCGGATCCGGAGGGAGGAGGCTGCTCGGAGTGAGGGTTCGTGAGGAAAACCACCCCTGGAACCCGGCACTCGAGGAAGACCAAGGCTCCAGGCAGCACGAACCCCTCACACCAAGGCGCGCTCCACACCGGCAACCACCCAGAGAGCAGAGACCAAGTCACAGGTGTACTGACGCCGGCAGACGAAACACTCAGACATGCAAGTTGTACTCAACTTCTCTAATGTGCTTAGATAAGCAGGTAAGAAAATCACAATGCAAAGAAAAATGCATGCCTATTAATCTGAGCAGTAACCATTGCCAGCAGCGGGTGCTTTAAGGCGCTTGAGTATAACATTAGCACATGTGTTGAAGAAGATGCCGTAGGTCTGGTTTGTTGCAAGGTTCGTGTGTTTTTTGGGGGCACATGTGTTGGGGTTTGCATAAAAGGTGTTGACTCGCACTCAATGTTTCCTGAATCTGTGGAAGGGTGTGTTCATCAACTCTGACCTCTGCATCTGACCCCGTGATAGTGCAGAGAGGTGTCACGACCCCTGTTTTGTCTCGGTTATTGGTCACCATTGATCCCGGACATTGCTGCACAGCCAGGGCCTGTCACAGCCTCCTCCGTTTGGTGAGGTTCCTTGAAGGGGGCTGAGGCGCAGAGGTGTCCGCCGCGCTAGGCATAGAGCGCACAGCCATAAAACGGTGTGTTTGTGTGGCTCTGTGTGTGTGTGTGGCTCTGTGTGTGTGTGGCTCTGTGTGTGTGTGGCTCTGTGTGTATTTGGCTCTGTGTGTGTTTGGCTCTGTGTGTGTGTGGCTCTGTGTCTGTGTGACTGTGTGTGTGTTTGTTCAAATGCAATAGGTCTCACATTTGCGAGAGATTAAGCTATTGGCATTGTAAATGACAATGCCATTTATGTATCTGTTTTCAAAACCAACACATACATAAAACATTTGTCATTTACAATGAAAATAGTTCTAACTTTTGCAAAGGTGAGACCGTTGCATTGTAAATGCTTGTTATGTCATGTGAAAAAATTATGTTCTCATTATATCAGACTTCTGATAATAGTCTCTTTGATTTTGCTATGGCACATATTATGTCGGGGTTGAATCATAGCAAGGTCTTAATTTGGCCACCTTTCCACAAATTTACATATCGGGACTCGAAGTGGGATATAAGTGGTAATTTCAGAGTTGGAATGGCCAGTGAGTCTGTCCACACGCACAAACTAAAAAGTATTGGGTTTTCATCATCTCCTCTCCATTCTCTTCCCGCACTGAACAATGTTGGAAATTTACTCCTGACAAAGGGAAGAATAAAAAAAAATCCACTGTGGGGAAAAAAATTACGTAAGAAAACCAAATTTGCAATCACTGAGCAGATTTTTCCATGAGCAAATCTATGTGTTTATATTAACTCATGTGAAAATGGAATTCACAATAGTACGCAAAGATTATTGTTTCCATGTCTACTTTTGTAAACTCCTGTTATTCCTGAAAGATGAAAATCTTAACTAATGCAAGGACATATTCATTTTGGTGCACTCTTTTGATGGTATTCAAGAATTGGGCCCCTAATTCTTTTTCATGTTGCCCACAATGAATCCCAAAATGGTTTTACATTGATTATATCGGTCAGTGAGAAATCTTTATTTTGGTAAAAATACCGTAAAAGATACACCAATCAGAACGGACATACTTTCCGATTTGGAACAACATACAAACAAACGTTAAAAGAGATGCAATTATAAAACATTACAAAAATTGACAAGACAAGACAACAACAGCATATACGGGATAACTAAACAATAGTTAGCACGTTATTTGTGGCTTTTGGTGCCGCAGGCAAGCCAGAGGATACAATATGACCTGGGACCCATAAAGTGCAAGTGCGCTCATAAAATTTTGTACAGTAGTCTTATCCTGATAGAAAATTCCAAGGCATGACGTAGAAAAAAAAAATCACAAGTTTACCTAAAAGCTTCAATGTTTACATGAGATCAAGAGTACAAGATTAAAATTTGTTGGTGTTAGGAGATAAAACATTTATTTACATCTAAAAAAGAGTAGCCATTGTGGCAATTAGTCTTAGAAGAGGGAGTCGTCACATCAATGGCTCTCAGGGATAGTTGAGGGTATTGACAGTGATCTCCTTCTGATTGCCCAGAAGTTGCCCAGAAATTTCGCAACTGCGCAAACAAATAAGGGTCTTGCATCTGATTTCAATATGCGCAGGGCCACTCTATGATCCTGGGTCCCAAATTGCTACAAACTGAGACAAATCCCTTGCCCCTGGGGTTCGCATAGGCTGTGCACATGACCTATCGATTCGTTTTGGCAAGGGCAGCCCTGGGCTTTATCAATCTGCCAAGCGTTTGCGAAAGCATTGATTGACAGACTACCATGCCTGAATTGGATATAGAGCTTCCTGTCGGCTGGCACCATAATGATATCCAAATAACTTTCAAGGGAGCGTCAGGTCTTTAGATCTCTAAATTCCTCTGTTAGTCTGCCTGTCTGCTCAAACCATGCCCAATATAATGATTTGATCTGGTGTCATCTGTAAATAATAGGGTGGCTATTTTTTGGTTTGCAGCGAGGGGGCATCTGCTGGTGTAGCAGATAAAAGCTCAGCCACTTGATTAATGTAGAGTGAAAAGAGGATGAGGACCAGGACACAACCCAGTCGAACCCCGCTGTATTTTAATGGGATCAGTGACATGTCCCTGGCCACCTCATCTCAATTGGGTGAAGTTCTCTTCATATAGCCTTATGATCAGTGCCAGAATTCCCAGGGGCATACCAATGTCCCTAAGCACCCACCATAGTTTGTCCCTGGGGACAAAATCGAATGCTGATTTTAAGTCAATAAAGGCTATATATTGGCTTCCCTTCCAATACAGCATGAAAAGGCAAAAAACGTTTGGCTCCCTGGCTGCTAAATATGTTCCGTGCGACAAGGGAAGAAGGGGTGTTTCAACCAGACCTCTGTCTGGCCACAGGGGTGGTTATACCAAAACCAGGCAAACCACCAGAGAGTTGCGGCTCCTACCTTCCCATCTTTCTACTAAATATTGAAACTAAGATTTTGACCTGTATTATGGCGAAGCAGCTCTTAACAATAGTCACCTCACTGATTCATAGAGACCAGTCAGGCTTCATGCCTAAACGGGTCACACGTTTTAATCTCTGCAGACTTGCGAACTGGCTTGACACAGTGAAAGACAGTCCTATCCCCCTGATGCTGTTGTTGTTAGATGCCGAAAGGGCCTTTGATACAGTTCATTGGCCATTTATGAGGCAGGTACTCTATTATACGCATATCCCAGGGCATGAGTCAAAGTCAATGGCGTAAAGTCAGCAGAATTTTTAATCCAGAGAGGTGCAAGGCAGGGTTGCCCACTGTCTCCCCTGCTCTTTGCACTGGTTTTAGAACTACTGGCATGCATATTTAGGGCTCACCCAGACATAAATGGTTTTCAGGATGCCAAGGGGCGGATGACAGATGAATGGATCACCCTTTATGCGGATGATTTCCTACTGTATATCTCTAGCCCCAATATAACGTTACCTTTCATATTCCACCTAGTTAAAAAGTTCGGTATATACACAGGATATAACATTAATTCGGGAAAGTCCAGCATCTACCACATTGGAACCACCGCGGCTATGTACTCCATACCGGAACATTTACATATTGCTAAAGAGGGCTTCAAATACTTGGGTTTATATATCTCCACAAATGAAGCTGACTGCTTCACGTATAACATCAAGTGGGCCCTACAGGAATTCTGAGAAGACGTTGCCAGATGGAGACGTCTCCCTCTGGTATGGAAGGCTGCCATGTACAAAATTATCACGCGCCCCAAACTGCTTTATAGCCTTCAAAACGAGTACTACAAAATCCCAGACACGCTCTTTAAGGCAATCACGGACAAGGTGCGAACACTGCTATGGGACGGTGGCCACCCGCGAGTAGCACTTCAAACCCATCAGTGCAGTCAGTTCAATGAGGGTATTGCCCTCCCAGACATATAGGCCTACTATAGGGCAGCGCACCTAATAGTTATTAATGAATGGGGGCATGCACCTGGTGACCACCCTACATACACAATTTCAGAAACACTCCCATTTACACTACATATATGGAGGATCTGGAACGCAAAGTTTATTACCAGTAACTCAGAGGGTGATTGAAGCCTTTAAAGGTGCAGAGATACAGATGACATGGGAAAAGAGATTAACTAAATCCACACCGCAATGGGAGGGTAAGCGCTCTGCCTGAGTTAGCAAGATTTCAGGGCTTCAAAAAGTGGAACACGATTGGGATCACAACGAAAGGGGACATAATACAGAAAGGAGAAATCATAACCTTTCCAGAGATCCAAAAGGAGTACAGTTGGTCCAATAAGCAACAATACAGATACATGTAACTCCAACATGGCTGGAGAGCGCAAAAACCCAAGATAACCGACATCCCCGAATAGAAGGCCGACTGTTACAGGAAGAAATACCAGAAAAGGCCGTGTCCTGGACATACAACACGATAATTAACAACATTCTTGATACACTATCCCCACTTAGAAGCAAATGGGAGGGAACTACTGGTGCACTGGAAGACATCGACTGGGAAATGGCATTAATGCATCCCAGAGAAGTAGCGATTAAGCTTAGGCTACGCCTAGTACAGTTCAAAGTCCTACATAAGATGTATTACGACAGAGCGAGAATCTACGTCATGGGCAGAGCAGAGACCCCAGAGTGTCTATGCTGTAGTACGGACACGGGTTCCTTCATCCATACTCTGTGGGAGTGCTAATTAATCCGCAGATATTGGAAACGGATAGTGAAAGAGCTTAACAATGTACTCGAAACAAAGATCTCAATGGTTCTCAAATACATCCCTCTAGGGATATACACAAATGTTTATCTTCCCTGACACAAACTATTACTGAGTAACCTAGGCCTCATAGTTGCCAAGAGAGATATTGCCAATACTGGGGCAGTGCAGTCTTACCCACCGTGACTGAATGGCCTGCAAATATGGATCTATATATGGGACCGTAAAAAACGGTATATACAACAAGAGGATGCCCCAGGAAGTTTAGGAAGATATGGCAGCTGTGGCTGGATTATTATGGCTTAGAGTTGATGGACGGGGGCCCAAATGAGACACAGTTTAGTACACAGGGGTCTAAATAAGTGGTGTAACATACTCTGGCTTCACCAAGGGGACACAATAAATAGTACATGTCTATTGTAGAGGATGGGATTGTGGGGGGTCGGCATTTCTACAAAGAATGGTTACTGATTATAATCCTAATTTTGTAACTCATGAGATGCACCTGCTGATGTTTAGGATAATTCTTCAAAAAACAAATAAAAACAGTAAAAAAAAAAAAAAAGAAAAGGCAAAATACTTGATCGATTGTGCCAGTCTTCTGTCTGAATCCTGCTTGGAGCAGAGAGAGGATGTGATTCTCATCGATCCACTCCTGGATCTTGGTTAGGAGGGAACGGCAGAAGACTTTTTAGGCACAATGGATGAAGCCGATTGGCCGGTAGTTTGAAGGTTTGGCCCTGTCACCCTTCTTGAAAATGGGAATCACTTTGGCCCCTTTGCGGGATTTTGGAATTGTCCCCCCGCCAGCGATGTCATTGGAGGGTGCCAATAGGTAAGATGCCCGATTCTCCTTATCTAAGCTGAAAAGGTCTCCTGGGATGCCGTCTGGCCCTGGGGCTTTAGCAGATATGATTGCCTCCAGGGAGGCCAACCTTTCCTCTCTAGTAAACGAGAGGCCATATATTAATTGGCATTGGTCAGGCGAAGTCAGTACCCTTTCTTCAGTGCAAATAATGGAATAGAATGCACCAAAATGGTCTTGCCATGTATATGCTGGGATGTTAATGCCCAAAGGGGGTGACCTTTCGAATATGTCCTTTGACAAAAGCGATCAAAACAGCCTGATACCTGGATGCAGAATAGACTCCCCAAGTTCTTCCCATTTCCTTTCGTCCCTTTCTCTCTTTGCCTTTGTTTGTGCCAATTTATATGCCTCCTTAGTTCGCGTGTCAAGGTGATGTCCCTATTTCTTATAGCTGTGAACAATCGCCTTCATACCTCTCTGCACTCCCTTGTGAACCACAAATTTGTTTTCGGTATTCTTTTCTAGGTTAGCCTATTCCCATGTGAATGGACAATAACGTTTCTGGCCAAATGTTAAAAAAATATTGCTTATATAGTAATATTTTTTGAAATATTGACGCGCATCAAAATCAGTCTACAAAATGATGCCTTGGAGATATGGCATTTAAAGTTGCACATTAGTTTAGCATCAAGGTTTTTTCAACCTTCAATTTTTTTCATGTACAATTTTTTTGAAATCTTGTTTTCACCTGCAGCGTGAATTTGCATATAATCTGAGAGCCTCATACATAGCCTCAAATTGTTACAGCTTGTAAATGTGTACACTATCTTATACTGGAACCACTGTCAGTAATACAAGCTGAGATCACAGCATTTCCTTAGAGCAACAAAATATTTGCTTTCATGAACCACCTAAACTAGTTTCAACAACTCATACATGTGGATATAAACCTTGCCCTAGTGTCAAGCAATGCTCTTTCACAGATTCATATGGTGGTACTGTAAACTCACAGACAAAGCGTCTGTACTGCATTGTTTTGGGCTTACCTGTCCAGTGAATTATATAAACAGGCAAACGTATTGCCTTTGACCCCAAATAATACATCCTGGGTGTCGGGCAATAGGAATTTCACATCCTTGAAGTAGTGATGCTTCTTCTTTCTTAATTCTGGGATTGTGTTGCTCATGAACTGTGTTTGGTTCTGTGTGAGATAAATCTTTAATGTGTATTGCTATATGTTTTTTCACATGTAAATAGATTGGTTATTTCCTCACTGTAATAAAGATTGAGGTAATGACATCAACAAGTAAAAAGTTTGGCAACTTCTGTAATATCTATTGCTCCAAGTGATAGTACTATTCACCATAGTTTTTGCTGTTATTTGTTTCAGCAAAAAACTGTCAGGTGCATTTTGGGAGGGAGCACATACATTCCTTGCTTCAATAAATAAAATGATAAGGATTAGCAAGATTTTTAAGTAAAGAAGGCTGCATCTAAGAAATTAAATTATTCAAATACATGTTGAAACTGTTCGCTTGTAGCATCCTAACAGGAGTATATTGTCGCTAGAGACACCTCACTGTTTAGAGTGAAACAACAAATGCAGATTTTCAAGTTTTAATGGGAAGAAAATCATGATTTTATAAAAGGCACGGAAGGCTAATATTATGCATTATCCTTTATTGCTCTCAAACACAGCACAACATCAAAACTAGAACACAATAGAACTCTAGAACATTGAACAGGCATATAACACAAGAACAGTCAGCCATCTTCCTTTCTTAACAGCTGTGAATAAAACAAAGTCCAATCCGAAGAACCAGAAAATCCAGTCCATTTGCGGCCTCTTCAGGCTCGTCTCCGATATCCACCTTTTCAGCTTTAACCTAAACAAAAACGAACAAGAATTTTAAATGGGTTGGGTAAGCGGAGGGATAATATTAGCCTCCGCACTTTAATAGAATCAGGATTTTCTTCCCATTAAAACTGTGGAAAATCTGCATTTTATGACAAGGCCTGGAGGCCAATATTATGTATGTTCAAAGTTCCTCTAAAATTCTCTTTAACACATTTTCCACAGGTTTAAAATAGATTTTTTTAAAAGTCGAAACATTTGACCAATCATCCGCCTTTAAAATCCCACTCTGACTGGAACTTCTCATAAACGCTTTACTAGCCATAGCACCCCTAACAGAATGTGCCCCAAAAACACTCATATCCATACTGGACTTACTCATCACCTCCTTCACCCATCTAGCCAAGGTCGGAGACGAAAGTGCCCTAAAAGGCTTCCTGAAAGAAATCAACAAGAGAACAACCACACTCCCTTAAACCAACTGTTCTTAATTCGTACTCCCTCAAACAACAAACCACATACAAATTACTATGCCCCTCCGTAAGAGGATACAAAATAGTCCTAGACATAGTCTTCGTCCTTTTACGCAACTTAAAAAACACACCCTCAGGTTGGTAACTCCTAGAATTCACTTCCAAAGCTCTAATATCCGAAACCCTCACAAAAGAGACTAAACACACAAGCACCGCCAATTTCCAAGACAATAACTTAAGACTCCAGGCCGCATTTGGACCCCAACTGTCCAATTCCTTTAGAACTAATGGAACATCCCAAAGAACAGCATACTTGGCCCTAGGCAGTTACTCCAACCAAACTCTTTTAACCAACCTTTTAACTAAAGCATGTTGACCCACTGGCACACCATCAACCAAAACCTGCCCAGCTGAAATTGCAGACCTGCTCAAATTCACTGAATTGTAAGCCAAGCCTCCTTTATACAGAACCGATAAATAAATTCACAATCTCCACTAAAGTTGCTGATACAGGATCCAAACCCCTCTCAACACACCAACTACACAATTTCCTTCAAGCTGACCTATAGACCCTTGTTGTTCCTGAAGCTCACAAACTTGCGATGAGATCCGAAGCCTCCTTTGATAATCTACATACTTGCCAAGCTATAAGCCTCAAATGGCCCGTCATCACTAGCTTGTGTATGTCCCCCTGCACATCCAACAGAACCTCTGGGAAAATTGGCTACAAAACAGGATCCTCTGTCAACAAACTCATCACATCTGCAAACCACACCTGTGCCTTCAAAACAGTGTTATCAAAATAAACTCTGCCCTCTCTTTCCTCACTTTCGCCAACAATCTCTGAATCATTGGGAATGCTGCAAATGCATAAAGCCTCTCCACTCCTGAAGGAAAGCATCTATCCCCTTTGCTTCCGGATCAGGCCTCCAACTGTAAAAATCCAGCAACTCTGCATTCAGTCGGTCTGCAAATAAATCCACCTGCAGAGGACCCCACCTCTGCAGTAACCTCAGGAAAACTCCCCTGTCCAATCTCCAATTGCTCATATTTTTGAGATACCTTGAATTCCAATCCGCTTTCGTGTTGCTCAACCCTGGAATATACTGAGCCTGCACTATAATCTCGTTTTCCAAACAAAACTTAAAAAAACTCCTTCGCCAATTCCCCTAAGCCCCTTGACCGAGGACCCCCAAACTAGTTCACATATCACACTGCCGAAATATTGTCCATCTCCAGTAGAACACAACATTTTACCTGATCCTTCATGAAACTCTTGACCGCAAACGACCCTGCCAGGAGCTCCAGACAATTTATGTGAAGCTCCCTCTCCTCCATGGACAACTGTCCCCCCGTTGACAGTGTTCCACACTTTGCTCCCCAACCCAACAGACTTGCATCTGACTCTATCTCCACCGCTGGAATCTCTCCAAATATTGCTCTTCCATTCCACGCTTCCAGACTTATCAACCACCAACCCAACTGCCTCAAATGAAATGCCTTCAACCTCTGCAATGCTCTGTAATGAAAAGGAGCTGGAAAAATCGCTTGAATAGACGCTGAAAGTAGACCCAGCAATCTTTCCAATTGATCCATTCCGCACACTTCACTCTATTTACTTCCTTCCGAATCTTGTTCACCTTCTCCATTAGTAATTTCAACACACATTCCAATGTCTGAATCTGAAAACCTAAAAACTGCATCACCTGCTCTGGCTCTACACATGACTTTTCTATGTTTACAACAAAACCTAGGTCCTCCAGAAATCTCATTGAAAACTCTGTTTGCTCTCTTGCCAAACTTTTCTCCTCTGCCATTATAAGAATGACATCCAGGTAAGCATTCAGTCGAATTTCCCTGGACCTCAACCATGCTACAACCGGCCTCATTACTTTTGAAAAGCACCAAGGAGCTGTCGTCAACCCAAACGGGAGACTTTTGGACCTCCAACGAACTCCTTTCCACCTGAATTGAAGACACTGGAACAGTCAGATAAGCATCTTTCAAATCCAAATGGGTCATCCAATCCCCTTTCCTTAACAAGTCCCTCAACATATGGATTCTCTCAATTTTTAAATGATTGTAACACACCCAATCATTCAACTCTCTGGGATTTTTAACTGGTCTCATGCCCTTGTCCTTTTTCTCCACCAAAAATATATTGCTCACAAAACAACCTGGCAATTCCTTCGCATCTCTATTGCCCCTTTTACTGCCAGTGCCTCTACCTCCTTTGTAACCAGTTCCTCCATATCTCTTGTGAATCTTAATACAGCAGGACATCTTTCTTGAACTGGAATTACCCAAAAATCTATACAGTAACCTGTCACTGTTTCCAAGACCCACGGATCCTGACTTATTTCCTTCCACCTTGAAACAAACTGGGCTGTTTGGCCGCCCAATTTTACATGGATAAAAATAGGGTCAATGAAACATCTTACCTGATGAACCTCTTTTTCTTCTTTCCGCTCACATTCCACGAGACCTCAACCTTTGCCTCTGTGGGTAGAAACTACCCTGCTCCGATCTTGTGAAACCATAACCGAATCCTGATCCATAAGGTCTCAATCATCTACCAAATGAACCTCTGGTAGTTCCTTGACCACGGCCGGGAAATCGAACCCCACATTCTCCCGGCTGTACCAAAAACCTTTCAAATATCTTTTTGAGCATTTTTCAAGGAATTCAAGGTCCCAACCTAGCTAGACATATCCTTCACAAACTCCTCTCCGAAGAGCATTCCTTTGCTTTGCTCTCCGAACTCCTTGTTGGCCAAATCCGCCAACTTTGGATCAATCTTTAATAGGATGCTCTTACTCCTCTCTACGCATAAGGCTGCATTTGAATTACCCAGAGGGCAAATTGCCCTTTGTACCCATTGGTGTAGTTCCTGTACAACCACTCCGGTATTATTTGAATGTGCCTCCTCACATAGATCAAAAACTTTGTTGAGGGCCCTAGTATGTCAAGCAACCTATCTTGACTTCCTTTCAGACACTTATCTAGACCCCTTCTAGGATATCTTCCTGACTCATTCAAAAAAGTCCTCATCTTAGGGTCCAATTCTGGTGTATATGCCACCTTGCTCTCCAAACTAGATCTCAGACACTCAAACCTCAACCTTGTCCTCTCTTCCATCGGTATCTCCCTCCTAATTCAGTATATTACATACCTCACTGCATGCTCTGTAGGAGTCCATTGAGGAGACGGAGGATGCTGAATAAGAAGTGGGTCAAATGTTTCCTCACCCTGAGGATCCACAAAATCTGAAATCTCCAGCTTAAATTTTCTATCTGCAATTTTTCTCCTTTTACTGGGAACCTCTTCATCAGTCATCAAAGCTTGTAGAGCAAGTTAACTCTACATCCCCACTGGCAGAAGATGTGTTGCATGCCACAACACTATGGCTTCTCTTTTGTGCCTTTGTAGCGTCACTCTTTGCCTTTATAGCAACATCAATTTCCTGAACCTTACGTTCAGCTACCTTGTTCATCTTCGTTCTTTGTACATTCCTTTTTTTTGTGACCCTTTGACACCTACTCGACCTGATCCACCGACTAAACCTCCACTTCCACTGTTGTCCAAAAACGTTCATCCTCACCAGACCTCTTTCTAGAGTCTTTAGCTTCCAAACATTTTTCTACTCTACTCTTTATCTTCCTATCAATTGAAGCCGACATTTCTCCAAACATTTTATCCATATACACCTTCATCCTTTCCTCAAACCTGATCCCCCACTTTTTTCCATCTTATAACAATTTACTCCTACCAAAAACTACCAAACTAACCAACTCTCTATAAAATTAAGATATAAACCCTGTAAATATGCCTTAAACAACTTTCTCTAAACAATTTCCAAATGTATTTACCCTGCGCTTAACTCTACCTGCGCTGTCAGCCCCTGACTTAAACTGTTGAGCATTCACTCAGTTTCCGATTGTTTTCTTTTCCCAAAATATGGCTGCCTCAATGCCTATTCTCCTCTTTTATTCTTATCCCAAAACTTCAAAATGGCCGCCGTACGTTGCGTGAGTTTGGCGGCCTCAAAGTGCCAATTTTAGTCTTTCCCTACTCATCCCTCGCGCTCCACAATACGGGAGATGCAAGCTGATGCAGCCACGCTCAAGCGCTTGCCGGTCGTCAGCAACAGAATGCTGACGACCGCTCGAGCTCTTCTATTGCACTGCGCTAAACTCCCCATGTGCACGACAAAAACTTCAAATGCCCATGTCCGCGCATGATTTAATAAAATCAACAGCAACTGTAAGAGCGATCTTAACCTCCTGAAATCCTAATGACGCGCTACCGCTCCAAACTAACTCCACCAAAAAACATCATGTTTTAAACCAACATAGTTAAAGTTGTTCAACCTCGTTTTTCAATTAAAAAAGTCAATTGATTCCTGGAACACTTCAAACCATTAATAATACTTTTCACACATATCCCAAAATCAATTATCACCAAAATAAATGTCAATACTCAATCCAAACCATACCTCATACAAACACCAAGTCCATTAGATATGAATGTAATTATCTGTGCTTTATCAGCAACAAAAGAGGAAGATGGCTGACTGTTCATGTGTTATATGCATGTTCAGTGTTCTAGAGTTCTATTGTGTTCTATTTCTAGTTTTAATGTTGCTGCTGTGTTTAAGAGCAATTAAGGATTATGCATAATATTGGCCTCCGGGCCTTGCCATACAATCCAATAATGATGTACTTATATGATGGTGTTTGTTGCTGGCATTTGTTTTCTAAATACATTACCACAAAATCCTTTAAATGAAACTGGATAAAAAATATTACAATTATTGGTGTATAAAAACATCCCCCTTTGTCATGTTTGCAACCACATGACAATAGCAAGAATACCTCTAGGAGCAAACACAAACAACGCTCTCAATTGCATGAGCATTTTGTCCACGTGAATTTCTGGTCATTAAGTTGATAAATCTATAGTGCAACACTTTCTATTACAGGCACCACTCACATTTTGTGACATTGTTTCCTGTTTTTCCGAAGAGGAGTGGAGACTTTTACACCACTGGCAGCAAGACCTTTACAAGAATGTGATGAAAGAAATTCAACAAGCCTTCAACTCTCTTGGTGAAGTTGCTTTTTATCTGCTTTTAAGAGGAAGAAATATATGAAACTGTAGAACTGCTTTAGAGCCAGAACCTTTAGATAGTACTGTGTTTTGTAATCTTTGATCTCCATGATAGAATGTGTACGTGAAAATTGTAACCGACCCTGCCATGCCTTCAGTTCTTGTAAGATATAGGATTTTAAATAAAAATGTATGTATGCATGCATGCTGTGGGAGGCATTACAGAACAAGTACAACTCCCATTTTACATGTTCTGGCCTTCATATAAATGGTCATTGCATCTGCCTTGTGAAGAATGGTGAATAAGGCTTTTGATTCTGACAGCCCATCGAAGCAACTTATAGAAAGAGTGTCATGGTGTCCGCCTTACCTCAGTCTTTATTTATTTGATCACAAGTAACTGTATTGTTCAGTAGACTAAGAGAATTGTGGTCTTTAACCCCTTCCATGCTGATGACGGCCCACAGCCGTCATGCACTACGGTGCTCGTGTGCTGATGACGGCTGGGGGCCGTCATAAACCCGCCACTCGCGATTCTGCCGCACAGGCGCAGAATCTCGGCCGCATGGAAGGGGTTAACTTGGTGCACCGGGAGATGTGCAGTTTGTATGATCGAGCAAGGGCCACTGTCCATTGACCTCCAGCATGTAGAAAGAGCAATTGTATAGAAAGAAACCGGAATGTTCCTCTTTACATTATTTTGAAAAAATATTCCACTACACACAGCAGAAACACGATTGCATTTCCATCACCTAACTAGTTACACATTTGAGGCATAAGCGTTGATTTTGCCCTGAGTAACATGCTGGTTCATCCTCATTAAAATAAAATGTGCATTACAGGTTATTACAGTGTGTCCTATGTCACATACTAGTACAGATTTATTAAATTGTCCCATGCAAGAATATTGAAAGACCACTGAATGGATTTCGTGGCAGTTTTGTGAGATAGGATGCTTGAGTTCTAAGTTGTGTAACACAACTACTATCCTGAAAAGGATGACCTGGTCCTAAGAACACAAGAATATAGTAATTATCAAAAAAGAGAAAGGAAACAAAACACCAAAGTAAATAGATGGGTTTTAACTTAGTTTTCCTAAAGGGGAGATGAAAGATTGTCATGCAGAGGTGAGATGAGAGTTGGTTCCAGACCTTGGCTGACAGATAACTAAAAGCATGACAGCCAAGTATCATTCTGCTTGGATAGGGGATACATTGAAGTTTATTGGTAGCAGGACGTATGGTGCTTGGTGGCTGCCCGCTTAATCAAATGTAATTATAATAATAATAATAATAATGTACCTCTTGAACAGATTCCGAGTGTGTCAAGGTCCGATTCATGCAATACCTTATGGCAAAAACAGAGAGCTTTGAATCCCATCTTTTTGTGAATGGTAAGCCACTGAAGACCGTGAAGGTGGGAAATCCCACAACAGAACTGTATAATCTCCAGAAGTAGAGATGCCACCACATTTTGTATGAGTTGAATGCAGTGGACTTGTGTTCTGGTAAGATCAAGGAAAACTGGATGACAATAGTCCAACCTGACCACAATAGTAGCTTGAATGATCATTTTGCTATATTCCATTCGGATGAGGAGCAGCACTTCTTCTGAAATCAGTTTTTGAACTGTGCTCTGTGAAAAAGAGGTTTCAATCAAAGATGATTCCTAGATTCTTAGCTGAGGAAACTGAGGAGGGCGCAGATGCAAGTCCTCCGGCCAACCGCTGGAGTTCCAGATGATGCTTTCACAGAGAACTAAGACAGGAAAGATGACATGGAGACTGCCTGATATCGACCTGCCGGGAAATATATAATCCATTCAGGAGTTTGGCCTACACTCCCACTTCTTTTATCTAAGAAGCAAGAGTAGAGTAGAAAACTGTGTCAAAGGCTGAAGAGAGATCAAGCAACATTAAGATGGCAGTATCTAGGTTCTTTTTGTAATTCGTCAAAGGCACCTATAAGGATGGATGTAGTGCTCAAACCAGGACGAAAGCCTGATTGATGAGCCATGGAGTCAAATAACCTATAGATTTTTTATTGAGTGGCTGGGGATAAATCCAGCTCAGTCAATCGTAATAAACTACAGGTAAATTAGTATTACAACCTGTATTTGTCATCATTTAATCACATACAAAACTCAAATAAGACCCACATTTCCCATTATGTTTTTAGAATTCCCAGTTTGTCACATCTTTGTGCTGCCTCCAGCTATACCCATTAAAAGGTGCAACTTGTTTCACCTGTTTTATATGATGGGTTGTTTCAAACACAGAAGGTGAAGGGAGGAATGCTTGCAATAACAATAACCAATGGCAAACCCTTGGAGTAGCAATCCAACCCATTAATATTTTTCCCACTATGCCACCTCTGCTTGGGCCTGACCATATGCAAGTCAGCTGTGACCCTGATCCAGTAGGAACAGTGCAGCTCGAACTTATAGGCCACATCCTCCCTAAACTGGAACACAAACAACACAAGTCCAGTTTCACTCTCATAAAGGCTATTCAGTTGGGTGTTGTTTGGTTCCAGTGGCACAGTGAGCACACAACCCACGTCTGGGCATACCCTTGACCACTTAGGGCATTACATCAAACACACAAAAGGTGATGGGAGGAATTCTTGCAATAAGTCTTATTACTTGAAGTCACTCTTGTAGCCTTCCGACTCATTGTTCTTTTGCCTACCGTCACAGCAGCTTGGACCCAGCTATATGCAAATCTGCCTTGACCCTTCTCCAATAGGAGCACTCAGAATGAACTGCCATACCAAGTCCTCCCTGAACCAGAAAAGAAGCCTCTCAAGACTAGTTTTGCCCTGATTGGGTTTTTATGTTCGGTGTAGCTTGGTTCAAGTGCACAGAGAGCAAGGGGCCCATGTCTGGGCATACCCCTGTCATGCAAAGTAACTTTAATCATGTCGGTGCCACTGCAATATATGGATGACCACAGTATGATATTGCATGTTCTAGCACCCCAATAGCAAGTGAGGGCACATGTTAATATGTTGATAAAGATAAATGCAATAAACATAGTGGCTGTCTGGATCTCACTTCCAGAAAATACTTCCCATAAGTAGTCCGGACCACTCCCCTACAAAGGTAGGCATGTGTTCTAATTTCAGTAACAAAAACAAGAGCACTTTAAAAAAAAACACTATATCAATATATCAATTTGGCATACTTTCTGTTTATATGCAGAATATAGTGCAGATAGCCCAGTACATAGTGAAAAGTGATAAAGCATTAAATGTGAGGATGAAGTTTGAACAATAAAATCTCAAAAGCCTATGTTGGGGAAATTAGTCCTCTATCGGACAAAATTCCCTTGTATCATCAGGACCCAAAGCTGATGTTGCCTATATAAGGAAACAGAAGGGACCTTCAGTTCCAGACCACATTATAAGTGAAAGATGAGCGAGCAAAAGAATGATAGTACTCACAATAAATAGTTAGAATGAAGCCTTCTCTGTAAATAATGTTTAAGCATGGCCTAGGGAGAGCTTTAACGGTCTTGCCAGCTTTGGTGTTCCCAAAGTTCAAATTAAAATGCACAGTTTGATCAGAATCATACACATATAGAATGTCATGAAGAACCACAATTGTTCAATAGTCCATGTCACTAACGAAGGGCCATGTTCCTGATATCTGAAGGCTCTTTTAGCACATTTTATGCAGTATTGAATCTGTTCATCCACCTTGAGTCAACTTTGTGTTGTACTGAATCTGTTTGTTCACTTACATTTGTGTGTGGATAATACATTATTACAATTACCTCCTCTTAAATTTTAACAACCTCAACCACTTCTATCTGATGCCTTCTGCAGTGTGCTGGTGAGTGGCAAAGTGTTCCATGATGGGGACTATAGGATCTCCACATAGTATGCAGCTTTGATGTTGACAAATGTGTTGTTTAACCTTTTACATGGTTTCACCTAGACAGAAGGGTATGCATATTTAGTATTGTAGTTAGATAAATCTGAGAGACGACTTCTGTTACTAAGTCTCCCACATGGCCAACAATGTTTAATGGACATCGCTAGCATCGCATAACACAAACGTGTTACGGCTGGCTCTTTGTTCCCAGTTATCTGGCTGGTGAGATTTTCCTCCAGATGTACATACCGCTTTAGTTCCTTATAATTTGGGTAATTGCTTTTTCAGCACAGTATTTAGACTTAAGGGCCTATTATGATGTCGGTCGGAAAGGCTCTGAATGGCATTCGGTTAGTCCAAATCCGATTTGGAACCTGTCTTTATGACCGATTTGGAAATCCTTCCGACCAACCGATTACGATAGTCGGGAACCATTCCGACTTTGTTATGTTATGTTATGTTATATGCTGTTTTGTAGTGCGCACAACTACTACCGGAGTATCCTGGCGCGGTATACCGCTGGGGAAACCGTCCTGGCTTTCCCTGTGGGATGGTCCCTACTGGGAGTCCCCAAGGTGGAGCCAGGCATCCCCGGTGTTGATGGGGCCGTTGTGGAGATTAGGCAAGCTAATGCCCAGAGTTGCCGAGTGGGACCCCTGGTTAGAGTAGGCACCGAGGTGAGAATTAACGAGTACGTTGACCCTGGTCCACGACCCTGCCGCGTCGGGAATTGAACCCTGGTCCCGGGCCGACACCTGCTTCCGGGTCTGCCGCCTCTAACCAGTGAGCCACACCACTCCACTGTGACTCGGTTCCGACCGTCATTCGGAGTAATCAAGCTGCTCGGAGCCGACCTGTACACGACTTGTACACTCCCCTCTGATGAGCCTAAGGGCCTTATTTTGACTTTGGTAGAGACTGCAAACTGAGGAGCCAGCACTGAGCACTTTCGCTCGAGTCCCTGTCTTGCCCTGAAGCACCTTGCACTCTTGGACGGTCCCTGGAGGGGCTTGATTCGACGCCGGCGGTCTTACCACGCGGGAGACCGCAAACTGAGGAGCCAGCACTGAGCACTTTTGCTCGAGTCCCTGCCTTGCCCTGAAGCACCTTGCACTTTTGGACGGTTCCTGGAGGGGCTTGGAATCGATGCCGGCAGTCCCACCATGCGGGACGTGCGCGGGCGTGCCTGGGCCAAGACCCGGCCAAGACGGGCCCTTCTTAGCCCATCCTGGCCCGGCCGGGCCACAACTCTTTCGTCCACCACATGCAAGGTACTGTGTTTTTGGTTTGATTAGAGTATCCTTGCATCGGGACTATACAGGGATAAAATTGTAGAACTGATATTGATTCTGTATCTCATTGAACACATGCTATTAACGTGCTACCCTGCCTAGTGCAGGAAGGTTGGAAGGTATTAAGCTTGAAGCAAAAGCACTGCTTATTGAGTGATCGTAACTTTAAGACTATTGGACTAAACAAAATTATACTGGGGGTGCACTGAAGTCAACATTTTTGCTCTTCCTTTACCTATTTAATTCTCTTGCTGTGTAACCTACTCACCTGAATATGGGGAAGAGAAAACTAGTGACTAACGAGAACAGAAAGTCAACTAAGCCAGGAGAGCACTCTCGGCAGTCCTTATTAAATTATTTAACGGGTGCTGTGGTGGATATCGAACGACAGATCATAACTTTGAAGAGGCTTTAAATCCAGTTATGGAGGGAGGTGCAACAGGGGATGTGTGTTCTCTTAACCCAATCGACTCTCTTGGGAGAGATCCCATATTGAATGGTTGCGTGGTAAATATTTCTGATCATATATCCGGTTGCGAACATAATAGCGAACATGATCATGAAATCTAACCGCCGACTAAGCGCGCCAGAAACCCCGACACGTGCCCTCCTACTCGATATAGCATTCTCAAAGCCAAGCAAACCTCCATCCAAATTATGTAAAAAGGCCCCTATAAAAGCTAAGTCTCAGAAACCCGAAAACTGGGAAAAATCATTACTTAGCTCTAATGTGCGCACACAGAGCGAGGTTGGTAAGATAAAAGTTAACCTGGAGGCCCTAGAAATTTACCTGAGAGATAGTTTAAGTAACCTGATGTCAAGGTTTGGTCAAATGGAAGTAAGCCTAAGTAAATGCCTGGATAAACTGGACTCTCTGGGGCAGGGGAGTGCTTCTACACAAGTGAGCTCACTGGGTAACAAAGCAAATAGATTAAGACCTAACGCTAATATCTCTGTTCCAGGCACCCATAGTGACTTAGGATCTGGCCCACCAAATATACTGCCTCAGTCCCTCAACGTAAACACATGGATCCCCCCTCTAGCTATACCACCCGTCACTATTCCACCTATTCGCACCACTAGTGTTAAAAACTCCAAAAACCTATACGAGAGGAAGAAGGAACAGCACATGACGTCCTGGACCTACCCCCAACCGCCACACCTTACATTGTGGTATTGGCGAATGTTCCTAAATTAGACCATGGGATAGATGAATCGCTGGAAATTCTGAAAAACAGGTCGCTGCATTGGCTTGGCATTAGAACGGGCCTTGCGGGGGAGCTATTTGATTAATATAAAATAGCAGGGAGAATAGGATGGGTTGGCAGAGGACGGAAAGCACTCCCAGGGGACTGCGTAGTCTTGACATTCAGGACCCCCGCCTAGTAAATTTGATCATGAGTAGAACAGGAAATCATACCATATATGTACAAGGCACTAACGTACTACCTCTAGGCTATTTCTATCAACCCCTAGACAGTAGAAGCGTAAGGCCAAACTGGGAACCCCACACGCCAACTCATAGCAACCATTTTAACATCCACACATATAACCGCTTTGTTGCATTTAATAATCTCGAAGCAGTTGATTGACTGAGACATGAGTAGCCCGCCCAGGCAATAATACCTAGAACCTCGGTCAGTGGTGCCACTTCCGATCTGTTAACACCTGTTCTAAATCCGAAGCTGGTGAAACACAAGATAAAGACAATATGGGATTCACACAGGCAAGCTTGGGCACAGTCGCAGAAAACGTGGCCATGCCAACTCGATCTTCCCCTCTACAATCTAGTTCTACTAACCTGCTGGGGGAGAATGGGGGGGGGAGGAGTATGGCTATAGACCGGCAAAATAAGTGCCAGTTCCTATTTTGGAACGTGGCTGGCCGAAAAAACAAGACTTCCATTGATATTTGGATGGATTCTGTGAGTAAATTTGAGATTATAAGCCTACAAGAAACCTGGGCAGTGGAACCAATTCATATAAATGGGATTTAAAACGCTCCACACCCCGGCAAAAAGATCTCACCGTGGTAGAGCAAAAGGGGGGATAGGCACCTACATCTCTAACCAGCTAAACCTGGGAAAATTTGAATTAACTGTATCCAATAGGTACTATCAACTTATAAATATACAAGCTGATTTGGGTCTGCGCGTGTCTCTAATAAATTTCTACAATAATATTCCAACAGATTTGATTGGGGGAACTCTGCGCAAACTAAAAGGAAAGCTGAGTAAGCTATTTCTCCTCTCACATAACTAATTCATTGTTATATGGGGTGGCGATTTCAACTCCCCGATCTGTCAAAGGGATGCCAAAGGGGCATGCGGAATAACACTTGAAAAAGATATCAACTTGGCTCACTTCCCACATACACCTTTCGGAGAGCTCCTAAATGAGATCATGTTCTCACACAACATGGGCTTTGCAAACAACTTAAGCTCACAAGTGGTCCCTTTTTCCCCCACGTTAAACAGACGAGGTTCTTTCTCTATCATTGATTTTATAATGATAACATGTAGGCGTTCCACCCATGTCAGAGCATTTATTACTTATGACATTGCTTTAAGTGACCATTACCCGCAAAGCATTGATATTTTATTGCGTAAACAAAATCTCTATATGAAAGGCCACCCTAATCAGCTGCTGAGAAACATCACATTAAATCAGCAAAATGGGTATGCATTAAAATGGTAGAATTTGGACCCAGAGGCCTTTGTTACAACTATTGTCTCAAAATGCAAAAACATTCTCTATTCTTGCCTAGATGAGAAATCCTCACATCAGGAAATTATTAAGAGTTTTTTTAATATTGCTGTTCATATTAAAGATACATTATATCTAAAAATAAGAGGGAAGAACCCACGCAAAGAAGGATGGTTGGATTCCCATTGTACAAAAGCTTACACTAACCTTAAAAATGCTTTGAATGTGCGGGTTAGGAACCGGGACCTCATCAGGGAAACTAGTAGGACCTATAGGAAGGCGTTAAACGCTAGGAAAAAGACTTTGAAAGATGAAGCCTGGAAAGCTCTGCATGAGGCTCAACCAACCAAGACCCCACAGCCTTTTTGAAAGCAGTGAATGCCCCTTTCTTGGTTGAGAGTAAAAAAGTAAGCATAGAAATTGCCATTACAGAACTGGAGTGGATCTCACATTATTGTAATCTGTACAATAACGTAACCAGAGAAGTACAGGAGATCCAGGCATGCGGGGCTGACCGAGAGTTCTCCCCTCCATTCTTGAAGTTACCTTTGGTCTTTACTTTGAGTGAGGTCAATAATGCCATAAGTGCAAGTACTGGTGGTAAGGCGCCGGGGCTGAATGGTATCCCGTGGACTTTTTTAAGTCTAACTTGGCTTTGTGAGGACCGATTTTAACGCAAGTTTTTAACGTATGCTGCTCACAGGTACTTTTAATGACTTGGTATGACTCTATAATCGTACCCATTTTTAAAAACGGGGATAGGTCGAACCCAGCTTTCTATTGCCCAATCTCATTACTGGACTCCACAGTGAAGATACTGGGACGGGTGATGTTAGAGAGATTGCAGGCTTGGGCAGACGAACACAGAATCATAAGCAATCTGCAATATGGTTTTCGTAAAGGCTTGGGGACTATCGACCAGGGACTAAACCTATACATTTTATTGGAAAAATATATAAAAGCCAAAGGAGAAAGGATGCTTTTAACTTTCGTTGACTTAACGGCCGCATTTGATTGCGTTGCCCATGAACAGGTATGGTCAATTTTAGGGGAGCAGGAGGGTAGACCCTGTTTTAATTTCCTTTTTAAGGCAGCTTTATATGGGTGCTAGGGCCAGGGTGCGTTTTAGGCAGGACGGGGAATGCACTAAAAGTTTTAGAGTCAAGAAAGGCGTTAGGCAAGGCTGCGTCCTTGCTCCCTTTCTATTCACTATGGTTATAAATAAACTAGAGGCCACCCTGGTAAAGGAGTGCAGGGATTTACCATCAGCTGCTACCTGCCCTATGCCTGCGCTCCTTTACGCAGACAATGCGGTTCTCATGTCACGCACGCCTCTTGGACTACAAAGGGTAGTTACCTCTTTCACAAATTTTATGTATAAATTGGGTCTCACCATTAATTGCTCTAAAACATTTGTTATGAATTGTGGCAATAGATCTAATAAAAAGAGTAACACCATCTTTATTAATAACAAGGTTATTGAGTGCACTAAAACATTTTGTTACCTGGGGCTCTTATTCGACCAAACAGGAACTTGGACTAGTGCAGTCAAATCCAGAAGGCTTTTGTTTAGTAAGTCACTGATGGCTTGAGCCAATTTTAGCAGGAAATTAGGAAAACGCCCCCCAGGGGAATTACTGCATATATACAAGGCAAAATGCATTGCGGTAGCTACCTATGGGGCAGGGATTTGGGGTTTTTCCAACGTTAACTTACTACAAACTGCAGAAAACAAGTTCCTTAAATGTCTTTTATCTGTACCTGAAAGCACGTCCAATTTTATCTGTCATGCCGAACTCGGTTTACCCTATCTGGAGGACGTGATTAAGACCCAGCCTGTCCTCCTTTGGCATAGGGTTTGGACTACAGACAAATCAGTTTTTAATCGTCACATATTAAAAGATGCTATGGGGCTTGATGGAGCAAAAAGTATGAGATGGCTAGAATATGTAAAATTATTCCTAGGCCAATTAGGCCATCAAGAATACTTTAATGATCCCCATACCTTATGTAACGTCTCCAGAAAGGACCTAAAGGCTGGTTGTATGAGATATTTGAGTGAAAGGAGTATCATGATTGATTAAAAAAAACAATTTTTTATTAGGTTTTTACCCCATTTTATGCAAGGAAAGCAGATAGAAAGCATAGCATATTAAATACGTCCAGCTGAGCAGCAAGAGAAAAAAATAGATAAAACATAAGACCACATTATAATATTGAACAGAAAACCAATTTCCCTTATATCCATTCCATAACTGGAGCCCAGATCTTAACACCGATGGTCCTCTTTTTTTCTACCTTTGGTCTTATATATCGCTAATTCCAAGTTGTACATTGCTAACAGTCGAGCACGCCAGCTAAAGAAAGAAGGAGGATTGGGACTAATCCACTCATTCGTGATACATGCACGAACTACCGCCTTACAGATGAATACAAAATATTTCCTAAACTAAGACAATGAATAAAGACGTGTGTCTGAGGTAACACCTATCAAGACCAATTCCCCAGTTATGGTTATTGGTACACCCATTATTAGTCCTAAAAATTGTTCAACACATGAGAATAATTCAGCTAATTTGGGACAAGAAAAAAACATATGTACAGCGTCAGCAGCAAACTGACCACATCTACTACATGTAATCCCAGCGGTAGGTCCCCATTTGGATATCCTTCCTGGTGTGTAATACAAATCATTTAAGGACATATAATGCTGCGTGCATATCCTCCCTGTCATCAGAACCTGATTTGCTAAACTTAGTGATTCCACAACATTGACTCCCTCAATACCTACCTTTGTTGCCCACTTATCTTGACAGTGCTCAAGATCATCAGGAAGTGATGAAATAACATAAGAATAAAATTGGCCTATCAATGTTTTTCTAGTCATACTCTCAATAAGGGAGATTTTCCTCAATTGTAATTCCATCTGAGGGCCTAAAGTTTAAAGATAGTTCCGAATTTGTAGAAACTTAACAAAATCATGTTTTGGCAATCCAAATTTATTTTGCAGCTCGATCAACGATACTAAGTGTCCGTCATGCAGTAAGTCGCCTAAACACTGAATTCCGTTGGAGCACCACCTGTTGGTAATTTGATCCCGAAAGATAAGAGGCAAAATATCTGGTGCTGCAAACAGAGTATAAGCAATGATCTTTGGAAGGCCAAGCTGACGCTTAACAAGTGTCCATTCTGTGTATGCTGCTTTCAGAATTTTAAATTGAGTTTTTTTGAAGTAGCTGGGTTCTATAGTTTTAACCAAACAACCTCTGCATGCCTCCCCCAACCCAAATTCGTAAATTGAAGGAGAATGACACGGCAAGATTCGGGCCCCATCACCTACTACCATGGGGCTAATAAATTGCAATATGGCCACCAAATAATAAAACATTAAGTACGGTATACCCCAACCACCACAATCTTTCGTCAAAATCATATTTTTATATACCCTTCTTTGCCCCTTGTAACTCCACAAAAATCTAGAAAAAATCCTCTCTAACTGCTTAAAACAACTAGCGGGGAATTCAAGCAGAATAGTTCGGAACATGTATAGGAGTTTGGGTAATACCGTCATTTTTAAAACATTTGATCTCCCATACAGAGATAAATGAAGATGATCTAATCTCTCAAGCATAGAATTTACTTTAGCCAAGATCGCATTTATATTTAACTCCGGGATGTTAGAAACTGAAAATGAGATTTTGATTCCTAAATAGGTAACCTCTGAAACCGTTCTGATGGTTAAGGGAGGGTCCTCACCAACAAAAAAAAATGGGTCTTAGAGATATTCAACTTGTAACCCGCAATAGATCTAAACTGGGCTGCTAGATCCTCTGTAGCTGGTACAGCGCTGCAGATGTCCGTAGTAACCACTACGATATCGTCCGCGTAAGCGAAAGCTCTATAATCCATTTGACAGACCTGAACGAGTTTAATGTTCTCAGCCTGATTCAACTTAATTAAAAAAAGATCTATGTATAAGGCAAATAAAAGCGGGGAACACGGACACCCTTGCCGTGTCCCAGGATACATTGAAAAAGAGGCAGATTCATGACTGAAATGGATAAACCCACGGTTCAATCCCATTATCTCACCTTGGCCTTTGAGCACACCCAGCCATACATCCTGATGGGCACTAGTGACTATGATAGATTTTTGTTAACATGTTTTAGGCTAAATATCATTTTCAGGTCATTAAGCTTCTTGGACCTGAATGATTGATCGAGAACGTTATGTAACTGCCCGTGCGATGGTCTTTTCGCACAATCTTCCATACATATTTTGTTTTTTTGTAAATTCTATCCTAGCCCTAGAAAAAGATGGATTGTACCAGTGTTAAAAAAATTAGGATTGAGGCAATGCCACCCTGCACACTTGGCACTACAGCTCATGGATAGTGAATTTATCATTGCCTCTATCACTGCCTTTTTAAAAGTTGTTTTTAAATTGTGTAAATCAATTGTGTTATGAATTGATTGTGTTATAAACTGTTCTGTATCATTCTTAAATTGTAGTAATTATGAACTGTGCTTTTATGGTATGCTTTATTAAGTATTATTATTATTATTATTATTATTAAAATTTTTTATAGAGCGCGTAGTCACCCGTAGGTATCCCAGCGCTGAAACAAAACCCTAACCAGTGAGAGGGGGGGGGGGGGGGGGGGGGAGGGGAGTACAGCAATTTTAGACAGAGGCAGTTTTAAATAGAGCAAAAAGAAGTGGTTAAAAGCAGTTTTAAGGAAACAGGTGGGTTTTAAGTTGTTTCCTGAATCGTAAATAGTTTGATTCTTTCCTCAGGTCTCGGGGAAGAGCGTTCCATAGGCGCGCTGTGTGAATCGAGAAACGTCTTCCGCCTGTGCGGGTTTTTTTGAACCTGGGCACGATGATGAGGGACTCCCTGTCCGATCGGAGAGATCTAGGGGCTTTATAGGGTTGTATGAATTTCCTCAGAATGGGGGGGCCCTGATTCTGCACTAGCCTGTGAGCCAAGCTTAAGGCTTTGAATGTTATTCGTTCTCTCACTGGGAGCCAGTGAAGGAGCTTCAGAGCAGGTTTAGCTGACGCTCTGGCAGGGGTATGTGTGAGGATCCGGGCGGCAGCATTTTGAATTTTCTGCAGTTTATTCAAGGTTGCCTCGGGTGCGCCCAGGTATATAGCATTGCTATAGTCAAGCCTGGACAGAATGAGGCCCTGGATGAGAAGTCTCTGCGATGTGGGTGGAAGGAGGGGCAGAATCTTTCTCATTGCTTTAAGTAGGCCGAAGCAGGTGCCTGCTGCTCTCTTGGCCTGCGTAGTGAAAGAGAGATCGGTTTCAATCCATACTCCGAGGCTTTTTACTTCCTGTTTGGGAGCAGGGGGGGGGCCCAGACAGGGTGGCCAGGTGTTCAGAGGGAAGGTGCATCCTTTCTGACCCAAAAGGAGGATGTCAGTTTTCGATCCATTCAGTTTTAAGGCTGAATTATTCATCCACCCTTGGATCTGTGTTAAGCAGTTGAATAGATCCGCTGGTTGTTGACTGGGGTGGGAGAGGGAGTAAAGTAACCGTATAAAGTAATTTTATTGATTGATTGATTGACTTTGGTGTCCCGGAGCAGGGTGTCAAAGAATGCCAAACCTATTAAAGACCGTCCGCCAGAGTGCAACTTATTTTTACTCTGGCCGGCAGTCCTTTGTCGGTCCCACTGTGGTCCGCAATGGAAGCGTCAAAAGCAGTTCCTGCAGGGCATGGGCTGCTAAGTCTATTGCCTGCAGGAATTGAGGGTGCATGCACACAGGGATGCACCCCATGGTGCAGAGCCAACAGGGGGTCCTGTAGGGCCAACTTTGTTTCCTCACCACAGGTTTCATGGCGACGCACCACCATGAAAATTGTGGTGGTGAGGAAACTCCCAATATGCCTGGTGGTGCTGCAGTGGCAACACCAGCATATTAGGGGCCTCAGACCGCAGTGGTCCAGTGGCTGTCCAACCGCCGCAATCCTAGTGCGATGGGCAGAGCGCCAAACCCGTAATAAGGGCCTCAGGCTGCTCAACCACAGTACCCCCTACCCCCACACTACCCCACATTAGGATTGCTAGAGCAAGCCCCTGTCCACTCATAAATGAATCCCTGGACTCTGTGCAAGATATATCATATTTTGATATATCTTATAAAGAGCCAGCTTCCCACACAAATACATATATATGCATTATGAAAATAATCATAATTTCTGGTCGTATTTTTGTTTTCAAAATGAAAACATACATACCTTTGGACACAGTAATGGATGTCACTACTTTTATCTGAAATTAGTTTCTGGAAGTGAGACCCAGGGAGCCACTCTGTTCTTCATATTTAATACTTCCCTGGCTCCTCCTTGGGTCTATGGGTTTGGGAATATGTTAAACTTTCCATATTAAGGTGAGGCAGCTAAACATTTATGAGTGGTATGTGATAACTAGTTTGGTCAAGTATCTTTCCCTGACGTATAACTGCTCAGATTAAGCAAGTTTCATGATTATTCCGAAGACAACATATTCATTTTTAGAACGCTTTAATTGTACATACAAGCCTCACACTGCCCATCCTTTGTCATTCTCCCTGTCTCATTTCTGACCTGTACAAAATGAGCTGTAGGAAACCGCAGAGCTCACCCCCAGAAATTATCTCCGTAATAACTCGACTGTGCATTTGGTCATTTTACAGGGCGCTATAAGTATGTTATCAATGTTTTTTTTTGCCTAAAACAGGTCCATTGATTGCCAACTCAGTGTTTTCATTAAGAGCTAATGAGAAAGAGGGTCTGTGCTCTGTGGACAATGAGGATTCGGAGACAAAAGGCAGGACAAACCCTTCCATAGGTGAGTTAGAAAGTCACGTGAACCTTCAGGCTCCTTGGCAAAACAAATAGTGTTCTTTTATGTACAGATACGTGTTCAGACAAAACACACACAGCCGTTGTCATCCATAAACAAACCATTGCATAAACACACTGGGAGGGGCCTATTCACAAACTGCATTTTGTAATATATTTTGTAGTACTGCAATATGCTATTCACAAACTGCTATCTCTTTCTATGCTGAGATCTCCACCGCAACACCAGAGTCTTTGCACATGTAAGTATACTTTTTAATAAAAAATGTGGGAAGGACCGAGGGAAGTGTCTGGAAATTGGCTCTACTGGGGAGAGGATTAGGGAGGAGTGTGAAGGGGTTTAGGGAGGGATATGCACCCTCCCAAAAATATTAAGCACATTGGTATTCACAAACTGCATTTCTAAAGTACTACAGTCAACAAGCATTAGAAATGCAATAGGTCTCGCAGCATTAGAGTTAGTGCTTTTAGAATTGTTTATAGGTTTTTTGTTGTAAATCTTTTGCATTTTATTTTTTTGTAGGCAATGCAAAAGAATTACAAATCAAAAAAGCAATAAGCAAATGTAAAAGCTTTAACTAAAATCCTGCGAGACCTATTGCACTGTGTGAGGGTGAGGTGTTGAGGGTGAGTGAGGGTGGGGGTGAGTGAGGAGTTGAGGGTGAGGGTGAGAGAGTGTTATTGTGAGTTAGGGTGAGGGGTTGAGGGTGGATGAGGGTGGATGAGGGTGAGGGTGAGGTGTTGAGGATGAGTGAGGATGAGTGAGGGTGAGTGAGGGGTTGAGGGTGAGTGAGGGTGAGTGAGGGTGACTGAGTGTGAGTGATTGTGAGTGAGGGTGAGTGAGGGTGAGTCAGAGTGAGTGAGGGTGAGGTGTTGAGGGTGAGGCGTTGAGGGTGAGGTGTTGAGGGTGAGGCGTTGAGGGTGAGGCGTTGAGGGTGAGGTGTTGAGGGTGAGGTGTTGAGGGTGAGGTGTTGAGGGTGAGGTGTTGAGGGTAGGGTGTTGAGGGTGATTGAGTGTGAGTGAGTGAGGGTGAGGTGTTGAGGGTGAGTGAGTGAGGGTGAGGTGTGGAGAGTGAGTGAGGTTCAGGTGTTGAGGGTGAGGATTTGAGGGTGAGGGTGTGAGGTGTTGAGGGTGAGTGTTTGAGGGTGAGGGCGAGTGAAGTTGAGGGGGTGAGGTGTTGAGGGTGTGAGGGTGAGGTGTTGAGGGTGTGTTGTTGAGCGTGAGGCTGAGGTGTAGAGTGTGAGTGAGAGTAAGAGTGAGGGTGATTGAGTGTTTTAGTGTTAGTGAGGGTGAGGTATTGAGTGTGAGTGAGGGGAAGTGTGATTGTGGTATTGAGAGTTAGTGAGGGTGAGGTGTTGAGTGTTAGTGATGGTGAGGTGTTGAGTGTGAGTGAGGGTGAGTGTGAGTGAGGGGGAGGGGGAGGCGTTGAGGATGAGTGATGTGTTTAGGGTGAAGTGTTGAGGGTGTGGGTGAGGAATTGAGGGTGAGGGAGGGTGAGTGTGGGTGAATGTTTGAGGGTGAGTGATTGAGGGTGAGGTGTTGTGGCTGATTTTTTGTGGGTGAGTGAGGGTGAGATGTCGATGGTGATTGAAGGTGAGGTGTTGGGTGAGGCGTTGAGAGAGTGAAGTTGAGTGTTGTTGAGTGAGGATGAGTGAGGGTGAGTGAGTAGTTGCGTGTGAGGTGTTGAGGGTGAGTGAGGGTGAGGGTGATGTGTTGAGGGTGAGTTAGGGTGAGTGAGGGTGAGGGTGAGTGATGGTGAGTAAGTGTGAGGATGAGTGAGGGTGAGGGTGAGAGTTTGAGGGTGAGTGAGGGTGAGGAGTTGAGGGTGAGTGAGGGCGAGGGTGAGTGAGTGTGAGGGGTTGAGGGTGAGTGAGGGTGAGTGAGGGTGAGGCTATGGGGGCTTATCCACTCTTTAAACATTAAAATAAAAAGTCAGCACAGAAAGTACATTTTGTTAAATACTGGCACATGCATGAATGTACACAAATAATACGAGTACTCTAGGAAAGCTGCAACTGTCACAGCTTCCAAAGCGTACTCCTGGATTTGTTTGAGAATTCCAAATAAACTTTAAATATACTACTAAATTGGTTGCAAGGCTATATGAGTAAATTTGCTATTGTTGTGCAAATTGAGCCCATTGCCTTCAACAGTGAAGATGGACTTGTTGTCATCTTTAGAACAAAGAATAGAGACCGGAAGTCCACCTCATATCAAGGGTGACTCCGTACCCTAGGTTTGAAGGAGCGGCCATCTTTGAGTGGCCCGCTAACTAGTATTTTGCCTGCATGCTGTACTACAGGCAACAGAGTACCACCCACGCCAAACTATCCCATGTCTCCTGGATACAGCTGATAATCTTTCACAGCAGCACTCATATCGAGAGCATTGGCGGCAGTGCGTATGAGTGACCTTTGTGTTCGCGGTTTAGAGTTCGGCTTCTGAGGAGCACCAGGGACTTAGCCAGGACCTCCAATTGTGACAAATGCAACATAAGTGATGCCTTTGTCAGGCAAGACGCCCATCTTTGAGGCATCACCCAGCCCACCTGCCACTAGCAAGGCGTGGCTTGTGTCCGAAGATTGGTGGAAATGTAGAATGTAACCTGACCAAATACATGATGCCCCCACCTTGGTGTTGTCATCGTTGTTACAAATATCACTGAACCTAAGCATGAGTAAGTGATGGCTTGGTAAAATGGAGCCTTCTGGTCATTTTAGGCTTAATTGTTCTACCAAATGCTTGAAATGGAAATCTAAAAGTGTAGGTGCTCACTGTCCCAGAGTACCTGTTTGCTACTGAGAAGCACTGGTACTCTCATACTAAAAGTATTGCATCCCTGCTGAGAAGTGCAGGTACTCTCCCTTTCAGTACATGCGAGCAGCTGCTCAACTAAAGTACTGGTTCTACCAGACTCCTCGGATCGCTGTGCGCGTTAGAGGTCCAGGGAAAACTGCACAGCCCGAAGAAGCCTTTGTCCTGCAATACACATCTGGCACAGATAACCACTGATTGGATGGTCTGTCCGGCATAGGTTTATCCATGTGGGGACATAGTCTTTACAACAAACACACACTCACACTTTCTCTTACAATAACACTGCATTTCTGTGTTTCATGTGTGCCCATGTTAGCTCACGTGAAGTGCTGAGCTGCATAAAGGAAGTGGGGGGGGGGGAGGGGGGCTAGAGCAAGCAGTATGCGAATCATAAGGGGCTCATCAGCAATTCTGCCAGTGCCTAAAATATATTGCAGAAACATGCCCTTTTTCTATAGTGAACCACGACATCATAATAACACATACCTTTTCTACAGTAATTCAGTCTTAAATAGTGGATAGGAAGCTGTGACAAGTCCCCTACTGCTGTGTGGTACAGAGTGAAGCTATGAGTAAGCCGACATTGACACAGGGACCAATTTGTTGTGCTTTTTTATGTGTACACAAAACTAGAAAGCCATTCTTTTGTTGAACCAGCTGAGGTTCCATGTAATGCAGACTTACCTGCATTAGTGAGGCTGCCAGGGTAAATAAACGGTGATGGTGCACGGGCATGCAGCGTGGGGGATGAATGAGGGCACGGCTAAAGATGTTGAATAAGAGCTTTACAAACCTAGTCATAATTTATTTTCTGCTGAGGATCGAATTTTCTTTATAGTAAATTTCTCTCCGCGTTTTGAGGAATAAAGCAGAAATCTGCATTTGAAAAAAGAACATGCTTTGGCTGTGAATCTTTTTCACTTGGACAAACACAGCCTGTATAACCTAATGATGCTCCATTTTGTATCTTGAGCTCTTGCAGAGGTTCTTTGCAAAGGACGTGACCTCTGAAAACACTGAGGAGATTCCCTGTCCAAATCTTAAAATATTTCACATCTGTTTTTATTTTATAAGAATGTAACTGTAGTTTAACAGGGAGAAATAGATACGTGCTTCAAAGAGGAACCCATACTCTTAACAAATATATTTGTTGAAGCCTCCCCCAATCTTTCTGTGCTGAATGTTTTTATTTTTTGTCAAGAGTTTTATACATGCTTTGTTTTTTTTTTAGGTTCAGAAATTAGGAGCGGAAAAATCATGGGAAAGGGTAAAGCTAATAAAACAAATTCTAAACTGATCATTGGAGGGTGGAACAGTAGTCAGTAGATGGATGTGTTGGCAGCAGAACTGGGTGATTTTGATGAAAACTGTTGTTAGCTAGGAGAGTAGACTTTTGAGGACTTGGGTTGGTAACTTATTGGCCGTGCTGTATTTCCGGCTCAACATTGTGGTTTCCTACTTATCTTTCTATGTCGCTGATTCAGAATGGTGTGCCAGTGTTTTATGTTCTGTAGTTAGTTCTACATGGCTCCTACTGATTGCAGACAGTACCTAAACCAATCTGATTTACAGTGCATAATAAATCAAAGAGCAGGGTGTGCTATACCAAGAAGGGCTTTGTGATTTAATGTTGCATTTTTGGCAGGAGAAGTGGCAGAGCTGGTGAAAAATGGAGAGGGAGCAGGTGAGGGGGTGTTGCAGAAGTATCTGTCACGAAACACTCGGTCAGTTAGATCACTTCTGATTTATCAAGCCTACGTAAAATTCATATGGTATTGTACATTTTTTATGTATTGAATTATAATCTTCTTAGCAAGTGAACCATGATGTTGATTGTGTGTAGGTGCTCAGAGAGACACGTGTAGATTTTCATTGAGATGAGGAGTAACATGGAGAGTGGGGGACATTTTGTATATTGGTTACTATTGGAGGATGGCAGGGCACGTTCCTGTTCTGAGGTATCACTGTTCCCACCTTCTGCTAAAGGCTTACTTCTGGAGGACTAACACAACTAATTCTCAGAACCGGACTGAAAATGGCATGTTACTGGAGAAGGGCACAGCTTTGCAACCTTCACAGCAGTTGTTGTCAGATTAGTGCGGCTTGATGCAAAGGGTTGGGTATGCCTGTCTGCGCACATATCAGGAGAGGGTGAGAATGTGTAATGTTTCAAATGTTTACTAGCCCTCTCGGTGTTCCTCCAGTTTTACAGTGTTAATGTGCGCTCGTTGTGCTCGTGTGCCCCTTGTTGGGGAGTCGGACTACAATATTAAAATACGAATTCTAAAATGTGTGGGACCAGGTGCACACTGCCCTCAGGAGGGACTCCATTACTGCCGTTAATGGGAAGAGAGAATTACTGAGTTTACGGATGCCGTGCCAGGGGGCGCCTAGGAAATCATTGCGGATCCGAGAAGCTATTTCTGCATATTTGATCTCTCGTTAAACGGTTGGTGAGAGCCCGTGCATGCCTAGGTTAGTTTTCCTTTATTCATTCTACAGTTTAGCGCTCTCTTCTCTAGCTCTGAACATTGTGTGCCGTTTGCTGTGCAGTGTGGAGCTGAATTCAGTAGTGCAGAGGGGCCCCTCCGTTTGATTCCAGTATAATCCCCTGACAGACCAGACGGCATTAATCTATGCCTTTGTCATATCTGCTTAGAGGCGAAGCTGAATGTGCAGCAGTGACGTGAGAAGGCTTTTTATGAATCAGTCAAAAAGCCATACCTATTAGTGACGTACCTCAGTATCGTTAAAAACAAGCGCTGGCAAAGTTCCTTGCCGAAAACGTGCAGGCGAGGTGCGACACGGCAGGAAGACGGAAGGAAGAGAGGGGAGGGGGAGGAGAAATGCGACACGGCGGGAGGGGGCGGGCAGGGGAGGGGGCGGAGAGGGGAGAGGTGACACGGCAGGAAGACGGAAGGTAGAGAGGGGAGGGGGAGGAGAAATGCGACACGGCGGGAGGGGGCGGAGGGGGTAAAACACGACGGACGTGCACGCGCATGTGACTTTTAAGGTCAATGCGCATGCGCATAAGCTTAATGCGCATGCGCATTGACCTTAAATTTATCGTGCACTGCAAGGAATCGCCACGATTCCTTGCAGTGTGGATAAAGAGTGGATAACTCGCTATAGTCTCGCTTGCTCGATGCGCATGCGCATCGACAGGCGAGACCTAAAAAGGGACAGCAGTAAATTCCTGACCAAACCACTCATGTTCAACCACTGGTAATACAAAACCCATCTAATGTAAATAATCAAAGTATAGACGTAAATTACAGCTTTATTGTAAATAATGTTTCATGAAATATTTCAAATATAACTTAATGTTCAAAAAATTCGAAACATAATAAATATTTTTCAAATAATAACACTAAATAATTTAAAAGTTAGAAATAGAGCTAATTTAATGTTAATCAAATTAAAAAATACATCATATATGTTTTAGTGATACGTTATTTTAATAACCTTTTTGTTTTTAAAAGTGATTTAAAATTACATTTTAGTGAAATCTAATTAAATTACTTTTAGTTTATTCTATACATCTCTTTTAATAATTACTAAGGCATAATAAATAATATATTTGATTATGTTACTTCTTTTAATATACTTAAATTAATATAAAAATATTTTTACTAAATGTTTTAGTTAAATAAACTTTTTCACTTCCCTTATACTTTACCCCCGGAAAGGGTTTACATTTTGATGAATGTTCCTTCATGTGTAAGCAGAGTGAGGGAAAACCTTTATTGGAGGGATCAATTTGTCCTGTAGTAGGAGAATGGCTGCAAAACTCTTACACATAACTCCTCTTTCGTTGAATAATTATTCACTTATTGGTAGAGAGTGCATTGGGTACTGCAAGGGATAGCTAGCTCTCTTCTTTTGTAGATGTTTCCAAGCAATAAATATGCTGCGCCTGTCTATATTTTGTCGATTTTCTAATTATCATCACTCTTCATGAATACTTTGCTGTCTACCTTTATGGGTACAGTCTGAACACACATTTTTTTGTAACTTGAGTTCTTGTCATAATGCACTCCCATGTACAATACAGTCCAAAGTTCACTATCTCAGGTGGATTAAAGTCCCGTACACTACCCCTTTCCACTCATCTTTTTTATTAGGAACTCACATTTGAACAAATTGTTATTAACCTATTGTTTTTGTGTTGAGCTCCAGATGGCTCATTAGATGGAGTGATCAGCTCCCTCTAATCCCCAAGTGTTCACTACTGGTTTGGAGGGTAGAGAATTTCACATGCACAACTTAACTTTACACTTATGAGGTGCTAAATATAAACATCATGTTTGCGTATGCATCTTTTCACATGAAAGTATTAATGATCGTTTTTGTTCTTTTTTGATAGGAGATGTGGAAGAAGATTCTGATGTGCTACTCAAGAAAACCAGAATTGACATGGAGTATTTGAAAAATTCACAAGACACCCATCATAAGGGAAGGCGTGATGGTCCATGCACAGGTGAGGACGAAGTGGTTGGAAAATCGTATTATTCAGTTTGAAAAGGTTAAAACCTTTGTTAAAAAGTGCAGTCTATTTCTAGTAGACTAACCAAAGGACGCACCTTCTGTAATTTGATGTGGAAGTCTTGGAGCAGTTCCATTAAAAGTTATCATTATTCAGTGTACCCTCCCACTGCTGGTATCCCCACTATGATGACTACATACACTTCTAGATATTGCTTTTGTTTTTTGCTAACAACATCAAGATATTCTTTTTGTTGCTGTCATTTTAAATGAATCTCTTTTGAGTTTGTTTTCTCGCTCGAATCTGCTACTGTAACTCAGTTTCAGATGAAATCGTCTCTGCATGCTGTACACCACCTTACTTCGTTATTAATTTTTTTCTTACAAACGGAGAATATACAAATGTCACTTTATGCAGGACCAATAAAAGTAAGCAGCAGAGGACCACATTTTCTGTTTGAGTTGACTAAATTATGAAACAAGACAAAGCAAATGATGTGCCATATTTTGGTGCAGGGTTAGGCTGTTATTTTATTCACATGCTAAAGATGATTCCTCCTTGCACAGAAGTCCTAGAACTCTATTATATTAACACTTCCCTTCTAATTCCAAGACTAAATAGTTTGTATAAATATGCGATATTGCCCTTAACAGGAAACAAATTAAATTTGATAAATACCTTTAGCAATAGCCTCAGTGTTTGAAACTCTTCAGATTCACACATTGAGCATTATTCTGATATCTACTGTTTGAGTCTGTAATTTGTTGTCAGAATACCTTTTTATCTATGGTTTGTCCGCCTTTAGTGGCGCTAAAATGATTCATTATGACTTTGACTGTAGACACCCAATGTCACATTACATGACCACCATTTTGGGGTTCTTTTTCCCTAATCTTAATGTTGTGATTAGGGTATCAGGTTGTACAGAAATATGTTCCTTTTTCTTTACTACATTTTTCACTACCTCCCCTTCTTCGATGAAAAGGGAGAGTCATGTGACTCCAGAAGTGTTTCAAGCAGTGGCGTAAAAACCGTGAGGGGGGCCCCCTGCAAAGAACATGGATGCTCCGGACTCAGTCTAGAGCTCTCAGGCCAGGGGTCCGCTGCCCGTACATCAGGGGCGTCTGGTGGATCCTAAGCAAAGTGCAGCGAAAAGCTGAGATCTAAGTTGAAGGAGTTCATGAATACAGCAAGCTCACCAAAATGAACGAGGAGCATTCGGGTGTGGGCCTTCCAGAGTGGGCCATTGTTCTGACCGAGTTTTCTGCCCCTTTTTGAGTGAAGGTGACTTTAGCCTGCTATCATTCTAATAGGAGGACTGGAACCCCAGACCTGGCTTCTTTATAAGGTGTTTGATGTAATTCCCTATCCTTTTCTTTATTCTAGGACCTATAAACTTATGTTAAGGGATAGATTCCTTAGTACTAGTACTAATCTGTCCTTTTGTAAGGTTGCTAGTATACTTCTAATGGAGTTATGCTTATTTCGGGCCTTGCAGGCCTCGAACGGGAGAGACTCCATCTTTCTTTCTGCCTCGGCAGCTTGGGATGCTTTTAGGTCAAATGTAATGTTTTAGTTATGAGGTGTTGTTCGCTTGGAGAGAACCAGCTCAAGCTGGCCCTTATCGAAAGACTGTATTTTTCTTCGTGTCGTAGACATAACGTAAGGCCGGCCGGCTGAGAACGTGTCCTTGGCACTGGGTGGTACAAGAATTTGGTGGGCGGCAGGTTACTGGCCGTAACTTTCCATGCATGAACAAGGTTCCATATTAGCGAAAGCACGAAGCAGTCAGTCAGTCAGTCAGTTAGTAGGCGGCAGCTAGCCGTTAGCATTATTGCAGTTAATCAACTTAAGGCAGACAGTCGCCATTTTGAAGTCCGAGAAAGTCCGAAGGCTAATACTCTCTTAGAAAGATTGAAGTTATTTTAGCTGGAGCAGCTGGCGAGCTTTGATATTAAGATCGGAGCATGCAGAGTGAAGCAGTTAGTGGAGAGAATGAATACCAGAGCGGCAGAAACTGATTTATAAGAGCGAAGCTGGAAGGTGAAGATAGTCCGTGATTGAGAGGAGAGAGGAGTAGTGCAGAACAGCGAGAGTGTAGCAGACGAGACAGAGAATAAGAGGAAGGTTCCAGTGACTTGGAGGGAAACGGAGGAGACAGCATAGCGGTGCAGATGTGTATCCGTGACTGTAGGGGTGATCCTAAGACGAGCCAAGGCACAGACGAAAAGGGAACCCAGATGACTACTGAGTCCAGACTTCATACTCATAAGGTGACGTCGACCCTTTCTTATTAGTGTGCACACACATTCTAACCTTTCCTTTTGCTTTTCAGGCTATGTGTTATATTGCAGTATTATATTGTTGTTGTTATTAATGAATAAAGATGCCCCAGTTCTTAGTGAACTAGTGTGTGATTGTTACTACCTTATGATAAAGTTAACCTTTCTTCTAGTCAGATGCTGTTATGTGAACGGATGCGTCTCCCGTCCAGGTAAATGGTAACTGAGCAAGGGAGTAGAGGAGCACTCGAAATAGGGAATAACCTTTACACAGTGTAATTTGGCCATTCTTGTGTGAGAGAGGATTGACCTGTCTATCTGTCACATAATCTATAATATTGTATTATCTGTAATCCTAGTAGATAGAGATATTTCCCAATATGGAGAGCTGAAGGTATTCATAGGAAAGTGATCGTCGTTGTGTAGCGGCGTTAATGAGAGCATTGACTGTGGTCGATGTGTATACCCACAAGATTGTGGCTTGCGAGAGCACCGGGGGGATACGGTGTTTAATGAGATTGCCTCTAGGGAAAGTGACGTTAACGAGAGCATTGACTGTGGTCAATGTGTATACCCACAGGATTGTGGCTTGTGTATGTATGAAATAGTGAGAGCACTGGGAGGATACAGTGCGTATACCAACAAGGTTGTGGCTTGCGCGAGCACTGATGGTGATCAGTGTGTAATGGTAAGTAATCGAACTGCCTCAGGGTAGTCTAGTCTGGGCCTATGTTGCCGCAAGATTATAAGGTATGAGTGTGGTGTTGTAAAAGATCCAAGCTTGTATATTGCTAATTCCCCATCCTTAGGTAGGTACACAGGTGCCTTTTGTAAGTAGGTCCTGAGGAGGAAGATGGTTACGTTTCGGCTGGGTTAGTGGTGTCTTGGTGAGCTGATTCTATCTGGTCCGAAAATCCGGTCGTTACAGCCATCCCCCAGCCAGACATAAACCATAGCAACAACAAAAAATAAAGTTTCAAATGGTGCATTGCATTTACAACATACATTTCAATAAATGCTGTTGTACAATTTTGAAAAACAGGAGTTTGAATGGTACATATTACAGCACAGGGTTCAAGAAATGTCATTAGAAACAAGTCGAAAGATACCCCTGGTATAATACTTAATAGCCTGGTTCGTAAAATCCTGACCCTTCATAGCTCAGTACAGAGTTCATTAATCACCAGCTGACCTGCTCAACACTACTGAGCAAACAGAGCCTCTTACTCATAGAACACCCTTCTAAATACAAATCTCCTCCGGTACTTATTAGAGGACTCCCTATTGTGTGCAGCGCTCTGGTTAGGCAAAAAGCTCAGATCCCCAGATATTCAGTTTAGGTCTACTCTGCTAAGATGAATTAATGAAGGGGATTTATAAAGCACAAAACAGCTGCTCCAGCATGAGCGTATCTACATTAAATATAGTGCCAAGTGCAAATGTATCTGTTCAGTACATGCTGTATGTTAAGTTCAGAGCTCTCATTTCAGCAATTAACTGGGCTCATTGCTCAGCATAGAGCCCAATGAACAGTATAGGCCCCCCTCTTCTATAAAGAACTCCCTGCCCACTAAAGGGTTCATTGGTGAATACAATGCTCCCCATCAGCTCAAAATGTTCTTCACAGCTGAACTCCAATGTCCATGCACAATCCTATTTCTACATGTGCTAGTTGTTTCATCTCTTGAATGTTCTACCTATTCATTAGGAAGGCTTCCAATATTTAGGAGAAATAGAGAAAAAACAATGAGATACTTCACACAAGTGACTTCTAACCTGACAAGAGACATGCAGGCACAATGACATACTAAACAGAGAATAGAATATCTATCTATGTAGAGAAGCAGCTTCCAAAAGGAGGTAGGAGACTTCAGAGGCCGCATTTGGAGGGATTCTGGTTCTGGCACAAGGAATATCTGTCTAGAATTGAGGGGACATGTTCAGAAACATCCTAAAGTTTTAGGTGACTGAAGTGCAAGGGCACAATGGCTCAAGTACAGGAGCATACAGAGAGTACCCGTCAAGATGCACTCTTGCAAAGAGAGGAAGGGAGAGTGAAAGTTCAAAGGGAATGATCACGTCAAATCAGAATGAGGGTGTTCTAGTGGAGAAGAGATCCTGTGACATGGGTGAAATATCCAGGAAGGAGCATGTCAACATAAAAATGCAGGACAGTCAGGCATAGAGAGAATATCCTGTGATAAAAGCTGGATCCATAGAGACCATGCATTCTGGTGCAGAGGGAAAATGTTCTGATGGAGCTCTCAGAAAAATGTCCTTAGGGATGGAATGGTTACAAGGCAAGTGAGCATATCTCTTGAATCAGAGCATGTCCAGTTAGTTCAACATTGGGAAGACACATGGATCAGATACAGTGAGGTGCAATTTCAAATATTACAAAACATGTCCAAGGAGAGGGAACGTGGCCAAATACATAAAAAGCGTGTGTCTAGACACCTGTGGCATCTCTGAAGGCAACAGCGATGGGGTTTGTGTTTAAGCGTGGTAGTCATTTGCCTAGAAAATACATGGATTTCAAAAATGAATTGGGAAGGTAGAGGACCAAACTGGATGAGGACACAGAGGGTGGCAAGATGTCATGCCCTAGACTCTAGTTTCAACAGATAGCTGTAATCACATGCTGCTTCACACAATAGACAAAGCTCTGCAAATGAACACACTTTATGCAAGTCTGTAAAAATACCTCAACTTCACACATAGCTCTGTAAATGCACTGCTGTCATGCTCTGCATCAGTACCACTGTTGCTCAAGCACTGAAACACTGGTATAGCTCATGTAAAGTTCCTCAAAAAGCCCATGTTGCACCATGTGGTACTAAGGCCCAGGCAAAACTCAAGCAATTCATCTAAGTTTTGGCCCGTAGCACCCACTGATTTCAGAAAAACTCTTCGCCTCACATATAGACCTCCCAACATCTGGGAGCTCCCTTGTTATGAAGCACCAATTTGATTACACTTTTGGGAGTGAAGGTCGCAGTTGTGCAGTGTGGGCCTTCACAGAAGTGACCGTAAGTTGCACATGTAGTGGAAGGAGAAGGATTGAGAGAGAAGCCGCTGGGGAGGTAAAGGAGTCACTGAAAATGGAAAGAGAAGTTAAGACGTTGAGGTAAATGAGTTCTTTCTTTTACATATTTAGACAGCTACCCACAGACAGCTACACATCGATGGACATACCTTAGCCGTAACCACCTCATGTGTCACTAATCTTCTATTATTGGTCACTCCTGATTTACATTGATGTTGGGACTCCTCTACGTATCTCAGTCAGCATAGCAGGTGTCACAAAGGAAATCTGTTGAGCCTGTTGTAATCCCAGAGTGGGAAAAGGGTCTAGTTATATGTCAGAACTGTAATCAGGGATGAGGGCAGTTTTGTGGGGAGACCTATCATATAGAAAGCTGTCATCCAGCAGAAAATTGTAAAAAACGAATATTAATAATAAATTCTTTATTCTGCACTTCCTTCCAAGCTTGAAGCATATTGCATTCTGGGACTCTTTGGCTCATGGTGATGAAAAAAATGAATTGCCAACCCCTGATATACAGAATGCTAAAGGCTGAGCAGCATGATATAGATATGGTATTGCAGGTGTCATGAGATCAGTTTACATTTCTGTGCTGTAACATTGGATATAGAGATGGGTAGCTGTCTCTTGCAAATCTCATTTCAAACCTTAATACGCACTCATAAAGTAAAAAGTGTGGGCTTTCGTCAACAACAAGTAACATTAGATCTCCTATTCTGTTTTTAACTGTGGACAATGAGGGTGGCCTCACATAGTGATAAAATAATTTCTCACCTGACTTCACACAGACATGCACCTGGAGTTCATGCTGGCACAGTGCCAGTTATGCACTGCTGGCAAGTTCCTAGTGAGTAAGTCACCCAGGCCTGGGGTCAGAGGGCAGGCTTCAGCAACTCCTAAAAGTGAGATACAGTTCTTATGGGGCTCTCCTACAGCTCGATCATCAGGAGTGAGGGAATGAAGGAGGTGCAACACTGTAAATCTTTGCTGCTGAACATGGAACTTGGATTAGACCAGCAAAGTAATGCACTTCATAGGAAATTCGCCCAGGATAAATAAAAGACAACAAAATGCCGGCAGGACAGGAGGAGAGTGCACACGCAAACGGCTCAGCTCTGATCAAGGGGCCCTACTGCACATGCGCATAGAAGTGGCTGCATGACTCCTCCTTCAGCCTGCCCTCTCAACAACTAAACCATAAGGTGGGTGGAGACTGCACCATCATTGTGTCTGTGGTTGCCACCCTCTAAATTGACCTCATTTGCCCTGCCTGTGTCCAGTGCTCTGCTGTATTTATCCTGGACCCGCACTGAGTCAAATCAGCCAATGCCCCAGTACGAGTCTTAGAACTTAGGGCTGAAGGTGAGTCGCCGCTGCATGTACAAAGTGCTGCAGGCCATGCTGTTAATGGTCACTGCGCGCCAATGAAAGCCTTCATAGATGATATCACACATTGGGTAATTCCTATGCGTCTGAAATGTCGAACAAACTGTAACATTAATATAGCATAAATCTGTAATGCAGTGAAGGCACCTTGAATGTGACATTCGAAAACGAGTGAAAGATTCCGGATTTAAAGCGTAACTTGAAAATGGGGCACTTGGCTCGAAGCGGTAAACTGTTAACCATTTATGGAATGTTTGGGCCTATTACATTGGTCATTTGTGCAATAAAACACACACAATACATGAACCAGTTTCTTACCTTGATTTGTGGGGAATTCAACCTAGAAGCAGAGCCCGATGAGGTATCTCCTTTCTACTTCATGGAGCAGAATGGGGGCATTAAAAGCCACGCTTAAAATGGCCACGCCTACCATCGTGAAGTCACTAAGCGAGCCTGTGCCTCAAGGGGTCACTAGATACGCCGGCCCAACACATGCATAGTTGAAACCCCCCCCCCCCCCCCCCCTCCCCACCCCTACACACACACACACACACTCACAAAAATACATTGATAATACAGCTCTGTGATGAGCACATAGCTGCCAAGGTTTCATATTGCTTTTGTGTGACATGCTAATAATTTCAGTGTAATTATGAGTGACATTCAACGACTTTGAGTGACACTTTCTCGTGAGCCAAAAATCAAGCAATAAAGAAGAGGGAAACATATACATATCAGAAATTACACCCATTTGAGCAACTAGGAACTCTGAGATCTTAAAACTGTTGCACAGCACCAGAATTTGCTGCCCAAAAAGTTCAGCCCATACAGTAAACCTGTCACACCTGCACTTCAGGGTCTGTACTGGGAGACAGTGTGCATATGGGAGTTCACTGCAGGATAGGTTTGTGGTAATAATAGCAGAGAAATCAAAAATACAACCCAGAGCAGCAAACTCAACGCACCCACAAACAACCCAAAAAAATCAGCCCAAAACTGTCACTTAAGGGGTTGCATTAGAGGCGGGCATAAAAAGAAAGCTACTGTGTCAATGTCTCTGCAAGGTATGGATGGGAGAGTGTGTGTATTTAATCTTGCTGCAAGCCAGTTTTTGTTTTACAAACTCAGGATATCAACAGTAAAAGCCAGCACAAGAGATTTAACAGGCCAAAAAATTTCACTGGCCTGTTCAAGACCCTGGCTTCCCCAAATTAATTGTTTTCCTTTTTGCAGTTTTATGTTGCGCCAGCTCAGCCGAAAGGAATGGAATGGCTTTAACCCCTTCGATGCTGATGACGAGCTCAGCTCGTCATCAGCCACGGGTGACATGTGCAGATGACGAGCTGAGCTCGTCATGTATCGCGGTAAATCGAAAACAGCCGCACAGCGCAAAAATCACCGCAGCAGCGATGCGGTTAAATAAGCACCAGTTACATGTTATGAACACGGGGAGTTATTTGCCCAAAATTACAGGATGTTGAGCCTATGGCGGGAGTCAAGCCTGTTTCTGTTCCTCAGTTCCAACGTCAGTAGCTGACTGATGGCACATCCTCTTTATAATGCTATTCCATTGCTTTTTCTCGGGTGCAAACCACGTACTTAAATCGTATATGGTGAACTCCGTTGTCTCCTGGAAACAGCTGAACTGCTGCATAAAACAGAAAGCAATAGAAGGCGCCAGGTCCATATAAGCTGGGACAGAGCTTGCTGTTGTTATTATGGTGAATGAATTCGGAGGGGCGTCACTCAAAAATAAACACGTGGGGTGACTGTACAATAATGGCCAGTGCACATGGCTGTCCTTGAATTGAATGCACAATTATGTGCATGATGTGTGCAATTTAAATGTGAAGTTCATCAGTGTCGTGGCATTGGTAGAAGTCAAGTGTCCGTGTGCGTTTTTAGGCCAGCACAGAAATGTGACCTGTGATAATTCTAACAGCCTGAGATAGCTGTCTGCATGTTGTTCATGTGTCACTGACTAAGTGCAAGTTTGTGGCTGCGAATTGCAGGTGTGTAACGTGTTTGAAAAAAGCAAGCACATTCTGAAAGATACTTCATATCTTCACTGTATTTTATTTTCGCTCCTCCTGCTCAATCTCACTCAGAGCAACACCCCTAATGACTCTTACGAATAGTCATCCAGGCTGTGTACAATGCAGGTGGGGGCCCCCTGGAGCTTGGGGGTCTCCCCGCACTGGGGGGGCTGCAGGGGCCTATGTTACGCCCCTGGTTTCAAGCTTCAAGGTAAGTAACTTGTTTATTTTATTTAAGTGTGAACAGATGCACATGATGTGCATCATATATATAATGGTATTTCCTCCCTATGGAGGTAAGTACAGATAAATGAGTAGTGTCAAAGAAATTATTAAAATCTTCTGACCTACCTGAGTAAATGTATAGCTACACAATAGATGAAAGCAATAGGTAGATCTCCCACTTTAGCTGGCTAGCAGGGTCAAGCCTGTGCTGGATCAAAGTGTGCATAAGCAACAACAACTCCTATGCATCTAACAGGCATTGTTTTTATGTGCCTACAGTCTTGCCATTAATGGTGTTGGGCCATATAATAGAGTGAGTGTAGTAAATTACTTCTCTACTGTTCTCCACTGAATAGAATGTCCATGACATAACATGACATCATAGAATGCCTGGGTGACTCTCTGGCTCACAGTGTCAGTTAGTCAACTCAGGCTGAGCTGCTTGGAGCTTATTCCTGGTGGGCTATATCTGTACTTCCTATCGTCTCCTACTAATCTATCCTAGAAGGAATCTACAATAAGGAATTATCTACTTACTGAGTTGGACTGTGCATCTTCCATTACCACAACTTGGCGACGATTGTGTACCCACGCGTTGTATAAGGAGAAAGGCCATCTAAGCAACCAAGGAACTAAAGGACAAGGAAATTAAGACATTAAAGACTTTCAAAACGTCAATTTGAATTCCAAAGGTAACGCCCCAGCCAGCCCCACCAGTGTCCTATACCATCTGGACAGCCTGCAACCTGGGCGTTTGTTACTGATGAGTCTGCTGTCACCCTGCCGCTGTCTGGAAAAAGTCTTTCCAGCAACGCTCTTCCCTGAGACCTGTGGTGTTTATCTATTTCATCTGGCCTTCATTCTGAGTGGGAAGCGTCGTGGTATTACAGTAGGTTTCATCAACTTCATAAGTGTACTATCTTGATCTAAAAACAGTATCCAACAGAGTCTGCCTGCGTATTCTTGGCGGTGTCTTCATCAAACCCTGAAGTGTTTCAACTAATATTTTGGCAGAGACGTGTACTTTATACTGTGGCAAGTTACATCTAAGGAGGATGGCAGTGCGCAACTTGGGACTTTCTCTGCAGCGAGCATTCTTGAAGTACATATCTCAGGTAGTTTATTGGCAGTATCAGTAACAATTGTTGCGAAGTTTAAGAACTTCCTTGGAGGAATTACTCTGCTGTTCTATCACGCTAACGGTGGCATCTAGCGGGGGCACTTGCGCATATTTGTGGGAGCTGTAACTGTATGTTTTCCCTCGAGTACCTGCACTGTGTTTTTGCCTTGGTTGTGCCCCAGAGTGCCTGTCTTGACAAGCAGCAACATAACTCTTGGATTTAAACTCTACACACGGGCGTCATTTCTGGTGAGCCGACGCGCGTGTTTGAGGAGGCTGGGCTGTGACGGTGTTTTGCCGGTGAGTGGTGGGCACTATTTTTGCTATTTTTGTGCATTCAAGATGCTGTCTATGCTCAATGGCAGTTGAACCGCTGCATTTCAAACGTGTCATGAGCTGGGCACACACACTCTACGCACACAGTCTTACCGGTCTCGTGCTGCGTGCATCTCTTTCTCTGTGACGTCCCGGCATATTTGGATCCAGCTGCCCACCTACGCTCTGCTGCACAAACGTGCCATGAGCCACCCGGCGCAGCATAAAAAGGCGTGCCTCCATTTTGTGTTATTTGTACAACATCTCAGATTTCCGATCATGCTCGTTGTACCTGTTTCAGTGTGGCGAACACGGCAAAGAAGTTTCACCAAAAGCGGTGCTCTTTGCCTCCCGAGCCGTAAGAAGTTTGGCCTGCATGGTCAGTGTCACATTTTTTTCAAGATGTGGTGAGTTTGGGCAACACCTGAAACACGAGATGTATTGGTTGGACAGGGAGCGGAGCACCAGAACTCTCAACTTTACTCCTGATATTGCATCTCATAGTCTGCCTGACACTTCACTTTTTGTGGCAAGATTCAGCACTGACTGCAGGGAGCTGTGTACGGAGAACCCGGGTGAGAGATCGCTCAGGGTTCAGGTTATTACTATCTTTGTGGAGTTTTCTTCAGTGTTTGCTCTATTGTGTGTATTTGGTGTTCTTATGGAAATGACATTGGGAGCTATTGTAGCTGTAATTTCCAAGGGCCACATTGTTTAACCTATGGTGTACCCTTCTTTGGGGAGGTTGTTGGGCTAGTCAATGCCCAATTCTGTTTTCTGGGGTGATGTGCCTTATGGTGTACCCTATCTAGGGGATGTTGTTGTCTTGGGTTTTTCAGGGTGAGTATCCTGTGTTGTAACCATTTTTGGAGTGGTGGTGTTTTTGTGGGTAGTCAATGCCCCATACCTGTTTCCAGGGTCAATATCCTGTGGTGTACTATACTTTGGGGAAGTGGTAGTGCTTGTGGGTAGTCAATGCCCCATATCAGTTCCCAGGCTGAGTATCCTGTGGTGTACCCTACTTTGGGGTGGTGGTTGTGTTTGTGGGTAGTCTATGCCCCATATCAATTCACATGGTGAGTATCCTGTGGTGTGTAGTCAATGACTCATACTTGTTCCCAGGGTTAGTATCCTGTGGTGTACCCTACTTTGGTGAGGTTCAGTAGTTTTTTTTCCCATGGCGAGTATCCCATGGTGTACCCTACTTAGGGGAGGTTGCGTTATTCGCAGGGTTAATACCCTGTGCTGTTCTCTTGTTTAGTTGAAGTTGTTTTGTCAGTTCTAGGAGTACCTTTTCATTTTGACACTTTGCTCCAGTCAAAGCCTAGTCAATGGCTCCTACTTGTTCCCAGGATTAGTATCCTGTGGTGTACCCTACTTTGAGGAGGTTCAGTAGTTTTTTTTTCCCATGGCGAGTATCCCGTGGCGTACCCTACTTAGGGGAGGTTGCGTAATTCGCAGGGTTAATACCCTATGCTGTTCTCTTGTTTAGTGGAAGGTGTTTTGTCAGTTCTAAGAGTACCTTTTCATTTTGACACTTTGCTCCAGTCAAAGTCTACCTGCTTGGAGTGAGAAGCTAATCAGGGGAACTTGTGATTTCTGTTGTGGGGGTTACATTCTTCTGTTTATCTAGAGTCAATCGTACCCCCGTTGTACCTTTCCTTGGGGATTTTGTATTTCTCCAAAGGGTCTTTGTCTACACCCATCTTTGTTTACCAGGGTGTCTACTCTGTGGTGTACCCATGTATGGGGAGGTTGTGTGTGTTTTATTTATCTAAGCTATGCTTTGTTTCCCTAAGGGAGGGGGATGGGTGTAGTAATGTAGTAATGTTAGCATCTTTCTGTATTTCTGCTCTTGTTAATGATATTTCTGATATCTCATTATTAGATTTGTGTATCTCATTTTTGGACTTTCATGTAAACGTTATATTTGAGGTATCTTACTTATCTTTCTCTACTGTTCTCTGCTGTCATTCCTTAAGGAAGGAGGATGTGCAGTAAATTACTTCTCTACTGTTCTCCAGTTCTCACAGTGAGCTTGCTTAATATTTTAAGGAGGGCCTGTCTTTGGCATGACCAAGCTCAACCTCCCACCTAGCTGGTTTTCTTTACCAGTGTGATACAATAATGCCGTTTCATTATTTTTAAAAACCACCTTTCTGTTTTTAGAGACTGTCTCTGATGTGGTTAGTTCTTTATTCCGTTTCTACTTGTGTTACAATATGAGGAGGCAGAGCAGGAGAGTATCAGTGGCTTGTGGTAGAACCTCTTGTTTTCTCCCCTTTTCCTTTCCACTTGCACGCAAGGGCCTACTACCAGTCAATCGGTTCATATGTATAGAGCGTGGCTACTCACCCATGAGGGTATACAGGTGCTGTAGTCTCACTTGGCTCAGTTCCTGGATCCTGATGTGGTGAAGCTTCTTGATGAGGGTGTAGTGGGATATGGTATTGAACACTGCAGAGAGTTCGGTGGGATCAGAGCCACTGTTTGCCGCCGCTTGTGGAGTGTTCTGATGCCTTAGGTGGCGGTGAGCAAGGTGATCTCTGTGCTGTGGTTGGCGCGGAAGCCAGGTGTTCGGTGAGCTGGTGGTTGATGGCCTTCACAAGGACCCTGGCAGGGAAAGGAAGCAGAGAGATGGGGCAGTAGTTCTTGAGTTTCCTGGAGTCGGCAGAGGGTTTCTTGAGGCACGACCTGACTTCTGTATGTTTCCATCCATCCATCAGGAAGGCAGCCATTGTGATGGATGCGTTGAGGCTAGAGGTGAGTGCTACGCTGGTTTCTTTGCTCCAAGGTTGAAGAGGCTGTGTGGGCAGGGTCATGTCTGCTCCCAAGTGCAGGTGGGTGGTGTCTGATGGTATAGGGCGGTTGTAGAGGTTTGTGGGTTGGTGTTCAAAGTGACTGTAGATGGTGGATATCTAGTTGTGGAAGTATTCACCAGTGTCTCACAGAGGTCCATGGAAGGGGGAGGTCACGTTCTAGGTGGTAGAATGGCAGGAGAATTCTCTACCAAAGCTGAAGAATTCCTTGTTGTGGTTGGTGCTCGCTTCGATGTGCTCTTTTATGGTGTAGGAAGCCTGCTCTTAATGTGATGTATCAGAAATCTTTTATGCCATGTATAGAGTCCAGGTGTTTCCCGTATTAGTGAACAGGGGCTTGCAATGGCAATCCCAAGGTGCTTTGTTAGAGAGTGGTATGGTGGCACAGCATTAGGTTTAACACAGAGGATTGCAAGACATTTGCAAATGCGCACCATTAACACACACGACTCAAGAAGGAGATTCCCACCAATTTTTAAATATAGCAAGTACCTTCAGATATGTTTTGGTATCGGAGAAATTTTTTTCAGGTAAGTACGTTTTTACATATAAATGCTTTTCGGTTAAAAAAGTGGACACAGTACAATTTTTGCGTCTGCAATTTTATCCTTAGGAAGGAAGAACAAGTTCTGCAAACAGGTATAGTACAGCGACTTACAACACCAATCTCCAGAAGTTAAGGTGAGTGGTTAGCAAGGTTCAAGGCAGCACCTACAGTACACCACCAGCGGCACTAGGGCAGCTGGGTTCGGGGTCCAATGGTTTTCTTTGGAGATCAGTCATTGCAAAAAGAGGCTGCAGCCTCTGGTTGGAAGGCGCTCTAGTTGAACTAACAGCGAGGGATTTAAGTCTTGCGATGCTTGGGGATGTAGGGGCACCTGGGGTCCTCTTCCCCAAGGCCCAGGGACAACGGATGCAGAGGTGAATTTGGGCATTGGGTATTCTTACCAGGAGCATTCGCGGTCGAGGGGGCCTGCGTACAAGGCTGCAGGCGGCATTGGGGAGTCCATGAGGGGTGAAACCATGATGGATTCGAGCTCTGGAGGTCTGGCGGTCCTGCTTGACACCGTTGGCCCACTTAAGCTCAGGCCGAAGGCGCCCTGGTTAGTGGGGGCTTCTGGTCGGTTTTTGGCGCTTCCGGAGGCCTCAGAGTCTTTGCTTCGGAGTTTCTGTAGGATGCAGAAGAACAGGTCCTCTATTCACGGGAGATCTTGAGTCTTTATTGAAGGCATACAGTCCTCCCAAGTTTTTGGAGTCAACTGCTGCAGACCAGTTACTGGTGCAGTTTTTTGACAAGGGATGCAGACAGGCCAGCCGAGTCGGTACCAGATCAGCGGCTTCTTTCCTGCTTTTGCAGCTTTTCGGTGTTCTCTCTCTTGTTAGGTCATCAGGATCTGCTTCTCTGTTAATAGAGGCTCCCATAAATTCTGAATTTGGGGGTGTTAGGGGAGTGTAGGGTAGTAGCCAATGGGCTGCTGACCCTTGGGACACTACATCCCCTATATGAACACTTCCTGTGGGAAGTGGGCATAACCTTGTCCTAGAATTCCTAAGTATGCCATCACAAAGAGGGCTCCTTCTGATAAATCATTGACCTCACTGTTCCCCACCTTAGGGGTGGTAGTAGCCTGGAGGTGGCACCCCAACCTGACTAGCTAATTTCCTCGCCTGTCCAGGTGCTAAAATGGTCCTGGACAGAGGGGGGTGGCTTCCTCCCCTGTGAGGGGGGGCACATTTTGCATTCCAAAGGTAGCAGATCTTTGAAGCTTGCAGACCTAGGGAGGCTAATCAGCAGGTCATCCTGTGAGAGGGGGTGTTACACCCTCTCCCAGACAGGCGTTTGTTATGGCTCTCCTGAGATCAAAAGGCTCTCACCCTACAAGGTCAGAACAGTGTCTTAGGAGGCAGGCTGGCTGAAACCAGTCCGCAAGTACACCAGAGGCTGGTAAGTTTTCATGGGGCACCTCAAAGGTGCCCTCTGGCTGCAGGTATTGGTAAATCTATCACTGTAAACATTGTGGGTTTACCAATATGAGATGTTTGATACCAAAGATCCAAATGTTCAGTGAAGTCATCATGTAGCTGGGGAACTCGTTTTCACCTGTGTTTAGCACATGTTTTAAAATGGCTTCCCCGGTCACTTGGACTGACCAGCACAGGGGCATATTTGCTCATGCAGGTATGCCCTCGCATGTAATATTCAGCACCCTGCCTTAGGACTGTCAGGCGTGCTGTAGGGCTGACTTACAAATATTACATGCAGTGTTAGGGATATGGCACACAGGGATGTGTGACATGTTGTATTTTCACTTTTGTCTTCACCAAGGCACGCAACCTACAATGGCAACTTGCATGTCCTTGGTGAAGGACCTATAGAGTGGCACAATGTGTGCTGCTGCCCTTAGGGACCCTCTTTAGTCCCTCAGGACCTGGGTGATTTACAGAGGGTGCTAAAGGTTTTGACAATTGGGGAACAATTGGTAAGTTTTGGGAAAGAGCTCTGGCACTGTGGACCTGGTTAGCACGAACCCAGTGCTCTTTCAGTCAAAATCACATCATTTACCAGGCAAAAATGTGTACTTTCCTTCTTATGGCGTGTGTTTTCATGTCCTTGATGCATTGGTGGTATTTGTTGAAGGCTGACTTTAAGGTGGTTCGGTATTTTGGGTCTCTGCTGGTGCGCCACCTTCTTTCTAGATGTTTGCAGTTGCGTTTAAGGGCCCAGAGTTCTGGTGTGTACCAGCTGGCTTGCTTGGTGGTTCTGCTGATCTTGGCTGGCTTAGTGGGAGCAACTGTGTGGACGGAGCTGGTGATCCAGGCAGAGAAGTTCTGGATGGCTAGTTTCAGGGTGGCTGGGGCATCGGGCCAGGTGGCGTTGAGTACCTTTGGGTCTCAGTCACTTTGTTCCAGCGGTGGTGGGTAGAGCGAGGGGGCTTGGTGATGGTGCCAGGGGATCCTTCAATGGTGAAGTGGACGATGGAATGGTCGATCCAGGGGAATTTGGTGACATGACTATACTTGACTCTGTCTCTGGTGGTGAAGATCGGGTCCAGCGTGTGTCCTGCTTGGTGTGTGGGGTTGGTGACTAGCTGGGTGAGGTAAATAAATCTGTATTTGTAAAGCGCGAACTACTCACCCTTACGGGTTTCAAGGCACTGGGTGCTGTCGTGGAAATTAAGTAAGATATTGCCCAGAGTCACATGGTGCTGAGCTACCGCCGGAGCCGGGGATCGAACCGTGAACCCTGTGCTCCGAAGTCAGCTGCCCTGGCCGCTGCACCACACCTCTCCCAGTCGATGTTGCTCATGCTTTCCAGTATTTATTTCCAGTAGTATGACTTTATTGTTTTTGTTTATTTAAAACCTTCACATCAAAAAGAGATAGCATGCACTCCAACATTCGATATTCTTTAGGTTACACTCAAAGCAAGTTTATAGCATGCAACCCTGGAGTGCGCTCCTTCCGTGCGTGTTTATATATCAATGGTACTGCTGGAACCTCGTCAGGTTCACCAACCCAGGAATCACATTAAAAAGTATGTGGGAACCATCCAAAAACGTTCAGACAGTGTTTATTTATTTTTCATCCATTTTTGTTCGAAATGTGATCCAAAGTTCTCCAAAACATTTTTTCACAACAGCTTTGCTCCAAGACAAGGTAGAGATGATAATCCTAATGCATTTTGGGGACTGAACTGCCCTGCCTCGGGTGAACTACAATAAACCTGCATCAACAAATAAGTACCACGGTTTGTCCGCATCAACCAAAATCAAAACAATGTATGTTATGTAGTGACCCTTTTTGCACCCCAAAATGCAAACAATGTGCTCCGTGCTCTAAAGCGTGCTCTCTCTCTCCGACAACCTCGCAAATTCAAGTGTTATGACCGAGTTTATGAGCCCAATTCAAATAATGTGCTGCTCTTTCCTATATAAAAGTGACATTAACCCTTGAAAGACAAGCAAAGACATCCCCGAATCCTCTAAACAGTGTAACCAGGAAAAAAAAAACCTTCAATGTGAACAAGTTCTAAATTCGACGTTCCTTCACCAGAGTAATGAAACAAGCATTTCTGCTCATGCATGCGTGCTCCATTCAAGCATCCACAAGTGTGTAGGATATTAATAAGATTAGTCACATGATTGCTATCACGTTACCTTGTACCCCATGAAAACAAGAAAAATAAACATTACTCCAGAATGTCGTGCACCCGAGAATAATAATTAATGAAACATCATCCAACTTAGAAATAACTGCTGAATAAATATTCCTGAATGTGTTAAAACAGTTATAAAAGTTTATTTTTGAACAAAATACTTTAGTGTTTTGTAGAGTAATACATGCCTTCTGAACATGTTGACTGCATTACAAACCTGGTGAACAAGATATTCAAAACGGTGTTATCTGGATTTAAAGAGGCCATGATGGCCTGCAGACAGGCACGAAAACCCAGTTTGTTCCATTCTCTTCGCAGGCTGGCCCTGTGTTTTTTTCTGCAGAGATGGACAAAGGCATACTACGTGTTCAAATGATTCCTTGCTGGTTCCACAGCCCCTGCAGGTTGCATTCTCACTTGGACGATGCTAACTGGCTAGTTGTTTAAGAAAAGGCCCCTAGCCTAAGGGTCATAAATCCTATCTTTCACTAAACAGCGTATGTGCAGGGAAATATGATGCTGTGGTGGCTGGCTGATACCCGGTGACGATTGACCAAGCGTGTCGGCGTTTGGCGAGTTGTGCCCTGTCCGAGTGAAATGACCTAGGCCTAATGCACTTTCTTATGCTCAATTTGAAGTGTTGTTGGGTTGGATTACTCATGCTTTCCAGTAGGTTGGTGGAATTAGCGTCTTTGGTGTCACCGAGGTGGAAGTTAAGGTCTCTGAAGTTAATTTCTAGGGGGGCTATAAATTCAGGGAATGGTGTCACAGAAGCTGGGGCGTGGTCCTTGGGGTCTGTAGATGGGGTGCCTCTGAAGGTCATTCTGCTGTCAGTTTGGGGCTGGAATTTGAGGTGCTCCGTGATAGGGGTGATATCATCTTTGGTGATGGTGCTGTAGAGTGTCTCCTTGAGGACAATGTTTGTTGGTGCGGTCCCGGTGTATCATCTTGTAGCCATTGGGCGATATCGGAGGTGAAGGAGGGGTTGAGCCAAGTGTCTGTGTTGAAGATTTCATCAGGGGTGAGGGTGGTGATGGTGTGCCAGATTTCAGTGGTCTGTTTGCAAAGAGATCGGACGTTGAGCAGAATGCTGTTTAGAAGTTCTATAGTATGGTGGTCGGCGAGGTGGTTGTGCCGAAGGTTTCTTTGAGATATTAGCTATTTTCATTTTTTTGTACTAGGAATAGTCTGTGGTTGGTCTGAATGGATGCTCCCCTATGAAGGGTGCTTCAAATAAATTAGCCTGAAATCCATGCTTAAGACTTGAAGTTTGAAGCCAAGCAGTATTTTGCCCATAACATAGTCCCCGTACCCCAGTGTCTGCTTGTTATGTCTACTGAATTGTCAAGAGACAATATCAATCATGAGTTAAAGCTCCTCAATTACTCCTCTGACAGAAGATTAACTCTCCTCTAACTGCCAATGACCTTATCTACCCAGTAGTGTGTTATAAATTGCAATGTGTCCTTGTGTAGCAGTGGTGTGCTCCATCTTTTTACATCCTGCATTTATCTTCTTACTGATTTTGTCTTCTGGTGACCCTGTAGAAGTGGATTATGCAAATGGCTTTGTAACCACGATAACTACAAGTGAGTATTTCCACATATTATTTGTATTATATATTGGGTCCTATGGCGTTGGTTTGTACTTCGACTCTGTCTTGGGTATTATTGCTCTGGTTGCTGGGTTTTTCAAACCTCATCGTGTTATTGTACCATCCTGGGCAGCTTTGGCAGAAATGTACTTTTCCTCTGCACAGGATTGAGTGTTTCTGTGGGAGCATGATTCTTCTTACTCCTCCGGTCGTTGGAACTTATGTGTCTGCAGAGCTTTTAAAAACTGCTTGATAATCATCACGCGGGGAAGACCTGTAAGGATATCTGTACGCCCTCCAGTGGCGAATCTTTTTCCCATTTATGTCCTTTATTTCCACAAATTTATTGTAAAATATACTCTTGTTTTTGAGGTGAACTCAAGTAAACTCTTCCTCAGTATGGATCCTCATTGTGCTCTTCCTAGTGGGGGTGTGACTGGCCTGCTCTTTTCCTTTTGTGATGGAATTTCTACCTCCTGTATATGTCTCTTGTCCTATTTTGTGAGCCTTCTTTTGAGAGCGTAGTGCTTCATCTAAATTCTTTTTCTTTGGAAGTGTAGTGTAGTTCCTAGTTTCCCACTAGGCCCTGCGCATTGGAATAACATAAACAGTAGTATCGACGTGGAACTGCTTATATTCCAGGCCTCCACTGACTATGCTAAACTTAATTGGGTTGTGTTACCAACTAGCTCAGAGGTCACTGGAAACTTTCTTCTCTGCATAGGAAGTGATCAGCTTCCTTGGCACAGACAAGAAGGGATTCAGCTTTCCAACAACCGTGCAACATGACAACTTTGCTCCTCAGATCAAGAGTCGATCTCTAGGGTCGTGTGAAACAATAGACATAGATTTCACTCAGTCAGTCTAGTGCAGTTTACTTTCACAGTATGTAGAGAATAGAGAGACGGGCGTTTATCAATAAAGGGTTAACATTTATTGAACAGTCTTTCTTCTCGTACAAGAGAAATGTATTGCCACAATTGCAATAACTGTTATTATAAAAAGTACGTACAGTAAGATAAGGATTGCGAAATAGAACTGTAACAGCATTGATATGGTTTCTTAGCCATACAATGGTTTAAAAGTAATAAAACATATATACAGTCATATATACATTAGGCTAACATACTCAACTGGTGCTTCTAACTAAGCCTACCCCAGTGTGCCTGACCTAAGCCTAACACGTGAAAAGGGGAGTAAGTAAGTAGCTTAAGTTAAGTTGGTTTTGCCAAGGTTTGTTTCAAGAATTCTCGTCTAAGGGTTTAGTCAACACCATACCTCTGAATAGAATGATGGAGGATTGGTATCTCCTTCAGGGGTCTCTCTCGATATCCCAGTCACCCGCGAGGGTAAACCGGAAGCGCCGGGACTGGATTTCTCTGCACGAGAAATGCAGCGGCTTCTCTCAGCGCGTCGAGGAAGGAGGGGGGACAGCGTCCGCGGGCAGCTGGGCTGGATGTCTTCGCAGAGGACGGCTGCTCGGCTCCTCAAGCGTACTGAACCACAGTTCGCGCTGTAGCGGCGATAATGGTAATCAGTAGCTTCACCACCACAGGATAGCAGGCTGCAGCGACAGAGTGCTAGTTGTTACCAACACGGGGTCATGCAGGCAGCTGGCATCAGCAACAGGTTCGCTCACAGCTAACAGCTCACAGCTTTGCATTGCTTAAGGCAACGTTGGTAATATTTATACCTGACAGGTGCCGGGTTTGACGCAAGTTTGCTGGACATAAGACGTCAATTAAAGATGTCACTAGGAAGTGACAGTTATCAGTTGCTCATTAGAGTTCCATTACTAATCAAAACATAGCAAGCGGGGATTTCCAGGTTTGCTAAGTTTTTATCTTGTTGAAGAACTCGGAGTGTTATCTAGGAATATCAGATAGTGGCTGCTGCTCTGTCATTGCACTAATTGGTCGCAAAGGAAGTAGCAGAGAGTCATGCTGGAATGTGGCTCTGTTCGTGTGAGGCCAGAGATGACTTTTCAGAAAATCGCACTTGAACGGTTATGCCAATATAGGGAATAAATGGATTTATAGCCGAATAGGGGCATAAGGTCACAGTATCGATCAGGAACCTAGATAAGCACGCAACACCCACTCCACGTATACATGTCCATCAAAATTACTAAAACTAAGCAATTAGATGTATGTGTAACATTGCCCACCCCAAAATACATAAATGCATTCGAAATAGGCGTACTTGCAATACATGGAATGTAGGTACTGTACGTTTTTTTTAAAGCATAGTAATCATTCAAAAAATTATTGCATATGAAGTCAATGAACGATTATGCAAAAGGAATTACACATGAAGTATCTCTGACAGAAGAAATGCGAGATAAATCATCACATAAAAATGCATTGTAATAACATGTGTGCTAGAGGCTGGTGTTATGTTGTTATGTCTCTAGATGTGCTTAGAAATAGAAGTGTGAAGCTTCTGTTCTCTAAGAATAGTTTTTACGTTAAGCAAAGAATTGTTCGTGCCAAAAAAGGTCAATATTAGAAAAAATTGTCCAATTCAAAGAAAATAGATTTCCAAAGCTCCTGGCAGTTTTTGTTGATCAAAACTGAAGGCCGAATTCAGAGTTCATGGGAACGCTGTGTGTCGGAAAGCTTCTCAAAAGTTATTGTTTCTCTATGGGTGAGAACATCGTATCAGACAGGCTCGCAAAGAATTGGTCTACAAAATCAGGTGATAGTTCAACCAAATTAGATAGCGCTGTAACTTGGCAGGTGTGAGAATGATTGCTGTCATCGAAGTCAGGACCAGCAATGCTCACAGAACGTTGTACCTGGATGATGTTGCTTTTGTCACTCGCTCCACTGTTACCACTTGGCTGTAGTACAGGAGTCTCCATGAATGCCGTCATCAGGATTGGTAGCCGCTGGGGACAACACAATGCATGAGCCGTTATTGGACTTAGCAAAGTATCGACGTCCATTGGTACTGCTGATGGAAGTGAAAGACAGATGTCCAACACGCATTCATCGCCGCAAAGCATACACCGTAGCACAGGTAAAATGCAATTTTGCCATATCGGTCTGAATGAAAGGAACCAGGTCATGTTTAGATCTCTCAGCCTGGCCAATCCGAGGACGTTAGTTATCCTGTCCCTGTAGCGCATTGCTAGGATTGTCTCTTCCATTCCCATGGGAGCTATGTCTGAGCCGAGGCTTGCCATAACGTAGCAGGATGGTCAAAAATAGAATCCCTGCGATGAGTCCCAAAAATAGTGGAATACCACCAAAGATGGAGTGCACAAAATTAGGAAAGATTCCCAAAATTGCCTGGAAGGGTGTTAGCAGTCCCGTAAAGACTGTCTTAAATATGCCTGGGATGCTTGTAGCACTAGACATGTTAAGGAGTTGGCTGAACATTTCTACGAAATGCACGGGGCAATTTGTTGATAAAAGGTCATGGACCTCAGTAGCCGTCCTTGCGACTAGAAGATCATACGTCTCTTTAGATGACGTTATAGGCACTGTTGTCTGTAAAAGCACAGATTTCATTTTGCTTAATGTATCAATTCGTATAGAATAGAGATTCAGACGAGGCCAGAGGGGAGTCACTATGTCTGGAGGCCCGCTCGGGAACAATGCTTGCATGCAACATTTGACCATGGACGTTACTTGTACTAGATAACTTTTCCCTGGCGCGAGGCCACAGCACCTGTGATCCGTTCTAAGAATGTAACTCCCGTTTGCGAGTTGCATAAAGAAGGGCTCTATCTGAGTTGCAGGTGTGACTAGCTGGTGGCATGAGAGGTTGTTTGAATTTCCATCACATGCTCCGTGTAAATTAATACCCTGACACAAAAGTATACCGCTTAGTGAGTGTTTACAGTTGTCACCACTAAGAAATACATTTTTGTCACTGTCACTATAGCAAGAATGAGTGTATGGTAATTTCCATTCGGATTTAACATATCCCTTACCCAATTGTTCATACTGGCCAGCAGGTATGTACTCAAGGCATTTATGAAATCGGAAAGTTGTTATCGGAATTGTGATAATTCCGTGTATTATCCATTCAATGACAGGACTCTCTGACATTGTCAATGGTAATCTCTCGAGTTTCTCGATGCTCAAGATTGTATAGTCTGCTCCTTTCTGTGCCAAACTGATCTGTGTATCAGTAAGGTTAAAAATGGAAAATAATGACGTCGTGTTGATTAAACGCCAAGGCACATAGCCTGAACGAAGATTTTGCAGCGTCCAGCCTAGTTCTATAATAGAGCGTAATTGAGACTGGCCATGTTGTAACATTAGCAAATCTCTGTCTATCACATCAAAGGCAGAGGATACAATATTGTCCAAAGAATATATTCTGGAAGACAGAGTCATTAACCCATTGTCTACCACAGAAAGTGATTTCTCCAAATTAATACGATCAATTTCTCGTATTTTTTCAGCAGTTTCAATTTGCTTTACTTTCCAAGCCTCGTTGTAAGCAGCATAGATACTGGTCGCTATGAAACGCTTTTGACGCTGTTTGCGTGGTCCAAGAATGAAATCGCGCAAATCAGCACCATCTTTTAATAAAGACAAGTGTTGCTTAATTTCAGCCAGTGTGGATGTAGTTAGCCATTCTAGGCAGAGTTTCCCTACACTGTATGTTGTTATAATCCCTGGATGTTGTCTCTGGGAGTATCTCGAGTCTAATCTGGTCATTTTTAACCCCTGTGTTTTATTCAGGAACCTATCTTGACAGTTATTTGTGTCTGTAGGCCAGATTAACCACTTTTTCCAATCAGGATGTGTTCTGTTGAAATGTAAAATGTGTGACACGTCTAACTCAATATCAGCTGTTGCATTTTCAGGTATTGGCTTCGGTATAGACGGTGTTTTCATTTCTTTGTTCTTGGCTAGGCCAAGACAAGATGTTTGGTGTACAGTGTCATTTAAAAATAACATTTGTTCAGGTATCATGCAGGTTCTAAAAAGTGCTTCAATGCCTTGCACCTGCCAATCTTTTGTACCCCAAATCGTTTTCGTTTCAATATTATTTTTCCAATAATCAAAACCAAATGTCATCATTTTGTCATAAAATGCTTCTGAATATATCAATTTAGAATTTGTCAGCATTGTTTTCATTCCTGTTTTATCTAACAGTTTGTAATAAAACGTTTCTGCATCACTGGTGTTAAACCCTGAGAAGTATTTGAATTTCTCAAAAAATGCTTTAGAACTGCTTTTAGGTGGTGTAGCACAATGTTCCCATTGATTATACATAAAAACATTTCTAGGCTGTGCAGATTTATGCAAGTAATGATCCCCATAGTGGGTGTAACAGAATAACTGCTCATAACTAGATGAACCTTGTAAATAATCATGATCTGTGAATCTAGCTGACATTACTAAATCAGACATCATGTCATTAATACTGTTAAAGTCCCAATCATCAGAGAATGTACTCGGTGTCACAAAGTCACTTAAGGAAACCTTTAGTTGATGAGGATACTTCAGGATTTCGACCGGACCATAGATCTCATAGTCTGTTTTCTCCCATACTACCCCACCAGGTATTGGTATTGCTGTGACATTTACTGTTGACAGTTCTCTTTTCTTCACGTGGGATGATCTGTGTGGTTTCAGGACTAGGTTGATGTTCTGACTTGCTGTGTCCATTGTAATATATTTTCCCTCAATGAATTTTCCCAAACACAGTACCATGATGAGCCAAAGCAGGAGGAAAAATACACCTAGACCAAACCAGAACTCTAGCCAAGGGGAAATTAGGTAGATTTCCTTCAGTTGATGAAAGAGTTCCGTTGCTTTTTCTTTAAAAGACTTTTTTGTTTCTGGCATCACTTCGGGATCATTTAAATCTTCAGAGAAGTTGTCGAAGTTGATGAAATAACCAGAGGCAGTTCTGTCAATTGATGGGATTGTTCTTTCAATCTGTCTCTCGGTAGCACTTTCTGATGCCACATTAGTGTAGACTGGTGTTGTTTCTTGACCAACTGTTTCAACCTGTGTTTCAAGAGGCACGAGTTCCATGGCATTATTGCATAGTCCTTCATTGTGCACTGCAGGCTGATCGAATGTGATTAGTCTTTCAGTTTGAACCTCTTGGATTGTTGCAAGTTTGGGTATTCTGTTGTTTCTTGGGAGTCCACTGGGCCTACTGTTGATTATAGGCCACATGCTTGTGGTTTTACCAGATCGATAGACACGACTCTGTTCTCCTTTTTACCAGCAAGGGGCGGTAGCACGACTGATCTTGTTCCGGTGACTGCTAAGACAGGTACTGCTTTTCTGTAAGAAGGCCCAAATTCCTTCTTAACCGCGATCTTTTCTCTGACTAGATCCCCAATCTTTGGAATCCAGACAGGCCTTGCTGGGGCTGTTGCGGGTGGTGCCTCGTCAGTGGTACTTGGCTGTTGCTTTAACTTTATGTTGCTTAATGATTTTCTTGTTTCATTCAGTTCCTGTAAAACAGCCAAACGGTCTTTTACTTTTAACTGTTTTGTTTCTTCTTGTACCACTGACATCTGACTATTGAGGTCCTGAACGTTCATTCTAATTCCGAACAATAGTTCGTATGGGCTGAAACCTTTTAGAGAATTTCTTGGCATGTTGTTAAGACTAGTCTGGACACTTATTAAATGTTTGACCCACCCAGCGCCTGAACCTAATACCTTCGCTGTTATAGATTGCTTTATGTCCCGGTTTTTTCTTTCTACCACACTTGTGCGACGGACAAGAATACCGCAACCCAATTCCCATGCTAGCCATGGCCTCCTCATAAGCTCGAGAGCTGAAAGCAGGACCCTGGTCAGAATGGAACGTGGTAATTGCGCATATGCCGATATGGACTTGCTAATCTTTTATAACCGTTCTAGCGTCAGCCGAGCGCTGGAGGCCTCATTATTTAAGTGCTTTTCGTCTTAAACGTTGTACACTGGGACGCGCTTCTCTTCTTTGATTGCGCAGATAGACCGCCTTATGCTGTCTAGAAGGGATCCTGAAACTACACTGGCCTGTTCATTACTGCGATCTCTATTGCAGTCTTCACAATTTTGAGCAAAACATTGAATATCTATATTCATTCCTGGCCACCAGTACTCTGATTGTAATTCTTTCAGAGAGGCTTTGATTGTTTGGTGTTTCAGACCCAACCCCATGTGTGCTTCCAGTAAGAGGAAGCCCCTCCTGCCCCTGTTTGGAATTACTCTGTCCCCCACTCCAGGGATTCGAGCAAAAGGAACGGAGTTTGCATCGATTATGTATGCATAATTGAGTGGATAGTTTACGGGTAGTGCTGCACAGTCGCCTTCTACGGTCGTTTTTACTGCCAGCATGGTTTCCCCGTCTATGTACTTATCTGTACGCTTTTTGTGGCTACGGAAGCCGGGTTAGTTGCTTCCGCGGTGGCTGTATTAGCCAATGAATTCCCTGCAACGTGAACGCCATCACGCTGAAGACTCTGTGCGTGAATCACGTGAGTCTTTTGTAGTTCTTTGTGTAAAAGAGCTACCTCGTTCCAGAGCTTTTTATGCTTTATTGTGGCACCTGTGTCATCTTTGTAGTCGTTTTCGATCCAACTCTGCAGTTTGTTATTGTAAGAATTGACGCAAAAATGAGAATCGCACACTATAAGTGTGGGGAATTCGCATTCTGCATTTTCGAGCGCCATCTTTAAAGATCTGATTTCAGTTCTTTGAACCGAACAGTACTTTACTGATTCAGTTTTTGTTACTTTCGGTCTGAATTTACCGCACAGCCAACAACCTTTAATGATCGCACATGCTGCATTGTAGGATTTACTCTCTACATTAAAATGCTGTACAAAGCTATCTGTATAGATTATACAGGCGTATTGTGGGAGAGGCAGAATTTCGATTGGCAGAGGATATTCTTCTTCATATTCTAAATCATTCAGTTCTTCAAATTGCGGGGCGAAATAGTATTTCACATCTTCCGCTCCTAGAGAATCTATGCACTGTATCCATTTCGGATCCAGTGACACTGTAGGCAGGTTTACTGGGCTGAATAGCGCCTCGAAGGCGGATTCCGCTGTAAGGATATTAATCCGTTTACCGTGTGCTAGTTCTCTTTCATTTGCTAATGCGATTTGCACTGCGTTCACAGTTCTTTCTGTGTGACTGAATGTTTTTTCTGCTTGTGAGTACAAGTGAGATTTAATTGAAATTGGTACCTTTTCTCCCTCATTAGAGGTTAGGTACGTGAATCCGCATCTTCCTGAGATGACTCGGATTACAAGATCACGTGTGTTGTCACGTGTATCTAATTTTGTTTTTGCTAACATGTCTGTTTGCAGTGATCTCAAAATTTCTGTGTGTTTTTGAGTCCAATTGATTTGTTTTAAATCAGGTTTTATTAGTTCGTAGAGAGGTTTAACCCTCTCTGCGTAATTTAGTATGTAAGTTCTTCCGAAATTCAGAAAACCTAGTATTGATTGTAAATTCTTCAGCGTTTTTGGAGCTTGGAGTACAGCGCACTTCTCTAAGAAGTTGTCCGCTAGGCTTTTCCCTTCACTTGATAATTCGTACCCTAAGAACAGTACTGTCAGATGGGCAATTCGGGACTTTTTAAAGTTGAATTTGTAACCCTCTGCTGCGAACCCAAGTATAATGGTGTTCACTCTTTTCAAGTGAGTATCCAAGTCGTCGTCTGTGAGATAAATATCATCTACGTAAGATAATGCTTCATCATCATAGATTTGTAGTAACTCTGTTACCCTAGCTGAGAATAGTCCTGGGCTGTTCTTGAACCCCTGTGGGAGTCGACAGAATTTTTTCTGCGACCCAAATGCAGAGAAAGCGGTCAAGTATCTGCTTTCTGGTGCAATGTTTTGACAAAAGAAACCATTAGAAATGTCTAATGTCGTTTTGTATTTTTTCCTAACTATGTTATTCATTAGGGCTGCACTATGCGAGTTTTGTACTGCAAAAGTTTTGCAACATGTATTAAGATGTCTGTAGTCCAAAACTAGACGATATGAATTGTCTGGCTTGGAGACAGGAAACAAAGGATTGTTCATTTGAGAGGTGCATGTTTCAATCACCCCCTGGTACTCAAGTTGATCTAAGATCTCCCTGACTTGTTTTTTAGCTTATTGCTTTATGGGATACTGCCGTTGGGCAGTTGGTTCACTTTTTAGTTGGATTTTGTGAGGCGGAGAATCCTCATCCCATCCTACATGATTTTTATACAATGCAGGTGCCTGGGCTACTGCCCATTTCCTTGCATATGTGTATTTTTTGTGAATCGGAATGTGATTCGAGAAGGCAGGCATAATCACTTCTTCGCCACGAGGGCACTCCCTGACAAACTCTGGGGGCCAATCTTTTTCAGCTAACAGAATATCATAGCCTTTTGAGAGCTTATCCCAAAATAGACCTCTTATTTTCCTAGTCTTATCACCCTCTATACGCAATGTTATTTCGTATATTTTATGGGGCTCGCTAAGTCTGGCGTCGGCAGTTTCAACCTGAATGAATTCATTCGTGTCCACTGTCTCCAGATGACTCATCAAGATCTTGCGCGCTATACTGATTTCTGCTGCACTGTCCAACATTGTCAATGCCCACTCCCCGTTTTTCAACTGTGTCCTCAGTATTCTCGGCATGGTTGATTACTCTAATACTGGCTACCTTCTTTTTCTGAAATTGAGATTTCTTATTTTGAGCAGGTTCCTTGTCTTTGGACTTGGTGTGCTCTCCTGGGTCTGACCGTCCTCTTCTTTCCGAATTCTGTGGAAAAGATCGAGAGGGACGTGTATCAATACTTTGATATCTGTCAGGTTTTTTTATATTATCCCTATTTCTAAGGTTATATCTTTTCTCAGAGGGCTCCCGTTGGGGAGACTGGCGTTCTCGAGTCGGAGTTCTTTCCCTCCGTCGAGGAGACCTTCCTCTGGACTGGAAAACTTTTTCTTTGGGAGTGGATTGTTTATTTCCATCCCAGCTCTTTTTAGGAGTGTTTAAATTATTTTTAATAAATAATTTTTCAGGATTTTCGAGCAGTTGGGGCTTTACTGGTTTCCCACCCAAGCTGTCTCTACCTAATTCTTCATAGCATTTTTCTATGATTTTTGCAAGCTCAACAGGATCTTTTTTATATCTGTTTCCCTCAACTTCTGGCGGATCGCCACAGATGCTGCTTCTCCCTTTACGTTGGCTAATAATATAGCCGTGACCTGCTTGAAGTCTTTCAGTAATTTCATACCTAGATTTAAAGCGGGCTCTGGACCGAATTCATTTTGAATCTGTTTTAGCACGTCTGGTATTACCGCCATAGACGGAACACTGTGTATTTTTGTGTAAATGGAAGCAAAGACTGTACCCCAAGTGTCACAGTCCTCCACGTGTGGTGCGATTCCCATAGGAAGGCAGATGGTCAAGATTCTGTGTTTCTTAATAGGGGTAGTATCAGGAAATACTGCCTCTATTTGAGTGATTTTCTGGGCTAACCAGAAAGGAATTTGTTCCCGTTTTACGGGTGTTTTACCAAGACATGACTGTATGTTCTGTGGTGTAATTTTATTTGTGTTCCCCTGATGAGGGGTCAGCTGTGGTGAATTAACAGCTGGCTGGACTGTTGCAGTCCGCATTACATATTGGACTAATTGCCTATGTATTTTTATTAATGTGTTTAGCTGTTCTAACAGCTCTTCCTTAGACATTTTTGCAATGTCAGGATGTGGTGTGTAGCTGGCTAGAACCGGCCACGTGGCTCCTGGTCTACCTAGTGGACCGAGCCTAGTTATGTGATCATTGTGTTTTAGGGCGCCATTAAACCAGAGCAGGTGCTCTTGAAATTTAAGTGGGATTTCAACCTCCTCGAAAGGAGCGTACTCTCCCGGAGGTTCCTCTATTTTGTAATAGTGAAACTCTTGTGTTATAGCGTTTACCGCTGGAAAGTTTATCCATGAATAGAATACCTCTGTCTGCCGATACTCGTGAGCCTCTATCACGAAAATTACTGTACCACCTTGAGGTGGCAGTCCGTTTTCTATAAGTTTTAAAGTTATAGATCTTCTTAACTGGACCGGGATGATAATAGCATCCGGGTCTGTGTATTCGGGACCTTGCTGAGTCGCATCTACTGCGGCCCCAGGGGCTCCGTTTTCTGGCATTGTAAAAATGCGAGTTATGCAGAGTAGGTCTCCAAGGAGACAAAGATTAGATGCACAATATTTTGGAACACTGTGTCCTTCAACGTTGAATAAACCAGAGCTTTACATAGGAATCTCTTCCTACTAAGGTCGGGCGGATTTTAACCTTTCACCCACTCCAGACGTCTATTGGAGTATTTACGGGAGAAAGGGGTGTGAAATATGCACGACTGAGTTACTCTACAAGTCTTGCGTTAGTTTATCGCCTTACCAAACGTTAGGGCGCCATGTAGTGTAGTTCCTAGTTTCCCACTAGGCCCTGCGCATTGGAATAACATAAACAGTAGTATCGACGTGGAACTGCTTATATTCCAGGCCTCCACTGACTATGCTAAACTTAATTGGGTTGTGTTACCAACTAGCTCAGAGGTCACTGGAAACTTTCTTCTCTGCATAGGAAGTGATCAGCTTCCTTGGCACAGACAAGAAGGGATTCAGCTTTCCAACAACCGTGCAACATGACAACTTTGCTCCTCAGATCAAGAGTCGATCTCTAGGGTCGTGTGAAACAATAGACATAGATTTCACTCAGTCAGTCTAGTGCAGTTTACTTTCACAGTATGTAGAGAATAGAGAGACGGGCGTTTATCAATAAAGGGTTAATATTTATTGAACAGTCTTTCTTCTCGTACAAGAGAAATGTATTGCCACAATTGCAATAACTGTTATTATAAAAAGTACGTACAGTAAGATAAGGATTGCGAAATAGAACTGTAACAGCATTGATATGGTTTCTTAGCCATACAATGGTTTAAAAGTAATAAAACATATATACAGTCATATATACATTAGGCTAACATACTCAACTGGTGCTTCTAACTAAGCCTACCCCAGTGTGCCTGACCTAAGCCTAACACGTGAAAAGGGGAGTAAGTAAGTAGCTTAAGTTAAGTTGGTTTTGCCAAGGTTTGTTTCAAGAATTCTCGTCTAAGGGTTTAGTCAACACCATACCTCTGAATAGAATGATGGAGGATTGGTATCTCCTTCAGGGGTCTCTCTCGATATCCCAGTCACCCGCGAGGGTAAACCGGAAGCGCCGGGACTGGATTTCTCTGCACGAGAAATGCAGCGGCTTCTCTCAGCGGGTCGAGGAAGGAGGGGGGACAGCGTCCGCGGGCAGCTGGGCTGGATGTCTTCGCAGAGGACGGCTGCTCGGCTCCTCAAGCGTACTGAACCACAGTTCGCGCTGTAGCGGCGATAATGGTAATCAGTAGCTTCACCACCACAGGATAGCAGGCTGCAGCGACAGAGTGCTAGTTGTTACCAACACGGGGTCATGCAGGCAGCTGGCATCAGCAACAGGTTCGCTCACAGCTAACAGCTCACAGCTTCGCATTGCTTAAGGCAACGTTGGTAATATTTATACCTGACAGGTGCCGGGTTTGACGCAAGTTTGCTGGACATAAGACGTCAATTAAAGATGTCACTAGGAAGTGACAGTTATCAGTTGCTCATTAGAGTTCCATTACTAATCAAAACATAGCAAGCGGGGATTTCCAGGTTTGCTAAGTTTTTATCTTGTTGAAGAACTCGGAGTGTTATCTAGGAATATCAGATAGTGGCTGCTGCTCTGTCATTGCACTAATTGGTCGCAAAGGAAGTAGCAGAGAGTCATGCTGGAATGTGGCTCTGTTCGTGTGAGGCCAGAGATGACTTTTCAGAAAATCGCACTTGAACGGTTATGCCAATATAGGGAATAAATGGATTTATAGCCGAATAGGGGCATAAGGTCACAGTATCGATCAGGAACCTAGATAAGCACGCAACAGAAGCAGAGATGCTATTTTGGCGTTGAGGGCTCGTTATGTATTTCAGTGTTGAAGCATTTAGAACACTTTTAGAACCATGCTGTAGTCATGTCTCGTTTTGGAATTTAGGGTAGTATAGCTCACATGCAAATTTTTTATCTCAATCATGATAGATGTAATTAAAAGTTTTGCCTCTCCTTAATAACTTGTTTGTGATATTGGTGTTCTTTTTGATAAGGAGTCCGTTTTTTAGGTCTCGCGAAGAGAGAGACCTAATGCCGTCCATCCTTAAAGCTGACTTTTACGATCCGGATTTTCGAAAGTGCACGCCTCGTGCACGAGCTTCTGCCTATTCTGCCTATCAGCCTTTCACTGACTGGCTCTTCAAAGGCTCTGCTCCCCGCCCCCCGCCTGCACTTCACGGCCGCTTGCCTTCTGTCCCTTAATCTCCCCGTGACTCCCCCGTGGAAAACATCATCCTTATTTCCGCGTCATCCCCCAGCGTGCGCTGTGCCAACAAGCCTTTGAAGTGAAGCTTAGCTTCACTTCAAAGGTATCCGCTACCCCCGCCCCTGCTTCACACGTTTCTCGCATTTCGCCTCCCTCGCCTGCACAGCTTATACCAGAAGGTTAATATTCGAATGCATTTATTCTCGTTGTTCTATTCTCGCTTCCAGGATGGTGGTGTTAAACCAGTTCTGAATCTGCATGATTAAACCAGTTTCTCGTAGTGGAGTCCTTTCAAATTGGGATTTTAGCAGCAATTTTTGAGGTGATGCAGTCAGACGATTGGATGAGTAATGTGGAAAACATCATCCTTATTTCCGCATACTAAGAACATCTGACTTACCCGAGATGTGCATTAAGATCTAAAAATGTTAGTAAATGTGCCTTCCGTTCAGCATCTACTCTCTTCTGAATGTGTGCAAAAGTGCTCTGCACAGTGGCTGCACAGTTTTGACCTCAAAGGATTCGTATCCATCCTTCACTGGATGGATGACTAATTCACATTCTATCTTTTGTTCGATATTATTAGCCTACAGGTGATGTGTTGCATGCAGTACATTCTGATATTTGTATTGAATCTAAACATTATTGCTTGATCCCTTGTTTTTACTTACTCTTGTCCCATATACACATATTCCTTTGGATAAGCTATGTAGTGCCCGCCTCCAACAGCCCCACACGTTCTCGGGGGGGAAGCTGACATTATCTCCGCTCTTTGTTTACACTGGTAATTCTTGTTCCCATGGTTATCAGGACTCACCACAGGCCTGTTAATCGGCATGCCGAACGTTCTTTGTAACACGCAGGCCGACCAGCTGTTGTACCTGGTTTCTCCTCCTTTCTAGTTGCTCAAGCCAGTGTGAGTGTGGTGTCTGCGTGGAATGTTGGAGTGCGTGATGTCAGTGAGTTTAGAATGTGAGAGTGCCTGTGTGTCTGTGGAATGACAGTTGAGCTGTGTGGGCTGAGCTACTAACATCTTGCTCCTGGTGGAACTGATTAATTTACTATCTACTTACTATCTATGGATATTATATTACCATCCTCTGTAACTACATGGAACTTGTACTGATCTACAAATAAACCTACATCTTGGGTAAACTACTTGGCCTCCTCCGGATTCATATCTTCTTTTACCTACAACATTTGGCGACGTTTTTGGAAAAGGAAAAGAATTTACAGCGTGCAATGATCTTGAATAAATATACAAATGAAAATGAAGAGAACCCATGTCTTCTGCTGAAACGGAAATACTGCTACTGAAACGGAAATAAAGTAAGAGCCACCCTGGTAAGTTCCACCAGTGTCTTTTTACAACGGACAGCCTGCAAACCCAGGGTGTGCTTTTAATTAATATTGGCAAATGATATAAGAACTGCGTGCCAAAGTAACTGTGTGTGTTTCTAAAGTTACGTTCGACTGAAGACCTTCCTTCCAACAAGGATTTCGACTGATTGTTTAACTGCATGCGCTTTACAGTGATTTAATGAGCCTTTGATCCGTTTTTACAATTTAGAGCTGCGTTTTACAGTAGTTCAAACCTGAGTCTGTCAACCTGAAAAACTAGCTTTTGATTTCTTTTACATTGTAAGCTGCGCGAGGATCAACTGCCATCTGGTGGAACAGCCAAAGTACTGTGCATTATAGCGTTATTGTGAAAGAGGCAACTTGAACTGTTTTTACTCTTTGGTGAACTGTTATTCTAGACGGCCTGTGAGCGTGAGCGTGGGAAGCGTCATTTAAAAGCCTCTAAATGAATTTAACTACATTCAGCAAGTACTTTAAAATGATGCCATGGAAAAAGGAAATTTGGCAAGTGCTTTGGAAACGATGCCATGGAAAATGAAAGTCAGCGAATACTTTACAAATGATGCCATTTGTTGCTCGATTCTAACCTGAGAATGCCGTTGAACTAGGCGTCTGTGTATCTGCATCCACGCTGATCCTCTCCTCTCCTTGCCACTTTCAAATGTGATGACGTGGTGGAATCTTTGTGTGGCTCAGTGGAGAAGCGTAGCCCTGTGTTCGTCATCCTGCGTCACCGCCATGCAACGTGGAAGTCCTTTCTTCGTCATTCCGCTTTGTTACGTAATGTAATGTGGCGTATTTGTATGTAATGCGGCGTATTTGTATAGCGCGAACAGTGACCCGTAGGCATCCCGGCGCTTGTACTCCTACCACAAGGGAACCCCTCCTGGCTTTTCCTTGTGGGGTGTCCACTCCTGGGCATCCCATGTGAAACCAGGCATCCCTTGTGTATCAGGGGGCCTTTGTGGAGACTAAGCAAGCTATTGCCCAGAGTTGCAGCGTGGGACCCATGCTTAGAATCGGCACTGAGGCGAGAATATCCGGTCAGAGGAATTTAAGCCCGAAACCCCCCGAGGCGGGAATCGAACCCTGGTCCCTGGCCAGCGTTCTGCATCAAGGTCTGCCGCTCTATGCATTGAGCCACACTTCTCCACGTAGCGTGCAATGTTTTTTTTTATTTCCTGCCTGGTTTCCATGGCTGCGTTTGTCTTTTGCTGCCTGATCCGAGTGCCTATCGGACCATTCTCTTCACGATTGCAGTGGGATCTTTGACTTCGTGGATACTATTTTTTCTGAGTGATGCTGCCATGGTCTGGCTAGTTTTCTTGTACTGTTTACAGCCAGCTTCAAAAAATGTTTTGTTATGAATTACACATACGTTTATTGATTTTATTACGTGAATGTTGATTTTTACTCGTAATATGCTTGAAATTATTTATTCAAGTTATGCTGAAACTGTATACATTGGCAATTAGCAGTTTTAGAGTTACACCACAGTCTTATTTGCAAGTCTTATGTTTTTGCAGTTATGTATACTGTGTTTTGCGCTGTTATTTATATTTTCTCCATCTCGTAATTGGGTGTTTAGTACAGGGTATGTTTTGATTTGGCCAATCTGAACATTTTAAGGGGTACTAAGTTTTATCATTAGGGTAGTTCAGTTGCGAGTATTGGAGCTGGTCTCCTCATATTTGTTTCTATTCAGTATAGGTGTGCACGCCTACTTACTGTTTCTACCTTTTATGTTTATTTTAACCCTGCTTCACCCTTTACGCATGTTCATTTGATGGTATTAATTAAGCGCAGGTATTAAGAGTTTGTGGTATTAGATTAATGATTACATAACAAGTATTATAGTGCAAACTTTAATATTTAGTTAATACAGGTGTTAAAACGCGTTATGCTTCAACTTCTTTAAGTGTTATACGGCACGAGTATATGGTGCAATACAGGTGTTAAAACGCGTTGTGCTTCAATTTCTTTAAGTGTTATACGGCACGAGTATATGGTGCAATACAGGTGTTAAAACGCGTTATGCTTCAATTTCTCTAAGTGTTATACGGCACAAGTTTATGGTGCAATACAGCTGTTAAAACGCGTTATGCTTCAATTTCTCTAAGTGTTATATGGCGCAAGTATATGGTGCATTACACGTATTAAAGCGCGTTATTCTTTAACTTGTTAAGTACAGGTTTAAAGTACAGGTTTCAAAACGCGTTAGCGTTGTTATTAAGTAAGTGCTGGTATGAATACGCCCTAGCGTTACTATTGATAAGCTTATGTATTGAGGTTTCTTTGTTAAATTGTGCATTCCCATTATATTTATATATATATTTTGCACTTTAAGCTTCTTCAAGCTCGCATTGTTTATTCTGTTTATTTCTTGTGAAGAAAAGGGGATATATGTGCCATGTCCTATGGTTTATTCTTTTACTTTGTTTCTTTGCTTCCTTTGTTTCTTTATCTATTTCTCCCTTTCTTTCCTTTTGATCTGTCTGCTTCTTTGCAAGTTTATCTTTCATTGTATATTTGCTTAGTTGTAAGTTATTCGTTTATTTCCTGTGAAGAAAAGGGGATATGTTGTACCTGGTTTCTCCTCCTTTCTAGTTGCTCAAGCCAGTGTGAGTGTGGTGTCTGCGTGGAATGTTGGAGTGCGTGATGTCAGTGAGTTTAGAATGTGAGAGTGCCTGTGTGTCTGTGGAATGACAGTTGAGCTGTGTGGGCTGAGCTACTAACATCTTGCTCCTGGTGGAACTGACTAATTTACTATCTACTTACTATCTATGGATATTATATTACCATCCTCTGTAACTACATGGAACTTGTTCTGATCTACAAATAAACCTACATCTTGGGTAAACTACTTGGCCTCCTCCGGATTCATATCTTCTTTTACCCACAACACCAGCCAATTTGAATCGTGTATGACGGGGCACGTCGACGGGAATCTCTCCTCGTTTTCACCATTGACATTTTACCCCATCACACGTTGCTTTCCATTACTCTTCCAATATAAAGGATCTCCCTACTGAGCCAATGGATGGCACACCTCTCCAGAGGCGACACAAGGAAGGAGCTTGATTTCTCCAACTGCTTCAGGTAAGTGAACGCTCGATTACACGCCACTACTTTAATATGCTGCCTGACTGCTGGGATTCCGTCCCTACAGGTGCCATCGCCCTCACTCTTTGGGATCTGCTAACACTTTGGGGCCCAGTGCCCACCAGCCCCCTCGCACCCCTTGTGAATGGATATGTTGGGCGACGCTGCTGGTTCCCTCCAGCATTGACATGCATTACTTTGCACTCACGCCAAAGCGCGCGTTTGTTTGTTATTTACCGGCCCTCACTCACTCTTAGGGATCTGCTAACACTGCAGGACTCGGCGCACACCAGCCCCCTCGCACCCCTTGTTAAGTCGAGCACCCAGCACGGCCATCTGCCTTTCCTTTGTCATGGGTAATTAAGCTCATCTCTCCGGGCACCCTTTCATGTCCGCCGAGCAGGCCAATGCCCCCATGCTGTTGCAATAACAGGCTCACGTTTCACCCGGCCCGTGTACCACTACAGAGACACAGCTGAACTTTTCCAGAGTCACCTTTTAAAATAAGACTTATTAAATATGCTGTTTGTGTGTGTGCATTTGTTTCATGGATTTTTTCTGCTTGTGTAACATTAATTTAGCATATGATATTCACTCCTGGCCAAAGCACAAGCTGTGCCAGTTTATATAATAATAAAATATATAATTAATAGGCAATGAGGCAAAAAGTTTTTTCTTAATGCACCATTTTAAATATTCTATTATGTATCCCGTAGTTGACCTTTGCCTGATGACATTTTACCAGCCTTTTATTTTTAATTTAAAGTGAGAACAGTCAGTATCTACAGTTTTTGCGCAGATCATGATACCTCGTTGCTTTTCTGCCTGCGCTATAAACGGCTAACGCTACCCCCCCTCTCTGTGGGCTCCTGAACTTTTCATCCCACTGAAAGCACTAGGGCTGCCAAAGAGACTCTTTTCCTCATACCCTGCGCTTTGACAGCACCGGTGGTTGTGCTATAAAATCTATGCATGCATAGGTTTCAAAGCTAGCATTTTGTGTTTTTTCATGTCAGATGATGCATTTGAAATGATTAGTTGGTGGCGTAGACTGGAGCTACTGTGTTTTCTCTTTCCAATAACACTTTATTTTAAAAGTTCGGAACAGGCTCTTGTGACTTGGGGCCCAGCATAGTTAATTAAGGAAGTGCAATGAATAAGTCATCTTAGATAAAGGCCCTCCTTAACTCTCTCTACACCCCTCTCTCCCTACACCTACCTCTCTCTCTCTCTCTACCTCTCTCTCTCTACCTCTCTCTCTCTACCTCTCTCTCTCTCTCTCTACCTCTCTCTCTCTCTACCTCTCTCTCTACCTCTCTCTCTCTACCTCTCTATCTCTACCTCTCTCTCTCTACCTCTCTCTCTCTCTACCTCTCTTTCTCTCTACCTCTCTTTCTCTCTACCTCTCTTTCTCTCTACCTCTCTCTCTACCTCTCTCTCTCTCTACCTCTCTCTCTCTCTCTACCTCTCTCTCTCTACCTCTCTCTCTACCTCTCTCCCTACCTCTCCCTCTCTACCTCTCTCTCTACCTCTCTCTCTACCTCTCTCTCTCTCTCTCTCTCTCTACCTCTCTCTCTCTACATCCCCCCTCTCTCTATCTCTCTACATCCCCCTCTCTACAACCCCCTCTCGCCCCCTCTCTACACCTCCCCCTCTCTCTACACCTCCCCCCTCTCTACACCTCCCCCCTATCTACAACCCCCCTCTCTACAACCCCCCTCTCTATCTCTCTACATTACCCTCTCTACAACCCCCCATCTCTCTGTCTACATCCCCCTCTCTACAACCCCCCATCTCTCTATCTGTCTACATCCCCCTCTCTACAACCCCCCATCTCTCTATCTGTCTATCGCCCTCACTCTATCTTTCGCATCACCACAGCATCAATGAACGCCACAGCATCACTCGTCGCCACTGCATCACTCGTCGCCACCACAGCATCAATCTGTGCAACCATTCAACAACTGGTTCAAATATGTTCTCTCAGTGTTTCAAGCTTTATTACAAATGTCACAAAAAGATTTTAATATTTCACTTCTGTTCTTCGATTTTCGTCACAATAAAATACACTGAACATAATCTTAACAAAAGTTATTTACAAAAGATTAAGCTATTACCATTATGAATTACAATAACTTTTATTTAAGTATTTTCTCCATGGTTTGCCATCCTGGGGAATTCCAGGTTTCTTTTGTTTTTGATTTTGAATTAAATTTTCTTTTGGTACTGAAAAAGGGACATCAAGTTTGAATGACTTATGATGATATGGTAACTGTAAGTTATACACCAAGCGTTCGTCAAAAGCAGCGTATTTTCACTTTGGTTGACGTCATACTGAGTCATTCTGCCAACACCTATGGCTGATACCCAATAATAAATCTTCATTTATTTCGAGGGAGCATTACAGACCTAACCACTAGGTATCAGAACGATGCATAGCACATGAATCTACAATGGGTTAATGTGCAAACATTAAAGGTGTGCTTTTCTTATTTCTTATGTTGTATCCCTGTTATGTTTTAGAACTGGTCTTCAGTTTTCATTTAAATCTATGTCTACAATGTGGACCTTTAGAAGCACTGCTTTCTTTAGGAAATAGCTCTAGAGAACTGTATTTTACATGACATCAATGGTGTAAGTGACGAGTAGGCACTTTGGAATCAAGATATCACACCTTACTAAAGAGAAGTAAAATGCAAGGAGATTTCCCTGTACTCTAAATGCCCACTTGAATAAGAAATGCTGCTTTGAGAGCAGTGTCCGTGTTGAATTTGCACAAATAATGAAGCAAAACATTTTCATGACAAAAAACAATCATTTTCCATCTACGTGAATTACATTTAAACATGTCAAAACAATTGTCATGCTTCAGACAAAAGGGTTTGCCCTTTCCATCAAATGTGGGCTATGCAGATGAAAGTTCCAAGTACTAAGCAACTGGAAAGTGATAACTTTATCTTTTGCAAAATATCTGTCAGTGCTCTGTACCATGTTAGGCTTTTTTTTTGTTTGGTAAATTTTGATCTATTTGAGATAGAAATCTTCAGGTTATACACTACAATAGGGTATTGTGGAAAGTGCAGTTACGTCCATGATTGCATGCTTATCTTCACTTTTTTAGGTCGTACCTACAAGCCAGCACAAATGGAATTACCAGTTGGGCATGTCATTCCCAGGTCTGCATTTTATTTCCCATTCCAGGATCAATAACTAGTAATACCTTCAATCTGGGGCATGTATACCGGCCGGAATGTGATAGTCTGGCCCAAAGGTATCACAAACCAAATATTGGGCTGCTTGTAAATAGGCTCTAAGTGTGACTAGGCAAGTATCAGGCCTGTCTACCGTGGTGGGAGCTGGGGTTTAAATGTAAGTATTAAAAGGCATGTTCTCACAGTTTGTTGTTTAATAGGAAGAGCGTTCAGTGGAACTTGGAAAGTTCAGGGTAGTGACATTCCAACATTGACACTTAACTCGTTCAGTGCGGGAGCACTCCCTCCCTGGTGCTGCGAACGACCTTTGGCCGTCGCAGCCCCCCCCACCCCTTAGAACGCCGGCACCGTGGCGGAATTGCCGCTGCGGTTAAGGCGTTAATGGCCCTGTGAGTAGTCTTTTCCCTCAGATGTATCCCATGCTTGGTTACTTCCCATCAAATGTTTTTCAGTTTTTATTGGAATCATATCAAGTTTATCAAGGTATTTAGAGGTGATTAACTCACCTCTATCTCTTTTGTATGTGTAGTTTTAGACCAGATTGGTTTATTTTCTAGTATCCATGACCAATCTTATTTTTTAGGGCAGTTGTCATCACTTGTTGTAGGCTATAATGGATACAGTTTTGCCTTCAGATATAAATGTTCTGGTTGAGTTTATCGTGTCCTGGGTCATAAAGGCCTAAATTGTTGATGAAAATATTCAAACTTGTCTCTTGACCTATCTCGCACAGTGTACTTCTGATGCTATTTTCCCAAACTTTTGCTGCCACCTGAAAATGTGCAAGATCAATCTGAAAACTGCTGTAATAGGGCACTACCTTATGGAACCACTCTTATTCGTCTGACTCTCAAAAGTTTGCCAACGTTCTCAGAAATTGTTGTTTTTGGTTAGTTCTATATTAGGAAAATTGAAAGCATCTTTGCTTAGTCACTACCTGCCTTAGACTTTAACGGATTCCCACTAATTCCCTTGGGGCCCAGTGTCTACATTCTGAACCTCAAAAAAATCATACAACTACAGAAACTAGTATACATCAATCAAATATACAAATTATGAAACATTTTCCTTATTTCACAAACAAAAAATATGCTTTGGAAGGTTGGAGCTTTTCCAATTTGTTTTTATTTCTAAAAGACAAGGTGGTATGCCAGACTCTAGCATATTACTTTGCCTTTATTTATTTTAATTCACATTTTCTATTCGTCAGTGCATACAAGTTCTTCCATTGAGGCCACCAATCGTCCATACTACTGTTTGCACATACTATTGTGTTGTTGCCATGAATCAAGTTAAGGATACCAACCACATTTTTAGCCTCGAGTTTTAAATACATTCATGGTTATAGAGCATTTTAAAATATTCAGTTTTACGTTTTGCATCTTTATTTGTATTTAATGTATTAATTGGTTAATATTATTTACATTTCTAAACAGTTGTGGACCACTTGATTAGGTTTGGCAAACCAGCAGATGTCCACGGACCACAGGTTAAGATTCACTGGTCTAGACTGGTCGTTTCTATAAAATTAGTGTTTAAATTCAGTTCGCCATTGACGAACCGACTACATTGTTTTTAAGATGCATCTATGTGCAGCCCCACCATTGTGGACAAAGTAGCTTGAATGTAAACCAATTTATCTTGTGGTCAATTCAGTTGTAGGTGTGACACACACAGTATGGTGTGATCAGATTCATATTTCCAGGTCTGCTTCTTGTTTGACTCCCGGTGATAGTTTACATTTTCATATGGATTCACTTCTTGATTCACGCAGACAGGTTTGTTTGATTGATTTGAGTGCTCTTTCCTAAGTCAAGAGGCATGTAGCCTGTTTGAATATTTACACTTCAAAAGTCAATTATTTTATTTATTCTTGCTTGCAGTTGTTGTTTTAGAACCTCAGACCCCAGTTAAAACACAGATTTTCAGGAAAAGCATTGGTCTTCTGAATCATGAATAGCATTTATGTGAATCTGGATATTTTTTCTGTTAAAAAGGTTATCAATTTGCCAATACTGACAGCGCCGTAAGAATGGAGGAAGAGCTGGGCTCAAGCATGGCAGATCATTACTGTGCAGTAAAACAAGAAAGCAACAGTCGCCCTAACTTAGGTAAAGTTAAAGTGCTTCCCTTCTGCAATGTTGCTGCACTGCAAAGAACACTTCCCTTTGCGGTTGTGATTAACTTAACATCTTAAAATAAGGACTAAATGATACAGGGAGATAATCAAATCTAGATGTTTGTATACCAACAGGGAGGGGGGGGGGGGGGGGGTGAGCGGTATTTTACAGAACATGATTAAACATAAAATGCAGCCACGGCCTGTGCAGGTAAGAGTGGTGGAGCTGGGTTGGTGGGTGGGGGGGGGGGGGGGGGGGGGATTCAACAGATGACCACGAGGGAAAATAAAAGAAATACATTTTGCCTTGTCGTTGTCTGGCAAATCCCCAACCTGGCACTACGACTCTTACCTGCATGATCCGCAGCTGATATAATGTAATTTTCAGCAAGGTATGCGTGCTGTTATCCTGGGTAAGGATTTTGAGATATGTGCAGTGTTTGTGATAAGGGTCTTTTTCTTTTGCCCTGTTGATGCGTGTGCTTTGTTCTTTACATATCACTTGTTCTCAGCTACTGACCTGTTCTGACATGTTCCTGTTTTGTCGTGCTATAAAAAAAACAAGTAATATGATCACACACCACGGTCATAGTCAGCAAATCAGAATTAAATTAATGAAAGATTAGTTTTATCCACAGGGATTTGGATCTATCAATCTCAGTTTACACTAGTGCATGCAGCTCTGGATTGACATATTAATATTAATTAAAAGTTGGCAGAGTAGAAGAATTCATACCAACTGTCCATTTCTTACCACTTTTGCATGCTTGATGCTGCACCCATAGAGGAACAGTCTTGGACTGAGCAGAGGTATCTCCTATATTAAATTTTTCTAAAAGCAGTGTCAACAGATCACTTTAGCTTTGGTTATTGTCAGTCAGTCAAAAGCTTTTATTATCGGTAAAATACCATAAAAAGACATATATACATAATTACAGATACGAATACACAATTGCAGCTAATAAATAAGGAAGTTTAAAAGATCGTACATTACAGTCCGAGCACACAGAAAAATTCCTAAGATAGTTAAAAAAGAGTTTTAAAATGTGTTTGGAAAAATTAAAATAAAGAGAAATGGCGCTCCCAATAAACAATACCTAACCATAATGCATTTAAGGAACCACATTCATTACCGTATTTATTCTACTGCACAAATGGTGATTTGTGGGCTTTCGGTTTTTAGTTTTGCACACCTCGAATACCAAATGGACAAGAGGAATCTAGCAGTTGCAAATACTATCAGGGGGGTGGTATCATATTTGAGGATTCTAAATAACTCCCTGTAGTCACTAAGGCCCCTGGACTTACAGAGTTAAATGATCCATTTCGCTCTTGCCTTGGCGTAAAGGGGGCAGAAGAGCAGAGCGTGCAGATCTGTCTCTCTGCTACTCACACCCAGGGCAGGATCTCGCGGTATGGGGGGCACTTGACCACTTATGTGTTACACCCTTAAGAGGCAATGAGCCATGTCTAAACTGAATGAATAGTTTTTTAGCCGGGGGAGGCTGGATATCATCCAAAAATTTCTCATAGTGAGGATGGGCCTTGATGTCCAAAAAGATGTTAGTCAGCTTACTCATGGAAGGGTTTGTTGTTATAAGTTTCATGCGGTAGCGCTTTAGAGCCACGTTCAATGATTTCTTGGAATACTGATGACAGATCTCAGGGGACGACCCCATATCCCCCCCTACCTAGGGCGTGGCAGAGATGCTTGACGTGGTTTAACCAGGGAATTTTCCCCGTGCTCCCCCTGGACAAAAGATCCCCCAGGTCCTCCCTGTAGCTCGAGAGCTATGGGGTCGACCATAGACGTCTCCAATACAGGAGGGGACGGTTGGAGACAATCTCCTGGATGGGGACCAATCCTAGGTCCAGCCGGAGGGGGGTCAAGGGGTACTCCTAGGTCGTCTCAAAAGACGCCTAATAAAACTGTTCTCAGTGAGGGAGAGGGGGGCAGCACTAACATGACCCCATAAATCTCGCCATAAAGCGCTCCCCCTCTCGCCTGGACTTTATAAATATCCATAGGCGGACTCAACAGTTTAGAAGAGGTGTCATTAAAGACCTTTAAGATACCGCCAGACGATTGCGCCAACTTCAGGTTAGCCTTAGTCATATGAGACCCCCAATCCATTCTGTCATTTAGTGTAACCCCCAAATAATTGAAGGTAGACACTCGATCCAGTACCGTTCCATCCATGTGGGGGCGAGGGCAATTGGCTAGTTTGCTATTATACACCATTAACTTTGTTTTAGAGAGATTAATCTCCAGGTTCCTCAGTCTGCAAAAGGGGCAGAATGCCTCTAATGAACGCTGTATGCCCGTGGATGATTTTGACAATAAGAGGGTATCATCAGCGAAAATTAGGGCAGGTATCTTGCTCCCTGCTAACCTTGGAGAGTCCAGGTCTCTTTCTCCCAGTAGGTGGTCTATCAACCCATTGAGGAAGAGAGAGAAGAGCTTGGGGGCCAAGACGCACCCCTGTCTCACTCCCTTTTCCACCGAGAACAGAGCCGACAGCTCCCCACTCCTCCCATATCTCACCCTAGTGTATGTGCCTTGGTGCATACGTTTAAATAGATGGCACAGGTAGGCCTGAGCTCCCATCTCCAGCAATATTGCCCAGAGCTTATCCCTTAGGACCAGGTCAAATGCGGACCGAAGGTCCACAAAAATCAAATACAGGCTATCTGCCCCAATTCAAACTGTCTTCCAGTAGACCAACTGTAATCTAAACAGTTGGTCAATGGTGGAAACCTTTGTACGAAAGCCTGCTTGGAGGGAGGCTAGGATGTGATGTTCGTCCATCCAACTCTGCAACCTTGTTAAGAGGAAGCGGACAAATAATTTCTGGAGGACCTCGATCAAACTTATGGGACGGTAGTTGGCCGGGTCAAGAGGGGAAGCTTTTTTGTGAATGGGAATGATTTCAGCTCCCAGCCAAGTTGGGGGGGATCTCCAATCCCTGTAGGATGGCATTAAAATAAACCCAGATGTAGGGGGCCCAAACCTTTTGTTCACTACGGTATAAGTCGCCAGCGATCCTATCAAGGCCTGGGGCTTTCTCCGGGGTCAAACTACTGAGGGTCGCCTGTACTTCGAGAAGGGTGCAGGGTGGGCAAACAAAGCCTAGGGCCTCCGGATTTACTGGATCCAGAGTACTTGTTTGGGTCGCTAGCTCTACTCGAGATTCGGGATTACTAAGTGAGAAGAGGGGCTCGAAGTGATCTAGCCAAACCTCTTCACTAAGATTTTGAATGATGGCAGACGTTCCTTCAGCCGACCCAACTCAAACAAGGTTCCAAAAAGACCTATAGTCTCGAGCTTCCAGGGCTGCTTTAATGCTTTCCCACCTTGAGGCCTCCCACTCGGACCTGGCCTCCTTAATCACGCTTTTATAAGTTTCCCTTGCGTTTCTAATGCTAGACTGAGACCCCGATTTTGCCTCCTTTATCAGGGAGTTTTTAGCTAGCCTACAATTTTTATTGAACCAATGATCACGCTTTTTTACCCTTGGCCTCGTAATATCGGTGATATAAAAGTAACCGGCCAGGGAACAGAGGAGCTTGTTATGGATACATTGCAAACCCTGGAGGTGGAGATGGGGAGGGTCGCAATTGGAGTTTAAGAGGTGAAGAACCTCTGTTAGAGAACGTGCGACATGGCGATATAGCTCCGCTAGCTTATCAGGCGCTACCGCGAGCTTCGCCCACCTGATACGTCTACCACCTGCCGCTGTAACCAGGTTTGAATTATTAGTGGTCTTAGCTCCCCCCAGTTTGTTACAGTGACCCAAGGTGTTTAATAATTCTAGTGACAATAAATTATGGTCACTATCGACCCTTGGGATGACGGAAAAAGCTCTCAAACGTCCCCAGAATTCTACATTTACCAGGATGTAATCTAAAGTTGTGCTTTTCCTTGGTTTATTAAAGGTGCTTGAACCCGGAACATCTGGAGGGAGTCTGCCATTACAGGCCCTGAGAGAATGTGAAACAACCAACTTGTTGATCACAAGGGCCAGGGGCAGTAAGCGCTTTTCCGGGTACATACTACAGTCCGGGATCAGACAATTTTCGTCCTCATCCGAGGTTACCTAGGGGATCCCCAGGAGTGGTTCATAATGACAATTAAATCAGTGCCAATGATTTTATGATACGATCAGGGGAAGGAGTGAAGGAGAACCTCTAGGGCTTCCAGAGTTGATAAACCCAACTGATGCGGTTGGGGACGTAAATAGATATTAATCACTGCCAGCGACAAACCATCCGGAAAGTTGAGTACAATACATAGGATGTCCGGGCAGTGAGAATCTATTATCTTAGCTGAGCAACCTAGGTGCGAAGCAACCCAAATACATAACCTCCCCGAGGGTCTTCCCCTCGGTCCCTGCACAGCCGGTGAATGAAAAGACTCATAACCTACCCTAGCTGGAGGAGACAGCAACCAAGTCTCTTGAAACAGACATATATCGTAACTATCCATCAGCTCTCCCCACTCCGGATTGTGCAGCTTAGACCCCATCTCCGCTATGTTCCCAGACCCAATTAGTGGTCTACGTGGCACCGCTTGGGCTGGGGAGTCCTCGGTGGGTTGGAACACAATTGAGGGTGGAGATGCTATTTGTAAGCGAGTGTCCAACTCCTTTACACCCCTTGTTGAGACAAAGTTTTGAGAAGTTGGGGATGTGGTTGTACTACCCACCTTGATTCTGGAAGCCTGCTCCGGGAACCCCGCCTCTATGCTGGAACCCTACACAACATGGCTCCCCAACTGATTCGGGACCATTCCGTCGGCAGACGGTGATTGCACTGTATCTGTACCCACTGGTATGTTGTAATCAAATTCATGGCCGTCATGATGGAAATAAGATGGTTCTGGCCTACCCGATACAAAAGTTTGTGAATAAAAATACCCCAGGTGGCAAGTGTTAATAGTGCCAGCATTAAAAGGCCCTCCATTCGCCATATGTGTCCAGCTGCTCTAGGATCCCTAAAGTTGATAATTACGCAATCACCACAGATGTCTTTCGGTCTCGTCCCCAACCAACTGACTCTGTGCGTGAACAAAATCTCCCCCTGGCCAGCTCCGATTAAAGGTGTTTGTCGGCTTAGCCAGAAAATGACTTTGTTCTTTAGCTCAGGGAAAGATTCCCCTCGATCGCTGGCCAGTGGAGGTACTCCCGTGAGCAGTACCACATACGGCGAGGCTTCTGGAGGTAACTGGGGGCGAGGAGGAGATTTTAAGGGTCCATTCTCGCCAGATTTCAGGGGCGGATTATGTTGGAACCTACCAGACTCTGAGCACAGAATTCCAGAAGTCTTTGGAATGGGGGGTGGGCCATGGGGTTTTGGACCAGGTGCAACTGAAGGCAGATTAGGACAAATGGTGAGACCAGGGCCAGTCGGGGCTAGGATGGAATTCAGCATGTTTAGAGGGGCCGAATCATGGGTAGGGGTGTCAGGGCAGATACTAGCGCCTTGGATTGAACCCTTAGTAGCAGGCTTAGTTACTCCTGAAGCCCCTATAGTAGCGGGATTCCCCATTGAGGAGCATGGCTGTGCATTCCCCAGACCTTTGTTGTTTACTAATGAAACTAGTCTATCAGTCCTAGTAGACAGTGATTTTAAGAGGGTATTGATAAGCTGTTCCATATGGGTCTGGAGATCGATTAATAGATGGGTAGCCCAGACGGGAGGTCCAGTAGTGGAAAATAAAGGGCCAGGGTCAGACTGTACAGGATCAGGTGTAGATGCTATTCTCTTAGCCAAATTTTTGGCAGATTTCGACTTCTTAGTTCTAAGGGTTCAAAGTATATGTAAACATGTTTTGGTAGTATCACTCATTCACTTCTAATTCTTTTGCATCTTGTTTTTTTAACAGTGAGCATGGCTGCTGGTCCAGCTGTTGCTTCCATCAGCATTAAAAGTGAGAGAGAGACCTTCATTACAGAGCAGCTCTATTCTGATAGAAGAGAAAGCATCATAGGTACAAGTAAGTCTTCTCTGCATACCTGATTACAATTTTAGAAATAGCAGAGACAGCATGAGCAACTCAATTCGCCATTGGTGCGTTTGGTAGATGGACTAGAAATACTTGGTATCCCTGCACCCCTTTTAGACTGCCTAATTTTGGACTTATTTACTTAGGAAAATATTCATAGTCAATTTTTAAAAATGTGGTGCTTGAAGGTTTGAATTCTGGGGCTTATTTCTATCAGTCAATTAATTTAATTCATTGTGTTGCAGGATAAGTTCTTTGCATACTTGCAGGTTAACTTTCCTGCTGGTGTCTCTATTTGTATGTAAGCATGACAACATGTGAACCTTACTCAAAACCTGAATACAGCACTAACTTTGACTGTTTACCGAATGAGCAAGTGGAATGATATGATAGAACAAAAAGTGCAGTCATAAATAGTGAATTTAAAACTGGCTCATGGATACCTGATGTGCCTTTATTCGTAGGTTCCAAGGTCAGGATTAAAAATTAATAAAGGATGATGGTGTTAAGGAAGGAAAATTAAGAACCTGTAACACCCCTCCTAAACTGCTGGAGTCAACATGTTTCGACCTAAGCGTGCCCCCAATCAGTAGGTCACATTGGTCTTCCTCAGTCCATCTAACAGTCCCAGTCCCAATTAAGAACTACCTTACCTTAATCAGTGATTAAGGAGACGATAATAGATCTATTTGATCTTGACAATGTGGAGAAATTACCGCCCACACGGTAAACACATAGGGGGTTCTTAATTGGGACTGGGACTGTTAGACGTCCTGAAGAAGACCAATGTGACCTACTGATTGGGGGCACGCTTAGGTCGAAACATGTTGACTCCAGCAGTTTAGGAGGGGTGTTACAGGTTCCTAATTTTCCTTCCTTAACACCATCATCCTTTATTCATTTTTAATCCTGACCTTGGAACCTACGAATAAAGGCACATCAGGTATCCATGAGCCAGTTTTAAATTCACTATTTTTGACTGCACTTTTTGTTCTATCACTGTACCCAGTCTTGGACTGACACATTCTGTTGTGAACACTGTTTGTCACCTTCATTTTGTGTTCTGTCTATGTGTTTTATGTTCCCCCTTCCTATGCTCCGTCCTGTGCGTGGCAACGCCAGGGCGTTGTAGCAGACCCGATGATGAAGCATATCACACACATTTGTGTGTGAGTGAGGGCAGTTTTTTCAAACTAGTAACTGTGTCACCGCTCTTCCTCGGTTGTTTAATGTGGTTTTGCCTCTCCACCCCTATATGTGTGTATAATGTACTGATTGCACATGATTTGCCCTTTCATTGGTGCTAATACTCAGATTTCACCCGGTTTGCCTTCAAGATATGCTCAGGGTTCTACTTTGTGAAAATCAAGCTCTGACAAATCCTCTGGGGTTGTGTAATTAGCATCCAAGTTGCAATCCTGATTCTGACTAATGGGAGCTTGTGCTGTAATTGGTGTTTGGGTGAGGGTCAAAATAAGGCCTGTTAGGGCCTGATTTAGAGTTTAGCAGACAAGTACTCCATCACAAACGTGACTAATACCCTGTCTGCCGTATTATAAGTACAGTATGTCCTAAGATACTTGTAATAAGGCAGACAGTATATCCATAAAGTTTGTGATGGGGTACCCATTTGCCAAACTCTAAATCAGGCCCTTAGTGTTTTCTTTACAGACATTTATAAGAGCAATTCAATAAGCATCTGTGCTTTGATTATATTTTAGCACTTGTCAAGATTTGTGCCTTGAGCATGTCTACTGTGTACCGAGGTAATGATTAAAATGACAGGTTTCACTCTCTTTTCACAACCATAACGTTTTCGGAATGCCTCTGAGACATTGATGGAGGAGTTTCATACATCACCAGGACTTAGACACAGAAAGCTTTTCCCCCATTATTGTTAGCTTGGTTTTGTCAATTTTCTGGAGCAGACAATCAACCAACAGAAGCTGACATCTAAATGCCCCACACTTTAGCACACTTTAAGCAATGGGTGAATCATATTCTTTCCACTTCACATGGAAATGATGCTTTCTGTAATGCCAAGCTTGTGGTTGTCTATTCTCTGTAGCGTATCTCTCCAGTCCAAAGAGACATTTGTTAGATATTATTTTCTAATCAGTATTGCCTCTCCAAGCCAGTGGTACCTCACCTGGCAGCCAAACACCTGAGGTCAGCCATCTGTCGGATCGGATCTGATATTCTGACTGTAGAACTAGGCACATTCAAACCTATTCACCAACAAGCCATGTTTGCCTATAAGGAAAACTGGAGAAATCCCTCTTCTGACAGGCATAGGAATACCCTCTAGCTGTGCAAGTTTGCCTCTGATCACCTTATGGATTCATTTTATTAATTGTAGAGTCATTTGCTTTTTCAATCAATCAATCAATCAGTAGATTTGTAGAGCTCTACTTGTAACTTTGAGGGAATCCAGGTGCTTCCTATCTTCTATATTCCCCTACCCATCACCTCCAATTGTTCTAGCCCTTTAAAGTGGCCTCTAACGGAGTGTCGTCTTGAGTGACTTAGAGATGGCAACACTCGTTTGATGAGGAGCTGAAGTTGGGCCCCCACACCAGTGGCCCAAGGAAGTGCGGATCCTGGGGCGAATGTAAGAGTTTTGTAAATGAACTTTTAAATATCCCATTCTATTTGGCTCTAAAAGTGATATCGAACAATATGGTCCATTGATGTACAGTTGGTTTCACTTTTTCACAACAGGATTTCCATTTCTTACCACTGAGGTGCATGCAAGTTTGAGCAATATTCAAGACACAGAGAGAGAAGAGAGTTCCTTCTGTATTAGCTCTGGTAAGTTGTACTCATTTCTACTATACTAAATTTTTCATTTTTAAATTGCTACTAAACATTAAGGGCATGATTATGACTTTTGGTGTTGCGGGAGTGGGCCGCATGCCACGGCCACACTCCCCCTCTGCCTAGAATCGCCACCACCCACCAGATTCCAAGTAATTTTGTGGTCTGGAGGGTCAGGCAGCATGCCAGTCCCTCAGCGGTGCTGTTTAAAGGCTCATTGTGGGCCAGAAACAGCAGAGCCGCGGGACGGCAAGTGCACATTCCTGTTCAGGAAGAAATGCACCATGTTGTGCATTTCTTCCTGTGCAGTAACCAGTGGTGCAGGAATACAGGGGGGCACAACATGTGCCCCCCTGCATGCACCACGTGCACAAGGGCAAGAGGGGACCCTGTAGGGCCCCTCTTCTTTCCTCACTACCAGCCTTTTCATGTAGGAAGAACCTCCATGAGTGCGCTACCGGTGAGGAAATTCATAACATGATGGCGGTGCCTATCGGCACCACCAAGCATATTTTGGTCCTGAAGACTGCTGCACCACCATCAGGGAACAGCGGTTCCCTGGCAGCTGTGGCAGTGAAATGCCAGTCCGACAGCTCACCTCATAATAGGGCTTTTGAACTGCTGGTGTGGCGGTGGCTGAACCGCCACTGCTGCGCCCCCACGAGCCTGGCTGTCCATGGACCGCCAAACTTGTAATAAGGCCCTTAGTAACCCAGCTGTCACTACTTCCCTTTATTGGTGTAACTGACAGTGTGAGTGTACCATTCACACTTCAACATACATACATACATACTCAGACCTGTCAAGAACAAACCAGAAACACCTTGCTCTATGCCCTTCACATTCTGCTCTGCTCTGAGCCACTCTCAACATTTCCAACTTCCGTGCCTTCTGGTGACTTTTCTGAAGACACTAAAATTTGCTGAGCAGCAGCCATGTTTTATGCACCCGCTCAGCAAACTTTATTGTTTCTCAAAACAAAGTTCAAAAGCAGAAGTTTGTTTTCGAAATACAAAGAAAACAATGGCTTTGAGACCTCAAAGTTTGAATTGCAGGGTGTGGGGTAGTTTCTATTTTTTGCTAATGAGGACCGCCAGCCTTTTCACATTGTTCACCTGTTAGGAATGCCGATTTCCGGTTGGTTAAGGCTTGCGCCAAAGCCAGGCAGAAACCACCATTCTAAGTCAGGGCAAGGAAGTCACCCGCCAAGATAACCCTTGCTCACCCTCTTGGTAGCTTGGCACGAGCAGTCAGGCTTATCTCAGAGGCGATGTGTAAAGCGTTTGCGCGCGCACCCAGCAACAACACCCAAGGTCCACCACAAAGGAAACTCCACACAAGGTTATATACAAAAATAGCCTTTGTTTTATACCAAACACATTAGATAATAAACACACACTTTACAATGTGCCATAGGCACGGGCGGAATTTACAGGGGATTATGTACATGGTACAGGGCCACATGGACCACTGTCAGTAATAAGCACTTTGTAGGAATAAAACTTAGCACATAGCACATATAATAACTGTAGCACCAAATAGCAAATGTAGCACACAACCAGTAACCACTGGTAAAAGGTAAGTACCACCTACGCATAAAGGAGTATAGGCCAGAAGCTTTACACATGATGCATGAAGACACATTCAGCGGTGTAGGTAAGAAGACATTACACATTAGGCAGGTAATCACATATTGCTCAAAGATCACATAGGGCCAAACACATGTACCCCACGCAAGTGCACAACACCAGAACTGTCCCCCAGGCCAACTGGCCTCTCAGGGGCTGAAACGCCCTTTGTCCAAAATGTTGGGCAGGTTGCGCGGGCAGCCAAAGAATAAGGTGCAAGGGCCTAAACATAGCAGCTGCCCACTAAGTGCTGGGCAGCTGTAGCAGGGAGCCTGGCACCAGCGTGCCTCCTGGCTCTCCTGTGGGGCTCTGAACAACAATGGGGCCCAAGGACACGTGGGAGCCTCGTGGGCTCGAGAACTCAACTGCCCCCTTCGTTGGAGCCACGGGACTCTAATGAATACAATTCCCTGGTGGGGCCTCGGGGCTCTAAATAGATGTACCTGGGACGTTGGAGCCTCTCGTGGGCTCTGGAAAGGAATGCCCCTGTGACGTTGGAGTCCCGCTCGGGGGACTCAAAATTAACCAAATATGCCCCTATTGTTGGTAGAGCCTCGGGGCTCTAAATGCACACTGCGCCCGGGAGCCTCTCAGGCCAATGACTCACTCCCAGAACTCCCCCCACCCCCACCCAGCCCGTCGACACTCACCGGGCTCGGGCCCTCCAGGCAGGGAGGCAGTTCCAGTGGCGGTCCTTCTGGCGCCCAGCAGCAGCAGGCCCCCTCCAAGATAGGATCAAGCAAGAGAACCACTTGTAAGGGGTCACAGCCCCTTTTTATGCATATAACTCCTTTGTCTAGGCTGCAGGGCAGAGACATCAGACACTCTACAGGAGGTGGAGCCAGCATTGTGCAAGTTAAGTACCGCCCTGGAGCACCTTGTTGTGCTCAGCCCCTCTCACAATTCACTGGCCAGGCTAGGATCATCAGTCGAACCGCAGGGGGCGGAGCAAGCATTGTGTGGGGAAAGCCCAGCCCTATTCAGGTCCCAGGTGCATTCCTCCCTCACATCAATCATGCTGATCTCTAAACTCACCACCGGGGCAGACCCATCCTGACTCCCGGAGCCAGGCTCACCATCCAGCGCCAGCTAAACACAAGCCAGACAACCAATTCACATAAATTACACAGACATGCCAACTTCTAGAAGTGCTCAAGGCATCATTTTTATCAACATTCTGAGAAGTATACGGCAATTATAGTTTACAGTTAATATCAGCACTGCAATTTATAAATAACACGTGACAGCCCAAAGTTGTACAAGGTGCACGAGTGCAAAGGTGAGTGACACTACGGCGACACAAGTGACAGTGAGAACAGCGTGGACGGCGCAAAGTGTATTGTGAGCAAATATGTACAGTGAATAAAAACAGAGTGGTTTCAAAATAGTTCAGGATGGTTATTATTCATTTTCCATTTTTTGCGAAAACCACTGTGTGAGGGGCGCCTAAAATCTTGCTGGAAAGTCGACGGCGTTTCGATCCGTAAGTGTTAGGATCATCATCTGGCCAGTGGGGCTGGAAGCAGTACTGTATGGGAGGGAAGGGGGCAAAAATGAGTGACAGGCAAGGTCGGTAGTCCATAGGGCTGGGTAAAGCGAGAGGGAGTGTAATGCTCATCGTCTGGCAACTGGTTGATAGCAAGGATGGGCAGATGTGCGGAAGAAGTTCCGCGGGTCGAGGATCTGTCTGGGTGCCTCGAGGGACGTCCCGTTGCAGAGTAACTACAGGGTCCGAAATCACATCATCAGTACCTCAAGTGCATGGGAGCTGGGGAATGAGAAGGAAAACCAAATCAGGGTGGAGAGCTTGAGGGAAACGCGCCTCGGGAGCCAGAGGTGAGGAGCAGGAAGGAAACTTACCAAGGGTTAGGAGTGTATTCAAGGATTATCCAGAGCTGTGTGGTCCATGGATAGGCAAGCACTGATCTCAGCGTGATCGGTGGGATGAGGAGAGTCGATCTGTTGAGAATGGGAGAGGGGTCAGCGATCAGAGTCGATCAGGAGGCTATCGGTTCAAAATATGGGCGGTTAGACACCGGCGACAAGCATCACCGGTCCTCGAGGTAAGGGCGAGCTAGTAAAGCGCTGTCCTTATGTTGCTATGGCAATCCCGTGCATCGGAAAAAGCTAAATAGAGATAGGGCGGGAGGGCCTACCCGATGACGTGTAGCTGCTCAGAAAGGTAGAACTGCAGGGATAGGGGGAGAAGGCGGGGTGGGGGAAGAGGGCAGGACTCCTGTCAGGGAGGCAGCTTGGGAATTGAAGCTGTCGTGTTCGTAAGGCATGTCAGAAACTGGACAATGCCAAGGCGAGGAGTCAGCAAGGTGGTCAGAGTGTGAATGCAATTGGCAGCGGATGTAAAGCATATGACTCGCGGAGGGGTGCCTATACAAAAATTGTCAAAGTGTTTAACAGAGTCCGAAAGGTACATGCATAATATTTACATTGTGGCACCATGATAGAACATACATTGGTAGTATTAAACAGAGGTACAGTGGATTAACAGAAGTACGGTAAAATACTGATTAAAGGCAATGTCTATCTGGAGGGTGGCGTGGCCCAGGTGTGGGAGGAGCGGGCAACCCTTTATTTCAGAAGGTCAGGGAGTGAGAACAGGGAATCAGGGTGTCAGATGGTAATGGTGCTATTCCACTCATCAATGGTATTTAATCCGTTGTTAACGAAGTCACAAAGGGTCATCCACCTGCATTCACTCTTGTTTAAGAGGGATCTGATGTCACCACCTCTTGTGGGTAGTGTCATTTGTTCGATCACTTGCCATTTCATGTCTGTGTCCTTGTGGCGATTTTTTCCAGGTAGTGGTTCACAATGGTGCTGTGGCCACTTTGCAATTAATACGGCTTTTGTGTTGCACACTTCTGTTTTTGATGGTTTGTGTAGTTTGGCCGATGTAGATAAGTTCACATGGGCATTCAATGGCATAGATCACATTGGTGGATCTGCAGCTAGTGTGGTTTCTCAGGGTATGAGTTCTGTCTTTGTATCTGAACACCTTGTTGTTGGTAGTAAGTTCACACACCGAACAGCTCTGGCGGCAAACCCCATTCTGCAGTGATGCTGTGGTGATCTGGTGTTTTTTCTGGCCAGGTAATTTCACGCCCCAGGTGGGATGACAGATTATCTCCTCTTTGGTAAGAGAAGAGAGGTTCATCTTTGAAGAGTTCAAAGGGACGGAGGATAGACCAGTTCTTTTTGATTATTTTGCCCACTTTGTTGCTACTAGGGCTGAATTTGGATATAAATGGAATTCTCTTTAGGGGTTGTTTAGTTTGGCTAGTGAGGAAATACCACGCTCTTTTTCGGGTCTTGAGACCAATCGTTTGGGGTATCCTCTGGCGATGAGTTTTTTGGTCAGAACATCAGCCTCCCTGAAGTAGTCTGCACGCCACTTACAGTTTCGCCTAATTTGGAGAAATTGTCCAAATGGCAAACCATCTCTGAGTCCTCTCGGGTGGTAACTAGCATATTGGAGTAATGTGTTTCTTTCCGTCGGTTTACGGAACAAGCAGGTTCCCAGTTTGCCCTCCTCGGCTTGAATGGTGACGTCTAGAAAGGGCAAGTCGTTCTGCTTACATTCACTTGTGAAGCGGAGATGTTCCTGCGACCGATTCAACCAGTCAATAAAGGACATGAGCTTCATTGGTACCGTTCCAAAGTAGCAGGATGTCATCTATATATCGATGCCACAAGTTTATATTGTCGTGGAATGGATTGGTAGGTTGAAGGAGTAGGGTCTTCTCCAGGTGATGGACATACAGTATGGCAAAGTTAGGGGCAAAGCAAGCGCCCATAGATACTCGCTTGATCTGTAAATAAAAAGTGTCTCTGTAAAGAAAATAGTTATTTTGAAGTGCAATGCGTGAAAGACCCATGATGAAGTGTGTTGGAATTTTGGCGGGTTGGGGTCTGGAGTGGAGGAGAGTTTCGATCACTTGTAGACCTTCAGGGTGGGGGATATTCGTGTATAAAGACTCGATGTCTAGTCCTGCCATGAGATTTTGTTCTGTCGTAGTCCAGGTTTTCGATGGTATTGATGAGGTCTGTGGTGTCCCTAATGAATGTATCCGTGAGGGGGACAAATTCTTTGAGAATGGCATCAATGTATTTACCTACAGGTTCTAGAATTGATCCACAACCGGACACAATGGGCCTACCAGGTGGGTTGTTAAGGTCCTTGTGGATTTTTGGTAAAACGTATATGACAGGTGTGCGTGGATGGGGGTTGTTGAGAAAAAGAAATTCCTTGTGGGTTATCACATCCATCAATTTGGCTTGTTCAGTCACGTCCATGATCTTCTTTCTGATCTCTTGTAGCGGGTCTTTAGTAAGTGGGCAGGAGTGTTCGGCATTGTTGAGTTGGCGTTTGATTTCTCCACTTTCAGCACATTCGAACTTAACAAAAAAGCCACGAAAATCCAAAAGGATAACTTTTAGAAGTGGCACTTACACATTAGACGCAATAATGCTGCACGCATCATCGCGCAGCATTTAATCACACGAGTCCACACATACCAAACTCGACCCTGCACTCCCCACAAATCAGGAACTAACATGGACACATACATTCCCCATGCATTCCTAGGGTAGGGCAGGCCAACCTTACCACACGCATGCACAAACTTTACCCTGGGACACAGTGGTAAAGTGCGCAGAAGCCAAAAATCACCAACACCAGGTCACATTTAAAAGCAAAAAGTTCAGGGGTGAACCTGCCAGAAGGGCGAAGTCCAACGTCACCTTTTATAGTGCAGACGTTCTGTGGTATTCAGACGGATGGTCCAATGCCTCTGAGGCCCTTGGTCTAATGTTTCTGCTGACCGTACCAGTGGGGTCTCCGCTGGTAAAAACATAAATGTTCGCCCGACTCAAATTAGAGTATGATTTTCCGCATAACTTTGGCTGACAGGGCACTCTGCTACAGAGTACCCTGTCCACCAAACTCTAAATAGCTCCCTTTGTTCTGGATGGCTCCAGCCTAGAAGAAGCTAACTGGCCTGCATCTGGAAATCCTTGAGTGTCTCAGAAAAGATGTTCTTTACACAGTCCTTTTCTGCACGTACTACCCTCTTCACAGGTCTTTCCAGATTAAAGAATCTGAATTGTGTGGTCATCATCTGTTCTCTCCTAGTATACAGATCTATAATTTATAAAAACACTCTGTAGTTAAAGAGGTCCACTCAGGAAAGTTGTATTTCAAGATGTTTATTCCATGAAGATAACAAGTAGTAAGGTACAGGACATCATGTAGTTATGTTGTAGATCAGAGCCCCACCGGGAGCTGCCTGTCAGTTGCTCAGCTCATGACCAACTGTTACTCTGCCTCTCACCGTCCCAACATTCCGACGCATCATTAGACTCCAACATTCCAATGAGTCAGAGCTCAGACACTGTCTGAGCAGGGAAGGTAAAACACCTTACAATAAATATGCAGGATACTACACACTCCTAATGGCACAGCTTTCCAGACAACGCCAATGATATTACCCAATTCAGGTTCCTCTTCCTACTGTCCTTACTCATTCTTCCGCCTGGAAATCTGACACCCTAACTGCCATAGGCCCCGGCACTGCTTTCCTACTGTAGGATAGCCTGTATGCCATCCATAACAAGCTCCCCCTTCAATATTCCCAGTCATTTTTATGTCACCAAACAGTATTCTCTCTTTTACTTTGGTAAGCTTTCTCCATTGTACGTTTGCAATGGCATGCACTGTGCTCTTGTTCTTAGACACACATGTACATAAGACTGTTATCTTATTACAGGACATGAAGGTGCCACTGTGGGCATCAATGAAGTTGGAGAACTGTATCCTCTCAACGTCGAGGACTGTGGGAAAAGAGAAAGCATTCACAGTACCTTGGGTAAGGAAGGCACAATGTATGGATATGATTACAACTATAAAATGTCTCAACAACCAAAACTATTTTATGCTCATGTCTTGATAGAATGCAATCAAAATACAACTCTATATATTTATTCAATGGGGTAGCAATTGTTGATTAAAATTAAAGACTTTGCTTGGTTTACTCAGAGTAGCACCCTCAAAAGCACATCATTGGCCTCACCACCTGATCCAACTTGCTCTTTTTAGGTCTCGCTGAGCCAGCGCATGCGCTGCTCGGAGAGATATTTAGTAGGTGAGTTTTCGAAGTGCTACTGGCTGGCCTAGCGCTTGCGTTCACGCGCGCAGCTGCCATCTGTCTCCTCCGTCACTGGTCATTAAGTTACTTGTTTTTATTTCCCGTGCTTTCCCCTCTGCTTCAGTTCGATCACTTTCATTTGAATCCAAATGTAAATTACCATGGTGTGCAAACTTTTTCAAGTTGCATCAAAATAGTCTGTGTACCTCCAGTCCTTTGCCTGATAAATTAGAAATTGTAAGCCCTGTATGAATTTCTAAGGAAACTACACCGGTGCCATCCATCTAAACTGAGAAAAACCAAAGGGGATGATGGACGGAGTGTTGACAATACAAACACTCACCCCCAGTCAACTGATCTGGGTTTAATCCATCACCGTTCTTTAGCTCACTCCGCCACCCCAGTTCAGACATGGCCATATGCAAATCAGTCTGACCCTGTGCCTCATGGGAACAGTCCAGCCCGAACTGCCAAGCCATGTCTTCCCTGAACCGGAATCAAGCTTCCCTGGACCGGAATCAAGCTTCCCAGGACCGGTTTCTGTCATTACAGCCGTCTTCAGCCGGGCTTGCTTGAATCTAGTGGCAAAGTGAGCAAGGGACTCACGCCTGAGCATACCCTGCCAACTTAGGGCGAACAAAGAAAAACCAAAGGGGATGATAAACGGAGCGTTGACTATACAAATACTCACCCCCAGTCAACTGATCTGGGTTTAATCCATCACCGTTCTTTAGCTCACTCCGCCACCCCAGTTCAGACATGGCCATATGCAAATCAGTCTGACCCTGTGCCTCATGGAAACAGTCCAGCCCGAACTGCCAAGCCATGTCTTCCCTGGACCGGAATCAAGCTTCCCAGGACCGGTTTCTGGCATTACAGCCGTCTTCAGCCGGGCTTGCTTGAATCCAGTGGCAACATGAGTAAGGGACTCACGTCTGAGCATACCCTGCCAACTTAGGGCGAACAAAGAAAAACCAAAGGGGATGATGGACGAAGCGTTGACAATACAAACGCTCACCCCCAGTCAACTGATCTGGGTTTAATCCATCACCGTTCTTTAGCTCACTCCGCCACCCCAGTTCAGACATGGCCATATGCAAATCAGTCTGACCCTGTGCCTCATGGGAACAGTCCAGCCCGAACTGCCAAGCCATGTCTTCCCTGGACCGGAATCAAGCTTCCCAGGACCGGTTTCTGGCATTACAGACGTCTGCAGCCGGGCTTGCTTGAATCCAGTGGCAAAGTGAGCAAGGGACTCACGTCTGAGCATACCCTGCCAACTTAGGGCGAACAAAGAAAAACCAAAGGGGATGATGGACGGAGCTTTGACAATACAAACACTTGCCCCCAGTCAACTGATCTGGGTTTAATCCATCACCGTTCTTTAGCTCACTCCGCCACTCCAGTTCAGACATGGCCATATGCAAATCAGTCTGACTCCGTGCCTCCTGTGAACAGTCCAGCCCAAATTGCCAAGCCATGTCTTCCCTAGACCGGAATCAAGCTTCCCAGGACCGTTTTCTGGCATTACAGCCGTCTTCAGCCAGGCTTGCTTGAATCCAGTGGCAAAGTGAGCAAGGGACTCACGTCTGAGCATACCCTGCCAACTTAGGGCGAACAAAGAAAAACCAAAGGGGATGATGGACGGAGCGTTGACAATACAAACACTCACCCCATGTCAACTGATCTGGGCTTAATCCATCACCGTTCTTTAGCTCACTCCGCCACCTCAGTCAGACATGGCCATATGCAAATCAGTCTCACCCTGTGCCTCATCAGGTCCCTGTACTGTAGTATATATTTACACCACTGTAACCGACCAGCCTTTATACCATACTCTGCACCACACATTTGTTGGAGTACTTTCCACTCAGTTCTTTAAATGTGCTGTTGTTAATCATTCTTCAGTCAGCTGATAACCCTACTTCATTTTACTACTCCCTGGCGACTTTTTTTGGTCAAGCACTGGCCCTTTGTAATAACTTATTGGTCTCAAACTTTGTAGTCTCTTCCGTGCACGACCACGTATTTACTCAACTCGTCAATGCCTACCAACTATACAAATAGGTATCGGGCCTAATTTAATTGCTCCCAACACGCAACTTGCATGGATTACAGTATGCACACACAACCAGACACACACAACCACACACACACACAACCACACACACAACCACACACACAACCACACAAAACCACACACAACCAAACACAAAACCGCAACCACACCCACACAACTACACCCGCAACCACACACAACCACATATACTACCACACACACAACCACACACACAACCACACACACAACCACAACCACACACACAATCACACCCAACCACCCAACCACAACCACATACAACCACACAACCACACACACACCCACATACACAACCACAACCAACCACACACAACCACACACAAACACACACAACCACACACACAATCACACACACAAACACTCAAAACCACACGCACAACCATACCCACAACCACACCCCACAACCACACAGAACCACACACACAATCACATACACACAGAACCACACACACAACCACACACACAACCACACACACAACCACACACACATCCACACACACACACCATCACACACTCACACACAACCACACACACACAACCACACACATACACACAACCACACACATACACACAACCACACAACCACACACACAACCACAAACACAACCAAACACACACAACCACACACACAAAACCACACACACAACCACACAAAGCCACACACAAACACAACCCCATACACCCACAACCACTCACACAACCACACACGCACACACAACCACTCACACAACCACACACGCACACACAACCATACACACACCACCACACACACAAGCGTGCACCCACACAATCACAACCAACCACACACACAACCACTCACAACCACACACACAATCACAACCACACACACAACCCCAACCACACATACACAACCACACACACACACACACAACCACACACACAAAACTACTCACACAACCACACAATCACAACCAACCACATAACCACACACACACACAATCACAACCATACACAACCACACACACAATCACTGAAGTACTAGAAAAATATACCATGGAGCTATACTTACCAATAGCCCTTATATCTCATTTACCATACATAAATCAGTCGGCAATGGAAAAGGTTTAAATCTTTTATTTTGCAAAGTGCCCTGTACAGGGGAGCCTCCCTCTGGTCACAGCTCGCAAAGGTGTGCAGAGGAGACTGCTGTATTACGTTCAAAACAGGGCATATATACTTTCGACATACCTCATAGAAACCTCGTACATGGAAAAGTACCAGTTCAAGAGAGACCAACAGGACCACCCATATAAGGCACAATAGATTGGTTCGAAACTCTGCTAAAGCTATTCCGGGGGTAGGTCAGTAAAGGTGCCTCCCTTTCGTTCTGGTGCATGGGAGTACAGGCATGGCGCCTGCAGGAATGTGCTCGTCCTACAAGAAAGAGCAGATGTGACCTTGGGTTTCCTAAGTTAGAATCAATGCTCTGTTCATGGCCTAGGCCGATCTTTCAGACTCTCCTCTTAGCAGCATGTCACATGTTTTCCTTACTCAAGAAAAGAGGCCTCGAGAAACAAAACCAAGATGGCGTTTGTTCAAATCTGGCCCGATTCATAAGATGTAAGTGGTTCGAGTGTATTTACAAGGGGCTTTTATCGAAGTTGCAGATATATATTGGATATGTTATGACACCATTATATAGTATCAATTTTATATTCCTTCAATCACAACCAAACACAACCACACATACACACAACCACACACACACAACCACACACACAACCACACACAACCATACACACAATCACGCACACACAACCACACACGCACACAACCACACACATATACAACCGCAAACACAACCACAACCATACACACAACCACACACACCCACAACCACACACACAACCACACCCACAAACAACCACACAAACCCACACACACAACCACGACCATACACACACACAACCACACACACAACCACAATCACCCACACACACCACCACACACACACACACAACCACACACACAACCACACACACAACAACTCACACCCAACCACACACACTCAACCACACACCCACACAATCACAACCAACCACACAACCACACACATACAATCACAACCACACAATCGCAACCACACACACAATAACAAACACACACACAACCACAGCCACACACAACCACACACAACCACACACACAACCACACACATACAACTACACATACACACAACCACACACACACAACCACACAAACACACCCACACACACACAACCACATCCAACCCCACACACAATCACACATACACACCCACACACACACAACCACACCCACACACCCACACACTCAACCACACCCACCCACACAACCACACACACATCCACACAACCACACACACAACCACACACACAACCACACACTCAAGCACACAACCACACATACAACTACACACACACACACAACCACACACACACAACCACACACACACACCCACACACACAACCACACAGGCAACTCAACAGAAATGGGATGATAAGGATTCTGAATTCCAGCTTGAATAGGGGGGACATTACATGTAAGTTTGTCTTCCAATGTTATGAGTCTGTTCTCCATAGTGGGATACAAATTGAGAAAAGACTCTCAGTTGTTGTTAGACGGGGACCCGGAGGGTCGGCCGAGGACAGGGGGAGAGGCCTCCGGTGAGGGCCGTCTCCAGCGATCGTACAGACGAGTAGCTTCCCCCCCACAGATGGACACCACACAAGGATGAGGTCAACACTCTTTATATACGATTCTTGAAGCAAGGTTATCAGCGATACAGTGAGGTCAGGACACGAGGGTCCTCTTAATTCTAGCCTCTGCAGGGAAAAGGGTAGCGGGACAGTCTTGGTACCGGTCTGGTACGGGGGTGGCAAGATGGGTAGCTTACAATCCTCGAGCTCGGAGTTCTGGAAGGTCGGGCCGCGGCAGCGCCAGCAGGCTAGGATGATAAGTCTCACTTGAGAAGGGCCGCGGCAGCGCCAGCAGGCAAAGGCGATGGTTCACACAAGGATGGGCCGCGGCAGTGCCAGCAGGTCCCGACGAGATGTAGGTTGCAGAGGGCCGCGGCAGCGCCAGCAGGCAGGAACGATGTTTCACAAGGATGGGCCGCGGCAGCGCCAGCAGGTCCCGACGAAGGTGTAGGTTGCAGAGGGCCGCGGCAGCGCCAGCAGGCAGGAACGATGGTTCACGAGGATGGGCCGCGGCAGCGCCAGCAGGTCCCGACGAAGGTGTAGGTTGCAGAAGGCCGCGGCAGCGCCAGCAGGCAGGAACGAGGATTCACAAGGCAGGGCTGCGGCAGCGCCAGCAGTCCGTCAAGGATGAGTTCTTCAAGGTGTCTCTCGACTCCAGGATACAACTGCCTTCCTGCTCTGGAGCTGCCCCAGTTATAGATCTGGCGCCCTTTGATGTCCAGACCCTCGCTCTTGGAGGTCGGGAGGTCCGGGATGAGGGAGTCCAGACACCCAGCAGGGGGGTGGAGCCAGCGCCCGGGGAGGCTGGGGGCGATCGGCACCTGGCGGGGGAGAGCCATCGACACCCCTCTCTCCCATTGACCTGCCAAGTGGTCCGTTCACCTCCTGGGTGGATGGTGGTGCCTCGATGTCGGGGCCCGGCCAGGCCCAGGGTTGGGGTCGAGCTGAGGCCACGCGGCTTCGTGGTGCAGTGTCCAAGATGGCGGCTGGGCCGGGGCAATGCTGCTGATGGCGGCCCGGGCCGGCCGATGTCGAGGTGTTCGGGAGCAGGCGTCCCGTGGGCGACGTGTTGCGGGTTGCTTCTGTGGGTAGCCGGGGTGGTTCTTCTGGGTACACCGGGAGAGCCGGTGTTCGGGCCTTATTATGCGGGGAGGGAGCGGCCCCTTCACGAGGCCTGTCCAACATGTGTCCCCCCCCAGCTGAAGGCAGGGAGAGTCACCCATCTTCTTGGGTACTCTCCTCGCCGAGGCGGAAGAAGCGTGACAGGCCGTCCGCGTTGGCGTGGTCCTGGCCAGGGTGATGCTCCACAGAGAAGTCCATCCCTTGCAAGGAGATGGACCATCGCAACAGTTTTGGGTTCTCCCCCCGCATCTGCATCAGCCATTGCAGGGGTCGGTGGTCTGTCTGTACCCTGAAATGGGTACCGAAGAGGTAGGGCCGGAGTTTCTTGAGGGCCCATACCACTGCGAAGGCCTCCCGCTCGATGGTGCTCCAGCGCTGTTCTCGAGCCAGCAGGCGTTGGCTGATGAAGGCCACTGGTTGGTCGACTCCCTCGGCGTTGAGTTGAGAGAGTACTGCCCCAACGCCATGATCTGAGGCGTCAGTCTGGATGATGAATTCCCGGCTGTAGTCTGGGGCCTGGAGCACGGGGGCGGTGCACATGGCGGCCTTCAATTTCTCGAAGGCCGCTTGACAGTCCGGAGTCCAGTTGACGGTTTTGGGGTTTTTCTTGGATGTGAGTTCTGTGAGGGGCCCCACAATGCTGCCATAGTCCTTTACAAACCGCCGGTAGTATCCGGTGAGCCCTAGGAAGGCTCGGACCTCGGTTTGGGTGATAGGAGGTTGCCAGGACTGGATGGCAGCGATCTTGAGCTGAAGAGGGGCCACCAGACCGCTCCCCACTTGGTGTCCGAGATAGGTCACGGACCCCTGGCCAATCTGACATTTGCTGGCTTTGATGGTGAGGCCGGCCTGCTGGAGGGCGTGCAGGACTTCTCGGAGGTGGTGAAGGTGGTCTGCCCAGTGACAACTGTATACAGCGATATCGTCCAGGTAGGCGGCGCTGAATTCTTCGAGGCCCGCCAATACCTGGTTCACGAGTCGTTGGAAGGTAGCTGGAGCGTTTTTCATGCCGAATGGCATCACTTTGAAGTGGTAGTGGCCATCCAAGGTAGAGAAGGCGGATCGTTCTTGGGCCCTGGGGGTGAGACCGATCTGCCAGTAGCCTGCTGTTAGATCGAAGATGCTCAGATAGCGGGCAGCCCCCATGCGGTCAACCAGCTCATCCGCCCGGGGTATGGGGTGAGCGTCGGTTCGGGTAACAGCGTTCAGGCCCCGATAGTCTACACAGAACCGGAGCTCGGGGCGACGCCCGGGGCGGCAGCCTTGGGGACCAGTACGACTGGGCTGGCCCAGGGGCTGTCGGATGGCTCGATCACTCCTAGGGCCAGCATTTTAGAGACTTCGTCCTGGATGCAGGTGCGCACCCGATCTGGCACTCGGTACGCCCTGTGTCGAATAGGTGGACTATCCCCAGTGTCCACGTCGTGAAGGCACCAGGGGGTGACCCCTGGGGTGAGGGAGAACAGGTTCGCAAATTGTAGCAGGAGAGCCCTACAGTCTTGGCGTTGTTCCGGGGACAAGGCCTCGGAGAGTCTGACCCCTTCCACTGAGCCATCTTTTTCACGGGTCCTCAGTAGGTCAGGGAGGGGCTCGGAGTCGTCTTCTGTCCCACTATCTGTTGCCATAAGTAGGCTGAGCTCCGAGCGTACGAAGTGGGGTTTGAGTCTGTTGGCGTGGAGGACTCGGAAGGGGCTCCGGGGGGACTCCATGTCTATTAGGTAGGTGACAGGGCCCTTGCGCTCTATCACCTTGAAGGGTCCTGTCCATTTGTCCTGCAGGGCACAAGGTTCGACTGGAGACATCACCCATACTTGCTGGCCTGGTTCGAACTCGATGGAGGAGGCATGTTGATCGTACCATTTCTTCATGTCCTCCTGACTGGCCTCAAGGTTGGCTTTGGCGAGTTCCCTGAATCGCCGGGTCTGGTTGCGGGGGGTCAGGAGATACTTATATACGTCCAGGGGGGTCTTCTGGGGGGCCATCTCCCATCCTTCCTTGACCAGGCTGAGGGGGCCCCGGACGGGGTGTCCGTACAGGAGCTCGAAGGGGCTGAAGCCGAGGGATTTCTGGGGAACTTCTCGATAGGCGAAGAGGAGGCACGGGAGCAGCACGTCCCATTGGCGACGTAGGGGTTCTTCCAGGCCCATGATCATTCCCTTGAGAGTGCGGTTAAACCGCTCGACCAGTCCGTTTCCTTGCGGGTGATAAGGGGTCGTGAACCGGTAGGTGACCCCGCACTGCTGCCAGAGAGACCTCATGTACTTTGAGATAAAGTTCGTGCCCCTGTTGCTGACGACCTCCCGGGGGAAGCCCACTCGAGAGAAGATCCCCATTAGGGCTCGGCCTACCACGGGTGCTGTCACGGTCCGAAGAGGAATGGCCTCGGGATAGCGGGTGGCGTGGTCCACCAGCACTAGGATGAACCGGTGCCCCTGGGCCGTTCGGGGGTCTAGGGGCCCCACAATGTCTATTCCCACCCGTTCGAACGGGGTGGTGACGACGGGAAAGGGTTGCAAGGGTGCTTTGATCTTTCGGCCGCTCTTCCCGCTGGCCTGGCAGGTGGGGCAGGCCCGGCAGTGGTTGGAGACATCATTTCGCATTTTGGGCCAGTAGAAGTGTGTTACCAGGCGGTTGTATGTTTTGTCTTGTCCTAAGTGTCCAGCAAGGGGGACATCGTGCGCTAAGTTCAAAAGGAAGTCCCTGAAGCGGAGGGGCACCACCAGCACCCGACTGGCCCCCAGCTCAGCAATTCTTTGCTCGCTGTAGAGCAGGTCATTGTCCCAATAAATCCAGTGGGCCCCTGCGGTGTCTCCTGCGCTCTGGGCGAGGGCTTGCTGCCGGAGTCCCTCGAGGGAGGGACAGGTCTTCTGTTCTTGTCGGAATTGTTCCTGGGTGGGACCACCCTCTTGACGCCACTGGGCCAGTTCGGGAAGGTCCTGGAGTTGAACGGGCCCTTCTTCGTTTTGTTCTGGGGGATTGGCACTTAGGGCGTCTCCCTCCGGGACGATCGGGGGAGGAGGTTCTGGCCATTCGGGTTCTTCGGGACTGGGGATGGCGCGGGCGGCCATGGACCGGGTCGTTACGCAGGCCCATTCAGGTAGTCCCAACATCCCCAGGTGCTCTCTTCTTTCGACGGCTGCCCAGGGGAAACTTTCGAGGTCGTTTCCCAGGAGGCAGTCCACGGGGGCATCATCGCGGACAGTCACCTTCAGCATTCCGGACACTCCTCCCCACTCGAAGGGGACGCAGGCCATCCGACACAGGCTTTCTGAGTTGTCGGCTGACCGGACGGGGCAAAGGACGTTCGGCAAGATCTGCTCTGGGGTTACCAGGTGACAGCGGACTGCCGTCACACTGGCCCCGGTGTCGCGTAGGGCTTCAGCCCGGCGCCCATTTATTGTTACCCACTGGCTGCATTTTCTCGTATTGGCGGGTAGGGGAGCCCGCGGAATCATGTCTCTTTCCCCTAGGCGGACCATGGACATGGCGGCTGGTTCCCACTCGGGCTGTTCCTGTTCGTATTCTTCATAATCTTCTGGGGTATGCTCTTTTCCCAGGGCGGCGGCAGCGACCTGGCGGGGTATAGGATTCTGGTTCTTCGGGCAATTAGGGTCGTTGGCATAGTGGCCGGTCCGCTGGCACCGGTGGCAAGTAACGTTGGCTCGGAACCCCGGACGCATCGGGGGGTTTCCCCTGCCGGCCGGGGGCGGGGTGTTGCTGGCGGGAGCCGCCGGGACCGTGTCTCTACCCCGCCCCTGGCCTCCTCCTCCTCGGGGGCGATGGGGACCTTGGTTGGTTCTATTTGGCTCGCTGGGCCCGTTTCGGGCAACTCGGGTGCTTTCCCATCGGTCAGCTTCGGCGGCGAGTTGCCGAGGTTCAGTCAGTTTACTGTCGAGGATGTGCTGCTTGAGCTCGACGAAGCAATTGTTGGAGAGGTGCTCCCACACAATGAGATTAAAGAGTTGTTCGTAGGTGGTTACCTGGCTGCCCTTGATCCACCCCTCGAATGCTCTGCTGAAAAAGTTCACGTACTCCACCCAAGTTGTACCCGAGATCCGTTTGCAGTCGCGGAACCGCTGGCGGTACATCTCGGGCGTGAGTCCGTATCGAGTGAGGAGGGCGGCCTTCATGTGGTTGTAGGACGTCATCTGATGGTCCGGGAGTTGCAGCAGGGCGTCGCGCCCTTCGTTGACGAACCTCTCCCATAACCCGGCTCCCCAGTCACTTCGAGAAATCCGGTGGGAGGTCATGGCTATCTCGTAGGCTTTGAACCATTGCCAGGAGTGTTCGGGCGCTCGTGCACCCCGAGATCTTTATTCTGTTTCCGAAGCTCTATTCCTGCTAGATTGCGCTCATGTTCGTAGGCTAGTTTTTTCTCTTCTAACTCCCTCTGTTTTTGCTTCTCTTCCCGCTCCTCTCGGAGCCACAAGTGTTCCAATGTTATTTTTTGTTCCGCCAATTTCAGTTCTCCGTCCAACCGAAGTCGCGCCAGTTCTAATTCATGGAGTCTGCTTTTTTCTCGTTCTCGGATCTCCTCCGGGGAGAGACCCGATCTCCTTCCTTCTGTCGGAGTGGTGTTCGTTTCTGGCGCCTCGAGGTTTTGGTTTTGGGGTACGGTCGTACCCGTCTCCGCCCAAGATTCTAGGGCCTTTTTGAAGTCTTCTTTCGTGCTCAATCCTGTGGTTGCAATGCCTAGTTCTATGCAAAATTGTTTTAGCTCTCTGTGGTTGTACTCTTCAAGTGTCTCCATCTGGAATTTTTCTGTGGTTCCGCTCTCTTTTGTTGTCATTGTGGTTGAGTTGTGGGGTGAGTTACTCTCTGTACGATTATGCGTTGGTTCGGATCGCGCCGCTGGCCACCAATGTTAGACGGGGACCCGGAGGGTCGGCCGAGGACAGGGGGAGAGGCCTCCGGTGAGGGCCGTCTCCAGCAATCGTACAGACGAGTAGCTTCCCCCCCACAGATGGACATCACACAAGGATGAGGTCAACACTCTTTATATACGATTCTTGAAGCAAGGTTATCAGCGATACTGTGAGGTCAGGACACAAGGGTCCTCTTAATTCTAGTCTCTGCAGGGAAAAGGGTAGCGGGACAGTCTTGGTACCGGTCTGGTACGGGGGTGGCAAGATGGGTAGCTCACAATCCTCGAGCTCGGAGTTCTGGAAGGTCGGGCCGCGGCAGCGCCAGCAGGCTAGGATGATAAGTCTCACTTGAGAAGGGCCGCGGCAGCGCCAGCAGGCAAAGGCGATGGTTCACACAAGGATGGGCCGCGGCAGTGCCAGCAGATCCCGACGAGATGTAGGTTGCAGAGGGCCGCGGCAGCAGGCAGGAACGATGTTTCACAAGGATGGGCCGCGGCAGCGCCAGCAGGTCCCGACGAAGGTGTAGGTTGCAGAGGGCCGCGGCAGCGCCAGCAGGCAGGAACGATGGTTCACGAGGATGGGCCGCGGCAGCGCCAGCAGGTCCCGACGAAGGTGTAGGTTGCAGAAGGCCGCGGCAGCGCCAGCAGGCAGGAACGAGGATTCACAAGGCAGGGCTGCGACAGCGCCAGCAGTCCGTCAAGGATGAGTTCTTCAAGGTGTCTCTCGACTCCAGGATACAACTGCCTTCCTGCTCTGGAGCTGCCCCAGTTATAGGTCTGGCGCCCTTTGATGTCCGGACCCTCGCTCTTGGAGGTCGGGAGGTCCGGGATGAGGGAGTCCAGACACCCAGCAGGGGGGTGGAGCCAGCGCCCGGGGAGGCTGGGGGCGATCGGCACCTGGCGGGGGAGAGCCATCGACACCCCTCTCTCCCATTGACCTGCCAAGTGGTCCGTTCACCTCCTGGGTGGATGGTGGTGCCTCGATGTCGGGGCCCGGCCAGGCCCAGGGTTGGGGTCGAGCTGAGGCCACGCGGCCTCGTGGTGCAGTGTCCAAGATGGCGGCTGGGCCGGGGCAATGCTGCTGATGGCGGCCAGGGCCAGCCGATGTCTAGGTGTTCGGGAGCAGGCGTCCCGTGGGGGACGTGTTGCGGGTTGCTTCTGTGGGTTGCCGGGGTGGTTCTTCTGGGGACACCGGGAGAGCCGGTGTTCGGGCCTTATTATGCGGGGAGGGAGCGGCCCCTTCACGAGGCCTGTCCAACAGTTGTATTCACCAGGACAGTTTGAAGACCTGCAATTGCGTCATGTAAAGCCTCTAAATCTGCGGCCACTGCTATGTTTGTGAAGTTTGCACAACTCATACCAAAGCTTACTGGGTTCACTCCAATCTTTTCCTGTATGTAGATTGTACTTTACTTCCTTTCATTTTCAGTGGAGGGTAGTTTGGAGCTGATGTGACTCCCTCAGCAGTTTCAATACCCTCAAACTAGGCAGAATCAGAGAGGTAGCCATTTTCCTCAGCATGGTTGGAATTAAAAAACCTCATTTACAAGCACTTTAGAGGGGATGAGCTTCAGTTCTTTTCTAAATTTGAAGCCTCTCCATTTTTTCTGGCAAATCTAGGAGTGACCTATGAGATTAAACCCTGGCAAAACCTTTGGGCCTCCTCAACAATGCCCAGTTCAGTGGTTATTGCGCCCATTGCACTATACAGGTGGCATGTGGGCCTCCTTTCGATACTATGATTTCCCTTGTTCCCATAATCAGAGTTTAATAAAGTGTGAATGCCTACATGAGAAATGGGTGACCAAAGTTTGGTAGCCTGGCAAAGAGAGGGTTGCGCAGCCCATCCTCGTGCAGCCCTCGCACTGTCACAGACGAGCCCACTCTTGGCACAGTCCTCACCTGGGAACGTGCCATGCTGCAGGGAGTCCAACACACTCAAATATAGCTAAGAGTTGACAGGCCAACCTCTGAAAAGGGCATAAGGTGAGGTGGAGTCTGGGCTCGGGAAGTTCAGCGAGCCCCCAGAAAGTGTCCAGCGGCGCAGAGAGTCTACTCGCTCAAGTAGTGCTAATTGCTGACAAGCACTTCCTCTGACAAGGGCAAGAGGTGAGGTGGAGTCTGTGCTCTGAAGTCCACCAAGCCCCCTAGAAGTGTTGTGCTTGTCATAAAGGTTTACTGGTCAAGATGTCAGAGTTCTGTTAGGACTAGTGTTAACCTGTTTGCTAGGATGCTGCCCAGCAGATTACAGTGTAAGTTAAGTAGGGATAAAGAACTATACAAAGTGAATTCTAATGGATCCCTTTTATGTTTTAGATAGTGCTACCACCACAGTTTTTTTCGTGGTAGCCTTGGGGATTGATAGCATACAAGTGTTGGTGATATTCTATTGCCATTATATTTATTTTAGTTTGAGAGTGCAGTACAGCTCCTTAGAGTTTGTTATTTCTACTGTGAGCATGTTTGATGTCACTGCTTTTATGACACATGCTAAAAGCATGTCCTGTCACCTGTGCAATGCTGTTTTGCTAGGTTTTTGTAATTAAGTAATTGTAACCTATATGTGATAATATGTGATTGTCAGGCTTTAGGATTTTAGAATCCTTTAGTCTCAATTGTATTCATCATATTTTTCTTTTTCATAATTTTCCTTTCAAGAATCTTCCTAACCCCATTTGAGCATCTCATTCATATTCCTCTTACGTATGCTTTAAATGTCTTCCATTAGCAAATTTGCCTGTAGAGCCTAATGTCTTTGTAAGGTAATGTTGTTTTAGCCAGTCATGGAATGCTCTTTATTTTAAAAGAGGCGATCTGGAGTCATCATGTTGGTATACAGTGTAGGAGAAGAAGCAGTGATCTTGGAGTGTTTTACCCAGATAGTCTAACATCATGAAATGGAGCTGCAAGTGTATGTTGTGAATGAGCATTTCTAATCTGGATTAGAGGTCATTTACTTGTGAGTAGGAGTATTCTCTGTTTAGTGGGAGAATCAATATCCACTGGTGTGTGAGTCCCATTTCATAGCCATTGTTGAAATCATGCAGATGTCATTTCAACTTGTGGCCTAGGCAGAGGAGGGAACGCTTTACCTACAGTAGTGTTGTGTACTTCCTATATTCCCAATAGGCTCTGCGCATTGGAATAACATAAACGATAGCTTAGACGTAGGACTGAGGTCGACTAGGTCTCTATTGAATATGTTAGACTTAATTGTGTGTGCCAGCTAGCTCAGAGGTCACTAGAAACTTTCTCGAGTAAACAGGAAGGCGTTTAGCTTTCCTGAATAGACAGGAAGGGATTAGCTTCTGACAACCATCACATGACAACTTTGTTCCTCCTGCAATAAGGAATATATCTCTAGAGACGCGGAAACAATAGATAGCTATTTTACTCAGTCAATCGTGCATGCTTTGTTTCACCAGAAATGCAGAGAAATAGAGAGACGGGCGTTTTCAATAAAAGGGTTATTTATTGAGTAGTCTTCTTTCTCATGCAAGAGAAATGAATTGCCACAATTGCAATACATGTCATAAAGTAAAGTGCGTACAGTAAAAGGAGTATTATGAAATAATACGGTAAAATCATTTATATGGTTTCTAAGCCATATGATACTTAAAATGGATAAAATACATACAATGATAAAATAATGACTAAACGTACTCAACAGGTGTTTCTAAGATACGCCTACCCCAGTGTACCTAACCTAAGCCTAGTACAGGGAAGGAGTAGATGAGTTACAGTTTTTGCCAAGAATCTGAATCAAGAATTCTCTATGGGTCTAATCAGCTCCGTACCTTAGGTATAGAATGAAGGAGGTCTTGTATCTCTCTCTCAGGACTCGATCTCCCAGAAACCCCCGAGGGTGACCGGAAAACACTGGAGCTGGATTTCTCGGCAGGAGAAAAGACAGCGTCTTTCTCAGTGCGTCAGCAGGAAGGGTCGGCTTCCTTCGGCACTCGCATCAGCAGGGCGTCGGGCAAGTAGATAGCCGATTCTGCCCCAAACCACCGTGTGTTGCTTAAGGCAGATGCTGGTATATTTATACCTGGAAGGTGCCGAGTTTGACGTAAGGTTGGACATAAGACGTCACTGAGAACTGGCAGTTCTTTCAGGACTCTCAGGAGTTCTAGGACAAATCAAAACAGAAGCAGGGGAAATTCCCTGGCTGCTGGAGGCTTGGTTTGTTTAAGAACGCGTTGTACTTTCTAGGTGTCTATGGGAGTAGCCTTGCCGTATTTGGACTGCATTGGCTATAACTTAATCTGGATATGATTCTTATGCCTTTATAAGGTTATGATTTATTATAACCACACAAGGGCATAAATCGGGAATATCTCATTAGGATCCTAGATAAATTCATAACAGTAGCACTAGTTAAGCTATTCAAGTCACCTTTTCCCTCACAGTGAAGTAATATACAGAGATAAAGACATTTGAGTATCCCGTTATTCCAGGAAATCTATTTATGAGGTGTTAGGAGCACATAGACATGCAGTTACTAGAGCTTCACTGTAAGGAAATGGGTTCTGCCCATCAAATCCGCCCAGATTTTTTGCTTTTTCATCACCTGCTTTTAGACCTTTTACTGTGGTGGTGCCCCATAACCTGTGACTCAGCCACAGTACACTCATGGTAAATCAACTGCACATGTTTACCAACAGTGTCTGCCTTTTAAGACAAGGCCGTTGCAAAGCACCAAGGGTAAGAGGCACCTGATAGTGAAATGTGAACACATGTGCACACGCATGCCTACATGTGAGAGGGCTGTGCGTGTAACACTGCTTTTGTGCACAGACCAGGAACTGCACAGAGGGGACTCTGCAGGGTTGGTTATTAACCTTGGGTAGGTCTTATAAGGTTGGTGTACCCATATAGGGACAGTCAGTGTGATTTACTGTCTTGTCTGCAGTGACCTTCCATTATACATTTATAGAGAAGGCTGCCTTAGAGTGCAGCTCCCCTCCCCTTGTTCAGCAGACTCCAGAGTCATACCGAAGTTCAGTGTAACCTGTGTGAAAAGAACAATCCTACAAAGTCCAAAGACATATTTGTACAGCTTATAGGTCATCCAGGAATGTCACGTTTCATTAGGTCAACTCGGGATCATAGCCCAGGCCTTTTATCCCCCTGATGGGCTGAGTTAATTACTTTTCTCTCCAGCTGCATGAACAAAGGCCTCCTCCCACAAAGGGAGCAATTACCAGTGCTTAGTCAGCTCCTGAAAACGAAAGGGGTGGCAGACTATTCTTCATCAATCAGCCAGTGTCACCCTGTGCCAAGAAGAAGGCCTGCCTAGGCCCACTAAACAAAGGAGGGAGTCCAGATATCTGGAGCCAAACCACGAGTGGGGCTCATTTAAATTTTGGGGGGGAAGGCCCTGGCAGTAATGTCTGCGAGAGGTGGGTCTGGAATTTCCAGAGAAGGTGTAGCAAGTGACTCCTGGATGATGCCATTTTGAAATATGCCAAATGATTGTGCAGGGAGGTTGGGACAGGGGCAGAGAGGTGATGTGGCACCACAGGATATACCAGAGGTGCATCTCTGGTGGACACTCCGCCCCCACTTACTAGGCCCTGGATAATCATTAGGGCTCTCTTGAATGTGCTTCTCTGCTGAACACTGGAACTGGAGGCAGCAGCCATGGACAATTATTATTATTATTAATTGAGTTTTATTAAGCGCAAACAACCCGGGGGCCTCGTAGCGCTAAGTATTGCCAGACTGGACAGGGAAACGGAAGACCAAAATTAGATGAAAAGAAAAGTTTTCAGTTTCTTCCTAAATTCCAGAAGGTTAGATTCGCTGCGAAGGGTAGTGGGCAGGGTGTTCCAGGCCTTAGCGGCATTCCAAGAAAAAGAGCGTCCGCCCCATCTGGTTCGTTTGATCTTATTGTTAGTGGCCAGAAAAGCAGTGCTAGATCGCAATGTTCGATGGGGGAGATAAGGAGTTGCTAGGGAGCGAATCATTGCTGGTGCGGTCTTCCACATGGCCTTGTGCATAATGCACATAGATTTGAACAGTACTCTGGCCTTAATAGGAAGCCAGTGAAGTTTTTTGAGAGCCGCTGTGCCTGATTCACGACGATTAAGGCCCAGCAAAAGGCGGGCTGACGCATTTTGAGTGACCTGGAGCTTCCTTGTAGTAGATACCGGGGCCCCAAGGTATAAGGAATTCCCGTAGTCCAAACGGGACAAGATGATGGCTTGCACCGTTATTCTACGGGCTTGGGGAGGAAGAAGAGGTAACACCTTCCTAAGCATGCGCATAAGGCCAAAGCAGGTGGCAGACAGAATAGTTGCTTGTTGTGTGAAATTTAAGTTAGCATCCAGCCGAATGCCCAAGCTTTTTATATGGGTTTTTGATTGAGGTGGGGTACCTAAGCATGTGGGCCAATCCAGCGGAGGGCTAGAAATAGTAGGATTGCCCAGAATCATTAGCTCAGTTTTTTCTCCGTTGAGCTTCAGATGCGAGGTGGTCATCCACTGGGTAACCGCTATCAAGCAGTTACTAAGATTGTGAGGGGAGGTATTGGGCTGATTCATAGATACAACCAGTTGCGTATCGTCGGCGTAGGTCACTATGTCTAAACCGAACGAATGCACTATGTCAGCAAGAGGTTGCATGTAAATATTAAAAAGGGTAGGGCTTAAGGCAGAGCCCTGGGGCACACCTTGGTCAAGAGGCCAGATTTTTGAGTGGGTAGTGTCCTCTATTACCTCAAAGGAACGGTTCTCCAGAAAGGACTGAAACCATTGAATAGCCTTCCCTGTGATTCCTATTTGATGTAGGCGGTGAAGGAGGATGCTGGTACTGACAGTGTCGAAGGCGGCACTAAGATCAAGCAACATAATTGCTGTAGTGCCGCCTTCGTCCATCTGTTTCCTAGCCAATTCAGTTACCTTCAAAAGGGCGGCCTCAGTTCCTAATTTAGGACGAAAGCCTGCCTGGGAATCGTGGAGCAGATGATTATTTTCCAAAAATTGTGTAATGGAGACATTGATATGTTTTTCTAGTAATTTACTAACCCAGGGAAGTAAGGAAATAGGTCGGTAATTGGCCATATTTTCAGGATCCAAGGTGGGTTTCTTCAGCAGTGCTCTAACTTGGGCACATTTCCACGCCGAAGGGACTAGGCCAGTGGTGATGGAGGTGTTTAGTATGTTAAGAATAACAGGTCTAATAGTGTCTAAGATCTTTACTAGATGACACGGGGGAGCGGGGTCAGTGGGAGACCCTGATTTAACTTTCCTCATAAGGATATCAAGAGAATCCTCATTGAGCAGAGGGAACTCTTCCAATTGGTGAGACCTAGTGCGCGATGGAGATGTTCCTACGTCAGAGACCAGATTGGGTGGGTCAAAAGTGGAGGAGATAGTCTGTATTTTCTTGTAAAAGTATTCGGCCTGTTTATCACAGCGCATCTGAGCTTTACTGGGGTCGAGGGGAATAGGGGGAGTGTCAATAAGGAATTTAGCAATTTTAAAAATTTCTCTCGGGGAGTTGGAAGCATTAGTAATTTTTCCTTTAAAGTAGGAGGCTTTCGTGCTTCGTATTTCAGCTTTGTATTTTTTTTATTGCTTTGTGATGTTTTGCTTTATCTAAATTGCTGCGGGATTCCCTCCACGTTCTTTCAAGTTTCCTACAGATTCTCTTCAGTTCCTTGAGTTGGGGGGTGTACCAAGGTGAGTCCCTTGACTTAGTCTTCTCTTTAAGGGCTTTCTGGGGTATGATAGCATCCAAGGACGTAGATAGCCAATTGGTATAGCTGTCGTAAAGAGATGTAGGGTCAGCCTCAACTTGGGAGGGGGCAGGGGACAGGGACTTGATCCACTTATCAGTGGACAGTTTTGTCCATTCTCTCCCTTGCAAAATAGTACGAGGACGTACCAGGGCCGAGGTGACTGGCAGCCACTGTATGGGAATCAAATAATGATCCGACCAGGTAAGAGGCAGGGGAGTCCCTACCTGAAGTCTTGGATCATTACTAAATACCCCATCTAGGAGGTGACCTTTTTCATGAGTTGGTTTAAAACCCTTCTGTGTTGTTTGTAGGGCCTCCAAATTGTCCAGCAGAGACTTGGTCACTGGATTATTTAGCTCATCCAAATGGATATTGATGTCTCCTAACAGGGAAAAATGAGGTCTAATGACTACAGCCTCTGCAACTTTGGATTGAAGTGAGTCAAGAAATTCTCCCATTTGATTGGGGGGTCGGTAAATAAGGATACCGGAGAAGGTGGCGGTGGGAGCAAAGTCCAACGCAAAATGCATGCTCTCACAATTAGATATTGTAGCCGGGCTAGTCCTACAATGATAGTGGTTTTTAAAAAGTATGCCCAGGCCTCCTCCCCTGCCCTCCGGTCTGTCCACCCTCTGAAATCCATATCCCAGTTGCATAAGGGATATGATGTCCGGATCAGATGTGTCTTTGAGCCACGTCTCAGTCAAAAATATGGCATCAGGACTGAATTCTTCTAAGAGGAGTGACATTTGAGCAGTGTGTTTGACGAGGGAACGACAGTTTAAAAGAAACATTATGTAGGGTTTGACCGTGTGTGAATTGCTCCTGTGACTAGAGAGGAAAAACTTGCAATGAGAGCAGGTGCCACTAGTTGTACTACAGTTAACAGAGTGCCAGCAGAGATCCTTCATGGGCGGCATAAAATTTTTTAGAATATGGGGATCATAGCGTATCGGTATTACGCCATCTAGTCTGTTTTGAGCAGGGGGGGTGGCCCCTGGTCCCGTCAGGTCGAGGACGGGCGCAGACGGGCTTGCCTTTGGCGCACCTTCGGCGCGCCGCCGACTGCGCCCGCCCGCTGGGGACAATTGGAAGGAGAAACCCTCTAAATGCCATCTAGCCTAAGGACTCTGACTCAGATTGGCTCCAGGACCAGTGGGGCAGTCCCCAGAAACAGGGAAGCTGGTCCCCATTCACCCCCGGAGAGCAAAAGACTGGGCATCTGCGCAAGGCAGGAGAGAAGCCCAGATAAAAAACAAAGTGAACGGCTAGTGCAGGGAGCTGGTGAAACCAGCACCCTGCAATGTTTGTCACCTTTGAGGCCAGGAGGCCTGCAAAAACTGCTCCAGGTGGCTAGGGCTCGCCACCAGGAGCAAACGGAGACAAAGACCTTCCACATCAGCCCCATAGGGCCCAAGATACGTCCTTTTAAAGTTTTGGCAACCTTTGACCTATTTTACCTTACTCGGCGACGAACTTGTGGGGCTCCACCGCCGTAACTAGTTTTACATCCGGGTTGGGTCAGGCCCCGGAGGCTGCCCCCAGGAAAATGAAAATGTGTGGAATCACTATCACGCTTTCCCTGCAAATGCCGGCAGGCGGCCCAGGACCCTACCCTTGGGCCCCAATAAGCTCAAGATAGCGAGGGAATTCCTTTGCGCTCCCTGCAAAGGTGGGAGGGGCCCAGAGCACCATCAATGAGTCCCTATGTGAAGAGAGAAGGGAAGTGTGCCTCCGCACTCATCCCGCATGGCCGACCCACCCTGCTCCCCTTGCCTGTGTCTCTGGGGAGCGGGAAGGCCAGAGACCAATGACGGGCCGGGAACACTTCAGGGCCTACAGTTCAAACCAGGCAGCTGTTAGAGGCCTTCGTGCTATCACCCCCCCCTCCCCCCCCCCTCCCACCCCCCCCCCCCAACAGGATAAACTCGGCCCGCTCTCACCTGCTGAACTCCAGCAGAGTTCTACGCGTCCTCCGCCAACAAACACACATGCACGAGCCGCGCCCAGCCAGTGCACGCGTACTCGTCCCCGTCAGCACGCTTTCCCTTTCTCCGGCGTTTCAGCCCACGCTCAGGTTCTCCCACCCACTGTGGCCCCCTCTCTTCCTCCCTCGCAGCTCTCTCCCCTCCTCTCCCTGCCTCCTCTTCAACCCCTCTTGTCTTCCTCCCTGCCCTTTAAGTCACCTGCCTCCTCCCTTTGACTGCCTTGTGCCTCTTCCCCGCGTAGCTCCGCACTGCTCAGTGACTCTCGGCAGAGAGCAGCCCTCGCACGGCCACGAGGATGGAAAACACACAGCCCTGCTGTTGAAGATGTTCCTGCTGGCGATACTTACCGACCAGCTGCGGCTACGCAGGAAGGAGGGTACCCCCGGTAGACACCCTCCCCACCCCTTGCTGGCATGGGAGAATGATCGACCTGACACCCCCTGCTGGCATGTACGCGTGATCAACCTGACACCCCGTGCTGGCATGTTTAAGTGAATGTGAACGAGCCTGGCAGCCCCCTGTTGACATATGTGAGTGAGTGTGAACAAGCCTGACACCCCCCCCTGCTGGAATGTGTGAGTGAGTGTGAACGAGCCTGACACCCCCGTGTGGCATGTGCGTGAGCGCGAACTAGCCTGACGCCCCCAGCCAGCATGTGCTTAAGTGTGACCAAGCCTGACACCCCCTGCTGGCATGTGCGCGTGATCGGCCTCACACTCAGTGCTTGCTTGGTTGCGTGAGTGTGAGCGAGCCTGACCCTCCCCTGATTGTTGATAAACAACAGACCACTTTACATATCCTCAGACCTGTATACAATTTCAAAAATCCCTGCATCCAAGTTATATATCTACAAATAATAAGAGTGTATAGAAATATAGCAGAATGCAGTTTTTTTTGCCAAGAGTTGCTTTACATCTTTGGTTTCATCATGTCCATTGTAGGAAGAAAGGGTTATTTTAGATTAACTTTTGCTGTGTTAGTTCTTCTTGAAAGTTATATGTGGTGCCCTAGACTCATAAGATTGATCCAGTGTGAGCACAATGGACAGTTTAATAAGGAATCATTCAACTGCTTCTTGAAGGTTATGTAACAGTTTGATGTTCTAAGGGCTGTGGGAATGCTCTTCCAGATTCTCGAGGCAGCACCTGCGGAAGACTATCTGTGCTTAGGTTTTATGCCAGTCTCATGTTTCCCCCCAAAACATCATAATAAAAATACGTATGTGTTTGTAGGCGGGGTTTTGATGCATCCCCTTCCTGCATTCATCTGTTCATGCCGTTTAGGCTCCTGCCCACCAAAGCATACATGGGCCATGGATCTGCCCACTTCATCCACTGGCTGCTTGGACTGGGAGGGTTGGCATTTTGCATGCACCTTCCAAGGAGTGCAGTGCAGTGACAGGAATGGTCTTCCTAGGCTGCTTAGCCACTAGTCAAAGTCAAAAAGGTTTATTGCATAATTAATTAAAATTATTACAATTTTCTCATGATAAATAAATAATAATACAAAATTTAAATATGTTTACTAAAATTAAGTCTCCTCCTTCGTTAAAAATGATGTGGAACAGTGTTTTAAAAGTTTCTTCCGGAGATACTACCGCTGTCTTGGAATATCAAAGTGGTTTTGCATGTTTGTGCGAACTTTTCCAGTCATTAGAATCAAGGCGGCCTTGGTGTCCCGCTTCTTAAAGTTCTCCTTGTTCTACTTGACTCAAACATTTTTTCACTTCTGCCAAGAATTTTGTTCCCCGGCAAGCCATATTGATAGAACTCCCTCCCAACCAGCAAGTTACTGCTTGTCTGCAGGTGCGGATATTTAGCTCGTTGCAAATACATTTTAATAGTCGTTGCCGTTGTGCCATAAGTGCCGGACAGTCACACAAAAAATAATGGTGATTCTGTTTTATAGCCGCATAGTCTGCATCGCTCAGTCTGGTGATTACCTTTCCAGGATGGTAATAGATCCTTCGAGATGTGCATGCCCATCCTATAGTCTGTAAAAGCTCTTTTTAAGTGCTAGTTGAAGTGGGAGGTTAAGTAAGCATGTGGTAATCCTGCTTTGAAGGAATTGATAATGGTCCAGCCGTGTCGCCGTTTTAATAGTGTCCCTTTGTCTTCTTGAAAAGATTTCTTCCTTGCTGCCGTGTTGGCCAATCTACTTATGATTGCTTTATCCATCGCGGATTACCATGCGGCTTCCAACTCTAGCTCTTTTACGCAGATTTTCAGGTAGTTTCCCCAGGAGCACGGGGGTCCGGTCTCCCCTTGATTTTTTATAACTTCCCAGTTTAGCCAGTCCATGGATTCCGGGTCTGCAGATCTGAGTTTATTACACAGTTTTACGAAGCCTCTCATGCTCCTGTATTTCTGGTGTTGCAGACCAAATTCGAGCCTAACTTGCGAGGCTGAGGCACATCTTGGAAGATTAAAAACTGCTTTGTAGATTTTGGTTTGGAGATCATTTAGTAAATCTATTTCCTTGCCACACCAGGTGACAAGACCGTAAGACAGAGAGGGTAAACTTTGTGCCGACATGACCTTCAACAGGTGTTTGTAATTTGGACAGTCCATTTTTGTTTTTAGTAGACGGTAAGCGAAAATTAGGGTTTGGGCTTTTGCACGTATTGCAGTTTTGTGCTCCGTTTGTTTTACGCCCTAAGATATTGTAATTCCGAGGTACTTGTACGACCCTTGTTCTTTCACCTTTGTCCCGTTCACCATCCATGTGTATCTTAGTTTTTTTTTTTGTGTCTACTAGGCGGACCACTTTTGTTTTTTCTTTGTTCAGGTCCAGACCCTCTTGTTTTAAGAATGCTGCTAGTGAGGGAGGAGCTTCGCGGGCAACCAAGATGGCCGCGTAAGCTCGGAGCTCCGCGGACCCTCCGATCCTCCGCAAATATCCTGTTCGAAATCCTGATCCACGTTGGTGGATTCTACTTGCTGACGGGTCACTGAAGCGGGAGCCGCTTTCCGCCTCCAAATCGGTGGTTCCTACGCTGAGCTACGTCGAGTGGAACTCCGTGCCAAGGATGCGCCATTGTCTCCCCGATCTTCGCCACTCCGCACGACTGGAATGCGTAGTGGCTGCTTGAGGTCCCTACTGGCGAAGTGCTTGTGACTGAGTTGCTCACTATCATCGGCCTGGCCTGAATATCTGGCTTCGACCCCTTCTCTTGTTTCGCTTGGCTCTGGCTTAGGCGGTGTGCCCCTTTGTTCTCATCGGACCCATCATGGCGGGCAGAGGGGACCCTGGCAAGACGTCGAACAAAGGCGTTCGCAGCAAGACCCAAACACAACTGAACAGAATTGAGCGGTATGTTCAGCCGCGGACGCCACCTGCTGCGGTGGCCTCCACTAAAGACCTTCCTTCGGCGGGCTCGCCCGATGGGTCCGAGCCTACCCTCAGTGACATTATGGGGGCCATCGCAGGCATACGGTTCGAACTGCAGAAACAGCATGAGGTCTTGACTCACAAGGTGGACACTTTGGCAGTTGATCTCACCCTTATCAGGGCCGACCTGGGTAAGACTAATGACCGTGTGAAGTCGTTGGATATCAAAACCTCTAGCCTAACCAACGATGTCTCGGACCTGCAGACTGAGGTCCGGACTTTGCGGTTGACTACTGATCATTTCTCCAGGAGGCTGGAGGATTTTGAGGGACGTGCCAGGCGGCAGAATATCCGAATCATTGGTGTTCCGGAAGGCTCAGAGGAAGCGGCAGTGGACCTTTTTGTGGAGGAACTGATACAGACACATCTAGCCCCTCCTGGCCTGAGTAATTTCTTCTCAGTGGAGCGCGCTCACCGGGTTCCGGGCGGCCCGCCGAAGTCGGGCATGACACCTAGACCCATCATTGCACGGCTCCTCAATTTTCGGGACCGGAACGCGATCCTACAGGCGTCCAGAAGGCATGGACCGCTTAAGTTCCAGAATTCGGAAGTACATTTCTATCCTGATTTCACCAGGGCTTTTCAGAGACAGCGTCAGAGCTATGCGGGAGTGAAACGACGACTGAGGGAAATGGGCTTTAAGTACTCGATGTTGTTCCCTGCCAAGCTTCAGATTGAACATGATGGTCATGCCCTGTTCTTTGACGTCCCGGAAAATGTGAGCGACTGGCTGGACACTCTGCGGCAACGCCGGGATGACCACGGCGAACACACTGGAGGCGCGACTGGTGGTTCTGATCAATGAGACTTGGCTCTACTGCAGGGACTTTGGCGGTTGGTGGCCCTGCTATATGTGACTGTCGATACTGTTATTGCGTTGACTTTGCCAATTCTCCTGTCGTTTACAAGGAGGGTGGCGGGAGGTGTTCGTGGGGATTCCTTACTCCTCTGGGAGCTTCTCGTAGACTAGTTAATGGGGCGACAGGCACACTGCTGGTTGGGGGGGCTCTTTAGTCTGATGCAGGGGTGCAGGGTGGGGGGAGGGTCTGGGCAAGTTTATTCGTTTGTTTGTTCTTTCTTTCCTTCTTTTCTTAGGCAATGGGTCGTGTACACTGCTGAGTTTCATTTGCTGTTGAGGGTTGTTGGGGGTGGGGGGGCGGGCGACACGATGATGGGGGGTAGGAAACTACGAGTACTCAGTTGGAATGTTAATGGGCTGGGTGACCGTATCAAGAGAGGGGTTGTGATTCAACTGCTTAAACGCCACATGCCTGATGTTGTCCTTCTACAGGAGACGCACTTGGTCGGGAACACGTGCAAAGCACTCAATCGTAAGGGGTACAAGATGGTGGCCCACTCGGGGTTCTCTTCGGGCTCTCGGGGGAAGGGTGTCCTTGTACGCACGTCCCTTCCGCTTGAGATAGATGTCACCATGATTGATGAGAGAGGGCGTTACGCCGCAGTGGCGGGGAGATGGGAAGGGCGTGCCTTGACGTTACTTTCGGTTTACGTTCCCCCAGGTCTACAGTCTAGTACTTTCCAAGACCTTGGTGGCGCCATTTTAACTTTGCCTGCTGGTTTGTTGGTTGTGGGGGGTGATTTCAACTCAGTCTGTTCTGGCTCCTTGGACCGATATCCGCCTAGAGACCTCTGGAGTTCCCAATTGTGGTTGCCATCCTTCCTTGAGTCCATGGGCTTAGTGGATAGCTGGCGGCTTTTACACCCTACGCTCCGCCATTTCTCCTTCCTTTCCGGCGCACATGGTAGTCTATCTCGTATAGACTATATTCTCACCTTAGCAGCACACGCGCCTGCCGTGTCTGAGGCCCGATTTCTGGCGCGGGGCATTTCCGACCATTCCCCTTTATGGGTTTCTTTTGATTTTGACATCGTCCTATCGGACCGACCGGTGGCGGTTAACCCGTGGTATTTCCGCAACCCCAAAACTCGCGCCCTCCTAGCCAAGGCCATCGACCTTTACTTTTCTGAAAATGAGGGCTCGGTTGGCTCGGCCGCGACCCTGTGGGAGGCATTTAAGACTGTTCTGAGGGGCGAGGCTTTCGCTCTTATAGCGGAGGCCCGTAGAGTCAGAGATGCCGACCTGATACGCATCGAGGAAGAGGTTATGAGCCTTGACTCCCAGCTGGGGCCCGAGCCCGACCCCGCTCTCCTACATGCCCTTTCCCTCAAACAGTCTGAATACCACGATCTTGCCATAAATGCTGCCCTGGCCTTGGCTAAGGAACAGCAGGGCCGTATCTACGACATTGGTGACAAGGCTGGGAAGTTGCTGGCCTGGTTGGACAGGAGGGAGATGGCCGGCCGCGTCGTGCCCGAGATTTTGGGCGACGACGGGGTTGCTGTCACTGACCCCAGTGCCATTGCCGAGTCTTTTGCTGATTATTTTCGGGGTGTCTACACCTCTACCTCAGACCGTTCCGAGGTTGACTCGACAACGCTTCTCTCGGCCGTTGACCTTCCCTGTCTCTCTGAAGAAGACCGTGACGATTTGGACAGAGACATATCTGCCAACGAGATCGCTCTTGCGATCCGTTCGTTGCGGTCGGGTAAGGCACCTGGTCCCAACGGCATCCCGGTCGAGCTGTATAAGATTCGGCCAGACGTGGTTTCCCCGCACTTGCGCACTATGTTTTTGGAAGCGCGAGACGCCGGCCTTCTTCCCCATGACCAGAGGTTGGCCACCATTGTGGTCATCCATAAGGAAGGGAAGCCGAGAGACATGTGTCGTTCTTATCGTCCCATCTCTCTCCTGAATGTCGAGCCTAAGATCCTTGCCAAGCTACTCGCTAATCGACTGATTGGAGTTATTGGCGACTTAGTGCATCCGGACCAGTCGGGCTTTATTCCTCACCGCAACACTGCCCTCAACTTGCGTCGACTCCACGGCGCCCTTGCTAGGGCCCATACCCTTGAGGAACCGGCAGTCCTCGCTTCTCTTGACGCCACAATGGCCTTTGACTCTCTTGAGTGGAGTTACCTCTGGGCAGTGTTGACGAAGCTCGGTTTTGGCCCGGTGTTCGTGGGTTGGGTGAAACTTCTCTACGCTAGCCCACTGGCTAATGTTACTGTCAATGGCCATCTATCGGCGCCTTTTGCCCTTCACAGGGGAACCAGACAGGGTTGCCCCTTGTCGCCTCTTTTGTTTGCCCTTGCTCTTGAGCCGCTTGCGGCCATGTTGCGCACGCACCCTGATTTGCATGGCATAACCTGGGCCCCCGGCTTCGAGGACAGGGTTTCCCTCTATGCCGACGATATCCTGCTCTACTTAACCTCCCCCTGCAAGTCACTCATCGTGGCATGCGACGTACTTAGACTTTTTGGACGGTACTCGGGCCTAGTTATTAACTGGGCCAAGTCCTCCCTGTATGTACTAAAAGGGGACACGCCGCGCCTCCCCAGAGGCTGCAACATCCAGTTGGCCGGACAGGGTTTCAAGTACTTAGGGATTTACATCTCCGGGAGTTCGAAGGCACGATATGACCGCAACTTGCTCCCTCCTCTCCAGCGTCTACGGCGCGATGTGGAGAGTTGGCGCAAGCTTCCGCTTTCCCTGCTTGGCCGTGCGGCATTATTTAAGATGATGTCTTTGCCCAGGTTCCTCTATGCTTTGCAGAACACCCAAGATCCGGTTCCGGCCCGCTACTTTAGGGAGATTGAGAGCCTCCAACGTGCCTTGCTCTGGGACGGTCGCCCCCGCGTCGCTGTCACGAAGCTCACGCTTCCGTGGTACGACGGGGGCATAGCACTGCCGGACGTGCGTAGGTATTATTGGGCCTCCCAACTGGCGGCTATTAACCATGGTCTCTACGGTCCGGTGAACAGTCCCGGTTATGCCATGGATAGATGGCTCCTGGGCGGTGGTAATTATTACCGGGCCCTATACTCGAGGTCTTTGGATAGGCGGTTGTCGGGTCCAACGAAGACAGCGGTCCACATCTGGCGGGCGATCACCAAGGCGCAGGGCTGGCAGGGCAGGCTGACCAGATTCACCCCTCTGTATGACTCTGATATTTTGGGCAGGTTGTGGCACACCAAGGGCTTCGATAAATGGGACCTCATAGGCATCTCCAGGGTGGACGACATGATCTCTACGGGCGAAATCAAGACCTTTCTTCAGTTGCAAGCTGAATACCAGTTGGGCGGCTCGGAGTCCTTCCGCTACGCCCAGCTGCGGCACGCGCTACTCTCTGCCAAACCGACGGAGGGGGCGATTCCAGAGAGCTCCCCCTTGGAAGACAGAGTGTTGGATGGCCATATGCCCGATAGTGCTATCTCATTGTCATATAAAAAACTTTCAATGTCCGCACTGACCTTCTCCTTGGAGTGCGTGAACAGTGGGTTGGAGACGGCCTAGAGATCGATGATGAGGATTGGCAGAGCGCAGTGTCCTCCCCTAAAGAGGTTGCCATCTCCTCTCGTCTTAGGCTGGTGCAATTCAAGATCCTGCACAGAGTGTATGTGACTGGCCCCCGGCTTGTGCGTATGGGATACTCGCCCGACGGATGTTGTCGTCGAGGCTGTGGTGTCCTTGCTACCTTCCTGCACATTCTATGGGAATGCCCCGTCATAGCCTCCTACTGGAGAAGGGTACACCGGATCATGAGTGAGGTGACTGGGGTGGTGGCGAATGCAGAAGCTCGGAGGTGTCTCCTCAACATCTGGGAACCATCTGATCACAACACGGCGCAGACCCAGTGGGTGACCCTGGGTAACATGGTGGCCAAACGGGACATCGCGCAAAAGTGGGGTGCGGCCACGGCTCCCCTTGTGGTACAGTGGAAAGCCAACATGGACTGGTGTATGCTCCGGGAAAAAACGGTCTATGTTGCCAGGGGTAGGCCCCAGAAATGGACTAAAGTGTGGGGAGCCTGGAATGCTTACCGGGGTGATGTATGCCTGCCGCCTGAGCCTGTTTCTCTAGATGAACATATGTCACCATAGCCTGTGACACCAACTGTGACACGTTGAACTGTTTGATCCTGTTTCTCCTCCTCCCTTCTACTATCCTGCTTCACTCTCCTGTATTAGTGACTCAATGCTTGCTCTCCCCTGCCCGCTACCAATACCTTGACAGATTTCTCTACTCCATTGCCACTCTTTTTTTTTTTTTTTTTTTTTTGGGAAAACCTTTATTGAACAGTATGTGCAGACAATTACGGGCCTACAACCCTCAGGCCGGCCTCGACAATAATGGGCACACCCGCAAGTAATGACACCTCTCAGCGACAAAGCAATAAATCCACATATATACCAGGTTACGTTAAACACAATCGTGCCGCTAGGCGTCAGGATAATGAGGTTTAATTTTTAAATAAAGTTCTAAAATGAGTCCATAGCAACAGGTCTGGAAGGAGATGAATCAGAGCAATGCAGTTAGGACTTATACTGGGCAGCGATCACAAGGAGGATCAGCAAGCATTATCCGTGAGGCAAGCGATCGCACTCAATGTAGCCAGGATAGTTAAGGAGCATATCAAATGGCGATCCCCAAACGCTACCCATAAGCACCCACTCCCCCCACAGACCCAAGAAAGAAGTAATGAAAGAGCTAGCTAGAAGAATAAGAGTAGGAAGAGAGAAGAGAGAAAGGGAAGAAGAAAGAAAGAAAAAGGAGGCCCATAGAAAGAAAAAACCGATAAGAAAATATACCCCCCACCCTACACGCATGCAGAGGCTACGGCCTACCCCCCCCCTAGCAGTGTGTCTGTCGCCCCAGAAGAGTACCCGAAATGTAGATGAAGATGAAGAGAAAGCGAAGAAAAGGAATAGAATGTCACGGTTGATCGGAGGAGGGCCAAGGATTAATGTAAGCAAACAGAATCGTTACCCGCGGTCACCCAACCCCAGGCCCCAACCTAACACCCATGCTACTTGTACCTCCACCAGTCACAAGTCCCAGTCCCAGTCTTATATGTTCCAGTGTGCAACAAGAAAGTCCCCGTCCTCAGCCTTGACCCCTTCGAATCCGCAGTCCAATCGAAACCAGTGTCAGTGCAGCCAGCTTGGACGAAATGGACCACCATGGAGACCACCGTAGAAGTTGAGGTGCAGGAGACGAGGCAAACTGGAGCGTTGCTTGACTGTAAAGAACCAGAGGATGTACCATTGCCAAGCCACGGCTAGAGCAACAGGGAGCAGAACGGTGTATAAGTTCCAAAATAGCAGCCGGCCGGTGCACAGAGAGCAAGTCCAAGAGGGCGCTTGGCAACGTGGCACCCAAGAACAAAGGGGATGGGCGAGGCGGCGACGGGGACCCGAGCCCCGGTCGTACCAAGGAAGCAATACTGTCATACTCCTCCAGAGAAGGACCGAGGAGTACCGCAGCGGGTTCTGGGACACGTCCCTCCGCCACCGTCCCGCACCCCGATTCGGGTAATCCACCGACAGTCGGCTGAGGATATGGCTTAACGCGCCGCACTGGAGAGTCATCCTGGCCAGCCAACAGGGCCCCATCAAGCCGATCCCCCAATTCGGTAGCAAAGTCGCGGAAGGCCAATCGTAGGTCCCCCAGTGCAGCCAGGATGTCGCAGAGCCTCAGCGGTGGATCGAGGATGGAGGGTGCTGCTGTGTCCGCCATCTTAGGTAAACTGCCATTGAGCGCCCAAGGAAGCAAGCCCCCGGCACCAGCCATCGATATCAGGCAAATAATGAAACCTCTGTGAGGCCCCGATGGAGCAGGAAACGTGGAGGCAGCCGGTTGTGAAGAGGCTGCAAGGATAGGAGTAACTGTAGCGCAGGGAGACCCACCGGCAGGATCAGGGCGTCCGTTGCAGAAGATGGCGACCGCTGCTACAAACTGCAACAAAGAAACAATCCCGGACCCCTTCTGCTGGGCCGGGATACTTGAAGCAGGAGCCGGAAACAATGTTGCGAGCGAGTCGCGCTGGGCTGCTGTCAGGGAGAAGGCTACTGTGAGAAATCCACCAGCGCCGAGCTCCAGGTCCGGTGCCCCGGCTCCTCCCTCTCCGCAGCGGCCGCCGCTGTCTTAGTCGCCTCCGGCCGTCCCCACCAACAATGGCCCGGCTGCTCCCTCTGCAGAAGGCCGGAATGGCGACCGAGGCTTAACTCCGCCGTGGCAGCTCCGTTTCCGACCGGGGACACTGCATCGTGGTCAGGAGTGCAGCACCGGGAAGCGTGATGCTAGGAGGCGCAGGATTTTGAACAGGATCTCGGCGAAGGGCGTCAGGGCCGGCGGAGCCGAGGAGCTAGGCGGCCATCTCGGCTGCAGGCTAGGCTCCTCCCCCCCATTGCCACTCTTTAGCGCCGATTGGCGTTTCTATTCTTTGTTTTCTGTTCTCTTCCTATATAAAATATAAAAAACAACCTCCACTGTGCTGTTGCGAATGTTTTTGCACTATTGCGCTCCTGATTTACCATGCTGCCTTGCTTCCGGGATGTTAGGCTGAATAGCTGTGTGCTCTTTCAAATAAAGGTTTTAAAAATTTTAAAAAAAAGAATGCTGCTAGTATGTTTAGAGCTCTTTGTAGACCAATTGGGGTTTTACTCAGCAATACTATATCGTCTGCATATTGCAGGCAAGGAATTCGATGATTTACCAATGATGGAAGGTGAACTTCGTCCGTCTCCAGCACTATTGTGAAGTCGGAAAGGAAAAGATTAAAAAGGGTGGGTGCTAAAATGCAACCTTGTTTTAGGCCCTGGTGTGTTGGTATATTCCTCATGGTATAAGCTCCATTTCCCAATTTCACCTTTGCCCATGTATTTTGGTATAGAACTTTTATTGCCTTTAACAGTTTGGTCGGCATCCCCCAACACTGTAGTTTGCCCCATAAACGCTCTCGGTTAACTCTGTCGAAGGCCGATTTAATATCGACGAAACAGGCGTACAACCATGCACCCTTTGCTGCCATTCTGTCCGTTAATAATGACAGGCAAGTTCAATCAATCAATCAATCAAAGACATTTATGTAGCGCACTACTCACCCGGAGGGTCTCAAGGCGCTTGGGGGAGGGGGGTCCGCTACTGCTCGAACAGCCAGGTCTTGAGCTGCTTCCTGAAGGCGAGGTGGTCTTGGGTCAGGCGGAGGTGGGTCGGGAGGGTGTTCCAGGTCTTGGCGGCCAGGTAGGAGAAGGATCTTCCTCCTGTGGTGGTTCTTCGGATGCGGGGGACTGCAGCGAGGGCGTGGCTGGTCGATCGAAGCTGGCGAGTGGGAGTGTAGAAGTTGAGGCGGCTGTTGAGGTATCTTGGGCCTTGGTTGTGTAGGGCTTTGTGTGCGTGGGTGAGGAGACGGAAGGTGATTCTCTTGTTGACCGGGAGCCAGTGCAGGTCTCTCAGGTGTTTGGAGATGTGGCTGTGTCGGGGGATGTCGAGGATGAGTCCTGCTGAGGCGTTCTGGATCCGCTGGAGTCTCTTCTGGAGCTTGGAGGTGGTTCCGGCGTAGAGGGCGTTGCCGTAGCCCAGTCGGCTTGTGACCAGGGCCTGGGTGACCGTCTTCCTGGTCTCGGTGGGGATCCACCGGAAGATCTTACGTAGCATGCGTAGGATGTTGAAGCAGGACGAGGAGACGGCGTTGACTTGCCTGGACATGGAGAGGGAGGAGTCCAGGATGAAGCCCAGGTTGCGTGCGTGGTCTGTTGGTTTGGGTGCGCTGCCCAGGGCGGGGGGCCACCAGGAGTCTTCCCAGTCGGAGGGCGAGGAGCCCAGCATGAGAACTTCCGTCTTGTCTGAGTTCAGTTTCAGGCGGCTGTTCATCATCCACTCGGCTACGTCTTTCATCCCTTCGTGTAGGTTGGTTCTGGCAGTGGCGGGTCGTTGGTGAGGGAGAGGATCAGCTGGGTGTCATCGGTGTAGGAGATGATGTTTAGGTTGCGTTGGCGTGTGATGGCCGCAAGGGGGCTCATGTAGACATTGAAGAGGGTGGGGCTGAGCGAGGAGCCTTGAGGAACGCCGCAGATGACTTCGGTGGCTTCTGATCTGAACGGGGGTAGGCGGACTCTCTGTGTCCTTCCGGCGAGGAAGGAGATAATCCATTCTAGGGCCTTCTCCTGGATTCCGACGTTGCTGAGGCGCTGCACTAGGGTGCGATGGCAGACAGTGTCGAACGCCGCGGAGAGGTCTAGGAGGATGAGGGCCGCTGTTTCCCCGTTGTCCAGCAGGGCTCGGATGTCGTCCGTGACTGCGATGAGGGCGGTCTCGGTGCTGTGGTTGGCCCGGAAGCCAGACTGCGAAAGGTCGAGGGATCCGTTCGTCTCGAGGAAGGCGGCCAGCTGCTTGTTGACGGTCTTCTCGATGACTTTGGCCGGGAACGGGAGGAGCGAGATGGGACGTAGTTTTTGAGTTCGGTGGGGTCCGCTGATGGTTTCTTCAGTAGAGCGCTGAGTTCGGCGTGCTTCCAGCTCTCCGGGAAGGTGGCGGTGTCAAAGGAGATGTTGATGATGTCCCGCAGATGGGGTGCGATGACAGCGTCGACTTTGTTGAAGAGGGCAGGGGTCGGTTGGAGATCCGGAGTGGATGGAGTTCATCGTACGGATGGTGTCTTCGGTGGTGGTCGGGGTCCAGGCGGTATGGTGGTGGTGGGGGGCGATGGTGCGGTCATGGGGTGCGTCGGTTGTGTGTTGAAGCTGTTGTGTATGTCTGCGATCTTGTTGTGGAAGTAGGAGGCGAGGGAGTTGCAGAGGTCTTGAGATGGGGTGATGTAGTTGATTCCTGCGTTGGGGTTGGAGAGCTCTTTGACGATGTTGAAGAGTTCCTTGCTGTTGTGTGCGTTGTTGTCCAGTCGTGCCTTGAATGCAGTTTTCTTGGTGGCGTGGATCAATTGGTGGTGTTTTCGGGTGGCAAGCTTGAGGGTGGTCATGTTGTCTGGTGTCGGGTCTTTGCGCTCATTGAAGGCACATTGAAATAGTTTATTGGTGATTATTTAAAATCTTACAATATTACACATCTCAAACAAAGACTAAAAAACTGTATTTATGAATAAAACGATTAAAAATGTCATTGCATCAGGTTTGGAGGTGATTAAGTATTAAGTATAATGAACATCCTGAATATGTTTTTTGCAACAGTTTTATCAGTGACGTTAGGCTTGATTGTTTTTCTTGGTGTGACTTCCGTTCCGGGTGGATATAGACATTGAGAATTATGATTTGCCACTGTTCGGGCCCAACTGTCAGAGTTTCTGTGATTCTAGTCACTTGCACCCAATTGAGACCTACGTCCAGTGCTTCCGATGTCGAATTGTATTTTTGGGTTATGTGAGTTGATAGGCCTTCCCGGGGGTGCCCATAGTTTGAGAGTCTTTCTGCTAAGATGTGGTGAGCCTTGAATCCTGGTATTACTGTGGGTGATAGTTTCCATGACTCCTGAATCAGGATTACATCTTGTTGGGAAAAGAAGGCTTGTGTGTCATGGTCCAGCTCCATTTCTTGGAAGCCATGTACGTTCCATGAACAAACTGAGCGATTTGTTGGTTTTTTAACGCTCTGCGTTTCCTCCCTCCTACATGAAGTCATTGAAAAAAATTTCTCCGTGTTAGGGACCCTTATAGCTCAAGACCGTGGGAACCCAGGACCAATCCATTTTGTCCCAGCCGTGCTGACTGGTTGGTTGCTTATTTACTTTCAAGGTTACCCCATCCATTAAACTTGATGCAGCTGGTGAGGTGGCGCGTGCACCTAGTAGACAGGAGAAGGGAGGACCTTTTTTTCTCGTTCCCCTTTGTTTCATTGCGGGTACTTTTTTGTAATGGGAATGGATATCTTGGGCGTGTGTTTCGTACAATCGATATACCCCATGTTTCAAAATGGTCTTTTGTGGAGAATATCTTATCTGCGATGGTCTTTGAGGCCCAAGTTGTGACGGTGTCTTCGGAGTCTGTGTTATGACAGTTTCTTTTAAATTTGACAGCCAAAAGGTCCTGTGATGTTATCTCACTTAGTGCTGGTGTTTCGTGAAACAGTTTTAGCAAGTTGCCTCGATTAAGGGTATCCTGTGGCCCCTTTGATGGGTATTCTGGAATAAAAGTTAGCTTGTGATGTGGAGATTCAGGGTGATGAGGGAGTTCGTTGGAGTCGTGCAGGAAGCCTGTTTTGGTCAGTTGAGGCTTCGTGGATTCATTAAAGTTGCTTCTTTTGGAGGGGGATTCTCGTTCCTGATCCATTTTCACTGACTTTGTCGAGTTTATTGTGCTTTGATTTTGTCCAAGATTGTAATGCTCGTTTCGCAAAGAATTGTGCCGCATTTGGAGTAGGGCGCAGGTGCGCTCATATTCCGAAACGGTGACGCACATGCGGGCAAGTACAGTGTTCGACTTCGGTCCTGAAGTCCCTCCTGGATTTTGGTTTAAAGATGTTACCAATTTTAAGGGGCTGAACTGTGTTCTGGTGGGAATCGGACCGTGATAGTTGACCAATTTAGACGGACTTTGTGTGCCAGGGTTTTCTCCCAAGGCTTGTCTGGGCTTTATTTGCTCAGGGCCTCCGTTATCAGTAATGTAGATGGAGTCGGTGGTTCCTTGCCTTGGGTTGTGGTCTTTCATTAAGACTGAACTTATTTCTCTTTGGTCACTATGGGCTGTAGCTGATGCGGAATTTGTTGTGCAGGATTGATTAGCGGGTATTGTTGTTGCTCTCTGCCTTGATTCTCCATCCCTCAAGAGGATTTGGGTGTCTAGTTTGTCTGGCGGCTGATTTGGTCCCTCCTTGCCGCCTTGTGGCGTGGTCAGTAAAGAGGAGTTGGATTCCTGGGGGGTATTTGCTTTAAAGATCGGAAACAAGTTGCCTAGTTCTGTGTTTTGTTGCTTTTTATACTTTAATCTGGCTTTCCTGGCCTTTTTCTTTTGTCTCTTGGTTTCTATTTTTTCCTCTTTAAAGGATTTTTGAGTGAGCTGTGTTATTTCCAGGTCTTGTGCTGGTCTTTCTGGCCCCACTTCCCTCGGGTTGTGTTCTGAATCCTTTTGCTGGTTGCTGCTTAAGTGCTCCTTTGTGCTTGACCTGTGGAGAGAGTGTGATTTTTCCGAAGTAAGATTGGTTGTTTTTTCAGCCGGATTGCGGGAGTGTCTTACCTCCGCTAAGATGTCCGTCAGGTTAGCTGGCAAGCTTGCTAATTTTTCAATTATAAGACCACAACCACAATAACACTGTTGTTTGTTGGGGCCGGTGTGGGCATCTGGTTTCCCCTGATTTATTACTAGTGATGAAAGTGCGTCCAATTTTGTGTTTATGCCTGCAATATGGCCCACCACTAAGGTGATGAGGTCAATCTGCACCTCCATTTTATTTGATTGATAGTTCAGGACTTTTATGGCTTGATCTAAAGAACTTAATATGGTCCTGATCCATGTGGACGGATGATCTCCTTGTGTCTTGTTTGAATCTTTGGTGTAGTGTCCATCGAGCTACCTGATGAAATAGTTATTGGTGCGGTTTGATTTGAGTGAAGGTCATTTATTGCCATGATGTTACTGTCATTTATAGTGAGGTTATGATGATTTCTTTTTTCCACTGGGCAGCGTGGGGTAGACATCGCCAAACCTAGACTCGGGTACTGTTTTTTCAGACTCGGCTCAGTTCGTAGTGCTCTGCCTTGAGTGTCTAGGTATGTAGATATTCTCTCCGTTAGTTCTTCCAATTCGGAGACATTCGATAGAAACAGCGGTTTTTGCCATGGATCTCCGTCACCTGGGGATACTGAAATTGAATTGCTGTGGCATGCCGGTCCCTCATTAGGCCTTGTTGGACCTTTGAGATCCATTACTTCAACCAAGTCGGTAAGTGTTGTGCTGTTATTTATATTCCGACTGCTATCCTTTGTGATGGAATCAACCATGGTGTCCTTTGGGGTTTCGGCGTTGTTATTTTCCCCTAAGTAAGGGTTTGAATGATGCACTTGGGCAGTAACAATCGCTGAATTTCCCTTGGGTGTAGGGCCCTTGGATTGTGGTTGGGGATTTGGCCCTTGTTGATCATCGGTCATGTTAGGCGGGCTTTTATCCGGTGTAGAGAGTACGTTAATTAGGGAAATAGGGTTTGGCAAGTTGCTAGCCTCAGCTGTTAGCACGTACATTGCAGCAATAGGGTCCTTTAGATAAAAGAATTTTAGGAGCCCCGATTTTCTTGTAAGGTTTGATGTCATTTCGGGGGTTGGTGCTGAGACCAACCTCTCCCTTGGACTAGATTTGGCCCCTGAAGGTTTGTCTTCTGGGTTTTTTTGGTGGCCTTTTGTTTTCCACCGGGTGTCGCGTTCTCCCTGATCTCCTTTTCCCCGGTTGGGGCTCGGGCCCGCTTCTTTCCGCTCCTTGCCCCCCTGAACCTTGATGAAGGGGTACTAGGGTCTTGGCGACTTGGCGTGGTCCAATATGGGTCAATACGGGTCAGCACGGCAGTGTGTGAGGGATTGACGGCGAGGTTATAAGATTCTTAGCCAGCTAATGGGAGAGCTTGGCACCCTCTTCCTCTTCCTCCTGCAAATGGTCTTCATCCTTGTGCCTGGTACTTAAGTGTAGTTTCCTCGCTGACTGTCTGCCAGTCTGTGCTGGTCCACTGAGCTGCGGGCTGTCTCCCGCTGTTTGTGCCCCCCTCTTCTCCCCTGGCCTCCTCGCAGTGCAGGGCAGGGCAAGGGTGGTGCCCACTTACTGGCTTGACCGACTCCTTACTCCCTCCCTCTGAGCCCCGATGGGTCCTGGGGCTAGCAGTGGGTTACAGTGGGTTGCTACTAATGCCTGGGGAGTACTAAAGGAGTCCACTGTGGACTGTGAGTCTGTGGGCAGTGTCTACGGTGCTGGCAGTCCGGGGCGAATGCAGGTGGGCACTGATGAGTACGGGTGAGACTAAACTATTGCAGGGTTGCGCTCTCACCTTGCTCCTTTCAACGCTTCCTGCCCGCTGCTTCACTTCGCTGCTTGCCTCTGCTCTCTTCTGTCCTCCTGCCGTCAGCTACGAAATGCAGGGAATCACTGTTGTTGCCAGCTGCGAGCCGATTGGCTGGGTGCCCGATTGTTCACTAAGTGCTCGGGAGTCAGGGAGTCCGTCGCCGCCGCTTCCGCTTGCCACTCGTCCTCCCCCAGCCTATGAAGGGAGGGGGGTGCACTGTGGAGTCCTGATTCAATTTGAGCGTTTTACGGGCTCTACGGGCTCGGGCTTAGCGTGGGTGTAAGCGTCACCCGAATGTTCCCGAATTTGCCCAAGTTAGCCTGGCGTTGCCTGGGTCCCTCTCGCAAGACGGCTATGGCCCGCGGCTCTCCCGCGACTCCTGTTGCTTCAACTTCGTGGGCTTCTCGGGCTTCTCAGGCTTCTCGGGCCTCTCGACTTTCCTTCTTTTCTCTGCTTTTTTTTTTCTCCCAGGTGTCGGCGCTTGCTGGCTTGCCGCTGCGCCGTGCCGTGCTCGCTGCTCACTGCTGCTGCTGCTCTCTAGCGCCACCGGAAAGTATTAAAGCACAGGATGCTTGGCCACTACTTTATTTCATATTTGTATACCTTATATCTATATATTTATTATATTTATTGTCAAAAATGTTTTCCTTATGTTTGCATAAACAAATAAGTAAAAGTAATAATGCCTTTTATTTTTGTTTTAAAAACGTAAATAATAGGCATTGTTATTTACAATGCCAATGGCTAAAACTCTTGTTTATATGCAGCAACGCATGATGCACACTGGCTTGATGATTGTGAAAACTGGGAGAAGACACTTGGCGGCCTCGCATGCACAATGCACTTCATGATGGGATAAAATGTTGCATAAAATAGGGCATCTTTTGGAATAAGTGGGGATGGGTTAGCAAAATAGAAAAGGGTGATATCTCTAAGCAAAAGTTATCCGTTCACATTAGACATTTTACTATGGGCTATTAAGCCTTTCAAAGATCTGCTCAGAGACATGTTGATTCTGATGGAGGGAGAAGGACTGCCACACGGTGCATGACTTGTTTGTAAATGGCAGGTTTCTTGCCTTTGAGCAGGCACAGAGCCCATTCACATCAGTTCACACCAAAGAAATTTGGAACACATTCCTAGAAGCGCTGCTAAAAACAAATGTTATGACATGAATCCAAATTATGCCTGCTAGTAGGCAGCAGTTTATCTCACATTAGGCAATTAATCTTGAAACTATGCAGCTTTACTGCAGGATAGTGGGAAGGCATAAATCAGGCATATGAGAAATGGACTGAAGACCGCCTGGAGCCTCTGACTGAATCTGCCCGTTTTAACCGCATCGCTGCGGCGGTTATTTTTCCCCTACGCGGCTTTTTTCTAAAAGCCGCGTAAGATGACGAGCTCAGCTCGTCATCCGCACACGCCCCCCGTGGCTGATGACGAGCTGAGCTCGTCATCAGCATCGAAGGGGTTAAAGGGTGCAAGATGGTTAAACGAATCTCCCCTAACCCATGTTTAAATCTGTTTTACATGTAGCTTACTCCGAAGAAACTTTCATTAATATATCCTTGCAGACAGCTTTTTTGCAATAGGTGCAATTCACAGGGTGCAGTTATCTGCACATGACATGGCGCTGTCCTGAGTTGCTGGGTTTTGGGGTTAGGTGGTTCGAAGATGTTTGATTCAACGAGCACACTGCTCAAGAAATCCATAAAACTGTATTTATTGAGGATATTTCCTTATAGAACAAGCATTTGCAATGCAATATGTCTCACATTTGTAAGAGTTTCAGCTATTAGCATTGTAAATGACAATGCCTTTTATCTATGTAAATAAAAGGCAATCACATTTACAATGCCAATAGCTCAATCTTGCATAAATGCGAGACCTATTGCATTGCAAATGCTTGTTCTAGTTCCACTCGCTGCTGTCAAATATGAATTGAGTATGATGTCCAAAACGATTTGTAAATGTTGCAGAGGCTGTGGCTATTATTAAGAAATGCTGTCCTCCTTCATCCATATATGGCTATAATTACTGAACTGAACCTTTGTTGAGATTTTTTGCGGTTCCTGATTTGTCATATTGGTTGCTCGTACAGTTACAAATTACATAATGCCAGCCTTACAGTGCACTGGTTGGCAGCTCGTTTCCTGTCTTATTAAATGTTTATATAAAGCATTCAAGTAATTGGATGCAAGTAAAAGAAATCAGCATTCTGCAGATTGCCTCAAATATTATACGGGATGAACCTTGTGGTGTATAAAGTGATTAAGGTTTTGGTAAAAAGTGAATAAGATCAGCGATTATGTTTCCAGGCTCTTGTTAGTGGTCAGTAGAGTTCAAGGTTGGCTCCAGTATTTGGACTCTCAGGTCCTGGGAACTTACTAAGAACACTAAGGGCCTGATTATGATGTCAGGCGGAAGCGTTTCCGCCCGACACCCTCTCAGATTCAGGATACGACTGACTCACGGTTCCACCCGACTGATTACGATGCTTCCAAACACTATTCGGAAAGACCCCCATTGACTTCTATTGGAGCCTCTTTTCCTATTGACAATACAGGCTCCTATGGTGAAAATGGGTGTCTGCTGAAAACATTGCACCCTGTCGTGGGCACTCCATTGTGCCTGCCTCCCTGTGTATGCTTTTATAGGGGGTCCCTTGGGTACCCCCCTTGACCCTAAATCGGAGGACTCTGGATGAAAGGGGGCCTACTATGGGGGCCCCAAAGTCAGTTTCTGACAGCATTTTGGTGTTGGATATACCAAGTCGGAAAGGCTGTCAAAATCCGACATCGTAATCGGTCGGTTGGAAACTCTGTCCATAGAGCTGTACGGATTACCTCTGATTAAGTTCTCTGATTGCTGTTCGGGACTGATTCGCAATGATTGAATGGTTCCCCTTTCTGACCGCTAACATCGTAATCGGTCAGGCGGATTGGATTCCCACCGACTCGGGCGGATGGGTTCCGACTCGGTCTATGGAAATCCGACTGTCGGTCGGGGGCTTTCCAACCGAAATTGTAATGAGGCCCTAAATTAGGGTTTTTATGTCTGCATAAAATGAGCAGCTCAATTACTTGTACCAAACGTCACTACAATGTATTTTTTGGTTGTAAAGTGTTTTAATATGTAAACGTACACTCTCTAGTGTATGTTCGCTTAAGATAAAATAGTCATGAGCCAATACTAAACACAAATTTCTGCAATGAGGAAAGCTAAACATGTGCTTATAGCTCTGCAACACATGATCGGCCCTAATCTCTGTAATCAATTTGAGGCTATAATGAACCCTGTGTTTTTAAGCTGGAAATATTTTTTTTTTATCATGCATTCTTAGAGTGAATCAGACTATATGAAAAACTAGAACTCAAATTCTGTAATGATTTTTAATAATCAAACACAATACAGAATATAGTTAATTATTTATTATCAATAGATTTACAGCATTAATCCTTTCACCTTAAAAGAACAGTACTGTAGCATGTGGCTGCCTACATATCATTCCAAATGTATTACTTTTTTTTGTTATAAACTTCAATAAAGAATTTTGTAAATTGACAGTCTTGTGGATCTTGGGAGTAATAAGAAACTCTTAAGGGAAGTGGAGAAGAGTGTCATTATAATACAGGGTAATCCTTTCATCCTTTAATAAATAGGGCCAAAGAAATAACAACTTCCTCTGGGGATGGGTACTAACTAAGGGGGATATCCACACCTGGTGCACTAGAAGAATATAGGGGATAAGTGAATTGTAATTGGTATGTATGAGCAAACAAAAAACAGCTTCCTAAACTAATTCCAGCATCTATATACAATCTTTTTAATGGACCTTGCACCAGGGTATCTTGTCATGGGCTGCTGTAGTGTCAAGGACGTGTACTTCCTATATGAGTCAGATCATAAAAGCAAGTCAGAGTCGAGTCTAATTAAGATCAAATGTCAGATTTGCTGCTACTTCCAGGCTGTGCCAAACAGAGGGGTTAATTAGGATGGCGGACGGGGGACGGGACCGTCAGCCAGAGGGGTGGAGGTCCCGTGCCTCGAATTAGGATGCACCCTCCACAGTGGCGGTTGCATCCCGCATTTTTAACATTGCGGCGGGCGGTGCTGAAAGCACCGCCCGCCGCAATGCTAAAAATGCATGTTGTGCGTTTCAAAGCCCAACATGACAGGTGCCTGCCATGTTGTATTTTGAAATACAGGGGGGATACCATAGGTACCCCCCCCCATGTGCACCCCCGCCCCCCCTTCACTCCGGGGGCCCGCATCAGGCCTCCGAAGCAAAGAGTGTATGCCTTTTCAGGCATTGCCCACAGCACATCCTAATATGGCTGGCGGTGTCTGATAGACACCTTCACCATATTAGACCGTTTCCACCGCGGTCGCACGGCCACCGCAGCGGAAAAGTGGCGGATGGTCTTCCCGTCCGCCATGGTCCCCCCGCCATTGTAATATGGCGGGGGGAAATGGGTGGCGGACGGGCACGGATGGCTGATGGATCGCCACCGCCTGCATGGCGATGGCGATCCATCCGCCATCCTAATCGGCCCCTATGTTCTGAAACAATCTATGAACAGTCACAATGAAAACCATTTGGGCTTCATAAGCTAGCAGATATAAGTACTTATCAGAGGAGCTACTCAGGAATAAAAACAGCAGTCAAAGACAAAAGTAGTAGTGATGTTGCAATGATGCTAACCTTTGTCACATAGCTTGTGTTTTACTACTTCATAAGACTTAACAGCCAAAGTTTGTTTCCACATAAGCAAAATACGTGTGTGTGTGTGTGTTTCCACGTGCGCACCATTTAATGAATGAGCAGCTCCTCATTCTGTGCCCACCATTTTGAGAAGGGCATCTGTTTCACAATCATCAGTGACACCTTTTTATTAAACATGTTGTCAACAGTTCTGTATTTGGCTAATTTGACATGAACTAATTACAAGTCCCCTAACATAACAAATGGTCTCAGACTGGATATTCATCACCTATGAATTTGTTCCCAACCCACTTGCTAGCTTAGGCATTAAGATTGACTCATGAGAAGGTGGATCCCCAACATAAATCCAACATAGTTCAGTTGTTTAATATCCTCTGTAGTTAGGCTTGCTGCAGATGGCACCATACGAAAGTTTCTCAGATTGTCCACTTTTTTAAACATATGCTGTTACTATGTTTCTGTCACTGCATTTACAATTAGTTGAGTGTTCTCATGCATGTCACCTGTATAATTTGATATAAAATGGTGTTATAAAGTATGCTTCTTGTGGCTGCAGCACCCTATCTCATTACTTGTGTGACTGTACCCATTTGTGGAATTTCTTTACTACCATAGAAATGTGAGAATGTAGGATGAAATAGGATATACTACAAGTACCTTTATAATGAGTGCTACATTTCTTTACTACCTCTGACTAATACCTTCTGTTGCAGAGTTCACAAAGCATAGTGTCCCAGTTACCTTTCAAAGACCTATTGTTTTCGTGTTATCAATTATAGTGAACCATATAGAAGTAAAATGATTATTTAATGAAAAATGCATATGAGTATAGCATCTGGTCCAGGCTTTTGGATAAGGCATGCAGCTCAGAAAACAGAAAAATAAATTATCTTTCATTAAAAATGTAAAAGTGGTGAAAATTCACAAAACAGAAGTAGTTTGTTTAAAGTTATACTCTATTTATATTGTGAATATATGTTCAAGGCATTTTGTTAAGACCCCTTTCACAAATAGGGAGGTTGGTCTTTATTCAGAAATGTATAGCTTTCTAGGTTTAAATTTGTATCTCACGTTTTTCACTCATTGAGTGCAATCATTTACAAAGTTTCACAAGCTGACAGACCGGCTACATGTTATGGAAGTCATAATATAAATGTAAATGCACTCATTGGGGTTGATTCAGAAAGGTTTGTATGAGTATGTAGAAGCGCACTTCTGCAGTAGTACTTTAAGCACTCAAAAAGGCCTTTCTAACGTGGCACGCTGGTTTTTATTTCCACTTGTTCTGCAAAACGCAGATTAAAGAAATGCTGTTCACATTTGTAGTGAAACTGGCTTTGATCTTTGTGTTGAGAAGGAAGTGATCCATCTTGGACCCCCCATTTTGACATTCTTATGATAAACAGGGAGATGAAATATGTTTGCATATCTTTCAGGAAAATAGTTCATGTAAGTCTGAAGGCAAAGGCCCTGAAGATTGAGAATGAATTTATTCCCTTTACAAATTGAGGTGCTTAAATGTGCTGTAGTAAACATTGATTCTGTATACACTTACCTATGTTCCAATCGAAAACTCAAATTAGGAGGTATTTATTGCACCCCTAGTAAGCACCTTACCTTTCAGGTTTGATATATACTATGTGCGTGAAATACTGTGCCCTTGTCCAGCCTATTCAGAGCTTATTTGTAAAACTAGGATGAAAATCTAATTTGCAATACTGTGACATTGTGTGACAAAACAGGGCTTCTTATCAAGTTAATTTTCTTCCTACGAATGTAACTTTAATACCTTTTCCCACATTGGTACTTAACTTATTTAATGTAAAATAATATATTTTCTTTTCATGTCTCTGTATATACAAAGCTGATGCAGGACTCTCATTTAAATCCAACAGGTGATGGAAGCCTGGGCATTCAGAAGGAAGTTGCAGATCCCTTACAAAGTAACAAAACAACAACAGCCTATTTACCATCTTTAGGAGAAAAACATGCTGAGGTGATTAATGTCTCCTACAAAGGACGACAGCCTACCAGACAACCGCGGTTACAAAGTTTCCATAGAAGGAGAGGAGGGAAAACGCCTCCATTTGAAAGTAGTTTGAGTAAAACCGATTTATGTATAGATCCAAGAAGGGCCAAAGTAAGAATGTTACCTACGTACAGTGAATCTGAGAACAGTCTCATAAGCTTACAGTTTCCAAATGATCTTCAGAATACACCACCCACACAGACACCATACTCATGTACCCAGTGTGACAAGAGCTACTGCCTAAAAACACAACTCATTAGACATATGAGAATACATTCAGGTGTTACAGGCTATGCTTGTACGGCTTGTGAGAAATCCTTCTTTACAAATACTTTACTCCTCAAGCATTATAGAACACATACAGGTGAAAGACCACATATATGTACTCTTTGCAACAAAAGCTTCAGCAGAAAAGATATTCTGGATGGGCATCTAAGAATACATTCTGGAGATAAGCCATATAAATGTACAGATTGTGAGAGAAGCTTTCCGTGGAAAAGTAATCTTAATCATCATCGAAGAAAACACCACTACCCGTAATAATATTTTGGACAATAAAGGTGGAGAGGAACTGTGGCTTCAATAGAAAACATTACAAGCAGTAGAAAGACCAATGATCAAAGCAACAAAATCCTGTATCCCGATATTTGAGTAAACAACAATAACCAGAGCTAAAAACATGTTCACTATTAACAGGACTATAAAAACAAGACTCTTGGGGGGAAGAAATTATTAAACAGGAGCTTATGATTTACCTCAAATGAATCAACACCATCCCATTGTCTTCTATCTGTTACTTGTTGAATAAATTCACTAAACTGTGTATTTTGATTGAATGTAAAAACAAGAAAAGGCACAAATGTGCATGTGACGGGCCATGCATAATGGAAGTTCATAATTTGAGAGCAGTGACATGCTGGGCCTTTTAGAAATTAACGAGAACACTGGCATGCAGGGCCTTTTAGAAATTAACAACTCTTTCAAGTCTAATATTAAAATCTTAGCATAACTTTAAATTTCAAAATACCTAAATGAGAATCATTTCTTGAAAAACACTTATGTATAGTTACAGGTGTATTTGAAGACACTGACATAAAGTGTTTGAGAACAAAATGGGTAATTGGGAACTAAAGAAAATAAATTAATCATAACAGCCTTGCACATTGAACAGTGAGCCAAATATTTTTCTATAATCTTAAAATAACACAACAAGGATTGATTGGGAACTGTTAGAACTCTCATTCATTAGAGACACTGTGATCATGAGTTAATGTGTAATAAAAGTGATAGCTAACAATTACTGATACGGGAGCCTCCAAAAATGGCAGTGTATGAAAAGCTTGTGCATATGGTCATGCTCATGGTAGAATACTTTCCTATTGTTCATTTAGCAATGGATAGATGGAACATTTTGAACTGTAATTCAATATCAAGCTGCAGATTACTTAATCAAAATTCTTTGTTTAATCACAAAAACTATTATATTTCAATAACCTGGTTGTAGTGGAAATGTCTTTTTATCCAGACTTAGTTTCATAATTCGATCATGCGGGACTGAGCTGCAGCCTGAGGGTGAAGAGCATACTCATCCTGCTGACCACAAAAGACCTTTGGTGGGCATGGACTGATCTTCCCATTGGAATTCCCAAATTCAATCTGGTTTTCTCAGTGAAACTAAATACAGCCATGTTGTTTGCCTTCTCTTATTGAACTCTTTTATTAGCAAGCACCCCATTTTCGAATTTTTGCTGCTTTTGATAAGTGTGTTGTTTAAAGAGGCTTAACTTATTCTCTAGTAGAGTTGGTTTCTTCTGATTCGGTCCTGTTGTTTACTTATTTCCCTTAATGTGACTGTTATTATATCTATAACTTATACTTTCAGGATTTGTATGAAACTGCAAAACATAATAACAGTTATTTGTAAATGCCAAATAATAAATGACATGTTAATTTTTAAGAAACCTAAATGTGGTATTTTAATAGATACTATCTATTATTTAAGTTTTACCTTAAGTCCACAATTTTGTGTTCAGTAAAATATCACAAACAATGCCTTGATTAGCTAATAAAGTAAGTGTTTTTTATTTGTCCCTACATGAGAACCGTTTTTGGCTTTGAGCTCAACTAAGCAAAGATCTATGTTCACAAAGCCGTTTCTGTGCATAGCTGTGTCTTACTTCTTTTCTAGGTGTCATTCCTCGTGAACTTGGGGCCAAATCACAAATACATATGGAAACACATGTGTCAATCAGGTCCAACAATTCTGTAAAAAAGTTTGTTTCAACAAAATTGAAGATGGCTAACAGATTTCCACAATTGTATTCTGGTTCATTTGTGACTTAAAGAGCTGTTCATGGTAAGGACTTTCTGCCTTAAATATTATGAAGGGACCGAGAAACATACACATACACAGTGTGTACTAGACATATGGTCAATGCTTATTATTAAGATTACAGAACAATTTAAATGGTCATTTCTATTTTGTAGCTGCCATTGGGATAGGCAGCCTAAGGCATTTGCTCATCTTATGCTTCCTCCAGCTCAAAGTTGAGACACTGAGACTCTAGATATCTTGACAGCAGATAGCATTAGGACACAATGTCCATTACATCCCTTTCGGATCTAAAGAACACTGACAGTTTGGAAACTTATAATTCATGTTTATGTTAACTTAGTTAAGTGCAAGCATGCTGTATTAACATTAAATTAATATTTACAAAACTGGCTCACTGACTTTTTTTACATTATTAAGGGAAACAGGCTTGGGGTATGCTGACGGTTTGACTGAATTATGTGCCATAAAATAGCAGAGCCTTTCCACTACTCCGAGCAAACTAGTATTAAATAAGAATCTAAGAGGCGACAACGTGTAAGCATTCCTAGCACCAAGTGCACACACAGTCCAACGCTCAAGTGCCCTTGGTGTTGAGAATAAAAATCATAAATTATCAGATGAAGGTGTTAAAATAAAACACATGTTGGAAAGTCTAAAAGTTTAACATGCTCTTAATGCAACATAGAATAGGGCACAGGAAATAAGGCACCTCAAGTGGCCATTGTAATGGCTAAAATAGCCAGCGCAGCATGTAATGCTAACATGCATGTAATTCTGAACGGTTCTTATACACATTTTTCTAAACTGAAGTCTAATTTGCATAAACATGAGACAGAAACTGTTAGTTCAGTGAAACTAATAAGCAGGAGGCAGGATCTTCTCACAAGATAATGTGAGAAGACAATAAAGATGCATAAGTATACTGCAGAATTCACTATTTTCCTAAAATCAGGCAGCATTGCACATTGTGACATACATGTGCAAGCAAGCATTAATATTTAATGCAACAGGGACACAAGTATGTTTTCTCTGATGGCATTGTTAGTATGATTAATCCAGGTTTAATGTTGTGGTTATAATAACTTGAAGTATTCTGGAAAATAGTAACAATAAGTTACAATTAATCATAACCGAGCATCCAACTGATAATACATATAATTTGAATTATGCAGCACAGCGCAGTACACAAACATATGTAGCTTCTTGCAATGCACCTCTTTCATTCCGTGCTTGCAAGTAATATTTTTTAATGCCTGCCTGCATAGATCATTCTGTCAGAGATGGTACATTTTTGATGAGTGAATGTTTAACAATGGGGTGCTTCAATAATCGCCTAGAATGACAGGAACATCACCCTCTAATCAAGATATCTCAAAATCCTAACTACACAGTAGAACTGTAAACGGAGATTGATTGGTAAAAAATGGATAACTCAGAAGTTGCAAAAGTAAATCAAAATTATCAGTAGTGCTTTCGTTTAACATACGTTGTATATTGAACATATAAACTAAATCTTCTTTATATCACTGGAACATGGTTCCCTGCCAATTCCCAAACATCGTTCAACATCCTGTGAAAATGGCTATGACATACTCCATAAAAGTAAGCCCAACAAGAAAGGGTCGGGTTTAGCGATCGCACACAAGAGCAGGTGGAACTGCATATAGGCAGGTCCTCCTACTGTCCCCTCCTTCATACCGAATGCAAAACCATTCAAGTCAACATAGAGCAAGATCATCAACTTCCACAATATCTACCCTCAGGACCAAGTTACTCATGTCTTGACCACTTCAATGACTTTGTCATATCCGTTCTAATTCACTGTTCTTCCAATGTCTTTATGGCTGACTTCAACATCCTTTGGGATATCAACAATATGTTACATCTCAGCTTTTGGGCGCCCAAGACCTGTGGTGTCTTGCGTGATCACAAAATGCCAAAAGCAGCCTGCAGCTGTGTGCTGTGAGTCTCACTTACCTTGGTGTGCCTTCCCTCATGCTTCTGGCTGCTACTCTTCCAGCTTCAAAACAGCAGTTACCTGCCTGAGGGTTTGCAGGGTCCGGTAAAAATACTCTGCCCTCAGCTAGTCCAGTTTAGCTTTTCTTCATCTTTTTCTTTTCTACAATGGCAGTTTTTTTTTTTAAACATCTTTTAATTGAATTTTTCAGGTTAAACTCATAGTATCAGTGGCATCATTACATACAGTCTTTGGTACATATTGGTCTCATTTGCACTCATGGTTCTAGTAGGTTCAACAGCTTAAAACATCTTATAACATATCATGGCAGTTATTACTACAGTAGTTCAAAGGTCAGGCATCCACACAATACATTTAACATTGCCTGAATTCCAATGGGCCTGCATTCGTCATCGGTGTTCCAGCTCCCCTCTCATAGCTAACGACATCCGCTATGAACAAATCGGCCCTACATGTCGTATCTGTTCTCTCTTCCCTTCTGAGGCCTATTTACCCTACGTATATCACTTCTCTGTTAGCCCTAAGGAACAGCTATGTGTGCCTGTTCTGGGTCTTGTGGGTGTGCCAGTTGGTAACACGTTAAGGGGGCCCAGATATCTTTGGGTCGAGAGGCGTTCGGTAACAGTTCAGCATATACAGTGAGGCGTTCCTGGCAAGTCACCAAGTCAGTTATCCAGTCTTTGAATTTGGGTGCTCACCCCCTCCCCATCGGTTTGCCACCTGCCTCTTGGCCATTAATAGAGCAAGGGCAGTATACTTGTGGTGCACTGCCTGCAGTGGTTTAACATAACCCAGTAGGGTCATCAATGGGGTGGGTTCAATCCTTTCATTAATCATTAATGTCAAGGCGCCAAACATCTGCTCCCAATATGCGTGCACACCCGGACATTCCCACGCAACATGCAGAAAACCCGCCCCCGGGGCATGACAACTATCCCACCTGTCCGATTCCCTTAGGTGGAACCTGTGTAGTCTAGCTGGGGTGTAGTACATCCTATGTAGGAATTTATAGTGTATAATACGGAGCCTAGTGCTAGCCGACACCCTTTCCGTCTGTAGACAGCAGTACTCCCAGTGGTCATCCGTTATCTCCATCCCTAGCTCCTCACTCCATCGAGCCCGGGAAGTCGTGACTGGTAACTCTCTCTGTGTGTGGACTATTCTATAAATGGTCGAGACAAGGCGCTTGGGCGTCATGTTCTGCAGCATCCCTTGCAGAGGTGCCAATATCTGCGGCTCTGCTGGGAAGTCTGGTGTGAGAGATCGTATCCCCTGCCGCAGACGAGTGGAAAGAAACAAGTCAAGTGGGGTGTGATGTGATCCCTGCAATATTTGCTCCGCCGTTCGAAAGCGCCCATCCTGATATAGATCTCCCCATGTGCAAATGTTAGTGCGTTCTCTAAACTTATGAAATATCGTTTCTTGAAGAAGGGGCATGCTGGGGTGGTAGATAAGTGGCAATAATGGAGAGTACAGGAAGGAGGTTTGCATCATGCTTCCAATTCGCTGCCATGCCGCAACCGTACATGTGACAGTGGTAGGCATACTCTCTCTGGGGCTAGTCACCTCATACAGTACGCCCTCAATAGGAAGAGGGTGTGCCAGCCAGTGCTCAGCCGCTACTTGAGGCATTTACCGTGGCTGTGCCACCCAGAACCACGCATAATGAGCCTGCGCACAAATATAATACAACTCAAAGTTCAGGATCCCAAATCCTCCTTGTGAATATGGGCGTATAAGGACATTCCACTTTAGTCTCTGTTGCTTACCACCCCACACTAGCCGCGTCATCTCAGACCTCAGTGAAAGAAGAAAGCTCCCGGGAAGTATGGAATATTTAAGAAGAGATAGAGCAGCTGGGGGAGTATCACCATTTTAATAAGTGATGCTCGTCCTGTCATGGAGAGGGGCAATGTAATCCAGTGAGTCACACTTTCTGTTATGCAGGTTATTGTAGTGCCATCATTTACCCTCATAAGTTCCTCCCTGTCCTTTGTTACTCGGATGCCCAGGTAGCGCAGCTCATCCTCACACCATTCCAACGGGTAGTCAAGTGGGAAAGGGGTCGTGGCAGCCGTCAATGGGAATATACTTGATTTTTCCCAGTTAATCTGAATCCCTGATAATTTTCCAAACACTATGAATTCTCTAAGCATCAGATTCAAATTCTGCTGTGGGTCTCGTATGTACAGGGTGATATTGTCGGCATATAATGATATAAGTATTTGACGCATATTGCATTGTAGTGCCTTGTCCTTGTGATGCTGTCTCAGTTTAGCCGCCAGTGGCTCTACCGCTATGGCAAACAGCAGGGGAGAAAGCGGGCACCCCTATCGGGTGCCTCTGGTGATTGGAAATGTATGAGACGTACGCCCGTTTATATGCACCCTGGCAACCGGCCTCTGGTACAGCAGCCTGATCCATGACAGAAAAGGGGGGGGGGGGGATCCCATACGCGACATCACCCCAAAGATGTAATCCCATTCGAGTGAATCAAACGCCTTAGTGGCATCTAAAAATACTGCGGCTAAGGGTAGATCAGGCGAAACATTGTTTAGGATGGCAAAAAGGGTCCTCCAGTTATGGGACATGGCTGTTCCAGGGACGAATCCCGACTGGTCTGGAAGGATTAAGTTTTCCATAAGGAGGCTCAAACGGTTTGCAACCACCTTAGCTAAGATCTTTGTATCACAATTGAGGAGAGACAATGGTCTATATGAATCAAAATGCTGGGGCGTCTTTCCTGGTTTGAGTAATGAAATTATCAGTGCCTCCCGCATAGATGCGGGAAGGACTCCAACCTCAAGCGACTCTTCATATACTTCTCGCAGGATGGGAGCCATTACATCTATGTATGTTTTGTAGAATTCCACTGGAATGCCATCCGTTCCTGTGGCCTTCCCTGACTGCATCCCCATGATGGCCTCACGAACTTCGTCTAATTCAAATGGTGCACACAGAAACGTATGTTGCACGTCACTCAACCAACCCAGTGAAACATCCCCCAAGTAGCTGTCTAGGTCCAAGGTATCCCCGCGTTGCGAGGAGTAGAGTTGAGTATAATGTTGCATGAAAGCGTTTAAAATATTTGTCGTGTCTCGACACACCACCCCACTAAGGTTTTCAATTTCTATGACATATCCCGAATATCGGGGCTGTCTGACTAATTGTGCTAAGACCTTGCCCGGTCTTTCCCTCTCTCCGTAACATCTGGCCGTCCAGTATTTACTTCTAAATCGCGTTTCCCTCTGCGCCGTTTCCATATATTCTGTGAGTGTTTCCCGGAAGTGTGCCCGAGCGGGGGCAGACGGGCCCACAGTCATCTCCAGTTCCAGGGTTCTAAGCTTGGCCTCCAATCCACGTAACGTGTTGGTTATATCCTTGAGCACCCCGCCCCTTTTGATATGCGAGATCTGCGTAATGTGACATTGAATGCTTCCCATATGGTTTCTACCGCATCCACCGACCCCTTATTTCGTACAAGAAAATCTTGGACCTCCTCCCTTAACTCTTCCTGGAAGAGCGTGTGCAGTAAACTAGGTGCGTACATTCGCCATATCCTGCACGGCGCCTCAAACTCAGCGCAAGAGAGAGTAAGTACCACCGGGGCATGATCTGAGTACGTCCTGGCCAAATGCTGCACGCTGGTTATCGAAGGGCCTACCACGGGACAGAAGCCAATAGTCTAATCTTGCCCATGAAGCCGCCTGCGCCGTGTAGTGTGTCCCCTCTCGCGTCTGTGCATGCATATGTCACCACGCATCCAACAGCTGATACGTAGTGATCGTATCTTGTATCACCGTGCGCGCTCTGGTGTAATGGTGCGGGCGGAATGTGATCTATTCATCCCTGGGTTTTGACATTAAAATCACCACCCCAAATGATAGGACTAGATCCCACTTCAAATATTTTGGCCCACAGTGAAGTGTAGAAATCCGGGGCATCTACATTAGGTCCATAACAACAGGCTAGTGTAATAGAAACAGTCCCCAGTCTTCCCCATATCAAACAATAGCGACCCTGTGGGTCCGTGTCCTCTCCAGCTAGGTGGAATGGCACCCGTTTTTTTATTAGGGTCACTGTACCCCTCCGACAAGAGGAGTAGGAGGAGAATACTCTATGCTCCACCCATTTGCTAGCAAAATTGTGTGACGTTTGCGGAGTGAAATGCGTTTTCTGCAACATTGCTATATGTGCTCTATGCCTGTCCAGATATGCCAAAATGTGTCTCCTCTTTCTGGGATCCCCCAGCCCTCGAACATTCCAAGTTATAACATTCAGGGCCTCCACCCCAGTCTCAGCCATCTTGTCCAGTGTCTGTTATTCTATCGCCCATGTACCAGTGAGTGATGTGTCGTCCATGTACCTCTTCTCCTAATGAACAGGAAATCCTCTCCCGATGCCCAATTACAGTCGTGGTAGGTAACTCAGCAGTTGCACTACCCGCGCAATCCTGACGCATAGACCATATGCAACAAATCAACCACATATCTCCCCCCCACCCTCCTCCCACTGAAGCAGCTCCAACTTGCCAGTATTACACTCCCACCCTTCCATCCCTCCCCACATCTCAAACAAAGACATAAATAACCAAATGCAACACTGCGATTCCTTCTAACCTTTTGCAGTGCACTTTACCGGGGGGACACCCAATGAGGGCCATGTCTAGGCGGCATCACAGAAACCCCTCCTCCGTTTAGCACCCTTCTGAGATGGAGCCATCGGACCCTAAAGGGGGAGGGGTGAGCGGTATATAATAAGTGTAGCTCAGTGCTCCCATCAAAGCGTCTTGCAATTCTGAACTTGGTGCATAATCCCACCTCCACTCCCAACTCCCCGTATAAAACCCGTTAATACTCAAGTGTTTATGAGAAGGATATGTTTCACTGCGAGTCTTCTTCAGCGCCCGTTGAGGCAGATTGTTGTGAAGCCGATATGTCCTCCTCAGGTCGCTGCGTGCGCTTCACGTGCTTGAGAAACTCTTCCACTTGTTGCGAATTAGTAAAAATTAGTTGTTTGCCCTGGTGTGTTACTCTGAGTCTTGCCGGGTAGAGCAACGCGCAATCTATTTGCACCTTCCTCAACTTATTCTTTACATCAAGAAACTTGCGCCGCTCCTCCTGCACGATGGGTGTAAAGTCTGGATAGATGGAAAATGTATTTCCATCTTATGACAGGGTTTGCTTGCTTCTTGCTGTGCGCAAGGCCACATCACGGTCCCCGTAATTTAACACTCTTGCTATGATGGGTTTTGGATTGGTTCCTGGGGGCGGTCGCAGTCCAAGTGATCTGTGGGCGCGTTCCACGATAAATTGGCTTGAAAAAGATTCTGCGCCTATTGCAGACAGCAGCATTTTCTCCACATAATCTTCCATTTTACCCGTATTTGTGGATTCCGGGATCCCAATTACGCGTATGTTATTGAGCCTGCTGCACGCTTCCAAATCCTCATTCTTGGAGGCTATGACTCTTAACAATTTACCCATGCGTGCAATCTGCGCGGTGTGACTAGCCGTCGTGTCTTCTGAGTCCGAAATGCGCCTTTCTATCTCCTTAATTCTATCATCATGGCCCTCTAACTTGTGCGCAATTGCGTCCATACGCGAGGACATGCGATCCACTTTATCAACAATGGTGGTGAAGCCCTGCCAGACTTCTTGCAGTATGCTCTGCACGTCATTAGGCCGAGTAGCAGTATCATCTTGAGCGCTTCCTCCTGCCACCAGGCCGTGATCTTCTTGCACACTACGTGCACTTTACTTCGCCTCGAAGTTCAGTTTCGGCTGTCTTGTATCTGTCCGTCCCATATTGATGCAATGGCCGGGGGGCACTTCCAAGCTGAGTCCCGTATTCTCCCACCACAGCACTCAGTGGTCTTGTTGATCTCCCCTTCCTGTAGCAGGTGATCTTGACAGAGGGGCTTGTACTGACCCCTGTTTATGTAGGGCCTCGCCCGCGTTGTCACACAAGCTCAGTCTTAGTCGAGAGTCACTCTACAGTCAGATATATGTTCGGCTCGCCAGTCTCCTCGTGCCTCTCCAAGCCAACCTGCGCACCATGATCCCCGGGCGATATCGCACGGCAGTGATTACGGCAGCCGTCTCCAGCCCTCTCCCCAGGCTTCTCCTCCACTCCCAAGTGGTCACCCGATGGGGGGCTATAGCTCTTGGGTGCCCTCGGCTTGCGTGGTGCTGACTGCTAGCGGAGTGGTGGTCTGGCGATCCCTCCAGGGGTGTGCGCTCTCCGGGCCAATTTGTGCCTTGTCCTGCTAGCCGTTTCTAAAATGACGACTGCGCCCTCGCCATCCTGGAATGGTGTTCAAACTGGGGGTCTATCTGGCTTAACCACTCAGTGTAGGGGCCCCCCGTCGCTGTCCCCTGGCAGTCCGGCCTGAATTTCACCCCTCAGTGGCCTCAATAATCAAGTAGCAGTCTGTGTAGGAGGGAGGGGTGCTGTAGCAATGGGCCCCAGTACCACAGTCTACACAGTCAATATTGCAGGCAGCAAAATCTCCCCACAGTGGCCTCCATGCATACGAGCAGTTCGTTTAGGCGGGGGGGGGGGTGCAGCTATGTGTGTTGTTCCGCCAATCTTCCCGGCCATGTATAAGAAACAGGAGTGAAAACCCTTCAACCTTGTTGGGATTGGGGTAGAGAGAAATATATAGCAAACAATATCCCAACTGGTATTATTTTTGGACAAGTATAAAGGATATCTATACAGCAATATCCATCAAAGAACAAGGAAACTCAATTTGATTTTCATATGTGCTCAAGGCATCATTTATCAGCATTTTTTCGCAGAATAGGGCAAAAATAGTTACAGTTGATATCAGCACTGTAATTAGTAAATAACAAGTGACAGCCCAAAGATGTACAAGGTGCACGAGTGCAAAAAGTGGGTGGCACTACGGCGACACAAGTGACAGTGGAAGCAGCGTCAACGGCGCAAGGTGTGTGGTGAAAGAATTATATACAGTGATTAAAAACAAAGTGGTTTTTCAAACAGTTCAATTTTGTTTTACAATTTTGACAATTTTTTACAAGAACCACTAAGTAAGAGGCGCCTAATGTCTTGCTAATGTCTTCATCTTCCCGGCCAAGCACGATCCTGAGCCCCCACGCCCACAGCAGTCCACTATCAGCGCCGGGCGTTCAGCGCGTCTCCCAGCGCCAGCGTCACTCGCACCTGGCAGCGCGGCTCTCGTTCACACGCCGCCGCTGCTCGATAGCTCCTCCAAGCCTCACAGGGCTCTGCTGCTTGCCCCGACCTGCCTTCAGTCATCTCAGCCCCCTCCTGATAGCGTATCTACAGGGCCGCCGTCTCCTAGCCTCCAGCAGTCACAGGCAGCGTAGTTCGACAGGGGCCTTCTCTCTGCCTATTCTTGCTGCACAGCCTCTCCGGGCCCAGTTGATCGTCACTCTGCCACGGCCTCTAGTAGTGCCCCTGTCCGCGCCAGCAAGTCCTCCAGGTCCATGCCGCTCCTCGGGCAAATCTTCCACTTTACTGCACAAGTATTTGATAGTTCCAAATGACTCCAAATTTTCAACGGGGTCGTCGGAAGTGTTGCTCTACCATCTAGCCAGGTTTCGAACTTCAGATGGGGCAAAAAGCAGGATAAAAGAAAAGATAAAAGCTCCGGGGTGCAGGAGCCTCACGCTAGTGCTGCCATCTTGCTAGTGCGCCACCTAGCGCCCCCCCCAATGGCTGTTTTTTCCTTGGTTTCTTTATGAGTTTCTAGATCCATTATGTTACCTGTCATGCGATGTTAGATCTCATTTCCTATTCCTGTTCTTTCACTGTATAAGGGATTCAGTCTTATCGGCGGCTGCATTGCAGCACACCTGTGTTCTTTTGCATGTTCCCTCACTACCTCCACTTGCAGATTCTGACTTCATTCCTGGAAATCTGCATCCAGCAAGGATGTTTTCGATTCCTTTTGCTTTTTCCTCCTGACATGGTGACAGCTTCTCGAGGGCACTTACCTACCACATTTTCCAGTGTGTGGGCACATTGCGCCTTCCGGGAACAGTCACCCAAGCCACGGACAGTGGAAGACCCAGACCTGGATTGCGGGTAAGCATCCAGACTTGAAAACAAAATTCCACTCACTTTAAAATTAATGGAAATCATGACTTATTCTAGTTTATTTCTAACAATATTACAACAAAGGTGATAGCTAACAATGTCTCTCATTAACCCTGAAAAACACACCAAGCTTGACTGGTCACACCACAACGCCCTACCATTCTTCTCTACACCATGAATCAACACCAAAGATGACAAACAAATTACATTTGGAGTAGAGCCTTAAAAGCTATCATGCATGCAGAAATCTCTGAGAACTCTCATGTCTGGAAATGATATAGCTCATTCCAGTGAAGATCTCATAAGTTGCTATATCTCAGCCATCCTAAAGTTCATAAAGAAATCAGTAACACTAAAACAAAAGTGGACTGCAGGAACCATTGTGCAATCCACTACAGTGATCGTGTAAACAATACTACAGGCCTACTGTTGTGTATCGATTTAGATTCCGTATGAATTTCCCGATTCATGCACTTATATAAGTATATTTCACATTGCCCTAATATAGGCATAGAAATCCAGTCCTTATTTAGGCATAATCCATGCTACCCAAATACAGGCATGGCTACTTCCATCCGTTCATCTACGGCACAACAAGTTCTTGGAAAACCCGACTTTTAAGCTTTAGGGACTTTCCCTTGCCTGGATATTGATTTCTCCAAAAACTCTTTTATTATGCATGAACATCTATTCCTTAGGGGTTCATTCATGACGTTCATATGCCCAACTTCGACACTGGCATTCCTAAACACCTTCAAGGTATAAATATACCTTCACTTGCTATGGCGAAGCACAGTGTGGTTCGGTGCAGTTCGACTACCTACTTGCCCAACGCAGCTCGCCTCAGCATGTACCAAAGTAAGCCAACTCCTCAGCTGACGCACTGACTAGACGCGGTCATCCTCCTGCCGAGAAGCCAGCTCCAGTGTTTCTGACTCCCCTTGCGGGGTGTTGGGAAGTCGAGTCCCAGGAGATACCAACCTCTCTCATTCTAAGGTATGGAGCTGATTAGAACCTAGAGAAACCTTTGGCAATTCTTGGCAAAACTAAACTATAGCTAAAACAGCACCTACTTCTTCTCTAGTACTAACCTTAGGTTAGGTACACCGGGGTAGGATTACTTTAGAAGCACTAGTTGAGTATTTTAGCCTGTGTTATTTATGTATGTATTTTTAGGTCTCGCCTTTTCCATTCCGAAGGAATGGGAAATGGCGAGAATTCAAGTGCTCAAAATACTCGTGAAACCACAGGTTTTTTCGGGCGGTTTTCTTTGAGTTCATGTGAATCACGTGACCAAACAAGCACGCGCATCAGCCTCCCTCCCTCCCTCCTAATTGCATTTTTTCACAGCCGCCACCACATCAAAGGGCTTCTCGCAGCGTGTGCTCTGCGGCTTCTCCTCCCCTAATTATTCATGGTTGCCCGGCCGTACTTTCAGTTTCCCGGCCGCTCTTGTTTTCGGGCCTTCCGACTTTTTCCTTCTCTGGCCCCTCATTATTATAACCTTTGTGTCTATCGCAGAATTAACCACCATTCTCGTTTTGTTTAGAACGACTATATAATGTTCCTCAACCCCACTCTCTTGAGGCCTGCCCAATGCCGCCTGCCGTCTGCGATGGCTCGAACGAGTCTGAGTCACACGACTATTAATTCATGCCATGATTAGGCTAGCTGCACGCGGGTTGCCGGGGCTTCCACAGCGCCATCTCATTGTTAATTGTTGTACTAAACGTGGTCAAACAAGACTATATTTGAGTTGCAGTTTGTCTGAAGGGGCTACACTACTGGGTTGCACAAGCTCAGTAAGTCTCCACTGAAAAAACATCACATTTAAATATTTGCCTTGGTAAATGCCCGTCAGCCACATTAGCTAAACCACGTTCATTTATAAGAGTAAGACAGGGCCTGTACTTCTGTTTCCACTGTGCTGATACCGCCCCCAGTGACACCTGGTGATACAGGCTTGGCGCTTCCCTGAAAGCGCTGTGTAATTTCAGCTCTGAGTGCCTGAACCATAACAACTGGACAGGTACTTCGTTACGGGCGCCAGAAGGCTGGGAAGCACGGCGATGATAAATGGCACACGCATGCTTAATTCTGCTACTATTTCCTGCTAGATGGTGCATCACTTGATCGCACATGATTTGAATATTGGGAGATGCCCCCCCTGTCTGCGAAGCGTTTTGTATCGTTTATTTATTGTCCGGTACTTTTATAAAGCGCAAGCTCGACCCGAAGGTATTAGAGGGCCTTCTATGAAAACATGCTACATTACACAAGGACACATTCATTCTAGGGCACGGGAATATAATGTGATTATTCCAGAATCACAGGCTATTTTGAGCAGACACTAGGACTTGAACCTGGAATCCCGGCTTCAAAGTCGGCTGCCCTCAGCATTAAGCCACACCTCTGTGCTGTTAACTCTTGCCATCATTTGTCGAGATACGCACCCTGGTCCCAGAGGGCGAAAATTCACCGTACTTAAGAGCTACTTTAAATTATGGTATCCCTGGTTTGTAATCTCCTGTACATGAATTAGAGCTTGCGAATGATGGTGTTACCAAGGATTATTCCGTGAACACTCGCTCTTTTGCTGCATATCACACTGGCGTGCCATAGGGGATATAGAGTGCGACCAAATGAGCGCTGGGGATTATTGCTATCTATTCCCCCTTTGCGCTCGGGCCACTAGTTGGAACTGTTGTTACCCCGCCAAGTGGATTTCAGCACGAAGCATTATTGCAACCTGGTACATATGCGGTGAGCACCGCCAAAATCGTGTGTTAAGAGAAAGGGGAGGGGGGTGATTCTTAAAGTTGCTTGCCTTCCTAAGTGTCTGTCAATGCTCAGATACTAGATACTAGATCATTATTTTTCAACACCTGTACCACACAATCATCGCTTTGGATGGTTCAAGTCGGCTTTATCTCCAACCCCATTCCCTAACATATTGAGCAATTTCTATTTTAATGCTCGCCAATTTACCGACCTCTGACAGCTGGCAAGTCGGTCTTACCGCCCATCTATAATAACTATTCTAGTAAGAACCTCCTCGATTACTGCGCCACTCCCGAGAATGTAAATTACAAAAGGCGAAAGCTCAGACTTCGTAGTTATATAATTTCCTGTATAGAGCACAAGTTCCGCATTCTTTTAAAAAACGCCCAAAACAAGCCGCTTCCCACATAACAACAAGGACTGATTAAACATGCTTCGCGTAGTGTCCTGCCTGAAAAATGTGCTGCTTCTGTCATTGTATCCAGATAAATAATACAACGAGTAACAATCCACATACAACAAGCCTGGACTATTAGCTTTGGCATTTTTTCTTAGCTGCTTAAGCTAAATAAGCCACAACTGTGGCTTCGTTGTACATAACATTGAAAATGGTTCAGTTCTGGTTTTAATCTTTTAGGCACTTAACGTGGTGGCAGAACTTGTAAGTGCCAGAGGATCTGAAGGCGCTCATAAAACAGAAATAAATACATGTAACTAAAAACATGTTTTCAAGCGCTTCCCAACATATATTATGATTCAGAACTCCTCTGAAGTCTGTGATGAGGTTATTACAGACTACGAGGATAGGTATAGAAAATAGATACCTCCCCTTCGGGGACAAGAATAAACAAAAGATTAATAAATACATTGTTCTATATTGCCCATTTAGTTATTGGATCTGACATGTCCAAGTAGATTTCAAATGAATAAGTGGCAATAGTGACATATTTGTTTAGTATGAACAATGTTTCAGATTGCCAAGTTATTGAGCATATTTATGGCCACAAGATACGGCCATTGGCTACACATTTTTTTGCGGCTTGCATTCTTTTTTTTCTGCTATTCAGGGGCACTGTAATTGTATTAACTAGGGCTGTGAATCTGAATTCTGTCTACAGCTGAGCGATGATCATAACTTTGCAAACCTGGCAGAATTTTAAACACAGTTTGTGGAAACATTTCTAGCAAAATCTAGTTCTCCCTCAACAAATCTCTTCAGTGCTAATCTTTTCTCAAGCAAAGCTTGTGCTTTGCAAGTTTTTCACCTACTTTTGACTTTTATTAAGCCAAAAATACAATCCTGAAGAATGTGTAGGAAATGTTCCCTGACTTCCTCAGCCCCTCGTAAATGTTGCAAAACAAATGGGCCGGCCCACACTTCTGCTTCATTAAATATCTGAAGGCTGGCTGGTCTATTCGACGAAAGAGCTCCAGAGAACGCAATGCTCCCCGAGGGGTGGAGTAAAATAAACGGATTGGTTAGTGATGAAGAAGGTAATGGGTGCGCAGACGATGCTTTTTGTGCAGCAACAAAAGCTACTCTCCAGACCAACGCGCTGTCAACATGCATAACAAAAGGAGCAGCTACTTCTAGGACCACTGTGTAGGTACGTTTAGGCCTTCGTGGAGGAAAGCACAATTTAAATGCTACAACACCCATTTTTTTTTTTGCGGCTCCCTCGCTCCGTCCCCCTTTCCTCTTTTTGCCGGGATTTGAAGCTAGGGTAAAGCCTCCCTGGGACACATGGAGTGGAAACGTGCCAGTGGGTCTGTTATTTGGTTTAAATACATATCCCCTGGATCGCCTTCATTTGCATCAAAAAGTAACAAGTGTGCAACGGGGGAGGGGTTAAAGTAAACCCCCACTGCTATCTAGAGGGAGGGGAGTGAGGTTAGAAGAAGGGGAATGCCACTGCAGAAAGGTCTAACTGAAAATAAAGCATCAGACAGCTAGCGGCATTACCTCTGGACAGCCATTCCCACTTGTTTCTTTTTGGCTACTTTCTGAACAGGGAAATATATATATATTTGACCCAGGTACTAAAAAAAATATATAGAGTTCTCTCTCTCCGTCCCCACACGTTTTCCATTGACGGTTGCCTGCTTCTCTTAAAGACGTGGGGAAGGGCAGACTGAAGTTGTTAAGCAAAGAAAACAAGCACTGGCGTTGCCAATAGGTTTCGCATTTGGAAAGTTGCAGCTATTGGTTTTGTAAATGACATTTTATATTTATATATTGTTATTGACAATCCCAATAACGATATTTAAATATAAAATGTCATTTACAAAACCAATAGCTCCAACTTTCCTACTGCGAGACCTATTGGCAACGCCAGTGCTTGTTATATATGTCATAGCAACAGTATAATTTTATATTACTGTTTACGCTGTACGCATTATACTTCGCATTCTATCTTACGATTGTAACAGTTCATATCTCTTGCATGAGAAATTAGACTGTTCAATAAACCCCTTTTTATTGAAATGCCCCGTCTATCTATTTCTCTGCAACTCTCTAGAAACAAAGCATGCACGATTGACTGGGTGAAATAGTTATCTATTGTTTCCACGACTCTGAAGATATTGTTCCAACTCTAAAGGGAAACAAAGTGGTCATGTTTATGCCATTGTCAGAGACTAATCCCTTCTTGTTCATTCGAGAAAGTTTCTAGTGACCTCTGAGCTATCTGGCACACACACACACAATTAATTTTAATATACTCGATCGAGACATACTGACTTCAGTCCTATGTCAAATCTATAGTGCATGTTATTCCAATGTGCAGAGCCTATCATGGATATAGGAACTACACTACATGGCGCCCAACAGTTTGGTAAGGCACTAATTTAATGCTAGGTTCTGAAGTAACTCAGTTATGCTTTTCTCGAAGACCCCTTTTCCCCGTAATACTCCCATAGACGTCTGGAGTGGGTAAGTGTTAGACCTGGCACCATTGGCGTGGGTCTCCCTTCCATTTCCGCATGTCTCCTCTGTTTTTGCTGGTATTAGATGCTCTGGGCGCTGTGCCACTGCCATTCAGTGCCACAGCGTGAATGCTCCATGTGTAAATATGACTGTGAATTGGTATATCCCTAATTGGCTTATTTGGTTTACCTGTTAGTCCCTAGTAGTGTGGCCTGTGTGTGCCCAGGGCTGGTAACCCAAATACTGCTGGTGGGCCTGCAGCACTGGTTTGCGCCACCCACAGAAGCAGCTTGTAAAGTGTACCTCAGACCTGCCACTGCAGTGTCTGTGATATTTAATCAAATCAAGGGGACCAAAATCAATGAGTTAAGGACCTTGGGTGAGTAGATTTTTACTTAGGACAGTGGTCCCTAGACAGGAAAAAAGTTTTAAAGAGCACTAGATAAACATACGCTCAATAAGACAATATGTTCTTTGTCCAGCCGGTAAGATACAGATACAAGTGGGATGCGACCTACATCCAACTAAACAACATACATGGGGAACATAAAATAAAGCGATGGGCAGTGTTTCAGGCAAGAACAAAAAGTCTGTGTACAATAGTATTTTTAGACTTAATTTACAGAAGAGTACCACTGCATTTTAAAATCCAGAGCTATTTAAAACATATGGTACATATGGTGTTGACGACGTTTCGATCCCTTAAAGGAGAATCATGGGATCATCTTCAGGATAGTGAAATTAAACCTGCCTTTGTACAAACATTGTAATTCATGTTTGTCAAATTACTGAATGACAGCAAATACAATATTTTAAACAAAGGGAAAAAATGAAGGGGAGAGAAAGGGAGAAGAGATAATACATTAAAGCATGTTTATGGGCATGTCATATATTTACAATTCCTGTGACCATAGTGAAAGAAAATGAAGAAGTAGCGGCGCAGTGTTGAGAAAAAGTGACTCAATCATTCATAATGGCCGTTTTTGAGGGCTAACCATTGTTGCAAAATTATGGAAAGTGCTGTGCAGTGTCGCAGCCATTCGTTACAGTGTCAGTTATCGACTGTCAACTAGCCATTTCAAGTGTGATGACTAATAAATCATAAAAAGGGTCGCGCAAACTTTGAGGCATTCCAAAAATATCAACAGCCGAAAATTATCTACATTAAGAAACCGGTATCTGCAGAGGGTGCTTTCAATGGTTTCAAGAGCGGAATTGATGACTGATAATTCATTAAAAAGGTGGTGCGAACATTGAGGCATACCAAAATATCAGCATAGAGTTATCAGCATCTAAGAAAACGGCATCTGCAGTGGGTGCTGTCAATAGTCTCAGAAGAGGGCAACCAGTGAAGAATTAAGGAACCATACTACAGTTTGTGCAGTCTTAAGTCTTGTGGTGTACGTTAAGCCCACTAGCAGCATTTGGATTTACACGCCCTGGGCACACTAAGTGCACTGTACTAGGGTCTGACAAGTAAACCAAATAGTCAATCATGGAATCACTAATTAATACATGCATTTTCAATAGGGAGAGCATATGCACTTTAGCACTGATCAGCAGTGGTAAAGTGCCCAGAGTCATAAAGTAGCCAACAACAGGTCAGAAAAAAATATAGGAGGAAGGCAAAAAGTTCAGGAATGACCCTGCAAAAAGGGCCAAGTCCAACACTATATATTAGTTGTTTGGTTTGTTCAACGGTGAAGGATACAGTGTTCCAAAATATTGTGCACCTTATCTTTTTTCCCTTGAAACTTGCTCTGCAACTTTCATTAAAATGGCTGACGAGGATAATATCACTGAAGCCAGTGCAGCTACAGGCGAAAGAGCTTTTATCATTACAGGTTTTTCTGAAACCGATGCCAATGCTGTCATAATTCCTCAAAATGTAAGGAAAGCCATCACTATAAAACTCATAAAACATGGCCTATCATCAGGAGGTGGTAGAGCAGTTTTTTTGATAGAGGCACATGAATATCACCAGATAGAGGTATTCTATTCATGGATAGTATTCCCAGAATCAAATCCAGTAACACATTTGTTTCACTTCTACAAAGAAGATGATCCACTGTGTGTATATATACATGAGCTCTGGTTTAAAGGCGCCCTAAAACATTTAAAATCACATTACCAGGCTCGGTCCACTAGGTAGACCAGGAGCAACATGGTCGGCCTTAGCCGGCTACACACCTGACCCTGACATTTAAGCAATGTCGGATAATGAATTACTTAGTAATATACAAATATTAATAGAATTATACAGTAAAACCCCAACTGTGTGAAAGTCCTGAAAAGGTCTTTACTAAAAGCACTCGTACTCCTTCTAAAAAGAAGTGGTAAAATAACAAACAAACTTCCAAGGAAAAGCATTCTCATTCCAGTGGTAGGTCTCCTCAATAGGAGCCCTCAGAAATGAGGTATAACCTCAGGAATAGTGATAATTTGAGAAAACCTGCTAGATATCAAGATACTGATGCACGTTCCTCTCGTACCTTTCAGAATTTGTCCCAGAAATCCAAAAGAAGAGGACGGTCAGAAAACAAGGAAGAATGTGTGAAGTCCAAAGACGATCAACACGTTCAGAAAAACAAAAAAAAACTCAATTTAACAAAAAGAAGGTAGCAGGTCTAAAGATCAGACATGCCGAGGATCTTGAGGACACAACTCAAGAATGGAGAATAGGCTCAGACAATGTTGGACAGCGCAGCAGAAGTAACAATAGCTCACCAGAACCTGAAGGGACTTCTGGAGACAGTGGACTTGAATGAGGACATTGAAGTTGAAACTGCAGATACCAGGGTTAGTTCTCCACATAGGATATATGAAATAACACTCTGGATGGAGGGAGACATACCAAGAAAACTGAAAGCACTCTTTTGGGAGCGACTTTCTAAGGGTTATGATATACGTCTGTCTGAACAAGATTGGCCACCAGATTTTGTCAGGGAGTGCCCAAATGGCGAAGACATCATTATGCCAGCCTTCTCTGATCATATTCCAATACATTTAAAATTTACTTATGCCAGGAAATGGGCAGCTGCCCCAGCATTATACAAAAATCATGTAGGATGGGATGAGGACTCACCTCACCACAAAATCCAGTTAAAAAATCAACCAACTGCACAAAGGCAGTATCCAGTTAGACAAGAAGCTAAAAAAACAGGTTAGGGAGATCTTAGATCAACTTGAATATCAAGGGGTGATTGAAACATGCACCTCAGTGAACAATCCTTTTTATCCTGTCTCCAAACCAGACAATACATATCGTCTAGTTTTGGATTACAGACATCTAAACTCTTGTTGCAAAACATTTGCAGTGCAAAATGCACACAGTACAGCATTAATGAATATCATTGTGCGTAAAAAATATAAAACCACATTAGACATATCAAATGGTTTCCTTTGTCCAAACATTGCACCAGAAAGTAGATATTCGACCGCTTTCTCAATAATGGGGACACAGCGTCACTTCTGTTGTCTCCCTCAAAGATTCAAGAATAGTCCTGGGTTATTCTCAGCAGGGTAACAGAGTTACTACAAATCTATGATGACAAGGCATTGTCATATGTCATATCTATCTGACAGTCGATAACCTGGATAGGCACTTGAACAGGGTGAACACCATTATATTGGGCTTTGCCTCTGAAGTGTACAAATTCAATTTTAAGAAATCAAGAATTGCCCATCTCAATGTCCTTTTTGGGTCGAGCCTAGAGCAGCGCATGCACTGCTTGCTCGACTTTTAGTATGTGGGTTTTCAAAGTGCTACCCACTGGCTTTTGCTGGCCTAATGCTTGCGTTCATGCGAGCATGAACGTGCACAGCTGCCAGCTTTCAGCGCCTGAGGCGCCATCTGGAGCGTGATTACTTTCACTTTTGGCGCTGCTGCGCGTGCACCACTCGCATGTTTGCTGGTGCGCCTGCACTCCCCCAACCCTCCCACTTGTTCCTGAAAGCCATAGGCCCTCGCTGAAAAGTCTTTATTCACTTTAGCTATGTGAAGGACTATCATGTATTTTGTTGATTGTATTCGTGCTGTCAGAAAAACTAAGCAGTTGCTAGTCTTCTCCCTCGAATCTGTTTGTTTCTTAAAGAGACGTTTTCATGATGTATTTAGATAACAAATGATTTAGATCATAAATGCACGTGTTTGCTGCAGCTCGAGTACATGGATGCGTGTCAAAGGGCTTTAGAGGGCAGTGGGCCAGACAACGTGGCAGATGCAGGTACAACATCCACTGTTGCTATCAGGTTGTCGATCCAACACCCACCAACATACACACCACGTGCTGTTCTTCCCTAACAGAAAATATGAACTAGGAATGCGCTTCCTGATTGCGTGGTGCGCTCTTGCTGTAAGGTCAAGTTTATACTTTTGCACACGTTCTTCCTATCGTAACTGCAACGACGGAAGTGTCTCCCGAAAAGTTACGAGAGAGGGATGGGCACCATAAACATGAAACCAGAGACACCACGATAAGTTATTGAACTCTTTCGGTGATGCCTGCTGACTTAAAACACAGCCTGCGTGGGCAGAGGGAAAAGAAATAATTTAATTTTTACCACAACAAGTTTGTTTTCTACGCAGGGCTCTAACACGCCTGCCCCTCCCATCGCTGGACGCTGGTAGAAGCAGAAAAAAGGCTTGTCCCTGGTGACCAAAGAGAATGAGGGTCCTGTTCTCAGTGCGCTGGCTGAGTCGAAAGAAGAGCTCTGAGCCTCTCTACTCCTCATCCTCGGCTCCCAACCCAAGCCTATCAGATGGCAACGTTTGCTGCAGGCAGCCTGAAGGGCATTCTTTTTGTATCTTTTTCCACCCACATAAAAATCCTCTGTGAACAAAAAAAGGGAAATAAAAAAAAAGTTATTGTGTTGCATGTGTGGAACGTTACAGATTTTCTAGAGCTATTGTGTAAACAAACAAAAAAAATTATATATATTTTTATTTTCTCTTACATTTCTAAGAAAACGCATTTGTTTTCTAAAACAAAGTAGGCAATTGTTATTCTGAAAACGTGTTTTTTTTCCATCACACTTGCAAAGTTTCAAGGAAGTTCCAGATATTTTTTTTTTCGTACAACATACGTTCTTGCCAAACCTATTTGATGTAGGTAGCAGTTTACAGATTTTTCATCCCGGCTACAGTTTATTCTTTTGCATCACCTTTGTGCTTTAAAGGGCTACTGTGCCACCCGCACATTTGTTAACAATTACAGGTACACACTCGGTGACCGGGTGTAGTCATCACGGTGGTACAGTTTTGGTGCGGAAAGGCCCCAGCCTCCCACGTCACCTAATATGAGAGTGGTGTCTTATTTCACTGTGCCGGTCTGCCACGGTACATTGAGTGCGGAGGTAACGTGACATGAAGTCTCGCACAGCAGCACCCTGCAAAAATTGCTGGGGACACCTTGCTTAAGAGCTGACAGTTCACAGTATATGCACACTACAACAGGCATTCTTTGTTCTACGGTTCCCACCTTTCAGAGAGAAAAATACCGGCCATATCACCTTTTAATATTTCTGCAAAGGCCTGGGTGTGATTCTTAAGTCGAACTACATATAAACACGTCTGTATAATGTTTAGCATAGCATTTCTGTCATTGTTTACTTTAGTTATCAGTCAGGGTTCATTAAGGCTGCTGTATAACACGTTCTAAAGTGATTTCTTCTTACATGTAATGTTTAAAGTATGTACTGAATAAGGGATAAAAAATACCAGCTTTAACTGATTTTCCTTTTTAGGTCGAGCCTAGAGAAGCGCATGCGCTGCTTGCTCGACTTTTGGTAAGTGGGTTTTCAAAGTGCTACCCTCCAGCTTTTGCTGGCCTAATGCTTGCATTCACGCGAGCGTGAACGTGCACAGCTGCCAGCTTTCAGCGCCCCAGGCACCATCTGGAGGTCTTGCATTTGATACCTTATACGTTTTAGCCTTGCAACAGTTGATGTTGTTGCACCAAGGATATTGTACTGCATAACTAAATACTTATAAGGTTAAAAAGGCGAGACCTATTGGTTATGCCAATGCTTGTTCTAAGATATGAACTATCAAGTGAAGGCAAAAGCCTGGCAGCCAACTTTTTAGAAAAGTGTGCGCTGCTCCAATCTCCCAAGACGCTGAAGAATTTACAGTCAATTCTAGGTTTCCTGAATTTTGGAAGAACATACATTCTAAATTACGCAGAAAGGGTTAAACCTCTTTACCAATTAATCAAACCTGATTTTAAAAAAGTACATTGGACAAAAAATACACAGAAATTTTGCATTCACTCCAAACAGACATGTTAGCAACAAAACATTTGCAAACACGCGTAAACGTACGCAACTTATTGATCCGACTCATTCCGGATAGATGCGGATTCACCTATTTAACTTTTAATGAAGGTGAAAAAGTACCAATTGCATACAAATCGCATTTGTACACACAAGCAGAAATGAAAATCACTTCTACAGAAAAAATTCTGACAGCTGTTCAAACCCCTGTAGCAAAAGAAAGAGCCCTAGCGCAGGGAAAACGCATTATGGTTGTGAAACCTTTACCTGCCTTAGAAGCAGTGACAAAATCAAGCATTCCAAATGCTAAAGATTTACATCCGAGATGGATAAAAAGGGTTAATACTCTTGCTGCAATTAATGTTGAATACGTTTTTGATCCTTATTTAAAAACACAAGCATTTCTACAATACGAACAAGAATGCCCTCTGCCTACTGAAATTCTACCTCTAGACCAGTATGAATGTATAGTTTATACTGACAGATCTGTACAACCCGCTACAGGGGGTAAACAAGCTTATAGTGCTACATGCGTGATCGTTAAAGGTCGCATGCGCGATGGCAAATTCAGACCTATGGTCTCAAAAACGCAATCGCTAGGAGATTGTACAGCTTAGCGAGTTGAACTACAAGCATTCAAAATGGCACTTGAAAATACAGATCGCGAATTCCTCACACTCATAGTGTGCGATTCTTTCTATTGTGTCCAATCTGACAATGAATATTTACAGAATGGGCTACAAAATGGGTTCAAGGATGCAAAAAGTGGCACAATCCAGCATAAAATGCTTTGGGAACAAGTAGTTCAGTTACGAGAAGGACTACAAAACACTAGCTGAGTCATCGACGTGATGAGGTTCACGTTGAAGGGAATTCATTGGCTGATGAAGCCGCAAAGGCAGCTGTGCAAACGGCTTCCATAGCTGCAATCACTCGTTCAAAAACAAAAATAGACAGTGAAAAATGCTGGCTGTCAATGCAACAAGCAAAGGCAGCGGTGCAGCGTTACTAAAAAGTTTCCACTCAAATATTCATATATAATTGATGCAAATTGCGTTCCATTTGCTCGAATTCCTGGAGTGGGGGATATAGTAATTCCAAACAGTGAATGAAGAGCAGCTTTGATTTACGCAGCACATTTGGAAGAGGGTCTGATACATCAAGGCATCTCTAAAACAATATTAACTGTAAAAGAGATGTGCTGGTGGCCAGGAATGAATGGTCACATTCACATGTTTGTCATTGACTGCAGTAGAGATCGAGCACAGAATGCCACCAGGTACCTGACTATAGCATAGCCAGCCCAGTATAGACACCATTGTTAGACAGCATTAGACTTTCTACACGCAGACGCCCCTGTGGACAAATGCGGTCCCACAAATACTAAGACAAGGTTCCTATGGATGTGGCCTCATCGCTCGGCTGACGCTCGAACTGTTATAAAAGATTTGCGAGACTATATTGGCACATACGCAATTGGCACGCTACATTCTAGTCCATTTCATCCTGAGGAAAATTCGGTTGTGGAGAGAAAAAAACGGGACATAAATCAGTCTATAACAGCTAGGGTATTAAGTTCGGGTGAAGGGTGGGTCCAACGTAGTCTTAACAACTTGCAATAAGTTCTCTAGGGGGTATCACTCCATATGAGGTCCTGTTTGGGACAAGAATGTTGGTCTCAGACCTTGATTGTCACACATCAGTGGTGGAACATAATACATTTGACATTAAAGATTGTTTGGCTGTTTTACAGGACTTAAATGAACTAAGAATGAAACAAAGCAACGTGTTCCTGAAGCCAACCACCACTGGGGAAAAACCAACCATCCCAGCAAGGCCTGTCTGGATCCCAAAGCTTGGTGATCCAGTCAGAGAAAAGATCATGGACAAGAAGGAATTTGGGCCTTCTTACAGACAACCAGTACCTGTCCTAGCAATCCACGGAAGAAGAGCAGTGATACTGCCGCCCCTTCCTGGTAAAAAGAAGAACAGATTTGTGTCCATCGACCTGATCAAACCACACTATGTGTCAGATACTAAGCAGTAGGCCAAGTGGACTCCACCAATGTAGCAGACGCACTCCTGTAGCTTCAATCCAAGAGGTTTAAACCGAGAGACTCATCACCATTGAAGAATCTGCCGTTAGAAAAGAAGGACTAAGTAACAATGCTATGGAACTCGTTCCTCTTGAGACCCAAATAACAGTTCGTCAGAAGCACCTGTCTACAATGAAGTAACAAGTGATCAAGTTGTTCCAGCGATTTCAACAAACCCGGATGCATTGCAATCCCAACAATTGACAGAACTGCCTCTGGCTATTTCATTAACTTTGATATGTTTTATGAGGATCCCAGTGAACCGGAAATGACGCCAGCAAATAGAACTTTCAAAGAACAAGCAAATGACTTTTTTCATCACCTGGAAAAAACGTATCTGGTTTCATCATGGATTGAATTTTGGATTGTGTTGGGAATATTTTTTCTTCTACTTTGGTTAGCTCTGGTAATAACTCTGGGTATGCTGATAAATGGAAGATATGTAAAAATGGAAACAGCTAGTAAGAATGTCAACTTACTCCTCAAGCCACACAAATCATCCTATCGTGAACAGAGAGACTTGTCAGCAATTAACTTCACAGCCGTTCCTATACCTGATGGTATAGCTTGGGACAAAACAGAATATGACATTTCTGGCCCAACAGAGCTGTTGAAGATTCCACACTTATTCAAGATTTTATTGAGTGACTTTGTTTCATCTAGTACTTTTTCTGATGATTGGGAATTCGAGACTATTAATAATATGATGTCAGATCTAGAAATGTCTGCATTATTCACAAATCATGAATATTTAGAAGGTTCATCAGACTATGAACAAATGTATTGTTATAACCATTATGGTCATTATTTCTTTTATTGCACACATCTGCAAGTCCTAGAAATGTATTAATGTATAACCAATGGGAACATAGTCCTACGCCACCAAAGGGTAGCTCAAACACTTCTGCTATGAAATTTCCATACTTTTCAGGGTTCAATGTATCCAATGCAGAAACATTTTATTTTAGAAATGTAAACAGAACAGGGATGAAAAGTATGCTGACAAATACCAAACAGATTTATTCTGCAGCCTTTTATGCCCAACTGTCTAGACAGGGTTTCGACTTTTGGAAAGACAGCATTGAGACAAAAACTGTCTGTGGTACAAAAGATTGTCAAGTGCAGGGGGTAAAAGCTTTGTTTAGAACGTGAATCATCCCAGAGCAAATTATGTTTTTGAATGACACTGTCCAACAAACGTCTTGCCTTGGGTTAGCCAAGACCAAAGACATGCACAATCCGTCTACACCTACACCTTCACCTGAGAGTGATGACACTTCAGAGGGGGAGGTCGACGTACATAATATTTTGCATCACAACAGAACAGATCCAGATTGGAATAAATGGTTAATCTAGCCCACAGTCAAGATAGATTCCTGAACAAAACACAAGAGTTTAAATTCAATAGGCCGGACCCAAGATATGTTCAAAGACAGCATCCTGGAATAGTAACAACAAGTGTAGGGAACCTCTGCCTTGAGTGGCTACAGAAATCTACACTTAAGGATGTAAAGACTCACTTATCTTGACTTAAAGATGGCGCAGACCTTAGGGAATTCTTGCTAGGACCAAGAAAACTGTGTCATAAACGTTTCATATATGCCGGTATATATGCTGCATATAACAAAATATGGAAGATTACGCAAGCAGAGACTGCAGAACGAATATGAGAAATTGATCGTATTAATTTAGAGAAATCTCTCTCTGTAGTTGACAATGGGTTAACAACTCCGTTGTCCAGGACAGCTCTTGAGGCAGGAGTGTGGGAGCCCTGTCATAGAAAAGATATTGAAATAAACTCACCTTGAAGCTGAAACTTCGTCTAAGGATGACTTTTACTTGAACATTTTGGGTACGATCTTTCAGATGACTGTTCAAGCTTTTTTTCGACCGGCTGGAATCCACATTATCGTCCATCTCGCAGTTCTTGGTTGCCGTATTTAAAATAATTTGAAGACTTGATACTTGTTACCAGATTCTGAAGGTATTTTTCCGACTTATTTTCCTTCTGTTTTCTTTGGCTCTGCAAATTGGTTGCGCGCGCATCTCCCTACAGCGCGTTTCTAAGCAACCATATTACTGACTTCAGCTGGTCATCACACTAACTTTTGCTGATCACGTAGTGTGCAACCATTTTGTTTGGGTAAGACTTTCATTTTGCCAATCTTTGCCAACAAGTCAGTTTGTCATCACGCATACGCTCAGCATGCAACGTGCGGCCATTTTGTGTGTGATTTTAACAAATTTTGCCAACCTTTGCCAACCACGAGCCCGATCAAGCAACCAACATTTATTTCTTATTGTTTTTATTGCTCCTTGCCTTAGCCTGCTACCGCTTAAACCTCCATCATCATATTTTTTCTTTTTTAACATATTTCTTGCAAATCCTACAGTTCTTTACACAAAGTTTACTTCAGTTTACCAGACTTTGCGCTTTTTACTTATGGCTGCCAGTCAAACAGTAACCCGTCCTCCCGCATTTATTGAATGGGAGGAGTGGATTGGGATTTTTGAAAATTACGTGGAGGCCATTGATGGACTCAGATTTCAAGCTTCAAGGAAAAAGGCTATTCTTTTAAATTCACTTGGAAAAGCTGTCCAACATGTCTTTAAGTTTTTGCCAGAAATTATAGGTGCGGATGGTCAACCCATCGATAATCCTTATAATGAGGCAAAACAAAGACTTTCAAAGCATTTTGGAAAAAAAGTCAATATTGTTATGCAAAGGGTGTTGGGAAATCCAGTCGCGGGAAACAAATACCAACCTCTCTCATTCTAAGGTATGGAGCTGATTAGAACCTAGAGAAACTTTGGCAATTCTTGGCAAAACTAAACTATAGCTAAAACAGCACCTACTTCTTCCCTAGTACTAAACTTAAGTTAGGTACACCGGGGTAGGAATATTTTAGAAGTACCAGTTGAGTATTTTAGCCTGTGTTATTTATGTATGTATTTGTATATATGTCATAGCAACAGACCATGCTATTACAGTATTATTTTATATTACTGTTTACGCTGTACGCATTATACTTCGCATTCTGTCTCACGATTGTAGCAGTTCAAATCTCTTGCATGAGAAATAAGACTGTTCAATAGACCCCTTTTTATTGAAACGCCCTGTCTATCTATTTCTCAGCAACTCTGTAGAAACAAAGCATGCACGATTGACTGAGTGAAATAGTTGTCTATTGTTTCCACGGCTCTGAAGATATTGTTCTGACTCTAAAGGTAAACAAAGTTGTCATGTTTATGCGGTTGTCAGAGACTAATGCCTTCTTGTGCATTTGAGAAAGTTTCTAGTGACCTCTGAGCTAGCTGGCACACACACACAATTAAGTTTAATATACTCGATAGAGACATACTGACCTCAGTCCTTTGTCAAATCTATAGTGTATGTTATTCCAATGGCCAGAGCCTATCAGGGATATAGGAACTACATTACCCTACCATGTGCAGCTTGGATGAGCAGTTTTAGTGGAAAGGATGAACAGGGTGGTGAAAGGTACCATTCAATTAGCTGTTCAAGGTGGCTGTGACATTCAAAAAGCTGTGGCTGATATGTTATGGTCGTATAATACCACTACCCATAGTGTCACCAATGTTGTCCCTTTTTAGAAAATGCAAGGAAGAGTGCCTAAAAAACTAAGCATATCCTCAATGGTTGCATGAAGAGAACATATCTTCCTCTCATGTTGTCCATTCTAGTAGGAGTGTAAAAGTTGAAGTGGGTGATCTTGTCAAGGCAAAATTGGGTAGAAGAGAGCATGGATTGAATACATTTTCTGAACCTTTCAAAGTTAAAGAAGTACACAGAAGGCATGTTGTTGTAGAAAATGGTCAAAATTGGAATTTTAGGAGGACTACTCTTTATTCCAAGAAAGATGTTGGTACATTTGTTGAAAATTCTGGGGTGCAACAACATAACATTAAAAAAAATCTTTCGGAAGTCAAACAAGTTAAATGAGTATGTCAGGTTCATGTTCCAAGGACATATGATGATTTTGTAATGTATTGATTTATGTTTCTTTCTTGCTTTGTTAGAAATGTTTTCTTCACAATTGTTCTTCTTCTTAAGAAAGGGAGAAGTTGTTTCATGAAAAATTACTCTGTACTGTTCTATTTATGTTATGTATTGATTATTCGCTTATATTTTTATCATATTGCAATATTTTATCCAATGTTTTTTCTTTTATTGTTCCTATTTCTTTGTTTGCATTTTTTCTGTAAGAGAACAAGATATGTTATGTTGTTCTCTTCTCCTGTCTCTGTGTCAAGCCACGCGAGGTTGACTGGCCATCTTTGGAACCTTGTTAAGTTCCAGGTGCTCCTGTCATTCTCGGAGTGGCGGTTGCTGAGGCAGGAGTGTGCGAGCCCTGTTGTGGAAAAGATATTGAAATAAACTTACCTTGAAGCTGACACTTCGTCTAAGGATGACTTTTACTTGAACAGACAGCATAGTGTCTTCTGCCATAGACATCATGGAACAAGACTTGGTCATGTTGGAACATGGTCAGTCTCAACTACGTTCTATCATGCTATTAAGCTGGACGTTACAAAACCTTCGTTCAGGCTATGTGCCTTGGCGTTTAATTAATACTACGTCACTGTTTTCAGAATTCAATCTCAATGATAAACAGATCAAACTGGCACAAAGGCGAGCAGACTATACAGTGCTGAGCATTGAAAAACTGGAAAGATTGCCGTTCACGGTAGCAGAAAAACCAGCTACAGAAAGTATTATACATGGAACAATCACTCTGCCGGTTACAATTTTCCATTTTCAGTATTGCCTAAAACACATACCAGCAGGCAAATATGAAAGGTTGGGTAAAGAATGCATCAAAACATCCTGGGATTTACCATAAACACACAGTTGTTGGAGTGGGGGGTGTGAAGTGTTTCTTATCGGTTCAAACTGTGAAAACACACTAAGTGTTTCTCTCCTTTGCCAGGGTATTAATTTACACGGGCCCTGCGATGGTTCCTCTAACAACTTATCCTGTCACATGCAAGGTTCACCATCTGCAGTGATTGAGCCAGAAGACAATATTTGACCTTGTCCACAGAACAAACAGTTTTTATGTAATCTAAAATGAAATGGTTTCTGCCTTTTTTCTTCTGTATTTACGATTCATTTCATAAATGTATATTTTCATGATTCATTCAAATTTGCATTACAAATATCAAACATATGCTTAGAATGAATACTTGCTTTAATGTGCACAGCACCAATGCAATTTATGCTTTCATGCTCACAACTAGTTTGAATACATTGTTTACAAATGTATTTAAGTCAGTCAGTCAGTCAAAGCATTTTATTTCGATTATTAAAAATCATAAAAAGACAATCATGAACATATATACAGATATACAGATATATACATCTAGTTAAGTACAGTGTAGGTAGAATGTACAAAGATCACAGTACGTTCAGATGTCCGTTTACATAAAACACAGTATCATTAAAAATCAGACTAAAAACATTATTTACACTACAGGTATTTCATAAGGACATAATACACATTTCATCACCTAAAACAACTGGGAAGCCTGATCTCGTCATATATATATCCAAAGTGCTAAGTACCAGGTAAACAAGGGAGGACTAAAGTTTTCTTTTACAAATGTATTTAAAACATGCTTTTAGCACTTCGTGTGTAAATATATTTTAGATATGTTATCATGTTAAGGATCTAGTAATGTCGTACATACAAAAGTGGAGTGGGTGTTGTGTATCGATTTAGATTGAGTATGAATTTCCCGATTCATGCCCTTATGTAGGTATATTTCACATTGCCCCTATATAGGCATAGAAATCCAGTCCTTATTTAGGCATAGTCCATGCTACCCAAATACAGACATGGCTACTTTCATCCGTTCATCTACGGCACAACGAGTTCTTGGAAAACCAGACCCTTAAGCTTTAGGGACTTTCCCTTGTCTGGATATTGATTTCTCCAAGAACTTATTTGTTATGTATGAACATCTATTCCTTAGGGGTTCATTCATGACGATCATATGCTCGACCTTTACGTCGAAACTGGCATTCCTAAACACCTTCAAGGTATAAATATACCTTCATTTGCTATGGAAAAGTACGGTGTGGTTCGGTGCAGTTCGACTACCTACTTGCCTGACGCAGCTCGCCACAGCAAGTACCGAAGGAAGCCAACTCCCCAGCTGACGCACTGACTAGACGCTGTCATCCTCCTGCCGAGAATCCATCTACAGTGTTTCTGACTCCCCTTGCAGGGTGTTGGAAAATCGAGTCCCGGGAAAGAGATACCAACCTCTCTCATTCTAAGGTATGGAGCTGATAAGAACCTAGAGAAACCTTTGGCAAATAGTTTGCTTTGTTGCTGCTCTTGGGGAATCGCTGTTCGGGGCATGGGTGGGAGTGTGTCCGCCATCTTGGGGAGGAACAACGAAATCCCAGACTAGTGTTTGTTGCCTCGCCTGCCTGGCCACCTCCTTGTTTGCTGTAAATGATGACACTTAGGCGCCCGCGCGCCACTCGTGCGCCAAAGGCAAGCCCGTCTGCGCCCGTCCGCGCTGGGTCATCACCAGTCGCCAGGACCCCTGCATCTTTTACAGGCGATGTTTCCAGATATACCTGTGAAGAACTTCTGGGCCTGGCCTCCGAGTGCTCATCAGCACCGTGGGCCTTTCAAGAGCCGACTTTTGCGTGCAAACTCTGCCCCTTTAAGGTTGACTCTGAGGAGCAGTCTCTCTGTCCACCCAGTTGTACTGAATTCAAGTTCCTCAGCCTAAACGTTCGCTCTTTGGTGAGTCACTATGCAGAAGTATTTGACCTTTTAATGGATGAGGGCCCAGATGCCCTTTTTCCTACAGAAACCTGGCTTACCCAGGAAACAGTGGCGGAGCCAGGGCTAGCCCTCCCTGATGGTTACATCTTATATAACATTAATAGAGAGGGGGGAAGAGGGGGTGGCATTGTGGTGATAGCTAAAGTAGCCTTTGCCGACAGCCTGTCTAAGGAAGGAATAGCGGGTTGTGAGAGTTCTCTGTTTAAAATAAAGCTTAGCTGCAACCTGACTATGTCCGGCCTTTTAATTTATAGCCCCCTTTGGGCCTTCCGGAAAATTTTCGTGAGGATCTAGTGAATAAAATCGGACTGGTGGCTAGTAAAGCAACAAATTTCACCATCCTGAGGGATCTTAATTTGCACCTCAAGCTGGAAGGAAAGGCTGAGATCACCAACTTCTTAGCGGATCTGGAAGCTTTTCAGCTGCCGCAATTGGTCCTGGAGGGCACACACGTGGCTGGGCATCAGCTTGATCCCATTTTTTCCAATCTTGGCTGCTCAAAAATCCTTACCCCGGTCCCGCTGACATGGACAGAGCATTCAGTAATTCCATTCTCTCTACTGTGGCACGGTAGAGTCGATGTGGCTCGTCCTGTCTTTGTGGCAAACCGGCCCTGGCATAAGCTAGACCAGGATATGCTCGCTACTCGGTTAGCGGAGCACAGACCCCAGCTTCCTTCAGATATCGAGGGGGCACATGTGTGCTTTCACGATTGGCTGGTAGCTGGTCTGGATAGTTGCATTCCAGCAAAGCGGGGAGGTAAGGGACGTGTGCCATCTAATCCATGGTTCACTGATCTACTAACTCAGGCAAAGAAGGAGTGCAAGCAGCTAGAACGTGCCTGGCACCGGTCTTAGGAGCCTTCTGTCAAAGCAGTATACCAAGAGGCAGTCAAGGACTATCACAAGCTCATTTGCAAAACACGCGCAGAGTTTGAAGCCAATAAAATCTTGGATAGCTCTAATCCCACCAAGACCATCTTCACGTTGCTTAAAAACATGAAGAGTGCAGGCATGACCAGTATCTCCCCCGTAGTGTCAAACCATCATTGCGAGGCTTTAGCACTCTTCTTTGTGAAGAAAGTGGAGTTGATTTATCAGGGCCTCTCCACAGGGACTACCCCTATTGAGAATGCTGTGCCGGCAGGGACGGACATTAGGGTGGACAATTGTTTGTCATCTTTTCCTTTGCTGTCGCCCCAGGAGTTCGAGGCCTTAAGTGCAAAAATCAAGTCGGGCTCGCCAGCTGACCCGGTGTCGTTGACACACTTTCGCCAGCTCGACCTACTTATTTCCCCTGTGGCCCTAGAATTGGTCAACCTGTCACTGAAACTAGCCTCCGTCCCTAGGGCGTGGAAGCATGCAAAAATCATCCCACTGTTAAAAAAGCCATCACTTGATCCGGAGGACCCTGGTAACTACCGTCCCATATCTCAGCTACCTTTCATGGCGAAAGTGGTGGAGGCACACGTAAATTCCATCTTGTCTAAATACATCGACGTGCATAACATCTTTGACCCGTCCCAACATGGGTTTCGCCCCCGCCATAGCACTGAATCAGCTCTCCTAGCTGTCACTGAATCTATCCGAAGCCGGATAGATGTAGGTGACTCTGCGGCCTTGGTCCTATTGGATCTAAGCGCCGCTTTTGATACGGTGTCCCATGCGATCCTTCTTGAACGCCTTTGGACGATTGGAATCAGGGATGATGCCCTGGAGTGGATTCGCTCCTTCCTGGCTGGGCGGTCGTTCCAAGTGTCAGTGCCTCCTTTTCATTCTCAGGAACATGCTTTGTTCTGCGGGGTACCTCAAGGCTCCATCTTAAGCCCGCTTTTATTCAATCTGTATGTGGGACCTTTGGCGGAGGTGGCCAGAGGCAGGGGGTTGTCCTTGGTGCCGTACGCAGACGACACTTAACTGGTGATCGCTTTTTCCAAAAATTGCCACGCCAACCTGGAGAACTTCAAGGAGGATCTGTCAATTATCTCAGACTGGATGAAGGCTAACTGCCTCCAATTAAACACAAGTAAATCCGAGATTCTACTGTATGGGAAGGACCAGGAGCTTTGGTCAGAGCAGTGGTGGCCTGATCATCTGAAACCCGCCCCGTCACCGAAGGAGACGGTAAAGAACTTGGGTGTCTGGTTCGACACTGGACTAACATTCGAGAAACAGACAAGAGCTGTTGCCGCTGCTTGCTTTGGGCTCCTGAGAGGATTGAGGCCCTTGCTTGGTTTTTTTCCTCCCAGAGTGCGCCAAACCATCTTGCAGGCCTCCATTCTTGCGAGGATTGATCATGGCAACGCCTTATATCTGGGTGCCAATAAAGCGAGTATTAAACACCAGCAGAGGGTCCAGAACGCGGCAGCATGGATGCTAGTGGTGCTTCTAAGATCTCAGTCGGTGGCTCGTGTGCTCTCTAAGTTGCTCTGGCTGCCAATTGAAGCACGCATTCAGTTCAAGGTACTGTGCATCGCACACAAAATTCTGAGGCATCAAGCCCCTATCGGGCTATCTGGTTTATTGAAGCCCTATTTTCCCAGGCGTGCTCTGCGATCCGCCAATCATGGTCTTGTCTGTGTCCCTCGAGTAAGGAAAGCGAGGGCGGGGGGTCGCTCATTTGGCCTTTTGGTGGCCAAACTCTGGAATTCCCTCCCAGCGAGCATCCGAGTCTTCCCTAATCTCTTGATGTTTCGGAAGTCCCTAAAAACATGGCTGTTTCCCACCATCTGATGTTGGACGCTTGTGAGTTTCCCTGTTTCTCTTTGGTTTCTGGTTGCGCTGGGACGCCTCGTCGCTGAGGCAGCCAAGCGCATTATAAATCCTGTATAAATAAATAATTTTGGGGCAAAACTAAACTATAGCTAAAACAGCACCTACTTCTTCCCTAGTACTAAACGTAGGTTAGGTACACTGGGGTAGGATTATTTTACAAGCACCAGTTGAGTATTTTAGTCTGTGTTATTTATGTATGTATTTGTATATATGTCATAGCAACAGACCATGCTATTACAGTATTATTTTATATTACTGTTTACGCTGTACGCATTATACTACGCATTCTGTCCCACAAATGTAGCATTTCAAATCTCTTGCATGAGAAATAAGACTGTTCAATAGACCCCTTTTTATTGAAATGCCCCGTCTATCTATTTCTCGGCAACTCTGTAGAAACAAAGCATGCACCATTGACTGAGTGAAATAGTTATATATTGTTTCCACGACTCTGAAGATATTCTTTCGACTCTAAAGGGAAACAAAGTTGTCATGTTTATGCGGTTGTCAGAGACTAATCCCTTCTTGTCCATTCCAGAAAATTTCTAGGGACCTCTGAGCTAGCTGGCACACACACACAATTAAGTTTAATATACTCGATAGAGACATACTGACCTCAGTCCTTTGTCAAATCTATAGTGTATGTTATTCCAATGCGCAGAGCCTATCAGGGATATAGGAACTACACTACCCTGCCATATGCAGCTTGGTTGTGCAGTTTTAAACTACACATTCAACCTGTCAAGATAGTCTTTTTTGAAAGGCCCAAACCTTCGTTTTAAATAATAATAAGTTATCCTAATGTAGGCCTTACTGCCCATAAGGCAGGGTGCATGGTATTTAAAAGCAGGACACGTGAACCATTAGCGTCAGACTTGTCTTTACAGTGGAAATGTTGTAAATGCTATTTTCACTGTAGCAAGGTTGGCTGCTCCATAAGAAATCGGTCGGCCTCGAATCTGGGGAACCAGGTTCGAGTCTCAGCATTGACGCTGAACATCCTGTGATTCTGGGCAAATCACTTAATCTCCCTGTGCCTCACAAAAATGAATGTGTCGCCCTGTAACTCAACTGGTGCTATGTAAAGCGCTCTGATACCCGATACTGGGTCAAGTTCGCGTTATACAAAACTCTGTAAAAAAAAAAAAAAAAGCATTGGAATACAGTAAATAATAATAATGTTATATCCAGATAGAAAGCAACTGCAAATTTCATTTTTGGACTTTTTGAATTCTGTATTACAAGCCCAATTCACTTGTAAAGTCAGATTTTTAATGAATATTTGGGAAAAGGTACTTTAAAAGCCTACCTTTTCCCTGCCCATAGCACCTGGATGCCCATTTGCATGAGTTCAACGGTCACCTGGCAGCTGAATAGCTCCTTTAATAAGGTGTGAACCATGCCCCAGAGCTGAGACACAGGCCTTGGGTCTGGGTAGGCATTTTCTTACAATGGCAGGATGATTATATGGACTATGCGCAGGAACCTGATAAGCTTCAAAGAAGCCTACCCTGTCGCAGGCAAATGTCCGCTGACATTAAACAAGACAACAATGTTATAACAGTCGCACATCTCTACTGTTTCATAAAACAGTGGTGCTCAAGACACTACAAAACATATGTTACCTTAATGTGTATGTCTGTATCAAAGAAATCTTTGCCCAGACAAATACAGAGAGAGAGAGTAGTGGAGCACTCTGATGTATCCATATATCAGATGCATTTTTATATTTTGGTTCAGAATACAATTAGATGGAACTCTTAAAGGAAAGTACAGAGAGTACCTGCGATAGACCTTAAATAATATGTTTTTTTCCCCAAATGTAGTAATAGAAAATATTCCTTCACAAATCATAAAGGGGACAGAGAGGAAAAGTTCTACTGTGGACTCGACCTTCTTTCATATGTAAGTAACCAAAAAGAGTACACCCATACTCAAAGACAAATAAGCTATCTTTCCAGGGTACTATATAGTGTTGAAGAAAAGCGATATGTTTTCTTAAAATAACCCTCATCCACCAAAATGTCCCTTTATGGCATGCTTCATCATCGGGTTCTTCCCGCCCTGCTGCGGGACGGGGCGTGCCGCGACCGACGGAGATGTGGGAGCACTTTGTAGGGTGTGGACTATAAAGTAATAGGTGATAAAGGTGGGAAGGTCAAACTTGTGAGTATTGAAAAATATCTGGCTACATGGAAAAATAGTTTTTATTGACTCCTGTAGCTGGTATGAGTCACAAACTGTGATGTGACCCTCCCACTTATCGCTTTTCTTTAACACTATAAAGTACACTGAAAGATAGCTTATTTGTCTTTGAGTATGGGTGGACTCTTTTTTGTTACTCATATAAGATGCATACAAACTGAAAGAATGGATGGATGAGTGAAAGGAAGGATGGATGGATTGGTTTGATGGACAGGTTTGAAGATGAATTGATAGGTTTGGATACGGCTGGGTAGTCAGATGGAGGGATGAAAGACTGAATGATGGCTAGAAGAACAATTGGATGACAAAATGTAAAGATGAAATGGTGGATATCAGCAGGACCTCAGAGTGCAGTGACTGTTTTTGAGTGAGACAGGAGCACAGACAACTTGCCCTCTGGGTCTGACTGGCACAGCTCACTTAGAAGAGTAACACAGTCGAGATGCGTGAGGTTTGGAGGACTCTCTCGGGAACCCAATATCAACATGAACTTCACAAAGGGCATTTTAAAAGTAAATTCATGAAAATTGGAAGGCCGTCCCGACCTTCCCAGGCAGTCAAAGCTGCCAAGTTTTCAGCTTGTTTATGTCTGTCATTTCCAGATTTGCACTCTGCTTATGTGTAACATTTCAATACCTTGCATGTGACACTTTGATGGACAAGCAAAGGTGTGATGTACACATCCTGAAGCTAAAATAGGAAATGTCTTTCTTTTATGCAGTATAAATGCAGAGGTGGGCAGCCCAAGCAAAGCTAGAGCCTTGTTCGAGTGAAGTATCTGAGACTAGCTCAGCGATTGTCCATGGAAAGTGGCTAAAACTAGAGATAGCCTAACCACTAAGTATGGGCTGAAAATCTGTTCCGTTTGCGGAATTTGCGGATTTTTGGCAAATTCGGGATCCGCGAATCGTGCAAATTACACGATTCCACAACTCGCAAGCTGGCGTATTTTTTTGCTTGGTCGCGCTTCAAAAATACAATATCGTGTGGGTGATGAGTATCGCCGAGACATGGAGATGTATGGTGTAATGCTTAATAATGTACTGTGTTGTGCTCATTCAATAAAATATGTTTAAAAAAAATACAATATCGTGTGCGCGGCGTTGACTTACCGTGGATCCCTGAGTTGTTTTTCCTCCCGGTTTGCGTGTGCTGCGCCATTTTGGATCTTGCTGCGTGATTATGCGAGAGTTTTTCGACAGCAAGTACGTCACCGCGGCCAGCCATCTTGCACAGCGAGAGTTTGACAACGCGAGTATGTCATAAGGGCCCGCGTTCACGTATCGCGGGAGTAAACAATTGCGAACACGTAGATGCGGCACGCAGCTGACATCCGGCGGGAGATTTGAACAGCTCGCTTTCCCGAACTTGCAAAAATTGCAATTCTGCACAAGAAATCCACTGCAGGCAGCATAAACCTTCTGAAAATGATGATTTTTATCAGAATAACTCCTGAGATTGACATTTGGCTGCACTTTTTTGTGCAAGGAGTCCATTTTTGGGGGGGGGGGGGTGGGAGGAGAGGAAGTGCCCCAGAGTCTCCGACTTCCTGTTCCTATCCAGCAGGCTCCTCCCAGCGCTTTGTCCATGTCCTGGTCACTTTTCATTTGGATCTGGAGCTGGAAGGATTACTTTTTGTGGCTGCTGCTGGATATTTGTATTTGAGGACTTTTTGGACTTTGGAGTTTGGATTTGAGATTTTACAAGTATGTTGGTGTTGTTTGTTTGGGGCATTGCAGTTGATGCAACTGCAATTTTAAAAATTTTCATAACTTTAAAAAAATATATTGTGGGTAGCCACAGTATCCAGTAGGCCCAGGGTTAGTCATGGGTGCATGATACAACTGTTTCTGTGAGTTTGGTTGAACTTAAATCTCATTTATGTCATGGAATTTTAGCTCACTGTTATATGTGGAATTTTTATTTTTATTTTGGGGTGCATGTAAAGCCTCACTAGCCAGTAGGCCCAGGGGTAGTGAGTGGTGCATGGACCAAGACTTTCTGTGGGTTGTCTGGAATTTAAACATCATTGAGGGCATGGATGGCATTGGATTGGGGTGATTTTTGTGTGTTTTTCGACTTTTTGGGGTGTGTTGGGGCCTGGTCATGTGGGTGGGGGCCATTTTGAGGCCTGGTCCAGGCAGGGACTGGCCATATGGTGGGGGTCAAGGCTCAAGGGGCCCTTTTGAAGCCAGGCAGTGTGCTCAGGCCTGCGCCCAGTTTGCCTTGCTTTCATCCATTATGCCCAGGGGTACTCAGTGGTGCATGGACCAAGTCTTTTTGTGGAGTGTCTTGAATTTAAACATCATTGAGGGCATGGATGGCATTGGATTGGGGTGATTTTTGTGTGTTTTTCGACTATTTGGGGTGTTGTTGGGGCCTGGCCATGTGGGTGGAAGCCATTTTGAGGCCTGGTCCAGGCAGGTCCTGGCCATGTGGTGGGGGTCAAGGCTCAAGGGGCCATTTTGAAGCCAGGCAGTGTGCTCAGGCCTGCACCCAGTTTGCCTTGCTTTCATCCATTATGCCCAGGGGTACTCAGTGGCGCATGGAACAAGTCTTTCTGTGTGGTCTCTCTTCTATTAATTTAAACATCCATTTTGGATTAGAATTGCAATTTTTATTTTGTGTCTTTCCGTTCTTGGGTGTGTTGTTGTAATAATAATAAATGCAATGCCTAGTTGCAAATATTAATTGAGGCACGACATATGCAACATTTATTTAACTGATGTTCCTCTGGCTTCCTTTCCTTTTAGGTGCACAAGAGAATCACATCAGTCATCGTTCATCATCATCCATGCCAGGAAGAAGTCCTGCAGCGGTGTGTGCAGCACAACGTCACCTGACGTCACGTGTGGCCACAGACAACTCTGCAACTCGTGCAACTGCGGCCAGCTGTTCTGACATCTGAAGAAGATGGGCCCAAAGAAAGGTGGCCGTAGCTCCTCTAGCAAAAAAGTTGCCAGTGCCACTGCCAGTAAAAAGGAGCAGAAGAAGCAAGTGGCGCCACTTACCAAGGAGACTGGTGTGCCCACAGACACTTTTTTGCGAGAAAAAAAAACTACGCCTGCAGCAGCAGCGGTGTCCGCTGGGGACCAAGCTGGGAGCAGCACCTCCGCTTCATTGGGCTCAGTGCCACCATGCCGAGTTAGGTCCGAGGCCATGAGTGCTGCAGAGGCATCCACCTTAATTGCTCAATCACCATCGACCAGTGATGTTGGCTCACCGCAAGAAGGTAGCATCCAATCAACGCAGGGTGTAACTCATCTGACGAGTTTTCATTAACCACAGCTGCAACGACAACCACAGGTGCAACTAGTACAAGCACAAGTACATGCGCAAGGAGAGGCACAAGGAGAGGTGCAAAGAGAGCCGCAAGGAGAAGTGCAAGGGAGGTGCAAGGAGAGGTGCATAGAGAGGCCCAAGGAGAGGCGCAAGGAGAGGTGCAAGGAGAGGCGCAAGGAGAGGTGCAAGGAGAGGCGCAAGGAGAGGCGCAAGGAGAGGCGCATGGAGAGGTGCAAGTAGAGGCGCATGGAGAGGCGCAACCAGAGGCGCATGCAGTGGCACAACTGCCCACAATGCTTGTTCCTCCAGAAGTAGGGGCACATCAGGAAATCGAGATTCAAGCGGAGGTATCATCCGAGGAAGCCACTTCTCCTGATGATGATCCACTCTCTTCCAGATCCCCAGCAAGAAAAAGGTCAAGGAGGGCTACTACTACAAGTTTTTCTTCAAGCCCCTTTCTGATGATCTTGATTGGAACCCACCAATGCAGTCTGAGAGTGAGGCACGCCATGAGCCGTCAAAGGTAGCTAAGCCTAAAAGGAAGGTTCCCGCAAGGCTTTCACTTATGGCTGATGATGACGACCAACAAGAAGTGGTGTATTCTGCTGCTGATGAACAGTCTGATGATGACACAGTCATCACATTCATCACTCCAGCCCCAGCGGGCATGCAGCAGACAGACATTTTGACCCTATCCTGAATTGCTGCTGAGCGTGATGAGGGCAGCGTGGCACTGGTACGACCACCAATGCAGTTAACTACTACACCAACAAGACCTACAGCTTCCATAATTTCTCGTCAGAAGGGCCGGCAGGGACTTCCATCCAGCTCAACCTCCATTACCTCAAGTAGTGGTGCTGTGAGTGCACAACAGAGTCAAATTCAGCCATGCCCATCCTCCACTTCATCTGGCATTGAAAGTAGCACCTCCACCACCAGCAGACATCTCCAGTCCCCAGTTTGGGACTTCTTTAGTGTTAGCAAAAAAGCGGAAAACATGGTAGTTTGTTCGATTTCTAAAACTGTAGTTAATCGGGGTAAGCTTGGTACCAACTATGGTACCGGAGGCCAGAGAGGTCATCTCCAAAAACACCACACTATCATTTGGGAGGCACACATAAGGAAGATCCGGGAACTGGAAGCCAAAAGTACAACAAATCCAAATGTATCCATTCATATTGCATCTGATGATGACGAGGGGCTGATCATGCAGGGGGGAAGAGAAGAAGCGACAGACATTTTTTCTGGCACACCCAGTACCCCTGGCAGCAGCACTGCAGTGGTAGCGCCCACACCCTCTACCCCAGCAACATGTATGAGGCAGACTAAGAGTCTAGGAGAGACACCAATGCGAAAAAGTACATCAATGAGCCTAACTGGGTTGAAGAAGTCTGGATCATCATCATCACATATAAAAACGGTCCAGACCACCATTAAAAGCATGTTTTGGTCGGAGGCGTCATTTGAACACAACCACCCAACGGCACGTCTGTATAACGCAAAGCTGTATAAAATGCTAGCGCTGGACCTTCTCCCTTTTTCTTTCGTGGAAGGGGTGGGTTTTCTAGAATTTGTGGCAACAGTCCGCCCTAAATGGAAGGTTCCTAGCCGGTCCTGTAGCCGGTACACATGAAGATGTGCTGGAAGTGATTGGGTCAGCTTTGCAGAAGAGTGCTGTTCACACTATCCACCTGACAACAGACATGTGGACCAGTTGCCAAGCCGTGGATGACATGTGCATCACTGCACACTGGGTCTCTTTTGCAGGGGTTAGAGAAAACTTGTCTACAGGTGTTGACCATGCCACAATTTTTCAAGCGAGTCGGAAATAAGTGTGGGCGTAAAATCCGTTTCGCGGGCGAATTTGCGGATTTTCCGCGATTTCGCGATCCGCGAATCACGCGAAATCGCGGTAAAATCCCCGAATCAGCGGGGACGAATTTTCAGCCAAGCAAGGGTTACAGCAGCAGGTGCAAAATTTGAACCTAATTTCTTTGTAACCTTTTACAAAAGGGTTACAAACACATTAACTTCAACTTGGACACCTGCTGCTAATTGCTTCCCGGCGCCTCGTTATCTACTTGCAACTATTCTCTGACCCTGCTCTGACCCTTGAAGCAGGGTCAGAGAATAGTTACAAGTAGACAACGAGGCACCTGTCCAAGGAATTAAACCTCATCAGGAAGCACTTACAGATATAAAAAACAGGAAGAAGGGAGAGGATGGCAAATACACCCATTTTGAGTTGTCAGGAGGGGTTAAACTAAAAGAGACCTTTACAGCACAATTTTCATATGCATTTTGCTAAAAATAAAAAGCTGTATGTTCTGTGGGGGCAACTCAGGAATCTGGCCCTTCAGAGATCCGGCCTCTCTTTCTTTCTCTCGTTCTCTCTCTCCCTCTCTCTTTCCCTCTCTTTCTCTCTCTTTCTATCTATCTATCTATCTATCTATCTATCTATCTATCTATCTATCTATCTATCTATCTATCTCTCTCTCCCTCTCCCATAAACGACTGCATGGGTAACTTCGCTATGCAAGCGGCTCGCGAAGACGCAAAAAGCCCCGCGAACACTCAAAAAACCTCGCGAACACGCAAAAAACCCTGCGAACACGCAAAAAACAAAAATTCGTGAATTTTGCGGAGCGCGAATTCGCAAATCCGCAAATTCGCGGATCGCGAATTCACAAAATTCGCCCATGCTTAGTCAGAAACATGCAACAGTAGCCATGTTTGCCATGGAGAAATCTCATACTGCATTAAACATTTTGGATGAGTTTAAGAGTAAGGTCTCAAAATGGCTGGTGCCAAGAAGTCGCATGATTGGTTATGTTTCCACGGATAATGGCAGTAATATAGTTAAGGCCATGCATGATGGTGGCTACTGCAGAGTGCCGTGTTTGGCGCACTGCATTAACATTATTGTTCAAGATTTCTTGAAAAGAGAAAACACAGTCAGCAAGTTACTGACCACCTGCCGAAGAATCTGCACACATTTCAGCCATTCTTTTAAGGCCCGGAAGGAGATGAGGATCATTCAACGTAGCCGTGGAGTGCCAGTCAAAGGACTCATCCAGGAGGTGGCAACACGTTAGAACTCAACCTTCTACATGCTTGAACGTCTGTTTGAGCAGTACTTGGTAATCAATGAGTCTGTCAATAGCATTAACATACAGTCTGCTGCTATGAAAGACATGAGGCTAGTGCCGGAGGAATGGTACCTAGTTAAAAGCCTGACAGACATGCTTCGTCCTTTTGAGGTCTTCACCCGTGAAGTCAGCAGGGAGGACTGTAGTTTGGGCAAAGCTATCCCATTGTTGTTCATGCTAGAACAACAACTGAAGGTGGTGTCTTCAACGTTCCGAGCTAATGTTCACAAACAAGACGCATATCGGTTGGCGGAGAGCTTATTAAGCCGCCTACTTGTCAATGAAAGGCTTAAAAAAATACATTCAGAACAACATTACATTTATGCCACTATTCTGGATCCACGGTACAAAAAGGCACTGACCAGCAAAGTATTCATTCCTTTTGATGAAGAAGATGTTTCAAAGTACAAACATTGGCTAGCTGTGTCAGCCAATGGGTTCGAAAAAGAGCGGCAGGAAATTGAAGGAAACACCACAAGTACTACTGAAGCAGCAGGCCATCCGGCATCAAGGTCCACTTCTGTGGCCGAAGGCAATCACTTTTCCTCACAGCCGTTACCGACAGCAGCAACAGTACCCTCGTCATCATCAACTGCACCAGGCCCAGCCATAATATTGTCAGAAGCGGATTTGATAACTCTGCAAGGGTTTGCTCGCTCCAGTGTTGATGCAAAGGAAACACATGGTACGCAAAGTGGAGCACCACCCAGGGAGGCCTTTGAGTGGATGGTGCAGAACTATCTGGATGACCCAACAGAGGTCTACATTGATCATGACCCATTGATGTATTGGTATGGGAAAAGGCCTCACTGGCCACTGCTCAGCAGGTTGGCTGTAAATTATTTGTCTTGCCCACTCGCAAGCGTGTCTTCGGAACGAGTTTTCAGTGCTGCTGAGACCATTGTCACTTCAAAAAGGTCCCGCCTCTAGCCCAAAAATATTGAGAGGTTAACAATGATCAAGATGAATCAGCACTTCATACCACCAGATTACAAAATACGTGAATCCACGCAGGAAGAAGAGGACACCGACTTAGGTGACGGAAGCTCTTCTCTGTTAGCTGACCTAATCCATGTTCAATTCACAGAGTTTGAGGATGAGCTCTACTTCCCTGACAACTAGGCTTCAAAACCTTACTTTTTGTTTTCTTCCGTCCTTTTTGACTTTTAATTGTGTGTGCCTTTCTTTGATTTGCAACTTTTAGCACAACAAATCCATCAGCAGCACTGTCTTTGTCTTATTTTCCATATTGAAGGTGCCGCTGTCTGTATTCCTGAAGTTCACAACTCAGTCATGCTCCTCTATCCTCCTACTCCGGACTCCCCCTATCCATTTCCCTCAAGGCAGATGGCCGGATTACGCAGAATCTAAAAACTGTCGCTTCAGTCCGTACACGAGTCCCCTCAAAAGAAGTGGGACTGGAATGACTCACTATGCTGACTGCACCTTCTGAAATTGACACGAGAGGTTGCTCTGTGGCCCTTCACTTAAGAATAAGATGATGACAAGTGGAACAGGTAATGAATGATGAGATGGCATGCAGTGGGGGACAACACTGGCTGTCTGGTTCTGATGAAAGCAATTGTTGTTTGTTTGTTGTGCATGAAGTGAATCCTATCTATGTGTTCTGTTATTATTATTTAATCTTTTACACACCGAATGTAACTCAAGTGTACTCTGTTACCTTGTTTAATACAAATTGTACTTCTACTGCAGGGGCCAGCCACTACGTTGCATTTTTCAATATGGAAAATGTCCTTGGACTCAGTGTGTAGACAACATTGAGTTTGCCAATAACATACCATGATGATGATGAGTCTTGATGATTAAAGTTACATATTATCTTTATTCTTTACACAGTCACTCACTGGGATGGATGGATCATCATCATTGTCAGTTTACAGAAGAAATATGACCGTTTCGTGAGTGGTAAACAACAGGTAAACAAGTCAACAACAACCACAGCAGACCTACATGTCTGTCTAGTCTTGGTATGGGCGTGGTCGAGCCAGTGTAGTGTATGCCAGAGACCAGACAGCAGTTCATGTAAAATTGGGGCTATGTGGCTTGCTGGATAAAATTAGATATGCTGTGTCTGTCTGTGTCAAAGAGGTATGCTACATCATCAGGTTGGTTCACTCAGTGGTGCCTGCCTTGATCGTCTGCATGGCCCTGGCCTGCTGTGTGCAATTACTATCCTTGAAAAGGAGACTCAGAGTACACACTTTAGGAATGATGCCTGTATGTAATATGGTCACCTCTGAAAGTATTATTTTTGCACTACACACCGTACCTTATATTTTTTCTCAGTGCTGTTTTGATATCCCTTCCTGTTTTTCCATCAAAAATTGCAGGCCGGCTTTTACCTTATGCCATGGGAACAACATCAATCCGCAACTCCGCATCCGCCAGGCAGGCAGTGGACAGTGAGTCTGGTCACCAAGATTGATCGACGGAACGTCAAATGGAATGGAGGAGTACCACGAATAAGAGGAATGGCTGGATACATGCAACTTCCCAAATTGAACAGGACAACAACAACATACAGTTACAGTATCCTCTTCACTTCTCCTTATCTTTTAAATAACTTATTGTTGTGAACTTCTATGAGTGTGACCATCTGCTTCAAATTCATCCCTACAGCTATTTCATAACTTTCTTTGCTATTTTTAAAACTAATGTAATTTACTACTAAGTCATTCTCTCTCTGAGTGAAATTGCGTAATTGCAGCAGCCCTGTACTGTCTAATAGTTTAGTACTACTTAGTAAGTTGTAGTTAGTACTACTTTTCAGTAACCCAACCATCCATTTAGCAAACAACTTCATGCATGCACTTCCTTTATGTCCCTTAAAAGATGTATGGATATCTTTGTATCCAAAGATTTGTTGTTCTTCATTTGTTGTTTGTCCATGCTGTGTTTTTTTCCTCTCTCCACAAAACTTTCCCAAAAAACCCCATTCCCATCCAATTTTCCAACCCTAACCCTCTTCCCGCGGCCTGTGTGGTTTTCATTGAGGTGTGACTAAATGACAGCAATAATTCCATACACTTGCTGGGGAGGATAAGGTGCAAGCAACTTCCTCAAATCAATTTTACGGCAGCTAGACGAATTGTAGGATATTGTAATTCTGCTTAAAAAAACACAGAGGAGTATTTTCAAATCAATTCTGAATTTCATGCCCACCATTGATTGGATCCATCATCAACATCATCCTCCTACATGTCAAGACTTGTTACGCTGCTGTGTCACTGTTCTTGTTGTAGCCATAATCATCCCTGCACACTTTTTTTCCCATACTTATCTTCAGCCTTGCTTAGGCTACAAATATACTGTTCCTGCTAATACTCCTCTCAGGCCACTCAATGTCTCATTTTTTTCCTTTGTTTTTTATATGCTGCTATTGCTAGTGCGGCACCACTCCTACTACCACCACAACAATGGAATTTCTGTCCTGGATGGATTTCATGGGCAACCGTAATCACCATTTGCCATGCAGCCAGCGCTGTGCCTAGCTCTATTCTCAAACATGAATCACAGGTAAGATAAGCATTTTGGGGAGGTAGAATAATGGGCTAGGACTCGGAGGAGAGGATAGACTGACAGTAGTACTAGTAAAGTACTAGTAGGCCAATTGAATTCACTAAATCTGTTAGTGGCACTTTGGTAAATTTTTGGGCGTTTTAGGTAATTCATGCTGGTAAGTTTGAGGAAACCAAACGTGCAGTAACCCCCGCCCACCACCCCACAAAGTAATATGAACGCATACACTATGTTGAAGTATGTAAAATAAATAATTATATATTTACCCTAACAAAAATAAACTAGTCCAATGACCCAAACCACCCCCTCCCTAACCCCAACAAATGTCCAATTCAATGTCCCCCAAAAAGTACCTCAGAATCCCCAACTCCCAATTCCCACCCCCCCCCCAACAGTCTTTAAAAAAGGGGCAAGGGACACAGTCACTTCCGGCGGTGTCCTGTGGACAGGTGGTCCCGCAGCTGTCTACGGAGGTCCTGGAGCTGGTGCTTCTGCTTCTCCACAATGCGCTCCAGCTAGCCCACTCGGCGGTGTAGCCGGCGCAGGCGTGCCATCCAGGCTCTGGGGAGGGCAGCTGCTGGTTTTGTTGCAGCCGAGTGGCTGCGGCGGGAGGCTGTCGGACCACGGCGCCGTACTGGAGGCTGCTGGCTGGTGGACCCGGGGGCACTGGAGGAGGATGCAGCTGTTGCCGCCTCCTCCTCCTGTTCCCGAGCGCACAGCCGGCGATACTCTGCACAAATGGCCTCCAGCTTCCGGGCCCTGGCCCAAACAGCCATTTCCTTTCTGGTGAGCTTTCGTATGAAGAACGAAAGAAAAATACTGTAACCAATACTATTTAACAATAATACAAAATAATTCAAAAGAAAGTTGTCTCACAGTAACACTAGCAACTTGCAAGCACAGTATAACATTTTGGCATGTATCTTTCCGCCGTCTTTGTAGGCCTGTAACATTAGTGGGAGTTTGAGGAATTCTACTAGTAGCACTATGGACTCACTACATAGTCAGAGAGTACACCAGTCTTCTTCTTTTTTTCTAGTTTTGCGAAAGAAATTACTTGTACATGAACTCGTGGTAGCCGGCATAATGCCAGCTCAGTCAGCTTGCACCCAAGAAAAACAGACACAAGCCATGATTACGCAGACTCGCATTACTTTATGCAGTACATGCAGGGGGGGATAGGGAAGCTCTTACTTTTCTATAGGGGTGGCACTGGCCATACTCAGTTACATCAAGGGCTACTGCTCAATGTAATTTATATTTCACACTGGCCCCCCCGGGCCTTCAGTACTACAAAAGAAAAATGAAGATTATTAAGTATGAGCAAAATTTGCGAATTCGCGGTCCATGAATTTGTGCGAAATGGCAAAAAAAATCTGCGAATTTGCTGATTTTTGTGCCATTTGCACAAATATGTGACCACGTGTGCCTGTAACTTTGCCAGCACGCCAAAAGGCGCCGAGGTACCTTGAGTGAGCTGGCCATTATAGTGGGGATGGGCGGGAAGACGTTTCATACCGCTAGTGTGTGGTGGACGGGGCCAAACGGGTGGGGCTTCTATGCGAGTTCACATGCATCTTGTTTATAAAGGGTCAGAGACCGAGCAGAGCAGCAGATGAGGAGAAAGCAGCCTCCTGGTCACAGGAGCTACGCGGGGATGGCGCTCGGGAAACTCATGGATGCAAAAATACGTTTGGCACAGGACCCCAGAATCCTTCAGATGTCCAAGATAGCTCCGCTGCGCATGTTGGTACAAAGCCATTCTGATCCTGCTCAGTGGGTTCAGGCGCATGCAGCTGCTGCTGCTGGACAATGTCCCATCTCATACTAAACTCTCCGGTACAGGCATATGCTGGCGCTGGGCAGTAGGGTGCAGTGGCATGTGGGTGCTCCACGCCTGGTACATGCGCATACCGGTACCAGGGGGACACATGTTTATTGGTGCTGTGTAGCAAGTTATGACTTTACATTTTGACTGCACCAGATGGTGGTACCACCTACACGGATCAGGAGCATCCAGGCACCAGACTTCATGGTGCAAGAGCATAATGGTGCTGTGCGGTACGGGTATATATGTACTGGGGGCAGGGGGGCACTTAGCACAATGTGTGCTCACACCCAGAGGGCTCCAAAGCAATTGAGCACAAATTATTTTCACACTGAGAGGGCTCCAGGGCAGTTCAGCAGCACGGAGGCTCACACCCACTGGGCCCCGGGACAGTTCAGTAGCGCGTGGGTTCACAACCCCTGGGCAGCTCAGCAGCATGGGGGATCATACCCACAGGGCTCCCGGGCAGTTTAGCAGCGCCACCCTCTGGTTCATCATTGCCACCCTCTGGTTCATCACTGCCACCCTCTGGTTCACCACTGCCACCCTCTGGTTCATCACTGCCACCCTCTGGTTCACCACTGCCACCCTCTGGTTCATCACTGCCACCCTCTGGTTCATCACTGTCACCCTTTGGTTCATCACTGCCACCCTCTGGTTCATCACAGCACCCTCTGGTTCATCACTGTCACCCTCTGGTTCATCACTGCCACCCTCTGGTTCATCAAAGCACCCTCTGGTTCACCACTGCCACCCTCTGGTTAATCACTGCCAACCTCTGGTTCATCACTGTCACCCTCTGGTTCACTACTGCCACCCTCTGGTTCATCACTGCCACCCTCTGGTTCACCACTGCCACCCTCTGTTTCATCTCTGTCACCCTCTGGTTCATCACTGCCACCCTCTGGTTCACCACTGCCACCCTCTGGTTCATCACTGTCACCCTCTGGTTCATCACTGCCACCCTCTGGTTCATCACAGCACCCTCTGGTTCACCACTGCCACCCTCTGGTTCATCACTGCTACCCTCTGGTTCACCACTGCCACCCTCTGGATCATCACTGTCACCCTCTGGTTCATCACTGCCACCCTCTGGTTCACCACTGCCACCCTCTGGTTCATCACTGTCACCCTCTGGTTCATCACTGCCAACCTCTGGTTCATCACTGCCACCCTCTGGTTCATCACTGCCACCCTCTGGTTCATCACAGTGCCCTCTGGTTCACCACTACCACCCTCTAGTTCACCACTGCCACCCTCTGGTTCATCACAGTACCCTCTGGTTCACAACTGCACCTTCTGGTTCCTCACAGCACCCTCTGGTTCACCACTGTAGATTATGGGGAGAAAGCACACCTGCCCAGCCTCAACCGGGGGCTGGTTAATGTGTTACTGAATTTGAGCTTCAAGTCCGGCACCTTTTTCCTTATCTGTAAGTGCTTCCTGTTGTGGTTTAATTTTTGTGACAGCCTGGAGCATTGTGCCATACTTGTAACTATTCTCTGACCCTGCTTCGAGGGTCAAAGCAGGGTCAGAGAATAGTTGCAAGTAGGCAACAACTCTGGAGGCGCTGCTCAGGAAGCACTTACAGGGTTACAGCAGGTGCCTAAGTTGAAGTTAATTTCTTTCTAACCATTTTGTAAATGGTTCCAAAGAAATTAGCTTCAGCTTGGGCACCTGCTGTAACCCTGTAAGTGCTTCAAGTACTTCAGTTTTTGAAAATCCGTCCTGCACACGATTTCACAGATTTTTCTGCAATTTCGCGAGATTCCCGGACTGCGAAATTGCAGAAAATCCGCAAATTCCGCTAACGGAACAGATTTTACGCCCATGCTTAGCCAAAAGCCACTCTCAAGGGTTTGTGTGCCCACAAAAAAACTGTGGCCTCTTGGCAGCCAAAGAGTTGAACCAAGCCTGCAAAATATGGAAAGGATAATTATGAAGAACTTAAAGTAGTCTGAGAAGGATCATGATTTTAAAAAGATATATTTTACCCAAAAGAATTAGGGGGAGCGTATCTCAACGAGTCATGTCCTTTTGGGCCTGAAAATATGTATTCTGAGACTCAGAAAGCTCAGGCATTGTAGGGGGATACTGGAGTGCCAAATTTAATCTTGGTGGTCTAGGCATCAGGAGAGGCTTGTCCAAATAAACCCTCAGGCCAGAGGCCACTACAAAGATGTTTAAGATAAGAATTAAATGAGGCCCATCTCGGTAGTTCAAGAAAGGAACAGCAACACATCATCTGCGTATAGGGCTATCCGGTCCTCCGTCACCAAGCCCCAGTCAAAACGCTAGACCTGCATATCGCATAGGAACCAGACCGCCAACGGTTCGATAGCCAACTCGAAAAAGAAGGGAGAGGGGGGACAGCTGTGTCTGGTGCCCCACCTGATGGGAAACCTTGGACCAAAACCCTGTTGATTCACACTCGAGCCTGCGTGGTAGCAGAAAGGACCTTGGCATAAGCCCTGTATCTGGACCCACCCCCCATCCTGGTAGGGGTTTCATCCTCGAATGATCACTTTACAGTATTGAATACCTTTTTGAAATATATCAGCAGAAGGGCTGCTAAAACCCGAGGGATTTAATATGGGCTAATGCTAGGTGCGCCCTCTGGATGCAGTGTCTTGTGTTGCAGCGCGGAATAAACCTGCATTGGTCCGGTTAGGACCAACTGAGGTATTACCTGCATGAGGTTGTTGATTAGAAGCTTTGCAGAGTTTAATCTCCATATTAATGAGGGAAATGTGTTGGCTTGAACCACACTGGCTCAGCGGGTGACCAAGCTTGGGTAGGATGACCAGAGTTGCCAGATCTTTGTCTTGCGGGAAGTGGCCCTTAGTACTCGCCTTTGCAAATAAGTCCAGAAGGGGGGGAAGATGTCAGGTCAGAGTTTCTGATAGTATTCCACTGGGTAACCAACCGGGCCCAGTGTTTACCCAGATTTTAAATCTGCTAATGTTTCACCAACCTCCTCAAGCATGAGTGCCTGTTCTAAGGCAACTCTTCCCGCTGCATTCAGCCCAGACAGTGGGAGGTCTGTGACTAAAGGGCCGGTATATTTACGTTCTGGGCATGCCTGGTCCCCATAAAGCATTTCATAGTATTGAGTGAAGACAGATGCAATTCCCTTCAAGTCCTCCACTACCTGTCCTGCTCCATCTACTATACTGGGCACCACCGTGGACTCTATCTTTCGTAGCTAGCCAGGGCCACAGTTTGTTCAATTTGTCCCCCCATTCTTACACCCTCCGTGTGGAGGCCATCCAACATTTGCAGGCTTCCTCGATGCATAACTAACACAAGGATGGCCTATCAATTGCCAACTGGCTTTTCAACAGAGCTGTCTGTTTACTTGGCTTCACCCATCCCGGTAACAATATGGAGGGCTCTAAATCAGGATTGCTTTTACGGTCCATTCCCCTGGTATAGGTGTGGGTGGTACCCCTCATTGAGGTCTTGCATGCCCTGCACAGTATCCCTGCTGATTCCACAGTACCCTTTTTCACTGGTCAAGGAACACTTTCAGTTTAAAAAAAAAATGTTTTTATTGGTATTTACAGATTACACAGTACAAATAATGACAGACATATAATTGCACTGCTTGGATACATTTGCGTAAATGTTTCAAAACAAAAGGAACATGTAACATATAATAAGACATATAACATGGGTCCCAAGGCGTCTGTTGTTCGTGGTGGGTGTGGACAGAAACTGCAGGTCTGTTTTGTGGGTAAGCTGCTCTTGAACTCCTTGTGATCTAGTATTGGTGTGCAGACCTTTGTGCTTATGGTGGTTTGAAGTTGTGCATGTGTTTGTCAAGTTTGGACCACATCTCTCTGCCTCGGTGCCTGCCAGGCGTGTTTCTGAGGGTGGTCGTGTCGGCCCCTCTAAGGAAGATCACCCAATTGAGCCAGCTTTTGAATGTGGCCTTGGAGGTGTCCTTCCAGTTTGTCCGAATTGTTTTTGTAGCCGACGTGAGGAGTAAGTCTAGTAGGTTTTTATCTTCTTGGGTCACCATTTCCTGTGATATCTGTGCTGTGACTATTGTGGTGAATGAATCCTTGAGGGTGCAGCTAAGCATTTTGTTGGTGAATTCTAGTACTTGTTTCCAGAACTTTTTGACCTTGGGGCAGCTGAAGATGAGGTGTTCTAGGTCTCCTTTATCTGATCCGCCATTCCAGCAGGTGTCATTGTCAGTTATACCCACTGATGCCAGGCGTGCTGGCGTCCAGTACGCTCTGTCGAGTATCCAGAGTTTTGTTTGTGCGAGCACTGGAGAAATCATGTTCTTGGATGGGGACTCCCAGAGCTTCTGTTTTTCCTGTGCGGTTAGTTTGGTCTCCATTGAGCTTTCCCAGTGGGCCATCTTCTTGTCATTGAGCTTAGACGTGATCGGACGGAGTATTTTGTACAACAGTGAGACTTGATGGCCTGCCTTATTTATGTTCTCCATGAGCTGGAAAATTGAGGGGGTTTGTCTGTGTAGCTTGGTTTTTGTCCAGGCTGTTTTTATGGCTAGGAAGTTGTAGAGTTCTATGTCTGGTAGGTTGTGTTCTCTTTGGAGGTTGTTGAAGGTCTTTGGCGTTCCGTCGTGTTCTAGCTGTATTGAGAAATGTATCCCTTTTGCTTTTCATGTGCCCATGTCTAAGGGTTTGCCTTTGTATTTTATCTTGTTGTTCTCCCATAGTGTCTCCCACTTTGAGTTTTTGATGCTGGTCTCTAGGATGCGGTCTAGCTTCAGCAGTGCTTGTTTTGTGAGTTTTAGGATCGGATTGTTGTTGAGTGATTTTTTGTTGTCCGTGAGTAGTGACAGTTGGATGGTGTCGTTTAGCATTGCTTTTTCTATGGCGAGCCATGTGGGTGTGTACATTTGTTTCGGTAGTAGCCAGTGGATTCCTTGTCTGGCTATGAATGCCAAAGTTTTCGGGTCCGCCAGATTGAGTCTGCCTAGTTTTTTCCCCAGTCTCAGCTTGAGGAGCCATATCCTCGCTTTCTTTCCTTGCCATATGAATTTGTTGATCATTTGGTCTAGCTTTTTGTGGAAGTCTTTTGTCATGGGCATGGGTAGCATGTTCACTAGATAGTTGATTATAGGTGTTATCATCATCTTGATAGTGTCTACGCGGCCCCACCATGTGATGAAGTTGGGAGACCATGATTCTAGTAGGTCTTTTACCTTTTTTAGAGTGTTAGACCCGTTCAGTTCTAGGGTTCCTCTGAGGCTTCTTTTGAAGTGGATACCTAGGTATTTGATGGCCTTTGGCTGCCACGCAAGCCCTAAGTTCCCTATGTCTCCTTTGGTTGTGTGGACGTTTAGTGGCATGCAGTCTGATTTTTCCTTGTTGAGTTTGTTGCCTGAGTGTTTGGCATATGTGTCTATGGTGTTCATGAGCGCTGGTAATGACTCGCATGGGTTGTCTGTAAGGATTAAGAGGTCGTCTGCGTAGGTTGCGATTTTGGCTGTTGTGTTATTTATTGTTACTCCTGTGATGTTTCTGTTTGCTAGCGTGTCCACGATCAGGGGTTCCAGAGCTAGCAGGAATAGTAGGGGCGAAAGTGGGCATCCCTGCCTTGTGCCTCTTTCTAGTGTGAATGGAGTCGAGGAACCTCCGTTTATGGCGATTTTTGCAGTTGGATTTTTATAAAGTGCCATGACTTTCTTCTTATATTCATTCCCTATGTTGTATTCTTGCATAAATTTTTCCAGGAAGTGCCAGGAGACTCTGTTGAACGCTTTTTCGGCGTCTAGCGTGATGGCGACGGCTGGGTTGGGTGAGTTAGAGCAGTGTTCGATCACTTGGCAGAGGAGTCTGGTATTGTCATGTGGCATACGCGTTTTCATAAATACTTTGATTCCTATAATAGAGGACCTGGAAGCTCTATTTCCAAATGATTTGCGGCTGATAATGGGAGACTTCAACTGCAACCTAATGAACCTGGACCCAACCCAAGCCTTCCAAATAGCTCCAGGAAATGAAGAGTGGGCAATTCCGGAGATAAAGTCTCAATACCAACGGAAGGAAGTTAGCGGAATGAAGCTTGCAACAAAATTAAACCAATCTGGACTGCGTGCTCTTAATGGAAGGTTTCCCACCGACAATCCTGCTGCGTATACTCATATATCCCCATTCCGCATGGCTACTCTAGATTACATCTGGATATCTCTTCTCGCCTTCCATTTGGTGCGCCACTTCTCGGTAACGCCTTCTATAGACAGTGACCATGCAATCCTAGAATGTAACATCGCCCTCTGGCCTCAACATCGCCCAACAATTCCCCTGATTGGACGGGAATCAAATCTTCAGAAGGTAAAAAAACTGAGATGGTCTGAGGAGAATTGTGAAGTCCTTGAAGCAGAGATTGATAATCTTCTTTTTGAACACTGTCATGATGGGGCTGACTATTCGGCAGGTCTCTCCTGGGAAACAAGACTGAGTAAATTCAGAGATCAGTTGGCATTAAAAATAACAAGTAGCCCTCTGCAGGTGCTACCGGCCTCGTCTAAATTTCTGGAGCAAAAACAAGCTGTAATTCTCTCAAAGAGTAAACTAAATAAGTTGCAACGAGCCCATACGTACAGCGAAAGCCAATACAAATCCCTGAGGAGCAATATATCAGCGGCTAGAAAAGTCTACAGGAAGGCCAGATTCGCCTTATTAAGACAGGAAGAAGAGCTTCACTGGGCGGCAGCATTCGAGATAATTAAAACCAAGGACCAAAGGAAATTTTGGAACTGGGTGAATGAGGCATCCAAAGCTGCCAAACCTCCGACTGCAACTAATATCTCCCCCGCTGATTGGGAGAAGTATGTCAAAGAGCTGTATACAACATCGGGCGTCCCAATTGGCAGTAGGGGCGTTCAACTAACACCAGATCAGCAAGTCGAGGAGGAAGACATGTCCTGTCCTATCAAGATAGCCACAGAAGAAATAGCTGCGGTAATAAGGAAAATGCGCTCTGGTGGTGCTCCAGGCCCCAATGGAATTCCAACTCAGGTCTTTAAAGCAGCTGCACAAAAATGGGCTTTGCTGCTGACTCCGCTATTTGAAGATGCAATACTGGGACGCACCATCCCACATACGTGGCAAGGATCACTTTTAGTACCTTTCCATAAAAAAGGTTCGCGCTCCGATCCCGATAACTATCGGATGATTGCTCTACTCGATGTGGACGGGAAAGCCTACGCAAGCATATTGTTGAAAGAACTTACAAAATGGGTGGAATCAAAAAATCTAATCCCCTTCACCCAAACTGGCTTCCGAAAAGGCTGCCACATCGAAGACAATCTGATTTCGATAGTCCACCTGATGGAGACTTCCATAGCTGCAAAAGGCAAATCCCTGTACATGGGATTTATTGATTTCCGCAAAGCATTCGACAGTGTTAGCCGTCCCAAACTATGGGAAAAACTGTCAAAATGGGGAATCCCGTGGGCTCTACTAAATGCGCTAATAGCCCTTCATACGGACACATGGGTTAAGGTCAGAGTAATATCAAAATGGACCACCTCTAATAAAATTTATACAAATAGAGGCCTTAAACAAGGGTGTACACTCGCACCATTACTTTTCAATTTGTACCTCGCTGACCTACCCGAATGGTTAACTGGATCAAGAGCCTTCCCCCCTGGAATTGGCCAAAGCAAAATCCAAATTCTGCAATATGCAGATGATACGATTCTATTAGACCAAACTCAGGTGGCCTCCAACGGCTGTTCAACTCTCTTGCCCAGTATTGTAAAAACAATATGCTCGAGATAAATGTAGGTAAAACCAAGGCGATGGCAGTCTCACCTACGAACAAAAAAAAACTCCTGTGGTTCATAGAGGGGAAACAACTGGAGACTGTGCCTACATATAAATATATAGGTGTCTGGATTGACCACAAAGGTAGATGCTCGGTGCATACAACTGAGATGCTGACAGTGGCTCGCCGTCTTGAGGGGGTCTTTATGAGAACAAAGAACGCTTTACACTCCCAGGATTTTGTTCCATTAATAAAATTGATAAATGCAAAACTTTTGCCCACAATTGCCTTTGGAGCAATCATCTTCAAGGACAAACTGAACAACTGGCTCGATAGAGCGCAATCATCATGCTATCGCCGGATCTTTCGACTTCCAAATTCGACTTCCCATGCCCAAATACGGAGAGAATTCTTTCTATCTTCCATGCGTTGGATCATGGCTGCAAGATTCGTTACATATTGCTTAAAAGCGAAGCAAGCAAATTCTCATACGCTAAAGAACTGTATATGGCTGGTCCTCAACAACCCCGCTACATCATGGAACAAATATCTAATGTTCTGCCTCAAATTGCTTGAAGCGGAGGATATATGGCTTTCTTCTCTGCCCAATGAAACGAAAGGTAATCTCCTAATCAAGCAAGCAAAAATCCTTTCAAACCAATCGGACACACAACTGGTACGTAAGCTTTCTCACGGTACCTGGGCCGCCAAATTATATGCTCCGAAAACCCTCCCATCCTACCTTGCATCAGCAATGCAACCGCATATTAAACATCAGCTAATGAGATTTCGATTTGGCCTAATCCCGTTGAAAGCATACAAGTTTGGGCAAGGATATAAGACAGGAGCCTCCTCCCAATGCCGGTTTTGTAAACAAGGAGAGGAAAACCTAATTCACATTTTGTGCATCTGCCATCTTCTGCGGCCACAAAGAACATTCTGGCTGAAACCAATCTGGCTCCTTCTAGGCATTAGGACATGCCAAGAAGCACTTGAGGAATGTATGAGGGGGGATTCGCCTCAAATGGCGACCCGCTTTGTCAAATTCATAACTGAAATTAATTCCATGACTTTTCCCTCTGTGCAAGCCTGAATTTAATTTCCTCCAAGTAACTGATTTTTGACGTTCCTTGTCTTTTTACTTTTCTTTCCCACCCATTTACTGTCTGAGCTTTTAACAGTCTTGAGTGTTTTTACTACCGTCCTTGTATATTCTTGCATATTGCAATGATTTTAAATAATTGTGCAATAAAATCATTTGAATTTTCATGTATCCTACTTGGGTATTTCCGATCAGCTGAGGTAGGAATTTGTTGAGTCTGGTGGCGAGAACTTTTGCGTAGAGTTTGCAATCAAGGTTGATTAGCGAGATCGGGCGGTAGTTTTTGGGCCATTGTGGGTCTTTACCTTCTTTCGGGATGACTATGATATCTGTCTGTGTCATTGTTTCTGTTACTGTACACTCCATTGAGCATTGATTGAAAGCTTTAGTTAGGACTGGGCTTAGAAGTTCTTTGAATTTTTTGTAGAAGGGTGCTGTGTAGCCGTCTGGTCCAGGTGCTTTGTTGTCTTTTAGTGTGTTGATGGCATTTGCTATCTCTGCTTCTTTGAAGTCTTGGCCCAGCTGTCTTGCTTCCTCGTCTAGAAGCTTGGGTAGGTTGAGTATTTTTAGGTAGTCTGTAGTACCTGCTTCATCTATATTGCTGTCCTTTGTGTAGAGTTCCTCGTAGAACTCTCTGAAGGTTTGCAATATTTCTGAGTGACTTGTGCCTGTTTTGTTCTAGTTGTTTGTGACATTTGCTATGAAGTGCAGTCTTTATTTGCGCTTGAGATACGACGCCAATATTTTCCCTGCTTTGTTTGCTTCGCACAGATTGATTTCCTTGTATTTCCTGATTCACATGCCTGCTCTCTCGCTGAGTATTGTGTTGTACTCTTATTTCTTGCTTGTTAGCGTTATAAGGAGATCTTGGTTTGTGATGTCTGCTATGTGGTTTCCTTCTAGTATTTTTATGTCCTTTTCCAGTTTGTTCAACTGTGAGTTTGCTTCTCTGTCTCTCCTGGCCTTAATTTCGATCAGGTTCCCTCTAATGGTCGCTTTCAGGGCCACCCAGAGGATTTTCGGGGTCGTTTCAATCGTGTCGTTTTGTGCTATGTAGTTTTTGATTGCGTTTTCTATTGTGTCTCTGTCTTCTTTCTTTGCTAGCGTTATATTGTTCAATCGCCATTTGCGGGTAGTTTGGTCGTTGTGTCTACCTGACATGTGAAGGCTGATGCATGAGTGGTCTGAGATCGTTCTGGCTGCTATGTCTGTGTGTTCTGTCAGGTGTGTGTGTGACTTAGAGTTGAGGATGTAGTCGATTCTGCTGTAGGTGTTGTGCGGGGTGGAGTAGAACGTATAGTCTCTGGTGTCTGGGTGTTGTAGTCTCCATGGGTCTTGTAGCTGAAGTTTGTTGCATAGGTTTTTCAGGATATTGTGGGTGGTATGTGGTCTTGTCCTGGAGTGTGTCTGTCTGTCTAGTGTATGATCTAGGACTAGCTTGAAGTCGCCTGCGACTATGTTTAGGCTGTTTGTGTTGTACTTTTCTAGTCTCCTTGTTGCCCCCTTCCAGAACTCTGTGTCATCTGTGTTCGGTGCATATATGTTGGTTACCAATATTATTTCTTGTCCTCTTTTCAATCTTTTATGTAGGAGTCTGCTGTCTTCGTCATGTTCTACTTTCTCGATTGTTATTTTTGACTTAGCCCTTACAAGGGTGATTACTCCCCTTTTTTTCCCTAATGCCGGTGAGTTGGCTGTGTGGCCTATCCAGCGCGCTTTGATCTTGTTCGTCTCTTCTTCTGATAGTTTGGTTTCCTGTAGGAGGATGATGTCACCTCTTGTTTTTGCTAGGTAGTCTAGGATCTTCTTTCTTTTCACTGGGTGGTTCAGTCCTTTAACGTTTAGTGATATGACCTTAAGGTCGGATTGCAGTGTCGCTTTATTGTTCATTGCCTTGATGTGAAGGTCGCTCTATTGATTGACACGGGGTGCTTGGAAAGAGTATGCTGTGTTCACCCTTGTTGGAAGGTCTCAGGCCATTCTCTGCTAAGTTTGGTCTTGATTTCTGTCTTTGGTAGTGCTTGGGATGTAATAAAGACTCATATGACTTACAGGACGATACTGACTGACAATACATAACACACAAACATACCATGACTGACATTTTCCCCTTCCCCCCCTGTCTTTCCCTCCCCTCCCTCCCCCTCTCCCTCCCCTCCCTCCCTCCTCCCCCGTTCTTCTTCGTTTTGGAAGCGTGCGACAGCAATGTCTTTGCTCCCGCTTTCCCGGAACTATTTTTAGGTTGGTTGTTGTCTTACTTGATAGGGAAGAAAAAAGACTATATATATGTATATTTCAAAGGATATGTTGGTTTTTGTTTACGCTCATTTCCGCCTTGCGTCTTATTCGGGAGTCTGTTCGACCATCGCTTGTTTTCCGTTTGGTGTAGTTCGTTTGGTGTCAATGCCATGTGGTTTTGAGTTCTTTTTTCTTCCGTTGAGGTAGATTCGAGTCTTGGTCTTCTTCGTGCTTAGTAATATAGCTAAGTTTCTTTGTATGAGGTAGATATGTTTGCTGGTTCATGATTGTTAGGGCTTGTCTTTCTTTGCTTGGGTAGTCGGACCCGTTGAATTGTCGTCTGCTTGTTCTGTACTTTCGTGCATCTTGCGAGCCTTTGGCAGAGTCTTATATGAGGTAGGGGTGTTGCAATGTTGAGTTTTCCTGCTATTCGGTTTCATTATCTTGTGACGCCCTTCTTTTTGATGATGTGGTCGCTAGTTCCATTTCCTGTGGTATAGGCCCTCTCATGTACCTTGGTAGTTCTGTCGGGTCGTCAAAGACTAGAGTTTTGCTATTGTTTGTTATTCTGAACCTTGTGGGTCCAACCAAGGAGTAGGTGAAGTTCTTCATTCTTAGTTCTTCTCTTTGTGCAAGGAAGCCTTTTCTTATGTCTACTGTGTTTTTGGAGTAGTCTTGCGTTAGGATGATTTTATTGCCTCGCCAAGATAGGTTTGCGGTCTTTCTCGCTACTCCAAATATGGCTTCTGTGTGGTGCGATCGCAGTGGCTTGCATATTATCGGTCTCGGTGTTTGTCTGTTGCTCTGTTTTTGCGCTGGGATTTTGTATGCTTTGTCTAGCTCGAAGGGGTTGTCAAACTTTAGATTCGTTAGCTTCGGGATGAGATCTTGCAGCATGGCCACGCAGCTGCCCGCTTTATCCTCTTCTCCTTCAGGAATACCAAGGATCCTTATGTTCCCTTTCCTTTGTCGGTCTTCGAAGTCTGACGCTTGTTTTTGTAGAACTGTTGTTGCTTTGGCAATTTGCCCTATTGTCCTGCAGGCTAATTGAGATTTGTCCTCGATGTCGCTCACTCTCTGTTCAACTGTAGATAGTCTGTTGTTGGCCATGTGTCTGCATGCCGCGAGTTCCAGTTGAACGGCTACGGTGGTCTCTTTGGTTGATTTTGCCAGGTCGAGGACATCGGCTAGTTTTTTAAGGATACTCTCTAGTGTGGCATTGATGTCCCCCTTTTGCTTGAACGGTGATTCTGGGGTGGTGTCCGCCTTTGGTTTCTTTTGTTGTTGGGGCCCTTTCCCGTCGCTCCCTGCCATGTTGCGCAGTCCTCTAGTGGTCTTCACGATCACTAACCTTTTTTCGTTGCCGCTTTTGGTCTTAAGTGCTGGGCTTTTGATTTGGTCACCTTCACTTGTTGTTTTTATTGTCTTTTTGCCCGCTGTGGCTACTAGCGTTTTGTTTGATCTTGGGTCTTTGTCCGTTTTGACTGCAGTTTCTTGAGGCTGGAGACCCTGCCCCTTGCGTCCTCTTTCTTGTTCCGCAGGTTCGGTCGTGTTCTTGGCCTACGTGTTGTTGGACCTGTTTGTGAGGGCGGTCTGTTCTTTTGATCACTTTTTTGCTTGTTGGCTTGGTTTGTGTACACCCGACAGATTCATCCGATCGAAAGTTCTGAATAGGGCTATTGCAGTCTTGCTTGTGGTGCAGTTTGCGTCTGACCCCCTGTGTGAGCCTCGGTGGGTTTTCCTTTTTTTGCTCTACTCAAGATGGCCGCCGACCATATATCTTATGTCCGCTGTCAATGTGGTTGCTGTCGTTCTGCACAAGGCTGTTGGTCCCCTGACTTTAGTGCGATGTCTGGCTGTGTGTCAGCCGGTTTCTGCGTTATCTACTCGTGCTTGTGGCTGTTTCTCCGTGGTTTCCTTGATGTTGCTATTTTGCCCCACCTAAGATGGCCGCCTTCTGAATATTCTATTTCCGCTTCCTTGATGTTATTGTTCTGCCCAACTTAAGATGGCCGACTATTTTCTCTGTGGCTGGCTCGTTGTCTCTCTCTTTGTGGTGTCGATCGGTCTGCACCCGGCTGTTGCTCTCCTGACTTTGGCGCGGTATCTGTCTGAGAGACTGCAGGGATTTGCTTTTTGTGTGCTGGTTTCTTGTGCGTGTTGCTGTTTCTCTGTGGCTGCCTCGATGTTGTTTTTTTGCCCAACTTAAGATGGCCGCCGCCTGGGTATTTTATTTCCGCTCTCCTTGTGGTTACAGTCGTTCTGCGCAATTGATCTACTGACTTTAGCGCATTTTCTGTCAGTGTGTCAGCAGGTATTTGCGTTGTGTGTGTTGGTTTCTTGTGCGTAGGACTGTTCTCCCTGTGGCTGCCTCGATGTTGCTGTTTTGCCCAACTTAAGATGGGCGCTGTTTGCAGATATTGTGCGCGCTTTCTTTGTTTTAGCGAGCGGTCTTGGATCGGTCCTGGTGCAGTACTTGTCTAAGTGCCTGCGAGGACTCCCTTTGTGGTCTCTTCCAGTGTAAGTTTTGCGCTCAACTCTTATTGCCGACTTGCTGACTGCACTCTGCTTTCTAAGATGAACGCCACCTGTGTTACTTGCTTTCGTTGCTGTTCGATGTTTTAGTGCGAACGTCTGCTTACGGTAGCTTCACCCTTTGTTACAGACCGTTGGGGGGCCAGTGGTGGTTATGTCTGCTTGCAGGGCTGTTCGTAGCACTAACCTTGTGATTAGTACGCTATCTACCAGCTGGTCTTTGGCGTCTCCCCGCTGCCCTCGTTAGCTTCTCATGTCCCCCATCTTCCTGGATTCAGTATCCCTCGTTTCGTTATTTTCTTTTGGATGTTGCTTCCTTTAGGGTGGTCCGTTTAGTGCGGGCTCTTAACCGTTCTGTGCCCGACGGTTTCCAGCAGCGTTACCTATGTATTAGCGTCTTCAGCGTTTCAATCTAAGCACTTATTTTCTTGGCTATGTCCCGGGGTGCTGAGGAGCTTCGGACTTACTCGCCTCCTCTCATTGCTGTCCAAGCCACGCCCCCCGGAAAACTTTCAGTTTGTCAGATAAATACTCAGAAAAATGCTTGTCAGTCTGCAGCCAAGAATTAAGTCGCCACACTGGGTGATCCCCAGAAACTGGGGACCCAAAGTTATTTACTCCCGGAGCATGGTCTGATATCCCTTGGGGGAGGATTTGTGACTCTGTGCTCTGTTACAGGTCCAATTCCGGGAGGAACAGGTATTTAATGCAGGACAGCAACCCCTGCACTGCGGATGCGTGAGTACATTCATGTCTCTCAGGCTTCCAGATGTGCCAGTAGTCACTAAGTCCCACACCAACTGACCATTCCAACTTGTCTCTTCCCTGCCTCGGTGGCCCACTCATGGGTCCGTAACAATCCAGTGTGTCTATGACATCTTTAAAGTCTCCCCCCAATATTGTTATCCCATTAGGCAGGGCGTTTATTACCTCCCTACGGGTCATCAGTGTAGAGTGGTTAGTGGCCGGTGGAACGTATACACCAACTACGTTATAATGCGTACCTTCCATAGAGCCCTCAAGGATCACATATCTGCCATGAACATCCCTTGCTACTACCAGGGGCTGTGTCCTATGTAAAATTATAGCCACCCCCATGAGCCTCTGGAGTATCTCACATGATAAACTCTGTTGTAGACCATGAGGGCCAGGAATGGAAGGTTATGTCCCTGTAAATGAGTCTCTTGGAGTAACAAGATTGTCGGATTATGTCCATGTGCAAATTGCAGTACGGTTCCCCTCTTAATCCGATATTCTAGCCCATTAACATTCCATTTCATTACCAAGTGTGTCCCCATAGTGGTGTTAGTGGATTTGCATGATGTGTCCCATGCGTGGTGTCTGCCCCTCTCAACGGGGAGGTCTCTGCAAGGCCCTTGAAGGCATTGATGAAGAGTGAGACATGTGGGCAAGTGATCGCTGCACCCAGTGTTATTGAGCAACAAAACATGTCAAACAGTCAAAGAGATCTCAAAAGAAGAGCAAAACCCCTACCCCCTAATTTCCCTCTTCCTACACTTCCCACCCTTAGCAAGCATCTGTCGCCAGAGCCCAATATAAACTCAGAACTAACATGGGTTTGATGTACTTAGGTGGTCTAGATGATTCAGACAGAAGTTCATAAGTGCGTGTCAGTCATTTTGGCTGTCCAGGAGGCCCACCGCCCCTTGCATTGCTTTTTAAATCCCATAATGGATTTTGCGTCTTGGCTGTGCCAAAAAAGTGTTGAAACCCGACACAAATCTTAATAAATCTTGGCCTTAGTATAGCACGTTCCTTAGTCTAGTTCAAATAAAAATGGTGTATTGACCTTCACAATCTGAGACCTAAATCCTTCTATATGTGGCGTTTTTCACACATTTCAGCAATTGCGATTCAAAGTAATTTAACAAAATAGCCAGTTCTGGTTATCGCAAAGTATCCTGGCTCTCTTATACCACAGGAACCCCTATAGGTCCAACACATGATGTTGCAATACCGTACCATGCCATCATCCCCCCCACCTGGGCTCACGCTCCATATTTTATTCCTGTTTAAATCATTTTTTAGGTTGAGCCTACAGCAGCGCATGCGCTGTTGCTCGACTTTTAGTAAGTGGGTGTTAGAACTGGGGGTCTCTAGTTGGCAGAAGTAAGTGCCACTGTCCTAATAGAGACCCTTGGTTCTAGTCAGGGTAAGAAGGATACATTCTTTAGATAACCCGTGCTCAGCCTCTTGGTAGCTTGGCACGAGCAGTCAGGCTTATAAAAGGCAATATGTAAAGTATTTTTACCAACACTCACAGTAACACAGTGAAAACACCACAAACTGACTCCACAACAGTTTAGAAAAATAAAGCTGTTTAATCTAAACTACACAAGACCAAAACGACAAAAAGCCAACATACACAGTTCAAGAGTATGGTTTCAAAAGGGTTCTTATGGTTCAGTTAAAATAATCTGCAGTTGTGTCACGTTTTAGCCAACAGTACCTTTAGATGCGACAAAAGTTCACAGTGAAATCTGAAGCGGTGAAAAGCAAGCGATGCGTCACTCCTGAGACCCTGGGGAGGCAATGCGACAACCCCGATGGACGCAGCTGGTGTGTTGCGATGACTCCGGACTGTATGGGGAGGGATGCAATACCTTGCGTGGATTCCAGTCTGCAGGCTTTGGTGGAAACGGCTCGCAAAAGGTAGGATGTGACGATCTTTGGGACGGCGACGATCTCAGGTGCGGCAGCGATGCACGGCGCAGCGTCGATCTTCTCCTCTCGCGGCCCCTCGATGCGATGGCTCTGCGACGACTCTCACAGTGACGTGATGCGGTCCGCAAGCAGGCGGTGCGACGATTTCACCCAGTGACAACAGGCTCTGTGACGATGTTCGCAGCAATGGTACTTTTCCCGCACCGGAGCGATGAGTTCGCAAGCGAAAGATGCGTCGGCTCTTGCAGTGGCAACAGGCGCTGCGACGATCTCGATCTTCGTGGCAGCAGAAATTTCCTCACACTGACGGGGATGCGCTCCGCAAGCGAGTGATGCGTGAAACTTTGCAGGAAGTCTTAAGTATCTTGATTTCCAGCTTTCCAAACACAGGTACAACTTTCAGAGGCACCAGAACTGTCCGAACCACTCTGGGAAGGACAGAACTCTCTCAGTTGAGTTCAGGGAAGCTGGGGTGAAGTCCTTTTGTTCTTGGGACTTCTTAATAGGGAGTCTAGGGTCCTATACCTATACCCCTAAAACTCTTTATTCCCTTTGTGCAGGAGGGCTCTGAGCCCGATCTGAACCAGTTCTCGGTCTTCCTTAAGCACTTTGTTTTCCTGGCCTCTCCTTTCCTTTCAGAGAGAGGAGCAGGGGCATCAGCCGCCCAGCAAGAGGGTGGAGCCAGCATTGCGGAAGGCAGGCACAGCCCTATTCAGGCCTAGATACTACCCCTTCCACCACTCTAGATGCAGATGGAGCTATTCAGCCAGGGATGGCAAACTCAGCCTCTGGGAGCCACCCAGCCCCTGCCACTCACAAACCAGACAGTCAATTCACAAACAGGCCAAGGCACGCAGAAAGGTCAGACAAGAGAACAGCAACTTTTCTAAAAGTGCTGTTCTCAAACACAGGATTCAAAAACCACCTTTGCTAAAAGATGTGTTATTAAATTCTGAGTTCAGGGATACTAGACGTTTACGTCCTATCTTGCTCCTATGGGAAGATATGCAGGTAGCCACTGTAGCCAGCATTCCCCATGATAGCCTATGGGCAAGATAGCCTTCCAATAGTGAAAAACGAAAATGGCTGCAATTCACTACCAGAGGATGTCACCTGCACTAGTACATGCTCTACCTTTCACATACACTGCACCCTGCCCAAGGGTATACCTTGGGCCTTCCATAGGGGTGACCAATGTGTATAGAAAGGGAAGAGTTAGGCCTGGTCAGTGGGGACACTAGCCAGGTAGACATGGCAGTTCACAGCCTGCACACAGGCACTGCAGTGGCAGGCCTGAGACACCATTTTAGGGCTACTCATGTGGGTAGCACAATCAGTGTTGCAGGCCCACTAGTAGCATTTGTATCACCAGCCCTGGCAAACTTGGTGCACTTTACTAGGGACAGGGCCGGCTCTAGGCTCATGGTGGCCCTGTGCAGGGAGCGTAGGTGGGGGCCCCAGAAGAGGGGGTCTGGACGGGGCCGCCCCCAGTGCCGCGCAGCCCCCTGCACTGCAGGCAGCATTTACAAGCAGGTGCTCTTGCCTTGCTCTTTACACGGGGGCTGCGCGGCACTGGGGGCTGCCTTTATAATTTATTTGAGGACACTGACTGCAGTCACTGACAGTGAGTGTCCCAAATAAATTATAAAGGCCCATAGCTGCCAAGGTTTCAGATTGCTTATGTGTGACATTTTCGTAATTTGAGTGTAATTATGAGTGACATTCAACAACTACGAGTGACACTTTCTCGCGAGCAAAAATCAAACAATTAGGATGAGGGAAACATATATATATATATGATCCTACTTACCCCGTTGCCAGACACATACATGAGTGCCACAATGGGAACGCCAAAAACATCCAGTACTTTGTACTGGATAGTATCCCAAAAAACATAAGAGGAGGAAACCGTCCCCTAGCCTTACGCCGCTTGGAGTCAAGGTATATTATACTCCTCAACTCCAAGATCCCATTCGGTCTGAATGCGGACGAGGCCCTTAGTGTTCACCTATAACCAGGTTTATTAAACACATCTACGGAGTTTTCCTCTTTCCCAAGCACCATTCGCTTAACATCTGCAGTTCACCTACACCACACTTCACGGGTTACTTATGGGCACAACGTAGGCACAAGTGTAATGTAATTGACGAGTAAGCGCTCAACACTCAATCACTATTTTTACACTTCACTGTTTTTTACACTTCATGGTTTTCTTAGCTGGTTGCTTCATGCACCCCCATGCATCCACTCTACTTAGAGAGACATTTGCCCCATATTGTTCCTTTTTAGGCATACGCGCCAACGCAACACTTAGCCCCATTCCTCAATGTGGGACATTGAAACACACCAACATTACTGACTACATAGCAGGTCAGGCCAACACGTCCAACCCATACCTTTATTGTTCATCAAAATCAGTGCCCCAATGATGATCGCTTCACTAGTCAGGCCCACTCGGGCAGCACGACATAAGTCTCTGACACGCTAAACATCATGATCATCACTGGGAGGCTAATGGATGTACATGTACAAAAACATCCAAAATGCGCGCGTAGCTGACAGCGTTTTATATTTCTGCTAAGTGATTTATTCAGCTATATTATCAAGCGCACACAGACACTTCTGAAACATTTGGGGAAACAGGCGCCCAAACCGCACAAACAGTCAGGCCCACTCGGGCAACATAACAGAACAGTCGGACATGCAAAAACATGCTTGAGTCTGAGACGCTTTCACTACAAGTCACAGCAGCATTCCCAACGCGCGCTCAAACAATAGCGGTAATTCGTAATTGTAACGCTTTTGCCGCTTACCTGGTTGATGAGCAGGACGCATACATGTTGACATGTTGGGAGTAACCACACGAGTGAAACACAGGCAAACCATGGGGCCTACCAAATCGGGTCCTTTTATTAGGAACATTTATGGCAAGCACTTGGGAAATCAGTAGCAATTTATGCTAATGAATACATGAGACTGTCTCTTTTTTTCTTTTTGTCTTTCTCATAAGAGAATCACCTGTAATGTTATGTACCTGAATTGTTAGCTGTGAAATTTAACATGCTACATTACTTATAGGTTGTCAATATTATTTTCCAAACACTATAGGGTGATTTAAGACTTTAGATCATGTTTTACTTAATAATTTGCCTTAAGTGTAAATGTGTCACATGTCTAAACACTGAAAAAAGACCTTCCCAACATGCAGGTGAGCCTCATTGTAACCATGGCAACATCTGGTTTGAGCCTGTATGTTAATTGATAGACATGCCCAGAACTCATTTCATGTATATAAGTAGATTTGAAAAGTTAATGCAGATGTAGTGAACAAGGCGGCAACGCCGAAACGCGTCTAAGCAGATACTGATCGAATAAATCGAGTTTGGATTCAGATTCATGGTGTCAGCGCTTTCTTCAAAATTTACAAGTCTGGTATTATTGGATATATATATATATATATATATATATATATATATATATATATATATATATATATATATATATATATATAAATGGAAGGGCACTATCTGACAAAAAACACAGACTGCGTAGCTGCCACATTTTAAGAGTGCTTATGTGTGACATTTTCAAGGTTTTAGGGTACCTATGAAGGGCATTCAGCTACTAAATGTATGACACTGAGTGACACTTTTTTTGCAAGCAAAATCAACAAATTTAGTACATGGAAACAGATAAACATAACAAATTACATTAATTTGAGCAAGGATAAGCTTTGAAAATAACTTGAAACTGCTGCAAAACACCTAATCACACTGTAAAACGATTGTATACCCACAATCTACTCTAGTGATTTCGGGAAACATCATTTTCAACGAAGGCTTTTCTACGCGTGACGTTTACTACGAGGCACTTACCTCGCAAACGTCTTTTCCACGCGTATGCCTTCAACGCCAGTCTTTGCCACGCATATACGTTCTGGCTAGGGGGTTGGCGGGGGTCGGCTGGGGGAGGGGCTGGGGGGGCTGGGGGGGTCTCCCCCCCAAAAATAAACAAAGGAGCGGGTTAATTAAATAAAAAAAAACGCACTTCAGGACCAACGAGGTAAAAGGAAAGTGCCTCCCCCAAAGACGTGCCGTTACGTCAAAATAGCAGTCCTTTTTTAATTTTGGCAGACGTGTTTTGACGCTTGTTTCGATGGTGGATGGAAGTACGGGCTGCTGGTGAAAGACAGGAAGGTGTCAGGTAAGAAAAAAATCTTTATTATTTGTGTTTAATGGAAGTTAAAATGCGTGGTGTAATCGATCGTTGCAAATTCCAGCGTGGTAAAGCCACTTGCGAACTAAAATTCGCGTGGTATTGCCATGCGTGGAACTTGTATTCGTGGTAACATCATATATTCAGTGATTTCACACTTGTGATCATTGTTGATTCTTGCAGAGCCACAGAAATTGTATTTGCCAGTGTAAAATTGCTAGATCAGGTTTGGCCACGGAGCACCTTATTGCACTTTGTTAAGCAATCCAACTCCTTTTCTGTTTGTAATCTGAACCTTATTGCATGCTCTGTTCCTAAACACAAACATCACTGATTCTAGCGCTTGCCCCGTAGTGTAACAGGCCACTTACCAGCGGGAAAATCCTGCCTAGGGCTGTAGTGTCTAAGCTGCAATGTGAAACTCACTGCTGACAGCTGCTCTGCTCAGAGCTGCTCACAGACAGTGCTATGCTCGAGTCCTCGTTCTAATTTTCTCTCCTACTTTTCACGTGGTCACATTCATTCCGTCGACCGCATTAAATGTACTGGTGGCAGGATTGAGAAAAGATGAGCCATAAAACAATTTCAGTCAGCCATCTTATGAGGGGGAAGTAAACCAACTGACGAGGACCCTGCTGCAGTTAAATGGCTTCCTAAATGTTCTCTGCACGGTTTCATAGTCGGGTTTCTTCATGGCACGCAGTAAACGGTTGCTCAATTCATATGCAGCTGAAAAATACAGCAACCTGAGAACCCGGCTACAAATGTTGGGTGCATAACAACCAGCAGTGCCTTCCTTCGCCCTGACAATTCAAGATGAATATTATATTCAGGGCATTACGGCCAGAGGTGGAATTAGGGGCCCTGGATCGCGTCTGAAAATCCTGTGATGTTGGGCTAATCACATAATCTCCCATGTGCCTTAACAAATAATCGTGACTTTGTAAAAGACGCGTGCTCCGCTATTTACACTGCAAAAAAAGTATACATTTGGTATTGTGTCTAAGAGGTGTTCTCTGTGCATTATTAATGTACATTGAACATGTAAATCCCACCTCAGAAGAAAACCTTAGGCCTGAATTGGAATAAGAATTTGCTTGGCCCCCATATCTACTGCGGTTATTCAGTGGGTCTGCTATTTATACCTTTTTCGTGGGCCACGACAGCAAATGAAAGTAAATGCTAAAGTATATTTTCATTTCACTCACGTTGCCCAATTGAGATGCGAGTCGTCCAGGTCACTGACTCCTTCCTCTGTGTCCCTCGGCCGTGGCAAGAATTGAATTTGCCAGGGTGCAGCAGCTGACAGCACACTTCACCCGGGCCAGGCTGGCTAGGGGCCGGTGCGAGCTGCAGCAGGAAGCTACGAGAGCCACTAATGGTTCACGGGTGGTGAGGCAAATTCAGCAACCAGCCTGAGCCGTCGGCAATAAACTGAACTCCCCGCTCAATAACAAGACAGGATGTGACGACGGTCACCTCCACCGTGGTGCTGGCACGGTATGTACTTACTAGCACATAACCTGACTGGGCCCGATAGGCTGCCGCCTGCAAAATAGTGCCGCCTGGGGCGGAACGCCCCCCTCGCCCCCCCCCCCCCCTAGCTACGTGTGTCCCGAGCACTGGAGTGTGAAAAGTGCTGGCTGGGTGGGGCCGGCAAGTGAAACTGAGTCAGTAACGCTCACGCATTGCCCGGAGGCCGCCAAATCCTGCCAGGGGGCCGCCAGTGATCCTTCCGATCCGATCCTCGTCGTGGCGGCCCCTGGGATTTGGCGGCCCTGTGCAGGTGCACAGTTTGCACATGCCTTGGGCCGGCCCTGCTAGGGACTTCTTGGTGATACAAATATGTCAATCATGGATAACCAAATATAATAATAATTTACTCAGGGAACACTTCCACTTTGACACTGATCAGCAGTGGCAAAGTGCCAAAAGCATCTAAACCAGCAAAAATGACATCCAGCACAGCCTCAAAAATACAGAAGGTAGAGGCAAAAAGACTGGGGAAACCACGCCAAAGATGCCAGGTCTAACATGTGTCCCCTCCAGCTTAAAGTGGGGAGAACTGCCCACCCTCTTGGGAGTTCTTTTCACTAAGGCAAAAGAATCTGGACAGACCATTAACGTTGCCGAGTTTGGTACCAGGGCGGTGTTCCACCATAAAGTTCATTCCCTGTAGGGAGATGGACCACCTCAACAGTTTTGGGTTCTCACCCCTCATCTGCATAAACCATCTGAGAGGCCTGTGGTCGGTCTGAATCCGGAAGTGAGTCCCAAACAAGTAGGGCCTCAGCTTCTTCAGAGCCCAGACCACAGCAAAAGCTTCCCTTTCAATTGCACCTACCTTTGCTCCCTGGGTAGTAGCCTTCTACTAATGTAAGCCACAGGTTGGTCCCAGCCCTCGTCGTTGATCTGTGGGAGTACTGCTCCCACACCATGCTCTGAAGCGTCTGCACTACAAACTCACTGGAGAAATCAGGTGCCTTGAGCACTGGTGCTGTACACATGGCAGTTTTCAGGGCATCAAAAGCAGTTTGACAGGCATCGGTCTAATTCACTCTCCTGGGCTGCTTCCTTGAAGTCAGCTCTATCAAGGGGGCAACGATGATGCCATATCCCTTGACAAACCATCGGTAATACCCGGTGAAACCTAAAAAGGCTCTCACCTCTGTCTGGGTCTTGGGGGGCTCCCCAGCCAGAATGGTATCAATCTTCGCCTGTAGGGGCGCCACCTGGCCATTCCCCACCTGGTGTCCCAAATACACCACAGATCCCTGCCCTATCTGGCACTTACTGGCCTTGATAGTGAGGCCTGCCCTTTGCAGAGCCTTCAACACTTCACAGAGGTGTTGCAAGTGTTCTGCTCACGTGGAGCTGAACACAGCAATGTCATCCAGGTATGCAGCGCTGAATTCCTCCAACACGGTCAGTACCTGGTTGACCAGTCTCTTGAATGTGGCAAGGGCGTTCTTCAACCCAAAGGGCATGACTCGGAACTGGAAGAGCCCCTCTGGCGTTGAGAACACAGACCTCTCTTTGCCCCCTCCATTAAGGCAATCTGCCAGTACCCAGAAGTTAAATCAAACGTACTGAGGTACTGGGCAGCTTCCAACCGATCCAGAAGCTCATCAGCTCTGGGGATGGGGTTTGCGTCAGTCTTGGTGACCGCATTGAGCCACAGTAGTCCACACAAAACTGGAGTTCTGGAGTGACACCGGGCACAGCAGCTATTGCCACTAAGAGCACTGGGCTAGCCCAGGGGCTGCTGGAGGGCTCAATTACCCCTAGCGCCAACATCTTGGAAACTCTTCCTTGATGCTGGCCCTGACCTTGTCAGCTACCCTGTAAAATTTCTGTTTCACAGGTAAACTATCTCCAGTGTCCACATCATGGACGCACCAATTGGTGACACCTGGGGACTGGGAGAACAGGGAGGCAAACTGACCCAACACTTGGCTACAGTCCCTCTGCTGCTCTGGGGTCAGGGTGGGCGAGAAGACCACACCATCCACTGACCCGTCTTGCTCCTTGGCTGCCAAGAGGTCAGGAAGAGGGTCACTTTCCTCTTCCATTCCAGCATCTGTAGCCAGGAGCATTGTCACTTCAGACCTCTCAAAGTGGGGTTTGAGGCTGTTCACATGCAAGACTATCAGGGGCTGCCTGGGAGTCTTAAAGTTAACCAGGTAGGTTACTTAGCTCTTGCGCTCCACCACCTCGTATGGCCCAGTCCACTTGTCTTGGAGCTCACAAGGCTCCACTGGTGCTATCACCCACACTTTCTGCCCAGGTTGACATTGGGCCAGAGTGGTATTCTGGTCTTACCAGCTTTTCATTTCTTCCTGGCTAGCTTCTAGGTTCTCATGAGCGAGCTTCCTGAAGCGTTGTGTCAGGTTGCAGAAGGCCATCAAATAGCTGAACACATCCTGGGGGGTTTTCCCGCTGGATTTCTCCCACCCCTCCTTCACCAGTGTGAGAGGTCCTCTAACAGGGTGACCATATGAAGTTCAAAGGGACTGAGCCCTAAGGACTTCTGAGGCACCTTCCTGTAGGCAAACAACAGGCATGGTAGAAAGATGTCCCACTTCCATCTCAGGGGCTCCGCTAGGCCTATAATCATACCTTTCAGGGTGTGGTTGAACCTTTCAACTAACCCATTTCCTTGAGGGTGGTAAGGAGTGGTGAACTTATAAGTTACCCCACACTCCTCCCACAGAGACTTCATGCACCTAGAGATGAAGTTGGTATCCCAGTCGTAGACCACCTCTCTGGGGAACCCCACACGGGAAAAGATCCCCATCATTGCACGACCCACCATGGGGGCTGTGATCATTCTGAGAGGGACAGCTTCTATGACCGGGTGGCATGGTGCACCAAGACCAGGATGAACCTGTTGCCTAAGGCTAATGGGGTCCAGTGTCGATGCCCTCCCGCTCAAAAGGGGTGCTCACCACAGGAAAGGGTTGGAGGAGTGCCTTGCACTTCCCTCCGCTCTTGCCACTCGACTGACATGTCTGGCAAGACCTACAGAATGTCCTGAAGTGCTTCTTCATCTGGGGTCAGAAGACGTGGGTGACAAGCCTTTGGAAGGTATTGTCTTGTTGTCCCAGATGTCCTGCGAGAGGCACGTCATGAGCCAGACCCATTAGGAAGTTCCTGAAGCGCTCGGGTACCACCAGCACACGGGCTGCACGGGCTCAGCGAACTTAGGCTCACTATATAGCAACTCATCCTCCCAGTAAATGAGATGATCCTTGTAGTCTCCACCTGCTGCCTGGACTGCAGCCTGTTGCTGCACACCAATGAGGGAAGGGCACTCCTTCTGAGCCTTGCAGAATTCCTCCCTGGAGGGGCCACCTTCTTGCTGCCAATGGGTCAGTTCAGGTAGGTCCCTCAGTTCGGCCACCTCTTCCCTGGTAGTTTTCCAGGGCATCCCCTCAGGTTCTTCTCCTTCCTGGGCCATGGGAACAGCTGGGTTGGTTTTCCCGCGACCCCTGCCTCTTCTTCTCCTGGCAGGTTCCTGGGTCACTGTTTCAGGCTCCAGTTCTGCTGAATGACCCTTACTGGCTGCCATAGCCTGCGTTGTCACGCAGATCCACGCAGGCAAATCCAACATCTCCAGATGAGCCTGGTGCTCCACCTCCTTCCATGGAGAAGTCTCCAGGGCATTACCTTGCAGACAGTCTACAGGCAAGGCTTGCCTTACAATGACCTCCAAGACACCAGAGACCCCCCCTCCACTCAAAGGGAACACATGCCACTTTGCAGAGGAGCACTGAGCTGTCCGCTACAACTACTGGGTGGAGTACATTGGGAATGACCTGCTCTTCAGACACCCACTGACACCTCATGGATATCACGTTGGCTCCTGTGTATCTCAGAGCCTCTACCTCCCTCACTTTGATGGTCACCTTCTGCCCATATTTCTTAGTGTTAGGGGGCAGATAGGTATCATGGACCATCTCTTGGTCTCCTGGAGAGACAAGGGTCATGACTGCTAATCCCTCCTCCCCACTGGGAATTAGCTCCCCTCCCAAAGCTACACTTGCTAAGTCTGGGGCTGGAGCACCAGTGGGTGCTGGCTGTTTCTTAGGGCACCTATTGATAACATGTCGTACCTCATTGCAGTGATAGCAGGTAGGGGGACCTCTGTTATCCCTTCTGACCCTAGGGGGCCATGGCTGCATGGGTTTGGGGGGTTGGGATTCCTTTCCCTGGGAACTATTTTGGGGCCCTTGAAAGAACTCCTTTTGGTTACCCTTGTCCCCCCCCCCCACTCTTCTGCTGGGGACCCTGCCCACCATTGGCTGTGGTACCCACAATTCCCCTGTGGACCCTGGTACTGGTACAGCGGTCCGCCTCCTTAGCAAGCTCAATGGGATCTGTCAGCTTGCTGTCTAAAAGATGCTGGCCCAGCTCTGGAAAACAAAGACTACTCAAATGCTCCCAACTAATTAAACGCAACCCCTTATAATCAGTTACTTTGCTGCCCTTCATCCAACCTTCCAGTGCACGCGAGTACAAATTCACACACTCCGTCCAAGTCTCATACTCTTTCTTCTTAGAGTTTCCAAGTTGCAGTCTGTACTGCTCTGGATTAAGTCCATACCTGAGACATAGGGTTTCCTTCATATTGGGGTAGGTCATGGTACCTGCTAACTCTAAGGGCTCTAGAACACTCCTCCCAGAAGCCTCAAAATGTTTCCAAAGGCCCGCCCCCCAATGCTGTTCAGGCACACCATTCATTCTCAATGCAATTTCATAAGAAGTAAACCAGGCATAGATATCCTCACTCCTAATATGATTCTGTACTAAATCCTTGGGCTGCCACCATTTGAACTGGAATCCACCTCCTTGGCCTTGATATCCAGGCCCCTCATGCTCAACTCATGAGCCAAAAGCTATTTATTATCCTCCAGGGCACAGGTATTCTTGCTCTCCTCCGCCACACTTTCTCTCTCTTTCTCCATTTCCAATTGCCTCATATTTATCCTCATGACTTCCAAGTCATAGTCTCTTAATCTTTGATTCTCTTCTAACTCTTCTGGGGTAAGACCCCTGCTGGAATGGTTGCTGCCAGGCCTTGAGCCTGGATTGTCCACTGGCAATTTGTGGGGTTGAAAACCCCTCCCTTCCACTTGCATCATTTCCATCTTGGGCCTCCCACCAGGCCTTCAAGATTCTCTGCAACTCATCCTTCCTGAAGTTGCTCTTTATGGGGCACTCACACTTTTTGCAGAATTACTTAAGCTCCTCAACTTTGTAGGAATAGAAATCCTCAATGAAAAACTCTAATTCTGCCTCCACACTGGATGCCTTTCCATTCACAGACATGATGCTTTTAAGAGTTACGCAAAAATAGAACCAACAAAACCTCAACCGTAGTATGCAGTGGTGTAGTGGTCTGCACTCACTAGTGAAGTACACCAATCACTGTGGGTCAAGTACAAATACAAGTTCAAAATCCCACCACTGACCAACAATGTTACAACTTGGCAGAGGTAGGTGTCACTGTCAAAATAGGGACCCTTGCTTCTAGTCAGGGTAAGAAGGATACACTCTTTAGATAACCCCTGCTCACCCTCTTGGTAGCTTGGCACGAGCAGTCAGGCTTATTAAAGGCAATGTTTAAAGTATTTGTATTACCACTCACAGCAACACAGTGAAAGCACCACAAACTGACTCCACAACAGTTTAGAAAAATAAAGGTGTTTAATCTAAACTATTCAAGACCAAAATGACAAAAATCCAACATACACAGTTCAAGAGTATGGTTTCAAAAGGGTTCTTAAGGTTGTGTTAAAATAATCCACAGTAGAGTCATGTTTTATCCAACAGTACCTTTAGATGCGACAAAAGTTCCAAGTGAAAACTGCAGGGTTGAAAAGCAAGCAATGCGTCCTCCTGAGACCCTGGGGAGGCGATGCAACAACCCCGCTGGACGCAGCGGGCGTGTTGCGGTGACTCCGGTCTGTATGGGGGGGATGTGATACCTTGCGTGGATTCCGGTGCACAGGTTTCGGTGGGAGCGGCTCGCAAAAGGTACGTTGCAACGATCTTCGGGACGGCGATGATCTCAGGTGTGGCGTCGCTGCGCAGCGTCGATCTTCCCCTCTTGCGGGCCCTCGATGTGATGGCTCTGCGACGACTCTCGCAGCGACGTGATGCTGTCCACAAGCAGGCGGTGCGACGATCTCACCCAGTGACGACAGTCTCTGCAACGATGTTCACAGCAATGGCACTTTTCCCTCACCGGAGCGATGCGTTCCTCAAGCAAAGGATGCGTTGGTTCTTGCAGCGGCAACAGGCGCTGCGACTATTTCGATCTTCGCGGCGGCGGGAATTTCCCCGCACTAACGGGGATGCGCTCCGCAAGAGAGCGATGCGTGAAACTTTGCAGGAAGTCTTTAGTATCTTGATTTCCAGCTTCCCAAGCACAGGTACAACTTCCAGAGGCACCAAAACTGGCCCAAGTACTTTGAGAAGGACAGAAATCTCTCAGTAGAGTTCAGGGAAGCTTTGGGTGAAGACCTTTTGTTCCTGGGACTTCTTAACAGGGAGCCAGCTCTTCTCAGGCCCTTGGAGATTCCTTCAAGCCAGGGGACACAGCACAAAGCAAAGTCCTTCCCCTCTCCTTGACAGCAAAGCAACTGCAGGTCAGTCCACAAGCGCACAGCAGGACAGTCTTCCTTCTTCATTCTTCCAGCTTTCTCTTTGGCAGAGGTTCCTTCTTGATTCCTGGAGGATCTAATTTTCTGTAGTCTGGGGTCCTATACTTATACCCCTAAAAGTCTTTGTTCCATTTGTGCAGGAGGGCTCTGAGCCCGGTCTGAACCAATTCTGGGTGTTCCTTGAGCACTTTGTTTCCTGGCCTCTCCTTTCCTTTCAGAGAGAGGAGCAGGGTTATCAGCTACCCAGCAGGAGGTGGAGCCTGCATTGTGGAAGGCAGGCACAGCCCTATTCAGGCCCAGGTGCTACCCCCTCCCACCATTCTAGATGCAGATGGAGTTATTCAGCTCAAGGATGGCCCACTCAGCCTCTGGGAGCCACCCAGCCCCTGCCACTCACAAAACATACAGTCAATTCACAAACAGGCCAAGGCACACAGAAAGGTCAGATAAGAGAACAGCAACTTTCTAAAAGTGCTGTTCTCAAACACAGGATTCGAAAACCACCTTTCCTAAAAGATGTGTTATTAAATTCTGAGTTCAGGGATACTAGACTTTTATGTCCTATCTTGCTCCTATGGGAAGATATGCAGGTAGCCACTGTAGCCACTGTAGCCCCATAATAGCCTATGGGCAAGATAGCCTTCCAATAGTGAAAAACGAAAATGGATAAAATTCACTACAAGAGCATGTCACCTGCACTAGTACATGCTCTACCTTTCACATACACTGCACTCTGTCCAAGGGAGTACCTTGGGCCTTCCATAAAGGTGACCAATATGTATAGAAAGGGAAGGGTTGGGCCTGGTCAGTGGGGACACTGGCCAGGTTGACATGGCAGTTCACAGCCTGCACCCAGGCACTGCGGTGGCAGGCCTGAGACACAATTTTAGGGCTACTCATGTGTGGCACAATCAGTGCTGCAGGCCCACTAGTAGCATTTGTATCACCAGCCCTGGCACACTTAGTGCACTTTACTAGGGACTTCTTGGTGATACAAATATGTCAATTATGGATAACCAATTATAATAACAATTTACTTAGGGAGCACTTGCACTTTGACACTGATCAGCAGTGGCAAAGTGCCCAAAGCATCTAAACCAGCAAAAAAGAAATCTAGCACAGCATCAAAAATACAGGAGGTAGAGGCAAAAAGACAGGGGAAACCACGCCAAAGATGCCAGGTCTAACAGTGGGTTTTAAAAGTGCTTCCCACCGGCTTTTGCTGGCCTAATGCTTGTGTTCACGCGTGCGTGAACGTGCACAGCTGCCAGCTTTCTGCGCCCACGGCGCCATCTGGAGCGTGATAACTTTCACTTTGGACACTGCTGCGCGCGCACCACTTGCCTGTTTGCCGACGCGCGCATGCGCACACAACTCCCTCCACCTCTCTCTCCCGCTTCAGCTCCCATCTTTGTATTCCCAGTGGCCAATGCTTGTTTTCTTGGCTTGCAAGCCCTCCTCTGGAGCGCTGTGTTTTCATCTACTCCAGCACCATTGTAAACAGCGCTCATGTTTTCACTTCCTCTTGAAGCCCCCCAGCTTCCACGCCGTTTGGTATTACATCTTCGCTCCCACCCCCTCCTTCTACTGTTGTTGCAGCCGCACTTCAGGTTTCACCATGGCCGCCACCTGCCTAACTTTTTCTACACAGGAGCCTTATATTACCTGTGCCATTATGAGGCCATGGAACACGCTCAAGTTGAGTAACTTTAATTCTCTAAATAGACAAGACAAGCATGTGGCTGCTGCGCCCTTACACAGAAATCTGCCTCAACATTGCACTGGCGGGTGAAGGCGATTGTTTGTTAATTACACTGTTTCGATGAGATCAGAAGAACGCCATATATTCAAATACCAACCAAATACAGTGTTTGTTTGTCCGCAGCATCCTCCTTACACAGGACTATAACCTGCTTTGATATGGCACACTTATCAGGTGATGCCACGTTTTCAATTAAGTCCGATGAGCACAGGACCGCTGCATATTTAAAGTCTAACAAAATATGCCGTCTGTCTTATTAGTTACATCTTACCAATCGCAAGGATGCTGGTCGGCACTGCACATAAGGAAAGGAGGTTAAGTCATGAGATTTGGCTGTAACCTGAATTCCTATAACGCGTGGCTTTAGTTGAGGAGGAAGTGCGTGTCTGAAGCAGTGGTCGAAGTGGGGGAAAAAAGGTAGGGGAACTGTGGGTGGAGCATCAGGGGGCAGAAATATTAGGAGGGTTGGGTCAGTGGGCGGAGTCAGAGGTGTGGCTAGAAAGAGCAAAACACCCCAATTTTTACTGTTTGGCATTTCACTGATGAGTTACAGCGTATAACGCTAATCAATGCAACCAATAGATACATGTTTATCCAAGTGCACTGGTGCCATTTTGTCAGCCCAGTGCCAACGAAGGCACCCTTGCACCATGGTGCAAGGGTACCTCCATTGTATGCAGGATTGTTTTTGTGCAGGAAGGGGCACCTTCCTGCACAAAAACAATCAAGAGAGGCTTTTTCCTCTTTCTATGTGTGATGCACATATAGATAAAGGAAAAAACAGGGAGAAATAAAGATATTTCTCCTTGTTGTGCCTCCCTTGGGGAGGCGTAAGATTTTGATTCAGTCCCAGGCTTACCATTCATTGTGTAAAAAAAATGGAAGAGTTGAGTGGGAACATCCACTGCAATGCCTCCCTTGTGCAGAGTAAGACAAAGCAGCAATTTGCACTGTGTTGCATTACTCCATATTTACGAAACCATTCAAAGCCATGCAAAGTGGTTAAGCGTGGCTTCATAAATATGACTTGCAGATTTGTGTTGTGCATTTACCACTTTCCCTGGTTCAAGCAATGACGTAAGGCCCTCATAAATATGCCCCTCAGTTTGGTGTGACAAATCCCGGATTGCCGATCCCTGGTGAGTTGCCATACTCCTGCTGGAACAAGGCCAATGAGGCACTAATGGGTGAGGCAGACTGGCCTCAAGGGACCTGTGACCTCAGTGACAAAGTCTCTGCTGATCTAGGGTGTGCTGCTTTGTAGGCCTCCCCGCAAGACTGGAGGTGAACTTCAGTATGGATTGTGGTGGACAGACCTTCGAGGTTACACACTTGCTCCTGCTAGGGTCCACCTGCTGGTGCTAAGAGACCAGGGATTCTGTGGTCTGGCGGGGTAATGTTCTCCCTCCGGAGAGTGGTCTGGTGGACTGTTCATGAAGCTTGATTCCCCAGTTCCAGATTTGGTAGCTCTGGTGATAGTGCCACATCCTCTCCCCCTTGAGCACCTTTCTACCCCACTGAGAGACACTTGAACTGCCTTCAGCTACAACCCAATTGTGCCCCTTTATAAACACCTTAATGTGTCTCAATTCAAATTATGCACTGCTTGGAAAAAAGTAACACCATTCTGGAAAAAGCAAACACTCATAGGCAATACAAGATGCATTTTTGAAATGAAGAAATAGGGGAACAGACTTAGCTAAATTTAAAAAGTATGAGCACGCCGTGCCCTTCCAGTCCCTCCCACTTTGACCACTGATCATGCTGCCTCTTAAGTTTTGCATGAGGGTCTATTTTGCGCCCCAAAGGTAAATTCCATCATCACACATTAAATTCCTTGAGTCATGGATGTACTGAAAACAAACCCTTCTTATTGGTTTTTTTTCACCGCAGAAGGTTCTTAATTTACAATCTAAACTAGACCTGTTGGATTTGCCAGTGCTTGTTTATGCAGATCGGTTGTTTATATAGCTCTTAATCCTGGAGGGGGTGGAGGGCAAGGATTCTGGCTGTTTCCCAAGCACTCACAGTTTAGGCAGATTAAGGAAGCAGGGCATGGGAAGATGATACATAATATAACATTCGCTCAGAATTACAGAATGTGAACAAACGGGGAAACTGGGATTTGGACTAGTTTACATATTTTGAAGTTGGCAGTGTATCTGTTTCCACCCCCCACCCACACACACACACACACACCCTCACACTTGTGTGCAGATTCCTCCGGCTAGGAGAGGGCTATTGTTTGGGCAAGGGGTTCATTTTACCTTTAAAGCTTTTCAAAACCAAAGATCAGCTGTGCTGTACGCATTCATTTGGTTTATGGTCAATGGTTAAAACCACCCATGTGGTAACAATATTTCAGTTTTGTTGCATCAAGCTCTAGCTGACAGTTTACATAATATCACCAAAACCGCATAATGCCAGAGGCGAGAGGAGACTTGATGTAAACTCAGAGCTTTAAGTAGAAGGGTGGGTAGGCCATCTCAGAATGTGGGCAAAAAGACTCGGCATTTATATACTGTCACAGCTAGCTGAAGTCTGCTTCGGTGCTCGTGTTATATGGGCTGGTATAAAAATAAAGCCGCCCGGCAGAGAACCGGTTTTTATTTCCCCAGTGGGCATCTGTGGTTACTTGGGTAGAATGGAACAGGTCCCGCATCTTTTAGGGAAACAGCTGATAAGACATTGAACATTTTCCACAGTAATTTTAAAAAAAGCGCCAAGGTTTGGGCACAGTCTGCTCTGCCACGAATTACATATGAATTCCTCTTCCTTTCCTTGTGGCAGCGTCCGTCTGGATGAGCCCGAAAATAATGGGCAGATGGGGCCAAGGGTGGTGCTGTCAACGTGTCCTGATGTGACTATTGTATTGGTCACAGTGGGGGCAGGTATGTGGCCTCCTCACTAAATGAGGCGTAAATCACTGCACAGCCGGGCCAGCAGAGGTAGCCATTTTTTCGTGCAGATTGATTGCTCCTCCAGTGCAACACTGCTCCTACAGTGTTGCCAAGCAGGCCCCTGCCCGCAGATACAGAGGGGAAGGGGGAGGAAGTCCTGACAACTTCAGCGGGCTTCCTCATGTGCACCACACAGGGATGGAGGATCTTGTAATATTTTTTATGTTCAGAGCATTCCTGCCGCCCTGACACGCATTTTTTAAATGAAGAAGTAGGGGAATGAATTTAGTTAAATTTGAAAAGTAGGGGCACGCCGTGCCCTTCCGATCCCGCCCACTTCGACCACTGGTCTGAAGAGGAAACAGGGGGTACGTTATGTGAAACGCCCCCCATCACCCTCCCAAACTGTAGCCCCTTGTTTTTTTGCCACTCTGCAGATGCTACTCAGGGTGCACAAAGATGTTAATTTACATCTAAACCCAATGTTTGCAATATTTGGTGAATGTTAAACTTTCTTTTAATTAGTCACGGACTGGAATTATTTAATTAGTCACGGACTGGAATTAGAACAGCAATTTACACTGTTTGGCGTACAAACTCTCTTTATCGACCAAAAAAATCAAAGGCTCGATTTGGCCTTGCTGTGATTGACTACTGTGCCTACCGGTTGCATATACGTCTGAACAGTGTGTGCTTAATCCTGTTTGTGAAAACAAATTATGTGCATTTATAAAATAGAAAATCCCCCTCCTGATGCATGTTTCGCTTGCAGTTTGTTTTTTTGCAGCAAATAAATATTTAGCAATGTTTTCAAATTCTTTTGTAGCATCTGCGACGTGGAACCAGAGGTATTATATTGCATAGTTCAAACAACGAACTTACTCCAAAGCAGAGAAACTACTTTAAAGTGGCACAACATCAATGTACTTTGCCGGGTACAGAGTCAAAACCAAGTTTGATTTGCATTCCTGTTTCATAGGAATCACAAATTATACACACACCTTTCCGTTTTAAAACTGCAAAAAGAAACAAGCATTGGCATAGCCAATAGGTCTCGCTTTTTGGACCGTATAAGTATTTAGTTATGCAGCAGAATATCCTTGGTGCAACAACACCAACTGTTGCATGGCTAGACACTTATAAGGTCCTAAATGCGAGACCTATTGGCTATGCCAATGCTTGTTATTAAGTGGAAGTGGTCAGAATATCAGAACTGTCTCATCATCATAAACATTTTTCTGCTATGCATTTGTAACACATATAAACAGAAAAACGACAGTGTAACAATAAGGAAACAAACCAAATAAGATTGGGTACGTTCCCCACTGATCAGGAAGATCTATGGGTAAACAGGGAGAACGTGGACTTCCTCACTTAGGTCAAGAAATATGTTGGACCATATCAATGGTAGGAATTCAGAAAGCAGCCTCATATGTCCAAGAAGAGTTAAGATTGGTTGTTGAACCTGTAGATAAGGTGCTCATGTGCTGCCATCTGTGCCACGCTATCCATCCAATCTTCAAGCGTGAGAGCTGTGGATTTGGACCAGTTCAGATGAGCCCCGTCTCTTCTTAACAAACCAGAAATCTGTGGATCATTTTTCATGTAAGTCTCAACTTTACCCTCAAATCAACACAGTGGCCAGTGAAACTCACATTCAATTTTCCTTCCTACACAACATTCTTCCACTCCTTAAAACCTACCACTGCATTCAGCTTGCACGCATTTTGTTAATGGCCCTATTGTGTTGCTTTACCATTGCCTACTGGGGAAAATCAAACAATAGCATTGCCAGATTGTAGAGAGTGCAGTAAGGCAGCCATAATGATCCTGCATTTAAGAAAACAGGACTATAGCAAGCCAGCAGTAAAAGCTCTTCACTGACTCCTGTTCTAACCCAGAATGTAGTTTAAACATTGTGCATTATACTCAGAGCTTTCTGGAGCATGGTCCCCTGGCTACCATCAGGATTTCACATTGATAAAAAAATATGTAACGTTAAGAAACTTTGTCGCGCTCATATATGTATTTGAGTAGAGCGGTGTTAATAATTATTCTGTTATTATTTATTGTAGTGATCCCCGAAGAAGGGCACCAAGATTCCCGAAATGCATTGGGTTTTTTACATGAAATAAAGACTGCTTGCGATGAATTTTGCATCTTTCATATTCTTACAAGAGGCCTGGATTGGCACAGTTTGAATGGATGAAAATTGGCATTTGATCCGGTTTGTGGATTTGGATTAAAATGAGAATAAAATGTTTCAAGAGAAGTTAAAATATTGGATAAAAGTTTGCATATTAAAAAGAAAGGGTTAAAAGTTTTGGTGAAAACATGCACGCCAAGGGCGGCATGAAGCTGTGCGACTGGTTCTTTGGGGCTAGATGTAGTCCCATTTAATACAAGTACCATCAGGATTTGGCACATCGCTACACACCAGCTAAGAACTTGTGATCCTCCTTCGATCCTACAACATTTTTGGAGACTGAAATACAGTAGAAGATCCTTGAGAGGCCAGATTTATAACCCCTCATCAGCCCTTGACTCAAAATGGAAACTTGTCCAGGAAACTTTAGAAAAACAACATTTCAAACATACCTTTAATTAAGTCTTACATCGCTTGAGAAGGATGGAAGAATGCCAGATCTATGTTAAGCCTACCTGACTGGCTGGACTTCAACGCTATTCAGAATTTTTATTTTACTTACTTTTTTCTTCTTTCCTTTGGTCAATACTTTTTGGTAGTCTAGGTGGTATGTAGTCATTAATAAAAACCCTAAAAAAAAACAGAGCTGTCAAATGCCTTATTTCTGCATGTCCTTATGGATGTTTAATGTAACTACTAACAGTTTAGCTGCATCGTCATTGTAATTCATGAGATTCAGTATCAAAGCTAGACTGAGAAACAGTGCTGCACAGGGATCCCAAAAAAATCTCTGTTAATTAGCTGTACTAAAGTTAGCATGATGCAATTGGTAAAGCAAGAATTATTGAGGGCATTGTGGCATTCTTCTACGGCTCAGAGCCCAATCCCTAAAGTAGGGTGCGTTGCGCTTGACTATATGTCTCGTGGGATCCTGTTCCTTCAAAAGGACGGATACGTGATTTTATTGTGATCTATTCAAGAGGAAGCAGTTTCTTAGCAATGGATGTTATTTCTCCCTCTTTTTAAACGTTGTTAGACTCAGCAGTACCTTGGTAGCCTGGCATTGCAAAGCCACTGAATGCAGAAAAGTGGAATGATAATCACTCAGCCAGGGTCAATGTATAAAGTGGGGATTCAGATGGAGGAAATTGAAATGATCTTGGATACGAGAAAAATTAAACGTGTTAAGCTCAAGAAGAGTCACCAAAGGCACTCAAATGTTAGAAATATTCAGTGAGAAGACAGCAAAATCAAGGAGTGAATTATTGAGTGTTGTCCATGGGTGTTGCGGAAAGTACGATAGATGGGTCGTGAGTTTTTGGGAAGGGTGGGAGGGCTGTGTTTGAAAGTACGTTGACTCAATTAATGCATAGATTTTGTGCTGGCATGAAGGTACATCTTCAGTGGGTTAAAGCAAGTATGGCAACTTTCATCCTGTAACTCGTCACTGAGCATTGTTGGGCTTGTTATCCTAACTTTGGCTGGTAAGCATAGGAAATCAGGCTAGAAAAGAATCCAAGGCACAATAAGTGTTTCCAAACAATTTTAGCCATGGTAAAAAAATACAAATGATCGCACTCCTAGATGGCATAAGTGAGACACAACATAATACAAACACATAGAGGCACTGCAACTGACATGGTCATTTGTTTTTTTTTACAAATATCATGCTTACCGCAAACCCTGGAGAACATTGGTAGGTTGAGAAGTTGGGGACATCACTGCATGAATATAATGTTTACACACTTAAATAGGCATGTATAACTTAAAAGGGAAACACATATCAAAAAGATGAATGCAAAGAAAGAGTCACAGTCTCCATGGAGGTTTACTTGGTATTGGTTAATGGTTAGAGGCCAAACGATCTCCATATCCCTTATTCGTTAAGCAAATAAAGATGAATGTATTTCTGAGATACTTATCAACACTGTGCAGGCGTTCGTGATGGAAGTGTCATCATGTCAGTGAATTGCTTAATTATATGAGATGAGGGTGATGCCTCACAATGAAAGGGAAGAGCCTAATCATGCATGATTTGTGCCTAACCATGAGAAGGTAGAGCCTCTTCGTGTGAGGGCAACACGTAACAGTTCATGGATGACCTAGTAAAGTGAGAGGTGACTAGCCATTAGAGTGTACAGCCTCATCGTTTGTGGGTACCACCTAGCCATGACGCATATGACGATGCACATCCTAATTTGGCTGACGATGTCTTGCAGACACCACCACCAAATGGCCCTCCACACCCCGTGGATCAGCGGCGGACGGACCTGCCATCCGCCGCTGGTCTCACCGCAATCCCACCGCCATCCTAATCTGGCGGTGGGTGTATTCTGTGGCCGCGTCGTTGAATCCGCCCCCGCGCACTTGGCCATATATGGCAACCGTGCGACGCAGGTGAGTGTGACCTAGTTCTAGGACACCCCCGCGCCGCACGGCCACCAGCTGCTGCGTGTGCCTCCCTGCCTATACTGCCTCGCTGCCCCGGCTGCCGCCGAGTGACCACGCCCCCTGCCTTCGAGCAGCGTGGTCCGTGGCCGCCCGACCTGCCCCTGTTGTATTTGTTGTTTTAGAACTGTGATTAGTCTCTGTATTGCCTGGTTTCTGTATATTGTTTATTTCTTCTGTATTTCCTGTTTTGTTAGCCCCCTTCGTCATCCTCCCCGCTCCCCGCTTCCCGCCACCGCCGCTAACCCCGCCCCTTTTTTCCTTCTGTACCCTCCCCGCTCCCGCCTCCCAGCTGCTCCGCCCCCCCGCGCACTTCGCCATATATGGCGACCGTGCGAACGCGCAGCGGCCACGCGCAGCGGGCGTGCCGATTTTGCGCCGAAGGCGCGCCAAAGGTAAGCCCGTCTGCGCCTGGACCGCGCCCAGTGCCAGGACCCCTGGCCCTCGAGGACCCCCGCCCACCCGCCTGACGTACCCCGCCGCCACCCTCATCGCACTCAACACCGGCCGATTCCCAGGATGCTACCGAGCCACCCCACGACGCTCCCACGGACCCTTCAGCTGCCTCGCCTGCAAGTTCACCTGCGTCCGGACCTGCCCGCCACCAGCACCTGCCAAACCGAACTCCAGCAGCAACCACCTCAAGTGCATCCTGCTCAACACCCGCTCCGTCCACAGACACGCCATCGAACTCTGGAACCTCCTCGACACCACAGCCCCAGACGTTGCCTTCCTCACGGAGACCTGGATGAACGCCTCTTCAGCTCCCGACATCGCCATCGCCATCCCAGAGGGCTACAAGATCACCCGGAGGGACCGCACCGCCAACCAGATGGGAGGAGGCATCGCCATCATCCACAGGAACACCATCCGCATCACGACCAGCACCGACGACACCCTCACCACCGCCGAACACCTGCACTTCCAGATCCGCACCGACCCGAAGACCACCCTCAGAGGCACCCTGATCTACCGACCCCCGGGACCACGCACACAATTCAGCGAGGACATCGCCGACTTCGTCAGCCCGCATGCCCTCCCCTCCGCTGACTACATCCTCCTGGGGGACCTCAACTTCCACCTGGAGAACAACAACGACCACAACACCACCACCCTGCTCGACAACCTCGCCAACCTTGGACTCAAGCAACTGGTGAGCACCCCCACCCACCTCGCCGGACACACACTCAACGCCGTCTTCTCATCCAGCAAAGACATCGCCTTCAGCCACGCCACAGAACTCCACTGGACGGACCACAGCTGTGTCCACTTCACCTTCGATAGAACGACGATCCACCACCACCAGCAACAGGCCGCTCGAAGAAGCTGGAACAAGATCACGGCCGACCAGCTCGCCGCCTCCCTGAGCCAGCACCCTCCTGCCAGCTCAGCGAACCCCAGCCAGGCCGCCGACAACCTCGCGAAGTGGATCAGCAACTGCGCGGACGAACTCGTCCCTCTGAGGACCCCGCCCAGCAGACCCGGCAGCAAGAAAGCCCCATGGTTCACCGACGAACTCAAGAGCTCCAAGAAGAACTGCCGAGCCCTCGAGAAAGCCTGGAGAAGGGAACCAACACCGGACAACATGACCACCCTCAAGCTCGCCACCCGGAAGCACCACCAACTGATCCGCACCGCCAAGAAAACTGCATTCAAGGACCGGCTGGACAACAACGCACACAACTGCAAGGAACTCTTCAACATCGTGAAAGAGCTCTCCAACCCCAACGCAGGAAGCAACGACATCACCCCTTCGCAAGACCTCTGCAACTCCCTCGCCTCCTACTTCCACAACAAGATCGCGGACATACACAACAGCTTCAGCACTCAACCGACGCACGCCACGACCGCAGCAACGCCGCCCACCACCACCCTCCGCGCCTGGACTCCGGTCAACACCGAAGACACCGTCCGCATGATGAACTCCGTCCACTCCGGATCTCCGACCGACCCCTGCCCTCACCACGTCTTCAACAAGGCGGACGCTGTCATCGCACCCCACCTGCGGGACATTATCAACACCTCCTTCGACACCGCCACCTTCCCTGAGAGCTGGAAGCACGCCGAACTCAGCGCTCTACTCAAGAAACCCACAGCGGACCCCACCGAACTCAAAAATTACCGCCCCATCTCGCTCCTCCCGTTTCCAGCCAAAGTCATCGAGAAGACCGTCAACAGACAGCTTGCCGCCTTCCTCGAGACGAACGGATCCCTCGACCCCTCACAGTCTGGTTTCCGAGCCAACCATAGCACCGAGACCGCCCTCATCGCCGCCACCGACGACATCCGAGCCCTGATGGACAACGGAGAAACAGCGGCCCTCATCCTCCTAGACCTCTCCGCGGCCTTCGACACTGTCTGCCACCGCACCCTAGTGCAGCGCCTCAGCAACGTCGGAATCCAGGAGAAGGCACTGGAATGGATCATCTCCTTCCTCGACGGAAGAACACAGAGAGTCCGCCTACCTCCGTTCAAGTCAGAGGCCACCAAAGTCATCTGCGGCGTCCCTCAAGGATCCTCGCTGAGCCCCACCCTCTTCAACATCTACATGAGCCCCCTCGCGGCCATCGCACGCCAACACAACCTCAACATAATCTCCAACGCCGACGACACCCAGCTGATCCTCTCCCTGACCAACGACCCCGCCGCCGCCAGAGCCAATCTGCACGAAGGGATGAAAGATGTAGCTGAGTGGATGACAACCAGCCGCCTGAAACTGAACTCAGACAAGACGGAGGTCCTCATCCTGGGCTCCTCGCCCTCCGCCTGGGACGACTCCTGGTGGCCCCCCGCCCTGGGCACCGCACCCAAACCGACGGACCACGCACGGAACCTGGGTTTCATCCTGGACTCCTCCCTCTCCATGACCAGGCAAGTCAACGCCGTCTCCTCATCGTGCTTCAACATCCTACGCATGCTACGGAAGATCTTCTGGTGGATCCCCACCGAGACCAGGAAGACCGTCACCCAGGCCCTCGTCACCAGCCGACTGGACTACGGCAACGCCCTCTACGCCGGTACCACTGCCAAGCTCCAGAAGAGACTCCAGCGGATCCAGAACACCTCAGCCAGACTCATCCTCGACATCCCACGAACCAGCCACATCTCCGGACATCTGAGAGACCTGCACTGGCTCCCCGTCAACAAAAGAATCGCCTTCCGTCTCCTCACCCACGCACACAAAGCCCTACACGATCAAGGCCCGAGCTACCTCAAGAACCGAATCAACTTCTACGCTCCCAAACGCCACCTCCGATCATTCAACCACGCCCTCGCCGCTGTCCCCCGCATCCGAAGAGCGACAACAGGAGGAAGGTCCTTCTCCTACCTGGCCGCCAAGACCTGGAACTCCCCCCCGACCGACCTGCGCTTGACCCAAGACCACCTCTCCTTCAGGAAGAAGCTCAAGACCTGGCTGTTCGAGCAGTAACGGCACTCCCCCCCCCCCAAGCGCCTTGAGACCCTACGGGTAAGTAGTGCGCTCTATAAATGTCCTTGATTGATTGATTGATTGTATGCATACAATTTATGAAGCGTCATACTTTGTGTTTCTTATAAATGACAGAGATTCTGTTATGCTCGTCCTCCTGAGGAAACACATGCAAATGTGTGAAATGTGTAGTTAAAAAAATGGTGAATGTATCTGAAGCTTTACTTGAAATCAAGTAATTCATAAGAAAGAAAACACTGCAAACCACCGCAATTATTGGCAGTCTTTAAAAAATTGTTCGATTTATTTCACAAATAGAAATAAAGGAAGTATTAATATAAATGCCACAAATACTACTAAATGCCTCTTGTGTCACACTGCAGAGAAGGTGAAAATACAACACCCGGGGAAGACATCTTGGATCCCTGCTTAAGCGGCACAGCATCATTCAGCGTGATCAATTGCAGAACCGAGCTGTGTTAAGGTCTGCACTGGTACATGGGGAGGAAAGAGAATACTTTAAAGAATATACAAGGAGGGAGGAGTGCACTAGAAGTGAACTGAGCATGCTGAAGAGGCATGCATCACCAGTCGGGCACACTCTGCATTCACACTCAGAGCCTGGATAAGCCTCCTCCAGCAACCACGATGTTCTCTCCACTGATGAATGAAGCATCCGCAGAACAGAGAAACGATACGATCCCAGCGCATTCTGCCGGCTCAGCCATCCTGAGAAAAAAGATAATGTCAGTGTTCTGGAGATGGTTAAGTCAGCATTTCATTCCTACTTTTCTTTTATAAATATTTGTTATTGACATTTTGAATGATATAACAATTAAATACAGTCCAGTAGGATTTGACGGTACATACAAAGTGGTTCAGTCAGTTATACAATAGTTCACTGGCGGACATGTAACAGTGAGAGATGCACGTGTGGGTGCTGGTTAGTGGACAATCGGTATCATTCCTACATTTAATTTATTCAAGGGTAATATTAGTCCATCAGGGTGGAACCCACATATCCAATTACTACTGTGTGTCAGATGATTTCCTTGGGTTGCGCCGTCACTGCTCCGGCTGCACCATAAGATCTGGTACTACCCCCCTCACCCCCCCCCCCCCCCCCACCTCCCTCCGGCTCGGGGGGTCACACATCCATCTTGCGACTACTTACATTTCACCCAGACACATAAAACAAATGCTGTGTAAGACACACTGTATCCCTTTATCATACATTCACAAATGTCATCACACATACAAGCAGGGTAAAGTTTGCCATGACAGAGCCAGACCTTCCTGCAGGACCTCAGCACCTCCCCATCTCTTCCCAAACAGTCGCACTACAACCCCACACTTCTTCAACCAAAGATACAGGTCGTCTTTCAATCCCCCTGGAGAGTTAAAGCGCTACGAGGCCGCACTAGAATCTGTGATGCACAATGCCATTGCTATGAACATTGCTTACTGTGGACTGCGTCAGACTAAAGGACAAGGGGGCATTTTATCAAGACAGGCGATAAAATTATCGCAGTTTTAGCGGCAGAAAACTGTCGCTAAAACGGCGATAATGGGCTTGATAATATGCTCTATGGAATTCCAATTGAAGCCCATGTTAGATGTGAAGGACATTTAACATGGGCTTCAATTGGAATTCCATAGAGCATATTATCAAGCCCATTACAGCCGTTTTAGCGGCCGTTTTCTGCCGCTAAAACTGTGATAATTTTATCACCTGTCTTGATAATATGCCCCAAGGTAAGAAGGATTTAACAAGCATTAATGTGGAAAGCAAAGTATAGGAGGAAGTTCATTATGGACCAGCTCCTATGTGTTTCAGAAGAGGCGTGATTTCAAGAATGTTGGCACTTTCCAGAAACTGAACTAATATTGGAAAGAGGAGCACTCTGTTTGGTTGCTTACTATTTTTAAAGAAATTTCTAAGTAATTATATTTGGCGTGCTACAGGGGCTGGCATGCTGTCTAATCATGCCTGGAAAACCTACTTTCCAGAAACTGCCTCAACGGAGAAAGTTGCTGGAACAGAGTTTCTACAGGACAAGCCTTGAGAGTGAAATTACTGAAAGAAGAACACACAACACGTAAGGGAGAATGAGAAGAAAAATTAGAAAATTCACAGGCAAAGAAAAGAGCAGGGCTGGCCACTTTTGATTTTTAAGTTGAAATGTATGCCAGGCAGTGCTAAACACAACGAAAGCAAAACACAATGGTTAGGTTGTGAAAGCACTATATCAGTCAAGGTTTCGATCCTTATGCTCTAATTATACAGGATCATCATCAGGACTAAAATTGACAACATTTGCCTGCCTGAAATTGTAATACAACCGCCTTGCCCAGGTTGGGGCTTATCCTATCTGAGATAGTTGATACGCCCGCCTTTAGATGTGGCAGCACAAGTGAGGTACTATACCTTAGTACGATGTCCAAAGTTAGGCAATGTGGGACTGCGGGTCTGATCAGGGTTCAATCGGATTTCAGTGCCTTGTTAATAAGGGTACTGCTTTACAGTGGGAGTTCTGGTAATCAGGGGAGCGGTGTCCCGCGTGTTGAAACCATTAATAGTTGATGGAATAATGATGCTTTCCTTGTTAATACGAGTACTGCTTTACAGTTGGAGTTCTCGTAATCAGGGGAGCAGTGTCCCGCATGTTGAAACCATTGGCAGTCAATCGAATATTAACGCTGTCCCTTAGTAGTGCAATGACTACGTTGCAGTTGGTGTTCTGGTGGCCGGGGGAACGATCTCCTATCCGACCATTGCTCCGGTTGCCTCATTATGTCTCATTATGAGAGCATCAACTATGATAGATTGAACACTTGAATGTTCAACTCGTTCTTTCTTTCTCGCTCTCTCTATTTCCCTCTGTATCTTGATCTTCCCTCCTTCCTCACCCTTTCTGTTTTCCTTACTCGCCATCTTTTTTCTGTTTGTTCTTTATTTGTATGCACATATTACTGAAGAGAAGTTAGGGCCCTGCAGTGAAGGTTACAATCCCACTTTTATACCCTTAATAACGTTGCTGCACCTTGACCAATATGCACCAAACTTGGAGAAAACTATTTTGGAGGATATCAGTAAAGCATGCCAAATTTGGTGTAGGTGGGTCAAAAAAAATGTGTATGCATAATCTCTGAAATCGCTGACTGGATGGCCACCAAATATTTCTTCATAAGGGTGCCCTTTCTTGGTTTGAAGAGAGTCTATTCAGCTGTTTCAGAGAAGCAACGTGTGAGTGTCAAGTGAGTATGCATTTCAACCTATATCTTTTTTTTGTGTTAACAATATATATATATTTATATATATATATATATATATATATATATATATATATATATATATATATATATACTCTTAGTTTTTACCACATAACACGATGAACAACAAGTATGAAGGACCAGTCTTGTATAACATCAAGGTCTCTAGGGAGCAACACTTCATTTGTATATGGCTTCTTTTTGTTTGCAACAAGAGCCTGAATGAGCCACTGAATACATAGTTTAAAGGGAGGATCGATAAGAGAATCAATGTCTATTTTTTACATAATGAATTTTTGCCATAATCATTCAACAGGGGTGCTAGCATTTGGGTAAGGATTCATTTGTTTTCTCTTTTCCGTTTTGTACATATAATCATTATATGCATGTCCATATTTAATTATACCTATGTAGTATTTGCTCATTTGTGCAGTCAATTTTTCAATTGGATAACATAAAATACGATGTATCCATAGGACATCAAATTGAACAATGTGAGCTATTAAATGGCTCATGAGGTACACACATTACGTACATTATTTTGGATTTGTATATCTATACTACTATTATAAAGAGAGAACTGTGTCCTTTGAGGCAGGTAAACTCGAAAAGTACACCACCAATCCAAACACCCAATACATGTTTGAAAACGTCAGGGCAAGCAGGACATAGGCTATATAAATGTAAAAAATAAATGTTATATACACAATTTATATTAAAAAAAAAGTAGTCCCTCCAAAGTAGCGCCGGCCGCAACGTGCGTGCTCACGACTGGAGCTCTGGGAGGAGCGGCGTCCGAGGAGCGGCGGACATGGCGCGGGGGAGGAGCGGTGACCTGAGGAGCAGCGGACAGGCCAGCAGCGGTGCGAGCAGCGGTGCGAGCAGCGGAGAGGCGGACATGGCGCGGGGAGGAGCGGCGGCGGACAGGCGGTGAGGAGCAGAGCGGCGAGGAGCGGTGAACTGAGGAGCGGCGGCTGAGGTAACGCTCCGGGGAGAATGTCGGGGCAGGCGGGTGTCGGGCCAGGCGGGGGACGGGGAGTTACAACAACACAGGCGGTGAGGAGTAGAGCGGCGAGGCGTGGTGAACTAAGGAGCGGCGGCTGAGGTAAGGCTCCAGGGACAGTGTCGGGGCAGACGGGTGTCGGGCCAGGTGGGGGACGGGGAGTTACAACAACACAGATCGGCTGAGGAAAGGCAATGTCGGGGCAGGTGGGGGTCGGGGCAGGCGGGGGTCGGGGACTAAGGACGGGTGGAACATTTTACAGGTACTACTGTCCAACCTCCATTGACTCAGGACAGGCGGGGGTCGGGCCAGGCGGGAAAACAGATCGGCTGAGGAAAGGTAATGTCGGGGGAGGCGGGGGTCAGGGCAGGCGGGGGACGGGGCGGGCGGGGGCATGGGCTGCTTGCCAATGTCGGGGCAGGCGGGGGTAGGGGAAGCCTGAATGCTTCCGGACAAGGTCGGGACGGGCTGCTAGTATGTATATATTTTTCAATACTTGTATATACTATACAAAACACAAATCAAGATTGAGCAGTTGCATTTCAAAAGTGTTCTATGGCAACTATATTTGTCGAAATGTATATTTCCTTATATACATATATATTCTGCTAGCTTTTTATCCTTCCAGTAACGTTGATTTTGCCTAAATGACCATTTTTTAAATGTGTCATTTTGTGTTGTGTTGCCTCGTTATATTTAATCTCAATCTAATTTCACGAACCAAATGCAAATAGTATCAGATGTACATAGCCCTTGTCTAGACATGAGAGTCAAGTTTCAAGTTTCAAGTTGAAACTTGAAACTTGAGAGTCCTTCACTGGTAGTCTTTGTGCTAAAGCAGTATTTTTTCAGTGTCCATCTATGTGGTAGTTCTTTTACAGTCACGTGATTAAGTCACTTTGTGTATTTAAACTTGACAATCAAGCAACGGGGGTATGTGAGCAAGGCCACCTTGTTGGCGAAGCGCACCATCTGTCGGCATGATTTGCACTTTTTTGGATTAAATAAAGGTCACTGAAGCCGGCAGTGATTGAAAACAGCTAAGAGTCAGTCTCTCTGTTTGGTGGGTTCAAGCACCGGAGTGGTAATTGGATATATATATATATATATATATATATATATATATATATATATCTAGCAATACTATTACTGTTATTGAGAATGCAGTTGGCAATAGTGATCCTATTAGACTGATCACAGGGTTTAGTCGTCAGGCAAACCAAATTTCCAAAATAGTCAGGAAACAGTGGTCAGTTATTCTTACAGACCCAATTTTGAAACAGATAATGCCCAACAAGCCTGAAGTCACCTATAGGCGAGCATTTAGCATGAGGAATGCTCTGGTGTCCAGTTCCCCTGAAACAGCTAACAAGACAGATTGGTTGTCGTCACGGAAGGGTTTCTTCCGTTGCATTTCCTGCAGGGCATGCAAATTTGGTATCAATACCAAATCATATACAACGCCCTTTAACGACAAACCCATCAACATAAGATCCTATTTTAACTGTAAAACAGAGTTAGCTGTTTATGTTCTCACGTGCTCATGTAATCTTAGGTACGTTGGGAGCACGAAATTACCGGTTCACCAACGCATCCTTCAGCACCTGAGAGCTATAGTGAACTGCGACAAAAACTATCCAGTAGCTCGCCATTTTGATCAATTTCATGGTCGTAACCTTTCCCATCTTAGTTATTTTGTTATTGATGCAGTCAAGACTAGTAAGAAGGGAGGTGATTATGAAAAAAGATTAAGGCAGTTGGAGTCCCTATATATAGTTCGCCTCAACACCAAGATTCCGGGAGGTTTGAACATGGGGGAAGATCTCAGCACTTTTCTGTAATTGTTGGTAGTCCATTTGAGAACTGGTGGACTCCTTGTATAGTCTGATAATGCTGCTGTCAACCCACATTCCCTGATTATTGTTCCACCAATATCATCTGTATTTGGTACATTTACTGACATGTCCCAGTCACCTTGAGCTTTACGATGAACCACCATGGAATTTGTCACTTTGTTTGTCATGTGGACAAAGAGGTATCATTATGTATTTACATATTTTAACCCACTGAAACAGTTTTGTTTTGGAATTATTTTTTTTATTCCCTTCACACCCCAATGTCCTCTCTGTGATATATGTAGGACATCTGAGCACTCCTTCACCTTTTTTGTTATAGTTTTGTTTAAACATCTTTGTAAGCGGTAGAACTATACATTGCTTTCATTGGGTTTATCATCACACGCGCTGGAGTCTTTTTTAATGAATGTAACAGTGTTAACTGTGCCAAGACATTGCCATACACAAAAATGTGGACGTGCAATAGAATCGTCAATTTAATTTTTCCATTTATTGAGGAAAGTCTGTGCTTTGCACTGCTTGAATGCAGGGATTTGATCATATCATTCTGATGTGTATATATATGAGTTGCATAACTAATTTATTGTGTATTTGTACAGTTTTATAACTTTGCGTATTTGCACGGTCAATGTTGACACTTGATGAAGCTGCTAAGCATTTGCACTTTATATCATATATGCATTTTTTATCTTATTGTGTAAATTTTTGTATTTGTACAGTTGATATGTGGCGTATTTGCACATTTATTATCTTTGCGTATTTGCACAAATAATGTGTTTACATGAATGCAACTATTAATTTGCATTTTATGTATATAATTCCCTGCTTTAATAGCCAGTAATTCTAGCACAACTGCCAGAGTTAAAGGTTAATGCCTCATTGCACAATTATCCATGTCCGGGCACCGAAACAAATATCTTGGCTCCACTGTGTCATGGCCGAACCATTATGTTTACACAATGCATACAGGTTACAGCCTTAGTCCGTTCTTTGTCTTAATGTCACTGAATGGGACCTTTTTTGGCGCGTTTTGTACAATTAACCAATGTATTTAAACTATGTTTATACCGCTTTCCCGCTGACAGTGAGCAAGGGCGTTCACGCCCGAAACGCGTCTGTTTGGCAGAGTGTTGCACCTCCTGCACGTTATATGAAATAAAAAGGAAAAAAGAATACCTTCAAAAAGTCTGGCTGTGGATTTATCCATCTGTGTCTGCGTCCTGGGTGTGTTGTGGAAGCGCCGCATCAACCTCCGGCTGGAATCTATATATATATATATATATATATATATATATATATATATATATATATATATATATATATATATATATATATATATATATATATATATAAATATATCCAGCTCGAGTCCCTGCAGATATATATATCTTACACCTCTGTAAACAAAAATACTACAGTGACTGGGTGCCAGTAAAAAGGGCACATTTATTTTCATCACTAGCAATACAGACCCACACGTTTTGGCCCTTCCCGAGCCTTGCTCATGGATGGATGCCATCGTGCTATGATGACTATTTGTACACATGATTAAGGAACAGTGACAAATGATTAAAATATTTCTTATAATGTTAATTAATATTCTGACAACTACTCTTAATGCCATTGGGATTATGATGGACAGGTAAAGCAAATGTGGTTTCAAACCTAAATGTAGAACTGTGCCACAGTTACCATATGAGTCGACTAACACATATTATGAAGCAACATTTAGAGAATTGAAACACTTCAGGAGAAAGCACTTCAGTGCGAGATAGGGTGACCAACTGGCATGGGTGTAAATTCAGGACGGTGAGTGTAAAAATTTAGGACAAAGGAGTGTAAAAATTCAGGACAAAGTGTTAAAGTTCAGGACAGTCAGGACAGAAGGTCAAAATCCAGGTCAAAACTTTGGGACAAACAGCAACTTTTACAGACACATAAGTGCCATTGTGAGATGTAAAGCAGCCCGGATTGGATATAGTTAATTGGGACCTGCAGTGCAGGACTAGAGTGCAGTCCACCAAGTGGCCAGCTTTATGTGTCAGATTGGTTCAGGTATTCCATGTTTGCTCAGCTGCTGATGACTTGCATAGGGGCTAGTACAGTACTGAGTAATGGATAAGACCGATTGCTGACAGGTCTTGTGTAAGGGTAAGAGGTGTAAGCAAGAAAAGGGAGTTATTAGCCAGCTTGCATGAGCTATAATTGGCTGAACACTGCTGAGCGTTATGTTATTATTGTGGGTCAGAGTTGTTAAATAGGAGTTGACATTACTATATAATGCCCTGGCTAGCCATATATCAACCCTCCCTATTTTAACTGTATATTAGAAAGAGTATACTGCTTTGGCTGTTTCCTTTCTGTGGGCTGTAAACTGCAGATTCTCACTGATGCACAGAAGTAGGTTACAGACTAGAAACTGTGTACACTGTTAAAGCATAATTGAAGGGCAGAAGGAGGTACACTCTTTTACACACAGAATTTTTTTTATTGAATGGAAGCAAAGTGCCAACATGCAGTTTTACTGATAAAACTATAAAGCACACAAATACTAATGTGCGGAAATGTGGTTTTGGCCAACATGTATCATTTGAACATCACTAAGTAAAGTGTCTTGATTGTTTTGATCCTATTAAAACTCTGCTTCAAGCACACTTCTAAATTACAAAAAAGTGGTTCATTTGTAGTTTCCTAACTGCTGATATGTTCTGCAACATTTGCACAGTTCATTTGTAGTATTTAAAAGGTGTCTGTCACAAACAAACTGAGAGCTTACAGCTCACTATCCCCAAAAGTGCCTATCTCTCACATGTATTTCATAGTTTATAGTTTTATAGTGCCTCTCGTACCAGTGTAGGGTACCAGATCACTTTACATCACACACACATACAGAGACAATGAGTCATACATGCGTAAATCGGTGTATAGAAAGATTTTCATAAGGCAACGGGGACTAAGGTGTAGGATGTACATTACGCATATTGGTAGCCATTTTGTAAGAGTGCTTGGTCTGAAGAAGCTCAAACTTAGGATTCAGAACATAACACAGTAGTTAAGATTGACTTTAATGATAAGAATTTATTACTTTCCAAACAAACCTTTTTAGCAATATCAGGATAATGAAAAACTCAGAAGAAAACATAACTTTATAACTTGTACCATGCAGCTTGCATGCAGCTTTTTGATGGCAGTTCATTGATCACTGGGCTAGATTACGTTTGTAACTTATGAACTGCACAGTAACAAAAGAATCTCAGTGACAAAAGCAGTAACCCACGGATCTCTGCACATAAAATACTGTTCTTTGACATGCATGGTACACATTCTTTGCAGCAGGCATATTAACCCTCTGTGCTACCTTAGATGACTTAGAACTGCCACTAAACAAAACTCCCATTCTTTCCAGCAGGAACATTAGTCACCAAAGTTATTGTGACACTTTTATTGTTGCCTTAAAACTGCTGTATATGCAAGGACTTTGCAGTGCCAGCCCCAGTAACAAAACCACCCGCTCCCACCCTTCCAGCCTCCCAAGGAAACGCCTGATGCTGGGTAAAGCCAATCCAGCCTTGATATCACTCTCCAATGGTGCCCCTCACCCTCACATGGACCCTCTCTCATGTGTATTTAATTTTTTTTATAGTGCTACTTACCTGAAGTATGTACGACAGGGTGTCGGAGTGCAGTACATCACACACATATTATATAAAGACAATGACTCATAAATGTGAAAGTCAATGTATAGGAAATGTCAGTTAAGACAACGAGACCAATAAGGTGTAAGAGTCAGATATCATCCATAATGGTAGGCAGTGGCATAGATTGAGCGGGGCCTCAGGGCCGGTTGCCCCGGTTGCAGTACTCTTAGGAGTACAAAGTTATTTTCAAAGAAAACATATTTGTGGAGGAAGGGATTCGAGTCACTTCGGTGCTGGGTTCTGCTAGTGCAGGTTATGTTGTCTTGCCCACTTTTCCCCAGAGAAGGGCTCCACTGAGCCATGCTTTCACTCATCACTCATGACCTCGGGGCAAGTGGACAGCTGTTTGAGCTGCTTCCGGGTGGCATGGGAGCATCGCTGCCTGGCGACACAACAGCCAAACTTCTCTTGTGGTACCACGGCGCCATACAAGGAATTATTTTCTGCTTTTTGGCAGGCAGAAGAAGCATTTCAAGCCCAAGTTCCACACTTGCTGCCTGATGTCATGTGTCAGTTTGGTATGGCGGGTTGAGTCAATCGGGGGTGTGGCATTCATTCATTCTTTCCTCCATCATTCAGTCTTTCACCTTTCATTCTCTCCTTCCATCTTTGTGAGCATTCACATCCAAGCCTATTCAACAATTTCCAAACCTATCCATCATCTATCCTTCCATCCACCCCATCCATCCTTTCACTCATCCCTCCACACTTCCACCCATCCATCCATTCATCCTTCCAATCATTTACATTTTCACCCAGCCATCCTTTCACCTACTCATCCATCCATCCATTCACCCAGTCACTCATCTGTCCATTTGTTCATCCATTCACCATTTCACTCATACATCCTTTCTCCCAGCTCCTCACCCTCCCTTCCACTCATCTATGCATTCTTTAACTCATCCATCCTTACATCCTTCATTTCACTCATCCATAAACCCATTCGCCTACCCATCCTGTCAGTCATCCATCCATTTTTTCTCACTCATCCATCTTCCTTTTCTCTCTCCATCCCCTTTCACTTAGCCATCCCTTCACCCATCCATCCACACATCAACTCATGAATCCATTTATTCACCCTATCACTCATCCATCCATCCATCCATCCATCCATCCATCCATCCATCCATCCATCCATCTATCCTTTCTCCAATCCATCCATCCTCTCATCCATCCATCTGCCCTTTCACTCATCCATCCATTCTTTTGCCCATCTACCCTTCCTTTCACTCACTCATCCATCCTTATATCCACCCTTTCACACATCCATCCACCCATTAAACCTTTCACTAATCAATTATTCACTCCATCCATCATTTCACGCATCCATCCATCCATACACTCACCCATCATCCATCCTTTCACTCATCCCTCCACACTTCCACCCATCCATCCATTCATACATCCAACCATTAACCTTTTCACCCATCCAACCATCATTGCACTTGCTCATCCACCCATCCATTCACCCAATCACTCATACATCCATTTGTTCATCCATTCACCATTTCACTCATATATCCTTTCTCCCAGCTCTTCACCCTCCTTTCCACTCATCTATGCATTCTTTAACTCATCCATCCTTACATCCTTCTTTTCACTCATCCATAAACCCATTTGCCTACCCATCCTGTCAATCATCGATCCATTCTTTCACTCATCCATCCATCTTCCCTTTCTCTCCCATCCATCCATTCATCAACTCATGAATCCATCCATTGACCCTATCACTCATCCATCCATCCATCCTTTCTCTCATCCATCCATCCATCCTCTCATCCATCCATCTGCCCTTTCACTCATCCATCCATTCTTTTGCTCATCTATCCTTCCTTTCACTCACTCATCCATCCTTATATCGACCCTTTTACTCATCCGTCCATCCATTCGACCTTTCACTTATCAATTCATCACTCCATCCATCATTTCACGTAGTTAGAGGGAGGGCTGCCCTCTCTCAGTGCTTACACAAATGCATGCAGGCCTGTGGCTTATTTTTCTGCTGCTCTTGATCCCATAGCCGCAGAACTGCCCATAATGCCTTCAAGCTGTAGCAGCAGTAGCTTTCAGCATAGAAAGATGTGAAAGTATTGTCATGGGTCATCCCCTTACTTTGTTTTTCTTCCCCACTCCGGAGATTTTGTTGACATGTACTCACACTACTTGACCAACACTTGATTTACTAAGTATGAACAGATTCTTTTTGAAGCAGAGAAGGTGTCTTTGAAAAGATGTGCTAGCTTGAATCCTGCTACACTGTTACCCTTGCTTGAAAATGAAATGATGCTGGAGAAATAGAGAATGACTCTCTCAATGTCACTGAACTATGCATTAAGCTAAGACCAAAAATACAAGATAAGCCACTGTTTGAGTCTAGACTCATACAGTTTATTGATGGGTCCTGTCTGAGAGACAAAGGAGGATCCCTAAGAGCTGCCTATGCAGTCTGTACAGTATTTTTTAAATACTATTCCAATATATTTGTCTTTGGATATCAAATATAATATTTTTTTCTTAATAACACTTTAAAAATATGTTATTAACATAATTTATCATAATATTGAAGTGTCTTAAAAATTTCTAAAAATAAAGTAATGTATATTATTTTGTATCAAACATGTTTAATCAATTTTATGAGGAAATATATTGTACTTAAGAATGTATATTTTATTTTAGAATAATTATTATTTTTTGGTTAATATTTTCATTTATGTTTGTTAAGTTTGCTGAAATTGTGATAGGAATGCTAAATATATTTTTAGTATTTTGCAATAGGTTTTGTTACTATGGGCCTGATTTCGAGTCTGGTGGTCTTGGAATGCCAGACTCGCTTTGGCACAGCAGTGGCGGTCCTGCGTCAGCCTCATTACGAGGGGGTTTTAGGACCAGCCATCGCTGCACCGACTGTGCCAGGAAACCACTGTTACTTGACGGTGGTACAGTGCAGAAGGACTATATAATATGCAAGAAAGGACCGCTGCGGTCCGTGAGCATATTTTGAGTTTCCTCTCCACAAGTCTTTTCATAGTGGGCTCACCGCCATGAAAAGGCTGGTGGAGGGGAAACAAAGATGCCCCACCGCCATGGGAATGCATACAGGGGGGCACTACATGTGCCCCCCTGTCTGCTTGCACCACCAGTTCCAGCACGGCATGGACTTATCAGTCAATGCTGTGCTGGAACATTTCTGACGTTGCCCTTTTTTAGGGCACCACCGTAGGAATGGCAAAAAGGACCATCTGCCTGCACGAGTTCAACAAGTCTTTGCATTGGCAGAGAGCCAGAGCAGGAGCGCCAAAGTCGTAATCAGAACTTAAATTTGTAGTAGTTTGGGAACTGCAATTGGTAAATTTTTCCAAGAGTTACTTTATATTAGAGTGGGAATAGTAAATATAACCCTCTTAGGGCCTGATTACGAGTTGGTAGTCTTGCAGTGGGCTGCCACACTAGTGTCTCACTCCAAGACCGCAGTAGTCAGCCTGCCTGCCATATTCCAACTGGGATAAAGGTTTGGTGGTCCTGTAGTGCGGTTCCACGATCGTGCCTTTCTAAGGTTCATAGGAGAGCCTTAAAAAGGCACTGCTGTGGGAGATGTTGTGCATTTGGTTCTGTGCAGGATCAGGGGGTGCATATAGACAGGAGGGCACACCATGTGCCCCTCCCCTACATGCACATGTTATTTGGAAGTAGTTTTCCCAAATATGTATCATAAAGAGCACTTAGATGATTCTGTATGGGGATCACCAGTTAGATCCCACAAAAACTAGTAGTGGTACTGAAATAGTGGGAGACATACTGGTGCATTGATTCCTTCTGCAGGAGTAGTTTTAATTGATTTAAAAATTAATTGGAAAGTTGTTCACTATAGTTGATAAATTAGCTACTAGTACTGCACATTCATTGTTAGCTGTGGACACTGAAATAATAGCTGTAAGGTATATGGTAATACAGAATCGCCCTGCATTAGACTTCCTTCTTGCAAAGGAGGACGGAGTATGCAAGATGTTAAAGGTTCAGCAATGATGTACTATATACCTGATGAGTGAAGAGGTGAAGAAATATATTAAAAATATTACAGACTTAAAGGGAGATTTAAAGTAGTTAAAAACTACAGGTGCTTGGGAAGCAATTGGAAATTGGTTTGTTGCAATATGCAAATGGTTTGGAAATCTTTGGGAGTGGAATATTTGATTCCATTCGAGGCCCCTTGTACAATCTGTCTTTTTGTAGTCTGTAAGGGGTACAGGTACATGAAAGCAAAAAGAGAGGTACTGGAAAGGAGGGGAATGAGAAGAAAGAGAAAAGATGTAGAACTAAAGGAGAGTCAGTGTAGATTTTAATTAAATTAAATATTTGGAAAACTCTATATGAAAAATGTTGGAAACATCAGGGTTTTGATCTGGTCTCATATAAAAATATTCTTATGTTGATTGTGATGGCTAACATCACCACCGGAGGTGAATGAATTAGTGCAATTTAAACTCCACCCTTGAACTTCACGGAAATGCAATTATCTATATATATGTGTATCTGCCGTTATATTCACTTTGTGCCTTAACGTCATTAACATGCATGAAGCATTAAAATGTATTAATGAAATACATTCACTGTAGAAACTAGAGGTTTATACACATATGCACTAATGTTGAGTTTAAAAATGAAAGCCGGTATTCTTTTTTCACATTTTACAGTTACACTTCAAGTTATATGTGCATTTGAAAACATGTACTCTTTTGCTCAAGTTTTACATTTATTTTTCAAGTTACACGTGTGCACGTATTACCACATATTCAAAGTGTTCATTAAATTCTTAGCTAAAGTTAGCCGGACTACAAGCCTCACTTGAAATGGATTTTGTTTTGCCGGCATGCTTTCTTTTTTTTGCTGGTTTATTTTTTTGTTACTTAGAGAAAGGCTTACTGGGGCACTTGCATCAAGGTAATCATTTGCGATTATCAAATAGGGAATTTTAAGGATTTGCTATTTGGTCATCACAAATGCCTATGCATGAAGGCCCCCATGAGGGACCCCCCAAAAAAGGTAAGTATGCACATGTGTGGCACACACATGACCTACGGGCATGTGTGCGCTACATGGCGCATTGAAAAATGCATTTTTTGTGCATTTGTCAATCCATTTCACAAATTACCAGCAACTTGAAGTTGATGGCACTCAGCGTTTCCTAAATGCAAAGTTGCATTTAGGAAATGCTACATGCATCTCAAATAGGGAATCGCAAATTGCGATTCCCTAAATGCATTTGCAATTTAGGTAATCACAAAAAATTGCAATTACCTATATTGCAAATCCAAAAAGGTACATGCATCGGAAAAAGCATTTTTCCAGTCGCAAACAGGCCAATTCTGCGAATCGTCCCTTTTGAATCCGGTAAAATGCTTGATGCATGTGCCCCATTGTCTGCATTAGACTGCTGATACAAAGGCCTGAAGGGAAACTTCACAATGAATGTGGAGAAACAATGTTTGAAGGAGTCCTTCTCTTCATCATGTACCAGGATGGCAAGATTTTCAAGGTTGACTATTGCAGTCCCAGCTCGATGTGTTGGGAAATCGAGCAATGGTGCAGATTCACTCAAGTGATGGTCTGATTGGTCCCTGGTAGTGCGAATGGACAAAAGGAAGGTTCTGCAGATCCTCTTACTTTTAAATTGTTATTTACACAGTTAGAGTGACGAGAGATTCCCCTTAAACTTCCAGGGGTGCAGACCTCTCTGTTTGCCGTATTTGTGCAAATATGAAGCTTTATGCTAAACTCTTATTTCCTTTTTCCAGGACTTCTTCTGAAGTCTGATCATGCTGACATCTTCTATGCTCCCGAATTAGAGACCCTTTATAGATGACCATATATCTGACTTATGTTTAAAAGATAGAAGGGAAGTTTCTTTTTGGAACACCTGTTTTCTTTAATCTGTTTCTGTATTGTGGTAGCTATCACAATTCTGCTTTTCATTTTGTTGTGCCTACACTTTCTGAGATATTTCAGCTTATCTATTGTATTGATGTACTAATTGAACTTATTTTTGGTCTGCATATATAATCAATTGATTAGTAATTCAAATAAACCCCTTTAACCATATTCAACGACTCCTGGTCCTTATTGTGGAGTCATATGGGCTTTATAAGTTAGAAATGTATTGTTGATGTTTTCTCCCTTACAATACTTCAAGTCAGCTAACAAAGGTACATACGACCAGCAGGAGAAATCGTTAACATCTTGACTAAGAGAGTACGTTGTAAGGCCTAGTGCTCTTACAGGTGCCCTTATGTAACCAGGTCGCGATCATCAACCAAGACTGAAACCAAGTATCGGTTAGAACACTCTCAGAAATGAAACATGTGCATGGCATTCCCATACATCTTGACCAGACGTCATCTTCACCCATCAGTTCTCTGTTAGCGGACCTTGAAGCCATGCAACTGAACCAACTAGTTACCTCCCCCACCCACATAGGAGGTCACATCCTTGACCCCTTCTTTACCACCTTGGTTCGGGCTAGGGCATCTGACCCGATGGTGGTAGGTTGGACCGATCATCTGTTGGTTAAAGTGTCATGCCCTTTAGATGACCCACAATTTAAACCTGTGGATAGACTGATCCTTAAAAGAAACTGGCGTAAGCTCAAACTGGAGGAGTTTGTTAAGATCTTGGAGGCGCAGCCCCTGGGCAATCTGCCGAATGTGGAACAGGGATACGAACAGTTTTGTAACTGGGTCCTTACTGCCCTTGATTCTCTTATACCAATGCGCTGGTCGAAATGTCACGCCAAAACGCGCAGCCCATGGTATAATGAGACCCTTGCCGAGCTCAAGAGAACATGCCGGCAAGCTGAGAGGGCTTGGAGGAAATCCTTTGATCCCACGTTAAAATCGCTGTATTTTGCCCAGCTTAAGACCTACCACAGAGCTATCTGCCAAACCCTGCCTCTGAGTTTTCGAACAGCCCTAACCCATCTAAATAAATTTTTAAGGTGCTCAAAGATCTGATGGGGAAACGGGCCACCTCGCTAGAAATCTGCACGGACTCTCACTGTGAAAGTTTGGCATCCTTTTTCGTGGAGAAGGTGCAGGCAATCTACCGAGGATTTATGCCATCTGTGCCCGGGGTTGAGCCTAGTGATGTGAAGGTTTCGGTCTACGAAACTCTGTCCTCCCTGCCTGCTATGTCTGTCGAGGCTTTTGACACTCTGAGCCTCAAAATTAAATCTGGCTCTCCCTTAGATCCGCTGAAGCCAGAGCTAATTACACTTCTCCCGCCCCTCTGTCGTGAGCCCATACTGGATTTGATTAATCTTTCACTCACTGAGGGCGTGGTTCCTTCCTCCTGGAAGCAAGCAGTGGTCAGCCCCATTTTGAAGAAGCCTAATCTTGACCCCCTGCTACCTGAGAACTATCGTCCCATCTCCCTCCTGCCCTGGACCGCCAAGGTCACTGAGGCACACGTGAACTCCATCTTGTCTGCCCACCTCTCTCGTAATAATATTCTAGACGAGAGCCAGAATGGTTTTCGCGCACAACACAGCACCGAAACTGCTCTGCTCTTTATGACTGAGCACATGCGTTCGGTGCTGGATGCGGGGCAGACAGCGACGCTCCTCTTGTTAGACCTGAGCGCCGCGTTCGACACGGTGTCTCATGACATTCTGATGCGGCGGCTGGAGGAAGTGGGAATTGAGGGGAAGGCTCTTCAATGGTTTCGCTCTTTCCTCTCGGACCGGTTTTATAAAGTGGCCATTCCACCTGGTCAGTCCTCTTTCCATCCTTTGGGACTGGGAGTCCCTCAGGGCTCTGCGTTGAGCCCCACTTTGTTCAACTTATATGTGAAACCGCTGGCTGCTGTCGTCAGACAATGTGGCTTAACCATGACATCGTATGCCGACGACACGCAGCTGGCGGTGACACTCAGTGGGGACCCTGAGGTGACTGCTCCCAGATTCCGCGCAGGACTTATAGCCGTGGCGAACTGGATGCGTATTAACTGCTTACAGTTAAATGCCAAGAAAACCGAGGTCCTGATTTTAGGGAAGCAGGCGGAACTTTGGGGAGATCAGTGGTGGCCTCCTGAATTGGGGGTGACCCCCATCCCAGCGGCCGAAGTTAAGAACTTGGGGGTCTGGCTGGATCCTAACCTCTCTTTTACCAGCCACACAAAGAAGATTGCAGCTACCTGCTATGGTATTCTGCGAGGACTTAGACCAGTCCTCAAATTCTTCGACCCCCCTACTCGGCAACTGGTGGTCCAAGCCTCCTTTCTTTCTCGGCTGGACTACGGGAGTGCACTGCTGCTTGGAGTAAATCAGGCTGAGGCCACCAGGCTGCAAAGGGTGCAGAATGCCGCTGCGCGGGCCATTGTTGGCCTCCCGAGACGTTGTTCTGTCTCTGCAGTCCTGACCTCCCTTCACTGGCTGCCGGTCAGACAGAGAATTAAATTCAAGGCTCTCTGTCTGACATTTAAGATCCTGAAACTCTCCTCTCCTCCTGCCCTTGCGGGTCTTGTTTCTTCCTATGTCCCCACGCGGTCTCTCAGGTCGGAATCTCTTCATCTGGCGATTAAGACTAGGTTCAGACTGAGTAGGATAGGAGGTCGTTCCTTTCGAGTTTTGGCGGCTGGATTATGGAACTCCCTCCCTGTCCATATTCGTGCCCTAAACAGCCTGACTCTCTTCAGACGCGCTATAAAAACCCATCTATTCGCTTCTGCTGACTGATCCCTTCTTTTTCCAGCATCGATTTGTTGTGTTGTGGTACTTGATCAGGCGCCAGGACGCCCCTTCGCTGGGGCAGCTGTGCGCCGAATAAAAGTTATTAACATAACATAACATAACATAACATAACAATGTCAACCCTAATACATATAACCCTAACCACTGCTTTGCACAGCTGAGACACAGGAGTTACAGAGTAACAAAGATACTGTTTTGAGAATAATAATTACCACCACAACTTATCAGTTACTTAGTGTGTTTCCTTAATGATATGAAAAGGCTTTACTCTTTTACAAAAAGAATATCACAATTTAGCTGTTATAGTTTATTGTGAAGGAGACAAGTAAGGCCTGAACTAGACACTGACTCCCACTACACTCCAAGAGTAAGCCTTGACTCTTCGACTTTGCTGCTCCGGAGAGGCAGTGCCTACAAGGTAGGAACCTGTCATGTCACTGAGCTTGCAGTGGCATCTGGTTTCTGCATTTGCATCTGCAATGTCTTTGCTATACAAACATATGATTCCATGCAGGTAAGTGCAGCTTCTAGCTTCCTTGTGTCCCTGAATGTCTCCCTGGCCTTATCATGCTTCTCAACCCTACTGCTCCAATCCCACGAGTTAAGTTAGTGAAGTTTTTCTTACTTACTCTGAAGGTCAGGTGTTTGTCTTTCTTTCTCTAGCATGCTAAACTTCCTCCATGAATCGCAGTGGTTTCAGGGATGCTCTCTGTGAGTGGCTGAGCTGCAACATGCCCAAATTAGTCGGACTTTTTGTTTTGAGGCCACCGTTTACCCTGCTATTCCCAGATGTGTTGCAAGGAGGATGCTGGCCGTTTTTTTCTGGGTGAGATTTTTTTGAAGTGTGATATGTGGCAAGTCACTTGTTGATCGCTGGTATTTGCGATGCCAACAGTTCCCTTTCTGGTTGTCACTTGAAATTATGTGTCTCCATATCACTGGTCTGTCTTCTTCCTTTGGTCCTGTTTTATGAGAACCCAATCGCTTTCTTTAAAGTCAAACTTTCAAGTTCCATAACGGGCATCCGCATACCTCTTTGTGTTTTCCTTTTGTTGTCTACCCTCATTTGTGTTTCCTTAGCCTTCAAATCCCATCCGGAAATCTATGTGCATACTTCTCTTCTTAGCATAAGTGTAGAAGGGCATTCGCCTCTGGTGATGTGAGTTCTGTTTATGTATGCTCAGAATGCTGTGTTAAGTGCATATTGCACTTCCACTTTGTCTCCCTTCACTTGTTGAACAGTTCTTTTCAGTGTGGCCAGGAAGCACTTTATCATCTCATCGGCTGTGGCCAAAGTGGAGGGATTCCACAGTGCCTGAAGTACAAGTGTGCTGCAAATCCAGCAAACTTGTGTCTGTTAAACGAGTGGTGGGGGCGGGAGAACAATTGTATGTCCGCATGACTTTTGGAATGCATCATGCTGTGAAGATTTGCATGAGTTGGTATGATGGCCTCAGCTCTGGTTGATGCCAGCTGCTTGACTACTGGAATCTTTGTGTACTCGTTCATGATAACCATGGTGCGCTTGCCAGATCTCAGAGGACCAAATGTAAATACCAGTTGTGACATGGCATCAAACGTCGTCGCCTGGCAGAGACAACAGGGGTGCTGGCCTGTTTCCATGGCTGAATGTTGTGGCCTTCTTTGTGGGTATCCTCAATGAGTTGGTCAAGTGATGGAAACCAGACATGATCTCTCAGGGCTGTCTTTGTTGCTTCTATTCCTCTAAGGCCTTACTGAGCCAAGTTCACCACCACTTGGAATAGCTTCTTCAGGATGACAATGTGCCTACATTGTATTAGAAGTCTGCAGTTAGCTGCTGACTGTTCACCATTGGCATGTTTGAATGAGGTTCGCTCTTCATTGATAATTACTCCCTTCGCGAATGCATTGGTGTCAATCTGTCGCCACCCCTGTTTTGGAAGGCATCTTTTGACTTCTTTTAGTGTGGCATTCCTCTTGGAGATGTCTACAATGGTTCCAAAAGGTAGAGAAGCAGTCAATGCACTGTGTATGTCTGAACACAGATATTCCTCTGCTGGGAAGTGTCTAACTATTCTTGAGCTTGCCGGGTGTCTGGATCTGTAGTGAGTGGGGTTCTGCTCTTTGCCCAGCTTCTGTGTGATGGCCTAAGTATTTTCTTGCAAGCAAAGTCCCCAGTGCTCAGTTCAAGGCAGCAGCTTGGCCCAGAGATTCCCAAATATTGTCAGCAGTGCTTGGTGATCAGTCATTATGGTTCAGTGCTTGACATATATAAAAATGTGAAAGTGTTCAGATGCCATACGACAGCTAGACTTTCATTATCCAGGTGTGAAAAGGATCTCCATGTGTCAGTCAAACCTCTGCTGATATAGGCCACAATTTGGTGCTAGTATTGCTCCTGATTCTACTGGACTTGCATGTACCGTGACCTCTGTGTAAAGCAGGAGATTGAAGTATGCCATGCTTTTCACTCAACAAACGTTCCATTTATTGTCTGAATGTGTGCCAAAAAACATTCACATGCCGGCTCCAGGATTTCTCTACGGTGGACATCTTTGAGCAAGAAATGGAAAGAGGAAAGCAATACTGCTACAGTCTATTCAGATCACAGAACATATTGGGAAGGATATTTACAGCAGTTGGCATCTTACTCTGGCATTGTGGGTGGGCAGGTACAAATCAGTAGGGCCCAAGTAGGCTGGCCGAGGATTCACATGACGGGGGTATGGACTGGTCAAGAAGATTTTGTGCGGGGGGCCTCTGGGGACATTGATTCTGACTAGAGGCTGGGGCCTGCCAAATGTGGACAGGGTGGGCACTTGAGAATTCTCCCCTGTTGTCCCGAGCAGTCCCCAAATATGATATATGTGGTAGCGCCTGTAGTGGAACTAAAATACGTTAAATCACAAGTTTTGAGGCTATGCAACTAGTACATAAGAGACAGGACATCAACAAAAAAGTATACATACCTGCTGAATCTGTGGAGAGCCATAACACGAGAGTTTTCTTTTTCTTCTTTCCATAGCTGTTAAATAAGAGAGACAGTATTTGATTTGACTGTTGTCAGACAGCAGTGAATGAAGCACACATAGCACACAGGGCCTGGCTAATTTGTATATACATCAGTACCCGGTCTGTGTACTCTTTCTCAATGACATAACCCACAGCTACCATTCCAGAGACTGGATTCTACACAACAGGCATTAATGTTCCAGGAAGGGCCTATGTATGTACAAAATACACCAAGCATCCCCTACTTTACACACCGAATCCAGCAACTTTACGTCTCCCATTAAGGAATCTTCCCACCATTCACTTAATTTCTCTGCACATAACAGAAAATCGTGGAGAACACTTGAAAATATAGATATATACTGGCCCAACATTAATATTTTTAAAAATGTCCTTCAACATTCTATACGTTTCTGACCTAAAAATGATATGAGCAGTAATATGATGGCAGTGCCCCTGCAGGACCGTTGAGCATATCATGAGTTACCTGTCCACCACCCAATTCGTAGCGGAAAACCTGCCCCGAAAAGAGTGGTGGAGAGACAATTTAGGGGGCCTAACAAGGCCCTTTGCAACTCCTGGGGCTAGGGGTGCATGCATGGAGGCACACGTTGTGTCCCTCTATAATTGCACCCCTGTTCCTGCATGGTTGGGGCTGCACCACATGGTGCATTCCACAGCATGCAGGAATGTGCAGTAAGTGCTCCTGTGGTGGTGGTCTGCATGCTAGGCTCTTCTATGAGCTTAACATACCATCGCTGTGAGACCATTGCCATAATGTACGCCCGCCCTGATTCAACTCTGAATCCAGCGGGCAGGTGCAATACAGCCTTGGCGGTCGTCCTGTGGGCGTGGTGGTGAAAGTACTAGAGGAGGATCACCAAAGTCGTAATAAGGCCCTAAGGTCCCATTAAAAGTTACAGCCTTAGTAGAATGGAATGTTTTCATGTAAAAACAGTAGAATCTACAGATGAAACTCTAGTGGAGAATGAGAAATTAGAATGTGGTATTCCTGACTTTCCAGAAAATTCCACTAAACAAATAAAGAGAAAGGGTATGACGGAACTACTCCTGGTCCCCTTAAGAATTAACACAATCAACAAAAAAAGGAGTAATTCCAGAAAAGGATTACTGCTTTATGTGACAGAAAAAAGGAAGCAATTCCTTTTTTTCTAAACCCTAACCCACCAACCTAGGACTCCTAACTTCTGTGAATGCCAAAATGAGTAAGTGCCTTCTGTGAATACCAAAATGAGTAAGTGCCTTCTGTGAATACCAAAATGGTAGTACACTTTATAATTTTGTCTTAAGTTAGTTCTGTGAATCGGGCCCCTTGACATTTATTGGTGGGGGTCATAGGAAAAGATTAAAAAACAAAGTTGGGGAAGGTCCTATATGGCTTAATTGGTCATAGACATCCGTGGTGTACTCACAACAAGGTCTACATGTTTCATGTTTGTGAACTGCAAACTTACGGTTCAGCTATCAACAATTAGTTCTTAAGTACAAAATGACATATGAGGTTTAATAATCCTACATTAACCCCTTCGATGCTGATGACGAGCTCAGCTCGTCATCAGCCACGGGGGGCGTGTGCGGATAACGAGCTGAGCTCGTCATCAAACGCGGCTTTTAGAAAAAAGCCGCGTAGCGTAAAAATAACCGCTGCAGCGATGCGGTTAAGGCAACTCATGCATTCGACAGCAGTAATAACAATGTTAGGTTCATCAGGTCTGATATAAAGATTCACATGCCTGGATCTACATTCTTATATTTCACCTGTGTCGCCTAATCTGTGTTCCGGGCACTCATGTTTCCAGGAGGCCCTCAATGATTGTACGTCAGGCGCATGCTTACACCCACACATGTGACAATCGATGTGTGGTCTATTTTGTGGAGAATAAATGCGAAATGCCGAAATCCTCCTGTCAAGTGCATGCTTAAACATGTGACAATCAATGTGTGGTCTATATTTTTTGGAGAATTAGTGCGAAATGCCAAAATCCTCCTGTCAAGGGAGAGAGTCCGAATCGAGCGGGCTTTCCAGTTTGTCGCAATCAGGGGGATAAAGTGATCAGAGAATCAGAAGAAGTGGTTAAAAAGGCTCAAACTCTTGTTGTAGTATTATAATAAAACAAACCCGGAGGAGAATAGGAACTGTTTTAAAGCTTAGGTAAATCGCAAGTATGTGATACCCGATGGATATTGCTGGGGGGGCCTCCCCTATCGTCAAACCCTAGGAGTAAGATGAGAGTCATAAGGAAAGCCCAAGTATGCTGGTGGGCAGACTCCATACTTATTTCATCAAGGTCAGCGCCCTCTTCTGGCACCTATTGCAGTCCCAGCCCAGGATCCCGAGGATGGTTTGTCTCCCAGGCTGGGTGTTTTAAAAACACTGGCGCCTGAGGCTAACTCATGTGCGCGGCATCATGCATAGCGCGTGACGTCAGCATGTGTGTCTTGTTGCTGGTAAGGTTAACCCTTACTTGCTGGGATTTTCTTGAAGTAAAGCTTTATTTAGACAGTGAATTCTTTTGTGTACATTTGGCTGCATTTAAACCCACATCTATTGCTAAACTCAATCTTCAAACACCGGTGGGTCAAACAATGTCACGCATTTTCTAGACTTTTTAGTTCATCAAAATTTTCTGAGGTATCATAAATGTCAGATACTATCTGTCCTCCTGTGCATCATAATAATTATTCATGGGTATTATGTAATCCAGGCTCTTGGGGAGTAGTGTGAATGCGTGTGAGCTAGGGATCACTGCACTATTATGGATATATGGTAAAGTCTTTCGGGTTTGGGTAGGCGCTATTTCACACTTCGAAAGCTCATTCTATCTACTCATAATTCTTCTACACCCAAATCCCATATCACCCTAGGGAATATCATGACTGGTAATTCATCTGTGGTTCAGTGTATTCCAGGGGATATTGTGATTGAGACCTTGCTTGTGGTTAGAAAGCCTATATATCCATCTCTGTTCTTTCTCTAATAGGAATTTCTGTGTGTTCCCTGAGGTTTTAATTTGCTCAATGATTGTCCACCTGAGATCATTGTCACTGTGTCCTGTTTTAAAAAAGTGGTCTGTTATTTTGGTTGTGGTTTTCTTACACCCGATGTTGCTGAGGTGTTCACAGATGCGTTGTTTTGAATATCTGCTTATCATCCCTATGTTCCTAAGGCCACAGGGGCATGTTATTATGTATACCACATTGGCAGAGTTGCAGTTAGTGTGCAATCGTAACACCGAGGTCTTATTAGGTTTGAGATCTAGACTTTTCTCAGGGGCTGTCAGGTGACAAACACTGCAATTTCCACAGGCTTAGTGTTCTTTCACATTCGGGAGGCGCCAGGTGGTGAGTACTGTTGGTGTTTGGTCATTGTCCTCCTTTTTGGGGCAGGTGGAGTCCTTAAGGCTCCTTGCTTTTTTCAAGGAAAATAATGTTTTTTCCCATTTCCTGTTGCATGTCTGCGGTATTTTCCAGTGTTTGTTTATGAACTTTGTAACTATGTTAGAAATGGTACTGAAGGTTGTCACGCATGTTAGTGGGACTTCTTTCGTTGTCCTTGGATTATCTTCATGGCGGACGTCCCGTTGCTGAGTCCGAGCCCCTTTTTGACATGTTTTAAATATTCTGTCTGGGTAGCCCCAGGTCTTAAGTTGCTTAGAAAGATCTGCCGCTTGGGTCTGATAATCCCTTAACTTACTACAATTCCTCCTCTATCTGAAGAATTGTCCATAGGGAAAATTTTCCCTTAAAGCCCTAGGGTGGAAACTGTCAAACTTTAACAGGTTGTTTTTGTAAAGTGGGTTTATGATAAGTTCTGGTCTCCAATCTGCCCTGTTCTTTCGTGATGGTATATCCAAGAAAACCATCTCCTTTTTGTCGATAGAGTGGGTGAATTTCAGGTTTTTATCACATCGGTTGATCCATTCCAGTAAGTCCTAGATTACTTCACTTGGTCTTTGCCAAATTAGCAGGACGTCATTTATGTACCTTCTCCAGAAGGTAATGTGGTTGCCTTAGGGGTTGTTGGTGTGAAGGATGAATTTCTTTTGAAGGCATAGACATACAGACCTGCTACACTCGGGGCTAAAGTGCTGCCCATGGAAGTCCCATTAATTTGTAGGAACAGGTCACCTTCGTATTCAAAGAAATATTATTTGAGGGTTAATTTCACACACTCAATGATAAATGCTTTTGGAGTCATAAAATCCTAAGTAGTCTCAGCTAGAGCTCTGCTGATGACCTAAATGATGTCGCCCTGTGGGAGGCTTGTGTACAGGCTCTCGATGTCGAGACTCAGTAGAAGTGTGGAACCACTGTCCACACTGATTTCTTTTAGGAGGTTCAGAAGGCTCTTATTGTCTTTCAGGTAAGTAGTGATGTTCTGTACTAGAGGTTTTAGGAAAAAAATCACAGAACCGTGATAAAGGCTCCAAGAGAGAGCCTATTCCAGAGGCGATAGATCGTCCCGGAAGAGAGGTTCTGTTTTTATGTATCGTGGATACCATATAGAAATAGGGGATTTTTTCCTTCTCCCATTTTCAAGAAACCCGCCTCTTATTTGGGGATGTGGCCACTCACCTCTGCAGAGTCGACCGGGATTTTGATCTTATTTCTTAAACCCTGGGTGGGGTTTGTTTTCAATAGTTCATAGTTTTTCTTGTCGTCCAACAAGCATCGGCATTCCCTTTCGTAGTCTAGATTGTCCTATTGTACCACACCTCCGCCCTTAACAGCCGGTTTAATCACAATAGCATCATTGCTCTGTAATTGTTTGAGAGTTATAGTCTTTTCTCTGCTCATGATATGAAAGCTTCATTTTTCTTCCATGTTTTCAATGTCATTAAATACAGCCTGTTCATAAGTTAGGATTTCTACAGGTGTGGTATGTTGAGGGGGACAGAATGTGGATTTTATTCTTAACCCATTGTCGCCTGAGATATTGGAATCCTCTCTGGGACTTTGATTCTCAAAGAAAGCTTTTACCCTAAGCTTTCTAAAGAACTCTGAGACTTCACAGTGTAAGTTGAATTTGTCTAGGAGGGAAACCCAAACCTCTGTTCAGTCCACTCTCTTCAGTGGTTGTTAAAGTAAGGGAGGACAGGTTGGCTATCAGACTCTGTGGGTGTTCACCCTTGCTTGAGGATCCTTTGTTTTTCTCCTGGTGTAATTCCCTATTGGGCCGTCCTCCTCCCAGTGTACCTGGTTTCTCCCCTTTCTTCTTCCTCTTCCTCTTCTGCCACTCCCTAAAAAAGGAGGCCTGTAAATGTTTGTTTGGAAGGGGGGTTGTATTTGTGCAAAAACCTCAGGGAACACACAGAAATTCCTATTCGAGAAAGAACAGAGATGGATATATAGGCTTTTTACCCACAACGAGGTCTCAATGACAATAATCCCTGGGATACACTGAACCTCATGATATTCCCTAGGGTGATCCAACCTCTCCAACCTCTGATTTATGGGATTTGGGTGTAGAAGAATTATGAGTGGATAGAATGAGCTTTCGAAGTATGGCATAGCGCCTACCCACACCTGAAAGACTTTACCATATATCCGCAATAGTGCAGTGATCCCTAGCTCGAACGCATTCACACTACTGAAGAGCCTGGATTACACAATACCCAGGAATAATCATTACGATGTACAGGAGGACAGATAATATCTGACATTTATGAAAACTCAGGAAATTTTGACAAACTAAAAAGTCTAGAGAAATGTGTGATATTGTTTGACTAAGAGCTAATTATAACTTAACAACATCCATGTCTGTTTTTCCCACGGAACCTATGTAAATGACTGGCAAAGTATAGCCTAATACAACCACCAGTGTTTGAACACTGAGTTTAGAAATAGACGTGGGTTTAAATGCAGATAAATGTCCACAAAAAAATTCACTGTCTAAATAAAGCTTTACTTCAAGAAAATCCTAGCAAGTAAGGGATAACCTTACCAGCAACGAGGCACGCTTGCTGACATCACCACGCTATGCGTGATGACGCATACGAGAGTTAGCCTCGGGCATTGTGTTTTTAAGACGCGCGATCCGGGAGACAAACCATCATCGGGAGTCCCGGGACGGGACTGCAATAGGTGCCAGAAGCAGGCACTGACCTTTATGAAGTAGGGCTTCTGCCCAACTGCACGCCAGCCCACCAGCATACTTGGGCTTTCCTTATGACTCTCATCTTACTCTTAGGGTTTGACTATAGGCAACGCCCCCCCAGCAGCATCCATCGGGTACTACGTACTTGTGATTTATGTAAGCTTTTAGACAGTTTATTTTCTCCACCGTGTTTGTTTTATTATAACACTGCAACAAGAGTGTGAGTCTTTTTAACCACTACTTCTGATTCACTTATCACTTTATCCCCCTGACTGTGACAAGCTGGAGGGCCCGCTCAATTCGGCCTGTCTCCCTTGACTGGAGGATTTTGGCATTTCTCACTAATTCTCCCCAAAAAATAGACCACGCATCGATTGTCACAAATATGGGTGTAAGCATGCGCTTGACCGGTGGATTTCGGCATTTTGCAATTATTCTCCACAAACTAAACCACACATCCATTGTCAAATGTGTGGGTGTAAGCATGCGCCTGACGTTTAATCATAGAGGGCCACCTGGAAACATGAGTGCCTGCAACACAGATTTGGTGACATGGGTGGAATTTAAGAATGCAGATCCAGGCATGTGGATCTTTATAAGTGTAATACCGGCACACAGGAGGGGGAGCACGGCGCGTAAAGTCGGCAGAACATATCTGGCTTGGAACCGCTGATAAATGCCCAAAACAGCCACCCCCGTAACCAAGGATAAGTGCGGGAAATCATCTTCAAATTAAAGAGAAGATACCCGCGAAGTATCTATACGTGGAATCCGAAGAGCGGAAGGCACCACAAGAATATTTACTAACAGATGGAATAAATGAAAAGGCTTAACTCACTAGCAGAAGATAAAAATTATCCATAACTCGCAACGTAAAGAGACATCTCCAGAACCCAGGGAAACTGGTCGCTAAGGGAGACTTTAAGTACATTATTGTGCCTTCTCGTCAAGATCCCTAAAGAAAGAAACCTTTTTTTGCGAAACTGAGGACCCTAATATTAATTGTCCTGAGGAAGGTGTGACCGTATCCAGGGTATTAACACCGAAACGCGTCGACGCACGGAAAAGATAGAGAATACAACAAAGCCTAGAAGATACCAACTGTATGCAAATTTAACAACTGTGGTATAAAAATGCAAACTTAGTAAGGCTATTGGATCCCATAGATCAGTTGATACAACATTTTACCAGTGGGGTTTTTGTTCTGTATATTTTGTGTTATTGATATTACTGTACTGTATTGTATTTGGTCCGCGTTTAGATCCTTATGTAACTTTCTTTTTAAATTCAGAATATGTTATTTATGTGTCTTTTTAAATAATTTTTACTAGTATGAAATGTAATTTACATTGTTGACATTGTATTTTCTCAGAAGAATTGTATGTTTTCAGAAGAATTGATTTTTTCTGAATTTTTAATACCATATTTTCATTTTAATAAAAGATTGTAAACGTCATACTTTGGTTTTTGGTGTGTCCCCTAACAATAGGCCTATGGGTGTTGTGGACATAAAAGAGCATCTGTCCTCTGCATACCGCAATCTCTAGTACTATTCCAGGGATTTTCTCTAGACTTATGTGGATCTTTATATCAGACCTGATGAGCCTAATATTGTTATTACTGTTGTTGAATGCATGAGTTGCCCTAATGGAGGATTGTTAAACCTCATGCATCATTTTGTCTTTTAGAACTAATCGTTGATAGCTGAACCACACATTTTCGGTTCACCTTGCACTGTATGTGTGCACCTTAGCGAGTGCACACTGTATTGTTTTCACTGGTCCTGAAGAAAACCTTCCCACAACGCATTAAAAAGGCTGAAACATGTAGACCTTGTCATGAGTACACCACTGATGTCTTTGACCAATTAAGCCATATAGGACATCCCCCAACTTTGTTTTTTTATTCTTGTCCCATGACCCCACTAATAAATTTCAAGGTGTCATAGAGGCTTAACTCACTGTCACGTTTCACTCACACTGCACATATAACCAGCTCCGCTGTAAATCAGACGTCGCAGCAGACCCGGGAGGCATTCAGCCCCTCGGGTGGGAACCCTATGATGAAGCATACCATCAACTAGGTTGGTGGGTGAAGGTTCTTTTTAAAAAAGGAATCGCTTCCTAGTTTCATCACATAAAGCAGTAATCCTGTTCAGAAAATTCAGCAAATCATCCTCAGTAAATCCACGGCACAGAGGTTATTGGTACCTCAGGAATCAGTGCCATAAGAAGAAGTAGTTACCATGAACAACCTGAAACAGTGACAATGACGCTCTAAAAATGGGGCATTCTTTACCAACCAGTTCAAGCACATCGGAGCACATCAGTTCTAACCATGCCTAGAAGTGGGAATCTGAAAGACCTGTAGTCTGACAGGGCAAGAGCATCTCCTAATGCAATAGTATCCCTAGCTAATGCTGTATAGGAACAGAAGCAGAAGTCATCCAGTCGACACACACTGAACAATTTGAGGCCCTTCCAAAGGGTGAAACGAGGAGCTCTGAGTTAACAGGAAATGTGGAAATATACAAAAAAGACAGATGAACTAACAATGACTGTGAGAAACTTTGCAGTTGAGACACAGTAGTTTAAGTGCTTGATCACAATTATCTCAAATGTACTGCATTAGGTTTTGGGCTCTGCAATATTAAAAAAAACATTAAAATAAAAGGAAATTATGGAGCTTAACAGATTTTGTTAAAGAGTATTTTAAAGAAGTGTACATACAATGGTCTCATTCACACAGGTAAACTTACACTTTTCTGTAAGTCTACTATGTTTTTTCTATTAAAAAAATTCTGAGTTAAAAGCCCATTTACTATACGCAGCTGGAACTGAGAACTCTGCGCATAAAAAAGATTGGCCATTTAACGTGGAGATTGTGAATAGCAAAAAAATAGCAAAGTTAAACAAAACTGTACGTTTACCTTTGTGAATCAGGCCCTTGGACTCCCACGCACGTGTTTGGCCAATATTGAGTTGTGTACATCAGGAGACAGAAATATCAGGAAAAAAATATTGTGATACAAAAATATAGCGATACAGAAATACTGTTGTCAAGAATATCGTTTTTCGGGGTAAGTAATAGTTCTTAAAAATATACTTGTAAATATTGTTTTCAATAAAATAGTTGTAAAGAATATATATTTTTAAATGTATTTAATGTTTTTTATTTATATATTAATTGCATGTGTTAGTATAGTTTGTATAATTGCTATCACTTTTTTTTAAGTATGTAATTTTAAGTGATTAAGAATTTTGCATTTTATTGGTAATAGTAATTTATAGTGTTGTAGTCAGTTATTGGGTTTGTAGCAGGATAGGGTGTGAAGTTAATTAATAATTAACTATTAATTAATTCATAATATTTAAGTAAGTATTTGATTGATTGTTATTATGTATATTATGTAAAACTGATGTGTTATACTTATATTTTAGGTGTGGGTGCTACATTTGTAGGGGTAGAGGGTGGGAAGTTAATTAGGTAATACATTATTAATGATCATCTATTAATTTATTGTTACTTCATTATGTAATTGTGTATCAATTATGTTAACTGTGTTATACTTAATTATTTTCATTATATTGTAGGTGCAGGTTGCTAGATTTGTAGTATAGGTTAGCAAGTTAATTAAGTAATAATTAAATAACCATTACTTTTTATTGAAAATTAATTATTACACTCTTTGTGACTTTTGTAAATTGTATTAATGTTGTTTTATATTTTAAAATATATATTATGTTAAGTAAAATGTTTTTGTTTAGAGTTATTTTTGTAAATTAATAATGTTATTCAAATATGTAATGTGTTTGAAGTGAAGGGGTTTACCTAATGCTGCTTAGACCTGAGTGGTAACAGTAAATTTGACCTTTCGATGTCCAACGCTTTCCCCACTGTAGCACAGACTGGAGTGGAAATTGTAAATGTTACCCATCTGAAGTCCAAAACCTTCCCTACTATGGCACAAACTGAAGTGGGAATAGTAAATGTAACCCCTTCGAAATCCAACGCTTTCCCTAGTGTTGCACTGCCGGGCGTGGAAATAGTAAATCTTACCCCTCTGAAGTCGAACATTTTCCGTACTGTTGCCCAGACTGAGTGGGAATAGTAAATCTTACCCTTTCAAAGTCCAACACTTTCCCCACTGCTGCACATAATGGAGTGTGAATAGTAAAGTTAACTCCTCCGAAGTCCAGTGCTCTCCCTACTGTTGCACAGACTGGAGTAAGTGTAGTAAATCTTACCCCTCCAAAGTTAAACGCTTCCCTTATTGTCGTACAGACTGGAGTGGGAATAATAAATTGAAACCACTGCAGTCCATTGATTTTCCTACTGCTTAGACTGGAGTGGAAAGAGAACATTTAACCCCTCCGAAGTCTAATGCTTTCCCTACTATTGCACAGACTGGAGGTGAAATAATAATCTTACCCCTCCAAAGTTCAACACTTTCCCTACTGTTGGAGAGACTGGAGTGGGAATAGTATATCCTACCCCTCCAATATCCAACACTTTTCCTACTTTTGCACGTACTGGAGTGGGAATAGTAAATCTAATTCCTATAAAGTCCAACACCTTTCCTACTGTTCCACAGACTGAAATGGGAATATAAAGTCCAACACCTTCCCTACTGTTGCATTGCTTGGAGTGATAATATATTTAATCCCTCCAAAGTCATACAATTTCTCTACTGTTGTATAAAATGGAGTGGTAATAGTAAGCTGTACTTCCCAAACTCTAATACTATCTCTAATATTGGTTAAATATAATGTTTTACTAATTGTTTATTATTTTGTAATTTTATAGTATTTTTGTTTATATTTTGTATTTGTTTTTAAAAAAAAATCAATATTGTTTTGTAAATGGGTTTTTTGAATTTTTGTTTTTCATTTTATTTGCTTTGTAATTTACTTAATGTTTTGAATTAAACAAAAAATGTAATGTAAAATCTTTAATCATTTTGTTATATTATATATATACATATATATATATATATATGTATATATATATATTCATACGCACACATGTATATGTGTTTATATAAGTACATATTAATATGTAGTATTAAATATTAGTGAGATGTATTTAATTATCATTATATTAATATTATACATTAAAATATTTAAGATTTACTACTTTAAACTATATATATTAGGAAGCCATACTTTTGTATGTTTTTTAATATTAGAATGAAATAATATTTCGTCCTATTCTTTTGTACTTACCATTACAAGGATAAGAAATCAATATTCATGTAAATGATATTTTGACACAATATTTGTTGATTCCGGTATTATGTTACTGATCCCCCATTCATTTAGTCCCACACTTGAGCTTCTCTGCTCTTTCTTCCCAGTCAAGGACTTTTCACACACAGAAAAACTCACACACATACGCACTCACTGTGAGCATGTTTGAGCATGAGATTTTGCTGTCATCTTCTACTTCAACGGTCTGAATTTCAGTTGTTCTACCTCCTGTGATGCACAAGGTAGAGCCACTGTGTCCCAGATCCTCTGATTCAATTACCAGGCTGAGCTCCATGTTGAAGAACTACTTTTTGGCATCTGGCGAGCTACTGGAGTCACATGGCCTACTAGGACATTATCGTCTTCCCTAAGTTGGCATGAGCACGCTGCAGACAGACCGCCGCTTTGCACACTTTACTACATGAGATAAGTTAGCAAATGTCTTTTCTCATATTTTCACATGAGAACCTTCTGTTGTGTTCACACTTTGCAGGTTCCTGGGATTTAGTCTGAATATTGAGGACAAGGTTGAACAACAATGCCCCTTGTTGTTCTGTTCTGGTCAGGCCCAGCACCTAGACAAAACATACAGATGCAGCTGTTGTTTGGAATACGTTCTTTGGTTATGTTATGCTATTAATATTTATATGCAAACAAAACAGGTGATGGACCGAATGTGGATCAATGTCACACATTCATCCCAGTCCGAAGATCTGGGCACAAATCCATCGTTTTTTTGCACTCCACACCACCCTGGGTTAGACAATGGCGATATGCAAATCAGCTCTGACCCTGTGCCCCATGGGAACAGTCCAGTTCGAACTACAAAAGCCATGTCCTTCCCAGAACGGAATCAAGCATCCGAGGACCGGAAAGGTTTCGAGGTAACACCTCTCATCAGCCTGGCTAGCTTGACTCCAGTGGTGTGGAGTGCCTGGGACCCACGTCTGAGCATACCCAGCGCACTTAGGGCGGAATTTGCAAACAAAACAGGTGATGGACCGAATGTGGATCAATGTCACACATTCATCCCAGTCCGAAGATCTTGGCCCAGATCCATCGTTTTTTTGCACTCCACACCACCCTGGGTTAGACAATGGCGATATGCAAATCAGCTCTGACCCTGTGCCCCATGGGAACAGTCCAGTCCGAACTACAAAAGCCATGTCCTTCCCAGAACGGAATCAAGCATCCGAGGACCGGACCGGTTTCAAGGTAACACCTCTCATCAGCCCGGCTAGCTTGACTCCAGTGGTGTGGAGTGCCTGGGACCCACGTCTAAGCATCCCCAGCGCACTTAGGGCGGAATTTGCAAACAAAACAGGTGATGGACCGAATGTGGATCAATGTCACACATTCATCCCAGTCCGAAGACCTGGGCCCAAATCCATCGTTTTTTTGCACTCCACACCACCCTGGGTTAGACAATGGCGATATGCAAATCAGCTCTGACCCTGTGCCCCATGGGAACAGTCCAGTCCGAACTACAAAAGCCATGTCCTTCCCAGAACGGAATCAAGCATCCGAGGACCGGACCGGTTTCGAGGTAACACCTCTCATCAGCCCGGCTAGCTTCACTCCAGGTGTGTTGGGTGCCTGGGACCCACGTCTGAGCATCCCCAGCGCACTTAGGGCGGAATTTGAAAACAAAACAGGTGATGGACCGAATGTGGATCAATGTCACACATTCATCCCAGTCCGAAGATCTTGGCCCAGATCCATCGTTTTTTTGCACTCCACACCACCCTGGGTTAGACAATGGCGATATGCAAATCAGCTCTGACCCTGTGCCCCATGGGAACAGTCCAGTCCGAACTACAAAAGCCATGTCCTTCCCAGAACGGAATCAAGCATCCGAGGACCGGACCGGTTTCAAGGTAACACCTCTCATCAGCCCGGCTAGCTTGACTCCAGTGGTGTGGAGTGCCTGGGACCCACGTCTAAGCATCCCCAGCGCACTTAGGGCGGAATTTGCAAACAAAACAGGTGATGGACCGAATGTGGATCAATGTCACACATTCATCCCAGTCCGAAGACCTGGGCCCAAATCCATCGTTTTTTTGCACTCCACACCACCCTGGGTTAGACAATGGCGATATGCAAATCAGCTCTGACCCTGTGCCCCATGGGAACAGTCCAGTCCGAACTACAAAAGCCATGTCCTTCCCAGAACGGAATCAAGCATCCGAGGACCGGACCGGTTTCAAGGTAACACCTCTCATCAGCCCGGCTAGCTTGACTCCAGTGGTGTGGAGTGCCTGGGACCCACGTCTAAGCATCCCCAGCGCACTTAGGGCGGAATTTGCAAACAAAACAGGTGATGGACCGAATGTGGATCAATGTCACACATTCATCCCAGTCCGAAGACCTGGGCCCAAATCCATCGTTTTTTTGCACTCCACACCACCCTGGGTTAGACAATGGCGATATGCAAATCAGCTCTGACCCTGTGCCCCATGGGAACAGTCCAGTCCGAACTACAAAAGCCATGTCCTTCCCAGAACGGAATCAAGCATCCGAGGACCGGACCGGTTTCGAGGTAACACCTCTCATCAGCCCGGCTAGCTTCACTCCAGGTGTGTTGGGTGCCTGGGACCCACGTCTGAGCATCCCCAGCGCACTTAGGGCGGAATTTGAAAACAAAACAGGTGATGGACCGAATGTGGATCAATGTCACACATTCATCCCAGTCCGAAGATCTGGGCCCAAATCCATCGTTTTTTTGCACTCCACACCACCCTGGGTTAGACAATGGCGATATGCAAATCAGCTCTGACCCTGTGCCCCATGGGAACAGTCCAGTCCGAACTACAAAAGCCATGTCCTTCCCAGAACGGAATCAAGCATCCGAGGACTGGACCGGTTTCGAGGTAACACCTCTCATCAGCCCGGCTAGCTTGACTCCAGTGGTGTGGGGTGCCTGGGACCCACGTCTGAGCATCCCCAGCGCACTTAGGGCGGAATTTGCAAACAAAACAGGTGATGGACCGAATGTGGATCAATGTCACACATTCATCCCAGTCCGAAGATCTGGGCCCAAATCCATGTTTTTTTTGGACTCCACACCACCCTGGGTTAGACAATGGCGATATGCAAATCAGCTCTGACCCTGTGCCCCATGGGAACAGTCCAGTCCGAACTACAAAAGCCATGTCCTTCCCAGAACGGAATCAAGCATCCGAGGACCAGACCGGTTTCGAGGTAACACCTCTCATCAGCCCGGCTAGCTTGACTCCAGTGGTGTGGAGTGCCTGGGACCCACGTCTGAGCATCCCTAGCGCACTTAGGGCAGAATTTGCAAACAAAACAGGTGATGGACCGAATGTGGATCAATGTCACACATTCATCCCAGTCCGAAGATCTGGGCCCAAATCCATCGTTTTTTTGCACTCCACACCACCCTGGGTTAGACAATGGCGATATGCAAATCAGCTCTGACCCTGTGCCCCATGGGAACAGTCCAGTCCGAACTACAAAAGCCATGTCCTTCCCAGAACGGAATCAAGCATCCGAGGACCGGACCGGTTTCGAGGTAACACCTCTCATCAGCCCGGCTAGCTTGACTCCAGTGGTGTGGAGTGCCTGGGACCCACGTCTGAGCATCCCCAGCGCACTTAGGGCGGAATTTGAAAACAAAGCAGGTGATGGACCGAATGTGGATCAATGTCACACATTCATCCCAGTCCGAAGACCTGGGCCCAAATCCATCGTTTTTTTGCACTCCACACCACCCTGGGTTAGACAATGGCGATATGCAAATCAGCTCTGACCCTGTGCCCCATGGGAACAGTCCAGTCCGAACTACAAAAGCCATGTCCTTCCCAGAACGGAATCAAGCATCCGAGGACCGGACCGGTTTCGAGGTAACACCTCTCATCAGCCCGGCTAGCTTGACTCCAGTGGTGTGGAGTGCCTGGGACCCACGTCTGAGCATCCCCAGCGCACTTAGGGCGGAATTTGCAAACAAAACAGGTGATGGACCGAATGTGGATCAATGTCACACATTCATCCCAGTCCGAAGATCTGGGCCCAAATCCATCGTTTTCTTGCACTCCACACCACCCTGGGTTAGACAATGGCGATATTTAAATCAGCTCTGACCCTGTGCCCCATGGGAACAGTCCAGTCCGAACTACAAAAGCCATGTCCTTCCCAGAACGGAATCAAGCATCCGAGGACCGGACCGGTTTCGAGGTAACACCTCTCATCAGCCCGGCTAGCTTGACTCCAGTGGTGTGGAGTGCCTGGGACCCACGTCTAAGCATCCCCAGCGCACTTAGGGCGGAATTTGCAAACAAAACAGGTGATGGACCGAATGTGGATCAATGTCACACATTCATCCCAGTCCGAAGACCTGGGCCCAAATCCATCGTTTTTTTGCACTCCACACCACCCTGGGTTAGACAATGGCGATATGCAAATCAGCTCTGACCCTGTGCCCCATGGGAACAGTCCAGTCCGAACTACAAAAGCCATGTCCTTCCCAGAACGGAATCAAGCATCCGAGGACCGGACCGGTTTCAAGGTAACACCTCTCATCAGCCCGGCTAGCTTGACTCCAGTGGTGTGGAGTGCCTGGGACCCACGTCTAAGCATCCCCAGCGCACTTAGGGCGGAATTTGCAAACAAAACAGGTGATGGACCGAATGTGGATCAATGTCACACATTCATCCCAGTCCGAAGACCTGGGCCCAAATCCATCGTTTTTTTGCACTCCACACCACCCTGGGTTAGACAATGGCGATATGCAAATCAGCTCTGACCCTGTGCCCCATGGGAACAGTCCAGTCCGAACTACAAAAGCCATGTCCTTCCCAGAACGGAATCAAGCATCCGAGGACCGGACCGGTTTCGAGGTAACACCTCTCATCAGCCCGGCTAGCTTCACTCCAGGTGTGTTGGGTGCCTGGGACCCACGTCTGAGCATCCCCAGCGCACTTAGGGCGGAATTTGAAAACAAAACAGGTGATGGACCGAATGTGGATCAATGTCACACATTCATCCCAGTCCGAAGATCTGGGCCCAAATCCATCGTTTTTTTGCACTCCACACCACCCTGGGTTAGACAATGGCGATATGCAAATCAGCTCTGACCCTGTGCCCCATGGGAACAGTCCAGTCCGAACTACAAAAGCCATGTCCTTCCCAGAACGGAATCAAGCATCCGAGGACTGGACCGGTTTCGAGGTAACACCTCTCATCAGCCCGGCTAGCTTGACTCCAGTGGTGTGGGGTGCCTGGGACCCACGTCTGAGCATCCCCAGCGCACTTCGGGCGGAATTTGCAAACAAAACAGGTGATGGACCGAATGTGGATCAATGTCACACATTCATCCCAGTCCGAAGATCTGGGCCCAAATCCATGTTTTTTTTGGACTCCACACCACCCTGGGTTAGACAATGGCGATATGCAAATCAGCTCTGACCCTGTGCCCCATGGGAACAGTCCAGTCCGAACTACAAAAGCCATGTCCTTCCCAGAACGGAATCAAGCATCCGAGGACCAGACCGGTTTCGAGGTAACACCTCTCATCAGCCCGGCTAGCTTGACTCCAGTGGTGTGGAGTGCCTGGGACCCACGTCTGAGCATCCCTAGCGCACTTCGGGCGGAATTTGCAAACAAAACAGGTGATGGACAGAATGTGGATCAATGTCACACATTCACCCCAGTCCGAAGATCTGGGCCCAAATCCATAGTTTTTTTGCACTCCACACCACCCTGGGTTAGACAATGGCGATATGAAAATCAGCTCTGACCCTGTGCCCCATGGGAACAGTCCAGTCCGAACTACAAAAGCCATGTCCTTCCCAGAACGGAATCAAGCATCCGAGGACCGGACCGGTTTCGAGGTAACACCTCTCATCAGCCCAGCTAGCTTGACTCCAGTGGTGTGGAGTGCCTGGGACCCACGTCTGAGCATCCCCAGCGCACTTAGGGCGGAATTTGCAAACAAAACAGGTGATGGACAGAATGTGGATCAATGTCACACATTCACCCCAGTCCGGAGATCTGGGCCCAAATCCATCGTTTTTTTGCACTCCACACCACCCTTGGTTAGACAATGGCGATATGCAAATCAGCTCTGACCCTGTGCCCCATGGGAACAGTCCAGTCCGAACTACAAAAGCCATGTCCTTCCCAGAACGGAATCAAGCATCCGAGGACCGGACCGGTTTCGAGGTAACACCTCTCATCAGCCCGGCTAGCTTCACTCCAGGTGTGTTGGGTGCCTGGGACCCACGTCTGAGCATCCCCAGCGCACTTAGGGCGGAATTTGAAAACAAAACAGGTGATGGACCGAATGTGGATCAATGTCACACATTCATCCCAGTCCGAAGATCTGGGCCCAAATCCATCGTTTTTTTGCACTCCACACCACCCTGGGTTAGACAATGGCGATATGCAAATCAGCTCTGACCCTGTGCCCCATGGGAACAGTCCAGTCCGAACTACAAAAGCCATGTCCTTCCCAGAACGGAATCAAGCATCCGAGGACTGGACCGGTTTCGAGGTAACACCTCTCATCAGCCCGGCTAGCTTGACTCCAGTGGTGTGGGGTGCCTGGGACCCACGTCTGAGCATCCCCAGCGCACTTCGGGCGGAATTTGCAAACAAAACAGGTGATGGACCGAATGTGGATCAATGTCACACATTCATCCCAGTCCGAAGATCTGGGCCCAAATCCATGTTTTTTTTGGACTCCACACCACCCTGGGTTAGACAATGGCGATATGCAAATCAGCTCTGACCCTGTGCCCCATGGGAACAGTCCAGTCCGAACTACAAAAGCCATGTCCTTCCCAGAACGGAATCAAGCATCCGAGGACCAGACCGGTTTCGAGGTAACACCTCTCATCAGCCCGGCTAGCTTGACTCCAGTGGTGTGGAGTGCCTGGGACCCACGTCTGAGCATCCCTAGCGCACTTAGGGCAGAATTTGCAAACAAAACAGGTGATGGACCGAATGTGGATCAATGTCACACATTCATCCCAGTCCGAAGATCTGGGCCCAAATCCATCGTTTTTTTGCACTCCACACCACCCTGGGTTAGACAATGGCGATATGCAAATCAGCTCTGACCCTGTGCCCCATGGGAACAGTCCAGTCCGAACTACAAAAGCCATGTCCTTCCCAGAACGGAATCAAGCATCCGAGGACCGGACCGGTTTCGAGGTAACACCTCTCATCAGCCCGGCTAGCTTGACTCCAGTGGTGTGGAGTGCCTGGGACCCACGTCTGAGCATCCCCAGCGCACTTAGGGCGGAATTTGAAAACAAAGCAGGTGATGGACAGAATGTGGATCAATGTCACACATTCACTCCAGTCCGAAGATCTGGGCCCAAATCCATCGTTTTTTTGCACTCCACACCACCCTGGGTTAGACAATGGCGATATGCAAATCAGCTCTGACCCTGTGCCCCATGGGAACAGTCCAGTCCGAACTACAAAAGCCATGTCCTTCCCAGAACGGAATCAAGCATCCGAGGACCGGACCGGTTTCGAGGTAACACCTCTCATCAGCCCGGCTAGCTTGACTCCAGTGGTGTGGAGTGCCTGGGACCCACGTCTGAGCATCCCCAGCGCACTTAGGGCGGAATTTGCAAACAAAACAGGTGATGGACCGAATGTGGATCAATGTCACACATTCATCCCAGTCCGAAGATCTGGGCCCAAATCCATCGTTTTTTTGCACTCCACACCACCCTGGGTTAGACAATGGCGATATTTAAATCAGCTCTGACCCTGTGCCCCATGGGAACAGTCCAGTCCGAACTACAAAAGCCATGTCCTTCCCAGAACGGAATCAAGCATCCGAGGACCGGACCGGTTTCGAGGTAACACCTCTCATCAGCCCGGCTAGCTTGACTCCAGTGGTGTGGAGTGCCTGAGACCCACGTCTGAGCATCCCCAGCGCACTTAGGGCGGAATTTGCAAACAAAACAGGTGATGGACCGAATGTGGATCAATGTCACACATTCATCCCAGTCCGATGATCTGGGCCCAAATCCATCGTTTTTTTGCACTCCACACCACCCTGGGTTAGACAATGGCGATATGCAAATCAGCTCTGACCCTGTGCCCCATGGGAACAGTCCAGTCCGAAGTACAAAAGCCATGTCCTTCCGAGAACGGAATCAAGCATCCGAGGACCGGACCGGTTTCGAGGTAACACCTCTCATCAGCCCGGCTAGCTTGACTCCACATTGATCCACATTCTGTCCATCACCTGTTTTGTTTGCTGGGGGTGCTCAGACGTGGGTCCCAGGCACTCCACAGCACTGGAGTCAAGCTAGCCGGGCTGATGAGAGGTGTTACCTCGAAACCGGTCCGGTCCTCGGATGCTTGATTCCGTTCTGGGAAGGACATGGCTTTTGTAGTTCGGACTGGACTGTTCCCATGGGGCACAGGGTCAGAGCTGATTTGCATATCGCCATTGTCTAACCCAGGGTGGTGTGGAGTGCAAAAAAACGATGGATTTGGGCCCAGATCTTCGGACTGGGGTGAATGTGTGACATTGATCCACATTCTGTCCATCACCTGTTTTGTTTGCAAATTCCGCCCTAAGTGTGCTGGGGATGCTCAGACGTGGGTCCCAGGCACTCCACACCACTGGAGTCAAGCTAGCCGGGCTGATGAGAGGTGTTACCTCGAAACCGGTCCGGTCCTCGGATGCTTGATTCCATTCTGGGAAGGACATGGCTTTTGTAGTTCGGACTGGACTGTTCCCATGGGGCACAGGGTCAGAGCTGATTTGCATATCGCCATTGTCTAACCCAGGGTGGTGTGGAGTGCAAAAAAACGATGGATTTGGGCCCAGATCTTCGGACTGGAGTGAATGTGTGACATTGATCCACATTCTGTCCATCACCTGCTTTGTTTGCAAATTCCGCCCTAAGTGCGCTGGGGATGCTCAGACGTGGGTCCCAGGCACTCCACACCACAGGAGTCAAGCTAGCCAGGCTGATGAGAGGTGTTACCTCGAAACCGGTCCGGTCCTCGGATGCTTGATTCCGTTCTGGGAAGGACATGGCTTTTGTAGTTCGGACTGGACTGTTCCCATGGGGCACAGGGTCAGAGCTGATTTGCATATCGCCATTGTCTAACCCAGGGTGGTGTGGAGTGCAAAAAAATGATGGATTTGGGCCCAGATCTTCGGACTGGGGTGAATGTGTGACATTGATCCACATTCTGTCCATCACCTGTTTTGTTTGCAAATTCCGCCCTAAGTGCGCTGGGGATGCTCAGACGTGGGTCCCAGGCACTCCACACCACTGGAGTCAAGCTAGCCGGGCTGATGAGAGGTGTTACCTCGAAACCGGTCCGGTCCTCGGATGCTTGATTCCGTTCTGGGAAGGACATGGCTTTTGTAGTTCGGACTGGACTGTTCCCATGGGGCACAGGGTCAGAGCTGATTTGCATATCGCCATTGTCTAACCCAGGGTGGTGTGGAGTGCAAAAAAGCGATGGATTTGGGCCCAGATCTTCGGACTGGGGTGAATGTGTGACATTGATCCACATTCTGTCCATCACCTGTTTTGTTTGCAAATTCCGCCCTAAGTGCGCTGGGGATGCTCAGACGTGGGTCCCAGGCACTCCACACCACTGGAGTCAAGCTAGCCGGGCTGATGAGAGGTGTTACCTCGAAACCGGTCCAGTCCTCGGATGCTTGATTCCGTTCTGGGAAGGACATGGCTTTTGTAGTTCCGACTGGACTGTTCCCATGGGGAACAGGGTCAGAGCTGATTTGCATATCGCCATTGTCTAACCCAGGGTGGTGTGGAGTGCAAAAAAACGATGGATTTGGGCCCAGATCTTTGGACTGGGGTGAATGTGTGACATTGATCCACATTCTGTCCATCACCTGTTTTGTTTGCAAATTCCGCCCTAAGTGCGCTGGGGATGCTCAGACGTGGGTCCCAGGCACTCCACACCACTGGAGTCAAGCTAGCCGGGCTGATGAGAGGTGTTACCTCGAAACCGGTCTGGTCCTCGGATGCTTGATTCCGTTCTGGGAAGGACATGGCTTTTGTAGTTCGGACTGGACTGTTCCCAAGGGGCACAGGGTCAGAGCTGATTTGCATATCGCCATTGTCTAACCCAGGGTGGTGTGGAGTGCAAAAAAACGATGGATTTGGGCCCAGATCTTCGGACTGGGGTGAATGTGTGACATTGATCCACATTCTGTCCATCACCTGTTTTGTTTGCAAATTCCGCCCTAAGTGCGCTGGGGATGCTCAGACGTGGGTCCCAGGCACTCCACACCACTGGAGTCAAGCTAGCCGGGCTGATGAGAGGTGTTACCTCGAAACCGGTCCGGTCCTCGGATGCTTGATTCCGTTCTGGGAAGGACATGGCTTTTGTAGTTCGGACTGGACTGTTCCCATGGGGCACAGGGTCAGAGCTGATTTGCATATCGCCATTGTCTAACCCAGGGTGGTGTGGAGTGCAAAAAAACGATGGATTTGGGCCCAGATCTTTGGACTGGGGTGAATGTGTGACATTGATCCACATTCTGTCCATCACCTGTTTTGTTTGCAAATTCCGCCTTAAGTGCGCTGGGGATGCTCAGACGTGGGTCCCAGGCACTCCACACCACTGGAGTCAAGCTAGCCGGGCTGATGAGCGGTGTTACCTCGAAACCGGTCCGGTCCTCGGATGCTTGATTCCGTTCTGGGAAGGACATGGCTTTTGTAGTTCGGACTGGACTGTTCCCATGGGGCACAGGGTCAGAGCTGATTTGCATATCGCCATTGTCTAACCCAGGGTGGTGTGGAGTGCAAAAAAACGATGGATTTAGGCCCAGATCTTCGGACTGGGGTGAATGTGTGACATTGATCCACATTCTGTCCATCACCTGTTTTGTTTGCAAATTCCGCCCTAAGTGCGCTGGGGATGCTCAGACGTTGGTCCCAGGCACTCCACACCACTGGAGTCAAGCTAGCCGGGCTGATGAGAGGTGTTACCTCGAAACCGGTCCGGTCCTCGGATGCTTGATTCCGTTCTGGGAAGGACATGGCTTTTGTAGTTCGGACTGGACTGTTCCCATGGGGCACAGGGTCAGAGCTGATTTGCATATCGCTATTGTCTAACCCAGGGTGGTGTGGAGTGCAAAAAAACTATGGATTTGGGCCCAGATCTTCGGACTGGGGTGAATGTGTGACATTGATCCACATTCTGTCCATCACCTGTTTTGTTTGCAAATTCCACCCTAAGTGTGCTGGGGATGCTCAGACGTGGGTCCCAGGCACTCCACACCACTGGAGTCAAGCTAGCCGGGCTGATGAGAGGTGTTACCTCGAAACCGGTCTGGTCCTCGGATGCTTGATTCCGTTCTGGGAAGGACATGGCTTTTGTAGTTCGGACTGGACTGTTCCCATGGGGCACAGGGTCAGAGCTGATTTGCATATCGCCATTGTCTAACCCAGGGTGGTGTGGAGTGCAAAAAAACGATGGATTTGGGCCCAGATCTTCGGACTGGGGTGAATGTGTGACATTGATCCACATTCTGTCCATCACCTGTTTTGTTTGCAAATTCCGCCCTAAGTGCGCTGGGGATGCTCAGACGTGGGTCCCAGGCACTCCACACCACTGGAGTCAAGCTAGCCGGGCTGATGAGAGGTGTTACCTCGAAACCGGTCCGGTCCTCGGATGCTTGATTCCGTTCTGGGAAGGACATGGCTTTTGTAGTTCGGACTGGACTGTTCCCATGGGGCACAGGGTCAGAGCTGATTTGCATATCGCCATTGTCTAACCAAGGGTGGTGTGGAGTGCAAAAAAACGATGGATTTGGGCCCAGATCTCCGGACTGGGGTGAATGTGTGACATTGATCCACATTCTGTCCATCACCTGTTTTGTTTGCAAATTCCGCCCTAAGTGCGCTGGGGATGCTCAGACGTGGGTCCCAGGCACTCCACACCACTGGAGTCAAGCTAGCTGGGCTGATGAGAGGTGTTACCTCGAAACCGGTCCGGTCCTCGGATGCTTGATTCCGTTCTGGGAAGGACATGGCTTTTGTAGTTCGGACTGGACTGTTCCCATGGGGCACAGGGTCAGAGCTGATTTTCATATCGCCATTGTCTAACCCAGGGTGGTGTGGAGTGCAAAAAAACTATGGATTTGGGCCCAGATCTTCGGACTGGGGTGAATGTGTGACATTGATCCACATTCTGTCCATCACCTGTTTTGTTTGCAAATTCCACCCTAAGTGTGCTGGGGATGCTCAGACGTGGGTCCCAGGCGCTCCACACCACTGGAGTCAAGCTAGCCGGGCTGATGAGAGGTGTGACCTCGAAACCGGTCCGGTCCTCGGATGCTTGATTCCGTTCTGGGAAGGACATGGCTTTTGTAGTTGGGACTGGACTGTTCCCAAGGGGCACAGGGTCAGAGCTGATTTGCATATCGCCATTGTCTAACCCAGGGTGGTGTGGAGTGCAAAAAAACGATGGATTTGGGCCCAGATCTTCGGACTGGGGTGAATGTGTGACATTGATCCACATTCTGTCCATCACCTGTTTTGTTTGCAAATTCCGCCCTAAGTGCGCTGGGGATGCTCAGACGTGGGTCCCAGGCACTCCACACCACTGGAGTCAAGCTATCCGGGCTGATGAGAGGTGTTACCTCGAAACCGGTCCGGTCCTCGGATGCTTGATTCCGTTCTGGGAAGGACATGGCTTTTGTAGTTCGGACTGGACTGTTCCCATGGGGCACAGGGTCAGAGCTGATTTGCATATCGCCATTGTCTAACCCAGGGTGGTGTGGAGTGCAAAAAAACGATGGATTTGGGCCCAGATCTTTGGACTGGGGTGAATGTGTGACATTGATCCACATTCTGTCCATCACCTGTTTTGTTTGCAAATTCCGCCTTAAGTGCGCTGGGGATGCTCAGACGTGGGTCCCAGGCACTCCACACCACTGGAGTCAAGCTAGCCGGGCTGATGAGCGGTGTTACCTCGAAACCGGTCCGGTCCTCGGATGCTTGATTCCGTTCTGGGAAGGACATGGCTTTTGTAGTTCGGACTGGACTGTTCCCATGGGGCACAGGGTCAGAGCTGATTTGCATATCGCCATTGTCTAACCCAGGGTGGTGTGGAGTGCAAAAAAACGATGGATTTGGGCCCAGATCTTCGGACTGGGGTGAATGTGTGACATTGATCCACATTCTGTCCATCACCTGTTTTGTTTGCAAATTCCGCCCTAAGTGCGCTGGGGATGCTCAGACGTGGGTCCCAGGCACTCCACACCACTGGAGTCAAGCTAGCCGGGCTGATGAGAGGTGTTACCTCGAAACCGGTCCGGTCCTCGGATGCTTGATTCCATTCTGGGAAGGACATGGCTTTTGTAGTTCGGACTGGACTGTTCCCATGGGGCACAGGGTCAGAGCTGATTTGCATATCGCTATTGTCTAACCCAGGGTGGTGTGGAGTGCAAAAAAACTATGGATTTGGGCCCAGATCTTCGGACTGGGGTGAATGTGTGACATTGATCCACATTCTGTCCATCACCTGTTTTGTTTGCAAATTCCACCCTAAGTGTGCTGGGGATGCTCAGACGTGGGTCCCAGGCACTCCACACCACTGGAGTCAAGCTAGCCGGGCTGATGAGAGGTGTTACCTCGAAACCGGTCTGGTCCTCGGATGCTTGATTCCGTTCTGGGAAGGACATGGCTTTTGTAGTTTGGACTGGACTGTTCCCATGGGGCACAGGGTCAGAGCTGATTTGCATATCGCCATTGTCTAACCCAGGGTGGTGTGGAGTGCAAAAAAACGATGGATTTGGGCCCAGATCTTCGGACTGGGGTGAATGTGTGACATTGATCCACATTCTGTCCATCACCTGTTTTGTTTGCAAATTCCGCCCTAAGTGCGCTGGGGATGCTCAGACGTGGGTCCCAGGCACTCCACACCACTGGAGTCAAGCTAGCCGGGCTGATGAGAGGTGTTACCTCGAAACCGGTCCGGTCCTCGGATGCTTGATTCCGTTCTGGGAAGGACATGGCTTTTGTAGTTCGGACTGGACTGTTCCCATGGCGCACAGGGTCAGAGCTGATTTGCATATGGCCATTGTCTAACCAAGGGTGGTGTGGAGTGCAAAAAAACGATGGATTTGGGCCCAGATCTCCGGACTGGGGTGAATGTGTGACATTGATCCACATTCTGTCCATCACCTGTTTTGTTTGCAAATTCCGCCCTAAGTGCGCTGGGGATGCTCAGACGTGGGTCCCAGGCACTCCACACCACTGGAGTCAAGCTAGCTGGGCTGATGAGAGGTGTTACCTCGAAACCGGTCCGGTCCTCGGATGCTTGATTCCGTTCTGGGAAGGACATGGCTTTTGTAGTTCGGACTGGACTGTTCCCATGGGGCACAGGGTCAGAGCTGATTTTCATATCGCCATTGTCTAACCCAGGGTGGTGTGGAGTGCAAAAAAACTATGGATTTGGGCCCAGATCTTCGGACTGGGGTGAATGTGTGACATTGATCCACATTCTGTCCATCACCTGTTTTGTTTGCAAATTCCACCCTAAGTGTGCTGGGGATGCTCAGACGTGGGTCCCAGGCGCTCCACACCACTGGAGTCAAGCTAGCCGGGCTGATGAGAGGTGTTACCTCGAAACCGGTCCGGTCCTCGGATGCTTGATTCCGTTCTGGGAAGGACATGGCTTTTGTAGTTGGGACTGGACTGTTCCCAAGGGGCACAGGGTCAGAGCTGATTTGCATATCGCCATTGTCTAACCCAGGGTGGTGTGGAGTGCAAAAAAACGATGGATTTGGGCCCAGATCTTCGGACTGGGGTGAATGTGTGACATTGATCCACATTCTGTCCATCACCTGTTTTGTTTGCAAAGTCTGCCCTAAGTGCGCTGGGGATGCTCAGACGTGGGTCCCAGGCACTCCACACCACTGGAGTCAAGCTATCCGGGCTGATGAGAGGTGTTACCTCGAAACCGGTCCGGTCCTCGGATGCTTGATTCCGTTCTGGGAAGGACATGGCTTTTGTAGTTCGGACTGGACTGTTCCCATGGGGCACAGGGTCAGAGCTGATTTGCATATCGCCATTGCCTAACCCAGGGTGGTGTGGAGTGCAAAAAAACGATGGATTTGGGCCCATATCTTTGGACTGGGGTGAATGTGTGACATTGATCCACATTCTGTCCATCACCTGTTTTGTTTGCAAATTCCGCCCTAAGTGCGCTGGGGATGCTCAGACGTGGGTCCCAGGCACTCCACACCACTGGAGTCAAGCTAGCCGGGCTGATGAGAGGTGTTACCTCGAAACCGGTCCGGTCCTCGGATGCTTGATTCCGTTCTGGGAAGGACATGGCTTTTGTAGTTCGGACTGGACTGTTCCCATGGGGCACAGGGTCAGAGCTGATTTGCATATCGCCATTGTCTAACCCAGGGTGGTGTGGAGTGCAAAAAAACGATGGATTTGGGCCCAGATCTTCGGACTGGGGTGAATGTGTGACATTGATCCACATTCTGTCCATCACCTGTTTTGTTTGCAAATTCCACCCTAAGTGTGCTGGGGATGCTCAGACGTGGGTCCCAGGCACTCCACACCACTGGAGTCAAGCTAGCCGGGCTGATGAGAGGTATTACCTCGAAACCGGTCCGGTCCTCGGATGCTTGATTCCGTTCTGGGAAGGACATGGCTTTTGTAGTTTGGACTGGACTGTTCCCATGGGGCACAGGGTCAGAGCTGATTTGCATATCGCCATTGTCTAACCCAGGGTGGTGTGGAGTGCAAAAAAACGATGGATTTGGGCCCAGATCTTCGGACTGGGGTGAATGTGTGACATTGATCCACATTCTGTCCATCACCTGTTTTGTTTGCAAATTCCGCCCTAAGTGCGCTGGGGATGCTCAGACGTGGGTCCCAGGCACTCCACACCACTGGAGTCAAGCTAGCCGGGCTGATGAGAGGTGTTACCTCAAAACCGGTCCGGTCCTTGGATGCTTGATTCCGTTCTGGGAAGGACATGGCTTTTGTAGTTTGGACTGGACTGTTCCCATGGGCACAGGGTCAGAGCTGATTTGCATATCGCCATTGTCTAACCCAGGGTGGTGTGGAGTGCAAAAAAACGATGGATTTGGGCCCAGATCTTCGGACTGGGGTGAATGTGTGACATTGATCCACATTCTGTCCATCACCTGTTTTGTTTGCAAATTCCGCCCTAAGTGCGCTGGGGATGCTCAGACGTGGGTCCCAGGCACTCCACACCACTGGAGTCAAGCTAGCCGGGCTGATGAGAGGTGTTACCTCGAAACCGGTCCGGTCCTCGGATGCTTGATTCCGTTCTGGGAAGGACATGGCTTTTGTAGTTCGGACTGGACTGTTCCCATGGGGCACAGGGTCAGAGCTGATTTGCATATCGTCATTGTCTAACCCAGGGTGGTGTGGAGTGCAAAAAAACGATGGATTTGGGCCCAGATCTTCGGACTGGGGTGAATGTGTGACATTGATCCACATTCTGTCCATCACCTGTTTTGTTTGCAAATTCCGCCCTAAGTGCGCTGGGGATGCTCAGACGTGGGTCCCAGGCACTCCACACCACTGGAGTCAAGTTAGCCGGGCTGATGACAGGTGTTACCTCGAAACCGGTCCGGTCCTCGGATGCTTGTTTTGTTTGTTCATTAATATTTATATAGCACGAACGATTACCTAAGGGTGTCCTGGCGCTGACTGCTTTCTCTAGGCGTTACGATAAAGACACAGATTATAAGTTAAAAAGCCAGGACTTCAGTTGCTTCCTAAAAGTTAACAAATCCATGGAGTTTCTCAAGTAAAAGGGGAGCTTGTTTCAGGCTCTTGCTGCACACGCCATAAAGCTTTTTCTGCCACATGAAGCTTTTTTTGTGGTTGGTACTGAAACCAATTTTGCCCCCATGGAGCGCAGTGTTCTTATAGGTTGGTACCATTGCAGCCGGTGCTTAAAATATTCTGAGCCAGTATCCTGCAGAGCCTTATACACAGTACACAGGGCCTTAAAATGCACCCTTTTCCTCACCGGCAGCCAGTGGAGTTTTTTGATTTAATTGGAAATAGGCCTAAATTTTGGAGTATTAGTGAGCAATCTAGCGGCAGCATTTTGCAGCAATTGCAACTTATTCATGGATTGTTCTTGCAAGTTTAGCTAGAGCCCATTACAGTAGTCTAACCTAGACATGATAAGAGAAGTAACCACTGTCCGCCTCTTATCTGCTGGCAGGAAATGTAAAATTTTCTTTATCATTCTCAAGGTGTAAAAAGTGATTGAAACCACTGCATTTATGTGATCGCTAAAATTGAGCTTATCATCAATAATTACTCCCAGATTCTTTACCTTCCTAGAAGGTATAGGGAGGAAGCCCAGAGAATCTGGCCACCAACTAGGGGCCCAGAAATTGGGGTAATTTCCAAATAAAATAACTTCAGTCTTAGTTGAGTTAAGTTTCAAACAGTTTTGCGCCACCCACCTCCCTACTGCCTCCATACAGTCATGAAACCGACTGTCTATGCTTGCTCTCTGCCCGTGATGCAGAGCGACCACAATTTGAGTATCGTCTGCATAGGAGGTAAGGTTAAAACTGTATGAGCCAATTAAAGATGCCAATGAGGAAACATAAATGTGAAAAAGAGTGGGGCTAAAGGAGGACCCCTGTGGGACTCCGCAGGGCAGGGCAAAAGGTCTGGAACAAAATTCATCCAGGGTCTTATTGGAATACATGGATAGGTAGCACACACTTGGAGAGGGACCTTTCCAGGGAGAAGAGCATTACGGCACCTTTGAGGTAGAACTACCATCTAAAGACTGAGGTACAGGCTCGGCAGAAAACACCCAGAGATCCTCTATTATATAATCATCTTGCTTTGGTACAGGGGGAGAGAGGTTAGGCTACTCTGTTGTATATCATGGGAGCTCCTTTTATGATTTACAAACTACTTTCTATGCTGTCCGGATTAGTGTTATGCATTTTTCTGCTTATTGTAACATGTATGCTACATATTAGAGCACGTTAGTTAAAATAAATATTTAAAACTTGTTTTTGTCTCTGTCAGATCTTATTGTGGATGAGAACAAGAGTGTGAGCGAAAGGGAGTGTCTTGTAACCGTGATTTCTGAGAGAGTCGAGAGTGTTATGTTCTGGGGTGCCTAATCACTTGTTCCTCTGGGAGTGAGTAGGAGGGCAAGTGAGACACTATAGATAGTCCGTCCTAGGCTTATGGGTACTAAGGTGGTAGGAAACTCAGTCCCTATATGCTAAGGTCCCATAATCCTATGCATAGTTCTGTGTTTGCACAGAATCCCTGCAATACTGGTTCCCGAGTTACCTACTGGAGAACCATTTGTTACAGCAGTACTGCATGTACATGCACTTGACGTGCAAATGGGGTATCAAGGGTTCGCATAGCATCAGAACTTTACATGGGAGGATTTTGCATGATCCCATCCACTTGACATAGGAACGGCCTGGCCAAGCCCCAAATCCAACCATAACCGCTTTATGTGATGCACCCACAGCATGGACATTAGTCTTCTTCCCACTATGAGGGCACACTTGGTGTGCCCCTCCAGGTCACAGAACAGGTAAAGATCTCTGCATACACAGTAGATTAGCAAGAATCCAGGACCAAAACAAAAGTCAGAATGCCAGTTTCATAGGAAGTCGGGCACTCAAGGCAGGGGTACACACCCGTTTGCCATGCAAGAGACAGTCTCATCCAAACACACACCCCTCTCTCAAATCAGACTACACAGAATCCTTCTCCACCATTGGAGAAGTCCAATAGTCGGATCAGCAAAAATCACAGAAAGTCCATCCACATTCCCTTGATTTTTTCCAGCTTTGTGTGCCAATGTAACATTTAGGCCAGGCATTGAGATAACCCATTTCAGCAACTATGAATTCTCACTATTCACTGACATCAATCCCTGATCTGTTTGGACCACAAACATGATACCAGACAAGTGTCTGCACTCGATGCCCACAGTACCATAAGTGGAAAGCGGGAGGGGATCGTGTCAGCAGCGTGTAGCGTGTTCCCAGCAAGCTCACCCTTACGATTCAAATCCAACCAGGAAATAGTTCAGGGTCACATTATGGCGTCGTTTATCGGACTAACACGTTTTTGCAAAGACAGGCTGCGTGACAGAGAACGCTCCCCGAATGGAGGTTCCACAAACAACTATTTCCACCGTGAATATTCACAGGAAGACGCTGCACTTAAAATTTCCTGTGCATCACACTAATACCCCAAAGAGATTTGTTTCCGCTGGGCATTTCACGAATTATGGCACATTCCAGCGGTAAGCTATGAGGTCCTGATGAGAACTCCATACTCAATAGGAGTTTGAAACGCGTAGACCGCTTTGTTACACCATAAGATTCCTCAAAAATAGCTATATATGCGACAGAATTTTCAAAATCAAACATATTACTGCCTATGGTGTTATTCATATGTACCATTGTATATAAACAATTGTAAATAAAGCATGTTTAATGGATGTGTGTGAGAGTGTATGAATGGAATGTGTAATGTTGATTAACGAGGTATGAAAGTAGAAGTGTTTTACTATGAAATTGTTTTTTGTATTACTTGTTTTATGTGAATTGTGAAATTTGGTGAAATTTAACCAACACATATCGTGAAAATAGTTAAAAATAAAAAGGGATTGATTTCAGACTGATTTTCAAGTCATGTACTCACTGTAAGTTTCATTCTTTTTGTTGAGAACTTTAACAGGTTGATTCAGAGATAACAGTATTGGCACTTGTCTAGTTGTTTAGTTACACAGTACCATAAAGCATTCTTTTTCAGTAACCACTCAGTTCTGTTCCCTGGGAAGCAATCTGTGGCTTATGAAGGTCACTGAGTACTCGCTACTCATGCCATCAAGTTGAGCCAGTAATGCTCCCACTCCTTTACCTAAGGCATCAGTCTGTACAATGAAGAGTTGCCTATTATAAGGTGCCTTTAATACAGGTGCATGACATGGGGTGCCTTAAAGTCAAAGGGCTTCTGATATTCTTGGACTGCTTCTTGAATGTCAGGGCTGTTAAGGGTTTGTCTATGGTTCCATATCTAGCCACAAAGTTTCTGTAATAATTAATGAGTTGGAAGAAAGCTCTCACTTAAGTCTGGGTGGTGGGAACCTCCTACTTTAACACAGACTGGATCTTAGCATTACAATAGGCGGATCTTCCATTCGTCCAACTGTTGCCCAAGGTAGGCTACAGATGGCTGCCCCATCTGAAACTTGGTTGCCTTGATGTTCAGTTTTGCTCTGTTCAACACTTGCAGTAGATGCCCCATATTGTCCTCCCTGTGAATTTCTAAATATGACAATGTCATCCAGACAGGCCACAGAAAACATTTGGAGCCTTGGTTCACCACACTCTGAAAAGTGGTAGAAGCATTCTTAGGTCCTAAAGGAATAACCCTTAACTGGCACAATGCCTCTGGCATAGATCATTCAGTGTTCAACTTAGCTCTAAGTGCTGATGCAATCTGTCAATAGCCACTAGTCAGATGAAAGGTAGCCAACAGACAAGCAGCACCCAGCCAGTTTACTAACCCATTGACTCTCTGCATCAGGTGTGCGTCTGTCTTGGTTACTTCATTGAGGGACAAGTAGTGCACATTAAAGTGCAAGTCTAGGGATCCTTTCTGGGGCACCAGTACCAAAGCACTGGCCCAAGGGCCACAGGAACACTCAGTCATCTCCAAGTCCAGCATTTGATCAACTTTTGTCCTAATGCACTTTGGGACTTAGACATTCTGTAAACCTTGCTCTTCACTGGCAAGCTATTTCCTCTATGCCAGCTGCTCAGAAAGTTGTCAGCCTGGAGTCTGTGAAGAGAGATGTGATAATCGTCCCAACACCTCTCTGCACTCTCTCTGCTGCTCAGGCATACGTTTCCGGGCAAATTATTCCCCAACCACAGATCCGTCTTTCACATCACTATGCAGTAGATCAGGAACTAGGTCATTCTCTTCCTCAATCTCATCTTAGATTGCTATGGTTATTACTGTAAAGTCTCGGGGGCATTACTTTAATTGGATTACCCAGAACACCTTTATGGAACTTGTATCAACTGAGTACTTTACTACCTTAAATTGTTTACACCATTTGTAAGTGCCATTACCACTTGACCCTCCTGATACCCAGTAAGCATTATTTTCTGGACCTACTATTCCTTCATCAGCTCATGACTTGTCTGTAAGAACGTTGCTGCCTGGCTCCTGTATTGTGCAATCAACTTCTTGAGGCCAGTCACCTAGTCCCCCACATCCTTTCGACGTGAGTCTGAAGTTCCTTCCTACCTTCCCTGACTAAGTGGAGTGGGCTATGCATGTGTGTGAAAACAGCCATTCAAAGAGGCTAAACTCAAGTCCCTTCTTTGAAATCTCTCTCTAGGTGAATAAGAGACATTGGAGGAGAAGATCCCACTTCCTCCTGTGAGTCTCTGGCAGAGTTCCCATCATACTATTGAAGGTCTTGTTAAACCTTTGCCTCAATCCAATGGTTTGTGGGGAGCATGCCCTGGAGAAGTTATAGCGGTAATAAAGGGGGTGGTGATGGATGGAGCATCTGAATCAATCAAACATGCACACTCAGTCAAAAGATCTGGGTTTAATCCATCACCGTTCTTTAGCCCACTGTGCCACCCCAGTTCAGCCATGGCTATATGCAAATCAGTCTGAACCTGTGCCTCATGGGAACAGTCCAGCCCGAACTGCCAAGCCATGTCTTCCCTGGACCGGAAACAAGCTTCCGAGGACCATTTTCTGGCATTCCAGCCGTCTTCAGCCCGGCTTGCTTGAATCCAGTGGCAAAGTGAGCAAGGGACTCACGTCGGAGCATACCCTGCCACACTTATGGCGGCCAAAAGCGGTACAAAAGGGGGTGGTGATGGACGGAGCATCTGAATCAATCCAACACTCACAACCAGTCAAAAGATCTGGGTTTAATCCATCACTGTTCTTTAGCCCACTCTGCCACCCCAGTTCAGACATGGCTATATGCAAATCAGTCTGACCCTGTGCCTTATGGGAACAGTCCAGCCCGAACTGCCAAGCCATGTCTTCCCTGGACCGGAAACAAGCTTCAGAGGACCGGTTTCTGGCATTCCAGCCGTCTTCAGCCCGGCTTGTTTGAATCCAGTGGCAAAGTGAGCAAGGGACTCATGTCTGAGCATACCCTGCCACACTTATGGCGGCAAAAGCGGTACAAAAGGGGGTGGTGATGGACGGAGCATCTGAATCAATCAAACACTCACACCCAGTCAAAAGATCTGGGTTTAATCCATCACCGTGGCTTGGCAGTTCGGGCTGGACTGTTCCCAAGAGGCACAGGGTCAGACTGATTTGCATATAGCCATGTCTGAACTGCGGTGCCAGAGTGGGCTAAAGAACGGTGATGGATTAAACCCAGATCTTTTGACTGGGTGTGAGTGTTTGATTGGTTCAAATGCTCCGTCCATTACCACCTCCTTTTGTACCGCTGGAGAAGTTATAGAGCACACTAGCCTGCTCTCATCTATCTCACATAAAAGGAGATAAAGTAACATTTCCTGTTCAGGAATTGCTGTCTTTGGAAATCCAACCATTGAAAAGAGCCCTAGGAGTGGCCTTTGCTTTGGCGCTCCTCAGAGATACTTCTCCTGGAAACCTGGTGGCATGACCCATCACAACCATGATATATTTGTTGCCCAATGGGAAGAAGGGTCTAATGGACCTAAAATGTCAAGGGCCACCTGCAAGAACGGAATGACAAATAGGGGCAGTGATACTAACTAAGCCTTTGTCTAACCGCCTGACTTACCACTCATTTATTAACTGCACTTTCTGGGTCAGTAGCACAGAGTCCAATCTATCCCAGTACATTTTTATGCCCAGACGTCCAGCTAAGGGCACTTTTTTGTCGAGTGACAATAGGAAGCACCGTAGACTAGCCTCTAGCTAGCTCCTCGTGAGCCATAAAAGGTACAATAAAAACATAAAAGACAAAATACTTCCTTAGAAAAAATAATTTAAATTCATAACTAACAAAATTTCATATAATACAGTTACATCATAAAATTCTATAAACTTCAGTGTACCAAATACTTGAGGACTATGCAGGATGCAATTTTCATAATTAATCTAGAGTGAATACCCACTTGTTAAAGAACAAGTTCATTTTCAAGAAGAAGCAAATTCATAAAATGGAGTTATTAACTTAAAATGAAAACTAATTAAAAAAAAGTTTCTGAATCCCACTCACTTTAAAACCTTCATCCTTCTGTGCTACATCAAGAACAAATAGCAAAAGATATAATAAACAATACAATCATCCATATTGGTCCTACACAGTCTTGAGGCTGTATGACTCTCGGTAGTACACAGCCAATGACAAAGGGGAATAATCCAAAGAGAGCGCTGTTTATATCATGCTTTACAAAAGAACAGCACATGTTCATCATTCTAATTTGCGGGACAGACCATAGGGCAGGAATTAGAATTCTTATCTTTTTTGTTCCATGAATGTGTAAAACCTGCCACGGGCAAAATACTCAATCTGTATTTAACATAAAGTGCTCGTGCAGCAGGCTTTAATAAAAAATATATGAAAGGCTCAGAGTTCTATTATGCCAGACCTCCCCCGGGGGCTTTTGACAACTGTACCTCTGTACGCTGTGCCTTGTATATATAAATCTCTTTCTTCAATAAAAAATTACTGAAATAAAAAAAACTCGAATAAGTTTACTAGGCTACCTTTGCTAGCTATGGAGATCTTTGCTTCTATCACATGATTCCAATAAGTTTGGTTCACCTGTCCCTTTGCAACTCGAGCTAATGCAACAAGATTAAATCAATAATCTATCAAACCCAATTTGAAAAGCCACATTTTTATATGCAGTAGCCAGGGTATCTTGCTCAGTGATTGACCCTCTATTAGAACTCTCACGCAGTTCCTGTAGGGACCTAAATCCTCAATAGACCACAACCTGATCCAATAGGTTTTACAGTGGCCACATCTGAACTAGGCTGAAGAATAAGGTCTAGCCTTACTTGCAGTGTCGGTACGCTTGTGCGAGTTCTCAACAGGGATTTCACAAAGGTAGTTTCTGCTTTTCCAAGAGAAGGAAGTTAACAATATTCCCACAGTTTAGCTGCATGCAAAACAGCTCCACAAGCTTGGCTTTTGTATATCTCGATCAGGAGGTTATGGGGAAAGTAGATGTCCTACTGGCAAACCTTAAAATAGATCCAGCCCTTTGCTTCAGAGTTAGCAAACCTTTTTCTATCTGGGGATGCCCACTGAGAGAATCACTTATACTCACACCCGGTCAAATGTGTTTACTTTATCTAGTGTTGCACCCTCAAACAATACCTTCCCCTTTATTGTTATCTTATGACTAAGCCCCATATATTTGATTTTGTCAGTATTAATCTCTAGACCATGCACCTTGCAGAATAAATTGAACTAGGACAAAAGCGTTGACAACCCCTTTGCAGTTTTGTAGAGAAGCAAGGTGCCATCTGGGAAGCGGAGACCTGGCATTTTCTGTCCCCCTATTCTCTGCGGGTTATTCTCGCAATCAAACAGATAAGGGATGCATTCATTTATGAATAAAAGAAAAAGGGTTGGAGCCAGGATACATTCCTTTCTGACTTCTCTTCTACTGGGAATAGCCTCAGTCATTAATCCTTCTGGAGCCCACCTCACCCTTGCATAGTTTTTGTAATACAAGGCTTTGATTATAGACAGTAGACTCGGTGGGACCCTTATACCTTGCAAGACTTCCCATAACGTTGCTATTGGAACAAGATCAAATGCTGTTCCGATGTCTGCAAGGGCTACATATAGCCTTTAAATTTCAAAAAATTTCCATATGATGGTAAGAAACCACAATACCTGATAAATAGTGCTAGTATTTTGGCAAAAACTGTCTGAAGATGGGGCAAGACTTGGGTCATGAAATCCATTCCCACAGCCTATTTAGGATCTGTCTACTATAGACTTTCTAAATGTTGTCTATTTGGCTTATGGACCTAAAAATGCACCAGGGTTGATCTATCTCCCGTTTTATGTATGGGAAGTATAACAACTCATTTCCAGGAGGTAGGTAATGGGGCCCCAGCCAATAAAATGTCTGACAAAGAATTTACATAGGTCTCCGGACCTCTAATTCAGAAGACAATAAATTAGCCCAGACTCTATCCAACCGGGATGCCTTTCCTGGCTTATTTGCTTATTTGGCAACCATAGTTTCCTCTTGGGTAAAGAGCCTTGTTGCACCCTCCGAGGAGTCATTACGTCTCTGTTCCTTAATAACCGGTGTGGGTTGATCAATATTGACTTCTAAATATAAAGATGAAAAATATTTTCCCACTCTTCAAGCACTATGGAACAGTCAGAGCACAGTGGCTGTCTACACCCAAAATGCACTAACAGTTGCAAAAGTATTTGTTATCCCCTTTTTAAGCAGCCAACAATTCCTCCCAGATATCAACCTCCCACCGGGCTCTGCTAGTGCTGATAGTATTGCCATATTCCTGTCTCTTGGCTACAAGTCTCTGATCTTTGTTTACTCCTCAGGGCTTGGATCAGAGCCTTTGTTGCAACTTTGCATGACTCAGCAAACCATTCATTCTTTCTTATTGAATGATGGGTCCACCTTTTTTTACATTCTTTAGTGAGTATTTTTCCGAATTTTTCAAAAAGAATGTTATGAAGATCCATAACCTGAGAAGGTGTCAAAGATTTTAGCTTGGACATTTCCACTTCACTAATCACAATATTATATAGATAAAAGAATCTCTTGACCATTTCATTCCTATGAAATGCTCTAGGCCCAAGCGGGGCCAAACTCATCCGTGGTACTCTGAGGCCCTTACATTACAGAAAAAACAATGTAAGCAGTTGGAACGCCTCTGGAGGAGGTCGTACGATCATTTGGCTAAAATCAACTTTAGAGTAGCTACTAAAGCCTACCATAAACTTATAAAACTATCTAAAGCCAAATACTACACAGATCTGATCAACTCCAGCACCAATCGCTCCAAAACCATTTTTACCTTAGTAAAAGATCTGACCAAGATACCAGAAGGTCCAGGTAATTTAATTGCGTCCGATGCCCAATGTGAAGAGCTGGCCTGTTTCTTTGTAGACAAAGTCAAAGGGATTTATAACTCTCTAACCTCAGATAGACCCAGTGCTAATTCCAACCTTATGGGGTCCATCGACTCGCCATTCTCACTACATTATTTACCATCTATTGGGCAAACTGAGATGGATTCTCTGATCAAAAGAGTCAAATCAGGTTCCCCGGAAGACCCTGTTAAGCCAGAATTATTCAGATTATTCCAGGATTCCATCCTACGGGAAGGGCGGATGTTAATTAACAACTCACTTCAGTCTGCGACCATTCCCCCATCCTGGAAACATGCTAAAGTTGTCCCCCTTTTAAAAAAGCCATCATTAGATCCCACCAGATCAGACAGCTTTAGACCCATCTCCTTGCTCCCCTATCTTGCCAAGGTGATGGATGCTCATGTAAATTCCATTCTAACTACCTATCTGGAGTCGAATGGAATACTGGACGAATCTCAGAACGGCTTCCGTGCTAAACATAGCACGGAATCTGCTCTGCTAGCCGTTACGGAACATCTGAGGGAGGGGTTGGACCAGGGTGAGACATCTGCCCTGGTTCTGCTGGACTTGAGCGCGGCCTTCGACACGGTCTCCCACAGGATCCTGCTTGCGAGACTGTGGGATATCGGAGTCAGGGAGAGTGCCTTGGGATGGTTCACGTCGTTCTTATCTGACCGCTCCTTCCAGGTGCACGCCCCGCCGTACTCATCCAGCATACACCCCCTGGACTGTGGAGTCCCGCAGGGCTCTGCGCTCAGCCCCACATTGTTCAATGTGTACGTCCGCCCCCTGGCCATGCTGGCCAGGGATCGTAACATCAAACTAACATCATACGCGGACGATACACAACTCATCTTCTCCTTTTCTAAGAACAGTGGGGCTGACCAAATTAAGTTCCAGGAAGATATCCTGGCTATATCGAATTGGCTGTCACAGAACTATCTCCAGCTAAATTCTTCCAAGACGGAGATACTCCTTGTAGGTAGGGATACCGAGAAATGGGATGCACATTGGTGGCCTCCCACTCTGGGACCCTCTCCTGTCCCCAAAGAGGCTGTTAAAAACCTGGGTGTGATGTTGGACAACTCACTCTCCATGGAAACTCATGCCAAGAGAGTGGCAGGCACCTGCTATGGTCGCCTGCGCTCTCTCAAACCTATCCTCGGATTCTTTGAGCCTTGCATCCGCCAGACTATAATTCAGGCCTTAGTCTTATCCCATCTAGACTACTGCAATGTCCTGATGCTAGGTTCTAACTTGACGGTGATAAACAGACTTCAGAGAGCTCAGAATGCCGCGGCGCGCATTTTATTCGCTCTGCCAAAAAAATGCCACACCTCCCCTATCCTCCATCGGTTACATTGGCTTCCCGTTAAACAACGTATCCAGTTCAAAAGTCTTTGTCTAATTCATAAAATCCTGTATAATACTGCCCCTCAAACCTTGCTGGGACTCTGTTCCTTCTATGTCCCCTCGCGTGCCCTTCGTTCAGCCGACCTGTCACTGGCACGCACGACTAAGATCCGTAGGTACCGAGCTGGTGGCCGCTCTTTTAGGCATCTGGCGCCGAAGTTGTGGAATTCGATCCCCCTTGGGACTCGGGCCACTTCTAACCACCTGCTGTTCCGTAAACAGATTAAAACTTGGCTGTTCTCTTCCATCTAACTCCACCTTCTCTGTTGTGTTGCACTGCTTCTAGGTATGTCCGCAGCGCTGGGACGCCCCATTGCTGGGGTAGCCATGCGCTATATAAGCAGACTTAACTTAACATAACATTATAATGATTCTGGATAGCTTTCTCAGACTTAGATACAACCTACCACCTAACATTCTGTCTGTTATTCATGGTCCAGGTACTAAAACAGGTACAACATCCTGTACCTAAAGCCAGATGTACTAAGAACTGGTTGAAAAATACTGGTTGCTATTTGCAACCAGTATTTTTGTGACCAATCTGGCAATTTGCAAAGCGACCTATGTACTAAAATATCAATTCGCAAATTCACGATTCCTAGTGGGTTACAGTTCAACCTACCTCATGAATATTAATGAGGTAGGTCGTATATTACTACCACTAGGAATTGCAGCCATCACAAGGATGATGGCCTGCTGAGGTCATCAGAACACCATGTCTGTGATTGCTTTTAAATAAAAAATATTTTTATACATAAAAATATATTTTTTTACATAAAAATATATTTTTAGATACATTTAACCCATTTTCCTTTATAGGAAAACAGGATGAGTTTTACACAAACAATACAAAGTTTACGTTTAATTTTTTAAGAATAGGCAGTGGTTCCTGGGACCACTGCCTACTCTTAAAATCATTTTGTCAACATTTACAAAGGGGAAAAGTTCTCTTGGGGACCCCTTCCCCTTTACAAATAGCGTACCACCTCCATTGAGGAGGTGGTAAAGGATTAATATTTTGCGACCGGAATTTGGTCTCAGAACATTAATAAATACCAATCTGATTCAGTATTTGGCAGTGACATCCTAAACATGCCTCTTCCAAATAACAAATTGGTATTGGGTCAAAAACCTACATTGCTATTTGGTAACTTGTTACTGAATTGTAAAATTTGTGATTTGTACATCAGAAAAGTCATTTTTGCATTTGCAAAAAGCCTGAGGCTGTGACACTGCAGGTTTGTCCGGATTCCTTTCTGTAAAGTTCAGCAAAAATTGCTTAAATGGGGTAGGGTATTCTTTGACTTGCTCTGCCACCATCAACTGGATAAGGGCATGAAAATCATCTGCCTCTATCCTTCTCACCCACTCATTCCACTCACGCAACTCACCATGTATCCAAATTTCAAACTGAATGCCATCTGCTCTCCTGCATGGGTAGATTTGATGATACTGGAAGAAACGGTGATCAAAGTGCTACTAAAAGCAAGATCTGATGGAGCACCTGGCCCAAATGGCCTACCACAAATCTTATGAAAAACAAATATGTCACTTTGGTCGGGGTACCTAACCAATCTGTTTAACTGTGCAGTAAGCAATTCAACCATACCTGACTCTTGGCGCGGTGCGATAATCCATCCTATCTACAAGTCAGGGTCGCATGCCTCTCCAAACAACTACAGATTAATCGCTCTTTTAGACATTGAGGCAAAACACTATGCATGCATTCTACTGGAGGAACTGAGATCTTGGGTAGAGCTGAATAACCTGATTCCAAAGAACCAGACAGGCTTTACTGCAAATTCGGGCACCATGACCAACTTATTGACACTGTCTATAATCATCGAGAAAGCACTTACTACATCCAGGGCTGTTTTCAGCTGCTTTGTAGATTTTAAAGCCGCCTTTGACCGGGAACCCAGGGCTGCTCTATGGGTAAAGTTAAAGAAATGGGGGATCCCGGCTAAACTTCTGGACGCCATAATACAATTACATTCAGGCGCATGGATACAAGTGAAGCTGGGGTCTGGCACACATATCTCTTGGAAAATCATGACGACCAGAGGCGTCAAACAGGGATGTGTGCTGGCCCCACTACTTTTTAACTTGTTTATAGCAGATTTACCAGCCACCCTCGGAAATAAACAGCCACCCACCCAAGATCGGTGGCGAGTCAATTAGTAATCTCCTATATGCAGACAACTTGGTTCTATTCAGTCTCACCCGGGTAGGTCTGCAAAGGCTACTAAACAAATTACACAGCTACACCACTATGAATTTCTTAGAGGTAAACCTAAAGAAAACCCAAGTGGTAATCTTCGGTAGAAAACGCTACCTGGGAGGCAGATGGCTATATAATAAGATGAACCTTATAATTGGAAAAACATACAAATACTTAGGGGTTAATTTTGACTCCAGGGTTTCTTTTGTCAAACAACTCAGTGAAATATCACTAAAAGCCATGAATCTTCAGGTGACTTTTTCTAGGCTCTCAAAAAAACTGTCCGGTCCAAGTTTATCACCATTACTGGAAGTCATGAGAGCAAAAATCGGGCCAACTCTGTCGTATGGCATTGAAATATTTAGAGGAAAACTCAATGCTAACCTAAACCAACATGTGACCAAAATCTATAAAAAAAACTCTCCACATGCCTAAATCTGCTTCTGCAGCACAGATCAGATTAGAACTGGGTCTTTTAAACTATGAATTTTTGAATACTGGCTCCTGTTTGAATCTGTGCCACAAACTAAGACAAGCCGAGCCAGGTACCCTGGAGTCACTACTCTGGTCAGACATTTCTCAGAAAAACCCAGGGGGGTCATATGGCTGTTTTTTTCAGGGATGCAGTTAACCAATTATCTGTGGGCGAATTATGGGATCTCAACCCTAGTAAGGCCGTTTTTAAAACCAGTATCAAGAAACGTACCCGACTGAGGTCCCGAATGGCTGACAAAGCTCATTTTGCTTAACACAAGCATGCCTGGGCAATAATTAATTCTTATGGGTTGGCCACTCCCCTCCCCTATCTGTCTTGCACTTATCCCTTGTATTTAAAGCTTAGCTTTTTGGCTCTTAGACTGGGTGACTGGCAATTTCTAAAGGATTTACCTCACTGGCGTCGTACGTCAGAGGATGTAACGTGCAGGGGGTGTGGTAAGGTGGCTGAGACTTTAAAGCATGTGGTCTGTCTTTGTCCTGCAATTGCGCTACAGTGCAGATGAAAATTGAAAGCCGAGTGGAATAGGCTAGGAACCCGGACCTGCAGGCAGGAAGTAATTGCAGCTCTGAATCCAGAGAACACCGTTTTAAATATAGGCCTCATAACTCTTATACGCTACGCATACCGTAATTTTACTCAATAACGGGCAGTGCTGGTCAACGTTTCTATTTTAAAGGTATACAGTCTACTCTAAACCGCATTTTTATTAAATGCTGCTATAATTGGTTATATTTGACTGCATTTTCCTACAACCAGCTGCTAGTAGTTGTTTTTGACTGTACCCATCAGCATAACACCGCTACTGTTAAGTCCTCAAACTTCTTTTTTGCCCAAATGCCATTGTAGTTACAGTTGCTGTGTATATTTTGCCTTTTTTTATAATGTTACTGAAGTCCGCAAATGGAATTCGAAAGTTTTAGTGTACTTACTGTTTTTATGCTTTGCTATTTTAATAATTTGTACTGTCGATGTTATCTACTGACCTGTACTTTTATAGATATTTTATATCTAAATAAAGTTATACTTCACTAGTAAACATGCTCTCCTGCATTCTCTAAATCCCTGAAGGTACTGGATTGGCTTCAAACAACACCACCATCTGATCTGAGATTCATTAATTTGCTCATAGTTCATTTGATCACCTACAGCTATTCTCCCAATGACTCATTTAAGTATCTGTCTTAGACACATCATTCGAAACCTCTCCTCTACATATGATCTCAAAACTCATAAAACCTTCCAAAATATCCTGACCTTCCACAAACATGTACAGAAGCTCTTGTGAAATCTTTGCAGGTAATCCTGCAGAGCTGAAGGTGGAATCACCTTTCCCAGATGTAGTGGTCTTCCCTTCTATCATGACATTCTCTCTAAGGCTATATTTTCTCTCTCTGGTTATCTCTCTTTTCCCATTTTCTCACTTTCCCTTCTATTTTTCTGTTGGGCCCAATTCTCCTGGCTCTCTCCCACTTCCTCACTTCTTGTTCTTCGTGAGGTAATCTCAACTTTTTTTTCCTCAAACTCTCTGACCTTCTCCTCTTCCTCAACCTTAGCTTTATGGAAAGACAACTGCAAGTTGAGCGTCTCAGTCCGACTCAGCCCACCAAGGCAATAATTCCTGAAGTTGATAACTGTGGTATCACAGACCTCAGGGGAGGAGGATGGGTGGAGAAATTTCTCAGGGAAGCAAATGTCTGGATGCACTTGATGTGTCTGGGGAAAACCTATGATAAGGGGCTTAGAGAGCCTGACACCCTATCACTGACACCACACCCTTTTCAGTGCATCACAATTTCGTCCCTACCACTCAGTTTCTTTAACTGGTTCGTAATAAAATCTACAAGGATCTCCATATGTTTGTTTGTGGGAGCCCTCTGACCTGTCTCCAAACACTCAACTGATCTGAGGACAGGGTCTCAGCGTCTACTTCTCCCAGTCTTGTATATGCCATTGTATTGTGCTGGTAAACCTCTGATTAAGTTGAAAATATTCTGTTCAAGACAGCTGGAACTGGAACTTTCGGATCTCACACCATTGCTGCCAATTGAGAGACTTTATTTTGGTGAACACAGGACAGACAGGAGCTACAGGACACAAACCTTGATGATTGAGGTCATCTGCTACTGGTTTCCGTCCTGCTATGGCTGTGCACATTGGCCAAATGCAAATATTTCTGCACTTGACTCTCAGAGTGGCGAGGGCATACATTCACTAGCTACTAAGCGAGGTGTGTGGAGGACAAGAGCTTAGAACTTAGTTATCCATCAGGCACAATAGGAATATGCTACTTACCAGTATGCATCTGTTCTTGGCATGTAGGGCTGCTGACATTCATATCTGTGCATAGATTGCCGCCTAGTGTTGGGTCCGAATGATTGCACATTGTTGTCCTGGAAGAGTCTTCGAAGTATCACGAGATAGGTGGCACCTCCCCTGGACTACAGTGCGCATGGGCATCCCCTCCATCCTCAGATTGTTTTTCGCCATTGTGGCAGAGATGGAGTGTAATACAGTAAGTGATGACCATGCCTGAGAATGATTCTGAGTGCTACAGCTGCTACAGGCACCGGGGAGGAGGGTGGGCAATATGAATGTCAGCAGCCCTACATGCCAAGAACAGATGCATACTGGTAAGTAGCATATTCCGTTCGAGGCATGTGGGCTGTTGAATTCATATCTGTGCATAGAATAAATAGTAGTTACCTCCTTAGCGGTGGTTGCCCGTGCCAGCTGCAGCAGTCTGAAAAAGGGTTTTGAGAACAGCCTGGCCTACAGCAGCTTGCTGTTTGGAGTGTACATCTACGCAGTCGTGTTTGGTAAATGTATGTATGGTGTCCATGTGGCTGCTCTACATATATCCTCTAGGGGAATGTTACCTAGGAAAGCCATGGATGCCCCTAACTTGAGTGTGGAATGCGCTCTTCGGGGAACTGTTAATGTCCGTTTAGCTTTTTGATAACAGATTTGTATGCACTTAACAATTCATCTGGCTATACCTGATTTGGAAATAGGGTTGCCTTTGTGTTGTGGAGAGAAGGCAACAAACAGTTGTTTAGTCTTTCTAAAGTCTTTTGTCCTGTCGATGTAATACAGGAGAGCTCTTTTAACATCTAAGGTGTGCAGTGCTCGGTCTGCCACAGAATCAGGATTTGGAAAGAAAACTGGCAGTTCTATGGTTTGATTAATGTGGAACTGCGACACCACTTTAGGCATGAATTTAGGGTTGGTACGTAGCACTACCCTATTAGCATGAATTTGTAGGAAAGGCTCTTGAATTGTTAGGGCTTGAAGCTCACTAACTCGACTTTCCATGTAAGAAACTGTATCTCACAAGAATGAAGAGGTTCAAAGGGTGGCCCATGAGTCTGGTGAGAACTATGTTTAGATTCCAGACAGGTGAAGGAGGGTGTCTGGGAGGGATCACTCTTTTGAGTCCTTCCAAAAAAGCCTTAATCGCAGGCACTCTGAAAAGGGAAAGATGCTGCCTGTTTTGAAGATATGCTGCCATGGCGGCCAAATGTATCCTGATGGAACTATATGCCAGATTGCATCTGTATAGATGCAACAAATAACATATGATGTTCTGCGTGGGCGCATCTAGCGGATTAATGTCATTATTGGAACAGTAGATGACAAATCGCTTCCATTTGGCTGCATAGCATGCCCTAGTTGTAGGCCACCTTGCCTCCTTGATGATGTTCATACAGTCAGGGGGCAAGTTGAGGTAGCCAAACTCTATGACCTCAGGAGCCATATTGTAAGGCTCAACTGTTGCGGATCTGGGTGCTGAATGTCTCCATGGCTCTGAGTGAGGAGACTGGGCGTGAGGCGCAGCCGTTGGTGAGGCACCACTGAAAGTTCCAGGAACGTGGTTACCAGGCCTGCCTTGCCCACGTTGGAGCAACCAGGATGAGCGTCATGGAGTGATGCCGCAGTTTGCGTGCCACTAGCGGTATGAGCGGTGCTGGAGGAAAAGCGCACGCAAATCTGCCGGACCAGTTCATCCATATCGCATTGCCCTGAGACTGCGGGTGTGGGAACCTGGCGGCGAAGGTTTGGCATTTTGTGTTTTCCTTTGTGGCGAACAGGTCTATCTCTGGATGACCCCACTGCTAGAAATAAGGTTGGAGCACCAAGGGGTGTATCTCCCACTCGTGCATCTGATGGCTGTGCCTGCTGAGCAGGTCCGCCATCTGGTTGTCTTTGCCTGGGAGATGCTCTGCCATGAGGAAGATGTTCCTCTGGATAGCCCACTTCCACATGCTCTGGGCTAGATGACATAGTTGCGGAGAGTGTGTGCCTCCCTGCTTCTGGATGTGATACATGGCAGTCATGTTGTCCGTCCGGATCAGCACGACTTTGTTGCACAGGTGCAATTTGAATGCCTTCATCGCCATGAAGATTGCCATCAGCTCTAACAGAATGATATGCATCTTCTGCTGCTGCGTCGTCCATAGTCCCTGCACGGTATAATGGAGGACATGCGCTCCCCAGCCCTGGAGAGATGCGTCTGTCGTCAGCACTATTTGTGGGACAGGCTCTTGGAACGGTCGCCCCCTGCAAAGGTTTTGTGTGTTCCACCAATGCAGAGAGTTGTATGCATGACCGGTCACCAACACTAGGTCTTTCAGATGCCCATGAGCCTGGTTCCACTGTCTTGCCAAGCACTCCTGAAGCGGACGCATGTGTAGCCTCGCGTGCGGGACTATGAAGATGCAGGAGGCCATCATACCGATCAGCTGCATGAATACCTGCGCTGGGAGCGAGTGTTGGGGCCTGAATTTCTGAATTAGCAACTGCATGCTGTTGACTCTGGCAGAGTTTGGCTGCGCTGTTGCTGTTAGAGTGTTTATTGTTGCACCTAGGTACTGTTGTACATGAGCGGGCTGAAGGTGCGACTTTGGGTAATTCAGTGAAAATCCTAGACTGTGTAAGAGGTGAATTGTGCGTGACATGTGGCTGGCACACTGCTGGGCTGACTTTGCCTGGACAAGCCAGTCGTCCAGGTAGGGATAGACATGGATGTGTTGTCTCCGAAGGTGCGCAGCCTCAGTCGCTAAGCACTTGGTGAACACCCTGGGGGTAGTGGTGACCCCGAAAGGCAGGACCTTGAACTGGTAATGCTGGTTGTTGACGGTGAACCTGAGATACTTCCTGTGACCTGGGTGAATGGGAATGTGGAAATATGCATCTTTCAGGTCTAGGGTTGCCAGGAAGTCTCCCTAACTGAGTAATGGTAGGACTTGCTGTAAAGTTAACATATGAAAATGTTCTGACAAGATGTACTGGTTCAGGGGTCTGAGGTCTAGAATGGGCCGCAGGGAACCGTCCTTTTTTGGGATTAAGAAGTACAGAGAGTACACCCCGTACCTTGCTGTTCTAAAGGCACGAGTTCTATTGCCCCTTTTTGCAGCATGGAGAGTACTTCTTGCTGCAATAAGTGCATGTGCTCTGCGGACATAGGACCGTGCCTTGGGGGTATGTTGGGGGGAGTGGAGGTTAGTTCCAGACAATAGCCGTATTGGATAAGTTGTCTCACCCACCTGTCTGTGGTAATGCCTTCCCAGACCGCAGGAACTGCTGGAGTCTTCCCCCGACCGGTGTTAAATGGTCTGGGGGCAGTGACAAGGCGTCACTGTTTGTTGGGGGCGGAGGATCTGGCATTGTTATTCCCACGTCCTCTGCCTTTGGTGCTGTTCCCACGATATCCACCCGTTATTTTTGTTATAGGTGGTCTGCGTGCTCCCCTTGTTGTATTGGCTTGCTGCAATGCTTGACCTCTAGAGGCTCCCCTGTTACCGGAGCGACGAAAGGAACTGCCCCTGAACTGCTGTGACTGCAGGGCCCCCATGGATTTTGCTCTCTCAGTGTCTTTCTTAATCTTTTCAAGGGTCATGTCTACATCAGGACCAAAAAGAAAGTCAGTGTTAACTGGCTGATTAAGCAAAGTTGTTTGGATCTCTGGTTTAAAACCAGAGATGCGGAGCCAGGCATGACGTCTTAGCATAACACTAGTGTTGATGGCCCTAGCTGCCGTGTCTGCTGCATCGAGGGCACACTTGATGGATGCATTCGAAATAAACTTTCCTTCCTGTATTAGCATTTCTGCTCCCTCCTTATAAGCATCAGGCAGGTGTTGCATTAGCTGTTCTAACGTGTCGTAGTGAGCCCTATCGTATCTGGCTAATAGGGCCTGTGTATTTGCGATCCTCCAAATATTAACCGATTAAGCCGCTACACGCTTGCCAGAAGATTCCAAGATTTTGGATTCTTTGTCCGGAGGAGGAGCATCACCACTAGTCTGAGAGTTTGCTCTTTTGCGAGCATTAGCCACAACTAAGGAGTCCAATGGGAGCTGGCCCCTGATGTACGTAGGGTCCACAGGCGCAGGCCAATATTTTCTTTCAATCCTTGGGTTTACAACCCTTGCCCTGGTGGTCTCCTTGAAAATGTCAGTAGCATGTTTCAGGACACCCTTTAGCATAGGCAATGTCTTTATTGATTTTTCTGAGGTGGAGAAAGTATTGAACAGAAAGTCCTCCTCCACTGGATCTGCATGCATTTCCACGTCATGGTTAATGGCTGCCCTTTCTAGTAAAGCGTTAAACGCCGCCGTGTCTTCAGTAGGCGAGGTTTTGACATTATAGGACTGAGTATCAGGTGCAGTCTGTGGCTCATCAGGGTCAACCGGGTCATTCCAGGGTTGAGGCTCATCTTGATCTGCGTCAGCATGATAATTAAATTCAATCTGACCGTAACCCTCTCCCACATCCTCATCGCTGCGGATGGGAGAATAGGCATATTGTTGTGTATATGACTCCACAGGTTCGAAGAGAACAGGTGAGGTGGCTGAATCCCATTTCCTTTTGAGAGGGATCTTGTATGACTCTAAAGGATGTTCTGGAGCAATTTTTCGCTTGTGAATGGTGAGCCTGCCAGAATCCGAGTCGATGAAGAGCTTCGACTGATTGTCATACGAGGGTGACTGGAACATTACCTCCTCTGGAATGGACTGAGACTTGGAAGGTCCCGACACCTTCTTGGACGCTTCGGCGCCCTTTTGTGGTTCGAACGCTTTGGGTCGAGCGGTCGGGGGCAGTCCATATTTAATTGGAGGAAGCACCTGAGACGAACCGACCTTCTTCGAGATCACCGGCGTCTTCGATCCGATCTGCTTTGGTGGATCACCAGCATGCTCGCGGCCTTGAGTCGACTCGAGCGCATGGTGCGCAGCAGGCACGGCCTTGGGCTTTGACGCGATATGCTCTTTCGGGTCGGATTTAGTCTTCGACTCGAGGGCCTTGCTTAATATCGGCTTGGAGGATGCAAGCGTTGGTTCGACAGTCTTGTTAGTCTGGAGTCCTTTGGCAGTGTCGCCATGTTTGGACGTCGACGTCGACGGCGTCAGAGTGACGTGCTTGACCGTCGAGACTGGCTTTGGCGCCCCGCTCTTCGGGCCGACACCCCCTTCTGACCCTGGAGGGTCGACGACACTTTTAGACTTGACTGGAGCCGAGGAGTCCGAGGGCGTCGATCCGAGGACTGTCTTCAACAGTTTCGGTCTCGTTTTCGCCTCTGTTGGTTTCGGTTTCGATTTTGATGGATCGACCGATGGCTCCTTTGAAGTATTCTTACCCGGGCCTTGATGCGGGGCTATAGAATGTGGAGTAAGATCTCGGCTAAGGCCTTCCAGCGATGCCTCGACCTGAGCCTTAGAGAGCACAGTGTCAATATTAGGCCCCGCGACTGCGGGTGGGCCTTGCTCATCACTCGAGTCGTCATCGACGGCTCCGATTGCCTCTGCGTCGTCTCCTACCTCGACGACGTCTTCTTCATGGACGTAGTCCTCTTCTTCGTCCACATCGACGTTAGAGTCTTGCTCCGACGCAGGGTCCGACTGCTGGTCAGGATCCTCTTCATCGACGCCTTCATCGTCATCGGCCTCGAAGATGTTCTCCGGGTCGGGCGCCGCTTTCTGCGCCGACTGTCGCGCTGCGCGTCGAAGTCGAAGCGTCTTCTTCGACCGGAACTTGGAACAGGCCATATAGCTGGCCTCGTCGTGGTCCGGGGATAAACATTTATTGCACACTGGGTGCAGATCAATCTGAGGGTACTTTGAGTTGCAGATGGGGCATCTCTTGAACGGGCTCTGTTCCATTGTCGTCGAAGTTGGGGCCTTTGGTGTCGAAAAGGCAAACGGCCTTCGACACCATGTTCGAAGAACTGGATGAAGTATAGGCACCGAACGAGACAATACCGACGCCCCGAAGGCCTTGTGGCCTTGCGAAAAGAGTCTTATACTGATTCCGAACTTGAGTCAAGAAAGTACATACGAACCCAATGGCGGAAAAAAACAATCTGAGGATGGAGAGGATGCCCATGCGCACTGTAGTCCAGGGGAGGAGCCACCTATCTTGTGATACTTCGAAGACTCTTCCAGGACAACAATGTGCAATCATACGGACCCAACACTAGGCGGCGATCTATGCACAGATATGAATTCAGCAGCCCACATGCCTCGAACACATAATTTCCAGCCTACGGCTCATCTTTTATTAAAAATGGAAGTACTTTAATCACACACAATTCTTCATTGCATCACCTCCCCTCTTGTGTGGCCCACACCAGAAGCCTCCTATTGGGACTATGCTCACAAGGTCAAACCATGAGGCTTATCTGTAGGGTCATGTCCATCCTCTTCAGCCCTACCACCCATCTACAAGCAGGCATATTGGTGTGGCAGTTTGAACTTCAAGGTTTAATCACTCAAGGTGGTGTCTCCTGGCAGTCATTGACTGCAAACTGATCAGGGATTCGCTTCAGCAGAAACGTTGGCTTCTTTTACAGCATCAGCAGAGGCAGCACAAATCTTGCAGCCCTTGACAGACTCCTGAGCAAAAATAGAGAGATTATTCAGGCACAGTCTACCTGCAGATTATACTGAAACTACACAAAGTGAACTGAATGACAACTTCACAATAGATGTCACTCCTGGCTTCACACTCTGGGAAAGTCAGCTTTATCTGTGTGCACCTCCCAGCAGGAACCTGCTGAACTTCTCCTTATGGGAAGTCTATCCTCCTAAAGGGCCAGGCACACAGCTTCATTCCCTCAGTAGGCAGGCATATATGCACTTCGGGCAGACTCTCAGCTCCTTTAGCAGAAAGTTCATATTTCACCTCTGGGAAATTGACTACCAGCCGACACAACAGCAGCCCATCGATTACTCTGTAGAGAACTCCATTTCCTTGGCCAAGAAGCATTTGGGAATTGAACAGAGAAAGTTGGCTTAAACCTCATTTTTATTCACGTTTTCCAGATAGAGGATGTGGATCCACTTCTTTAGAAATGGTTTAGATTGATTTCATTCCATGCTTCTGCCCAGACAGAGACTATGTAAAAAGTGATGCTTCCTACAGCGGGTAGCACATGCAATAGGGCTGCATCCAAAAGCAGAAACACGAAGTGTAAGTTGTCTGTACCTGGCTGTCATCAGTCGTCCTGATCAGTAATCAGGGAAAGAGATGAAAGGGCATACCCACCCTAGAAAATCCTCACCTTGAACAATAGAAACTGTGGGCCCCATTTATAGGTTTTTTGCCATAGGTCAGCACAGCAGGCCTTGCTGCTGTAATGCCCTACGGCAAAAGAAAAGGGCAGGAATGCACCGTATCTATTCAATATGGTGCATTCATGTCCTTTTACCCTGCGCCGGCGCACAAAGGGCTGCCTTGAGCCAACAAAGGCACCTTTGCACCATGGTGCAAGGATGCCCGCGTTACTGGCATGATACTTTTGTCAAAAAACCATGGATGTGGCTGGGAACGCCCCCAACAACACCCCTGGAATGCCCCTTTCACACAGTTTTCTGCATGAAAGGGGCACATATTTATAGGGCCTTGAAAAGCCATATGACGTGAATTTACATGTCCTTAAAAATATGCCGGTGGCACATTGCGCCGCCGGAATGTCAAAAAACTGACGTTCCAGCAATGCAAAAGTGCTGATAGGGCCTCATACCTGAGGCCGTGTATTCCCACCCCTCACTCCTTCCATCCACCAAATGGCAGTGACTAGGAAGAGCTAACAAGCAGCCATATGCTATGAAGGACCTCATTTGTTCTATAACGATAACCCTGCCTCCATCTCCTTCACTTCAGTTCCTGGGTCTTCACCCTCCAGCCACAGATATGCAGACAATACACTTTTGCTCTCTGGGGAAGCTATCCTCATTCTCAATCTTGTGCCATTCTAGACTAATGAATGTCACTGGCTCCAGAACTTAAACTCACAGTACATGCATAATCATAATACCATACATGTGCTACAACCGTACCGCATGTGCACACAGTTGACAGGCAGAAAAAATGTACGTGAAAAATTCTGGGGTTCAGAAAACAACAGAACTTTACATGAGAGGAAACCAGATCACTTACCTCACGGTGACACAGGGAAAAAGATGTGGTCAACCTCAGGGCCAGACTGGCTACCGGGCGTTTTGGAATGCTGCTGAGCTGGGGGCTGATTTCGTTGATGGGGACCTGAGTGTGCTGAACGAAATTCGTTTTGCTTTGTTTCTTTCAAAGCACACGGAGGTCTCCATCAACGAAATCAGCCCCCACCGCAGTGAAATCAGCCCCCACCGCAGTGAAATCAGCCCCCAGCTCGGCGGCATTCCAAAACGCCCGGTCGTCAGTCCGGCCATGTCAACCTCTTAATTCAACATAGTACCCTGCCATCACCACTTTATGCAACCAAGGCATTAACAGTAGTCGCCTACCTACTATGAGGGAACAATAGGTGCTCCCCTTCAGGCCACAGAAGAGATCCTGGACCTCGAATTAGCAGTAACAGGCATAGGCCTCTGTGCCTAAACTAGATTATCATACTGCCAGGGCCAAAATAAAAGTCAGGATACCAGTTTCATTTCACATACATTCAGGCACTCAAGGCAGAAAATCAGGTCTGTTTACCATGCAGAGGAAATTCCCATATGGTCAAGAATATACCTTTTGGGCAAGCTTAAGTCCTTTTTTTGGCATCACAAAGCACATCATTGATAAATGTGTCTGACTGCTCATGTGCTGAGACATGTTTTTTAGAGCTCCTAACAGATGTACTGCTTCTGTAAACATCACGGAGATAGGAGTTGCGATGCAAACACTGGCAATGCTGCCCATCAATTCCTGTAGGGGGTTCCCTATCTGCCTTCCCTGAATTTGATAGAAAGCCAAAAGCACTAAACTGGGCATTGGTTGGTCCATCAAATCAGGTAAATCTGAACCGGGTAGGCTGCCATACCGGGAGGTTTTTGTCACTGCTCATAAATATTATGGAACTGGCTTAGAGCAGGGACAGCTTTGGGCATAACGGACTGTGGAACTGATCAACCCAAACGTATACTGGAAAATGAGGAACCCCATTCTCGAAAATACTCAAAATTTCTGATTCCAGCAGACCCCTCCTTTGCACGTTCCTTTGGCTGTACTTTTTGTTGGTGAGTTGAGTTAACAGCTTGTGTGTCTGAATTTTGGAGTGTTCATTACATTACTAATCTGAAGACCATGTTTGTGTAGTTGACCCTCTCTTCGAGGTTGGGTGGTTGTGCTTCCAGCAATTGGGATGGAAGTCAAGCATCCTACAGACAGAGGTGGCATATGCTCATTCCTACTGAAAGTATGCTAGACACTGTGAACACATCATAGACTAGATCACTGCAGGAAATAATTAGACTGTTGATACAATGGTGGTATCTGCTTTGCACATGTGAAGATCCTGCATTAATGGTGAAAGAAAGTCTGGGCGGGGCCACTTGCAAATGGTGCAGATGACTGGCTTGCCTGAATCTCAGCTGTACAATGTAGCTCTTGACTTGCACAAAAGAGCATCAATAGATGTTTCTGATGCACAGTGGGGAAACTGAAGGTGGTGAGGACACAGAGGCATATGCTGGAGATGCAGGTTGAAGTATTGTCAGCCTAGGCAAGTGGGCACCCAGATGCCAATTAAACCCCAACTGCTTGTACCCAGAGTGCTCAACCGGACCAGTTAGACCATGTGCGTATAGCCATAAGGAGGGGCCAAGAGGCACTCCAAAATAGGATCGACATTTTGGAACTGGACTTGGGCTCATAAGGGCTAATAAGAAGAACATGTCAGGCAAGATGAAGGAAGCTGACAACTCCATTAATGATCAATTACTCCAGAGTAATCAGTACTTTTGGTAATTCTATTCTATGGTACTCTTTGGCACAGAATTACTGATATTAACAATGTTATGCCCACTAGTGTAATTAAAAGTAATTTTTTGGGGGATATCCTACTGCTTGAGAATAATAAGCTAGCACTCGCTATTCGTGTTCTGTTGCAATTAGTGCTATTTCTTAGTGTAAAATGCCTCCTCACATCCATTTTGGATGCAAGGGTGCATTGTGCACTAAGAAAATAGTGCTAAATGCCGGGAGTATGTTGGGGATGAATCCTACCCCAGTGTACATTTAGCAGGCGGCTACACACACTCACTACTCATGTTCTGTTATACAGCAATATTTCCTAGCACGAGAAAGCATCATCTTGTCTAATTTGGATGCAAACAAGCATTTCTGCACTAAGAAAATGTAGCTAGATGCAGATTTTTTAATTTTGCCTAATTCCACTTAATGCTGCAGAATCTTGGGGGGATTTTGCATGATTACATGGAACTACGCAAGTTACGCCCACCTCTAGTGTCTAGACAAGACCTATTTGGTAAAATGTGATACCATACAATATCATAGTTTATACAGACTATAAAATTCTGTACAAAATCCGAGAATAATACTGATCACACATTTTTCCCACTGATTGTCTGCCCTGAATAGAATGGTTTGTGTTTGGACGGAACAGTCTGTTTAATAAAACACGTCCAACACAACGATTATGCAATTTCTATGGATCTGGAAAAGGCATTTGAAACACTACCTTGAAATTACATACATGCTGAGTTGAGGCGAATAGGTGCAATGAAAGGCATGATGATATGGATCCATGTACGTGGGCTCATGGCATGTGTCTGTACTGGAAGAGTCACATAGAACTCGTGGTGGGGAGAAAGGAGCACTTCACAGGGCTCTCCCCTTTTCCCACATGTATTTGCCTTGGCAGTGGAACTATGAGTCTTTATGGTAAAAAGAGAAGCCTGGTATAGTATAGGGCACAAAGATAGCTCCAAACTGGCACTTTTTGAATTTTGTTATTTTTGTAAATATTTTTATTGATTTCCCAGAAATACGTAAAAAACATCATATAATAATAAAAAGTGATTCTTCCATCATGTTGCGTGCACATGTATCATCATTACATCGCACTAGTGTGGTCATGGAATTACATGAAAATGTAAATTGATTGTTCAAGAGACATTTTGGTGATGATAACACCCCAAAAAAATGTGTGTGTAAATTACAGAAAGAGTTATGTAACATATGAGGTGGTCTCATATTATGCAAATGAAGCGAGGGAGGAAAGGAGAGAGTGGGGGAAAAAGAAAAGAAGGATAAAGGGCAAAAAAAAGAAACAACAATCTAACAGCATGAGAGCTCTGGTTCATAAATATATAAGGCATAGCATGTTAAGTCTGTATGCATGGATATTATGCATGTAGTGAGAATTAGAGCCACAGGCAAGTGCAAATGTATGTTACTATAGGGCAGTGGTGAGTGTATGGGCTTGATACAGCAGGGAAATGCATGGGGAGAAGATCAGATGACTGATTAAGCCACTAGTGTGGATGCATGTGTGCAAGCACTCAGACATGATAGGGGGCTACCCCTGGGGATGCTTGTTTATTAGTACTAGATGTAGATAGCAGTGGGTGTGGAGGGCGTGAGAACCTGAGCCCCATGTTATCATTCCTCAATCCTCTATGAGTGAGCACGTCGGGTATGTGGCGTGCTCAAGGTGGACGTTGTCAGTTTTGGCTTCGATAGCGATCAAATGCGTCTCCCAGTCCTCGCCCCCTGTGCGGTAGTCACCCCTCAGGCGCAGCACTCTCAGAGTGTGTGTTTTTGTCATGGTCCAGGTCAACAGTACTCGTAACCATCCCGGGATCTCCGGTGGGGCGGGGAACTTTCAGCCCATGGCTAAGTTCCATTTATACAGAACGAAGGCAAGTCAATAAATTTGTGAATGTGTTTGTCACCTTTAGCCTGAGGGCGCAGTCCCAATAGGCAAAACTCGGGAGTGGCGGTGAGAGGATGTTTTGACAATCCCGCAACTATGAGCTTGACTTCCTTCCATGCCTGGGAAAATGGTGTGCAAGCCCATACCATAGGTATGAAGTTTGCATTCAGCAATTTGCAATGGGGACATATTGGAGATAGTGTCAGGAGCTTGCGCTGGAGACAGTCCAGGGAGAGGTAAGTGTGCCGAATATAATTAAACTGCATGAAGCGCAACCTGGGATTACGAGAAACGTCTTGGTCTTCTACAGAGCTCGGGTCCATGCTGCGTCAGTGAGTGGGTGTGGAAAGACTGCTTCCTTTTTGCCGTGTGCCTGAATGGCGTGGTCAGGTTGGACAATATTGAGGGCAGAATATAGCATTGTAATAGCATGACGGGTGGTGTCGGAAGTCAGCAATGTAGTCAATGTCTGTGATATGGATGGTTCAGTCTCACCATTTTCCCAAGTCTTGTCTATCACCCATTGCACAGAGTTATATGTTAAGAATTGACCAGCGCTCAACCCGTACAGTTCAACCAACTCTTGAAATGTCATGAGTTTCCCTTTATTATAAAGATCCCCGGCCTGTGTAATTGCAACCTCGGTCCATGGGTTCGGGTCAATGAGTCTCGGAGTTTGTTGCAATAACGCCTAGTCCCAGATGGAAATCAAGGGGGAGTTTGGAAGGAATGAGCCCTTAGGATGCAAGTATCTTCCAACCTGGCACTTGATTTCACTTAATATGGATGATGTGCCTCTATATCTGAGAGGTGTCACCACTGGCCTAGAGCCAATAATGTAGGAGTTGCAAGAATTTGGCAGGAGTCAACATTGAAGGTCAAGTGGCATATATAATGTTTATTTCAGATTAAAACACCGGTGGTTTGGAATTGGGGAAATCCAATTGTTACAGCTTTGATATGGGAGAATGTCCCCTTTAGGTTTTTTGGCAGTCAACTATACCATTGAGACGGTTATTAGATCTTTAAACAAAAAAAACCACTGAAATTTACCAGGTATATTTAACTGGAGTAACTATAGCTCTTACCCTGCCATGCAGTGTTGTAACCAATTATGTAATTTCAGATGTCGCACTGATGTTATCAGTGGTGCATTGAACATATCATGAGCGATATAACATATGTGGTCATAAGCAGTGCCTTTTGGGGGTATGAGTTATAGTTACTTCAGTGTTTTTTTTGCCTGAAACATTGTTTTAACTCACATTTTCATGTACCTATAGCATCTCTTTACCTTTGGTTTTTCAGAAAATTTCTAGGTTTTTATTTTTAATGTGAAGTACAATATTATAACCATACATAACTATAACTGTTTGAATTAACTATATTTCAAAGTTATTCAATGACAGCAAAGCCTCAATTGATAAATGTCCTCTTGATTTTAAAAATGTTAATGGAGAAGAGAAGGCGAACGTTTTTTCGTTGTTTGATATACAAACAGCTATTCAATCTGCTCAAGGCACTGGGCCCTAATGGCATTCCGGCCTCCTTCTTTAAATATGTGATGGACCACTGGTTGACAATTCTTTTTTTTTCGCCTATCATTGAACAAGTAATTGTTATTGGCACAACCTCAATCGAAGCCCACCACAATCCTAGTGACAGTGGTTGCCATGGCCATAGAGACAAGCTACAAAGGCCTGAGATGAATTGGCACCCAGGTGTAATCATAGGACTGCTTGAAATTACATATCCATATTTCCTTCTCGTTTCAGAAAGCTATCATAGATAGTGGTGGCTCCTCTGTTTACATCTCCAATATCCAAATTACAAGTCTAGTGTACATCCTTTAACCATATCTCCATGGATGGGCTTTGAGATTAAGCCAGTTCTTGCAGATTTCCTTTCTAGCGAGAAGCAACAGAACAGGAAGGGCCGCTGTGCGACATCCAGGGGATTGTGTTTTGCAATATCTACCATAAATAGGGCCAGTATGGGATTAACCACAACAGTGCCTATAAGGATCCCGGCCAAAGTCTTGCTCACATCATCCCAAAACCTCTAAAGCAAGACGCAAGAGAAGAACATATGTTCATTGTTTGCTTCAAGATAGCCACATTTGCACCCATGGCCTGATGTTTTTCAAATCTTGCAATCTTTTGGGTGGTTCAGGTGATCCTATTAAGGGTAAAAAGTGATTCCTTTTTAAATTGGCTAGTCTGACAACTTTGAACAAGAGCTTGAACGATGCTTGCCACAAATGTTGCTGGTCTGATCCCATTGCTGTACCTTCCCTGATCAAGAACTGAGGCTGCAATTTACTTTCCTCAGCATCCACCAGCATCCAGTACCATATGAAGACCCCTTTTTTTATAGCCATGTATCCTGTAACGTAGTCTTATTCTCCCAAGGGCCTCCAATTTTTTGCTTCGCACTTGAATACCATGAGAGCAATTGCACATATTTAAATCTTGCAAGCCAGCCCTTAGTTTACTCATCAATGTCTGCCAAGTACTAAACCCTGGACAGTAAGAAGATACCCTCATACTGGTATACTAATGTCCCTCAAAGGGAGACTCAAGCTATCGTGTGGGCATTCCGTGGTATCCAAGGAGTTCCAAATAGGGGGAAAATCTGAGCAGTAATTAATGCCCAGGGCCTTCCCAATTTTATAGCAGAACCCAATTGCTGCATTTAGAACATTCCGTCCAAGCTTGTATAGAAGGCCATGGTTCCTCAGATCCTTAGTCATAGCCATTAGCAGCCAATCTCAAGTTGAACTATCTGGTCCCTAACAACATTGTATAGTTCTTCCACGTAAAGGCATGACGACACTTCCCCAAATCAGGCAATGCCAAGCCTCCTTTCTTCAATAAATGCCACATCATTTTCCACCATGCCAATCTAGCTGTCACAGAAGCCCACATAAAAGTTATATTCCCTTGGATTTATGGCAATTAATGATTTAGAGAAGGGAAGTGGATTGAATTTGAAAAGATATGTCAGTTTATGCAGGATACTCATTTTAGTCAGATTTAGCCGCCCATATATGCTTAGTGGCAGGTTCCTCTATTTAGTGACAACATATCAATTTCTCTAGCAACCCTCCCCAAGTTATGTGCCAGAATTGCCTCTAGGAGATGGACAATATATAAGCCCAAATATCCAACTTCATATCTCCGTGCCGGCCAAGTACATTCCAACACATAATATCTGATTTACCTTTATTGATGGAATATCTGGAGAAGGCCACAAACTTTTCTTCCAATTCCACGACTGTAGGGATAGTCCTATGAGGGTCTGCCGTACGGATTGTCAGATCATCGGCATGTAGGGCTATCTTACTACTAAATCCTTGTGATGCAAATGGAATTACTTGCTTATGTCCCCTAGGCATTTGGACAAATGGCTCCATATAGATGTCGAAAACTAGGGGGAGGAACCCTGCCTGGTACCTCTATAGATATTAAAACTCCTAGTCAACATCCCATTAAGTAGAATTCAGGCCAATGGAGCTCCGTATATCCTTTGCAGGGTGGAGATAAAATTCAAGCTCAAATTCAGCACCTTCACAACCTCAAACAAATACTCCCGACAGACTAAATTTAAGTCTTTGGCTTCTTTCAATGTGAATATAGCCAAAGGAGCAGAGTAGGCTTCAGCAAGATCGATTTTACCTATGAGATGTTGTGTGAACTCATGGATCTGCCGTTTGGGGACAAAATCCTTCTGGTCTGGATAGAATAATTTGGGAGCCAGAAGAGCCAGCCTTACTTGCAAGAATACTGGTAAACACCTTGTAATCTGAATTTAATAATGAAATTGGCAGATATGAATCCATCTTCTTAGGACCCTTAGCCAATATTAGCACCAAAGTGGCTTCCTTCCTTGATTCATGAATCTGCCCTCACACCCCCAAAATAAATATAATTAAATAACTTCCCCCACATTGGTCTAATCACCCCCTTTAGTCTTTTATAAAGCTTGGAGGGAATGGCAACCAGGCCCACAAACTTCCCATTGTTTGCACGTTTCAGATGTTTCTGGATTTCTGCCTCAGTGATCCTAGCTGCTCAGATATTCAGCACCTGGCCCGTGAGTCCTGGAAGTTCCCTATCTCTCAGCCATCCCCTAAGTCTGGATTAACCTTATAGAGAGATGAGAATTGGGAGAGTAAATGCTTCTTCATTTCCTCCGCCCTCTCAGTGACTTCAGGCTGGGGGTTGACTACCAATTCTTCAATAATATTAACATTATTTGTTTTTTGTTTAATTTCCAATGCAGCATTCAATAATGCCAGGTAGCGATGGGAGGGTTTCCCGGGATGAGGGTAGGTGGTTGGGCACTCGGTGAGGCGCAGTGGAAGAAAATCCCAAAAAAGTATAATAGTCCTCATGATCGCCACTTTTTAACGCACCCAATGATAACTTGGCCTGGAGATAGCACCAGTATATGAGGCACCATGTGTAAAAGTCTAGGGTTAATGGTCAGATTTGATAGGGATAGGTAGAGAATCTAGGGGCATATTATCAAGGGGGTTTATCTACGCTTTTTTGGCTTTAAAAGCCAAGAAAGCGGAGATAAAATTATCTCCCTATTACCTAGCTGTCGCTAACACCAGTTAGCGACAGCTAGTAGGAGATAGCGACCATCTTGGGCCCCACTTTGCATGTCAGTGATATTTATCACTAATGACATGCAAAGTGGGCGTGCCAAGATGTTAGCGACTGGAAACAGTCGCTAACATCGCTATCTCCTATTACCAACTTTTGGAGATATTCGCGCTAAGCGCGAATATCTCCAAAAGCTAACACCTGCCCTGAACAGTTCTTAGCCATGTTATCCAATGGGAGGTAGATAACATGGCTAAGAGCATTAGCTCGGTAATGCATGAATATCGCTGACTTTTCAGCGATATTCATGCATTGCAGCCGATTTTTATCGCATTTACGATAAACCTTGGTAATACCAAGGTTTATCTGCGATAAAAATCGCCGCAGCTCAGCGGTAAATTTTTGGCTCTAACCAAGCAATAGCGATAATTATCGCTATTGCTTGGTGATATGCCCCAAGATTCCTTACATGGAAGGTAAATGGGCTTAGGACTAGGGGAGGCAGAATACAGTGCTACGATATTTGGAGTATAGCCTCGCCCATATATTGATTCAGCAAGAGACCCATTTGACGGCAATAGAGAGCAGAACTTTGTTGTTAAAGCAAAAGTGGATGGGATGATAGGCTGTTTCCGATCATGCTGAATATTCCAAGGGGGCGGCAATTATCATAGGAAAGGGGCTGGTTTAGATTTGGTATGCTTTAAAACTGACTGTTCTGAACGATCGGTGGTAGGGCAGATGAAGTGCTATACCTATAGAATTCTATGTGCCGTTTTTCTTGGCTCGAACACAAACGACTCATCCTATCTTTCTACACTGGAGTGAAACTTACTAGAGGCACCTCTCCCAATAATACTTGGAAGGAATTTTAATATATTGTTAGATATTAATCTTGATATATCTACTAGGAGGGATTACATTAATACCCCAAAGGCTAGACAGGCCCTAAAAAGCAGCCTGCAGGTTATGGGTCTGGCAGACATGTGGCAAAATAGAAGGGGACGGGAGGGGGAGTATACATTTCATAGTCAGAAGTATGGCCATTTCTCCAGGCTAGACTATCTCTTTGTAAACAATACTATGGTGGGGGGACTTAGGGAGATTAAACATCGGCCAGTACACCTTTCTGTCCACTTAGCTGTGATAGTGTTGATGGAACTTCCAGTCTAATGTGAAAATTCCAGCTGGCAAGTTAATCTGGCCCTTCTCTCTGAAATAGGAATTGGGCAGGAGGCCAATCGAGCTTTCTTTATGGATAATATAGGGTCTGCCCCTCTAGCCATAGTCTGGGACACGTATAAAAGTTGCACATGGGGGTCCTTCAGAGCCAGGCATCCTATAAAAACAAGTTGGCGAGGGAAGAGCATGGATCCCTGGGGCGAGAAATAGGTGAACTGGAAGCGCTCCTGCAAGTGCAGAAAACAAGAGCATAGAGGGGGCAAACCTTCAACAGATTGGAAGGAGCACGGGTAAGCTATAAAATTAAGCTCAAAGGGAAGTGTAGGGAAAAATGGCAGCAGAATAGTGGAGAGAGCTAGGATTATTGTTAAAGAATTGGTAGACTGGTTGCCAATGCTAAGCGGACTTTATAAAGTTTGCTTTACTAATAATACCATCCCGGATTCTTGGAGAGGTTAATTATTAGTCCCTTTTTACAAAAAAAGGATCACAAAGAATATGTCAGATCTTTCAAGTGGGCTAGGGAGCAAAATTAATTACTTTTTTCCAAACAGGATTTGATGAAGGATGTAGCACTGATAATAACTTTCTTGCTTTGTCAATGCTTGTAGAGAAAACCCTGATCACTAAAGAGACCTTGTTTTATGCAGCCTTCACTGATTTTACTACAGCCTTGGACAATGTCAATAGAGGTTATCTGGGTAAAACTGTCCAAATGAGTCACCTCACGAAAAAATATTACGAAATTGCATGAGCAATGATGTTAAAATTAACACAACTAAAACAAGATCATTGTTTTCAGTAGCAAAAAAAAAAAGAAAGGCCACGGGGGACGTGGCCTAGCAATCCAACATGGTGGGCGCGCGTTAGGCAAGCTCCACTGGGCCCATATCAAATATCCTTCGTTTATCCTGCTTCGTTGGTCAAATCTGCATCGTGGGTCCCCTGCAGCTGTAGTCGAACCTGGTGGTGGCGGTGGTGACCCTTAAGGGTGCCGGGATCGCAGAGTTTGCAGCGAGTACGCAGCCCTAGAGGCCTAATGGGTGAGATCGAGGCAGAGTCATCCTGGCAGCGGCTGAGCGACGCACGACAGGCGTGGAGTGCTGAAGTGCTGCGAGTGCAGAAGGGCTGACTGAGGACTGCATCAGCTCCTGGTGGCTGAATCGGAGCAGGTGTTGCAGCAGTGACAGTGCCTGTGTGGCTGGGAGGTCTTTGGAGGTTGCCCAGTTAGTGCCTTTGTCCCCCTCTTCTTCCTTGATTCCTGCAGTTGGATTAGGCCATGTGAGGGGGTCGGGCAGACTCACAGAAGGACGGAGTTGGGAGCTGCACCAGCCGGAGTCCGGGCTGCCCGTGGTGGGGCCCTTGATAGTACTACACAGAGCCCCGGTTGCTGTCCGTGAGCCGGCCCGCGCTCTGATACTCCCCGGCTGCTGTGGTGTGTGGGCCTGCTGCATGAGGGCCGGTGTGGGAGCGGTTGGGCCACACAAGCCATTGTTATCAGCTTAGTGGAGGGACGAAGCAGCCATTTTATGTGCCATAGTATTCAGGCTTGAGTCCTGGATTGCTTTCCCCTTGCCTTCAGAGGTGGAGGAATATTGGAGGCACGGGAGAGTGGAGCCGGACATGGGGCTACTGGCAGTGAATCCTGGGAGTTTGCCAGAGCCCCGATCTGTAGCGGACAGCCCTATACATGGATCTACGTCCCCCCTGGCAGTGGCAGAAGGTGGAATCACAGGGTGGAGGCCGGCTTTGCGATTGGCAGATCACCTGTGCTAATGACTGCTATTTGGTGATGGCCCGGGCCTAGGCCTCGTGTATAGTGTGGAACCCGGTGCGGGAGGTGAGGAGCATTACCCTGGATGGCTAGACGGAACGCCGGGGAGGAAGGTGGGACACCCAGTGGGGGAGGAGATACGACTATCCGAGGAGGCGGCCGAGCTAGCACTCAGTGCAGCTTGTGGACTGAAGGTCTCCGCCCGCGTCCTATATCTTCAGGAGATTTTAACACAGAACCAGATATTGCAAGCTGAGACCGCAAAGGGAGAAGGCCTATAAGCCTCAAGATCCAAGGGCGTGGTTTGGCCTGGAGACCTGTTTGGAGAATATATAGTCGCCATCTTGTGGGATTAGCGCCTAGACTTCATCATGACAAAAGATTAAAAAAACAGGAGGCTCTGCTAAACAGAGCACTTTGGGCTGCTACACCAGAACAGGGGCCTCAGCAACCAAACAAGGGGTTGCACAAGGTGGCATCCCAGATAATGCCACACTGATGGCGGCCATCACACAACCCAGGGTGCCTTGGAAGCAAAGATTGACGAGGTAGGCTCCGACGTCATGCTCCTAAAGCAAGATCTGCGGAACGCAACGGAGCGCATTACGGAGGCTGAGACCAGGGTCTCGCAAGTGGAGGATTATGTCACATCCTTGCAGAAAAAAGTTGCATCATTGGAGACGGTCACCAGAGGCCTGGCTTCGCGGGTAGAGGATGCAGTGGGCTGGGCCAGGAGAAGCAATCTACGTTTTGTGGGATTCCCTGAAGGATGTGAAGGGGGAGATCTGGAACAGTTCCTGACTAAGTGGCTTGTGAGCTGGCTTCCCCTGGAGTCACTGTCCTGTTGTTTCGTTGTTGAAAGCGCTCATGGGGCCCTAATGCAGAAGCCGCTACCGGGAGCCAGACCAAGGCCTATCATACCAAAGATTTTAAATTATCCTGAAAGAGACATGATTTTAAAGCGGGCTAGAATTAAAGAACCCCTGATATTTAAAATCATTCGTACCCTCATATTTCCGGACTATAAGAGACTAGTCCATCAGAAGCGTCAATCATTCATGGCAGCCAAGGACTCAGAGAAATGAAACTTCCTTATGCGTCGCTGTATCCCGCCAGAGAGTAGTGTACCTGTCTTGCACGCTGTTCTTTAAGTATCCAGAATATGTTTTTAACTGCACGAATGAAACAGTGAAGATCCGGCATCGCACACCGCCCAGGCTAGAATCAGATTCCTCTTCCGTGATGTAGTTAGCAAGCCACTCAAGCCTAAAGTCAAAGGAACTAGGAGGTTGAGATCGAGACGCCGATCCAAATCCTGCAGGGACCCCAAAAAATCCATTTTGGTGCCCCACAGGGGACTTCGGCATCGTAACCACATCAGGACTCTCCCGGATGGGGGGTTATTGGTGCCATATGCTCAGACTGACAAAGTGAGAGTGGGGCTAGTACCTTTGTTAGATTCTCAATATTCGGGGGGACTGCCCATTCATTGGGAGGGGAGATCCCAATGGGGTTTGAAAGCCACCTCAGCTGCGACAGATACTTCAGCAGATGTGAGGTATAGGGGGTGGGGGGAAGTAGGAGGATACATGTTGTATGTTTGCACTGCATCACCGCTACACAGGGCCACTATTTGCATACTAGATAATTGTCCTACATACCGCAGTCCCGAGTCCCTTAGATGGCAGTTCCTATAGATAGGGTGCGACTCCAGGCCGGAGACCTTTGGATCGTGAGTAGGAATGTCAGAGGGGCGCTAGATAAAGTTAAAAGAGGGGCCATACTCCAACAGGCTAAAAAGTACATATTTCTAATGCTTCAGGAGACACAGTTATTGGTAACTAAAGCATTATGCCTCCTCAGATATGGTTACGTTCAAGTATTACACTGTGGGTTCACCCGGGGGTCCTGTGGGGTTGCGGTTCTAATCAATCGTAGGGTCCCATACAAACATCACAAGACATGGACAGACATTCAGGGGAGACACTTCTTTGTTAGGGCTATTATTTATGAGGAGCAGGTGGTATTTGTGAGAGGTTGGCCTGGTATATGCTGTCCACTATTAAAGTGGGCACCTTGCACCAGCCCAAACGACCCTTATTGATGATTAGGTCAAAGACAACCTTTAAAGAATAAGGATCAAAGGAATGTAAAGCAGCTTGTTTTACCATTCTATAACCTCCTGAATGACCAAATGAAAGGAGAACCACACAAGTAATATAGAAAATATATGCATGTATTACTAAACACTCTCTACTAACCTGTTTATGAGATTAGAGAACAAAGCACACAATATTAAATCACTATAACGACAGTAAATAGCACGATACACAGTGGGCTCCAGGGGGAGACCACGACTTGACTAGACACAGTGCCTAGAGCACATAGAATCTCTGGGACCCAAAGGAACCACCCAAGGTAGTGACTCAAGGTAGTGACACAGGGGACCCACAGGGGACACATGAAGTGTGAGAACACAGGCCCGAGCTCCGTACAGCTCTATGAGAAAGTCGCTGTTGGAATTTTAAAGTTCAAGGGCACTTAGGAGAGGACTTTGAGTGAACCCTTTCAAATGTAGAAGGTTCTAAGGCCAGCACCTATGTGAGCACCGGAGTACTCATGTTACCTAACCCAGGGAAGCTGGGTGCATAGGTCTCAAATGGTGTCAGGAATCTTCGTCGTTTTGAATGGAGTGATGCTGTAAAGTGCTGCTGCCGTTAAGAGGAAAAGTGTCCAGTGTGATCCAAGCCTGGATCGAAGCTGAGAAGAACCTTAAAGCAGAGGGAACAGAGTCTGGGTCACTCAACAGTGACCAGGGGCCCGGTAGACTAATGCCCACCGATGTTGAGTGCTTCAGGTGAGAAAAGGTGAAGCTTGACTCTGCAGTCACAGGGACAGGGAGATGTCGAGGACAACCAAAGTCCACAGGCGAGCTGTTCCATGAAGGAGGTCGAGTGCTGGGGGGTCAGTGTCTGAATTGAATACCAAAAACCCTTGGCAACTGCAACCCATGCGGTCAGAGAAAAGATGCTTCGGTGAAGACCAGCAAGGTCCTGGGGACTCTCGAAGCCTTGGAGAGTCAGGGCACATCTGGAGCAACCAGGAAAGCCCACTGAAAGTTAAAGTTGCCTTAAAAGGGACCCACAGGCCAACAGACAAGTTATTGCGAAGGGACCTTGAGAGGAATCACTAAATATTAGCTTACGGAGCACTTGTGGAGTGTAGGCCGGTAATCTTCAGTGGAATCACTGCTCAGGGTCTGGACTACAAGTAGCACAAACACAACTTCAGGGTTTGCCGGAAAGCAGATGCTTCTGCAAATGGACATGGTGCCCAGGGGTTCAGGTTGCATGGTCACCACAAGGGATATGGGTCTCAGGTTTGCTGAGCACACTAGTCGACCTCAGGGACATTAGAAAACCCCCCTCCTGTATTGCAATAGTCTTCGGAGTCCTCAAAAGCATCGAAGTTGCAAACCGTTCCGATGTGTCTTTGATGCCTGCTTAGCAGGGGAGTAACTCCTTTACTCCAAGGGAGATTCTTCAGTCATCCAACGCAGAGGTTTCTGTAGCAGAGTTTCATCCAGCTTAATCTAAAGTCCTGTAGCCAGGGGTTCCTACTTTATACCCAAGGAAAGGGTGGGACAAACTCTGGGGACCCACCTATGAGAGGGTCAGGACAGAGGGGTGGTTACACCCATGTTCTTTGTCCAGTTTCATGCCAGAGCAGGAGCAAATGGCTCCTGCAACCAGTTTGAGCCTGAGTATACAGTGGAACACCAAATGTGCCGCCAGTGCAGATATTAAATCACTCTCAGAGTGCACCCACCCAGCCCCAATACACTAAATCCTGTCTGGGAGGTGGTTACACCTCCCTGTGACAGGAAACCTATTGCCCAGCCTCCCCTGCTGGCGTTTCGTCCAGCAGCAGGAGGGCAGACTTGTGTCTGTGGCTGGCAGCATCCATCTTGTGATGCCAGGGTCGAGAAAGCTGGTACCGGGTGTACCGGTGTTGTCATATTTTTCCCTCTAGGAGGGTGGAATCATACCTCCCACACCAGATACTGGTGTGGAGGTATGATTCCAAGGTGTTTGACACCAAAGACAACAGGTTTCTGTGCAGCCATTTTAAAGTTAGCATTTACCACAAGTTTATAATGCACTTAAGAGTATGTGGTATGGCTGCATCACAGAACAACCCCGGAGAATAGATTTCGAAGGCTGCAGAGGGGCTCTGCTCATTAATGGGCACCCTCTCACATAAAACCTAGCACCCTACCTTCAGGATTGATAAGGCCTGCCATATGTGCAGTGATAAGGTAGATATAGTGAACCTATATCTAAGTAAGGGGTGCATGCACTACCTTACACATGTTGCAGTAGCAGATCTGTGGTGTCAATATGAGTGGCCTCTCAGGGGTGGCATAAAACATGCTGCAGCCCCTGGGAGGTACCAATGCCCTAGGTACATAGTATAACATATACTAGGGACATATAAGGGTACCCCAGAATCCAATCTAGAGTGTACCTAAAATACATGCAATCAGTTTATATGAGAAAGCAGCTAGGCTGAAAACAGTGTAACATCAGCAAAATTGGGGGTAACTATAAGAAGCAGGTCCTACTCTCCTACAGTACTGGGCTGTGTCTATGCCCCCCTCACTGCTGTCGTGGGCTCTTGTTGAGCGCCTCATAACTCTATGGGCAGATATATCAGACGGGACGGCATAGTGGGGGGGACTAGAATGATGTGATGTACATGGCCATAGATAGATGGAGGATAGGGGGATATTCTAATGTACATCAAAACACCAAACTGAACTCCCTGGCGCTGGGATTGGGCTGGGTGGATCCATGGCGATGGCTGCATGGGAAGGAGCAGGGATACACTTATTTCTCAACGACTCATGATTCTTACTCCCGCCTTGATGATATATTTCTACCGTTAAGTGCCATTAGTAGGGTGCGGGCGGTCGAGATCTTCCCAAGAGGTTTGTCCGATCATTCCCCAGTCGTTCTTCGGGTGCAGCTGGGCTCTGAGGAACTGCCCTTTCACTGGCGTCTCTCCCCCTGGCATCTGCAGGATGAGGAATATCGGGAGCACATAGGGTAGGCAAAACAAGCAATATCTGGATATAAATGTGGGGAAAGTAGCAGAGGCTGGAATCCTGTGGGAGGCCTTGAAGCCAACCATATGGGGAGTAGACATTTCATTTTGCATAGCAGCACGTCAAACCCGGCGGGAATCGCTTCTGCAATCAGAAGCCCATATAATGGAACTGGAGAGGAACAGTAGGGGGGAGGGAGGGAATCTGGTGCGCCGACAGTCCCATGCGGACACCCTGCTGGAGGAGGCCCGTCTTGCGTGGCTAGCGTCCCGTAGCAGAATCTACCAATGGGGCAACAAGTCTAGTAAATTACTCCATAGACTGTGTCAAGGGGCCTTGCATACATAGGTTCTTCCCAGTATACCAGGCTAAGAAGGGAGGGCTCTTAGTGACCCCTCCCTCATAGCAGAGAGTTTCGCAAGTTACTTTGCGGAGTTGTACACCCCTAAGGAACTACTGCAGGAAGGCATAATAAACCGTTTTATAGCTGACTCACCGCACGTGCCCTCTTGGACAAAGTGTGAGCAGATCTTGACCTCCCTCTCACCGAGGAAGAGATTGGCATAGCGCTGCCAAATTTGAATTCTGGAAAGGCGCCAGGTCCGAATGGATTTCCATGAGAGAATAATTCTCTAACCTGGGGCCTCATTTTCTCCGAGTTGGGGACGAAGCGAGGGACCAAGGCCGTCTTCCACGGCACTGGAGACACGCGGAAGTGGTTGAATATCATAAACCAGGCCGGCACCTGGACCAACATGCTTAATATCGCCCCATTTCATTGTTGAATGTTGAGGCCAAGGCATTGGCTAATCACCTTCAACCCCATATAACCACTTTGATCCATCCAGATCAGGCTGTCTTTAAGCCCCAAAGGGCGACGCATCACAACATCCGACGAGCCCACACTGCCATACCCAACATTAAGGGAACGGGAGTAAGAGCCGCCCTTTTGCTGGTGGACATGGAGAAGGCTTTTGACTCCCTTAGTTGTGTGTACTTATGTGCACTCTTAGACTGTCTTAACCTGGGCCCGTGATTGTTGTCATATTTGAAATTGTTATATACAGACCTCACGGCATTGGTGCGTGTTGAAGGATCTACCTCCTTCATATTCCCAATTGGAGTAGCCTCTGGCAGCGTGAGTGCGGATGGATGCGCAGGTGGCAGGCTTTATCTGCGCTCATGGGCTCTTGGATCGCATTGCATTATATGCGGACAATATCCTATGCTTTTTAATAGACATCAACAGGACGGGACCGAGGCTACTCTGCATTATGCACATTTTTGGGGAAAACTCAGGCCTATTCAGGAATCCGCGTAAATCCGCTTTGTGGGTGCTTTGGGGACCCGCAGGACTGGGGCCATGGGCATCGACGGTTCAGGTGATGACGAAGGGTGTGAAATACTTGGGAGTTTGCCTGTCGGATCTGCCGAGGGTGGCATGGGAAAGAAATATTGTCCAGATATGGACACGGATACGTGAGGAGCTGAAAACTTGGTCGCACATGTCCTTCTCCATTTATGGTAGGTCGGCTATTTTTAAAATGGTGTCGCTGCTCTTGCTCTACCAACTACATTACCACCCATACCCGGTACCCACTGTGTGGTTTTGCCAGGTTAATGGGGCGCCGGGCCAGTTTTTGTGGGCAGGGGGGTGTCAAGGGTTGCGCTGTGGACTTGTTTTCAGTCGACGTATTGCGAGGGGTTGGCTACGTCGATGTCCAATCATTTTATATGGCATTGCATCTATTGGTGCTGAACGAATGAGAGCATGGGGATAGGAAGGATGTATGCAGTGGAACGAAGGTGTTTGGGAGATTCTACCTTCACACTATATTGTATTCGGCGCCCCTGCGCAATTCTTTACCACCGGCCACTCGTGTAGTATTCCAGATGTGGAAACAATCCCTCTGCAGGATGGGGTGGTGGAACAAGTTGACTGGGGAAATTTCTGCTATGGCATAATGGCCGATTGCCACAGCTTGCTGTGTTGCCCATTTTTCGTGGGTGGGACAATATAGGAATCTCTATGACAGGAAATGTGATGCGTGCCTTGGTTCTGAAATCATTCCAAGATCTTCAACAAGAGTATAAGATGCCAAAAACTCAATTTAATAAATACCTCCCATTTCGACATGCCATTTACTCTGGCATTTCGGGATTAGAGGTCCTCCCAGAGTTCAGTCCTATTAAAGCCAAAGTGTTTATGGGCGATCTGCAGGACCACAAAATCTAGAAGATCTATCAGTCACTGGTGACCAACAGCTCTATATGCTAGATAAGCTCAGAGAAGCTTGGGTGACCGATCTTGGCCCAATAATTGGAGATGATTGGGTGGATGCACTGGCCTCCCTTTGGGGAGCAGCGATAGCAATGCGGCTACGCTTCATCCAATTTAAATACCTTCACCTGGTTTATTATACAAGGCTCAGGTTGTGGAGGACGGGTCTAGTGTCATCCCCGACATGCCTGTGGTGTGGTTGGGAGTAGGGATCCCTAATGCATACAATCTGGCATTGTACAGCGCTCATGAGATTCTGGCGAGGGGTTCTGGCCTGCCTTGCAGAGGTGTTGGGGTGGGAGGTCCCCCCTCCCCAAGATTAGTAATTTTACATATCACGATGGGTGTAGGGGGTAATAAATACAAGAGGCATCTGCTATTGCTGGGACTGACTTTGGCAAAGAGGGACATAGGAAGGTTGTGGAAGGCATCGGCCTCACCTTCTCTCTCAGCATAGAAAAATGGGCTGGACTTCTGTATGGGATTGGAAATCCCAATATTCAAGGCCAGGGGATATCTGCAAAAGCACCCTAAGGTCTGGAAAAGATGGGCTGACTACCGGGGTCTCTATTTGGATCCAGTACCTCCAGTGGAAGCATCTGTATCAGGGTTGTTATGCGGGCCACTTGGGTGAAGGATCAATTACGTAGTGACGGTAATTTATTTGGCGGGCTGGGTGATGTGGGCGCATCTGAAATGTAGTAGTGGAATATTGCAATGGGGGGGTTCAATATGTTTATGTTGTAATGTTTTGCATAACCATGATTATGATAAAGTATAAACTGCGTGTCAATGACAATAATTTGTGATGTCTAATATGGCAGATGTTTCCTGGACTAAGGAGCTCTGCACTGTACTTGACCTCTGACATAATAATATTTGTCTTTAAAAAAAAAATAAAGGCCACTGGGAGATAGGCAATGAATACATTAATACAGTGCCTCACTACAAATATCAAGAGGTTTGGTTTGAGGAGAGGGTGCACGCAATAGGGTACATAACATCAGGAACCAAGCCACTTTTTTAAGCACAATATTCTGTTGTCTTCTAAAGTATATTTTTTGCTCTGATACAACTCAATTATGTAAAGTGATGAACTGTAAACTAACTTCAATAATTCTTTAGGGCATTATTGTATTTAAAGAGAAACTGAGAGACTGGCATGAGATAATACATTGTAAGAGTTACCGCCAGGCATTTAGATTCACTTCTGCGTGCTCCCAAGCAAATTAATATTAGAATTTATTCTGACTAGATGCAAACAGCTTATTCAAGCCTGATTTATTTCTTATTGTTGTAAGTTAAAAAGAGGGTACCTGGATACTCTGAAGTTTTATCTTTGCACAATGATAGATAAAGGTTCCAGTGAGTTATTTTACTTGGAAAGGACACAAAGGAATTTGAAGTTAGGGACCTCTGGTTGAAGGACTTTCCAGATAAACTATTTTCCAAATTAGTAAATAAACAAGATAAATTCCTATCAATTAAGTAAGATACTGACTATTTATGTACAAAATTGCATATTGAGCGTTCCCTAGGCTATATGAACAGCAGAGGGTTTTCGTTTCTTTTTCCACATAATCATTTACGCCTATGATACTCAGAATGTTGAAATTGAGAGTCATATTTATCAAATAGTAAATCAATGAAGCACAGCAAGTCACCTTGCTGCACTGTTCTGTGTTACAGGGAAAGGGCAGAAATGTGCCATATTTATCACAATGTGGCGCATTCCTGCCTTATCCGAGCGCTGGCGCACAATGTGCTTCCTAGCGCCAACGTAGTCACTCTTGCACCATGGTGCATGGGTACCTGTGTTGTAAGGAGGATTGTTTTGTGCTTGAAGGTGCACCTTCCTGCACAAGAACAATCCCCTGAGGCATTTTCCTATTTTTATGTGTGCTGCAGAATACAGCACACTAGAAATTTAGAAAGAGAAAAACAAGAGGAGAAATAAAGATATGTCTTTATATTTTTCCTCTACTGGGAAGGCATGGAAATATGGCGCATTCCCAGATTCCACAGTAATGGCAAATCGGAAAATGCATCAAAATCGATGGGTGTTGCATGAGAACAGCTGCACAACACCCATGGAATGCCTCCCTGGGGCAGAGCGATACAGCAATTTGCCCTGTGTTGATTTACTCCCGATTTATCAAGCCACTCATGGCCAAGCAGGGTGGGCTTGCGTGGCTTGATAAATCACTTTTCAAGAGCTGCGCCGCTTTTGCACCACGCAAAAGTAACAAATCCCTTGATAAATATGGCACTGAAGTAAATTTTTGTTGATTTATGGTGCTGATACATTTTCATGCTATGATCCTAATTAATATTTGCAATAAAGACCATTCCTTCATTCCTAACTATAACACCAGTTTAAACTTTTTTTTTTTTGTAAATTAACATTAAATTACCATACGCCTCCCCACCCACTGCGCATAGCCTGCAGCCGAACCCAGCTTGGGGTTGCCTGCAAGACTTGGCCTGTGGCCTGTCCCTGTGCTCAATGCCTCGCAGGCTGCCAACCCCCACTGTGCATGTTCTAAGGCAGTGTGTAACCCAGGGTTGATGGTAGCTCTTGGTCATGCCCAACTCCCCACAGGCAGCAAGAACCATTTGCTGGCCATCTCTGTTGGTCTTGCAGCGTCCCAAGGCCCAGCCCCTCAAATTTGCTTGTGGCACCATGGTACTACTGGGAAATTACATAGGAGCAATGTTGAGTCTCACAGTAGTGCCTCTGTGCCATGGCGCAGCAAAAAAAAAAAATTTTATTTCGACTTAAGAGGGAGTCACTCTGAGAATCCCCACAAGGGCCCTGCTCCATTATGTCACCTTTTTCTTTTTTTTTTTTTTATATCGCAGGTACCGAGTCCCTGAGTCAAAAAAATTGAAGCTGCACTTTCTCTTCATGTTGTGTGTGTGTGTATATCAAGCTACATAAATGCAGAGTTACGAATAGTAAATCTACACTTACCTATAATGCCTACCTTCTCAATATGTTGCTTGTCAATTGTTTTGCCTCAATATTATGGCAGACCAATATTAAAAACTGGCATTCCTACTTACAGTCCAACTTGCTTTTGGTCTTAGCTCGATAATTTTACATGTCGTAATTCACACTGGTACTGTTAGCGAACAATGTGAATTTTGACCATAAACATAGATAAGTTGAATGTCTGAAAATCAAGAAATATGTTCACAAAATACAAACTATGTTATTAAATGCTCTGGTTATAAAGGAAAGACACAAATATGAGGCTTTGGGCAAGAACGGGATAACGAAAGGTTTGTTTTCTCAGCCTCCCATCATATTTGATCATATCTTCATTAGATACTCACAACGCCGCTGAAGTCTGTCTTGAAGAGTCCGGGAACAACACAATTCACTCGAATATTCATCGCTAGCAGGTCAGGTGTCAGTGCTTTGGTGAGGGCGAGGAGGGCCGTCTTGCTCACACAATAAGGACCAATCGTCTAGGGTATGGAAAACAGAGACAGGAACAGAAAGAGTGATTCAGACTGGAAGAGAACAACATAGTAACAGAACACTTCCACTGATGCGGAAAAGTGGCCCTAGTTGAATACAGCACACACTGAATATCTCAAAGAAAGTCTACACAAATAAATGACAAAACAGTGAGGATGGTGATTCCAGATTGATGAAAGAAATACAGCTTATAAGTTTGCAAATGAGAAATAAAATGTAATCTAATTGTAAATACAAACGAATGCTTGACTGTCAAACAGAACACTATGGGGTCGATTACGATGTCCCGCCCGACAACGTATCTGACCAAACTCAGTCTGCGGTCCCGACTGCCAAATTTTGATATGACCATACATGGTGAAATCGGAAGCTCCCATAGAGAAATGGGATATGGGTTAATCCCTGCACACCATGGCAGGCACCTCAAGGTGCCCGCCACAAGGTGAAGAGATCAACAAGAGCCTCCTCAGACCCCAACCAGAGGCCACAAACAGATGGGGGCTTTGCTAGGTGCCCCCAAACACGCTTTTGGACAAGTTTTCCATGTCGAAAAGCCCGGCATGGAAAGCCTGACGGAAAACCGTGAATCTTATTCCGGACAGCGTAAAACACCATCCTTATGTATTATATGCCGGCATCTCACTGGCCAACAGGCTCCTTGAGCCTGCCACAATCCAGCTGGAATGACCAGACAGTTTCAATTGTGACCGACTGTATTGTAATCAGCCGGACGGAATTGAAACCGATGATCTCGGTCGGAAAGCCTATCACCTAAGGTCGGAAGCTTTCCGAGCATGATCGTAATAGACCCCTATATGTGGTGGCTGCTGGTTGTGACAATAGGTGTCTCACATGCTACTGCAAGCATACTGGAGAACTAAATTACAGTATGACCAGTTTTATTTTTTTGACATTTGAATCTGTATTTATTGTTATTTATTTTTTTACTCATCTGTTCCTTATTTATCCATATTTATCCCGCATTGTGTGAGGAAATGTAGGTGTAACGCCTTGATCGCGGCGCTAGAGAATTAATGAGTGAGCGGGGTTCGGACGGCCCCCCCAGCCGTCTTCCGCACACACCCACTGAGACTTCGGCTGGCCTGGGGGCCGTCCGACGCATGGAACGGGTTAAATAGTAAATGTAAACTCACAATTAGTACATATCAGGTCTCAGTACTAGAAGCAGGCATATATATTATAACAACGCACTAATCTGTAAATCTTATCACTGTAGTTCAGACATAGGTGCATAGATGCAGCTGTTTAAGGTAATCTTATCCCTTCTTTTAACTTCCCCATGCTGTCAGTCAGCACTAACCTTGATGGGACAATCAAGACTGACCGCATGTAGATTGACTGGAAGGAAGAGAAGAAAAGCCTTCTGTATTTTCCATTCAACTAAATACAGAAAGAAATCACTATTTTTCTGTATTTATTTATGTGTAAAAAGAGTACAAATGGAAATCTGGGCACCTTAAGTATGTCCAGTTAGTTTGGTGTAAATAATTTAATTATTTTCAAAAAGAAAGAACAACAACCGAGGTGCATACAGAATAGTAGCGTGTACTTTAGCTCAGTAAAGTTTGTGCATCATAAATGCAGTGTATATCTGTCCAAAATGATGAAGGGAAAATAATGTCTACCCGTGAGGTGGGTGAGATAGGATGGGGAGACTTATAGAGAAAGGGGAGGTAATGAGGGGTGAATGGATTCGGTAAAAGAAGGGAGAAGGGTTCAGGGAATGGTGCCTTCCCTGAAAGCAGGCCCCTAAGTAGGCGGTGTGATGTCTGCAGGCTAATAATGACAGCCAAATATACCTAAAATGGACAGTAAAAGAGCGGTGTGGTTCCTTGTGGAAACCTTTTAAGTGCTGCCGCGAGTGTATTCGAACAGTGGAGAATCCTGTGACTTACAGACTCTAGAGGCCAACAAAAACAGAATGGTATGCAGTTCCTAGTGAACACTGTTGGCTGATGTGCAAGTAGTGTGTTCAGAAGTACACACTAGAGGCAGGAGAAGGTCTCCTCCTTTTGGAAAAGGACCCTCACACACCCCGCATCAGTGGGGTGGCTTGCTTCATCATCGGGTCTGCTCCTTATCGGGTCGGCGCTGCAATTCCCGATCGGCGCCCTTGTTGGGGCCTTTTAGCAGAGATCTTTTTTCCTTTTGCCATAAGGTGCAGTGCGTGTGAGTGCCCTAGTGAGTGTAGATGTAGAAAGTAAGAAAGTGAGGTAAAACAGGAGATAGTGGTCCACGCAGAAATATTTTAATGATCCTGTCTCCCGTAGCCCCAATGCGAGTGGTGTAAAGGCCAGGATTAACCATTAACGGTCTCGTCAGGGCGATTGCATTTACTTGAGTTGAGAAGACCTACCCTCACTCACCGGTCCCGGTAGGATAATGGTAGGCGCAAACGTGGTGGGCGGGCCCTTCCTCCTTCGCGTCGGCACTGCACAGAACAATAACCCAGACACCGCCCAGCACCATGTTGGAAGTGGTAAATAAAGCATAGCCAATCAATGGCATAGTAAAGACAAGGTGTTCAAACCAAGCTAAGTAGTTGTGTACGTATTGGCAATCGGAACCACTACGTCATCAGCATCATATTAGAAGTGATGAGTGAGGTGTTAATGATCTGTGTGGTGGGTACTGGGGGTTGAATATTGGTCTAGAAAGGAATAGACCTTTCGGGGCTCCACCTAAGTTATGCAATCACGAGGAGTAGGTAACTGAGTGCCTCACAACATTTATTCATTCACCAGCTAGTCGTGGTAATTGTGTAGTCACGTGGTGAGGCTGTCACGTGTGGAGAGCGTGACATGGAAGGATTATAGCAAGTTCATGCCAATAAAGAAGGTTTGCAGCAAGAGCAGAAGGTCAGTGTCCACCTGGATTGCATGGATCAGTTCAGATTAGAAGCAGTCCTCTGTTGAGTCATACATAGGGGGGTTGTCATGTCTGTTACAGGCAGTCAGTATCATTAGAAGCTGTTTGTGACAATGATCAATGTGGTGATAAGACCAAAGTCTGGTCAGATTGTCATCTCGTCAGGGCCCCTCATTGGATGTCCTCATTAAGACCCTCTCTGTCTGAGGCCAATCGCAACACCCTTCTCTGTTCAATTCTGAAAAGGGTATCTTTGTTGCACCAGGGTGTGCTTCTAGGACACACCACCTGATTGAGTCTGGTGAGTGGCGCAGTTGGTCAAAATGTGTTCTCATTTTGGTGTTTGTCTTGTGGCACCTGAAATTACTACGGTGTTCTGTGATTCGTGTTCTCACTGATCTGGTCGTCATACCTTTATAAAGGAGTTTGCATGGGCACGTTAACATGTAAATACAGTTGACCATGATGCAATTTGTATGCTTATTGATCTGTCACTTGAACCCATTCGCAAATGTGATCTCTTTTGTCATTGTTGTAAAGGGACACACAGTGCACAAGCTGCGGGGGTAGTGCCCCCTCACTGGTGGCGGTGCTTTAGTATTTTGGACCTTAGGTCTGATATGTATGAGCATATCTTTGAGGTTGCTTGTCCATTTAAAGGCAAACCTCGGGGTTGGAAGGTGCAGAATACCTGTTTTCAGGCTGTCCCAATGTTTTTTGATGATGTTCTTTACACGGTTGGAATCAGGTGTAAACGTGGTAACGCATGTGAGGGAGTCACCCAGTCCTTTTTGTTTGGTCTCTAGCAAGCTTTCTCTGTTGTTGTTTCTTGCTCTTTACAGAGAGAGAGATATGTTACGTTGGGGATATTCTCTTGTGCTTAGGTGCGTGGCTCGAACTTTGGATTCCTTTTGAAAGTCTGTTACTGAGCTACAGTTCCTTTGAATACGGAGGAACTGTCCAAACAGTAGATTTTGTTTAAGGGCTCTTGGGTGGCGGCTACTAAAATATAGCAGGCTTTTCTTGTCCGTAGGTTTACGATAAAGTGTAGTAGTGATGTGCCCACCATCTAACTTTATCAAGAGATCCAAGAACAGTATCTCACATTCAATAATGGTGCTGGTGAACTTCAAGTAAGGGTTAAGGGTATTCATCCACTTACAAAAGTCTTCGCACCTTGTCCTTTCACCTTTATAAAAGATCAAGATGTCATCGATGAATCTCTTCCATAGGAGCACATTCGCCAAAAAAGGTTTGTTGGGATTAAGAATCTCACTCTCCTCGAAAGCTGCCATGTACATGCATGCCAGGCTAGGTGCGAATGTGCTCCCCATAGATGTGCCCTGTCTATGGTGATACAGTTGTTTACTGTATTCAAAGAAGTTGTCCATGAGGGCTAGTGTGGCACACTCAAGTATGATAGCCACAGCGGTCGAGGAGCTCCACTCCATCCTGCTTAATGCATCCTCAATCACGTCCAAAGTCGCACTCTGAGGAATATTGGTATAGAGAGCCTCAACATCCAGGGTTAGCAGTAGGTTCACCTCCTCTGGATGTTAGACCCCCTTGAGTAGACGCAGGACGTCTGAGGTATCTTTTACAAAGGAGGGAGTAGCCTATCTATGCTTCCCCTTTTTCCCTATAGGTTGATGTCCTAGATCGGCAGGTACCACTTTTCAGGGTGCTGTATGGTTGTCACTTAGTTTATTAATCAGGGACCACTACCAAAAAGTGTGTCTAGATCTTGCATCGATCCTGAAGAATTGCCTTTGAATAGAAACAATGGCAAGAAACATGTTGACCCCGATAGCGCTTGTCCCCGTGACCTTATAACATTGTTTCGCAATTTTCACGTTTTTAACCAGGAGAGTGGCCACAATCAATAAAATAGTTCTGGGTGGACCACTACATCCTGTTTTAACCTCACTTCCTTACTTTCTACATCTACATTAACTAGGGCCCTCACATGCCCAGCACCTTACGGCAAAAGGAAAAAAGATCTCTGCTTAAAGGCCCCAACAAGGGCGCCAATCGGGTACTGCAGCGCCGACCCGATAAGGAGCAGACCCGATGATGAAGCAAGACACCCCACTGATGGTGGGGGGTGAGGGTCCTTTTCCAAAAGGAGGAGACCTCCTCCTGCCTCTAGTGTGTACTTCTGAACACACTATTTGCACATCAACCAACAGTGTTCACTAGGTTCTGTATACCATTCTGTTTTTGTTGTACACAAGGGCTCGTATGCTGGGCCTGGATAAATATAACCCGCAGGCCCTCCTCCATTGTAAAAAAGACTCTAGAGGCCTAATGAAATGGTTGGGTTGTGTCCTTTCAGCACCCGTCATGTTTTGGAGGGTCGAGGATTGAATGTCCAAAATAATAACAGGTGCGTCATTAGGTATCGGATCTCTCAGCACACCTTTAATATGACCTAAGATTTCTTTGCAAAAGGTTTGTATCACAGAACAGGTCCACCATATATGTAGGAATGTATCTTCTGTTGAGTTGTAACTCCAGCATTGTGATGAAACTTGGCAAACATTATGTGTAGTCAGGTTGGTGGAACGTACTACTGGCACATTATTTTGTAAGCCGACTCCCTCTGTGGTACACTAAGTAGGATTTTGGGGATGTCGAACCAGAGGCGTTCCAAGTCCTTAGGCATAATGGTCCGGTGGAGCTCAGTTTCCCATTGTGTTGTGACTGGCCTAGAGTCTTAGAGAGTTTTATACGTTCTAGAAATGAGGCTCTTTGTGCCTGATTATGTACAGACAAAGTTCGCAAACGGGTCTTCTTCCTCGTTGTGGAGGGGAGGTTGGATGGGTGCAAGGCCCAATGTCTTACCTGGCAGTATTGTGGCCAGGCTTGTTCTGAAACTCGAAATTCTAGTTTGCAATGGTCAAAGGATTTGATAGTGTTAACTCTGAATGAAGGGCTCTACAGTCCCTTTCAGACCACTCTGGGAATGCTTTGGGGTCTAATGCTGGTGTAAAGTCTGGGATTCTGGTTATCGGGTGTGTGGGAGGCAAATGTCATGAGGCACTTTTGAGCGCAAGGTGGTCCCAAATATTGAGGACTGTTGTGGTATGCGTTGCTGCAAAAGCACCTTTGGGCCGAGAGGTAAGACGTAGCCACCCTTGGTCCGAAATTAGTTGACACGTGACAGCCATGTACATATGAAACCAATGCATTTCACTCTATTTTGTGGTCCCCTCAGAGAAAAAGCATAGGTGTGCAGTGCTCTAATAAATTTGGGCAGGCAACCCCATCTTTTCCCCTTGGGAGAATAAGGAGCTTGTGTGGGACACAAGGGTGTTCTTCATTCCAAATGAAATTTCAGACTTGAGTTTAGAGTCGTAATATGTCAGCCATGGGCATGGGCATTGGAAGGGACTGATAGAGGCAGAGGTGATGGGTGATGTAGTGTAATGCGGAAGCCTAGGTAGATGATCAAGGTAGTTGACCGTTGGAAAGGGGTGTGTGGTTGAAGGGATGTTAGTTCTTGCGCAGGTAGTGTGAGTTTGTGGAGACACAGCATCAAATTGAGTCAGGAGTGAAAGCAGGGCTGGTAGGGAGTTCATAGGATTTGTTTCTAACAGGAGGGAGAGTAAGGGAATTTACATGTACAAATGTGAGGTGGGAACTCCTGGTCCCCGGAACTAATAATAATAACAATGAAGGAGTGCCCCCTAATTGAGAGGAAAACAGCAATTTGCTCTCTCCTATTAGGTATGGCTAGGTAAGCACAACGTGCCCCAAACCCGTTAACTGGACAGTAGTAGTCCTTTAAGAAGACCCCTCACTCACCAACTTGGTTGGTGACATGCTTCATCATTGGGGTCCCACCCCATAGGCCGAGTGCCTATAGGGTGTGCCTGACACCTGACTACAGTGGAGCGGGATATTGTTTTTTGTTATATGTGCTAAATATAAATGAGTGAAGGTATATTAAAAAGGGCCAGTACTACTCCGTTCAAGACTTCATTCCTGAGCGTCTGAACCCTAAGTAAAACAAATGTGGCACCTATGCCCAACTAGGAAGGCTTTGGTGTCTCAAGAAGTGTGATATATTAAAATTATTTTAAAAATAGCTAAGTGTGCCATGTGAAAGAAATTATAAAGTAAACTAGGTCTACATGTTTCAACCAATATATAAAAATTCTTTGGTTTTCGTCAGGACCGTGTGATTTACAAGGGGAGGAACGCATACGCTAAGGCGCGCCCTGCCCACATGTAATTAGCAGACCACAAATAAGGGTCTGAATGTAAAAGTGTGTTCAATCCTGGATTCAGAAAAAAAACACTTAAAGCGGTTACTGTCGCTTCCTGGGCTTCGGATGAACCAAGACGGCGATTCTCCGTCACTTTTTGAAAGCGGTCATCTGTCGGTAAAACCTACTTGGTTCCCGTTCGCGAAGCCCCGATGTAGAATCATAGGATTTGTCAGTGAAAGTAAGACTTCATGTGCAATGAGACTGAGCTTGTGACAATGGCCCCCAAAGGGGATCCCTGTAATGCCACGCGTTTGTTTAATTTAGATTGCTAAGGGTTTGATTACTAGGGCAAAAAGGAGAGATGAGAGAGGACATCCCTGCTGAGTTCCCCTAGCCAGTGAGAGCTGTTAATTTCATAGCCTGTTGACTTGTATGGCTGTTGTCAGTGGGGAGTATACTGCCATAACCTTATCTTTCACTTGGAGGCCAAGTTGGACCTTGTTTAGGACTGCTTCTAGGAATGTCCAGCTCACTAGATTGAAAAAACAAATCTGCGTCCAGTGACACTTACGAGGCAGGAATATTTTGTTTGTGTACTTTTTCAATTAGGTGAGCTAGTAATCACATATTATCCACTCCATAATTGTTATAAATAAATCCGACTTGAGCTGGATTATTTAGGCTTGGGAGGAAGGTTTCAAAATGAAGGGCCAGTATTTTGGTATATAGTTTGGCGTGCGATTATGTATGGCTATGGGGCGGTAAGAGGAGTGAGATGTGGATTATTCCGCAATTTCTGAGTGTTATTTCTGCCTCACTCATCATTGGTGTGAGGCTGGTGGCGTGAGTGAAGGAGTTGAATGGGGGGTTTGTATTCCTGTAGGGAAAGGAGGAATATTTTTCAGAAGGTAGGGGTGAGGCCTTCTGGGCCTGGTGATTTACAAGTTAGGAGGGGTCTCAAAGTTCTGCAGTTCTCGGTAACGTCAAATGGAGTTTCTGAGCTCTCTCTAGTGTTATGCATCAATCCGATTCCATGGGCAGTATTGTTAAAAGAAGTGGATCTCCTTTAGGTTTTGAGGACCTCGGTCATGTGGGGTTTGTTAAAAGTAACAGAAGCCCTCTCTTTTCTCTAATTCTTTCTTTTTCCATCCCCATGTGTTGTTTGTACCTTTGGGATCAGCATTTTGGTTTGGCGAAGTCTAATTTTCAGTGCTAGTAGGGAGCCTTCTTTGTCTTCTCTATCGTAAAGTTGTTGTCCCAAGGACAAAAGTGTTCTCTCTGCATGGTTGGTTCTAAGTGTTTTTAGTTGACCTCCTCCTGTGGCTAACTTGTGTTGTGTCCTTTTTGAGGGTCTGCACTTGTCCATTTCTTCTAGTTGGGGGGTTTCCGATGTCAGGGTGTGTACAAGAATGCATCTCTCTTGCGCCCTCTCCACCTCTATGGAGATAATTACTCCCCGAACAGTGGATTTTAAGGCATCCCACAAAGTCTGGAGGGAGGTGTCTTGCATGGTATTATGAGTAAAACAGTCTGCGATTGTGAAGTTGGTAGTTGCCCTGTTGACGGGGTCTTTTAAAATCTGAAGATAGAGTCACCAGCGTGGAGGACCTCTGCTAAAGGTAATATCTCCTCTCAATGTCAGGGCAAGGTGGGCATGGTCCGAGATTTGGATGTCTGAGATAGAAGCTGTTTCTAAGAAGGGGAGCAGGGACGGAGGTATTAGGAGTGGGAGGAATGTTCTATTCCACCTGCAGAATTGCCAGAATTTTGGCCACTCCACATTACTGTTTAACGCAGAGTGCTGGACAAATTCTGTAAATAGCCACAAGCTGAAATTTTTCCCTTTCGAAGCTCCAGAATATGCGGCTGGCAAGCGGGATTTGTCAAACCCTAGTACGATTTTTTAACATGGGCGGTTGCTGGCGTTCATGAGCAGTCACGGTTAGAGGGTCGATGCTCGATTAGATTTGCTACTAGAGCGACAGTAAAATCAATTTGAATGGCCACACACTTTTGCGCAATGCATGGTGCCATTCATGCTGATTTTCAGTGCCGCTTGAGCTACCAGAACAAAATTATACCGCAAGATGCATATTTTATGCCCATTGTTGGAATTCCACGGAATGTTGCTGAGTTTTTCTGTAACTCTTTGGAGTTAAACACTGTGAGCTCTGCCTACCCCTGATTAGGAGGTAGTCGATGCAGGAGTAGGTGTTGTGTACATGTAAGAAGAAGGAATAGTCTTTTTCCTCTGGATGTAGGTGTCTCCATGCGTCAATGAGCCCAAGGTCTGTGATTTCTTTTTTAGGAAAGAGATGACATCACTCTAGTGCCTTGGTAGACATTTTTTTGTCTATCTAACTCTGGATCCCTTGCCAGATTAAAGTCTCTCCAAACTACAATATGGCCCGTAACTGTGCGCAATTGGTCGGCCAAAGGTTTGCATGTGTAGTCATCATGAGCTGTGTTGGGGCTAAATGTTCAGGACGATGAGGATGATATTAGCTTTAGAAACAGTCAGTTTAATAAATCCGCCCGGTTTGTCTCAGTTATATTGGAGGGCTGTAAAGATGGCAGTATTGTGGGTGGTGCATGCGTTTCTGGACTTGTTTGAGGAGGCGTGATTCCTGCAAAAATTATATTGGGGTTGTGTAGCAGGATGTATTGCCGTACCTGGTGTTGTTTGTTAGGCGAGTTCAGGTGTTGTTTGTTAGGCAAATGTTGAGAGAGAGGAGTTTAACGGAGGGTGGGGTCATAGATGTCAGAGTAACAGATGTGGTAGGTACAGGTAGTGTGTCAGGAGTCTATTTGGGGAACTTTGGGCGGAAGGCCTGCTATAGGCCAGGGGTGGATAAGGCACCAATGGCATTACCGAGGGTGATACCAGGCGAGATAACATATAAACAACAACATAAAACAGTAAAGGCCAAAAGGCCAGTCCAATGGCTAGAACCCTCCCATGGTGCTGGCAAAACCTCTACTTCCCACTCGAGTTTCAAGCCTTAGATGTGTGGCCTGGGGGGCTGAGTTTCTGCCTGAAGGCCAGAGTTTGAAGTAGTGAGATTTATGTAGATTGTCTCTTAAGGGGCCACCCTATTCAACATGGCCCTGTCAATGGCTTTGTTGATGATGCCCTATTGGAGGATATTAACATATTTAGCTTTTCAGTCTTTAATGTGTACATCGTCACTGTAGGTTTAGGTGGTTGGCCCCTCGGATTCTTGCTTCATTTTGAGGAGGTGTGTTATGGTGTGTGCTTTGGCTTCTTCTCAAGTTGTATCTCCTCATTTGTGAGGTCTAGTGGTCCTGCTAACAGTAGACCATTCGGGCAGGAGGTTCTGTCTCTGCTGGGCACAGTCCAAATCCTGTATATCCGGGTCCTGGTGCCTTGGAAAATCAAGGAGGGCAGAGGCCTCTGAGAGGGTTCAGAGAGTCTGATCTCTTCTTGCCTACAGGAACATAATGCTAAGGGGTGTCTTCATAGATATCCGATCTGTTAGAGGAAGCCTGTGACTGGGCAGAAATCTCGGGGACACCGCAGGGTGTCCGCCAATAGATCGTGGAAGAGCTGGATTGTATTTCCTCAGAGGACAAGATATGCATTCCCCCTTTTTGCCCCCAGTATTCTTCCTTCTCCTCAAAAAAATGTACTCTGGTGAGTATATCCAGGGCCTTATCCAGTCTGGAAGAGTTGGGGAAGACTCAATGGGCCCTGTCTAGTTGCAGCGGAGGAAGACTCAATGGGCCCTGTCTAGTTGCTGTGGAGGAAGGTCCGGCTACCTCCAGATTCCTTGGAGGAGGTCTTTGGTGAAGGACGAAAGTTATGTGCCCTCTGCCCCTTTGGGTACAACCCCTAGCGAGGATGTTATGTTGGCAGCTGTGGTTTTCTAAGTCCTCTTGCTTTAGTTTGAGCTATGCCTGTGTTTCCTCCAGCATTTGCATCCTTTGCTCTAAATGCTCCTGGTCTTCCGTTCTAGTATCCATGGTGCGCACCAAGTCGCCCACTCGCTGCTCCATGTCGGTCATCTCTCTCTATAATTCTTGTATGCAAGACTTGAAATCTGTCCGGAGCAGCTCTATCTCAGAGCGTATTTCAGTTGGAAATGTGTCCATGCTTTGTTGCATTAGTGGGATCTGGGCACTCTCACCAGTCAGGGCGTCGTGGTGTTCATTCTTTTGCAGGAGTCTCACCCAGGCAGTTCCATATGCGGACTAGTGAACCCTTGTTATGTTGTTTTCATTTGACCATGGTGGCATCCAATGAGTAAGGCAAGGAGGGTTTCTGAGGTGTGGTAGGTAGTTCCGTTATTGCGGGACAGTGCTCCAATTACCCCTTGGTGGGTCAGCAGACTTTCATAGTGTGAACCTTGCACAGGTTCAGTGGTCATCTAGAGGCGCTGTTGACTCATGAGCCAGTGGTGGCTGGAGAGGCCAACATCGCAAGTGCTGAGTGCCTTATTTCCCCCCACCAGGCCATCAGGCAGTAGTATAGATCCCTTCCTATGCGAAAATTAGTCCCACATAGGGATGGCGGGTCTCACACTGTCCGGTCTCACAGTGAGGCTGTTGGTAATGTGGGGAGGTGTGAGCGGGGGGGCCCTGAACTCCACCACATTAATTTTGTGGGCTTCAGGCAGACACCTTCACTGGTCCCAAAAGACTGCATCACCACATGTAGCCCCACGTGCCTGCCTAAGGGCCCGCAGTTTTTAAAATGTCGAAGGTCTCAGCCTTGGTAGGGGGCACTTCTGCCCAACAAATGGAGATCTAGGGGACAAGGTCAGGCCCCTTGAGCTGCTGCCTTGCTGGGGGTCAGTGAGGGGTCCTCCAGTGGTAAGAGTCGTAAGTGGAGACATATAAACAGAATGCAGGGTGGCCATTGATCTCAGTCATCGCTGAATCTGCCAGGGAGGCCAGGTGAAATTCAGTGGACGGCAGGTGCAGCAAGCCTCCCCTAGGATGTGTTGGCTTGCAGAGGGGCAGTGGGACACACCTGCCCCCTCTGGCATCACCGTTGTGCTCTGCCTCACGCTCTGAATTGTCTTCTGTGGTGTGCAAGATGTAGGAAACTGTGGAGGCTACTGCCACTGTGTGGAGAGGCAGCTGAGGTCAATTGCCATGGTGGGCCCCTAGGCAGGCAAGGCAATTATTTACCCATAGCAGCATGTCCAGGAAGAGCCCCGAATTCCAGTGACAGCAAGGCCAGCATCTTTCTCCTGCCGCATGGCGATCCCAGTGCGTGCCTGTTGATAGGATGGCAGTCCTTCGCCGGTGGTCCTGTTGTACCAAGTAAAGTAACGGTCCCCCTCCTCAACCATCACCCAGTGGAGGTGAGATTGACCTCTCACAAGACGCAGGAGGTAAGTGGAATCTGAAGGGGGGATTATGACTCCGATAATGGGGATGCTTCTGAGTTCTTTAGGCCGAGGAGGAACGGAACTCACCCAGAGTGCGTCTAATTCAATGCCCGCCTTGGCCACTCCTCCTCAGAAATGTATATTTTTTTAATATGTGACGATTTAGAGCATGGAAGGTAGTCTGCCAATCAGTTGTGGAGGCCCATGTTGGATCGGTGCTAACCCTATGAAGAAGTGTCTACCATAGCTAGATCTTCCGTATGGCGGTAGTCCAAAATATCTCAAAATTAAAGAAAGATTAACCAAATGTGACAATTTCTCCTATCACCAATAAATCCATGCCAGCAGGTTTTCACATGTGCCAGCATTGCTCAATCTGCAGCTAAAACATCAACAAATTAAAGTTTTCCAGGACCACAAAATCAAACATCATAAGAGCTTCCTTTGGCCGTAACTCAAGTGATAACAAAAGAACAGTAGCAATTTGGGGTAGCTTCCATTCATAATTATAAACTTATTTTTCACTTATTTATATACAAGTCAACTTATAATTTCCCATTTAAACGGCACATCCACAAATATTATTGTGTTTTTAGGTTCATAATAGAAACACACAAAGAAAGGGCTCTGGTTAACACTAATGAGGGTCACGTTTGCACCAATGTAAGCAAATCTCTTCATGGATTACTTTGAAAAAAGTGGACCTTTACACTCTGAACCGTACATTTCACTGTATGACCTGTGTTCCCCTAAGATCCATGCTTGAGCATCCACATACCTTCTCTCGTCATGCCACGCTCAGAACGGAAGACAGAGTGCACAATGTAATGTTCCAAAGCACGAGGTGGCATTCCAGCCAACCCACGCTGTCGGGAAGGGCGAGCGCTGACGCATGACGTCAGACGTTCGCGTATATAAATAAAAGGGCGTGGCCTCGGCGCGGCAGTCGGGAGCCGCGTGGTAACCAGAAAGCCGGCACCTGTGATTTATTCAGCGTGGCCTAGCGCAGGCTCAGCACGGCAATTAACAACGCTACACACAAAGAAGCCATAAACACCGAAACTACACATAACACCTTGCAGTAATTGTCTAGCCTTAACCTCAGCAGGCTAATGCCGCTTGTGCTGAGGTTTCATCAAAGGCTATTTTACCAAGTCAGCCTAATTATAAGCAATCACAAAATCAGCACTACCAACAATTAGCTTCACTAAAGATAAGCATATTGCTAGAGGACAATTTAATGTTTGTCATCTTTGTTGGTGAGACTTCTACCCCCAGCGTCTTCCCTAAACATTAGTTGTTAGTCAAAGAACCTCTCAATTTGTAAGTGGGTGGTTTCTGCCTGGGTGAACAATTCTTAAAATGACAACATTTAACTGTGTACTTAAATAAATGAGCTTGTTCACTCTCCTGCTTTGTATTCCAAATTTCTGGTATTAATATTCCATAACACTATATAGATTAGTATATTAACATAGAAATTGTTGCACATGTACCATTACCTTGGATTGAAATATTTTTGTTGTATTTTTTATTATTATTATCCTCAGAAGTGCTTTGTATTGTATTTAGTAGAAGATATATGGAATCGCCTTTGCACTGTTAGCTCTTCTGAAAATCTCCTAAAAAGGTTTACATTTAGAAAAGCTTGTTTCATTTAGGGAAGGGAATGTCCCTTGCATAGGAACTAAGGGCCAGATGTAGGAAGCCAAGTAGGGACCGCAAATGCCGAAATTCGCAGAATTTAAGCCTTTGCGATCGCTATTTGGCTTTGAGCAATTTATGCCCGCATACCCTTTATCTTGTCATGAACTACTGTCCATGTTCTGGGTGGGTGACACCAAGGCGTGATGGCAGTTCATAATTTTTTGTAGATTATGCTACCAAACCTAACATTTTCCTGGTTCAGGTAGAGCCAAGAGCCAATCGCTCCATTTGTGGAAAGTTCTGTTTAAATGTGACATCAAGGCCCTGATGTTGCCATCCCTTGTACAGGTCAAGTGCATGTATGTAAGGTATTATTGATGTTGAGAGTAGGGTTGCTCGGATCCATTCTGGCTTTCCACTGGTTTGACATGGAACACAATGAAGTATGGCATACATCTTCCTTAGACAATGGGAGTGCATTGCCTTGACTCCTAGAGCTAAAGGGAGAAGCCCCAGACTCTGAATGGGGGGAGTATGTAGACATGGGTACTCTTAGAAATGTTATGAGGACCTTGAAGCAGGTAATTGTTGGATAGTCCATCCTGAACACTGTCATGTGGTTGATGATTGGGGAATGTGGGCGAGTAAGCAAATTCTGTTGTTTGGGTGAAGAGGTTTCCAGGCAGGGTCCACCCTTTTGTCTTTCCTGGTGTGAGAGCCATCACCTTGCACAAAGATGGTGTTTGTGCTGCAGCCACAAAATGAACTTTGAAAAATAATCTTTCAAACTGGTTCCTTGTCTGTTGGCATTGGATTCACATTCCCTGTCTAGAAAGCCAGTATTAAGGAGGGACTCAAGCCATCCCACATTGTTCCAGTTCTAAGTTCTTCTTGCCCAAGGAAGGGAGTGCTTCGTAGAGGACTCAAAGAGCTACTGCGATCCAGGTGTTGGTGTCTGTCTGACAGTCCGTTGCCTGGAGGTGAAGGGACGGTCTACAGCGCCAGGACACTCGGGTAGAGTAACAGTGCGCTTTACAAGAGTCCCACATTTACATATTTGTCTGTGCAACTTGTTGGAGATCTGTGGCTCTGCCTAGCACCTTGAATCCTACCTGCCTGCTCAGAGAGGGAAGTATTGTACCTGTCCCTGCAAAAGGAGACACTGTCCAGGAAAAGAAGACCAGTCAAGTTCCCAGAATGTGGTGCTCCCAGTACAGCGGACTGGTTACAGGGGAGTGTAACCAGTGCCGACCATTTCTGTACTGGGTCACACAGCTTCCCTGTGTGGTTCATCTGACAAACTGCTTGAATAAGTGACAAGCCCCCGAGCAACAGAGTGCCATCTGGCATCACTACGGTGTGACCAGAAGTACCGGACAAAAGTCTTTCATCACACTAAACGTATGTTTTGACACTGGGGGTGTGAGAGGGGAGTGTACTATAGTAGTGTCAATGATATAGTTTACAAAAACATTGTCTTTGTATACCTATAATGGTAAATACAAAAATATTGAAAAGAAATATTGTTTCACACTAATATAAGTCTTGATTCTCATTATATATATATATATATATATATATATATATATATATATATATATATATATATATATATATATATATATACTAGCAGCCCGCCCCAGCGTTGCCTGGGGCAGAAGGGGGCTGGGGGCAGCATTTCAGGCTTTCGTGCACTCCCGCCCCGGCCCCCGCCCGCCCGACATTTCCACTCCTCCCCGCGCTTCACTCAGCCGCACACGTTCCGCCTTGCGTGCACTCCCGCCCCGGCCTCCGCCCGCCACGACATATCCAATTCTCCCCGCGCTTCACTCAGCCGCACACGTTCCGCCTCCTCCTAGCGCTCCCGCGCTTCACCTACCTCAGCCCGACTTCACCGCTCCTCGTTCCGCCTCCTCCCATCAGCCCAACTTCACCGCTCCTTGTTCCGCCTCCTCCCATCGCTTCTCTGAGCCGCACACGTTCCGCTCCTCCCCGCGCTTCATGTATCTCAGCCCGACTTCACCGCTGCTGTCCACCGCTCCTCCCCGCGCTAGATGATGTCAACACGCACGTCCACGTTGTTAGCGCACACGGCCGGCGCTACTTCTTAGGGACTACTTTTTTTTATTGTTTATTTTTTAAATAACGTTTATTTTTATATTTTTTATAGCCTATGTCCATCTACAGGACCCCTCCAAGTTAGGAATTAGCATTTAAAAAACCTATGAAATTCACTGAAATTCACACCAGTTATAGTTAGCTGGAAATTTTACTGACATAAAACCATTGAAATTCCACATTATAGTTAGTTGGACTCACTATAACTTGCGCGCCTGCAATGCACTGCTGATGACGTCACATATTACATCACTCATGACATGGTCAGTGACCTCACTCATGACATCACTGATGACACCATCCAGTGAATGTGTGTCTTTCAGTAAAATAAATATGTTTTACATATGTATTTGTAAAGGTCGATGGAAGAATACATTTTAAAATAAGTGTCTAAATGGATGTTTTTTTTAAAAAAAAATTGATTGGTTAACTGGCTTATTAAGTGTATCTTAGTGAATACATATATTAGCGAGTAATGTTTAAATATTTAAATATATGTATCAGTGTTTCACTTTGTGTATAAGTGGCTGCATGGGTTGGTGAGTAGCTACATGTGTGTGTGTATGGGTTATTAGATGTTTTTTTTAGTATCAGTATGAGTGTCTGAATGGTTTGGTGGGGGTATTACTTAGCACATAGATGCATCAATGACTGACTCACTGTTTGTATGTGTTTTGAAGACAGCATATGTGCAGGACTGTATGGGTGGATGAGTATGTATATGTGTGTGTTAGTGAGTGAATGACTGTCTGACTAGTGTTTTTATCAGTAACTACATATGTTTTAATCTAGTATATGTGAGTATTGATGTATATAAGTGAGTATATGTGAGAGTGAGATTGTAAGAGTTCCTGTTTAAAAAAGTATGTGTTTCTGTAAGTGTTTGTTTAAGAGAGTAAGTATGTGTAAGTTTCCTTAGAAGTAAGGTGGTAGTGTGTGTATAGTTGTATATGCAAATAAATGGATGTTCTACAGTTTATTTGCATGTGTGAATATGTGTTTGAGTAACTTTTGGATGACTGTCGGCGTGTAACAGGATGTATATGTGTATCACTACATATGATGAGTGAGTATATGTTTGAGTGACTATATAGAACTGTTGGTGAATGAGTGGATGTGTATATAGATGGTGTAATTACTGAATTGGTTGTTGTAACTGGTATGGGTATGTCCATTTTTTTGAAAATGTTAGTTTCTATTTTTGAATATGTGTTTCAAGGGTTACATTACACTGAAAGGAGGTCTGGTCACTCTGTCACAAGGATGGTGTCATCAGTGATGTCATGAGTGATGTCACTGACCATGTCATGAGTGATGTAATATATGTCGTCATCAGCAGTGCATTGCAGGCACGCAAGTTATAGTGAGTCCAACTAACTATAACGTGGAATTTCAATGGTTTTATGTCAGTAAAATTTCCAGCTAACTATAACTGGTGTGAAACCTATGGTTTTTTCAGTGAATTTAATAGGTTTTTTAAATGCTAATTCCTACCTATAACTGGTGTGAAACCTATGGATTTTTCAGGGAATTTCATAGGTTTTTAAAATGCTAATTCCTAACTATAACTGGTGTGAAACCTATGTTTTTTTCAGTGAATTTCAAAGGTTTTTTAATAGCAAATTTCTATAGCTATGAAATGTAATATTTTTTTAAAATAATGAATCCTATATTGTATATTTATGGAATACTATTTTTTTTATGTATATGCATATTTTTTATTTTTTTATTTTTTTGCCTTGGAGTGCTAACTTTTTCACTATTTTTCACCAAAGTACGCTTCCCGGTACGCTCCTCGGTGCGCTTCCCGTTGCGCTCCCCGGTGCGCGTACCGGGCGCTCCCCCTGGGAAAAAATTGTTTTTAAATTATTTTATTGGGCCTATATAGGCCTCCTAAGCCCCCCTCAGAAAACCTAGGGGGTCAGGGGCTGTCTACTGTGTCCCCTTCTACCCATTCCCAACGTTGTTTGCCCTCCATCTTGTGTCTCAATTGTACCGAAACACAAGATGGCGGACTCCCGTAGCGCTCCCGGTGCGCGTACTGGAGCGCGCACCGGTAAGCGATCCCTAAAAAAATGTGGGAAGTTAATTTTCATAAAAACCACAGGAGACACTTTCACCAAATATAGAATAGGCCCTACTACATAGCAGTCCCTATCATTTACCCAAATTTGGTGGTATTTCATTGAGCCATTTAGGCTGTAGCCCTGTCTAAATATCCTGAGGTAAATTACATGACAAAAACACATATGAAAGTGTTGGAATTTACAACCAACTAAAATGTTACTTACATTTTGTACTTTTATGTGCTGACATTTGATTGGTTAAGTACATGAATATATATGAAAAATACTACCTGAGGTACATTTTGAAAGAATTTTGACAGAAAACTTCAACTACTTTGAAAAAGGTAAGTTGTTAACTTGAAAGGGGAACTATGTTGTGCACTTTATGTTAATTTGGGAAAACGTTTTCTGATAGGTATATACTGTCCCTCTGTAAGAGTTAGAGATTGAGATAGACTTCTCTGTTATAATTATGGATTGAGTTAGGCTTCTCTGGTATAATTATGAATTTACTTAGGCTACATCACATGCACTTTTTAATAGTTCTACTTCCTGCCTGAAACCATACACTGCCCAAAAATTACTTCACTGTTAAAAACTCAGAAGTACCTGTCTGAACTTAAACCCAACAGTACCCTAACTCTACTGATATAGTTATTTTTTATGCAATTTTCAGAAAGAAAATGGAAGGAGAAAAACAATCAAATGTTATTTCTTTCGAAGTAAAGGTGGAAAATCCAGAAGAACAAAAAGATGAATTTGATTTAATGGATGACTCTTTGGACCAACAGTTAATAAAATGTTTGGAACAAATTGAATCATGTACTAATAATTATGAGGAAATTCCGGACAATATTAAAATGGAAGTTTTATTAAATTTTGAAAAAGAATCAGAAGAATAAATTTATATTTAATAATTTTTAAATTGTTTGAGACATTATTCATTGTTATATGTAATTCATGAAGTAGTACCAAAATGATTATATTATAAAGTGAGACTTATAGTATACTGTGCAAATTTTTTGTGTTACATAGTAAGTTTACTAATAGTTATACCTTTCTCCCACTATATTATCTCCAATGTGTATTTTACATCTCTTTTTCATCATAAGGGAGCAGGATAGACTACCCATGATCCCCTAGGACTTCTCAGGGAGTGCTTAAAGGATCTGTTTCTGCTTTCCTGACAGACTATGGTATGGATTCCATATACCACAATAACTTCTGTAACAACATGCAAGATATCTACAGAGGAGACGGTGTACAGTAAATTTAAGTCTCTGCATTGGTACCTACATGTAGGTACTTAAATAAAAAAAAAACAACAAAAAGAATTTTTTTTTAAAACAGCTACTTTTTTTTAAAACTGTCATTCTTTTTCCCCATGGTACGCTCCCCGGTACGCTCCCCGGAGCGCGTACCGGGCGCTCCCCCCGCGAAAATCGAAAAAAAAAATAAAATTGACCCGCGGGGCTCCTTTATGTCCCCCACATCATACCTAGGGGGTCAGGAGGGTCTACCCTGCCCCCTTTTGGTCATTTCCCCCATTGTTTTTGCCACCTCTTGTATCTCGATCCTACCGAGACACAAGATGGCGGCCGCTCCGGACTGTCTGTTTGGAATGTTTACAGACACCCGAGAGCCAATCAGCTTTCCGCGCGCGATCTTGCGTAGCACGCTGGTATGCGCCCCGGTGCGCGTGCCGGAGCGCGCTTATAGATATAGGATATTTTTTTATCCTAAATTACTCAAAAGCCACTGGAGCACATATCTTGAGACATAGCAAAGGCACATTGGGCTACCAGTCCCTACAATTTTTCGAAGTTTGGTGGAAATCCATTCAGCCGTTCGGGCTAAAAGTGAGGTCGACCGCCCTATGGAAATTAACATGGGGAAAACATGTTTTGGGACCCCCCCTTTTATCTCAGCCCCCGCTTGACGAATCCCCCCCAAACTTTCAGGGAAGGACCGGAAAGCCGTGAGGCAAATTTGAGGACATTTTCAGGCAGATTCCTCAACCGGCGCCAAAGTTATTCACAATAGAATGTTGAGATTTTGTATTGAAAATAATCCTATAACTACCTACTGGCGACCGCCAGTAGGTAATATATACATGTTTAATATAATACAATTAATAAAAAAATATATTTTAGTTTATATTAAGGAACTGATTACGAGTTTGGTAGTCTTGAGACTGCTGTGCGTACCATTTGTGGAGATCTGACCTCCGCCTCCTCGGTGGCCTGACCGCCTGATTATGAGTCGGGCAGGCAGACGGCCACAAGAACAAAGCAGCTGCCAGGATCCAAGATCCTGCAGTAGCGGCAGTGGGGAAAGCAGGGGACTACAGAGGAGGTGCCAATGCTGGCACTGCAGTGGCGATTAAGACCTGCCTTTCCGCTGATCTTTTCATGGCGGGTACCCTGCCATAAAAAGGTCAGTGGAAAGGCAGGAAAGAGGCCCCAAACAGGGCCCCAGGGTGATTTTTCCCATTAGTGACTCGCATGGAGGCACATCTTGTGCCCCTCTTTGTTTGCACTGTTGTGCGTGCACTGTGTGCATTGCACAACACGGTGCATGGTACACAGTCCACCCTACGTGCAAGTGCGCTGCATTGTGGCGGCATGTGCTTCAGGCTCTCTTTATAAACTGTAGCACGTTGCTGCTGTTCCACCACTGATGACACACCGCAAGCCATACGGGTTGGGATGCCGCCGGCTTGGTGGCGTTCTCCTGACCATTGCAGCAGTAGTCCGGCTGTCGGACTGCTGATCTCGTAATCAGCCCTTACATTTTTTTACTTATTGTTTTTACTTTACTATTATAAAAAAAGCATAAATACTTAAAATATATGTATATTTATATATTTAAATGAAACATAAATAATATCAAAACACACTTACACACCAATACACTAAATTACTAAATTAATTAGATGTAAAAAACTATAAACTTAAAAGAAACTTACTCAACATATTACTAAAATTAAAAAGATGATATAAAATTAAAGAAACAAATAATATTAATGCATATTTTAACAATTTAAAAAATAAGTATTTAAATTTAAAAAATGCACCATTTCCACCTCCGTCTGTGCAACAATAGGGAAAGTGTTGGGATTCAAAGGGATCAAATCTAGTATTCCCCTCTAGTCTGTGCAACACAAGGAAAAGGGTTGGACTTTGGAGAGGTTACATTTACTATCCCCCTCAAGTCTGTGCAACCGTAGGAAAAGCGTTGGACTTCAGAGGGGTTGAATTTACTATTCCATCTCAAGTCTGTGCAACAGCAGAGAAAGCGTTGAACTTCAGAGGGGTTAAATGTACTATTTCAACTCTAGTCTGTACAACAGCAGGAAAATAGTTCGACTTCAGGGGGCAGTGCATTTCCTATTCCCATACCAGTCTGTGCAACAGTAGGGTAAACATTGGACTTCGCAGAAGTGAAATTTACTATTTTAACTCCAGTCTATGCAACAGTAGGGAAAACATTGGATTTTGGAGAGATTAAATTTACTTTTGCCACTCTAGTCTGTGCAACAGTAAGGAAAGCATTGGACTTTGGAGGGGTTAAATGAACTATTACCACTCCAGTCTGTGCAACAGTAGGGAAAGTGTTGGACTTCAGAGAAGTAAAATTTACTATTCCAACAAGGCCAAAGATCACCCGCTCAAAGTTGTGGGCCAAAGTCCAATCGCTCAAAGTTGGTTTTTAGCAGTTATACACCGATAAAGAAAGCAACAGATTGTAGCCTTTTGGGCATTCTGTTTAGGACCAATCTGTAGTGGGACCATCTGAATCTTCAAAACTCCCAAACATTGGAGGTGGCCTGCGAATCCCTGTTTAGATTTGCAAAGAATTTAAAACACAATCCCCCAAAGAACTGATAATACTATATTGAAGTAAATGACTGTCGGTGGGTACATACGGTGCAGCAGTCTGGGGACATACTCGAAATTCCCAGTTGCACGTCAAGTTTTATTACTAAGAAAGAAATGGGCCTTGATTTTTATAGAAGATGAGGTGGTCTTGGTACCTATTTTGTTGTGGGTTAAAATCTGGTCCACTCCGGAGCTAAGTTTCACTTGGGGAATATTAGAGGAATGTCGACTAATATGCTAGACATCCATGGATCAAGTACATAAAAATACCCTTCATGATTTAGGACTAACTAGTGTTTTTTAGAATACTAGCAAGACTGGCTCACATAGGAAGAATCTCGTAAAGGACACATACCATGCCCATAGAGATAAGATGAGACTTCAGAAAGCTCTGAACATGTTAACTGTCTACATGTATATCCCTTTGTCAACTTGTGAAGGAATGGAGCTTCACCTATTATTGATAAAGTCACCAGAACACAGATTGTATTTAAACTGCCTCTGAATAAATATGATTCACTTCCTGGTGGCATACCCCATTACTGGGACGTGGTTCGCTTCATTACCCCACTGTCCATGTGATACTGTGTCCATACAGTACACTAAGCACTTTATGTTATTCTGCACTTTATATTCAGCTTTTAGAATCCAGTTTTTAGGCTAATTTTAGCAGGGAAATGTTCTAAAACTCACCAAGGAGGTTTACTGTTTTTACAATGATGTGAGGCTCCGACAATCTGTTACGCAGTATTGAATTTTATTTCCCTGGTGAGGAGTTTAAAAAAATGTATGAAGTGTGACTCGGTTACAACGTCATGGAACGGGAATTGATGATGTGCAACTCAATCATTTATCTTTGTGATTTTATTGTGTGTAATCTGTTGGTAATTTGATTTTATTTTGCTCTTTTATGGTCCTTTCGACCGTTCCAGTCTGTACAACAGTAATGAAAGCGTTGGACTTCAGAAGGGTGAAATTTACTACTCCCACTCCAGTCTGTGCAACAGTAGGGAAAGTATTTCACTACAAACACATAGCATACTTTATTAATGAGTTGACCAGAAATATGCCTCCATCACCCCTGCAGTTTGATTGCCAGCTCACAGGGCACTACATGACCCTCCTATGGCGACATGTGTTTCATTTCATACTCTCCAATTTACATATAGTTGAAAAAAAGCAGAGAACATCTAAGGGAAGACTTTCTAGTGCTATAAATATGTTATATATATTGGTGTTTGCATTTATGTAGCTCCTCTGCTTCCCAGTGTGCTCCATCAATTTCCTTCCAGTTTCAGCACAAATAGGATCGCCCTAAGACTTTTTTTTTTTAAACCTTTGCATTTTGTCTCTTTATAAACCTCTTGGCGATATATGTGCTTTGATCATTTTTCCATAATGATTGGAAAATGCCTTTGAGAAGTTAATTTACCATAGAAATGAGGAAACCCATAAATGTAGCAATTGTTGCATTTCTAATTTTTTTTCTGGGATGGAGGTCTTGTTTAGAGTCTAACCCTGCTTATATGCTCAAATCCCAATACAGAGTGTTTTAAATTTCAGGATGAGAGTCAAAATATCGGTTGGGTCTAAAAAGCAGTACAAAAGTGGAAAGTCTGACAGAAACTAAATTCAGAATAATGTGTACAGTGGAACAAATCAAAAGAGGAATTAGAATAAGATAAAGATAATGTATTATCATGTTTTTTATACAGTAAGCTGGCCCTAGATGGCACCAACTGAAAGACTGTTTGGCTTTGGTAAACCTGCCTGATACAAACTTCCAATGATATTACTGCTGATCTGCTTCGGTGAAAAAGTCACCTGATAGAAGATGGCCTGAATGTTATAACTGAGATGAGTTGGTCTAAAAGCTGTCTGTTGCAAGATGGCTGGGATGTTATTGCTGATATGAATTGGTGTAAAAGCTGCCTGCTCCAAGATGGCTGGGATGTTATTGCTGGTCAGCAGTTGCTAAAGATAAAATGGCGATATAAAACTGAATCCATGCTCTTACAGTGAGAACATTAGATGAAGTGGGCATATGGGGAATAGGCAGCATTTCAAGCTTCTATTCTGAGGAGTTTTTTATCCATCTACTGGTTTTTTGTTTTTGTAACTCTAGTAAAGAATCGTTAAATATGTATTTTTCAAACTTAATGCTGGAAGACATTTCACAATAATTGATGCTATTTCGGCGTCTGTGAGGAATCTACCAACATGACTTAACATGACTTACCTCGTATGTGATGTAAGCACCGATGGATGAAATCAGGACAATCGATCCAGATCTAGAAAAAAAATAGCAGGTTAGCAATCAGAATAGGCTTTTCATAAAAACACGTCTGGTTATTTGCGTTGTGGGAGAGCTCCCCCCCCCGTACATTTCTTTCACTATTTCACTAGACCCTCTTCTGTACCTATGATGGTGATGTAGTTATTTATCCAAGAAGCCCTCGTACATGAAACATCCAAGTATACCTTGTGACAGCTACATCAGTCTGTCATCCGACGAACTAGATAGCCACATGTTCACTCTTATAACTAATACCTACTAAATTACTGGTATGGAAACACACTGATGTCAAGTGAAGGGAATGGCCTTAAAAAGTAACATTTAGAAACACAGCATTTCTGATTTTAGAAAGTTTAATAAAAATCCCAAATAGGAGCACAGCTAATTTTATATTGCACTATAATATGTGCCAATCCACAATACTTTTAATGCGGTCTCAATGGTAGTTAACATGGAATACACTTGTGAGCTCAGTTCCCCTGTCACAAACTAATTTTGCTGAGCTCTCCTGCATTTTCAGTCTTACGATTCAGGTGCAAAGTGTTTCTGCAGTTTGATAGCTTTGGATAAAGCACACAGGATTCAAGCTGTTGTTATACAGACTTTTGTAAAGTATACATTGTAGGAGGAGGGCATAGTAAAAGAGTTCAGGGGAATTGTGAATCTTTACTAATACAGACATTTTACAACATCGTCTATGCCCTTTGCTTATATAGCTGGGATGTTTTCAGCCACAGGATGTGCCACCCAAAAAAGAATGGGCCATCCAGAGCAGGACATCAGATGAACACCTAGAGGCATGGACAGGGGATGGGAGATGGCTAGGGAAGAATGAGGTGGGACTGGGCTTGGTCATGGGATCCTGGAGCTCTTAGACCCTGAGTCTGACCTACCAACCCAGAAAATGTTCTCAGTGTGTGAGAAGTTTAGGGATTGGAGAGGCAGCGTATTTTTAGCTCTTCACTGCCTAAAGAGCTCAGGAAGGGGAATAAATGGGAAAGAGCAACATAGAGGAGGTGAGACTTGGAGCCTGTCGTGACCTACGAAGAAGCCAGGGTGAAAAACTGTAACATCAAGTATTGTGACTTAAAAACCAGAGCACCTCTCTAGCCCTAGAATGCCCTGCATCATTGCAACACACATGCAGTCCTCCTAGACTCTATGCTTCTATTGACCACCAACTGACACAATTCCTTACCCACGCTTCTTCATGTGAGGAACCACCAGCTTCACCATTAGAAAGGTCGATATCACATTTACATTGAAAAGCTGAAACCGAAAGGTAAAAAGAATTGGTGAAAGACAAAGTGACACCAGCTGAAGATTTGTCACCATTCTAACTGAACACAAGCACCGACATTACTCAAGTGTCGACTGTAAGAGACTTATAAAGCTTTGGAACGGCCAGGTGCATCGAGGAAGTGACGACACATTGGAAGAATGCAGTGCTAAGGCAGCCATGCCGTCCAACATCGTTGCTTGGGAGTGGGCTGCCTGGTGTACTATCATACTTAAGTGATGCTTTGGTGTTATTTTATTGGGTTTGTGTTCATTTTATTAAATCATCCCTTTTATGTCGCTTCTCGTGTTGCAATTGGTGCCAAATGGTTATATGCCATAATTTCTTGTAACGTCATCAAATACATTAATTAGTTCTCATGTCTCAGAATTTACAAAACTTGAGAGCTATGCAGAGTTGGCTTCTCAAAAGTTATCACCAGACACAAAGTCAGACCCATCCAGCTGGCAACAGCACAAATATACACGCTTTGTTGACCTAAGAGGGCCACCAGCAACCATAGCACCACCTACCGGTTCACATTCTGCACGATAACCTGCATAATAAGGACATGCAACAGCACAATCATGTTTATGAAGTGAATTAGGTCAGTCATAGAAGTGCTGTCTTGAAGACACCACTCAAGGTAAAAAACCTAGAAATAACACCTTACTGTCTGGGCTGAGCTTCTTGACTCCTGGTGTTGCATCAATATCACAGACTGCAAACAACCCAGAACAAGCTTGACTATGCACACTTAAACCCTCATTACAAATTCGTCGGAATAGGGTGGGTAATTTACCACACTTGGTCAACACCACTACCCCCGAGTGAGGTATTTATCACTAGTAGTAAAGAGCTTCTGAGTTATTAAAATTGCATTGGGGTATAGCATGTGGAATTGTTTTTTAACACATCCTATTCCGCATATTTTTTCATAGGCAATCTTTTAGATATCATTGATTTCAACTTGTACGAGATTTCACCACATAATGTTTTCAACATTGGTACAAAGTATTACTTCGGATGATTTCCACAATTATATTCTACACCTGAGAAAAAAACTCCCATCCCTTCTCTTCCTCGAGTAAATTATAAGCAAACCACACTAACACTGCTCATTCATGAGGGGGCGTGGCTGCGACTGCAATGGAGGCAGACGTGTTTGGGTAGAGCTCCCCTAACCAGGCTGCTATCTCCAAATACAGTCGCTCATGGAGGCTGTGGTTAAGATCGTGCAGGATACTATACTAAAGCAGCGCTGTGATTTTCGACCCGCCCGGGCCCCTGCTGTATGGCGCACGATTGCTGAGCCTATCCGCTGCCTGATCCTGATGGTGGCGACCCTAACTACGCTAGCCGTTGGTCGGGCTCCGCCCACAGGGCCGCGAACTATGGAGTAGCCCAGGGAAGAAGATAGATACATACTTTGGCCATAAACCCTGTCTCCACCTAAAGTTGTACCCGCCGATCTGCAACAGGCTGCAGCTATAACCTCTACTGGCCACCCGATTGTTCCTACCTGTGGGATTTTGCCCTGCTCGCTGGTTGCTCCACGATGAGAGGTGGGCCGTGCACGGCAGACCTGCGAGTGCAAATTCCCCTGCAATGCACTGGATCGCTGATGGTGAGCGGGACATGATCTGAGTCCATGCCGGGCTACCTGCACGACTCCGGGCTGTGGTTCCCTCTGGATCGGCTGTTGGCCGCTGTGCTGTTTGGGGCGGCGTGGCATAGACAGCTCCTGCCTGGCCCTGCCTGCCCTCCATCTGCCCGTGCGACATAGCCGTGGTGTGTGGGCTCCCTGGGGCCTTTTGATCTGCCACCGTTCCTGCGGCATAGCTATGATAAATGAGCCCCCCACTGGCAAGTTGGACACACCAGTCATTCACACTTCACCGCATTTGAACGCGCCCACTGGTGCGAAGCGGAGTGCAGCTGGTGCCTTTGCTGCACCGCCGGCAGTAGTGGCAGACGACTCTCCCCAACAGGTACCCGCTGCAGCGGAGGCAGAAAGGCATTGCACGAAGGTTGTCTGACAGCATAATCATGCACAGAACAGCCTCACTTCTTGCGTGGTCTTCTTTCTTGGAAGCCTTCATTTCGACGTATTAATGTTAACCCTCTTAATGCAACACTGATGAACTGTAGTCACATGCAGCCCCCGGAACTTAGATCCAACATATGAGCTTCATGGGAGACTGCCCACTGTATCCCATTCATCAGCGATTTACCCTGCGATCACTACTACACTGCTGAAGCAGGTGATGCTGGTGACTGTAAGAACACAATGATTTTTGGCTGACCAAAGTAGTGCATCCTATTAGTGCCTCTGTGGGAGTGGCAATTTTTGCACCTGGGAATCCTCTAGCCTTACCTTGTCCGTCAATATACAGATAGGCTACGCCTATCATGCCTGGCGTGGCCTGCCTGGTTGGCTCCTGTGGGATATATCTACTGATGCCTATTGCTGACTGCACCACCAACCCTGGCATGAGTGATCTCTTGCTGAGATAAACTGCTACACGCGGCCTGCTGAGCCCTGGGCAGCTAGGGGATGTGGCTGACGACTGAGTCATGGGAAGGGCACTGGTGAATGATAGACAGGTCCCCACGACTTCTGCATTGGAGGAGGTCTTCTGATGGATGCTCCACCAGCCCTGATCTGGTTTGACACCTTGCTATGAAGCGCGCTGCTACGCACTTGACTCCTGAGACCTGTGCAGCGGAGTGTTACGACCTGCGGGGAGGATATAAGTGAGTAGCGGGTGAGGCCCCGCTGCGCTGGCTGAGGGCCAGTGGGTGCCTGCTGGCTGCGACCGGCTGGTGTGGAGTGAGTGCCCATAGTGGTGCTCAAGTGCTAGTGACGCTGCTCTGAGAACTCCCTGAACGCGACGGAGGCGTAGACGAACAGACTCGACGCCCGATGTCAAGCGGCACATGAGCGCAGACCGAAACGGGTGGAGAGCAGACTATACCGTGGTGCAGACCTGGTGCTTGTTGCGATGGAACGCCTGGAAGAAACCGTTAACCAAACCCGCACTTCCCTGGAATCTAAAATAGACAAGGTGGCCATGGACCTAACTCAATTGCATGCGGATCACCGGAAGCTGGTGGACCGCACCAGTTTTGGAATCGGTGCTTGCAGACGTCAAGCCACAGGTGACACAAACAGACAAGCATGTACAGGACCTGCTGAACCGTGTGGAGTTCCTGGAAGATAGGGCTGAAGATGCAGAGGGAAGGGCGCGCTGCAATAACGTCCGCATAGTAGGTGTGCCGGAAAAGTGGGAGGGGCAAGAGCCTGCCCTACACATGGAGACTGGGCTTAGAAATCTGCTGCCGGAGGGATCCCACTCACCGCACTTTGTCATTGAGCGAGCCCATAGAATCCCGGCGAGGACCCTCCCAATGGGAACGAACCCGCGGCCTCTGCTCCTTCGGATCCTTAACTACCGAGATTGAGATTCCATACTACGGGAAACCAGGAAGCTCCTGGATGTCTACATTGACAACCTCAAAGTAATGTTTTTTCCGGACTACACCATCCAGGTACAGCCCTAGAGATCTTCATTCATGGCAGTAAAGAAACGTCTTCGGCAAAATTACCTGAAATATTCTCTGTTGTTCCCTGCGCGACTACGTGTAGTTGCCAGCGACAAGATGCACTTCTTTAACACTCCGGAAGAGGCGGAGGACTGGTTAGATACATTCACCAATGCGGGGCTTCGAGACCGGGCTGCGGCTGCAGCACTGCCGAAATTGAAGGGCTCATTTTGCCGTCGACGGAGAGTGCGCAGACTCACACATAAGGGGATACCACCTTTGTCGCCTATGGGTCCACACTCGGAGCTGATCCTCAGCGGGCAACGTAATGCCCTACGGGCGATAGTAGAGATCAGCGGCTCATTGAGGATGGAAGATGCATCTAATTCCAGCCAGCGTGACCTGACCAGCGATGATGAACAGGTATATGGCTTGCAGAACTCGCAGGACTCGAACGATCGGCTGGATGTCACTCCATAGATGGCGGACTTGATTTCATGAACATTGCAAGCTCCTGTATCTGTATGGACCACAGACTGAGGTACTGGGGTATGTGTTCAGGGGCATGCTGTTGCTGGACTTGTAGACGCTGGAATACCTGTTGCTATAACCTTACATTAGGTGTTCACTGTTGGGATTGTAGTAACACTTCATACGGGAGGTGGTGGGACTCAAACGTATATTTCGTTGCTAGTTCATGAACACTTACGCACATAACTCACCTGATGAGTGCCCCTGGGCTGACGTATGTAATTTGCACTATTTATATTATGTTCTGCCTGAGAATGGGGAGCCCCTGACATGATAGATGCGCGGATTGTAAACTAAGATAGAGCAGTTCGCAGTATACCCCCAGAATTGTTTGATTGTTATCTCCAATTGGAAGTTTGGACGATTGGTAGTTCCATTTTCGCCCTTTTGATATTTTTTATGCTTTTGATCTTTTTTTGAGTTTTTTCATGAGACGTCATTTGTCATGGGTGGATACACTTGAGCTGGCTACTAAGACGGACGTTTTCCAGAACCCCATTTATACCGCGCTGCTATTTTAATACAAGGACTGTCAGCGCCGCCAATCCTTTATCTATTCTATTTTAATCGTTTATTCACATCATGGACTACGTTTGATAGTGCCTCCATGTGAGAAGGCTATTCAGTGGATGTATCCCTACTACTTATCTAATAATCACCTACAATTAATACAGGTCAAGAACGTTCACTTCCAAGTGCAACATCTATCGTCCATCTTATAAAAGTGCCACTCTTATTCATCCCGAATATTGAATCATATCTATTCGTGACTAGCAACCATTAAGATCTATTCTTCACTGATTCAATTCGAATTGATTGTCAGTTACCCTAGAAGCGCAAGAATAAGAATTAATAGTTCGGAAGCGCTACTTCTATTCTGTATAATTAACCTTGAATTCAAGCAACAATTCAAAGGAGAGAGATATCTTACCCCACTTTGTTGTATGTAATGTCCAAATGCAAATGACGGACTCCTGAAGAAGGCAAATGCCGAAACGCGCGTAGAGTCAACATCCACCGCTTTGCTAACTCCACTAGCCCCACTTAAGATCATTGTCATTTGTATTGTCTAATTTCCTTATTTTCTTCTTTTTTTGTGACTTAGTATGTTTTCACACACCCTCTGAATTATAAATTGTATGTGATTGACTTTTTAATGCAAGATATGTATTTATATATAAGAAATATTTAGCTAAAATGAAGAAATAATTGTAATAAAATTCCCAAAAAAAACCGATTTCAATTATAACATGTTTAGTTTTTTTTACATGAGATACTATTCTTCTTAATTTATAGTATGTTTTTCTTGTTTTTTTTGGCTTAATTATTAAGCTCACTACTGTTTGCTTTACAAATTATAGTTTACATTATTCCCTACTAGTAGTGAATGCATTAGGAGTAGGGGTCCCTCTTTTTTCAAAATTGGATACACGCAATGTCATATGCTGCGAGCCCACGTGCCAGATAGGGTGTGTAACGCTAAGTTGTATCTAATGTGTATGATTGGTGGACTGCCGCAGCTGCACGTTCACCTGACATGTTGTGGGACCGATGTCTTCACTTAGGGTGGGTACGTGGAATGTGAGGGGCATGCACACACCGTCGCATAGGTATCAGATCTACTCGTACCTCAAGCAACATCACATACAAATAGCCCTACTGCAAGAGACTCATGTGGCCAACTCAGAGATATGTGATAGTTAGGGGCGCACTGGATGGGCGTCAAATAGTGCTTGCATCGATATATGCCCCTAACACTGAGCAGGCTGCGTTCCTCAACAAAGTATCACACATCCTGGCGCCATGGCACGACATCCCCATGTTGCTAGGGTGCGATTACAATAGTGTCCTTGATGTGTCACTGGACCGATCCTTTCCACCCATCCCAGGTACCAGCACGCACCATGCCATGAAGGCACTGACTAATTGGGCAACACAATGGCATTTGAGAGATGCCTGGAGACATCGCCACCCCCTCGATAGGGCATATCATTATTATTTGGGGGCTCATGACCTGCTTGTGCGGTTAGACCGTTACATGCTCTCACATGCATTGCTCCCCCATGTATCGGCAGTTTATTATTTAGGCCGGGCACACTGATCACAACCCCCCATGTCCTGGAGTTGTGATGGGAGCGCCCCCATCCGCCAATTCCGACCTGTTGGCTACAACTGGACCCACTACTGGATGCACCCTTCCGTGATCTACTGGTTGCTAATATCCTCCGGTATTTCTAGGATAACGCTGGCACTGCCACAATGCCTCTGGTGGAGTGGAACGCGTTCAAGGTGGTGATCAGGGGGGATTGCCTTGGTGCACAAGCAGGCATGCGACGACAGCTGGAAGCAGATCTTACGCGCCTCAAAACTGACCTACTCCGGAGGGAATGATTAGCGTTGGAAGGTAATACTGGGCCTTTGGAACGTTTTCGGGAAGAACACTCCAGATTATTAGAGCACACTCAGCGCGCACCGATCATATGGGAGACAAACCCAATAGGTTGCTGTTGTGGATGATACGGCAAGACCTGGTCACAGCACCCGTGACGGCCCTACAGGATACACGGGGAGTCATGGTACACACTCAACATGATATACATCACGCTTTTGTGACACATTACTCCATAATATACAGATCTTGTTTGAGAGCCACAGAGATAGACATGGGCTTCCTCTCCACAATAACATTGCCGCAACTCACGGACAATCAACGGGGAGATGTGGGTGCTCCTTTGTCACTGGACGACATAAGGGACAGTATCTACTCTCTATCAAATGGTAAGACGCCGGGTCCTGATGGACTACTGGCTGAATTTTACAAGGCGTACTCAGAAGTAATAATACCAGAGCTATTACGCATATATGTGGCGGCACTAGAATATTCAACGCTTAACCCCACACAAAACGAGACAACGTTGGTTTCCCTTTTGAAACCAGGCAGGAACCCTGACATCCTGGACTCTTACCGCCCACTGGCCCTGTTGAACACAGACTATAAAATCCTTGCCTCGGCACTGGCCAAACATATTGCTCCGTTTGTGCCAACTCTAGTGCATGCTGAACAGAACCGATTTGTGCCCACTAGAAGCACCTCCCTAAACATTTGAAGGCTATTTAGAATGCAAAAGTATGTCACAGCAGCTTGGCCCAGGTCTGGCTGTCTAGTATTGGACCTGGAGGAGGTCTTTGACTCGCTGGAGTGGCCTTATCCTGCAGCAGTCTTACGTAAATACGAGCTGGAAGATGATTTTTGCCAGCTGGTGCAATTGTTGTATCAACGTCCCACAGTGCGGGTTCGCACGGGCAAGCTTTTGTCCGATGAAATTAGGGTGAAACAAGGGACCAGGTTAGGGATGCCCCTGTCCCATTACTCTTTTCCCTTGCTATGGAGCCGTTGGCTGCTCTTCTCCGGGAGAGCAGTGCGGACTGGGGCATCTCCTTGAGCGATGGACTGCATACAGTGTCCCTGTACGCGGACAACCTGTTGTTATATATGCAAGACCTTCATGCTGTGCCGCCGGAGATATCAGCGCTGTTCTGCAGATTTGAGGAGATATCGGGCCTCAGAGTAAACTGGGCTAAATCAGGTGCTTACTCCTTCTGTGCGGACGTAGTGGCGGCCGATATCATTATCAATGGAACCGCGCTTGACTGGTATCCAACCACATTCAGATACCTAGGAATATACATTTACAGGTCCCCAGCAGATATACTGGAAGGTAATCTGATTCGCGCTATCTCCTCAATAAGAGGGCAAGTGCAATTCTGGAAGACCTTACCGCTCAATGTGATGAGCTGTGTCACTTTAACCAAAATGATAGTATTACCCAGGTTGCTATATTATTTTGCAAATCTTTCGGTGTATGTCCCAGTGAGGCTGTTTAGAGAATTGGAGGGGTTAATCCGTGGCCTGATCTGGAATGCGGGCAGCCCAGGATAGCACTGCAACAATTATATGCACCTCCGGACAGTGGGGGTTTGATAGTTCCACATTTGGAACTGTATCACCTAGCCGCGCAATTACAGCGGGTCGCGAGGTGGCTTAGTGGCAGGAACCTGGCGGACACAGCAATTGAAACAACAACTTGGACTAAGGCCCAAATTTGTGGACTGTTTCACTCGCTAGCGAAAATTTCTCGCCTGACGCAAGTACATGTTGAGCTGGCTCATAGTTGTTTTAGGAGAAGCCTTCACCTTACAAAAGACTCGGTTCCGTACGCTCCGGTGTTGCCACTTCTTGGCACGCCCAGAGACAGAGACCCTATAACGGATGTGATGCTGGCACCCTGGGTTTAGGCGGGGGTGGAGACGCTGGGGGACTTGTAAGTGGACGATAGCTTATTGCCTTTTGCGACACTATCGACGGATACTGGATTGGCGGTGAGCCAGTCCCTTCTGCACGCAGCTATTAAGAGAACGTTTACACTAGCATGGGGCGATATCACTAACGAACCGCCGACACATCAGTTATTGCAGTACCTGCATGTGATGGGGGAGGGATCACATGTGATACATTGGCTGGTGCGGGCCCTTCTCATCCAGGTCTTGAAGCCTTTGTAGAGACTCCTCACATATTGGGCGGAGGACAGAGGCCGTCCCTGGACTGATAAAGAGTGGGAAAGCATCCTGGCTAGTGCCACATACATACCGCAAAACTTGCGATTCAAACTCATACAAACTTACAGATTACACATGCGTATCTTTCACCAGACAAGATCAACAAATACTTTAACATCAACACCTGTGAATGACTGAGATGTCGCCTTCTAGGCGCTGATCTATTACACATGCTGTGCGTCTTGTTCAATGCTCCTACACTATTGGCGTGCAATATCGGAAACGCTGGCCAACTGCACCAACACTGAGGTGCCCATCACGTGGGAGGTCTGCATCCTGGGGTTATACAAGAGAACTAAGGCTAACAAGGCAAGCTCCAGGATTTGGGATCTGGGCTTCATAACTGTGAAACGACTTATAACTAAAAGGTGGAAACGCAAGGACCCACCGGAGGTATTGCATTGGGTGAAGTCCCTTGACGTCTGGGCTTGGGCGGAGGGCACCACATTGGCCCAGGGAAGAGACGGCGGGACTACGCAAGTATCCCATCGCACAGGCCTGGGACGACATGCTTAAAACTCTCACACGTTCTGACGTCACGCTACGAATACCCCATGGGCAAAGGGCGGGATCTGTCGCTTAACGAACCGCCCGGACGTAGGTGCCACACTGGCCCTGAGTGGCATTCTCACTGCGGATGTCAGGCTGGGTGAAGCCCACATGCCCCTTCATGGCACGGCCCACATATAGCCCCTATCGGACATTATCTTAACGACCAGGCAACTGCATGGGGAGCAGAAGTGGCAGCCCACACGCGATACCAGCATACTAAACTAGTCATGATTGCACCCGGAAAGCACACTAAACACCAGATACATACACACTTGATCATTTGATGTCTCTCTTGTTTTGGTTTATTATTGGTTGTTGTTCAATGCGGTTGAATTGTTGTAGAAAGATGATATCTAATGGCTGGACTCGATGCTTGCATGTATGTTGCTCAATTTGATTTTGAAACAGTCTTTGATGCAATTCAGGAGCTGAGTTCAAATATGAGTAATCTTGGTCTATCCACAGTGATCTTTTCACGCACTGTCGTTTGCAACTATGAAGAGGCTTGCTAAACACCTTGACTCTGACTCCTGAATGGAGATGGCAGTAAGCATGGGCGAATTTTGCGAATCTCGCGTTCGCGAATTTTGCGGATTTACGAACTCGCAATCCGCAAAATCCGCAAATTCTCGCGAATTAGCGGATTTTTTTTTTTGTGTGTTTGCGCGGGTTTCTGCCAGTTCGCGAGGGTTTTGTACACTTTCGCAAATTGCGAACTTACCTGTCGGGTCGCAAGTTTCGCGAACTTGTTGTTTCTACGTGTCCAGCCTGTTTGGGACACTCTTCTTCATCACTGCCACTCTCTGTCACCACTGCCACTCTCTGACTACTCATGCCACCCTCTGGCCCACCCATGCCACCCTCTGTTTCATCACCACACCCTCTGGTTGTCCAGTGTACATTATTTTCGGCAAAGCAAAGCACACCTTCCCTGCCTCAAGTGACCTGAATTAATTTGGGGCTGATTAATGTGTCACAGAATATTTTTTTAGCTGGCACCTGCTTCCTTAGTGCGCCCTGATTAGTGATCTTTTGCACTTGCTAAGTGCTTTCATTGTTGCAAAATTAGTTACAACACCTGCCCTGCCCCAACTGACAATAATGAATTAGGGGCTGATTAATGGATTTTAACTTCCAGCCTGGCTCCTGCTTGTCTCCCTTAGCTGTAATTCAGGACCTTTGTGGCATATGTGTAACTATTCTGAGGTTCAGAGCAGGGTCACATAATAGTTGCAACTGGCAACTGAACTCTGGAGGGGCCCCTCAGGAAGCACTACAGGAAATGGCTACTAATGATGAGCCTGAACTTTTGAACCTGGTAAGTAGTTTCAGTTTTGCTAAGATCGTATTTCTGCAATTTAGCACTTATTCGCGGGGCGCAAAGTTGTACTGGGAAGCCGCGAACTCACGCGAACAGTGCGAGCAGTGCGAGCAAAATCCGCTGCTCGCGGATTTGCGGATTTTGCGGGAGATTCGCGAATCTCGCGGATTGCGAATTTCCCGAAAATCCGCAAAATCCGCGAGCGAAACGGATTTTCCGCCCATACCTAGATGGCAGACTGTGTGGGCTGTAGGAGCCCAAGGCAACTTACAAATGCATGAGTAACCTTACATTATGAACACGAATGACACTACAATTATGAGCAGGAAATGCCCCGATCTATGTACACTGTGTTATAGAAAGAGTGATGTTATCGCCAGGATGTACTGCATTGATGTTTGTGAATTATTGCACCAGACACAATTGAAAGCAATAAAGATATTAAAAAAAAAAACACTGTCCATTCATGTATCACTACTCCACATCCCCCGACATGTTTGTGTGATGCTCATTTAGTACACACAAAAAGGACTGCTTAGTTGGGTAAGGCTGTTGCCAATCGTAGTCATTTCAGTGTCCTTGGGCAGGCATGTAATACTTCTTTATTCAACAGGTAGTTCATTAATGGGCATCATAGTTTCTCAGATTTAGGGTCCCTTTCATTTCGTTCCAACCAAGTTTTACCGTAGCCAGTACGGCTGCCACCCTTCTCTACTGGAAGAGCAAAGAGCTGGTAAATAAAAAACTGTACAAAATTCCCTGTATTATTTTGTGGCATGGCAGTTATTCCTCTCTTTCAATAGTCATTTAGAAGTTATTTTAACAGCACTGGAACACATTTTAGTGATTTCCTCATGTGTTTGATGTTTTAGATTTGGAAATACCGGGTATTCACTGTTTTTTCCGATGATCACTAATGCTTGGGATGCCTGTCTTGGTCTATTAGCGTGTACTGGTGGTGGTATACTGCCCTCTCTGTCTTTATCTGTGGGATTTTTTGAGTCTTCGAAAGCCACATCTGCCTGGGCATTTGCCGTTTGGGCAACTGAAACCTGCAGGGGCTCGACCGGCAGCTGCAGGCCTTGGATTCCACTGCTGGTTGCGAAAATGGCAGAGCATGCATCTTTCAAGAAGCAAAACTTTGCCGATGTTTTTGGGATGAAATGAGAAGGTGAGGCTTCTCTTGACACACACCACCAATGTGTCTATGCTCCAGCCCTGCGGGTCCATGTCATGAGATCCTGAGTCATTGGCAACCAGGGATGCTGAAGATAGCATTTTCCACCTGCTTTTTGAAGAAGTGGTCTTCCTCCTGTTTGACTTTCCCATACTCAGGGGTGGACCACTTGTCATCCCTGACCTCATGGAGATAAGATTTTCTCCTCCTTTTCTATCCTTATCTCTTTGTTCCTCCTGAAGGTGGTGTAATTCCCTTAGGGTTTTTTCCGTTTATTTTCATGCTGTGATGCTATAGTGTTATATTCTGGTGCTGTAACTTTCAATTTGCCTTCCCTTGTTCAGCTTTGTGTTGGTTGGCTGAATGGGTCGCTTTTACTCAAGCGCTCCTTCACGTATTTCTTCTCAAATTTTCTCCACTTTTTGAAACAAATTTGTTTTGGTTTTCCGCTCTTCCTTGCTCCTTTTCTCCTTTCCTCCTTGCTTCTTCACTTGCCCTTTGCTTTTTGTTGTTATTGTTTTTACTGTTGTTTGCTTATTGCTGTTTTTGTTTGTTGTTCTTTCCGTTTAGGAAAGTGCATCCTTGTGGAGGAATTACTTCACCAGGGTAGGTAAACCAGTCCTTTAAGCATCACCTCTTCCCTCCCTGCAGGCTTCTGTGTAGTATTTTTAGCCTTATTAACTGGGAGGGGGGCACAAACACACCACCTTTTTCCGGTCCCCTTATAAGGGTAGCGCTGACTGGGTTTCCACAGTGCTTGGCTCATCAGGCGGGCAGGGTAGCATAGGCTAGTATGGCTACCTGCCCTTGGATCGCCCATAAGATAACCCACCATAATTTGCATACTGTTGTATGTAATAAACCTGCAGCCATATTTTCTCCCTGTGGAGAGGTGGTAGAACGGCAAGTAGGAAGGACGACTTCATTGTCAGAGTTCACTGTTTGAGACCAGGGGTGTGTTTATATTATTTCTGAGGATACGCTAACCTCGAGCTGTCAGCAGGGGAGTAAGTGACTGGGGGAGGGCGTATGTGTGCACTCATCTGTTATTCCCTTTTGTGTAGGCCAGAGGACAGGAGGCATTTTCATTCAAGCTAAGCTCAGCCCTAACACGCATTGTCCAGCCTCGCTTGTGCTCTCCGATAATCGTCCCAGTTTAGGGGTCCGCTCAGTCATACCACAGAAGGCGTTTTGCTGAGGAGATCATCGAGGACTACCCTATCGCCTGCCCCCCCTCCCTTGTCCCCCCAGCCCAACGGGAGGGTCAGTGGGACAGAGCCTTCTTACAAGTAGCGAAGTGAACTGAGCCCGAAGCGTCAACATGAATCGCCAGGGATCCCCCCCAGTTCTCACAGATGTCCCAGGTTGAGGATTCCCTGCCAGGAACACCCCAAGATGCGAAGCTGGCAGCCGTGATGGAAATGGTCAGGGTTAAAGGTGTGGCGTGAGCCACCAAGCTATTGAGAGCTCACAGTCCGGGTGACTCCGGAATCGTCATGTCCGTCCCGCCTACGGGGCAGGAACCCGCCAAAGAGGCAGGGCCCACCAGGTCTAAAAGGGTTCGCAGGCCCACAAAGACTTACCAGCAGAACCACTGCCAGCTAAGAGTTGTACCACTGAACTTTCAAGGGCAGCAGTCGTGCCAGTAGCTGCTTCGCCACCCCCCGCAGCTGGACCGGTGTTACCCCTAGCCTGCGCACCGCTGCCTATATTACAGGCCATGCTGGATGTACTAGGAGTGGCCACCCACTCGCCCTTTGAGACTTCCCTTTTTGCTGCTGCATTTTGCTTGGCCTTTTTTGGAGCCTTCCTCATTAGTGAGCTAGTGGCGCGCTCGAAAACTGACAGTTCAAGGGACGCCTTGGGTATAGCAGATATCAGCCTGAATTACAGATTGACTGTCCACCTCAGGAAATCTAAAACAGATCAGGCAGGCAAAGGGCGTAGAGGTTGTGTTAAGTCTGTTGGGTGACCCCAAATACTATACAATCCCAAAAAATCCCAAAACCCGGGACTTATGTTAGTAATTATCTAGCAGGCATGCGACTTTGATCCGCCTAAATTCTCAAAAAGTAGAATCTCAGAAAAACACCCGATATTATTTCTATATTGAGGTGTTTATTGTCTCTAATGCCTTACTGTCCTAGAACAGACAGTCTGGTCTGTCATTATTACTGATTGTGGGGGGTTCCAAATATTTTCAACTCGGCGCAACCAAACAAATGTCAGCCCTGTTTAGGACCATACACAGACCCACACATATACCAAAATAATAAATGAAAAAATGTGTGGCGGAGAGGAAGGCACCTCACGGGCGGACACCCTCGGGGCAATCTGGTCAGATGTTTACCAGAGGCTTGGCCCCTTTCTCATCATAGGCGACCGTTCCTATTCCAGAATTAAGGTGAATAAGTGAAGAGAAAGTAAAGAGAAGGTGCAAATCAAGGAGATTTAGAGCGTGACTCCTTGGACAAACAAAACAGAGTGAAGGATAAAATCAACAGTCACACCACTTGAACTACTTTTATTTATGAATAGGGTGTGCAAAGTTGAAATAAAAAGGCTGGTAGCTTAACTTCAACTTTGCACACCCTATTCATAAATAAAAGTAGTTCAAGTGGTGTGACTGTTGATTTTATCCTTCACTCTGTTTTGTTTGTCCAAGGAGTCACGCTCTAAATCTCCTTGATTTGCACCTTCTCTTTACTTTCTCTTCACTTATTCACCTTAATTCTGGAATAGGAACGGTCGCCTATGATGAGAAAGGGGCCAAGCCTCTGGTAAACATCTGACCAGATTGCCCCGATGGTGTTCGCCCGTGAGGTGCCTTCCTCTCCGCCACACATTTTTTCATTTATTATTTTGGTATATGTGTGGGTCTGCGTATGGTCCTAAACAGGGCTGACATTTGTTTGGTTGCGCCGAGTTGAAAATATTTGGAACCCCCCACAATCAGTAATAATGACAGACCAGACTGTCTGTTCTAGGACAGTAAGGCATTAGAGACAATAAACACCTCAATATAGAAATAATATCGGGTGTTTTTCAGAGATTCTACTTTTTGAGAATTTAGGCGGATCAAAGTCGCATGCCTGCTAGATAATTACTAACATAAGTCCCGGGTTTTGGGATTTTTTTGGATTGTATCTAATGAGTGGAGGGCTTTATCCCAGTAATACCCGTCATTTTCCCTCTAAACTCCTCTTGTTATTGAATGACCCCAAATACTGCCTGGTCGTCAGGGTCAGGGAGTACATAGCGCTGCGCCCAGTGGCACCCGGCTATTTATTGATCCACGCAGACCGGGGGCCCTTAACTAAGTATCAGATGGAGCGCATAATGGGGGCGTGCTTGTCCAGGGCTGGCTTCCTTCGCTCTGGTAAAAAATATTCCAGCCATTCATTCAGGATTGGTGCCGCTACCTCTGCATTCAAATCAGGCATGAAACCGGCCGGTGTGAAGAAAGTAGGACGCTGGGAGGCCCAATGTTACAAACGTTATAGCCGCCCTTGAAGGCGTCGAGGTTGTTGAAGTAGCTTGCAGTGTTGTGTTATAATATGGTTTGCGGTGTTTTGCAGTGTTTGTACAAAAGCATAATGGAGGTATTAATAAAAACACCAAGTTTAAACGGGTCCAGAGTGTGGGTCATTGGGCACTCGGCCATCTCCAGGTTAGCCCATTGGGCATCGATCAGGAACTGGATGCGTGGATTCTCACAGACAGAGTTTGAGTGGTTGGGTCACCCAGGAATGCGTTAGAACAGCCTCATGAACAGACTTGAGCACTCGCTAGCTATGCTGGGAGCCCCCCCCCCCCAATTGTTTGGTGATACACCTGGGGGGCAATGACCTCACTACCTCTGGAAGGACTTTATTGCTGCACATGATGAAATCTGATTTGGGGGAGGTCAGCAAGCGCATGGAGCAGTGTGAGGTCTGGTGGTCAGAGATCGTGCCGTGTAGGGTGTGGCATGGGGCGAAATCCTGCGAGGCGGTGGAGCGATCCAGGAGACGCGTCAACAGCTCCATGCGCAAATTCACGGAGCACAGGGGCCTGGGTTTCATTAGACACAAAATGATCCAAGAATGGGTCAAAGGTTATTATGAAGCTGATGGGGTCCACCTATCGCCAGTAGGGATGGACTTATTCATGTTAGACTTGCAGGAAGCTTTACAGCTGAAGGGTTGCAGGTAAGAGACAAAAGAGCGGGTAGTGGGGGGCCCGGGCGGCGACGGTTGCCGCTGCCAGGGCTGTGGCAGAGTTACAGAGCGATCTGGAAGCAGATGGGTACAGAAGGGTACCTCAGCGTGGCACATAGGGGTGTAAGAGCCTAACACCAGGGGCCTCATGGGAGGTTCCTGGAACCTGTGTCAGCGCCCCAGTAGTCTTTATGGCGGTTGTGGGCCTGAGCAACCGGGGGCTTGCCTAGCTATGCTCCACCGCCAAAGGGGCGTGAGTACAAAGGACCAATGGTTAGGTGATCCTGGAAGGGATTACCAGAAGGGGCAGCACATAGGTGGTTCGCCACGGTGCTGTTTAGCTCATCTGGCGGGCAGGTGGCGAGAATGCTGCCTGCCCTTGGATCGCCCGTAAGCTGACCCACAATGATTACATAACGTTGTATGTAATAAACCTGCAGCAGCTTTTCCCAAGTTAACACTGGTGTGGAGTGTTTTATTTGCGGTTTGCATGCTATGAGGGGTGGGGGCCGGTTGCCATGATGTTACTATGAGCTAGCCCGAGCATGCTGGTGATTCAAGGGTGTGACGTTTAAGGCGCAGAGGCAGCAGTAGGTTTTATTTTATAGGTTTATAGTTTGAGCGGTGGGGGACCTCACAGGTCCATGACTAAGGCTCACAGGTTGGGACATACTCTGCACAGCATAGGAGTGCCCAAGGCAGCAGGTTGCACTGAAACCTAGCTTGGCTGCCTCCAGTGCAACTCCCTGGCTGGGACCTCCCCAGGGACCACCGTATTACTCGCCACCTGTGCTCCCCTACCCCTAACCTAATCTCCTGTGCAGTTCCCCAGGGGGCACTAATCCTCCTCCTGGTTCTCTTCCTGCGGCGGAGGGGAGGAATCGGTGTGTGCTTCACAGTGGGCTCTGAAGCAGGCAGGCGGGCAGACAGCAGAGAAGCAGAGTAGAGGACACGCTGCAGTGCGATAGTGGACTGTGCCCGGAGGGAGGGGACTTCAACCCCCTCCTCGGACTCCGCAGGTATCTTCTCCCTGGCCCCTAGAGCTTGCACCAGAGGCTTCCGCAGCATGGACCTTCACTCGGCCTCGCGTCCACAGCCACTCCACAGTTGACCTCTGCCCCCTATCCATGTAACAACCGTTGCGTTCATTCGTCAATTCGCACAGTCGGTCTGTAAATCAGCACAACCTCTCTAGTAAGTGGGGCAAACAATTTAAGTTAAAGTAAAAACACACAGTGAAAGCAGAATACAATGTTTCTAGTGCGTGGTGGCTCACAGTGAGAGGGCAGCACCCAAATGCCCCTATTTACAAACCCCTTCTGAATTCCTCCAAGAAACAAAGCGTAACCTTAATATTTGCAAATTCAAGAGAATAATGCACTATTGTCAATCACCCGGTATTTCTACAAAAAAAGACAAAAATATTCAATTGCGTCACCCGGTATTTCTACTAAAAAAAGACATAATTTTCAATTGTAAGCATAATAACACAGGCGCGCAACACTCATTGGACTCAACGGGTTTCAAGTTACTTGGGCTGCGTTAACATTCCGCTTTCATATTATTTAGAAAGTTAGTTAAAGAACATCACACACCTGCACAAAAACAAATAATTAATACACTCAAACTAAATAATTACCAGTTAGACGTGATCAAAACACAACTATTAAAGACAAACAAGGTATACTCTTTCTTGTGCACATATAGTATGTCCAACAAAGACTTATTTAATTATGTATCAGTTGTGGTGTATTCATATTGATATTCAACACAATGGGACACATGACTGAACAATCAAATACATGAATGACATCTCAAATGATCAACATATATCCATATCACAGAAAAAAAGTAGCCAACATAAATGTTATCAAAAAGAAGGGGATAAAGAAGTGTCCTCTTTATATGTTGTCATAAGTACAACGAGCGGCCCTATATGGTTGGGCACAATGTTCCACCATTAGTTGGTTGTGTGTGAGGCTTCAGTTCACTTGAATACTGGCCTCTGGCTTTTATTGGCCTTTGTGGGGATGTGCCCTCAAGTATACCCTTCTGGTTACTCCAAACGAGTTCTGGGATAGCTTATCCCCCATGTCCAGCTGGCTAGCAGGACAATAGAGAGGGCAGGCCCAGGTGTCAGCTACCCCTGCCTGTGACAGGCTAGTCCCCTTCAGGATAGTCAAGTTAAAGTGCACAGCTCCCTGGCCATCCTATCAAGGGAAGGTAACTCCCACCCCCACTCGTAGGGCCCTTTGCCTGCCATCTGGGAGCCATACACATCTCACTGAAGGGGAGCCATGCAGCTGCCAGATGACACTTGAATGCTTACAAGTGTTATGCAGAAAAACTATAACTTTTTGAAAGTGTATTTTGATCAATCGGGAGCCAAAATTGTATTTCACCATCAGTTTGCATTTCGACTAACTAGTATGAGTCTTTGAAATATTTCTTTAGCTGAAACCAACCAAAAATCAGCATTTAATAAATGTAACAATGTAGCCCAATGATTCCCTATGGAGTAGCCAGCATTGCTATGGTGAGAATCATTTTTGGGGCTATTTCACTGCACAAACATACTCAACATTAATTTCTTCATGTCCTACCTTCAAATATCATGCACCCTGCCTTATAGCCAAGTAGGCCTATTTAGGGCCTACTTAGGGGTGGCTTAGTAATATTTAAATGGAACATGTTGGCCTGTCAAAAGGAGTTATTTTGACTGCACAAATTTGTAATTTGTTACAGACATGTGACCAGTGCCCAGCCTCTCACGTGCACCCCACACACATGTAACCACATTTATAAACAGCTCAGTGTCCCTTATCTTAGCTGCATAACTGCATCACAGTTGCCTTGACTTAAAGGCAGACACTCTTGGTAAATATGCTCTGTCTAGTTTATCATGCAGTTACAGTGAGTGAAAGTCAAGTAGTGAGACTCACCCACAATAAAGGTCCAAAAGCCGGGTGATCAAAAAACAAAAACTCTTGGCATATTAAATGGATGAAATTCATTTGGAAAAGTCTTTAAGTGTAATGACAATCCACTTATACTTCCTATTGGCTTTTACATATGCTTTTAACAATAAATAATGACGATCCACCCATAATTCCTATTGGCTTTTACATATGCTTTTAACAATAAATATTGATAATCCACCTATAAATCTTAATGTCTTTTACATATACTTTTAACAATAAATAAGTCAGACTTCTTATATTAGGCATTTCAGTCCTAAGGCATGTGACATACCTTTGCCAAAAGACACAGTCAGGCATACAGCCCTTCTCCCAGGCTTGTCAATGTCAACAACTCATACCCAATATATCATGCATAAGGTTTCTCGCAAGACAACCAACAGGCACACAGTCAGAAAAATTGCAAATACTTATAATTTGGTAGGCAAATCCGTATATAATACCCCTGAGAAAGTCTAACAAAGAATATAGCAGTGAAAATCACCTGCTGCAAGGTTTTGTCTAAGGGGGTTTTCAACAATCCTCTAGTTTACTAAGCTAACCTGTGCGATTCCATATAATAAAATACAATGCAGGAACTTTTCCAAATGAGCCAGCCAAACCCTAGCTTTCATCACTGAATTGTCACCATACCCAGCTCAGGCCTCATGTATTGCACATAAGATGGCAACCATCAGGCCCAGTCCTAAAATTACTGATACATACACAATTACAGGTGGCAAAACAACAATATGCAGCCCCTCTGAAAAGTGACTAACTAGGGTTATCACATTACAGATTTTCAACTCCTAAAGTTTGACAAGGGGGTAACCAACACCAAAACCCTCACAGACTACAGTAAACTGTAAGGTTTAATATAACAAAATATCTGTCTGTAACCTTGAACAAGGTGTAATGACAATCCTCCCTTGAATAGCTAAAAGCATTACCAAACTCTTTTCAGAATGAATTAGTCCAGCTTACTGCCTCTGTTGTAACTTTTGATGACAATCATATCAGACCTTCCGCACCTGACATACATTTTCCCCAAGAACTAAACCACTGCAGGTAAGCACCTTTTTTTTACATTATAATTACTTTGGGAGGGAGCAGAGTCCACAGAGTTTTTTTCCAACTCTGTGGAACTCCACGTAGAGGCACTACGCCTGCTCCGCCCACCCTTAAATAGGCCTGTACCTGTTATCAATGGATAATCACCATAACTACAAGGCCTACTCAATTCTACATAAACTTTCCCACAAGGCAACCGTCAGACATACAGTCATAAAATATAATGTTTCCAACAAACCAATCAGGCCTATTACTTTTATCACTGGCTTGTCCCTATAACAAACCCAGGCCTACTGTATTCTGTATAAGCTTTCCCAAAAGGCAACTATTGGTATACAGTCATAAAATTATAAATCTATACAAAATTACAATTGACAAAACAATATACAACCCTTTCTAAAACAGTATAACAAAGAATCTCAAAGTGCCAATCGTCTTCCCCAAGAGTTTGTCAAAAGGGGCAACAAGCACCAAAACCCTTGCCTACTGCGGTAGTCCGTGAGATTGCCTGTAATAAACAGTGGCGGCTAGTAGGGAACGGGGTTGGCAGCGGGAATATATATTTTTATTAAACTTACCTTCAAATGGCCGCCATCTCACTGGTTCTCCTTCTAGGCAACGTCTGAACCAGGAAGTAGCCAGACTCCCTATAGCCAATTACAACGCTACAATGCAGCATTGTGATTGGCTCCCCAATAGCCAATCACAATGCTGCACGCTGTGGTTCGGCGCTCAGACGGGGACTGGGTCCTTTGCATGTTCCTCATCAGGTTGTTCAATACAGCCTATGGGGAACCTGCAAAGTGTGAATGACTGCTTGGCCAGGCCAAGACGACCAGCCGAGCAGTTAGGCGCACTTGGAGTATGCAAACCACTCCTCCCCCTGTGACCTCAGCCTGCCCCAAATGCATCATGAAGCAAAGAAAAATAAAATGATAAGAACAAAGTTATCATTTTTTTTTCTGCTCTGCGAGCAGTAAGGCAACGCTCCTCTGCCTTAGCAAAGGAGCCGCCCCCGGTAATAAAACAGCTGTAGCCTTGATCAATGGCTTTCACACCATATCCAATTCAGTCCATCGATGTTGAGCAAAAGCATTCCATAAGGAAAAAAGTGCAATATGGACACTATATTTCAACAGAAGCACTTTATCTATCTTTCTAATGGAAATGTTTACTCAAGCAACCCAACATTTGTCTGCAGCAAAAGAAACTCTCTCTGTAGTGCTTCCTAAAAGAACTTTTCTATCGATCTAATAAGGGCTGGTGACAGCTGAACTGCCAAACCACAACTAAAACGGAAAACTAACCTAAGACAATAGGGTAAATCAAGTAAACGGTGGATACTGGTATAACAGAATATCATACATGGATGGGTACATCACTGAACACAAGCGGCCTCGCAAAATGCAAAAGGATGCTGACATCGTAATAGAAATCAATTCGTTCATTAAGTTGTCTGTGGGTTTATGTCATTCATTCACCATGAAATACTAGCAAAAAAAATATTGGATTACACATCATTGGGGACTCTATTGGCACTCTCCCAAGCCATTTTTAGTGAAAGTAATATGTCCTTTCGCAGTTGGGCATACAGTTTGTGTTGTTTTAAACACACTCTTGCCTATGTCACTGGTGTAAGTGACTGCAATGACAACAACGTTACACTCTGAGAAAAATTCTGTGCTCTACTGCAAAGTTCAGGGCTTGTGCATTATGCAAAAAGTGACCAAACCACATCAAAATGCAACTTGCATTTCAGATGGGACAACTTGAGAACTCTGCTTACCCATAGATCTCAACAGATTGTGCCATATTCAACATGTTGTCTTACTGTGATTAGAGCAAACACAAGGAGATGATGGACAAAGTGCAAAAACCTTTCAGACACTCAGCCCCAGTCACAGATCTGGGTTGAGTCCATCATCGTTTTTTAACTTACTTAGCCACCTCAGATCAGTCCCAGCTATCTGCAAATCAGTCCAGACCCTGTGCCTCATGGGAACAGTCCAGCCCATTGTGATTAGACCATGTTGACTACAGTTTACACACAAAGATTACAATATTTTATTCAAACATTTAGGCCCTCACTACGAGTGAACTCTTAACTCCGATGGGGCCATTCTGAGCAGTAACTGCCCACATGGGAATTGTCAGTGCCATGGAAAGAATGCCAATTTCTTAACTTTCACCCAGCAATTTTAAAGGATAAAAGCATGTAGAGAGTGTACTCCTTTATGGAAGGTATGTATGTCAGTATTCTCTGTTCTAGAATTGTTAATCTGCATCTTTCAGATTTCTGACAGCTCTTAATGTGTTCAGTCGTGGGTCATTGGCATGGAATAAATCCACTTCATTTCATCAACTATAACTGGATTCATTCTTTATTTTATTCTTGGATTTCACTTCCTACATTTATTGGCGACGAGGATGGGATCTCCACATGAAATCTGGATCAAGATAAGGGATTACAGAAGGAATCTGTAAAGATCCGCTTGCACGCAGAGTAGGAAGATTATTATCTTTTATTGAGCAAGATATAATCACAGGTACCTCCAGCTCTTCCTCCCAGCTTCTCAGCTCCAACCACTCTTTTCTTCAAAGAGCAACATTCCAGTCTAGCAACATGTTATAAATTCCATCCCTATGAAGTAAGACAACTCAACAGAATTGGGACAGAAATACTGATTCCCCTCTTTATTACGTATTTCTTAGTGGATCCTTGAGGTCCCACTTGTATTGAGCTGGATTTTCTCTGGCCCTGGAGTAATTAGTATGAACGGTATCAGTAACTTTGGGGGGTGAGGAAAATCTGGCCCATATGTGGGGTAACTCATAATGAGGGCCTTTATGTGCTCTGTAGTCTAATATGTCTTTTGACCTCGAGTCAACCTTCGTTTGGTCTGATTAGCACACCCTTTTCTTCCACCAGTACCCTGCCACCTCCTCCCAACAAAAATAACTCCCATAATAGTTAAATTTTGATGAGCTTTTTTTATGACTCACAGATTGAATACAAACCTGATCCGTGGATCTCTCGGATCTCGTATATAGTTCACAATGATTAGAACAGGGGTTTCCAACCTTTTCTGTGTAGTGAGAGCTAATTCTGATTAATGAAAATCATCGTAAGCTACTGAAGGTTAAGCAACTCGTTCATTGTTACCAGACACCCCCATACCCATCTTCATTGACTTTAGGCCTAATGTCCAAAGAGCCAGATACTATGATTTGAACAACATATTTTGACTAGTGGCATTATGACAGGGCTGCCATATGTGTCAGTGAGAATGTGGCCTTTGGGATGTATGAACATATGTGTGTATGAAGGGAATATGTGTATATGGTGACTGAGAGTCTGTGTTATATGTAATTGTGGCACAGGACATACCTTTCCCCATATGTGACACTGTTACATGTATAACACAGGCATACAATAATTTTTTTAAATTGGAGAAATTTAAAATGCAAAAAATGTTCTGCAAAACTTTTCATAATATGGAATATTTTCTGCAATTAAAACAATGGATGTATTTTTCAGTTATAAATATGGCGCTGTCTACCAGCCACTGGGAGCAAGATGCTTGCTGTGTGTAAAGGTGACACTTTGAAATGGGGGAAAATCAAACTGAAAATTTACTTTATGTTTATATGGACTCCATAAAACTCATCATTTACATTTTCTCCCATTTCAAAGTGTCATTTTTACAAACACAAGGCATCTTTCTCCCAGTGGCTTGAAGACACAGTGCCATATTTATAACAGAAAAATACAAGCATTTCTTTACACGGAAGGACTTTAAAGTGAAGAAACATGCTTCTTAAAAGATTAAGACGTAATTGGCTCAATTTAAAGTAGGGAAACACATTAAGCCAATGTTTCATAGAAATATTTTTTTCATTTTAAATTTCGTTTAAAAAAGTGACTGTATTTTTCAGTTATAAATCTGGCACAGTGTCTACTGGTTACTGGGAGCAAGACGCCTACTGTTTGTAAATGTAACACTTTGAAATGGGAGAAAATTAAATTAAAGTAACTTTTATTTTTTTTACTTTTTCCCATTTAAAAGCATTCATAAATATTATTTTGTTCTTAAGCTTAAATATTGAGTTACAAAGAAATTTAATTTAAGAGCTTTAGGGCCACATGCATCATTGAAAAATTTTGCGATTCCTTATTTGCGATTTTTAGGGAATCGCAAATAAGGAATCGCAAAATGGGATGCATGATTTTTTTTAGTTCAAAATGATTTTATTGACATTTTTGAGACAAAAGAAATAAACAAGAACAGTACATAACAAAAAAATTAAAGCAGATAAGCGTAAATTATGAAAATAATAACAAGAACTATGGATCCTAGGTAAATTTGCAGTAGAGAGAATCAGTAACAAATAATCGTATAAGAAGAGAAAGGGAATAAGGGGAGGAGAAGAGGGAGGGAAGAAAACATATCATTGCATCGTAAAATCATACCATACAGAGTTACAAAGCAATTGAGTACTTAAAATACAGAAATACAAAAAAGGTGATAATGAAAGTCAAAATAGTTCTTAATATACAAAGAAAACTAATTAACAATATCATTTCATAACATATGAATCAATAGGTGACCAAAACGATTGAAATGATTGTGAATTGTGATTAACACCTTTAAGTGATAGCTGAGCACCTTTCCTTGTAAAGGTAATCCATGACCACCAAGCGTGAACCGAAAGAGAAGAAGCATCTTTCCAACAAAAAGTAATAGATTTTAACGCAGCTGTAACCAAACAATTAAATAACTTAGCCCTTGACTCACAAAGAGGATGAGAAAGGGCAACCGATTTGCATATTAACAGTATATATGTAATATCATCTTGCAAAGATAAAATATTCAGAATGATAGGCCAGACTTCCAACCAGAATTTCTTAATAAGTGGACAATCAAATAACATATGGCGAAGTGAACCAGAACAAGACTTGCAGTGCCAACATAGATCAGACGGTAACAGTTTAGCATTATATAATCGCAATGGTGTCCATAGAGTGTTGAACAAAATATACGCATTAGTTTGATATAGAGACATTGGGAGCCATCCAGATATGCTGTTAAGCCATATAGAAGACCAGGAGTCATCTGATAATGATATGGAAAGTTCATTATTCCAAAAAGAGGCAATAAAACCAACATTGGAGCCCTGAGAGATGGCACATTTTTTATAAAAGATAGAGACAGCTTTGGATGCATGATTTTAATCGCATAATATTTGCGATTCGGTAAAAATCGCAAATTTTACCGAATCGCAAATATTATGCGGATTCTAATTTGCGATTTCGCAATTCCCATTGAATCCTATGGGCCAAAAGGCCCATAGGAATCAATGGGAAGGCATTGACATTTTGCGAATTTCAATTAGCGATTCGCAAAATGTTAATGCATTCCATGGGTGCAGGGGGGGTCCAAAGGACCCCCCTGCACCCCTGAAATGTATTTTAAAGTGCATGTTTCACACACACATGTCCTAAGGACATGTGTGTCTGTAACATGACAGTGTTTAAAATGCAATTTTGAGCATTTTAATACTTTTTCGCAAATTACCACGAGGTTCACCCTCGTGGTAATTTGCACCCCCTAATTGCGAATTCGCAATTTGGAAAACGATCATGCATTGCTTCTAAGGAATCGCAAATTTGCGATTCCTTAAAAGCAATCGCATTTTTGGAAATCGCTAAAAATAGCGAATTTCACAAAAAAGCATGATGCATCCCAAAAACTTATTTAGGAATCGAAAACGGCCGAATTTACCGATTCGCACCGTTTGCACTTCCTAAATAGGTTGATGCATGTGGCCCATAATTCCTCAGTGCTTCCTTTCTTCACCTCTGTGCCCCAGCATGTGTCATAAATCTGACTGAACACAGCTCATTGAAATGAAATTAAATGAATGAAATGAAATGAAAGGAGGTTTTATTAACCGCATGCGCGCTAGCGGAATTCCGCTCGCAAGCTGGGTTTTTAAAAAACGCACTTTACGTGATGAGCTGGGCTCGTCATCAGCGTGCGAGGAGGCTACGCCATGACGAGCCCAGCTCGTCATCAGCGTCGAAGGGGTTAAGCGCAGCAGCTGCCCTGAGGCGTCCAGGCATTATCAGGCTATGCTAACTGCAGTCTGATGATATTAATGTAAAATAAACACAGCCTTCCTTTAACTTTAAAAGGAAGATGTGGCCTTGTGCTTATTTAACAATGAACTCAAGGCTGTGAGCTACTATGAAGCTGCCTGCTATTTACTCATAGTAGTGATTGACTGTTTGGAAGCACCTGGATGAGAGGGTTACTTTTTGGAAACCTTTCATTGGTCAACACCATAATCTCGTTCTAATGTAGTTATTGGTGTATCTTTAAAGTTATAACTTTTAGAAAAATTAAATACTACGTGAATAATTTAAGATAATTTTGCGTGATTCATAATTATTCATTTCAGACGTCTCACAGCCAGCCCAGTAATTTTCAGGATGGTTTCATCAGATGACTTTAGGAAAGATTTTCCACGCTTCCTTTTTAGTTTATGCCAGCAAAATTCCCTGTCCTTAAGTCAAAAACGCAAATTAAAGAAAGCCCAACATTGTCTTCATGGGTGGAGAGGCAGACCAAGCATATTACAAGAACATTCTCAGACAATCATAGCAACAGACATGATTAACAGGCAGGAGTACATGGAAAGCCGCTCAAAGGGCCAGTAGTACATCCATAAGACAATACCTTACCTTTTCCCAGTGATCCTCTGTTGAGTCTAAAATCTGCCCGACATGGGGGTTAACTCCAGCATTACAGACTAGTATATCAATCCCTCCATACTTCTGAAGAGCCTAATTAAAAGAAAATGAAGCATATCAGAGTTGCTCTTTCTCTTGGTGTTCGTTTATTCAAAATAAAAAGCCACTGTGATTTAGATAAAACAAATGGCTGTGTTGTAGCATTTGCGAAAATATGCAAAATGTGCAAATATATTGTGAAAATATTATTTTCATAATTAGTGTTTTAATGATACACAGAGTAGTAAACGTTGAACTAATGATGTTTCACCTGGAACGAGTTACCCAGGTCACATAGAAGTGTAAAATAATGCTATGAATACTTATGTCACATTTTTGTGTAATACATCATTATTTTTAAAATGGATGTAGTTTATGGTATTCTACTCAACTTGTCTCTGTCCATTTTTAAAGACTTCCACTGGAAGTGTAAGTGTAGTCGTGCAAATCCTATGAGTTATTGTTTAAGAAATGTTCCATTTGTGCTGTACATCTCTGGAATGCAGATGATGAGGGAGCAAGCAGAAGATTTCTCTTACCTTACGAAATGGGTTAGCGCTAAAGATTTAGGAAATTAAGTTGTTGTTTCTGATTTGCCAATTCGACCCTAACCATAACCACATTATACTGAATTTGCAGAATTTATTAATAGTGGTATTTGTCTGTAAAACCTTTGGCTTTCTCTCTTTCATGGGGATGTTTCTCAGAATTTTTATTGAGGATTCTTTTGCTATTTTACTTGCAGGTGACTGGCCATGCTTCTCTTTTAAACTTGCTAATTGGGATGCTTTCAGTACTCTTTATGAATTTACACTTAGAATGTTTACTTTCCTTCTGCCCAACTGAGGGCTATTAAGATTTATGATTTTTAAGATTTATGATTTAGCATTCATCTGTACTTCTGCAATTGGGTCCTTCATGTCATTTCATAATTTTTCTCTATACTGAAATGTTACTTTTTTGGAGTTGATGTACTTTTTGCCTCATTTTCGATCTGCAAATCATTTCTTGTTCTCTCAATAATGTATTCTTTCTAAATCTGCAAAAAATGTGTTCTCCAAATGAGCAGTATGGTCTCTAACTGCAAGTTCAACTGTTGACACTGGAGCCATAATATGTTGCTAAAATATTGAGGAGATTAAATATAGGGGTTCAGGTGAACATTGTGGGAAGGCTACCACAGCTGTTTGTCAGAAAGTGGTGGTCAGAATATTGGCCTGCAGATATATAATGAACACAATATTGCTTCCCAAACTATTGTCAGGGTACTATTATTAACACCATATTGAAAATATTTTGCTAATACGGTTTCACTTTCACCATACACAAACTTTCTCCCAGAGATCTCCATTGACGTTAATCATCATTTAAAAGATTTCCCACCACAGAATCTACACAGTGTAGGGTCACAGCAATTGATTAATTGACTCTTTCAAGACTAGGATATTCTTTCTGACTTTTTTTCTGGCTACTCAGATAAACAAAATATCTGATTTAGTTGGCAAAAAGTAGTGATCTTAAAATACAACAATCAGTGATGTTTTATTCTCTTTGGTCTCATTCATCTATTTAGTTCTTGGGATAGGGAGATTAAACATGTGGGGCCGGAATGATCAAACTATCACTCAACGCAGAGCAGCAGCCAAAAATGCTAAGCTGCATGAAAGAGAGGGAGTAGGAGAGCACCGTATAGATATATGGCACCCTCCTCCCTCTCCCTAGCGGCGTGTGCCATGCACACACTTTTGTGCCGTAGTGCAATGGTGTGTGTGAGTCTAGCATAGCTTGTTTACTGGAAGGGTTTTAACATTTTTACTGCTTACTTTACAGCACACAAGCAAAGTCAGAAAAGAAAGGAGAAAGTAAAACATTTCTCCTGTCAATGCCTGCTTTCAAATGGCATACATTTTTGAATCAAAACTCTGTCTCAGATTTTTGGTAGATAGTGCTTTGTACTGCTTTGCGTTAATTTTAGGCAATTTCTAGAGCAAAAGAAATGTTGTGTTGGAAAGTAAATAATTTAGTGTTGGCGCTAGGCAGCCAAAAGGGCATCATCGCAGGAATGCGCCATATTGATTTAAATACGGAGCATTCCTGCCCTTTCCCTAACACACAGTGCAGCACAGCAAGGTGACCTGCTGCCTTCCACTGGGTGACCTTGCCATAGATACGGCCCTTATTGTCCAATCCTTGCATTGATATGCATTTCTTTCTTAATATCTGTGATGCTCTTCCTATTGTGTCATGTTTGGGTTCATATTTGTGCAACAGTTAACATCTTCATCAATGTATATTTCGGGTAGAAGCCTAAAAAACACATCATACAATAAAAAAGTCACATTATTAGAGGAATCTTGATAATAATGCAATACACCACATTTCCATATTCATAATATTACTAAAAAGCGTAGCATTTAAAAACAAGCATTTGCAATGCAATAGGTCTGGCATTAGTGAAACTTTGAGCTATTGCTGTTGCAAATGCTAATGTTTTTATTTTTTATGCTACCACATAATTCTATTTCCATATTAGGTCTCAAGGAAAGGGTGCAATTCCCAAAGGCAATTACTAGGTATCCCACTGGAGTTGTAAAGTACTGCACCCTTAATGTAAATATGAAAAGATAAATTACAGCTGAACATACGTTTCCATTTGTTTTTATTGGAAGTGAAATTTGTGTTAGCTTGCGTTTTAACGATACACCATTGTTGTTTATTTAGCTTTATTTCCCAAACAAAAATGAATAAACAACAATGGTGCATTTTTAAAACGAAAACAAACAAAAATCTCACTTCCATTAAAAACAAATGAAAGCGTATGCTCACCAGCATGGGGAGAGGATGTGGTCTCACGGCTAAATTGCCGACTTTTGAGTTGGGAAACAAAGGTTCGAGCCTCGGGGTCGACTCCACATCCATTGATTCTGAGCAAATCACTAAATCTACCCATGCCTACCAAAAAAATAAAATGAATGTGTCCTTGTGTAACGTAACTGGTGCTCATGTAAAGCGCTCCAATACCTTCGGGTCGAGTTTGCGCTATACAAATCTGCAGAACCAAGCTACAAAGATAAGCGAATTGCCTCAATTTTGACTTTCAGACCACACACCTCAGCGACTGAAAATCTACCTCCTCACCAGTGAGCCAGCACATTTATTTATAGAATTGACATCTCACACCTGGCAACAAAGGCTAGAAACAGAACTCTTTATGTGACTTTGTTCCGATATCGGCTGCCGTACAGTGACTCTTGAAAGTCAATGGAACTTATTCCAGCTCAGGGAGATCCCCCTCAGGGGCGTGCTCTAGGCTCATGGCAGCCTTGGGCAGGGAGCGTAGGTGGGGGGCCCCAGAAGAGGGGGTCCGGGCGGGGTGGAGCGCTGAGGCCAGTGAAGAGGAGGGGGGAGTCAGGGTGTTTGGAAATGGAACAGAGCCAGAAGCCGCCAAATCCTTGCCAGGCGCCACCACGCAAATATGTATCCATCCTCAGAGGATTATTATGTTAAGGATATATATTGGTGTGGTGGCCCCTGGGGTGTGGTGGCCCTGTGCAGGTGCACAGCTTGCACATGCCTAAGGCCGCCCCTGTCCCCCTACTGCTCCTTTGGCTCTTGAGAGGGGCGCCATTCTGCACACAGCATACCAATCCTCCACGTTTTGATGTCATTCCAATTTCCTTTGGGCTATTAGTATTGCACGGGGTGGGGGAGGTGGCAGATGCAGAAACTATTTTACTGAATAGGTATTGGTGTAATGGCGCTGTTAAAATGTATTTCCTTTCGAACTGGCACTGCTACGCTCTGCTGAGTATAGTATAAAGCTCAAGGGTGGATTCTTGGGGAAGCAAAGGCAGCGACGGCTCGTGGAGGGAGTTACGGTGGGGCAGGAGGGTGGGGAGGGGGAGGGGCAGGGTGGAGGTTGCTAAAAACCGGCATATGGATAATTGCAGGTAAGTAAACAATTTAAATAATAAAACGAATTTCGTAGCTCGCACTGCATTGCATTTTGCGATGCAAGGCGCACTACGAAATTCGTTTTATTAATTAAATTGTTTACTTACCTGCAATTATCCATATGCCGGTTTTTAGCAACCTCCACCCTGCCCCTCCCCCTCCCCACCCTCCTGCCCCACCGTAACTCCCTCCACGAGCCGTCGCTGAGCAAAGGGGCATAAATGAGCATGAAAGTGATGGTATTTATGAACATCAACCTACCCGGACGGAGAGTGGCATCAACTTGAGAGTGCACTTAAGAAGCAGCAGAGCACCTCCGTTTCAGAAGCTCCGATCGGAGCACAACAGATGGTCTTTTCGATTACGGCCAATGGAAATTAAAGGAGCGTGCCTTAATGGCATGAAGATTTTTAAAGGGGTAGTTACAAAAAAACAAAAGACTGCACAGGCTTCACAGATGGCTTTTATGTCTACTTCACAAGAAGAAATTCAGCTTTAAATAATGTTGCTTGCAAAGTTCACCTACATGTTTGCTCTTACTGCGAGCTTTACTGGCGTTGTCGGAGGCATGTTTGCGAGATTGGAGATTTTCTTTGTATGAGCTAGCCACACTGTTTTCTCTCCTGCACAGTAAGTTACGTGGAGCCTGTGCACATAAACGTTTCTCCTTGACCTAAGTTGCATGGCGGCCCATGAAGAGGCCGACATGGGAATACAAAAACTAATGGTGACAGCAGGCACCATGCTCCGCATAGTACATTTATACGCATGGCAGCCTGTGAAGCCTTGGCCATAGCAATTAAAAAACAACAAATAAACGAAGTAGTCCCTGAGTGAAACAGAAACAGACCTAGAGCGTAACTAAAAGGTAGTTGGTCGGTGCTGCTTGCTATAAAACAGAAGTGACGTAGCAGGAGCACCAACCAATAATGAGCCAGGAAATGCAGAGCAAGGGAGGAGTGAACCAATGCCAACGGGCAGGCGGGATTGCACTCTGTATTCTGTTTACTACAGGTCTTGAAGACAGAGCATGCGCTGGCTGGGCTCGACCTAAAGCAAGACAAATGGTTGCAGACTGCGGTAGGCAATTTCCTAGATAGTAGACCTATTGAGACTTATGCACACTCAAATATGCTGATGGCAATGATACAAGTCGTACTTGAGAACAACATATTTTTGCACAGTGGGGAGTGGTTTCGCCAAATTAAAGGTGTGGCCATGGGGGCGAAATTTTCGCCCTCTTTGGCCAACCTGTACATGGTATATTTTGAACTGATACATATATGGCAAAAATGCCCGGTGAACCTGACGGAAAACATCTTATATCTGGGTAGATATATAGATGATCTACTAATGTTTTGGACAGGCAGTAGGGATGGACTGGACATGTTCTTTGAACATCTCAATGACAACCCCTTTAACTTAATGTTCACGAAAGAACAAAGCATGTCAAATATTAACTTTCTGGATATTACCATTATAGTAAAGAAGGACAAACTACATACTGTTCCCTATAGAAAGGAAACCGCGTGCAACTCAGTGTTGCACGCGCAGAGTGCCCACCCTATCTCACAAATTAAAGTAATCCCTTTTGGGAAAATGCTACGAATCAAAAGAAATTGTAGCGATACAGATAGAGTGGATGCAGAATTACGACTAGTAGAAAAAAGGTTCCTATCAATGGGTTATGATAAAGAAATGGTAACTAGTGCCAGAAACAGAATAGACAAAATACATAGAGATTCACTGCTCAAGTACAGACAACACAAATCTGCCAAAAAGAAGAAGTGTATAAGGTTTATAACACCATATAGTACAGTGAGTACAGACTTACACAAAATACTAAATAAACATTGCCATCTGTTATTGGAGGATACTAGCCTACATGCCAAAGTGGGTATGACGCCTGCAATTACTTTCAGTAGGGGCAAAACTTTGAGACAGGAACTCTGCCCTAGTTACATTCCCCCACGGAGAGCACATATCTGGATGCCCACAGCACCCAAGGGTTTTTTTAAAGGTGGCAGTTGCTGTGTATGTTGCTTTGCACTGAACAAGACAACAAACTTTCAATATAATAGTCAGAAACGACACAATATACATCAATTCATAACCTGTAACACAACACATGCAGTGTATTGTCTTATATGTATATGTGATTTGATATATATTGGAAGCTCAATAAGACCCTTGATAGAAAGAGTACAGGAGCATATTTGCGCCATACGCAACAATAATATGCAATATCCATTTGCAGTGCACTTTAACACAACACACCAACATAATGAACTACATAGAATCAGATTCCATGGAATTGATGTGGCAATGGCAGGAAATAGGGGAGGTAATCGTTTGCGTAAATTGAGCCAGCTGGAAAGTAAATGGATTATCTCTCTGCGAGCAGTGGAGAAGGGGGCAAACATAGACAAAGAGATGTATGAATTCTTGTGAAGAGGCACAAACTTGTTTGGAATTTGCTGAGATGACCAATCTGTATCTGTTAAAAATGCCAAGAGTATTTAATTCCGGGGTATCACTGTGACCGGTGGGTATGTAGATACGCAAAGTGCACATTAAGAAGCATATAATGAGTTGATGGAATCAGCTTTGTTTTTAACATATGATTTTAGAAGATAGATTTAGACAATATAATGAATGCATAAGTATGTACTCTAAAATTCTTATAATCAGTATATTTTTTAGTGAACAGACATGGATATTATATCTACCTATGGTGGGTATGAATGCGAGACATAAGATTCAATAAGTGGGCAAGTAGATACTCCAAAATGGCCGCAACACTGTCAGAAAGCACAACTAAAGACTCAAGAATTCGTCCGTCTTCGACCTCTATAGAAACAAAGGGGAGGTGAGACGGAGAGGGTTTTGGAAGGGAAACGCGGAAGGAGGCTCCCTTTTCCGGCAGCAATACACGCGCAATGGCGGTAAGTCCAAAACTGCGATAGTATAGACAAAGGGATTCGACGGACCGAGTCAAGTAAAGATTTGTTTGCTATCGAAGGCGGGAGTATTTTCTCTCGGACAATGTGGGGATTAACGAGCGTCGGACTGAATACGCGTTCAAAGGTGCTTGTCGTACTGCTTATATTACATTGAGTATGTGGCATCGTGTTTGCTAAGATTGGTTACAGTATAATACACTGATAGTAGAATTATGAGGTAAACACATTATTATGAGGTAAACACAGAATAAATGGGAGTAGCACTTGGCACGATCTGGGTTTTTTCTTTTCCCCTTATTTTTTTAATAAAAGCCGTGAGATATGTGAGACTTAAATGAAGTCAGAGCAAGGCATTGACGTGTGGGAGTGTGGACTGAATTAATAATAAGATGAGAGTTTCTCGAATCTAGATATATACATACAAGACAGGTAGGACTTTAGAGAAATAGAGATAATTATAACGAAGTGACCGTTGAAATTGATAGCAATATCTCTTTGACACTTTAGATGGAACTTATCAAGGCTCCAACCATCGCGATTAAACTTTGATACATCACATGTGGATGGATCCCAGAACAAGGAACTACATTAACATTATTCATACATGTAAAAGCGAACGGTTTGGAGATAAGCCTGGTGATTATTGGGTTTACAAGCAATAATAACTAGAGTGATCACTTATATATATACATACCACAATGGTAATATTACCTCCATATACTTCCACAGGAACAATGCCAACTGGTTTTTAATAAATACCACTTTTTAGAATACATGCTGCTCAACTACAAAGTTCTCAGTAAGTGCAATATAGAGATCTAATTAGTGATAGGGGCAAGCAGTATGCGTTGATTGGCATATTGCTAGCTTGACACTTTGAATCAACTTGACACGCAGTTCTAGCAAACACACAGATGGGTGCTTGGGGATTTCTAGAGAAAGGTATGGATATTTTGGTGAAGGTTATCGCACAAAGGGGGTGTGCCCTCAGTACATTGACTCGTAGCAGAGTGATTAAAAATATGAGTGTAAACTTTATTGGTACGAGGTGCGCACCGAAACCATGTAGGTGGTGGTGGCACTATGACACTTGCGTGTTAGACCTATGTTAAAAGAAAATGAAAAATAGAAGGTGGACCATAGAATATGAATCTGATATGGTACTATTTCTTGTATGTGAATTACAGCCTTGAAAAAGCCCACGGAGAGCGAAACGCGCGTCGGCTGTTACAAGAAAAAGAATTAATAAAAGAACATTAAATACTATCGGACACTGTGCGTTTCCATTGTGGATTGAAAGAACATTGGTTGTATCAGCAATAAGAGATATTGGAATAACGAGGCTGAATGCCCATTGGATAATAGTGACTAAAAAGGATGTGCACTGATGTTTTTGTAAAGCATATCATGGAATGCTGGCTATTTAAAGTGCTATAGTTAAATTTCTGCTGCTTTTCTTACTCGCAACAGCTTGTAGATAGCTACTGAGATGCACAGATTGGTCTTAATCAAGATTTCCTGGGTCTTAGCTGGACAGAAGAACAATACATGTTCTACATCTTCTGTCCTATATGTACAGAAAGAGCAGCTCTTTTTTAGCTTAGGGAGGATGGGGTACCAATTGGAGGTAACATTGTTTGACATGGATCAAAAGGAGAGAAAGGAAAATAAGGGGCTAGTTCACTTCCCCTAGTAAATGTATATATCAATGAGAACTAGCTACTAAAGAAGCTGCTAGTGTTTGTTAATAGGCAGAAAAAAACATTTGTTTTTTATAAAGCCCCTCACACACCAACCTAGTTAGTGTCATGCTTCATCATCAGGTCCCACCCAAGGCACCGAGTGCACCTTGGGTGTGCTGCGACACCGGACTAAAGCGGAGTGGGTTTTAAGTGAGTGTGCAGTGCTGATGTGAAGAGTGTAGGTTAAAAGACTGTCCTTAGGGTCCCAAGTATCCAAAGGACTATTTAATAGTGGGCCTTAGGCAGTATTAAAAACAAGGCGATGGATATGAGTGGAGGTAATTAAGAACTCCCATATCCTATGTGATCAACATGTTTCAGCCAGTGCCTTAAATTAAAAAAGGCTTTCTTCAGGACCTTATGTGAGTGGAAGATAAAAGTAATGGTCTAGATGAGTGCTAAGACCAGATATGTGACACATTCGCTAAGTGCACTATATGTAAGTGGATGGTTTCTTCTAGCAGCTTATTCTTCGGGAGTAGGTCTAAAGAACAGAAACTCATCTGCCAGCCCTCCTGCCTTAGTATTTTGATGATATGAGTCGATTGTGTAAACCCAATAATTCTCTTTGACAGCAGCCTTGGTTTTATTATTTATTAGGAACGTGTTTGACCAATACCTGCCCAAGCCTACGGTCCCCAGTTGTAGTCTGATTAAATGAAGCCAAGGGATAGAACAACTATTACTTAGAATAACAACCTCCTCCAATGCTAATCAATGCAAGGCCAGTTCCGGGCTGGGCCACAATTTTATCCAAATCATTTAAGTTTTCAACCTGGCCAAATCACTCCTCCTTTTTAGGCCAGAGTCGAAGAATAGTGAGACAGTCACGGTGCTTTTTGGACAATTTCAACAGAGATTTTATGAGTTCACCTGACCCCCATATTTCTGCTCCATAAAGGAATACCACAGTCAAGTGATTGCTTTGCAGTGTACACTATAACTTTTTTGTTTTCTCATATTTTGTTGATAATCTTATCTTTTCAATTTTTCTTACAAAAAATTAACCTCTAATAAAATGTAGTTAAACCTGCGTTCAGATGTACACCAATACATAAGAATCTCTCACCGTGTTCACCAGCCTCTCCCGGTCCTCTGCCTTTGCGGCATGACAGGTGATGCCAGTCACGCTTAGGTTTTCTGACTGGAGCTGCTTCACCGCTTTGTCTACATTCTCCTGTTTCCGGCTGCTCACAACCACGTGAGCGCCCTCCTGAGCCAATCGGCGCGCGATGGCAAGCCCAATCCTGGAAGAAAAGGGTACCGCATCATGACATGCACTGCGAGCCCTCTGACGTGACATGACAAAACCGAGCTCGCGGTATCTGGGTTGAAAGATATAACAGTTCTACACTGAATGAAACAAAATGCAATACCCAAGTCTGTTACGAAAAAAAGGCGCAACAATATGGATTCCATTCTTTCTCAAGTAGTGTGTGGTAGCACAAATAATCCTGTCGAAAGGACACAATCTCATGAGGTAACTCCTGGAACAGGTTGTGTGGAATATTAGAGCCGTTAATAGAAGTCAGTGAATGGCCATATGAGGTACACCTGTGCTCAAAGAGCTGCAGAATGCCAAGTGAGTCAAATATGCCACAAATAATTTGGCTGTATAATGAACCAGAGTCCAATGACAAAGCCAATTAATGAGGAAAGGGCTCAACTTTGTGCTGAACCAAGTAATAGTGAATGCAAGGTCAGTTGAATAAAATGACATGGAGACATGGAGTTGATTCTGTCTCGACCAGTGTTGAACAGTAAAGTGAATCCTGGAGGAAAGGGCAGGCAGTACCTCAAGAGATACACCACGAGGTACTCTGTGTGCACTGGCACAGCTAATTCTGGAGGAAAGGGCAGAGCTTTCATAAGATGTATGCATTACGGGCAAAGTCACATTAGAAGGTGTGGTACCAGGAGTATTGTTGTAGGACTATGTTCTGACATGTATATTACATCCTAAATAATGCCTTAAAAATGTTGGTCCAATGGAGTTAATAGTAGAAACCCTACACCCAAGGGACTATCATTTTGTAAATGATATTTAATGCACATTATTTATGACGGAATTACATTTTTGTATGCATTGTTTTGACATACATCCCATGGGCAGTATCCTTATACAATGTCTAAACTCAAAGTCAACCCTTGCAAAAATGGCGGTACCATGCAAACTCTGGACTGTGCCAAACAGTCATGGGAGGTTGTGCTGCTCTACAAAGACATCTGCTGGGTGTATGTGTGCCATTTGGACATGCACATTTTTTGTTTTATCATGGCTTTTGTAAAACTTTATAACTTTATTGCAGGGTAAGGTGATTGACCCATGCCAAGATATATTCCAAGTTTCCAACCCTCCCGATTCAGACGGGAGATTACCGATTTCAAGGCTGGTCTCCCGCCTCTCGATTTGTGGATGTGAAAACCCAATTTGGATTGCTGAATCATGATCTGCTGTAAACGAGGCAAAGGTGAAATGATGATGCTTGTCACACATGCTCCTATTTCCCCTTCCAAGAATTATCTTTGACCTGGAAGGTTAACACTTAGTGCCAATATCGGCAAACACTCACCCTCCCCCATACAACATTCTCCTAGAGCAATAACCAGACACAAGACACCTTTTTTCTGGAGAAAATTGCTGCAGGTTTATTAGCATTACAAATATGCCAACATTGGTGAGTTATCTTACGGGCGATCCCAAGGCAGGCAGCCCCTCGCCGCCTGCCACCTGATGAGCCAAATTACACCGTAGCCCTGCCCAACGGTGTTTGCCATAATTTTGGGGAGGGGAAACCCCTCCCACCAGTGGGCCTACAGCCCACCCCTTTGCTCACGCACCATAAGGGGGGCGGAGCCTGCCAGGCAACCCCCAGTTGCTCAGGTCCACAACCGCCCGTAGGACTAATGGGGCACCGTTGCTTCTCTAGGGTCCAACGCGAGGACCTCCCTGTGGATATTTGGCCTTTGCACCCTTGTTTTGCTCCTGCAGCGGGTACCCGTATGTACCTTACAGCCTCTGGATCGCCCAGTAACTCTGCCTGCAACACAAAAGAATACATTAGACAACCCCCCCCCCCCGACACCACGCTTGAACACCGGGTATGCGGTAGGGAGAGAAAAAGCATCGGGTAGTGGGCAAAGAGGGAGCCCAGAGGGAGGTGAGAGGTATATGCACCTCATCCCCCGCCCCCACTCTCCCAGGAAGTGACGCGGCACACCTGGACCCGATGGTCCCAAACACTGGGAGGCTGCCTCCTGTGCCTCTTGTTGCACTAAAAAGGCCGCCCTTTTAGTCGGTCTCATTGGACCGCGGGCAGCCTGCATAGCCAATATCGGCAAACACTCACCATCCCCCATACAGCATTCTCCTAGAGCAATAACCAGACAAGACATCTTTTTTTGTGGAGAAAATTGCTGCAGGTTTATTTGCATTACAAATATGCCAACATTGATGGGTTATCTTACGGGCGATCCCATGGCAGGCAGCCCCTCGCCGCCTGCAACTTGATAAACCAAATGACCCCGCGGCCCTAACAAATGGTGTTTGCCATAATTTTGGGGAGGGGAGACCCCTCCCACCAGTGGGCCAACAGCCTAACCCTTTGCTCACGCCCCATAAGGGGGCGTAGCCTGTCAGGCAACTCCCGGTTGCTCAGGTCCACAACCGCCCCTAGGACTAACGGGGTGCCGTCTCTCCTCCAGGGTCCAACGCGAGGACCTCCCTGTGGATATTTGGCCTTTGTTCCCATTTTGTGCTCCTGCAGCGGGTACCCGTATGTACCTTAAAGCCTCTGGATCGCCCTGTAACTCCGCCACAGCTTTGGGTGTGGCCACTGTCACCCCAGAGCCCCCCACCAAAATAGCCTTCCTTACATACACCCTGCTGTCTCTAAAGCCTCCCCCAGATCAAGTAAGAACAGGCCCATACCCACTCTGGGCAGGTGTACCCCTTCTTCATCAAAACACTCTGTATCCTTAGTGTGCAGTAACCCAGGACGGCTGAAGCCAAACCCCTTTTGCTCAGTGAATTTCCTCATGGCGCTTGTAACCTTCCTGCGAGAGACCTCCATGGCTTACCTTGATTGTGTGCCCTGCCCCACATGCTGGGGCATTATCTCAGACCACCATCTCTCACATGTCCCCAGCTGGTTGTTAAACTTACACATGGTGATCGTCAATGCTTGAAGAAGTGCCGTTCTCCAAAGATGCCAGATTATTCCCACCCCGGTGTATGACCAGCACATTAGGCGGCAGGAATGCCCCCCCCCCCCCCCTCCAAGACTCTGCTGCAGCATCTACAGCAAGCAGGTCCAGCACATGCCTGGGTATCCTAGCCAAATAAGGGCTACTCTGTACTGAGAATTTATGCATGGCGCAGTTAACTCTTTAGCGCGAGGCTTCCTGGCCTCCCTTGACCATGCTCCTTGCTTCACTGAGCAAAGGGTTATTCGTGACAGCTATCTCACATGTCCCTCAATAGTTGCTATCTTACGCATGGAGGACTTCATTTCTTACAGTAGTGCCTTCCTACCAAGGAAGGTCAACCTATTGCCTCTAAGTGTATGTCCCACTGTTCGGAGGAAAGACACCCCCGGTCTGTGCCTCAGCTATCTTCGGCAAGCTGTTCCAGCGCTAGCCTAGACCCCAAACCGAATTAACTCAGTGGTGGAAACAACACCAGTGTCCGATTCCTGGATTCCGCCCCTTGTGCCACCCGGAGACGCACAAACAGGCCATATACCCAACCATTGATCCTGGCAAAATAAAGAAATGCTGGGTTGCTTAACACCCTTAATTTGCTCGCTACACACCTTTCTATACCTCCAGTTTGCACCTAAGCCTATTTACCTACCTCCTGCTTGCTCAAGCCCCTCTCCAGGTCCAGCAAACCTGTCTATGCCCCCTCTGGACCAGGGTAGGCATCTTTACCTACCTCCAACTGATACCCGGGTCTCTCATCTGTGCAGCAAACAAGTCCGAGCCCACTTTAGCAGGGTAACCCCTTCTTCATCAAAACACCCAGAGGACTGGCAAGCAAAACTCACATGCCCCCAATTGTGGCCAAACTTACACATGGAGGACTTTATCGCTTGCAACAGATCCCTCTTCCCAAGAGAGTCAAGTGGCTTGTGGCTAGTGAAGCCCTGTAGTAAATCATCCAAATAACTTGCCTTGCTTTTCTTTTTGATGCAGGAGAGGAAAAATAGGAGCTCTAAATAACTTTATCATCCACGGTTCTCCAAAAAGTGTACCCCACACCCTGAGGACCTTGCCCCCTCTAAGAGCAACCGTTCCTACCCATCTGGCTGCTCCAGCTATGTGGCAGGCAGCCTCAACCCTTAGTGAAGCGTCCTGTGGTACATACTGCTTATGTTGAGGGGCATCCCTGGTAAATGGCCGCATCCTAACATGTCAATCGCACGCTAGCCTCACTCCTTCTGCCAGCTGCATGGTGCCCGCTTATCCCTTCCACTGATGACCGTCCTGTGGTACCCACTGGTTATGCTGAAGGGGGCATTCTCATTAGCTGGCCACTCAGTATGCACCTCCCCATCTATTGATAAATGGCTTGCCCATGTTGTGTCGTAGTCCAGTACCCATGGGGCATTGTCTTTTGTGCACCACCAAGTCCATAGTCCCCTGCTCATTAAACCTGTTAAACTCTAACAGTGACCTTATACTTTAGGATGATAGGTCCCCGTGGGTAGACCCTGTGACCCTTCTGTTTGAACCACCACTACACCCAGCAGGTGAAGTGTTCCAGGTTCTTTAGCTTGACCCCTCCTATGCCCTTAGAAAGCACCCTGTTTGTAAGTGGCAAGCAGGACCTGACAGTCCTATCTACCGTACAACTCCTTGCCGCATGGCGGCACTCCCTGTTGCAGGTGTCCTTTACATAGCTGACAATGTTCGTTTACCTCCCATTAGGGTTTAGGCGGAACATCTATCCTGTGTCCCGAATGCCCAATATAAGTGATGTTGGGCCTGTGTAGTGGAATCCTTACACTAATAACTGTGCATAGCACACTTGGTACAATCATAATTATTATTTGCTATTTATTAAAAGCTGTAAATCGCATTGTAACTTACTGTTACTTATCTTATTAGTCTCAAAGAGTGAAAGATAGAGCTAGCTACTGGTGCACTACCCATTATAAATGGGGTTATCAGCAGGTACATACCCTAGTGGGCTATCTTGTTTAGGAAAGGATCTTTGACCTGGGGATTACACTGCAATCTCTATGCCAAATGCAAGTACACCTTAAGAAATGTACTAGTATTCACATCTGAGACCTCTAGATAAAATACCCGTAGACCTGCTACATAACATGGCCATAATGCATGCTACCCCATCACTTTCTGCCTGCAAATATAACTGCTGTGATTCCAGGCTGATATCCCTTCCTCGTGCATGTCATGCATCTAAAAAGTTCTGCCAGTGAAAACCCTGTCGCGGACCAGTAGGTGGGGACAGGGGGGCAATATAATTCAAGCTACCTAGCTTCGCTTGAATAATGGCCCTGCCACCATTTCTTCAACCTAAGCCATTAGTGCTCTAAATACCTAGTTTCCCCCATTGTGCGACAGCATCCCCCCTGCTAGAAGTCAGCTTCCTCCCCCACGTATCTATGGTTGTCCGGGTAGGGAATTGAAGCATCCTGTAACATGGCGACCTCTTGAATGGAGACAATTTGTATTGAGGGAAGGTTCATAATGTGGCCACTATTACAGTCACTGCAACCCCTGTTGGGTGACCCATACACAGCCCATCCTGCTTAATTGCTGTAGTTCTATCCCAGGAAACCCTACCTGCTGACCAACAGTGACCCTTGGGCCTGAACCAACCATGCCGCGGTTTGCTTTGTATCCCCCGGAATTGCCAGCCCTCCACCGGAAGTGTGTGAAATGGGAATGCCTGTATCTTGGAGGTACTGGAGGATGTATGTAATTTGCAGTTCTTGTGATATACCATGCCCTTACATACACATGCATTAGTTTTACGAGCTGAATACCGCGATGAGCATGCCCAAGTAACTGCCCAACATTTTGAGACCTAAGCAGGAGAGGACATGCAACACACTCCACTATGATTGACCTACGTGCAGCCCAGCTGAGCCCACCACCCCAGATTACAAACGTCACGTGCTTGATTTTTGTACCTGTATGCCAGGGCTGGCGGAAGCGGACCCCTTTCGTTCACACCTCACGTTGCCCCTGCCTTGATAAAGCCTGGTGCAAGTGTTAAAAGTGTGGATCACTGTCAAGGGAGAAAATTGTTATTCACTCCCAGTAAGCATTCCCTGGAAGTTCCTCTTTCCCTGGCAATTCTTAACCGTAGTCCTCCAAGGACTCTCCAAGAGCCACGTCCCTGGTCAAAGGGGAACTCTTGCAGCATCCCAAGTTTCTGGATTCCTTTACTGGTTTCTGTTGATAAGCGCTGCACTAGCTTTGCTGTGACCCTATATCTAACACTATGCAGGCCTATGCCAAAGATCTGCCAAGTGTAAAACTGAATACCAAATCTGGAAAATGTGTCTCACTATGCTTTATATTGGCAGGGGTGAAGATGATTGAGTCTCTCGCCCTGCAGTATCCCAAACCAATTCTATATTACTCATACTGATCTGTAGATAAATTAATGAAATAGTCATCCTTGTACCTTCCCATGTAAATCCAGATCCGGTGCAGGAGACCAAGGTTGCATTTACCCCTTTACCTACCCATGGATTGTTGGGGCTTTCCTTCATGTTTCTCTCCTCTACATACCTTGTACGGACAACTCCGAGTGAGAAACTCTGGACTTTTGACAGGCCCCACAAGTTATCACTAAATGACCTATGTGGTGTAGACATTCTCAAGAAATTTTTGTTGTCTGCACACTAGAGCATTCAAAGCTGGGGTTATGCAGGGACCGCATGGGTTCTTATCCAGGATATTGGTATTGTTGTTAGTATCCTTATTTGTGCTCCAATAGTAAAATTAAATGCGGCCCACTAGCCTGTATTCGAGAAATATAATATACACAACGTACACCCACAAAGCCCTGGGCGGTTGCCAGAGTGGAGACCTCCCAGAGCCAGCACTTCAACCTGTCTGTGAACCTATACTGTCTGAACCTTAGCTGACAGTCATTATACGGGTTGTGAGGTTCCCAGCCGTCCCCCTGATTCTGCTAAAGCGGTATGTACGCACTTCTGACAAAACTGCCAATTGTTTTGCGGAAAGTACCTGGCTCTTAGCTACGATACTTTCAGTTGTGCAGGCGTGGTGTAGTGCTTTGAGCATGACCGCATATATAGGTCGACTAGTGAAGGCTCTTGTGGTAGAGCAACAGCATTTACTAAAAGAGTGCAAAAGTGCTGGATGAAATGCTTGACATAATCTCGGCCACTTCAGCCGATTCCAACTGCTAAAATACTTGGCAGTGCGTTCAACCTGTCGGAAACATTACTCAACCACAGAGCTGCTCAAGACCAGGCAACACTGTAGGGCGTTGTGCCATCTAACTTTCCCAACTGCACACTCCCCCGGGGGTCAATGCACAAGCCCACGCCTAACCCGTACTGCAAACGGCAGTGTACTGTTCTTGCCAAATGGCTGCTCTGACACAACCGCTAGCGCCTAGAGGTGCTGTCTAAATACCACGCAGCATAGAATAAACCCCTCAATGTTAAAAAGCAGACACAAGTCCCAGAATGCAGCAAACGTTATGCTAAAAGTATTTCTAACGCTGTCACACCGGTCCAAGGGTTGGTGAGAGTCAACGGGTCTCTTTCTTGTTTGCTGCCTTGCTTGCTGCCGCACTCCATTCTCTGATCTCAGCCTTTCCATCCTCTGTTTGCTCTTCAGACTCAACATTTACCCTGTTTATTTCTCTAAGATGCTATGCAGGGTCTCAAATTGCAAAATAAAAGCCAGCAAGCAATAGCACAGACCCCCCCCTGTTAATTAAACCAGAACTGATTATGGCCATCCCCTGGTGCTACTAATGTTGCACCAGCGCTGCCCCAGAAGCGCCACGCTCAAGGCTCCAGGCCTAGCATGATGCACTTCTTAGAGGGGTGCGCAGTATGTTGAGCTGCAGTGCCAGCATCCTGCCCCAAATGAAACTTAACTGTCCAGGGCGGAGGTACCGTAGGCAATGCCCCCGCCGTGTGCCTTTGTAAAGGTGCCCAGTAATGCACACCGGATGGCAGGGGTTGGGCGAGTCACTGCCCTCGAAGTGTAATACCGTCCCAGAGTTGCGGGTGTGGAAGGAGAAAGCCCCCCGCTCCGTACACCTCCAGCGCCAGCTGTGAGCGGAGCCTGCATCCGCACTGTGTAACCGCCGCGGACCCCCCACATGGCTGCGCGGGCAAAACGTGGCAGGACGGCTCCAGGGAGGGTCTACCAGAGCTAATGTGCGACTAAGAAGGCCCGGTTAGCTGTCCCCGCTGGGCAAGTACAGCCGCGCCCGCTAGCCAGAGAGCCACCAGCACAAGCCATGAGTTTACCCCCTCCCCCAGCTGGAGATCGGAACTGTAGGCGGTAGCTAGAGTAATCGTCAGGGGCCAGCACGCGGCACACCGGGCATGTAGCCCCCAGTCTACTCCAAAATACGGGGCCTAGTTGACCCGGCCCACACCGTAGTACCCTGGTGCCAGGAGCGCCGGCAGAGGACGGTGCTCGTGCTGGATCATCACAGGAGGAGGGGGGGACTCCCGGGTCTGTAGCTTCACCCCCCTACCACACAAGTGAGAAGCCCTTACCGGGTCCGTGCATACTTGCCATGGGGATCTGCGAAACTGCCCCCGTTTGTTACCCCTGCCTGGGGACCGATCGTCTACCGAAGGACTCTTTGCCCCCCCCCCCCCCCCCTTCCATGGGGGCGTGCCTCTGGAGCCCAATCATGAGCTATAGTGGAAGTTTGGACTGGGGAGGGAGATATCCTGAACTTCGGGAGAAACCACCCCTCCCGACCCCTCCGGACAACAGGCATCCCTAGTGCTGGGAGGCGGGCGGACACAAGTGCTTGGGTCGGGGTCCCTAACGGGCAAGACCTAGATGGTGGGACCCCCAGGGTCAAGGAGTGGATTACTAACCTTGCTTCCGAAAACCGGAGAGGCACTTCTTCCCCCACACTCCCGCTGTGACCACCCGCCACTCGAGAGATCGATAATGTAGGCGGGGGGAGGAGCCTGCAGGCGGCCCACCGGGCCTGTAGCCTCATCCCCCTTTCCTATCCAAATTCACGGGGTCTACCTAACGCAGGCACCACAGTACCCAAGGCAAAGATCGTGCCCAGAGCAGAGGGCATGTAAGGCCATCACTAGAGGGGTGGTGGAGCGAGATGCAAAGCCCCTCGAAACTTGTCTCAGGCCTGCCCGCCCTGACCCCCAGACCGTAACACAATACCAGGGACGCTGTCGAGATATTCAAATATTGGCTGCGGTGCCTACAAACGGCTGCGCCCTTTACTACTTTTCACCAACAAACATGGCTGCAAGGGTGTGGTGGTGAAAGGGGATAAGATAAAGCTGTGCTGGTGAAGACAGAAGCACCAGTGCAAAACCGCGGCCTTGATCTCTGCCGGGCCAAACTGCAGGACCCCACCTCCCACCCTGCCCCTTGTCCCACCCCGGGGAACAAGGAACCCACAGTCAACGAGCGACTTCGTGAGGACCGGCCTGGGCCTCGTAGTGGGTCCCTCACGGGCATGGCCCATATGGTGGGACCCAGAGGGGGGCAGGGCAGTGAGTAGGAGACTAACCTTGTGGTCACTCTGTCCCGTAGCAGTTACTCTGCATGACCAAAACGGCGTTGGGGTAGTGGGCAAACAGGGCGCCCAGAGGGTGGGAGAGGTATATGTACCTCATCCCCTGCCCCCACTCCCCCCGGAAGAGACGCGGCACACCTGGACCCGAGGGTTCAAACACTGGGAGGCTGCCTCCTGTGCCTCTTGTGGCACTAAATAGGCCGCCTTTTTAGTGGGTCTCTTTTGTGGACCCCGGGCAGCCTGCATTGTAGTTAATTCTTGGAGGGGGATATTAGAGTGTTCGACCAGGCCTCGATGTTTTTGAGGTTAGAACTCTGTTTTTGTTTGTGCTCTGCTAATTGTCACCATACATGCTAACATAGCCCCAATTCAGGCAGGTAAATGGGGAAAACACATTCTTCCAACTAATTTTTTTAAATTTCCCACTTGCCTGCTCTAAAATGTTACTGAAAAAATAATAGGGGTTCTGCCCATATTACCCTCCCATACCTGGACAAGGAGCATCAAGAAGATGAAAAAGTAGAAAAAAGTAGCATTGAGGGATTAATTTGACATTTAATTAAGAACATGAAAAAATTAATGATCTTGTTCTATACAACTTAATGTGTAAAGAATCAATCGCAAATTTCTGAGGACATATAAACATGTACAGGAAGAAATGGCGCACAACAAATATATATAGAGCGCAAGGTCAACTATATACAATACAATGTAATATATACAAATCACAAATACAATATATACAATACATATACAAGGTGTACCCAAAGACAGATCTCAAGAAAAGACCTATCACAAAATATACACTCCTAATTTCGAGTGATATATATCTACAAGGGAGATCCTCACTGCGCCTGAGATGCAAATTCTCTCACAACACTCTTTTGTATAAGGCGCCTGAATTTAAACAAACACAAATAAACTGTAAGGGGACTCCTAATAACAATGATGTTGACGCAGTCGCGGTTGCGTTTCCGCCAGTTGAGTCTTTATGGCTTCATCAGGACAAGAGTACTACAACAATAATATTACAAAACACATTAAATCAAAACAAAATATTACAGTGCCGTATCTCTCTTCTCACCCGTCTGAAAGAATGCAGTGCCACTCTAAAATGTTGGCATGTATGTGGCAATTAAAAAAAATAACTACTGACTAATAGTAAAAAATAGTTTGGTCTCAAAAAGCACACATTGAAATCGTACTTTCTGTCACTGCAGGGAACTATGTTTTGAGCAGATGTTTACCTTGTGAAAAAACAGTGTAATCAGTCAACGGCGGAAGTGGGCAGACCCATTGCCCCATGGTAGAATAGCAGAACAGATGCAGGTGGTGTCATATGCTTAAGGCCCTTGATTGAGTCAAATAAATTATTTCAAGGACGAGGACTGAGGCGCAATTCTGAATTGAGGAGCATGACAGGATGGAGGTAGAGGTTTGAGGTACTTAGTGTATACGATTAGAGCACAGTTGGGTTCTCGTGTACACCACAGGTGTTGGATATGAAAGAGGTTTCACAGAAGACAGAAAAGGTTTCAGTTACAGAGAAGGCATTGGGTGCAGCATTACTTGTAACAGAGAACTGAGGTGTTGCATGGATTTAAGGTGAAGAACAGCTTGAGATATAGAAAGGCTTTTGATTTTGGGCATGCTTGAGACTTGAGGTGCAGCATACATTTGAGCTATACCACAGGATTGAAATGCAGCACAGATGTGAGGCGCAGCATAATGTTGAGATGCAGTGTGTATTTGAACTGCAGTGCATGTCAGCTATGCAGTAAACATATAATGTACAACTTAGGGTGGAAAAGCAGAAAGTTGTAATGTTTGGGAGTAGGAAGGTCCCAACTCACGGATTCCCAGAGGGGTGGTGCACCCTGCCATCTACTACTAAGAGAACACTCGGGGTCAGTTAAGCAGCATCTGTGTGATCACTGCTGAAAAGTTGCTGCTGCCACAAGGGCAACCCAGGAGGACTCCAGTCATGTTCCAACACACTTATTTGGAGTGTAGCATAGATCTGAGGTGTAGAAAGGTGTGGCAATCATGCAGTATATTGTTGAGGTGTAGACATAGGTAATGAATGTATTGTAGGATGATCAGATTTTCATATCGAAAAACCAGGGTGGGCACAGACAAGAAATAAGACGAAATGTCCTATTAGGTCTTATGGCATCATATGGATATAGAGATATATCAAAACAAAACCCTTAAAGGCATAGAGTGACGCATACATTATACAAAAAAAGAAGCAGCAAACTCTGACACATTTTTTGCTCTCGTTAAAGCTCTTCAGAGAGGTATCGCTTTGTCCAGACAAAAGGGAGCACCCAGTATAAGTCAAACAAAGCCCTTTCAGGCATAGAGTGATGCATAAATTATGCAAAAAAAGAAGTAGAGAACTCTGGGTAGTTTTCAAGTTTCGGTGGAAAGCAGCTCCAGCATAGAGCACTCTCAACACCAGTGACTTTTCTGTCAAAGTCTTTAAGCGTAGGATTATCACAGTGCCATCCATGCCGAGATAGAAAGGAACAAGGTCCTTTGCTATTTCTACAGCAAAGTCTTTAAACAGAGGATTAGCACAGTGCTATCCAAGCCGAGCTGGCCAAACCTTTTTACCACTACAGGTACAGTAATTACAGCTTTGGATTGGTAGTACCATCCAAGCCAACCTGAAATGAATGAAAGCAACTCCTGACACATGTTTGGCTCTCATTAGAGCTCATCAGAGAGGCATAGCTTTGTCCAGACACAAGGGAGCACCCAGGGTAAGTCAAAACAAAACCCTTTTAGGCATAGAGTGACGTATTTGAGGTGAGCAAATTTAGCTTGTTGCTGGTGAGCTACCCAGAGTTCTCTGCTTCTTCTTCATATATATATATATATATATATATATATATATATATATATATATACACTGAAAAAACCATAGGTTTCACACCAGTTATAGTTAGGAATTAGCATTTAAAAAAACAATTAAATTCACTGAAAAAACCATAGGTTTGAGACCAGTTATAGTTAGCTGGAAATTTTTCTGACATAAAACCATTGAAATTCCCACATTATAGTTAGTTGGACTCACTATAACTTGCGCGCCTGCAATGCACTGCTGATGACGTCACATATTACATCACTCATGACATGGTCAGTGACATCACTCAAGACATCACTGATGACACCATCCAGTGAATGTGTGTCTTTCTGAAAAATAAATATGTTTTATATATGTATATGTAAAGGTTGATGGAAGAATACATTTTTAAATAAGTGTCTAAAAGGATGTTTTTTAAAAAAAAATTTATTGGTTAACTGGCTTATTAAGTGTATCTTAGTGAATACATATATTAGCGAGTAATGTTTAAATATTTAAATATATGTATCAGTGTTTCACTTTGTGTATAAGTGGCTGTATGGGTTGGTGAGTAGCTACATGTGTGTGTATATGGGTTATTAGATTTTTTTAGTATCAGTATGAGTGTCTGTATGGTTTGGTGGGGGTATTACTTAGCACATAGATGCATCAATGACTGACTCACTGTTTGTATGTGTTTGAAGACAGCATATGTGCAGGACTGTATGGGTGGATGAGTGTGTATGTGTGTGTTAGTGAGTGAATGACTGTCTCACTAGTGTCTTTATCAGTAACTACATACGTTTTAATTTAGTATATGTGAGTACTGATGTATATAAGTGAGTATATGTGAGAGTCAGAGATTGTAAGAGTTCCTGTTTAAATAAGTATGTGTTTCTATAAGTGATTGTTTAAGAGAGTAAGTATGTGTAAGTTTCCTTAGAAGTAAGGTGGTAGTGTGTGTATAGCTGTATATGCAAATAAATGGATGTTCAATAGTTTATTTGCATGTGTGAGTATGTGTGTGAGTAACTTTTGGATGACTGTCGGTGTGTAACAGGATGTATAGGTGTATCACTACATATGATGAGTGAGTATATGTATGAGTGACTACATAGAACTGTTGGTGAATGAGTGGATGTGTATATAGATGGTGGAATTACTGAATTGGTTGTTGTAACTGGTATGGGTATCTCCATTTTTTGGAAAATGTTAGTTTCTATTTTTGAATATGTGTTTCAAGGGTTACATTACACTGAAAGGAGGTCTGTCACTCTGTCACAAGGATGGTGTCATCAGTGATGTCATGAGTGATGTCACTGACCATGTCATGAGTGATGTAATATGTGACGTCATCAGCAGTGCATTGCAGGCGGGCAAGTTATAGTGAGTCCAACTAACTATAACGTGGGAATTTCAATGGTTTTATGTCAGTAAAATTTCCAGCTAACTATAACTGGTGTCAAACCTATGGGTTTTTCAGTGAATTTAATAGGTTTTTTAAATGCTAATTCCTAACTATAACTGGTGTGAAACCTATGGTTTTTTCAGTGATTTTCATAGGTTTTTTAAATGCTAATTCCTAACTATATATAGGGCCTCAAACCTATGTTTTTTTCAGTGAATTTCAAAGTTTTTTTTAATAGCAAATTTCTATTGCTATCAAATATAATATTTTTTATAATGAATCCTATATTGTATATTTATGTAATACTATTTTTTATATGTATATATATATTTTTTTTGCCCTGGAGCGCTCCCGGTGCGCGTACCGGTGTGCGCACCGGAAAGCGCAGTCTTGCGGCGCGCCCCGGTGCGCGTACCGGTGAGCTTCTCGTTAGCGCTATTGCCGTGAACCAAAACATCATCGTGACGTATTGCGTAGCCACGTCCGCGTGATACGCACGGCGTAAGTGCACCCGGAAGCACCTGAGTGCATACGATCGCGCTACGTAAGCGCGTCAGGTCATGTGACCTAAAAATAACACTTTTCATTGGTTCAGGACAGTTTTGTTTTCCAAATGATGAAAGCCCTGGTCATGTGACCTGAAAATAACACTTTTCATTGGTTCAGGACAGTTTTGTTTTCCAAATGATGAAAGCCCCCACCTTTTTTCCCTCATTCTCACTTTGTACTTTGAGTGAGGAAGACCTGTTTGCAGACCTATTTGTACCTATTTGTACTGAGAAATGGCTACAGTAGCAGCAGCAGCAGGAGCATCTCAACCACCACCATCACCACCACCACCACAAGGACCACCACAACACCACAGTGGTGGAGAAGAAGAAGAGGAGGAGGAGGAGGAGAAGAGGAGGTTCCTGCCTGAAGATACTACCCCCTATAAGCCAAAGGAGCACATTGTCTGGGAGTTTTTTAAAATCCCAAGGGGCCTCAAGAAAGTTAATGCGCCAAAGGTTACTTGTCTGATCTGTGGCACTGTACTTTCCAGGGGGAAACCTGCCAAAAAGTATTCTTTTGGCAATAACACTATGATTCGCCACATGCAATGCCGGCACCCAAACAACTATGCTGCGGCAGAGGTCAGAGAACTGACCAGAAACCCTCCCCAATCTTCTCCCAGCACCTCCCAAAGTAAACAGCCCACTCCATCGGGTCCAGAGACAAGGGAGATGGTCCCAAACATCCAAACCCAGTTTGGAGATTTTAAAATAATTTGTAAATTTTGCGGGACTACAATTTGCTATGGGGAGCAAAGTATTAAACTCATTAACCGTGCTGGAGACAACCACAACTGTAAAAAGAAACCTTAATTTTTTCCAGGTTTTTTTTGCTCCAGTTGAGCCGTTTACAATTCCCTGTTTTTTGTTTGTCCCCAAAAAAATTACAAAAAAATATAAAATTGTTCATAAAAGCCAAAAAAAGTTAAAAATGTTCCAAAAAACAATAAAAAAATATAAAACAACAAAAAGAATAAAAAAACTGTTCTTTTTAGAACTATCTCCAATTTATAAAAAAATGCTACATTTATAAAAAAACTCTGTCATTCTTTTTTCCCCATGGTACGCTCCCCGGTACGCTCCCAGGTGCGCGTACCGGGCACTCCCCCCGCGCAAATCAAAAAAAATAAAAAAATGTTTGCCCTGCGGGGCCCTTATATGGCCCCACATCAAACCTAGGGGGTCAGGGGGGGTCTACCCTGCCCCCTTTTGGTCATTTCCCCCTTTGTTTTTGCCACCTCTTGTGTCTCGATGCTACCGAGACACGAGATGGCGGCCGCTCCGGCCGTTTCGGACTGTTTGGAATGTTGACAGACACCTGAGAGCCAATCAGCTTTCTGCTCGCGAACTCGCGTAGCGCGCTGGAGCGCGCCCCGGTGCGCGTACCGGTCTCGCTTATAGATATATATTTTTTTTGAACCTAAATTACTCAAAATCCACTGGAGCACATACCTTGAGACATAACAGAGGCACATCGGGCTACCAGTCCCTACAATTTTGCCAAGTTTGGTGGAAATCCATTCAGCCGTTCGGGCTAAAAGTGAGTCCAACCGCCCTATGGAAATTAACATGGAGAAAACACGTTTTGGGACCCCCCTTTTATCTCGGCCCCCGCTTGACGAATCCCCCTCAAACTGTCAGGGAAGGAGCGGAGCGCAGCGAGGCAAATTTAAGGAAAATTACAGGCAGATCCCTCAATTGAGGCCAAAGTTATTCCCAATAACAATCCTAACTTTAACTACGATCACGTCGGAAAACATGGCGGCCGCTTGTTAACGCGGCGCACTCGTCTTCGACGAAGGCTCCTGCTGATGTGCCCCGGACAATGAACTAGCCGCACCGGTCACTACAGACGGGCGAGTGGCGAGAGGCGGTTGAAGATGGCAAGCTAAGACGCTGCCAAATATCGGGACCCTACCTGGCGGGAGGCGAGACGGATCGGATCAGGCTCGGGTGCCGAGAGTAAAGAGTGGGTGGGCGGGGGTCCGGGAGCGTTGTGCTCGGTAGAGCGGCTCCGAGAAGCGGCGAGACCCAAATTGGTGGCGTGGAGGCAGCTTGAGCTCCCGGAACAACAGTGCTGTGGTAATACAACGGCGGACAGAGCTGCAGATGCACTGCCAAATATCGGGACCCTACCTGGCGGGAGGCGAGACGGATCGGAGCAGGTTCGGGTCAGGCTGCAAGTAGTACGGCGCGGTGCTCAGCGCTGTGCGGTGCCGAGAGTAAAGAGTGGGTGGGCGGGGATCTGGGAGCGTTGTGCTCGGTCGAGATTCAAGATTGGTGGCGTGGAGGCAGCCTGAGGTCCCGGAACAACAGTGCTGTGTTAAAACAACGGCGGACAGAGCTGCCGATGTGCTGGGGGTGGGTTCTCATCCCTGCACCCTACCGCTGGGGGGACGCAGCCGTGGAGCTCCGAAGAAGCAGAAGGGCAGCTGCATACGGCGTCTCTGCAAAGAGAGTGCCAGCAAACATTTGGTGCGGTAAGGGGGGCCAGCAGGGTGGGAAAGTGTTGGGTGCTTTGGGAGGTGAAGCTCAGCCCACTGACAGCCGGGGCCCCACAGACAAACAAGACTGCTGCTCTTCGCAGAACTTAGCCCTTACACCCAGAGTTTTCAGCTTCAAGGCACACTTTCAAGCCCCCACCCAGGCAATTAGTGAAACCTCGTGCATAAGTATTGCTAGAACCCTGGGGAAGCGGAAGGCTAAGGGGAAAGGGAAAGGTAGCAATAAAGATAAACATTTGGTCGCCCCTACAGGACTCAGGGATACAGGCCAAGTACAAGTAACCGAAAGAAGCCCAGGGGAGCAGCCCCTCACAGAGTCAGAGCCAGAATTTGAGCTTGAGGTAGTAACCGATATAACACAACCCCCAGTCTCAAGGGTCCAGAGAAGGGGTAAGGGATATCAGCTACGTTACACCGGCCCGAAGGAGTTACCACATAATGCGAGTCTGAGTAAAGGGGATTTTAAAACAAAAGCTAGCAAAATCTCCCGAATCACACCTTCACTGAAGTCCTATTTCAAGGTCCTGCCCCAGGTCCTAAACATAAATCAAGAGCCCCAAAAATCTGCTATCACACAAATTGTACCCACATCAGTCGACGCCATTGAACCTACAATTACACCTACAACTATACTCAGTAACTTGGGGAAATTGAAGTGGAAGTAACAGGGGCAGAAGAGCCAGCTAGCGGTGTAAACATGGGGGATCCAGTAGAGCAAGTCGCTAACACAACACCCCCTTTGGGCCATCAAGCCTCTACCTCAGCATCAGGAAGCGAGTCAAAAGAGTTGGATCAATGCGGTGGTAGTAGTGAAGAAATTGATAGCGACGATACCCTCCAAGCTATACTTCTCAGCATGAGGAAGGAGATCAGAAATGGGGTTGAGGAGTCGAAAAAATGTTTTGAGGAATCGAGACAAACCCAATCAGAGATTCGCGCAATGTGCGAAAACTTAGAGTCTAAGGTAGATGGTCTCTCACTAAGAACTGGAGGCTTAGAGGACTCTGTTGGCGAGCTTAAGGCAAAATTGGAGCGTGCTGAAGCTAAGATTCAGACACTACGACGAGAAGGTAATACAGTCAAAGAGAGGGTTGAGTCTCTCGAAAATTTCTCAGGAAAGAATAACTTGAGGCTACTAAAAATTTCGGAGGGGAAAGAAGGAGGAGAGTTAAAGAACTTTGTAGCAACCATACTAAAAGACTCTCTCAATCTGGATGAACCTTTGTCTGAAATAGAATCGGATATCCAGAGGGTACACCGGGACCCATTCCGTCTCAAATCAGACAGAGCTAGACCAAGGAAGATCCTGGTGAATTTTCTAACATACTCACTGAAAGAAAAGATCCTGAATTTAGCCCTGAAAGCCAAGACCCTGAAAGCCTCAGACTTCTCCTTTGAAGTGAGGTCTGACCTGTCCAAAACCACACTAGACAGGCAATGGGAATTAGGCCAACGGATGGAGAAGTTCAGAAGTTTAGGAGCTACCATTCAAATGAGATTCCCTGCCTTCTTAAGGATAATGTACAACAACAAAATTTATAATGTTAAGTCTCCTTTCGAAGCTGATGAGCTATTAGTCACTATTAGTGAACATGCAAACCCCCCAGACCGCGTGTAAAAAACCTAGCAAAACAATAAAGGAATCTGTAAAAGTTTCTCTTTTAAAAAGGAAAAAAAAAAAGAGAGATAAAAAGGGGGGGAAGAAATAATGAACACTTGGGTGGGGAAAAAAGCGGGAAAAAAAGGGAATAAAAGATAGATGAGGGAATAAAATACAAAAAAAAAAGGTGGAAAACTAAAAATAAAAAAATATAATAAAATAATACACAAACTTTTCACTAAAAATAAGAAAATCAAAAATAGCGTAGGGAGATATATAAATAAATGGATATTAGCACGGGAACTTCACTATAGACCTCCACTCCCGGTAAACTTAATGTTAGAAGCCCTGAGTTACACTAGGTTACACCGGGGCCTATCTATAATTCCTATGATTCTCGCCCAAACACACCTTGGCTATTCGAGGGCCATCAGAAGTAACAATATGTAATAATATATCTACCAGATAAGAGAATAAAACCACAATTCCGCTAATCGCCATTGCTTATATACTAAGCATAGTGACCGATAAAAGTGATAATAGGGGCATGGAACGGGAATACGTCAGAGACGACAAGCTGGCAATACATCATGCCAGAGTAAGTTGGGGGGGGGGGGGTTTCCAGGGGTGGGAAAGGGAAGGCAAAATATAAAAATCCTCATAAACCGAATTCTATAATCACGAAGAATATGGATCCAATGCTGTTTCAAAGCTGTTGTTTGGCCAAAATAGAAAGCGATATAGGTAATGACAGGCAGTCATCTTGCAAAAAAAGTATTAGAGCTGAGGGTTAGAAAATCATGTTAAAGAGTCTAAAAATTAAAGTCAGATATTAAATTTTTATCCTGGAACGTCAATGGTCTGCGAGTTAGGGCGAGGAGGAATAGAATCTTACAGTACAGTGGAGAAGTGTGGCTCAATGCTTGGAGCGGCAGACCTTGATGCAGAACGCTGGCCAGGGACCAGGGTTCGATTCCCGCCTCGGCGGGTTTCGGGCTTAAATTCCACTGACCGGATATTCTCGCCTCAGTGCCGATTCCAAGCATGGGTCCCACGCTGCAACTCTGGGCAATAGCTTGCTTAGTCCCCACAAAGGCCCCCGATACACAAGGGATGCCTGGTTTCACCATGGGATGCCCAGGAGTGGACACCCCACAAGGAAAAGCCAGGAGGGGTTCCCTTGTGGTAGGAGTACAAGCGCCGGGATGCCTCCGGGTCACTGTTCGCGCTATACAAATACGCCACATTTACATTTACATTTACATTTACGAGACTCACCCGTGCAGATCATGGCGATTCAGGAAACACATCTAAACAAACAAGAGATCAGAGATATACTTAAAAAACTTAAATGGGTTGATAAATTTGTAAGTACGGACCATAACGCCAGTATTCGTGGAACTGCCATCATTTTCAAAAAAGCAGCAAGGGCCCAGATCACGGACTGGAAAACAGATGCGAGCGGCAGATGGCTGATAGTCAATGCCCAATTATACTCGAAGGGTTTTACCATTACCAGCTATTATGGACCTAACCAGGACGATCCCTCTTATCTAAATATTCTGCAGAACCACCTGATTACTTGTCCTGACCCCATAATATGGATGGGTGATTTCAATCTCGTCCTAGATCCAAAATTAGACAAATCTCCCACTTCCAGGGCCGTAGCTCACAGTAACATGAGGGATACACTCCTTAGATGCATGTCGAATCTTGGCTTAAACGATCTTTGGAGACAAAGAGCTGGTAAAGCCATGGGAGTCTCTTTCCACAATTACAAATATAGACATAAATCATGAATTGACTATGCCCTATTCAGCCTCTCTCTCAAATATCAGGTTAAAAATATAATATACCTGCCTTTGCATCTTGCAGACCACTCAGCTATTCTTTTCTCGTTAAAACTAGAGCAGAAATCCACTCATCCATCTTGGTCCTTTGACCGAACAATCTTATTGGAGGAAGAGGAGAAAGATTATTTGATACATGAAACTGTCTCTTTTTTAGAGCGAAACATAGGCTCTGCCTCATTGGTCAATGTATGGGAGGCCTGGAAAGCTTTTATAAGGGGCTGCATTACTGGTAGGGCCTCTTACAGGAGAATGAAATACGGGGAGGCGATCCTACATATAGAGCAAGAACTGACTCGTTTGGAGTCATCAGATCAAGTCCCCTCAGATGACCAAGAGGAGAAAACAGAATTAAAAGCTAAGTTAGATACACTATTGCAAGAGAGGCTAAATAAAAGATGGCAGGCAAGCAAACTTGTGCATTTTGAATATGGCGAATCTGCTGGAAAATTGCTGGCCTGGAAAATAAAAGCCGACCAGTCCAGAAATGTTATTAAAGAAGTGAGGGTTGCTGGGGAAGCCACCAGCAGGACAACTGACACAGACATCGGTGAAGCCTTTAGTGAGTTCTTTCGGAATATCTATACAGAGGAACTCAATGCTAATTTAGACGAAAGGAACGAATGGCTGGATAATATAACTCTCCCAGAATTGAACAGCTCCCAAATTGAAAATATAGATAAAGAAATAACGGAATTAGAAGTTGATAACACTATCAAACAACTAACACAGAGCAAGGCCGCGGGACCGGATGGTCTCCCAGGAGAATTATATAGGGTACTTAATTCCACTCTTACTCCAGTCCTTACGAATCTCTTTAACAACATACTTATTAGAGGGGAGTCACCACCAAGCTCCTGGGGGGAAGCGAATATAGCTTTAATATTAAAAACAGGCAAGGACCCACTGAGTGCGGATCATATCGCCCAATCTCGCTTCTCAACAATGACAAAAATTTTTGCGTCAATCTTGGCAGCGCGATTGGAAAGCGAGATTGGATCAATTATCCACCCTGACCAAAAGTGGTTCATTAGAGGCTAGCAACTGGCCGACCTAACTTACGATCTGGTGGGAGCCGCGGACATTGCCTCAACTTTTGGCCTACCCCTGGCTATCATGACACTCGACGCCACAAAAGCGTTTGATAGGGTAAATTGGGCATATTTAAACATAATAATGGAAAAATTCCATCTTGGTCCCAAATTTTGTAGAGTTATCGGCTTATTATACAACAACCCCAGAGCATCCCTACTAATAAACGGTACGTGAACAACTCCTTTTAAAATTAGCCGAGGAACAAGGCAGGGTTGTCCCCTATCTCCCCTCCTTTTTAATTTATATGTAGAACCGTTTGCACAGTCTATCAGGGAGCATACTAATATTCCACACTTCACTTTTTCTGGCTGGGATAAGAAGGTCGGCCTATTTGCCGGTGATATACTCATTTATACAAATGATCACGCTTTGGCATTCCCTATAGTTATAAAGAAAGCGGAGGATTTTGGAAAATTCTCGGGATATGAAATAAATGCAGGGAAAACAAAAATTATGGTTTGGAACACTCATAATCTCCAACTCCCGGTAAAATCCTCAATGAGGTACCTGGGAGTTACAATAACTAAAGACTTGGAACAACTGGCTCAAAACAACTTAGCCCGGATCTCCCGTGAATCCCAATCCCTGGTGAAAGCTTGGCCCTTTCTCCCGCTTACCATCTACAGGAGAACCAGCCTGATAAAAATGAGCATTCTCCCGAAATTTACATTAATTTTTAATTCCATCCCGTTACCTTTTGATACCAAACAACTTGCAAAATGTCAGCAAAATATTAACTCATTTATTTGGGGATACAAATCCAGCAGATTGGCTTGGAAAAAACTGAGAAGGAGATGAGAAAAAGGGGGCTCGCATTGCCAGACCTGGAATACTACGCCTGGGCATTTCATTTGTCCCATTCCAGGATGCTATTCAAGATCCCCTGGGAAAATGCAAAGGGTCTTATGTATAAGGCAATGTTATTGGGTTCGGACCTCCCCTGAACAGCTTCCTCTTCAAGTTCGGCCACCAGAAGTTTTTCAAAAAAGTCAGACTAAAGTCACTACTGGGCACTATAAAAGAATGGTCCCAAATTAAATCCAAGGCTGGGATAGGATATCTATCCAAACATGCACCGATTTGGGACTTACCCGGGCTATCACCACAAGATGCCAACACAGTTAAAAGGGTCCTACTAGACGCAGGTATAACACAGTGGGGGGAACTGCTGGTAGGAGGATCAATTATGGAATGGGCTACATTCAAGCTCAGGGTAACATCATCACTCTCTTGGATAGTATATTTACAACTGGCCAGCTGGCTTCGAACTCAAACAAAGAAGAAAGCAATGATGGCTGACTATATTCCCTTAGAAAACACCCTAGTGGAGAGACCTGCGGGAAGAAAGGAAGTCGCACTCTTCTACTGGCACATCATAGAGGATGGAGAGCGTGACTCCAACCTCCCGGTAAAACTCTGGGGTGCAGAGGGAGAACTACATATGGAGGACATATGGAAGGAATCTTTTACCCTCCTCTATAAAATCATCAAGCCAGCATGGTTGAGGCGCAACCATTTCTTCACGCTTCACCGAGCGTATTATTCCCCCAAACGCCTCTCGAAATTCCAACCCGGGAAATGTTGTAGCAAATGCTCTTATCCAGCAGCCTCAGATCTTCATATGTTTTGGGAGTGCCCGAACATCGGCACCTTTTGGCAAGAAATCAGGACAACACTCGAATCTATCCGCAGAACACCTATCCCGTGGTCATGGTCTTTAATCATCTTCGGCCTAAATAATAGCATCAAGGGCTTAGAAAGAGAGTTCTTATTCTATGCTATCTTATTAGCAAGAAGAGAAATCTGTAAAAACTGAGTCAACATAAATCCTCCAACGCATGTAGAGTGGCTGTCTTCACTATATGCAGCATCGAAGGTCGACCTATCTAGAACATATAGCCCCCGATCTTTGAGATTTTGGGACCTTTTGATTAAATGGAGAAGGAACAGTTAGTCAACCCAGGGTTTTTTTTTTCCCCTTGGTCCGATGATTAGGCCTAAAATCTCCTTGTCCAAAGGGAGGCACCCCAAGCCATACAGCTATTGGACCACTTGCCGAACTGGCCCGAAGGGAGACTGTCCGTCCAAGCTTTGCTGGAGACATCTGGTCTGACTCTCTGGGTACTGGGAGCTTAGTAGTAGGCCTCTCGGTGCTACAGGGGTGGTCGGGTCTTGTGTTTTGCGGCTAGGAGCACATTTGGATCGACTATATGGCTAATGAGGACACAAAAAAAAATAAAAATAAATAAATAAATAAATCCTAATTTTAACTACCTACTGGCGACCGCCAGTAGGTAATATATATATATAGGCGGAGGTCGGCTCTGCAATTTCTGACACGCCCCTCGTTCAGGAGCACCGCAACATAACCGACAAAACCCTTGACTTTAAGTGCTTAGAAGGCTCATTGCGGCGCCCCCCCAGCCTGAAGCGTCTTGGAGGTACTGGGGAGAGGGAGCAGGCAGGCTGTCTGCTTAAAGGAATGCCCGGCTGTGATGATATTCCACCCGTTCGTTCCTGCAATTTTAAAGGAGCAGGCGAAGCAGCAAATGCATTATCATGTGTGAAGATGGGTCACTGTACCACAATCTGACTGCTTGGTTTGTTTGTTCCACATTTCAGGACTTGGTGTACTGTGCCCGAGGTCTCGTGGTTGGGATTACAGTGACATTGATCATCGGAGGAACTTTCCCTGTCTGCTTTCTACATCTATGAGTCCCAGCCAATGAGAACACTCAGTGTATTCAAACAGCAGCCCCGCGAAATGATTCATCATGACACATTCAGCACTTACCTGGCACTGATGAGGCACATATATATATATATATATATCACTCGCAGAAAAATAATCCGGCACTCCGCTTGGTAGAAAGAGTTAGATTTATTTAGTACACTGTGATCGCCTACGCGTTTCGAACCAGATGGTTCCTTCTCACGACAGCGTTAAACAGTTGTCCTACTTTACTTTCATTATTTATGTGTATGGGGAATAGTAATGCATTCTGGGATATGCAGTTTTGTGCAGTTTTATGCTTACATCATGCTGTTTTTCGTGCGTGCAGTGTTTGATGTACTTAATGACAACGAAGTAGGCTTAAAATTCACATACACTATCAGCATAACACTGCCCAGTCGCCTTAATCTTGCAAAGTTGGGACATTATGCATGCTTAGAAATGTATCGATTCGTAGTAGGGCACTCAGCCAAAATCACGGACATGTTTTAAATGACTTTGCAGTGTCGATAAAAACAAGAATGTTTGTTAAGGCAGCAATTTAAATGCTATGTCGAAAAACAATGTAAACAAAGGACAACTGTTTAACGCTGCCGTGAGGAGGAACCATCTGGTTCGAAACGCGTAGGCGATCACAGTGTACTAAATAAATCTAACTCTTTCTACCAAGCGGAGTGCCGGATTATTTTTCTGCGAGTGATTAAATACGAGACCCTGTCCTGGTCTCGGCTCCGGCGCCAACTTGCTAAGTGCTCCCTCTGCAACAGGACAGTTCGTGTTTTATATATATATATATATATATATATATATATATATATATATATATATATATATATATATATATATATATATATATATATATATATATATATATATATATATGAAAAAGAAAAGAGTTGTCCCCAGGTGAAAGTGCACTCCAGGTAGGTAAACGCTCAAACTCACAAGCAGCTTTCATAGACACCGTCCCTTCAATTTCCGCTGCCTACGCGTTTTGGGCCAACCGCCCTTCTTCAAGGGCAGCATGTGTTCAAATAACGGCAAGCAGAGACACCACCAGTAAATTCCCTCATTATTTCCATGACAAGCAGAGCATTATGGGACTGGTAGTGCAAGTGTAGCCCAAGTGGGTTGCTGCCATTATAAACATGGCAAGTTCTTTTCAGGGAAACAAAGTGTCTTTTTTCCATCTGCTTGCACTAGTACAACAAAGCACCTCTTGCTCCGATCACATTGCTCCAATTAAACAGCAACGGACCCGCTCGGGTCACGCAGTGGTGCTCCTCCGTGGCCGGGCCGACCACCATAACCATAATTGAAAAAGAAAAGAGTTGCCCCCAGCTGCAGTTTTCGGAAACCAACTGGAGGGTATGACAATGTTCTAAAAGACAGACTGCGGAGTGCAACTCACTGTGAGTAATAATTGCACCATAACCAGAACAGCATGTTCCATCCTGCATTCTGAAATTTGACGCACTATGCGGAAGGCACTAAGCTGAACCCACTGGGGGCAGTATAGAAATAATGCCAAATCAGGATTTGGAATCCGCTCAGCGCATTTTGGAAGTGCCTAAGAAAAAGAGGCGGAAGCCTTGAAACACGTTGGCGAAGTATTTTAAATCTGAACACTGGCTGGTTTCTGTGTCAAATGAACAAAGAGTGGGTGTAGGAGTAGGTAGGTAGAAAAAGCTTTATTCGAGTTATACACTCATAAAAGCACGCACATGTAAATACATACATTTCTAAAAAACTTCAAACATTCTATAACAATAAATTTATAATTAAAAAATACATAATACATAGCATAAAAATTGTTATCAATTAGAATTAAAATAGCTTTTTCATGATATGCGGAAACTAAATGCATGTTACAATATAGAAACCTCCGCGTTACGGACCATTCCCGAGTTTATACAATAAAAACTCATACCATACATATTAGCCGCATTTTAAAGTTAAAATTCATATATATCTCCCAGTTGTTGTCTGCAAGGATAAATCATACATAGGAAAATGTAAAATTCAGAACACATTAGAGGATAGAGCCCTCCTCCTTAGGTGTAGGAGTATCTGAATGGATGATTTAATAGGTGCATGACTGACTATGTATGTGAGTGATTAAATGTGACTTACTAATACACGGGTGACTGACTAATATGTATGAATGTCTGTATCAGTCTGACAACGGTGTGCAAGTACTGCTTGGGTTGGTGAGTAGCTACATGAGTGTCTATATGGCTTTTGATTGGTTGCCTGAGTAACTGAATGGGTGCCTGAGTTCTGTGTGGGAGGGTGGGTGGGTGGGGTGTGTGACTCCCTGCATGAATGTGTGAGTGGGTGATTCACTGGATGTATGAGTTCAAGAGTACATCTGTGATGGGCTGTATGGGTGGGTGAGTGTGTGTATGGCTGTGTTGCTGAGTGAATGGATGTCTCAGTGGTACAGGTGTGAGTAACTACATATGTGAAAGGCAGTATATGTGAGTGTTGGAGTATATAAATGATTATATGTGTGAGTGAGTGACTGTGAAAGTGGCTGTATGGATGGGTGTGTGCTTGTGTCAGTGATTGCATAAGAGAATAAGTATGTTTAAATAAGTCAGGTGGTGTGTTTCTAACTGTATTTGAGTAAATGGGAGTGTGATTGATCCTTTTCATGACTGACTAGCTGTGTGAGTAACTATGGGTGAGTGGCAGTGTGTGAGTATCTGTATGGGTATAAGAGTGCATATGATAGTGGCTGTATTGATGAGTGACTGCATGTATGAGTGACTGTATGGATGGGGGAGTGGATTTGTGTGAAGACCTAGGAAGCAGTGAGTGGGTCTGTAGTAACTGGTATTGGTGTGTCTATGGTTTCAGGAATGCCAGTCTATATTTTAGAGTGGTTGTATCAAAGGTTATAGTTAGCTCAACTAACTATAGCAGCCAAATTTCTCTGGTTTTGTATGAGTAAAATGTCCAACTAACTATAACGTCCCTGAAAGCTGTGGTTTTCTCAGTAAATTTCTATGTTTTTTTAATTCCTAATTTCTAACTATAACGTCCCTGAAACTAGTGTTTTTTTCAGTGAATTTCTATGTTTTTTTAATTCATAATTTCTAACTATAACGTCCCTGAAACCTATGTTTTTTTCAGTAAATTTCTAAGGTGTTTTAAATGCTAATTTCTAACTATTCCTACATTGTTAGGACATGTGTAGAAAGAGGAAGAAAGGCGCAGAAACAAACACAAGAGGTGCAGAAAGAGGAAGAAAGGTGAAGAAAAAAGCAAGAGAAATGCAGAAAGAGGCAACAGAAGTCCAGAAAAAAGAAGAAAGGTGAAGAAAGAAGCAAGAGATGTGCAGAAAGAACCAACAGAGGTGCAAAGAAAGGTCTACTTTGACTGTACGTTACAACAGACTCATACAAAGTGCCCTAATCACTAGTCCTTCTCCGAAGATGTCTTAAACCTCACTTTCCACTTGAAGGCTCACTTTTAATCGACTGCTCAGAATGTTAGGCCTACCAAATATAAAACAGCAATCTAAAGCATTTCACTGATGTAAGTCTGAACATGTTTCTGAAGGTATGAATGCATGTCTATGCTTTTACCTAGTGACATGTTAAATGAAAATAAACATACAAATACTTGAATACCTTTGTTTCAAACAGCATATTCTGTAAATCTGTGTAAAAAAAGGTATATGCATTTCTTTCTGCTCACAATTCAGGGCACAGGGGTATTCAATAGTATATTTCTGGGGCTTTATAACACGTATATACATAAGATATGTCTGCCTGTGCAACCAAATGACACAGCAGAACTAGGAATATTTGACCACCTATAAGAGAAGCTACCAACCGCTTTTTAAGCTACAATCTTCAGATGCATAACACATGTGAGAATACATGTGCAAGTAGACATATACCTCAGTCACAAGAGCACACAGACCTTTAAACTTGACAGCTTGCCGGCCCATTTGAATATAGAAAGAGGCTAGAGAAGTACAGAAAGGAGCAAGAGAAGTGCAGAAAGAAGCAAGAGTAGTGCATAAAGATGATACAAAGGTGCAGAAAGAGGCAATGGGGGTGCAAAAAAGCAATTGTGGTGCAGAAAGAGGCACGAGGGGAGCGGAAAGAAGCAAGAGAGCTACAGAAAGAAACAAAGGAAGTACAGAAAGAAGGAACAGAGGTGCAGAAAGAGGCAAGAGGCAAGAGGGCTGCAGATAGAGGCACAAGGGGTACAGAAAGAAACAAACGATGTGCAGAAAGAAAAATAGAAGTGCAGAAAGAAGGAACAAAAGTGCAGAAAGAGGCAAGAGGGGTGCAGAAACAAATACAGTTCTGAAAGAAGGAGTACAGGTACAGAAGAGGCAAGAGGAGTGCAGAAAGAGGGAAGAGGGGTGCAGAAAGAGGCACAAGGAGTGCAGAAAAACAAGAGAGGTGCAGAAAGAAGCAAGAGAAGTGCATTAAGAAGCAACAGAGATGTCGAAAGGGGGAACAGAGGTGCAGAAAGAGGCAAGAGAAGTGCACATTGAGGGAAGAGGGGTGTAGAAAGAAGCAAAAAGGGGTGCAGAAAGAACCAAGAAAGATGCAAGAGAAGTGCACAAAGAAACAACAGAGATGCAGAAAGGGGGACGTGTGGTAGAGAAAGAGGCAAGAGGGATATAGAAAGAAACAAGAGGGGTGCAGAAAGAAGCAAGAGAGGTACGGAAAGAATCAAAAGAAGTGCAAAAATAAGGAACAGAGGTATGGAAAGAGACAAGAGCAAAAAGAGGGAAGAGGGGTGCAGAAAGAGGCACAATGGTTGCAGAAAGAAGAGACAGAGGTGCAGAAAGAAGCAAGAAAAGTACAGAAAGAAGCAACAGAGGTGCAGAAAGAGGGATGAGCGGTGGAGTAAGAGGCAAGAGAAGTGCAAAAATACGCAACAAAGGTGCAGAAAGAGGGGTGGAGAAAGAGGCAAGAGGGGTGCAGAAAGTAACAAAAGAAGTGCAGAAAGAAGGGAACAGAGGTGCCGAAAGAGGGACAAGGGATGTAGAAAGAAGCAAGAGATGTACAGAAATACATAAGATAAGTGCATAGAGAAACAACAGAGATGCAGGAAGAGGGAAGATGGGTGGAGAATGAGGCAAGCGGGGTGCAGAAAGGAGCAAGAGAGGTGCAAATAGAAACAAAAGAAGTGCAGAAAGAAGGAACAGGTGCAGAAAGAGGCAAGAGGGATACAGAAAGAAGCAAAATGGGTGCAGAAAGAAGTAACAGAGGTGCAGAAAGAGGCAAGAGGATTGCAGAAAGAGAAGAGGGGTACAGAAAGAGGCACAAGGGATACAGAGAGAGGTGCAGAAAGAAACAAATGATGGAAAGAAAGTAGGAACACAAGTGCAGAAAGCGAGAAGAGGGGTGCAGAAAGAAGCAAAAGAGGTGCAGAAAGAAGCAACAGAGGTGCAGAAAGAGGAAAGTGGGATGGAGAAAGAGACAAGAGAGGTGCAGAAAGAAGCAACAGAGGTGCAGAAAGAGGGAAGAGGGATAGAAAAAGAGGCAAGAGGGGTGCATAAAGAAGCAAGAGAGGTGCAGAACATAACAAAAGAAGTGCAGAAAGAAGGAACAGAGGTGCCAAAAGAGGCAAGAGGAGTGCATAAAAAGAAGAGTGATGCAGAAAGATGCACAAGGGGTGCATAAAGAAACAAGAGACGTACAGAAACATGTAAGATAAGCACAGAAAGAAGAAACAGACATGCAGAGAGGGGGAAGATGGTTGGAGAATGAGGCAAGCAGTGTGCCAAAAGAAACAAAAGAAGTGCAGAAAGAAGGAACAGAGGTGCAGAAAGAGGCAAGAGGGGTGCAGAAAGAGAAGAGGGGTACAGAAAGAGGCACAAGGGGTGCAGAAAGAAGCAAGAGAGGTACAGAAACACGCAAGATAAGTGCAGAAAGAAGCAACAGAGATGCAGAAAGAGGGAAGAGGAGTGGAGAAGAAGGCTAGAGAAGTACAGAAAGAAGCAACAGACATGCAGAAAGGGGAAGAGGGGTGGAGAAAGAGGCAAGAGGGGTGCATAAAGAAGCAAGGGAGGTGCAGAAAGAAACAAAAAGAAGAGCAGAAAGAAGGGACAGAGGTGTAGAAAGAAGCAAGAGAAGTTAAGAAAGAAGCAACGGAAGTGCTGAAAGAGGAATGAGGGTTCGGGAAAGAGGCAAGAGAAGTGCAGAAAGAAGCAACAGAGGTGCAGAAAGAAGGATGCAGGGTGAAAAAACTTGCAAGAGGGGTGCAGAAGAAAGCACGAGAAGTGATGAAAGAAACAAAAGAAGTCCAGAAAGAAGAAACAGAGGTGCAGAAAGCGGCAAGAGGGGTGCAGAGAGAGGGATGAGTGGTGCAGAAAGAAGCACGAGTGGTGCAGAAAGAAGCAAGAGAGGTGCAGAAAGAAGAAACAGAAACAAGGATGCGAGGTGAAGAAACTGGCAGGAAGGGTGCAGAAGAAAACATGAGAGGTGCAGAAAGAAACAAAAGAAGTCCATAAAGAAAGCACAAGAGGTGCAGAAAGCATCAAGAAACATGCAAAAAGAGGGAAGAGTGGTGCAGAAAGAAACACAAGTGGTGTAGAAAGAAGTAGGAGGGGTGTAAAAAGAAGGAAGGGGGTGCAGAAGGCAGCATGAGCGGTGCTGAAAGTAGCAAGAGATGTGCAAACAAAACAAAAGAAGTGCAGAAAGAAGGAACAGATGTGCAGAAAGAGGCCCCAGGGGTGAAGAAAGAGTGAAGGTGGTGAAGAAAGAAGCAAGAATGGTGCAGAAAGAAACAAAAGAAGTGCAGAAAGAAGCAATAGAGGTTCAGAAAGAGACAAGAGGGGAGCAGCTACAGGAAAGAAGGGTGCAGAAGGAGGCAGAAGGGTTGCAGAAAGAAGCAACAGAGGTGCTGAAAGAGGGATGAGGTGTGGAGAAAGAGGCAAGAGAAGTGCAGAAAGAAGCAACAGAGATGTAAAAAGGTGCAACAGGTGTGAAGAAAGTGGCAAGAGGGGTGCAGAAAGAAGCAAGAGACGTGCAGAAAGAAAGAGAAGAAAACCAGAAAGAAGGAACAGAGGTGCAGAAAGAGGTAAGAGGGGTGCAGAAAGAGGGAAGAGGGGTGCAGAAAGAAGCAAGAATAGTGCAGAAAGCAGCAACAGAATTGCAGAAAGAGGCAAGAAGAGTGCAAAACGAGGGAAGGGGTGCATAAAGAGGCACGAGTGGTGCAGAAAGATTTAAGAGATGTTCAACAATAAACAAAAGAAGTGCAGAAAGAAGGAACAGAGGTGCAGAAAGAGGAATCAGGGGTGAAGAAAGATGGAAGAGTGGTGGAGAAATAGTAATGAGTTTGCAGAATGGAGCAAGAAGAGCTGCAGGAAGAAATAAAAGAAGTGCAAAAAGAAGGAGCGGAGGTGCAAAAAGAGGCAAGAGGGGTACAGAAAGAGGGAAAAGTGGTGCAGAAAGAGGGAAAAGGGGTGCAGAAAGAGGCAAAAGGGGTACAGAAAGAAGTGAGAGGAACAGAAAGAAACAAAAGAAGTAAAGAAAGAAGGGACACCGGTGCAGAAAGAGGCCAGAGGGGTGCAGAAAGAAGTAAAAGAGGAGCAGAAAGAAGCAACAGAGGTGCAGAAAGTAGAAAGAGGGGTGGAGAAAGAGAAAATAGAGGTGCAGAAAGAAGCAACAGAGGTGCAGAAAGAGGGAAGGGGAGTGACGAAAGAGAAGATGGGTGCAGAAAGAGGCACAAGGGGTGCAGAAAGAAGTAAGAGTGGTACAGACAGATGCAGGATAAGTGCAGGAAGAAACAGAGATACAGAAAGAGGGAAGAGGGCTGGAGAAAGAGGCAAGAGAAGTGCTAAAACTAGCAACAGACATGCAGAAAGGGGAAAGAGGGATTGAGAAAGAAGCAAGAGGGGTACAGAAAGAAGCAAGTGAGATACAGAAAGAAAAAAGAAATACAGAAATAAGGAACAGAGAACAGTTCACCTGATAGGGTGGGGGAACATGGCGGCGGTGTGTTAGCCACTAGCGTCTGGAGTTCTGCGCCTGCCACTATGGAACCAGGGAGCGAAGGCACTCCGCCATAACTAGCAAGCGGAGGAGGAGCAGGGGAACTGTTACCTGTTGTCAGCGGCTGCATCGGAGTGCTCCATCCTTGGTGGTTTTTGTCGCTCTAATAGCTGCTGCCGGTGCTTATGCTGTCTGCTGGCGGCGTGATTTTCACGAGAACAGGCAGCGAAGCGGGGAAGCGCTGAGACGCGTTTTGATGGAGGTAGCACCTGGGACTTTCGCTGCTCTCCCCGGCTTGGGCAGAGGAGGGAGACACTGGAGCCGGACACTGGGGGAGCCAGGGCAGCTAGGGATGTGTAGAAAGGAGGCGGGTAATGTTTTCCTACGCCTCCCCGCCTGTTGGAAGCCACGCTGGAGCTCCAGAGGGGGCGCAGGTCAGTAGCGTCAGGGCTCCTCGGGAGGAGTAATAAAGCCAGCATCACCATTTTTTTCCTGCCAGAGAAGGATTTGGATAACGGCAATAAACAAGAGCAGAGACAGGAACAGGAGGAGGACGGAGTCAGCGGTAAGATTGGAGTGGACGGCAGGGAGGCTACTGGTAAATCAAAGAGAAGCAGTGAAGGTGCATTATTGAGTGTAGAGGGTTCAGTTCCCTTAACGGTGCAGTATTCTGGTAAACCACACCCTCCCCTTAATATGCAGGAGGTTATCTCTCCAGTCCCTGTAAGTCCACAGGTAGAAGCAGGGGCAAAACAAAAGAAACCAGCAAGAGGGACCACAAGGGGCTCTAAGAAAGCTAGTATAACCAGTAAAATTATTTTAAAAAATGCCGCTGGGATAATAAATATTGGTAAGGATCCCCCTGAGGCTGTGGTATTACAAAACCTCACTGCAGCTGAGCTCTTTTCTTCCTGTGAAGCACAGTTGACAACAGCTGAAAGATCCAAGTTTACTAGTGGCAACTCCACTTTCCAGGTCTACCAGGTGAAAGGGAAGTCTATTAAATCTAAGAACCAAAAAAGGCGGCTAGTAGTGTGGTTAAAGTGACTCCTTCACTACGCTCCTACTTCAGAGTTCAGCCAGAAGTATTGGTTATTGATACACGTCCTGGACCATTGGGTCAGGGTTCAGCAAGTTATACTCCCTATACACCTTTGCCATCGGATACCTTTTCAGATATAGCACCTATTATAGTACCTATCATAGAGATGGAGTCTGGGGTCGAATCAGGGAAAGCAACAGATACAGACACAGCCATACCAATGGCTCTAGTCCCCCAATCAACAACGGTTTGATTGCCCAAATGGAAGATTCCGGGGTGCCTTCAGGGAATTTGTGTGCTCCTAGAGACGACCCTTTGCTTAGCGTCCCAAGCTTAATACAACCACTATTAGGAGCGTCTTATAACGGCACTGTAGAAGTCCCAGAAAGCGGCCCCTCCCCAGCGCAACCGGCACAGCCAACTTTATCTTTACCTGCAGGTTTGGAGAGTCTTTTCGTCGCACTAACGAAGGATATAAAGAAAGGATTTGCTGACTCAACAGCAAACCAAGGAAAAATCAGAAACTGTTGCGAATCATTGGAAAAAAAAGTTGATCTTATAAATTCCAGAACTGTGACTCTAGAGAACGCAGTGGGGAAAATAAAAGAAGATTTGGGTCAGCCAAAGTTGGAAATCAGACTTTTAAAATCAGAGCACCAGGAACTCCGAGATAGAGTGGAGAAATTAGAGAACAACGCACGCAGGAACAATTTACATTTACTGAATATACCTGAAGGAAGCGAAGAATCTGACATTACATTGCTTCTCTACTTAAGACCTCTTTACAGCTCGAAATCTCTGGGGAAGAAATTAGTCGAGACATTCAGAGAGTACATAGGGATCCTATTTGGAGGAACCTAACAGACGCAAACCTAGAAAAATCCTCATCAATTTCCTCAAATTTGCCTTGAAGGACAAGGCAATGGAAGTTGGGCAAGAGGCTGGAAGAGTTTAAAAGGCTAGGGGCGGTAGCACAATTAAGATTTCCGGCCTTTTTAAAGGTGATGTACAATAATAAAATGTACAATATAAGGCCGGTACAGGAAGCGTATGAGTTGCAGAGCAACATCAGTAAGTGAAGTCAATAGTGGGCCCAAAGTATAGGGTTGTCAGTGAGGTGATACCCCGCCCACACAGTGGAGTGTATAGTAATGAGATTTCTTAAATTTGAGAGGCTGTGTGGAGCGGTGGCGAGCGTCCCCTTTCTGGTTGCTTTAGCATAATTAAGGACTCTCTGTTTTTCTTCTGTCCCCTGTATCCTCTTCTTAGCTTTCTTTTTTGGGTGTCGGGCGAGTTATATTTATCAAGGTAGTGGTGGCGCAGATATCTCTGGGACACAATTGCCTGGACTCCATCTGTCCAGATAATTGGGGTATGGGTTCCCAAAGAGAGGGGGGAAGGGTAGGGGCACAGAGTTGGGGATGGGGTTGGGTGTAGCAGGAATTATTTTTAAAAAAATCCTCATTCCCCGTTCTTATTTTTTGTTAGATGTACTTATGTCAGGGTTTTGGAGCTGGGCTGGGATAATCGCTGGTATTGATTATTATATATTCAAACCTAGGTTTTTAGACTGTACTCTTCAATTGATATAATATGAGTTCTATACAGATTTTGTCTTGGAATATTAATGGCCTGCGAACTAGACCTAGAAGAGATAGGATAGTGCAGTATCTCCAAGATTCTTTGGCTCAGGCCCTGATCCTTCAGGAAACACATCTATTAAAAGAAGAGATACGTTCTCTTCTTAAAAAAAAGATGGGTAGGTTCATATAGATGCACGAACCAGACAGCTAACGTTCGAGGAGTTCTCATAATATTTAAGAAATCATCCAAAGCTCAAGTTGTACACCAATTAGTTGACCCAGGTGGCAGATGGGTCATCATTAAAGTTAAGATGATGGAGACCCTGTATATGTTGGTCAGCTACTATGGACCTAACCAAGATGATCCCTCAAAACTTAAGACCATCTTCTCCCATTTACTAGACTTTCCTGAGCCAATAATTATGGCTGGAGATTTTAATGTAGTCTTAAACCCGGACTTGGACAAAACTCCAAATAGCAGAGCAGCAGTCCCTTTAAAATTGCGTGTCTTCCTCTCAGAGTTGAAGCAGCAATATGGCCTTTTAGACGTATGGAGAGAAAGATCAGGCTTGCAGCAAGGGGTGTCATTCAAAAACTATAAATATCAGCATCGATGTAGGATTCATTATATGCTGATAAGTAATTCGCTTAGGGACAGTGTTAATAATATCACCTATTTGGCTAATCATCTTTCTGACCACTCAAGGGTTCTTTATGCCTGGATGCTCCACCTGCAGTGCCCATTCGTACATGGTCATTCGATCGATCTTTACTTTTGATGGAGGAAGAAAACGTTTTTTTGTTACAAGAAACTGAATGCAAACCTGGAATTAACATCAATATTAAATGTGTGGGACTCTTTTAAGGCCTTCTTGCGGGGTCAGATCACTAGCAGAGCAAGCTTCAGGAGCAAGAAATATAAGGAAGAGGTATCTTCCATCGAGGGGAAGTTGAAAGATCTAGAAGCCAATACATTCCCATTAGCTTTGCTCGATGCCCACCAAGAGTGGAAAGTTTAAAGGGATAACTGAAAAGGGCACCTAGAAAGTGTACTTCAGTCCAGGCTTATACGTAGATGGGAGGCCAGTAAAATTGCCCATTTTGAATATGGAGAAGGTGCGGACAAACTCCTTGCCTGGAAGGCTAAGTCTGATCGGGCAAAGAATCAGACTAATGAGATCATTAGTGGAGATGAGAATTTTCGTACGGATCAGGGTATTAGCCAGGCCTTTCAGAGGTATTTCCAAGACATATATTGTGAGGACAAAAATGTGGATGTTGCTAGTGTTCAAAACTGGTTAAGGGATATCCCTCTCCCATCTCTAGGACAGGACCAACAGCAACATTTGGATCAAGCCTTTACTCAAACTGAGGTTAGAGAAGCCATCCGACGTTCTAAGTCGGGGAAAGCGGCGGGCCCTGATGGCCTCCCAGCAGAAATTTATAAGATGTTGGGAGAAAAGATCATTCACGTCTTGACGCAGTTGTTCAATCATGTGCTGGAGGCTAATCTAGGGCTCCCAGGATGGTGGAATGATGCTTTAATAATTTTGATACTAAAACCTGGGAAGCCTTTGTCAAGTTGTGGGTCATATAGACCGATCTCGCTTTTGAATATAGATTATAAAATTTTCACCTCTATTCTGGCAGTGAGATTGAGTCTTATTGTGGGAGATGTCCTTCATTTATATCAGAAAGGTTTTGTAAGGAAAAGGCAGCTTTCTGATCTCACATATAATCTTATTGGTGCCATCGATCTCGCCTCTACGTATTCCCTTCCATTGGCTGCAATGACATTGGATGCTACCAAGGCCTTCGACAGAGTAAATTGGATCTACCTGTCGGAGGCCTTGAAGAAGTTTAATATAGGGGAAAGATTCCACCATATGGTCCAGCTGATTTACCAGATCCCCACAGCTAGGCTGTTAGTTAACAGGAATGTTACTGATTCTTTTAAGATCACAAGAGGAACCAGACAGGGCTGCCCACTCTCCCCTCTTCGGTTCGATTTCTATATCGAGCCATTCACTCAACGGCTCAGGGCAGACCCCAACATAGTGCCATTTAAGTATGAGGAGTGGGAAAGGAAGGTAGCCCTGTATACCGTTGATATCTTGGTTTACTCCGCGGATTTACAATCAGCTTTCCCAGCAGTCATTAGCTTAACCCGGTAGTTTGGCGCTGTCTCTGGATATGAGATCAACGCTACAAAAACTGAAATCATGACTTGGAATTTGTCGGAGTTGCAGCAGGGTTAATTTCATATTCGGGAGGAGGGCTGCATGCCCCCCCTTCCCTGGGCTACTTCTGGCCCCAGTGACCTCATCCCCCGGGGCCTGGCAAGCCTTGATTTTATTTTTATTTTTTTGGAGGTGGCCGCATGGCCCCCCTCCTGATCCCAATTAGGGCCCCGGGGACCATATCCCCTGGGGCCTAGCCAGTCCTTATTTTAAAAAAAATATAATTTGGAGGGGGGTGCTTTGCCCCCCACCTGAGGCCAATTATGGCCTGGCCTTACGTTGCCCCAATGCCCAGGCAGTCCCAGCCGGCTCCCTGTCCCCTGTGGGAGCCAGCATTGCTTTTGAATAAGGGGAGCTACTGACATAAAGCTCCCCTTGTCCAAAAGAAATCTGCTTCACTTCATGGAAGCGAGAGTGGGTTTTCTGCTCTAGCTTCCATGAAGCAAAGCATAGTTTGCAAAGATAGGGCTGGAGCACCCCAGGACATTGCCGGAGCCGGCCCTGGGGGTTGGCAGTCCCCAGGGCCATAGAGGGCTTCAGGAGGGTTGGACGGGCCCCCTTCCATTGTATTAAAGCCCCAGGGCGGTGGTGGTGACCAGGGCTGGGGATCCGCAACTGACCCCCACATTATCCTATTTAATGCCCTAGGGAGGAAGTGATCCGCGGGGCAGTGTGGCAGGGCAGGAGCCCCCACACTTATTTTTTTTATTATTGAAGGCCTGGATGGTGCCGGTCCCCAGGGCATCATGGGGGGCAGGAGCCCCCATGTATAATTGACACAAGCCCTGGGGAGGTGGTGGCCACCTTGGCTGTGGGGGGCTATGTGCCCCATCACACATAATTAAAGAATAACTCAGGTAGATGGTGGTCCCCGGGGCTGCTGAGAGGGGCCGTGCGGAAAGCAAAGTGGGGGATCCGCGCTTCATTTTTTTTATGCCAGAAATGCGCACCCAGCGTGAATTCTCCCAAAAATATATTTTTTTAATGCTTTTTTGGGAAATGGGGGGTCCCTGTGGGACCACCTGAGCAGGCCTAGGGGGTCAGGGTGTTTCTACCTTGCCCCCTTTTCTTGTTTTTTCTTTTTTTTTACTGTTTGCTTGTGACTCGGTTTTACAGAGTCACCAGATGGCTGCCAGCACTTCCTGGTTTGGACTGTTGGACTATTGACAGCCAATCAAAAAATCAAAATGAAGCTTGTGCTCAGGAGGGTTCGCAAACCCTCCTTAGCCACCAGATATCTTTTATTCCTCAGGAAATACTGAACAAATTTACACCATTTAAAAAAAGGTCACTTTATGAACCAAGAACTAACTTTTTGCCAATTTTGGTGTAATTCCGTTCAGCAGTTCAAGCTGTAGCTATGTCTAAAGTTTCTATGGCAATTATATAAAAAAAACATTGTTTTGGGCCCCCCTTTTTTCTCGGTCCCCGCTTGATGAATTACCCAGATACTTTCAAAACAGGAGTGGACCTGAGTGAACCATTAGTTTTGAGGATTTCGCGAAGATTCGTCAAACGGCGCCAAAGATATTGGTAAAAGAAAAAAGTGCTTTTTGAATAGAAACAAGGTCCTAACTATAACTACCTACTGGCAACCACCAGTAGGTAATATATATACATGATCAAGACTGCTGTTGGGCGTTCGAAATGTGTCAGGCTGGGCACTTGCTGACAATCGACTATGCATTTGCACGTTTGAATCTGCCAAAATAAAAAAGATTTTTTTCCACGTTGTGGTCCGTACCTGCTTTGGATCGGGAAAAGGATCGTTTTCAGGACTGTGGCTACATATATATATATTTGGGCTGCCAGAAACGCCGCTAACAGATACTGTCGACCGAGTGAGGTCGTTGCTTATACAAAGCAGGAGTGTCTCTCTATTATGTTGGGCACTCACAGGTGTGGAGCGGCAGGCGAGGGGACACAGGACCACAGCAAGTGCAGCTGTCATTTGATTTCGACGATGGGTGCGCCATGAACATTGCGATTGGCAAGAAATAACGGGAATGAAGACGCCCCATTGCTGGCCGTTCATTGGCCAAGGGTACACCTATCAAATGGCAAGACTGTTTAAAAGACTGTGGCCAATCATCGATGGCTTTTCCGCACTGATGAAGGCAGAAGCCAGAAACGCGTCTGCGGATACGACTAAGCCCACTAATGCCCCGTGTGTGTACCGAGGTTGCCATGTGTTTGTTGATCTATAAAGCGGTTCCACCTCCGCTTTTCGGTTGCACCCGCCGTGAGTTCGGCTGGCCCTGGGTGGAATGGTGTCTTTCTATATATATATATATATATATATATATATATATATATATATATATATATATATATATGAACCCAACATCCAGCTCCCACAGATATTCCATAGAAGAAGGCACGGACTCGAGGTGGTTAAGATTCGGCATCTGTTTAATCAGTCATGTCGCCCTCAATCCCAAAGGCACGGAGAGACGCGTTTCGGCTTTCTAGAAGCCATTGTCAATCAAATATATTGATATATATATATATATATATATATATATATATATATATATATATATATATATATATATATACACATTATTTTATTTGTATTGTATATAGGTATTATTTTGCACTAGCACATTTGCACTTTTTGCACTTTAAGCAACGCACCATCATAAAGTAACTCTGAGACTTATGACAATGTTTACAGTTGCAGATTATTTGCACATGAGTATCAGTTTACATGCATAATTTTGAAAAATACAGTTGTGAGGGACCATTATCTCAATTTTTGCCGATTATGTACATGTATTAGATTTTTGATATTACATTTTGGGACTGGCATTTATTTAGGTAACGTTCATCTTCCGTCCATCTTTTTAATGTGGTTTTTGAATATTTATTATTTTATATTTTCAATATTTATATTTGTATTCATTGAGATTTTAAATATTGACCTCACATTTATATGCAGTTCATGGACTTTACTCAATGTGATATTATGTAAAGTATATCTTCTATGTCTATAAGTCACGTTACTTTGGCTTAGTTGTACACAGGTGCATTGTTTGTGCTCATTTTTTTCAAACACCTTCACTATTTAATCATATGGGGTCTTATAGCACATTATGTGAACAAGACCGAGTTGTATAAGTCGAAACGCCTCATGCTGAGGCACTGGCCAGGACTGACTGGTTGCTGGATTCATGGATTTTAAATAAAGCACAGCAGTTTTTCACTAGGCCCCTTGAGTGGTCCGTACCTGTGTTTGTGCGCCGAGGAGGTTTGGAGACAACCAGGATTTTGCTTCGAGAGAGCACGATGTTGCTCTCGTGCAATATCTCCCAGATCGCCCAGCTTCAAAACAAAAGTCCAGCACTCATGGGGGGGTACGTTAACCAATACTTTATTGGCCTGGAAGAACGCTCAGACGCATTTCGGGAAAACTGCCTTTGTCAATGTCGGCCAGAGAGCAGTGCTTGCTCCTATATATACATCAGTTTCTATTGCATTTGTATACACAAAATAAAGGATGGACTTCTAAATGGTATCATTTAGCTTGCGCAATATCCGCCTTGATCACTACATCTCCATTCACCGAAGTGAAGAACCATGTTATAGTCATGGGTTACACACTTGTGATACACTGAAAAAATACGGGAGTTGTCATGGTAAAGGCGGGGAAGTGATGGACATAGTAACGTTTGTGACAGAGAAATTGCAAGTCATCGTAATGATATAAAATAAGTTAATTCACTTATGAAGTTAAATTATAGTGTTTTTTCTCTCAGGCATCTGTCTGCAGCAATGGTAAATACATTTAGTCGATTTATACTTTTGCTCACTTGTTATTATTCACAATCACATGTAGCACATTTCACAAGTTGGCATAAAGAAAATACCCGGCCCCCGTGACTAGAAAAGAGTGTGATGCCTGCGCATTCTGTAACCGCGAAGATCTTTTGAGGTAAGCCATGACCTGTGTGTCTCTTCGGCATACGAACTGTTCCCGCTACCGCTGTCTTGTTCCGAATTTTTCCTTTACTGCTACTAGCAGTGCTAGTGTAATTCAGGTCCGAGGGGTTTATCGCTAGTGCGACTAGGCGACCCTTCAAGTGTCGTGCTGGCTTGTGGTGTACTGGTGAATGTTCTAAATTCCTAAGGCGCGCATGTGGCCCCAGTGGGCAAAAGTTAAGTTTCTGTGTTTGGAAACCATTTAACTTGATGCGGCCCGGGAGTGGGGCTAACAGTGGCGTTAAATGTAAATGTAAATGTGTTGTACTTGTAAAGCGCACGGCTGCCCCAGCGACGAGGCGTCCCAGCGCTGCACTCATACCACTGTGAAACCCTTTCTGGTTTTTCCCTGTGAAATGTCCACTCCTGGGCATCCCCAAGGTGAAGCCAGGCATCCAAGCGCTGCTGGGGACATTGTGAAGATTAAGCAAGCTATTGCCCAGAGCCACAGAGTGGGACGCATGACTAGACTAGGCACCGAGGCGAGAATTATCAGGTCCGGGGTGATTGAGTCCAAGAGCCGCCAAGGTGGGAATTGAACCCTGGTCCCGGGCCAAATCTCTGCATCAGGGTCTGCCGCTCTAACCATTGAGCCACACTTCTCCACTAAGTTAGTCCGGCCTATTAAAATCAACTGTGTGAAGTGCACCAGATAAAATGACAGATGCAGAAGTAAATAAAGGAAAAATTAAAGGCAGATTGTCGGTTGGTTTGTACAATCTCTGTGCACTGTGCAGTGAAACTAAAGATTACTATGTGTGGTTTGTAATTATGTGTACAAGGTGTAGGTATGTGTGTATATGCAATGGATGGTGAGTGAAGATGTGTAAGAGGGGTGGGGTCAGTTTACTGTGAGCATGAGGAGGTTTCAAAGGCTGGATATGTTGTTGTAAATTGTATTGATACTCACTGCTTAGAGGTGGACGCTCAATGCTTCATCCACGATGAGCCCGTTCGGAATCTTACAATTTAACATTATTATGTAATTTGATTCCAGTCTCCTCAGGGTTAGCAAACGGTTTCCTCCTCTGGGGTGTTTCTGGACACTAGCTATGACGAAGTATGGGAGATCATCCACCTTGCCATTGTGGTGCATATTTATGTGATATGCCACCGGGTATGAGGGGTCACTGACGAAGCTTCTATAGCTAAACGCGTCTGTCTGGGGTGAGGGGGGTTGCAAATAAAAATACTCTAAATATCGGATTACCTGCGTGCTTGCCGTTTCTTCTGACGACACAAAGTTGGATTGTGTGGCAATATATATATATATATATATATATATATATATATATATATATATATATATATATATATATATATATATATATATATATATATATATATATATATATATATATATATATATATATATATATATATATATATATATTCCAAGGATAATCCGGCTGCAAGGCAGGCTCAGCTCGTCCTGAAAACACGGACACGGACCCAAGTTTTGTGCAAGGTGGTTTATTTGGTGTTGGTGCTCCCAGCCATCATGACGCGTTTCGCGCTACACAGAGCGCTTGATCACATGACACAGGTAAGTTTTTGGCATTGGTTTAAATACATTGCTGATGTTACAGGTATTGGCCTACAGGTTACACAAACATAGAAGAAATCCTGGTTTGTGAACTACAAAATCTTTTTCTTTTATCAGTTCATTTTGAATACCAAAGATACTATGTATGTAAGTTTGGCCACTGAAAATAAATGCAAGCCTGTGTACTAGTATAAAAACATACAATGCCTGATTTTGGTGAAGGTGAGAAAAAGTAAATAAACGTGAATAAAATAAATAAATTCATTATTGTTAAATCTCAGTGCGGCTTAAATCCTGATAATTGTACTAAATCAATAGACTTAGAATATAGAAGCATATTTTCATTAAATCCCTGGGTGTATTTTTGGGTGGATCAGTATGGAGCCCCATACGCTTGAAATGTCCAATAATTGCAGGTCCCAAAGGGATGGAGATAAAGTGCAAACGGGCATAAAAGTTAATCGCCAAAAGAGCCACTTATATTGTGAAAGGATGTAGTGCCATTGAAATACCATAGTGGTAAAAGACTGGCCACAATTTATGTGCAAAACAACGCATATCATATATGGATCTAGAAATTCATATCTATAAATGAATTTCAATCTGTACATTATAAACCATCAACAGCAAAATATACACAAGCAAATCAATTAATTATTACACCTATAAAAACCTAAATGGTATATAAAGGCTAAAATTGATTTATAATTTAAGTATATCTAAAATGACCATCACAGTAAATTTCATTGCTAAATGATGGTGTTACAAAACAGATTAAAAAAATCTTCATCAGAATAAATATGTATCTAAAATCCATAAAATATGCTAAATGATAGTGCAAATGAAGTAAATCCTATGCCTCTAGTGCCTCAGGTTTACCCACTATAAACATGTGTAAAGATCTTCGGTAATGTTAAGACCTGAAGGATGCTTGGTATTAAGCGCAAGTATATAATGGGTCTCAAGGCGGCGAAGTTTGGCCTCTCGGTTGCCACCTCGTCTACTTGCTGGTACGCAGTCTATTGCATAGTACCTGAGTTTGTTGCTCTTAGAGTCATGCTTGGCTTTAAAATGTCTCGCGACAGGATAGGTATTGTCTTGATTGTCAATTGCTCTTAGATGTTGAAGGATTCTTTTATGTACGGGATGTTTGGTACTCCCGACATAGAGCAGTTCACAAGGACATATCAGGACATAGACGGCGTATTCGGTTTTACAAGTTAACACCTTGTCTATTTCGTGTTCCCTCCTGTCAAATGGCGAGAGGTAGCAGGATTTGTTGACTGCTTGTTGGCAAGCCTTGCATACCTTGCAATTAAAAAAGCCTGTATGTGTTTGGTACCATACTGTTGACTCTAAGACTTCTGGGCTGGTTTTTACCAGCTCGTCCCTCATAGACTGCCCCCTGCTGTAGGTAATAGAAGGTCTTTTTGGGAGATCACTCCCTATCACTGGGTCACTGAGGACTAGTGGCCAATTCTTGCTGATGATAGATTGGATTTGTTTAAATTGTGCGCTGTACTGCACAATTATTCTGAATTCAGGTGGCCTGGTGACTATGGCTTCCCCTTCGAGCGGTAACCTGGTGTGTCCTGACAACAGTTCGGATCTGTCTCTTTGTGCAGTTTTTTGTATAGCTGCATCTATGATTTTATTAGAATACCCTCTCTGTAAAAATCTGTTTTTGCTCTCTCTTTGGGCGTCCTTCAGGTCACTCTCCCTACTATGGATCCTCTTAAGCCTTAGCATCTCCCCATAAGGGATGCTGTTCACTAGGTGTTTGATATGTGAACTTCTGGCGTGTAAGGTAGAGTTCCCGGCGGTGGATTTGCGATGCAATCTGGTCTCTAGTTTGTTGTGTTCAACAAAGACTTCTGTGTCTAAAAATGTAATGGATGTATCGCTTATAGTGGCAGTAAATTGGAGGTTCAAGTTGTTGTTATTGATGTTTGTTATAAATGTTTCTGCAGATATTGTATCACCCCTCCACACAATAAACAGGTCATCAATAAAGCGCAACCAGGTTACCACCCTGTTTTGCACTGTCTCTACGTGTTCCACCATGAGGACCAGCTCCTCCCAATAGCCCATGTGCAAGCACGCGTAGCTAGGAGAGAAGCTGGCCCCCATGGCAACACCCTGTAGCTGCCTATACATCATGTTGTTGAACATAAAAACATTGCTGTTTAGACAAAACTTCGCCATGTCCACCAACATATTGTTGTGCTCTGTCATGTTTGGTTGTGCTCTCTGCAGGTAGAAGTTCATTGCATTAAGGCCGTCTGAATGTATGATACTTGTGTATAATGAACACACATCCAGTGCAATTAATAGATAGTCTTGTTTCCATGTTAGGTTCTGGATTTTCAACAGAAAATCACTAGTATCACTTATGTATGACGGCAGTTTCTTTACTTCCTCCTGCAGGAAAAAATCCACATATTGTGACATGTGCTCAGTGCAACTGTTTCTGGCTGAAATAATCGGACGCCCAGGAGGGTTTAGAGGGTCCTTATGTAGTTTGGGCAAAAAGTACATTGTTGGCACAATGGGATGGTCATTTTTAAGGAATTTATGCTCAGATTTAGTGATTAGGCCTTTCAATTTCCATTTGGACAATTTTTTGTGACAGTCCGTATATACAGCTTTCAGCTCTAATCCTGTGAATTTTGTATAACAGGTTCTGTCATTAAGCTGCAATAGGGCTTCCTTTAGATACATTTCTCTGTGCATCAGCACAATGTTTCCTCCTTTATCAGAAGCGCGAATTATAAGATTGCGATTCTTTTGCAGCTTGACCATCAAAGCTCTATACTCCGCCATCTGTTTGTTATATTTGTGCTTGCCCCTGTGGATTTTAATGTTTAGATCCTTCAACTGGTTGGTTACTTTGTCATGAAACAAGTCTATAGAGTCTTTGAGCATGACTGGATTGAAAGTTGACTTGGCTTTGAATTTGGTAGGAGGTTTTCTGAGCCCTGCCGGGTAGACGGTGAGCCCCGAGGTTCTTGCTACAGATTGTATATTTACTTCCCCACTCTCGTTGTATGAGCCCGATTGCCACATTTCATCAAGCTCCTCCATTAAGTCAGCTGTTGTTTGCGAACAAGCTGTATTTCCAACATTGGTGTCACTGGGTAGTGTAGTTCGTGTGTCTTCCTGTTTATTGAGAACAAAGTATTTTTTCAACTTCAGTTTTCTTGTGCTCTTGAAGACATCCAGTCTGGTGTTGACGTAGTTAAAATCCCTCCTCGGGCAAAATGATAGACCCAGGCTCAATATTTCCTTTTCTTTCTGACTCAACTCAATATTTGCCAGGTTTACCACAGTCTTATCCAGGTCAATGGGAATTATTTGTTCTTGTTCCAGCCTCCTCTCTTTTTGCGAGTTCCGCCTACGTTTGTTGGCCTTCCTCCGCTCTCTGCGCTTCCGGTTCTTTGAGCGGTGTAGTTCTGTTGTTTTGTCCGAGGCCTTAGCGTTTGCCTTCTGTCCTCGCAAAAAATCTCCAGCTCCTCATCCAGTGTGTTCTTTGGGCCTGTCGCTCTTGCGTTGTCTGCCCTTTCTTGATCGCTATCTGGTTCAGAGCTGTTCTCAGAGTTGGTTGAAACAGTTTCCTCATTTATCGGTCTGGTTGTTGTTGGTTTCACTATGGGCTGTTTTTTGGCCTGCCTGGATTTCCTTATTGCTTCATATTTCCTAGAAAAGGTAAAAATCTGCCCAGTTTCAAAATCGGTTTTGTCACGAAAGAATTTATATGTTTTTCTATTTTTAATGATTTCCTCCTCCTTTTTGAGCCTCATACACATTTCTTTCCTGAGTTTATTTGCTTCATCTTCTTTATATATATTTTATAGTTGCACTAACTATATATCGCGCACCCGCAATCCACTGCTGATGATGTCACATATTACATCATTCATGACATGGTCAGTGACATCACTGATGACATCACTGATGACATCTCAAATGACATCACTGATGACATCACTGTTGACATCTCAAATGATATCACTGATGACATCACTGATGACATCTCATTTGACATTACTGATCACATCACTGATGATATCATTTATGTGATAATTCAATGAACATCTTCAGACTCTAATATAACCTTAGATACAATCAGTGTAAACAGACACTCACAGACTGTCACTTATCCATGGAGTTACTCACACACCTAGTCAGTCATGCAAAGAATCAATCACACCTCCATTTTCTCAACTATACAGTTATACACACCTTACTTATTCAAACATATACTAACACATATTTATTCTCTTATACAATCCCTGATACATGTTCACAATGATCCATACAGCCACTCACACATTCACTGGCTCTTATGCACAGTTATTTATATATGTCAACTCTCACATGTACTGTGTTTTACATATGTACTTACTTTGACATGTAGCACTGAGATATCCATTCACTCACCAATACACTCGTGCGCACAGTCAACCGCTCATACAGCTGTTTCCACATGCATTTTTGAACCCATACACCTAGTGAATCAACTGCTCACACATCTATGCACAGAGTCATACACCTCCCAGCCACCCACAGACACACTCAGTCTCCCATACAAATACTTGGGCAACCAATCAATAACCCATATAGTTACTCATATAGCTACTGATCAACACATGCAGCAGTTTACAGAACAACAGACATAATGATGCACAAATTAAGACAGTTTAGTCACTAACCCATGCACTCAGTGAGACACATTTAATCACTCACTCATACAGTCAGTCATGCACCTACTAAATCCTTCATCCAGACACTTATACATCCACTCATTCTTCAATATGTAAGACATATTTTAACTTTACAGAAACATATAGTCACTGGATGTTGTCATCAGTGATGTCATCAGTGATGTCATTTGAGATGTCATCAGTGATGTCATCAGTGATGTCACTGACCATGTCATGAATGATGTAATATGTGACATCATCAGCAGTGGATTGCGGGTGCGCGATATATAGTTAGTGCAACTAACTATATATGAAATTTCAATGGTTTTGTGCGAGTAAATTAAGGTTTTGTAAATGCTAATCCCTAACTATATATGGTCTATAACCTATGGTTTTTTCAGTGAATTTTCAAGGTTTTGTAAATGCGAATTCCTAACTATATATGGTCTATAACCTATGGTTTTTTCAATGAATTTCATTGGTTTTTTAAAAGCTAATATCTATAGCTGTAAAATATATTCTTTATTACGTGACGTATCACGTAGCCTAGTGAGACGCCTCATGACGCGTCGCATAACCGTGACGTATCGGCTCTGCAGCGCAAACAAAACCCGTAACGTAAGCGCGCCGGAGCACGCTTACAGATATATATATATTTTTTAACCTTAATTAGACAAAATCCACACGTGCACATATCTTGAGGCCTTGCAAAGGCACATCAAACAAACAGTCCCTACAATTTTGCCAAGTTTGGTGGAAATCTATTCCTTTAAATTTTATTTTACTGTTTCTCTTGGTTTTCCCCTTGTTACACTTAGCGGAACGCTACTCGGTACGCAAACCGGACGCTCCAAAAACACAAGATGGCGGACTCCCGTTACGCTGCCGGTTAGCTGCCCGGTTCGCGTACAGGGAAGCGACTCTACCGCGAAAAATCGCAATTTTTTTTTCTTTTGCCCCGCGGGGAACTTTAATAGCCCCCTCATCAATCCTAGGGGGTCAGGAGGGGTCTACCTTACCCCTTTCCTTCATTTACACCTTTTTTTTTCCACCTCTTGTCTCTCGATCCTACCGAGAGACAAGATGGCGGCCGCTCCGGACTGTTTACAATGTTGACAGCCAATCAGCTTCTCCTCAGACTACCGTTACGCTGCCGGTTAGCTGCCCGGTTAGCTGCCCGGTTTGCGTACCGGAACGCGCCTCTACGGCAAAAAATCGCAATTTTTTTTTTTTTTTTTTGCCCCGCGGGGCACTTTAATATCCCCCTCATCAATCCTAGGGGGTCAGGAGGGGTCTACCTTGCCCCCTTTCCTTCATTTCCCCCTTCGTTTTTCACCACCTCTTGTCTCTCGATCCTACCGAGAGACAAGATGGCGGCCGCTCCGGACTGTTTAGAATGTTGACAGACACCGGAGAGCCAATCAGCTTCGCTTCGCAAAGTTCCGTTACGCGAAAAGTACGCGAACCGGAGCGCTACCCGGGACGCTGTCACAGATATATCTGTTTTTTAAAACGTTAATTTCTCAAAATCCACTGGAGCACATATATTGAGACCCAGCAAAGGCACATCGGGCTAACAGTCCCTACAATTTTGCCAAGTTTCGTGCAAATCCATTCAGCCGTTAGAGCTAAAAGTGAGGCCAAACGCCCTATGAAAAAATGAATGGGGACCCCCTTTTTTCTCGGCCCCCCCTTGACGAAACCCTCCCAAATTTTCAGGGGCTGCTCAGAAACAAAATGTGCCATTTTCCTGAAAATTTCAGCCGATTCCGTCTACAAACGCCAAAGTTATTAGACATAGAATTTTCAAAAGTCCCATAGAGAAAAAATCCTAACTATATATACCTACTGGCTATCGCCAGTAGGTAATATATATATATATATTCGCCAGTAGGTAGTCATAGTTAGGACCTAGTATCCGCAACATAACTTTGGCGCCGGTCGATGAATCTTCGCGAAATTCTCCAAGAAGATGGGGTGCTCCACTCCGCTCCTATCTTGAAAGTTTGGGGTGATTCGTCAAGCGGGTGCTTAGAAAAAATGTGTTTTCCCCATTCAGTTTTCCATAGGGACATTTAGCAGCGGCTACAGCACGAACTGCTGAATGGAATTACACCAAATTTGGCAAAAAGGTAGAATTTGGTTCGCAGATCACGTTTTTTGTTAAATGGTATAAATCCATGCAGTTGTTCCTGAGAAAATCAAAAGTAAAATCATAGAGATATCTATGGACGAAGTAGGGTACGCGTATCCTCCGAGGATCATACGTGTACCCTTACGAGCACGAGCTGCATGCTAATTGACTGTGAACTGTCTGTCAACACTCGAAACCAGGAAGTGTTGGCAGCCATCTTGTGTCTTGGTAGAACGTAGAAACTTAGAAAAACGCGAGAAGGGGGCAGGGTAGAAACACCCTGATCCCCTAGGCCTGCTCAGGGGGGTCCCTCAAGGACCCCGAATGCCAAAAATGCCGTTGGGGAATTAATTCCTCTTCAATCCAGAGATCCCCTAGGGGCCAACTAGCCCACCAGGTACCTCCAGTAAGCACCACGGAGCTGCGTTGCAGAGTGTTGTAAAAAGGGTGTGTGGCCTCTGAACACCTCTCTGCAACGCAGCTCCCTGGCACATACTGGAGGTACCTGGTGGGCTAGTTGGCCCACAGGGGACCTCAGGATTGAAGAGGAATTAATTCCCAAACTTAAAACACGCCACAAGGCGTGTTTGCATTCATGTCACCTCAGGCCCTGCCCCCCTCCCTTCACTATTGAGCAAAATATTCCTCTAAAATCAGCTGAACTACGAATTCCTATTTACTCACCTGTTATCAGGAGAGACCTCAGTGCTGCATCTTTCAGCCGACTGCTGATCCTGAAAAGTAATTCTACCTGTACTTACAGTAACCTGAATTTCCTTCCATAGGCTAACATTGACTGGTTTCACTTGGAAATTCTTCTAAGTGTGGCGTTTTGGAACTTTAAAAAATTCCTCTAAAATCAGCTGAACTACGAATTCCTATTTACTCACCTGTTATCAGGAGAGACCTCAGTGTTGCATCTTTCAGCCGACTGCTGATCCTGAAAAGTAATTCTACCTGTACTTACAGTAACCTGAATTTCCTTCCATAGGCTAACATTGACTGTTTTCACTTGGAAATTCTTTTAAGTGTGGAGTTTTGGAACTTTAAAAAATTCCTCTGAAATCAGCCGAACTACGAATTCCGATTTACTTACCTGTTATCAGGAGAGACCTCAGTGCTGCAACTTTCAGCCCACTACTGATCCTGAAAAGTAATTCTAACCGTACTTACAGTAACTTGAATTTCCTTCCATAGGCTAACATTGACTGGTTTCACTTGGAAATTCTTCTAAGTGTGGCGTTTTGGAACTTTAAAAAATTCCTCTAAAATCAGCTGAACTACGAATTCCTATTTACTCACCTGTTATCAGGAGAGACCTCAGTGCTGCATCTTTCAGCCGACTGCTGATCCTGAAAAGTAATTCTACCTGTACTTACAGTAACCTGAATTTCCTTCCATAGGCTAACATTGACTGTTTTCACTTGGAAATTCTTTTAAGTGTGGAGTTTTGGAACTTTAAAAAATTCCTCTAAAATCAGCCTAACTATGAATTCCGATTTACTCACCTGTTATCAGGAGAGACCTCAGTGCTGCCTCATTCAGCCCACTACTGATCCTGAAAAGTAATTGTAACCATAATTACCCGTAACTTGAATTTCCTTCCATAGGATATCATTGTCTGCTATATAATATATATATATATATATATACATTAAAAAAATATATAAAATAAAAAAACAAATATTACAATTTCAATATTTAGAAAAAAAATCCAATTTAAAATAAAAATATGTAATGTCATTTAAAAAATGTAATATCTAAAAATAAATAGTTAAAAACAATGTAGTAAATCAGTATAAAAAAATATAACAAATAATACATTTAAAAATGACCATTTACAAAACCTTTGAAATTCACTGAAAAAACCATAGGTTTCAGCCATGTTATAGTTAGGAATTAGCATTTAAAAAACCTTAGAAATTCTCTGAAATTCTCTGAAAAAACCATAGGTTTCACACATGTTATTGTTAGCTGGACATTTCACTCATACAAAACCATTGAAATTCCCCCGTTATAGTTAAATCAGCTAACTATAACTCACACGCCTGCAATGCACTGCTGATGACGTCACATATTACATCACTCATGACATGGTCAGTGACATCACTGATGACATCTCAAATGACATCATCCTTGTGAAAGAGTGGCAGACCTCCTCCCACCGTAATATAACCGTTGATACACACATTCAAAAATAGAAACTCAAATTTTCAAAAAAATGGAGCTACCAATACCAGTTAAACAACCTATTCAGTACTACCAACATCTACATACACATCCATTCATTCACCAACAGTTCTTTATAGTCACTCGTACATGTACTCACTCATCATATGTACTCATACACCTATACATCCTGTTACACACCGACACTCATCCATAGAGTTACTCACACACATACTCACACATGCAAATAAACTATCAAACATCCATTTACTTGCATTTACAGCTATACACACACCACTACACTTACTTCTACAGAAACATACACATACATACTCTCTTGAACAATCACTTATAGAAACACATACTTATTTATCCAGGAACTCTTCCAATCTCTCACTCTCACATATACTCACGTATATACATCAATACTCACATATACTAGTTTAAAACATATGTAGTTACTCATAAAGATACTATTGAGACAGTCATTCACTCACTAACACACCCATACACACACTCATCCATCCATAGAGTCCTGCACAAATGCTGTCTTCAAACACATACAAACATTGAGTCAGTCATTCATGCATCTATGTGCTAATTAATACCCCCATCAAACCATACAGACACTCATACTGATACTCAAAAACCAACTATTAACCCATATAGACACTCATGTAGCTACTCACCAACCCATGCAGCCACTTATACACAAAGTGAGACAATGATACAGATATTTACATATTACATATTTACAGCGCGGTGACGTCCGAAACGCGTTGAAACTTGAATGGTTACTTCTGCTCAAGCTAGTCAAGATGTTAATGTACTGCTGAAGAAACTGTATTAAATACACGTTGTGTGAGGACATCCAAGCGTTTGGTGCTTCTTTTCTTGGATATATATATATATATATATATATATATATAGATATATATATATATATATATATATATATATATATATATATATATATATATATATATAGATATATATATATATATATATATAGATATAAAATTCTTTTATTCTAATAGGGCGTATTAAAATGTGAACCTGCACAACTCTGTGATTAATGTGCAGGTTCACCCGATCCTCCCTTAATAACAGGGCTATTTTTCGGTTTTGCCTGGGGCACGGAGCGTTAGCTCCGCCCCCAGGAGAAATCTCTAGTTTTCAGTAAGGGACACTTGAATACGCCCCTCTGTTCCATTGGCTAGCTCCATAAATGGAGGCTAGCCATTGGAACAGAGATCTGTCCGTCAAGGCCGGACCAGATTCGGGGGCGTTCCCGAGATTTTTTTCCCTCTCCACCCTTTTTGTCTCGTCATCGGGCGGTGGGCGGGGTTTTTTTTTTTTGTCCATGTTTGTATCGTGTTTTACAGAGCGCTTCTATCGTATTTCAGCACTGTAAACCGACATTACTAGTACCCGTCATTATCGCACTCGCCGACTCTGAAAGGATGAAAGGCAGAGTTCGCCTTGCCTGGATTTAAATCCCTGCTGTAGTCAGCGCGAGCCTTGTGCAGTCGCATTTTTTGGAATATAATCCCTTCTGTGCGTTAATGTGCCCCACTTTACTGCCCTGCAGCCAGATAGAAATGCACCTCTCAATGCATTCCTGGGATTTATACAGCGCGGGAGCATGTGTGCTGCGCAGAGTAATAAGCAACCATTAAAGAAAGTCCCTTCAGACGGCGTGCGGTGCTCGTGTGCCCCGCCCCCTTCCCACGTGTCGAGATGTTCCAGGTGAAGCAGGATAAATTACTCTTTCAGAGACCTGTTTTGTACGCTCTGCTCAGAAGTTGTAATACTCCTTACCTTCAGAGGTTCGTTTTTGTAGGGGTGGGAAGATCTCCGGGGGTGCAAGGGGCTTCTAACAAACAAAATAATTCGGCCCTTTGGGGGGGGGGGGGGTTGCGGGGGGGGGTAGTTGCTGTATAAAAAACGGTTTGATTTGAATGAATCATTATGCACGCTCAGGGTGTAGTGTAAGATGCACACTATTTTTTTGGGGGTACCAGTTTCACTAATTGTTACTGGCGCGGGCACATGTGTGCTGCGCAGAGTAATAAGCAACCATTAAAGAAAGTCCCTTCAGACGGCGTGCGGTGCTCGTGTGCCCCGCCCCCTTCCCACGCGTCGAGATGCCTCCAGGTGAAGCAGGATAAATGACTCCTTCAGAGACCTGTTTTGTACGCTCTGCTCAGAAGTTGTAATACTCCTTACCTTCAGAGGTTCGTTTTTGTAGGGGTGGGAAGATCTCCGGGGGTGCAAGGGGCTTCTAACAAACAAAATAATTCGGCTCTTGGGGGGTGGGGGTAGTTGCTGTATAAAAAATGGTTTGATTTGAATGAATCATTATGCACGCTCAGGGTGTAGTGTAAGATGCACACTATTTTTTGGGGGGTACCAGTTTCACTAATTGTTACTGGATGCCTTGCCTGTTCCGATACCCGACCAACCGTCATCTGCTACCTTGCAACAATCCGTTGTCTAGGTGGATGACTACAGCTCCCAGGATGGATCAGGCCGCCAAATGACACCCGGGGCTGGGTTCTTGGTGTTCTGAGTGGCATTTCTTCCTTGAAACGAACAGACCCTTGCTCCCAAGGAAGTAGTTTGTGCTTTCCATGGGCAGGCACAGAATTGCCATCTTTACAAATATCTTGGGTTTTCTCTACACTGTTTTTACCTCCCTTCAGGCGTTTCCAAAACACTGCAAATGTCAGCTGTTACTTGTACCCAAATAGGTGATCATTCATTTACAGATCGAAGAAGGTGAAAGGGCGAGTCTCCCTTGTAGTGTAGGCAGAATTGACAAACGTTAAATATTTTTTGGGGGTGGCGGAGCAGTGTATTAAATGCACCAATAAGTTGGGCAAATTGTCTTTCTGTATGTATGCGTGTGTACATGTCTATATGCTGCTTCTTTTGGTAGGGCCGGCTTATTTACCGGCCATTACAAATGTTTCTGTGATTTCTGGAGATGCTGCCCACAGTGCAGGAATGCTGCGAGGGTACTCTGCAGCACCCATGACTCTGTCTTCCCTGTGACCTGACCAAGCGCCGTGTGCATTTGGCTGTCACTCAGGAACTTTAGGAGCTGGAAGATCATTGGCCTTTGTTAGTAAAACCCGGATAAGACCATTTGCTGCTTCCGGTTTTAAAGCCCAGCTTCGGGCAAATCTTCTGCTTTGATCCCGAGCAATTTCTCTTCCCTTCAGCTGCATTCTGCGAAATATGGTCCTCCCAGGATGACGCTATCAAGACCTCGGATGTGGGTAATACAGTTTAGTTTGGTGTTCATTCCACATCCAAAGGCGTGAGCTACTGGCAGAATTCTGCTTCTTCACTTCACTGAATTGTGTGCTCCTGGGCAAACGCCACATGACTGACTAAATCAGTTTGAGCCCCTCCTTCTTCCAAAACCAGCAGCCCTTAGAATAGGGCGGCCAGGCGTCCAGGAATTGTTGTTGCAGTCCCAGTTTGTCACCAGCTCTCATGTCAGATTTCTGCAAATTTAGCCCATGTTTTTTGTTTCCGAGGGGCAAAATAAAACTGAGGATACGTTTTTATGGGTTCCAAGGCGGGACTTGGTGGTGGCTATTAATAAGCAGTTTTAGCATGCATGATACTGGCTCTGAATGTTTCGTTTAATTTATTCACTTGGTACCTCTGTTTCTATATTGATTAGCTCTGTCATTTGTCATTCCGTGATCTTCGGGTGCTGTCAAACTATAGTCTTTCTATTTTTGTGAAATTTGTGTTTTTCAAAATCCAATTACCCTAGCTTAGACGCATGCTAGTGGGAGTACCAAATACTATCGTTTATATTAAAAAAATACATTTAGGGTAGTAAGAGCAAGGCTATTAATGGAATGCTTGCATTAATCTCCGCCACTGGCAGTCACTCTGGCCGCATTCCAATCTATTGTATTTCGCCCACCAGTTCACCTCAGTTTGGACCCAGCCATATGCAAATCTTTCTTGACCTTGCTCTAATGGAACAGTCCAGCCCGAACTGCCATGCTGGGTCCAAACTGAGGTGGCATAGTGTGCAAAATAATGATGGCTTGGAATGTGGCCCGAGTGATTATCAGCGGCTTAGATTAATTCACATTCCATCCATCACTCTTTGTGTATTTGAGTGTCTAAGTGGGATGGGTGTGCCCCGATGTGGGTCCCCTACATACTGTGCCAATGGAGCCAAACTATGCCTGGCTGATACCAATCTGGTTTGCTCGTGTTCTTGTTCAAGAGGACCTGGCATGGCCGTTCCCCTTGGAGCAGGGTCAAGACTGATTTGCATACGACTGGCTCCAAATGGAGGTGGCATGGTATGTAAAATAACGATGGAATGCAATGCGACCCGTGATTACTAATGGCTGCGACTAATTGAAGCATTCCATCCTTCACTTTTTTTACTCTAAATATTTATATTTGGTCGATAAAATCTCAAACAATAGCTTAGTTTACATTTTTTATTTTTTTTATTAGACCTCCTTTCATTGAGAAGCAGCCTTCACTCCAGTAGACAAAACTTGTCATGACTTTCGGGTGTACTAAGTTGGGGCACTTATTCGAGCACAAATGCGGCTCAAATGGGGGAGTAGGGCGGGAACCCTGGTGGTTCTGGCGCTGGAGAGCAGAGTGAGTGGATGTGCAAAGCATCTGTGGTCTCTGGCATGGGCTGCCTTCCAGACTTGATAAAAATAGAACTGCTCCCCTCCCCCACCCCTGTGAATGACACAGAATGGAATGAGACAGTTCCTCCCTGGAATGAGACCGTTCCTCCCTCTTCGGATCTTTTTATTTATTAAAGAAATAGTGCTCCCCTGCTCGGACACTCTTAGCCACTGGCCACATACAGGTATTTGTGATCAGCAGCAACAACGCTTTCTTTGCCCAAGACTCTGTAAAGAAACCTTTGTATGTGAGCGATATTTCGAGCTCACCGTATATAGTGTGTGTGTATAATATATATATTAATTGCCACTGTGTAGTTGGGACCTAGCTACCAAAAGAAATGGCTATAGGAGTACATAAGTCTCCCCCACGTGTTCCATATTTTTGCCCACTTGTTCGTAAAGCCTCTTCACTCATAGATCACGCTCTCCGCCTGCATACACCAGTTCATATCTTTCTGCCAGCCACTTAAATGCAGTGCTGAGTCCACTCCCCACAGTTGTGCCACATTACATTTAGCCACCATCACCCAAATAAGTGATACTTAATTTACAGATCTAAGAAGGATAAAAGGGCGAGTCTCCCTTGTAGAGTGTATGCAGAATTGACAAACGTTCAAAATTTATTTTTTGGGTGGGGGTGGGGGGGGGAGCAGTGTATCAAATACAACATTGAGTTGGGGAAGTTGCCTTTGTGTGAGCCAGAGGCAGTCCATGTGGGGGAGATCTGTTTCGTGCCAGATGTTTAGGAGGCACCACTTCGCTGACCGCTTCAACACACTCCTTCAGGCATTCTAGATCTGTTTGTGGTGTGTTTTTTGTTTTAACACCAGTGAATCACTAAGCAGCGAAAAAGAAACATGCAAATCACTAAAGCCATGAAACTAAATTTGTTTTTCAAATTCCATGTTTTGGAACAGATGTGACTTCTCCCCTTCAATGATGCTAGCAGTATATTCTTGGGTTGCAGTAGACCTCGAGCATAGGGCGTGGCTAACCAAAACTATTTCTTCCTTGCCACACTAAAAGCGAGTTTGTTTCAAGCTGCAAGGTCAACAGATTTGAAGAGAACATATGCCCTTGTGCAACGTGTACAGTGAGATTCTGTTTAAAAGGAATGGGCCATGGGGTTGGGAACTACCTTGTGTGGTCGTGGCAGCTGGTGAAAGTAATAACGTATTTTTTAAGCCACTGTGCCAACCCTTGTGGATGCTTCCCATATGCCTGTATGCAATAGGACTGTGCTGTGGTCACTGCTTAATTTGTACATATGCACACATTTTCCAGAGGAGCCTGCTGCCGGCGCGGCTCTATGCCGGGTCGCTGAAGACCACTCCTGTTTTAGTCTTGTTCCCAACTCCTCCTTCTTTCTTCCACATGCTATTTATCTGACTTTTCGGATCTTTTTCACCCCTGCCTTCTCCCTTTGTCATTTTTACTGTTCTTGCTCAGGGTATGATTTTGAAAAATAAATTCTTGTCCAAAAAGTTGCCGTGCCCGCACCTGCGCGGATGCCATGCTGGCTCTGGTTCATAGACTTTCTTCTCACACTGGCACCCGTTGATGACCCGGGGCCAGTCTTTCCTGCCAAGAAGCCATCCCATTTGAACTAAGTATTTCTTTGTGTTGCTAGAAGAGCCAAACTATTGCAAACCCATTCTGACTACGAAATGGAGAATAGAACAATTGACTTATTTCAATCGTCAGTCCTTTTTAGGTTTTGCCTAGGGCACGGAGCTTTAGCTCCGCCCCCAGGAGAAATCTGTAGTTTTCAGTAAGGGACACTTGAATCCGCCCTCTGTTCCATTGGCTAGCTCCATAAATGGAGGCTAGCCATTGGAACAGAGATCTGTCCGTCAAGGCCGGACCAGATTCGGGGGCGTTCCCGAGATTTTTTCCCTCTCCACCCTTTTTGCCTCGTCATCAGGCGGTGGGCGGGGTTTTTTTTTTTTTGTCCGTGTTTATTTTGGCCATTCTGCGGCCGGAGGAAGTCCAGGTGAGTGCTGGTTTTATCAAGGCTTTCCTTACTGGACACGAGAACTACGAATCGGAGTCCAGGTGAGTGCTTTCTTTTTTTCTTGTTTCTTGTTCTTGCCTTATGTCTTCCCGCCCCCCCTCCCGGTCCGTGTGTCTATTCCCGCTCCCCCCCCCCCCACCCAAGTTCCTGCGAGGCTCCCGTGTCGCGGTGGAGCCCCGCCTGCTTGGAAGGCTGCAGGGAGAAGAAGCGGCCGAGGAGAGGAGAGAAGTCCCCGAGGAGAACGCCCGGTGAGTGATATGGGCTGGGGGGAGCTCTGGTGACGCTGTGGCGCCTGCGAGAGGCACAGTGTTGGCAGGCAAGGTGAGCGGCACCGTCTGGTCAGAGGGCCGCTCCCACAGGAGGCCTCTTTTCTTCCTGAGTCCCCCGAGTGTGACTCCATCGTAACGGCAGCAGACGAGCGGCCCTGTGGCAGCGGGCCGCCCGCTCCGCCAACGTGGGGCATTGTTTGTTTTAAGAGCCTAGTGACAGGCTCTGGGGGCATTTTCATTCACAGAGAGCCCAGAGGGGCTCAGCGGGCACCTTGGTGATGTCGAGCCCCCAGAGGGGGGGCTCCAACGACGGCCGCATTTTTGTTAAGAGCCTGCTTTGACTTGTAACTGGGGTGATTGTTTGGGTTCTAGTGCTACAGATCACGGTGGGCCTGATTCCCGTGCTTTTTTTTTTTTTTTTTTTTGAAAAACCTTTATTTGTAGAAAAAGTACACCGCTATTCAGCCATACATCCCGGAGGCCAGGCAGCATTGCGATAACAGGGAGGCTCGTGTACAATACAGTGCGCAGAATCAATCAGGTTTAATTTTTCAAGAACTAACAACTTGGAAAGGAGAACCAAAGAGTATGAAGGCCCCGGAAGGCCAACAGAAAAAGAAGTGCCTGGGCACGAAGGAAATTATAGAAGAAAGAAAGAAGAAGAGAAGTGGCCGAGGACAGTAAATAAGTATTTGAGGGGGCGTAGTGGGAAGGGGTCAGGGGCCGCACATCCAACACCACTCAGAACGTCAATTGCAGCAGTAAGGTATGGGGGAGTATCGCACCAGGATGTTCCGTCCGGAACCACGGGAAGGGTTACAGTCTATGGGGAGGACTGGACGTCTAAGTCCGGCTCGAGCGGGGGTTCGCACAAATCGCCCCGATAAGAGTTCCAGGCTCCCCACACTGATCTCCACATTTTGGGCTTGCCCCTGGCCACATACACCGTTTTCTCCCGCAGCATGCACCAGTCCATGTTGGTCTTCCAGAGGTTAAGGGAGGGGGGAGCGGGCGCACCCCACTTCTGGGCAATGTCCCTCTTGGCCACCATGTTGCCTAAGGTGACCCATCGGGTCTGGGCCACGCTGTAGTCATTCGGACACCACACATTTAGGAGGCAACGGCGTGCCTCGGCCGGCAGGGCCACCCCAGTCACCTCCTCCATCACCTCATGCACTCGCCTCCAGTACCGGGCCACACCAGGACACTCCCAGATGATGTGCAGGAAGGTGGCGAGCGCACCACAACCCCGCCGACACAGGCCATCCGTGGAAAGCCCCATATGGATGAGCCTGGGGCCGGTGACATACACTCTATGTAAGATTTTCAGCTGGACCAGCCGTAGCCGCGCCGATATGGCCACCTCCCTAGGGGAGGAGGCCGCCGACTGCCATTCCTCCTCGTCCATTTCTATGCCATCATTCACCCAGTGCATCCTCAGCCGTTCAAGCAAGTCCACCCGCACGTTGATCAGTTTTTTATAAGTCAGGGAAATGGCGCTGTCCGGCATGTGGCCGTCCAGCACCCGATCCTCCAGGGGCGATGACTCAGGGATAGCACCACCGTCAGATACGTGGGGGGAGAGGGCATGGCTGAGCTGGGCGTGTCGGAAATATTCCGTTGACGCCAGCTGGTACTCGAGTTGTAGCGTGGCGAACGACTTGATCCTGCCCCGTGCAACCATGTCTCCAACTTTAGATATCCCGATGGTGTCCCATCGGTCAAAACCCTTGGTCTTCCACAGTTTCCCCAACACGTCCGAATCATACAGGGGAGTGGCCAGAGTGATCTTGTCCTTCCAGCCAAGGGTGTCGGTGACCGCGCGCCACACGTGCACCATCGTTCTGGTGGGCCCGTCAACCTACGGTCCAACGACCTGGAGTAAAGAGCTCTGTAATAGTTTCCGTCGTTAACTAGCCACCGGTCTACAGCGTAGCCCGGACTTACCGCAGGACCATAGAGGCCGTGGTTAACCGCCGCTAGTTGGGATGCCCAATAATATCTCCGCATATCCGGCAGTGCTATACCACCGTCATAGCACGGAATAGTCAATTTGAGCAGTGAGATCCTCGGGCGCCCATCCCACAGCAGCGCCCGCTGTAAGGATTCGATCGCACCGAAGTACTTGGTCGGGACCGGGTCTTGGGAGTTCTGCAGAGCGTATAGGAAACGAGGCAACGCCATCATTTTGAACAGCGCAGCCCTGCCCATCAAAGAGATAGGCAGTTTCTTCCAAATCTCGACATCCCTCCGTAAGCGCTCGAGCGGTGGCAGAAGATTACGTGCATACCGGGCGCGGGGGTCGCGTGACACGTAGATGCCCAAGTACCGGAAGCCCTGTTGGGCTACCTGAATCGAGCATCCACGGGGGAGGCGCGGAGTATCTCCACACAGTGTGTACAGTGAGGATTTAGACCAATTAATCACCAGTCCCGAATACGACCCAAAGGTGCCCAGCAGGTCAAAAACCACGATTAGCGAGCGACAAGGGGAGGTGAGGTAAAGAAGGATGTCATCCGCGTACAGCGACACTCGATCCTCAACCCCAGGCGACCACGTGATTCCCGAAACATCGGGGTGTGTTCTAATCTTTGCCGCCAGGGGCTCCAGTGCCAGTGCAAATAAGAGCGGCGAGAGCGGGCAGCCCTGCCTGGTGCCCCTGTGCAACGTAAAGGAGGCCGAAAGTCTGCCATTAACGGCCACATTAGCCAGCGGTGCAGAGTATAGCAGTCGGACCCATCCAATGTAGGACGGCCCGAAGCCCAGTTTGGCTAGGACTGCCCACAAATAATTCCACTCTAGGGAATCGAACGCCATAGTAGCGTCAAGCGAGGCTAGGACCGCCGGATCACGAAGCAAATGGGCGCGCGCCATAACTGCATGGAGCCTCCGTAGGTTAGGCGCCGTGTTCCGGTGCGGTATGAACCCGGACTGGTCCGGATGTACCAAATCCGCGATCACACCCACCAGCCGGTTGGCCAACAATTTCGCCAAAATCTTGGGTTCGGCATTTAACAGCGAAATGGGCCTGTAGGACCGGGACAAATTCCGCGGTTTCCCTTCCTTGTGGATCACCACAATGGTGGCGAGTCTCTGGTCCGGGGGAAGTTCACCCTGTTCGCGAGCCTCAAGGAACATTTTACGTAGCGGTGCGGCCAGCGCGTCAGCCCTTAGTTTGTACAATTCGACCGGGATCCCGTTAGGACCCGGCGCTTTGCCGGAGCGTAGTGAGCGAATCGCCAGGGCAACCTCATCATCAGTCAGATCTCGATCCATGTCCTCGCGTTCAAGATCAGAGAGGCAGGGGAGGTCAATTTCATCCAGAAAGGAGGCCGAAGCAGATTCCGGGAGGGGAGTCGCAGAGGTATAAACCCCCTCAAAATATTCAGCGAAGGACCCGGCTATAGCCGCCGGGTCCGTCAAGGTTAAACCGTCTTCCCCCGTCAGTTCCGGGACGACCCGGGACGCCAAGTCCCGCTTATCCAACCAGGCCAGGAGCTTGCCGGCCTTGTCCCCGGAATCGTATATCCTGCCCTGCTGTTCCCTACTTAAGGCCTTCGCTGCGTCCGTGGCGGTGGCCCGGAGTTCGGATTGTTTAAGCGAGATGGCATGGACCAGGTCGGGAGCCGGACCCAATTCCAGCCGGGCGTTCAAGTCTGCGAGATCAGTCTCCAGCCGCACCACGTCCTCGTCGCGGCGGCGGCGTGCCTCCGCTATCAGGGAGAAGGCCTCGCCTCGAAGAACAGTCTTGAAGGCCTCCCAGAGGGAGACTGCGGAGGCAACGGAGCCGGTATTTTCGGCAAAGTACCGGTCCATAGACTTGGTCAGGAGAGATCGGGTCTTCGGGTCGCGAAAGTACCACGGGTTAATGGGGGCAACACGCAAGGATGCGGGGACCTGAAAGTCAAACGAGACCCAGACCGGAGAGTGGTCCGAAATACCTCGAGCAAGGAGACGCGCGGTGGAAACAGACTGTGCCTGGGCCGCCGGGGCCAGGACATAGTCCAGTCTGGAAAAGCTACCGTGGGCACCCGAGAAGAAGGAATACTGTCGCTGAGCGGGGTGTAGCAGACGCCAGCAATCAATCATCCCCATGGAACATACAAAATCAGGCATCCAAGACTGGGAAGGGCGAAGATCCCTAGAGGGAAAGCGGTCCAAATCCCCTGAGACAACTGAGTTGAAATCCCCACCCACCAGCAACAATCCCTCGGGAAGATCTAAAATGGCGCCACCCAGGTCCCTGAATGTAGTCTCCTGCAACCCCGGGGGAACATAAACCGAAACCAAAACTAGTGTGCGGCCCTCCCATCTACCCACCAGTGCCACATATCTGCCTCTGTCGTCAGCTCGCACAGACTCCACCTCCAACGGAAGGGACGCACGCACCATGATGCCCACCCCCCTGGAGCCCGAAGTGAAACCCGCATGTGCCACCATTTTGTATCCCCGTCTATTCAAGGCCTTGCAAGCATGTCCCACCAAGTGGGTCTCCTGTAGGAATATTACATCCGGCGAGCAACGCTTAATCATTTGTAATACAACGCCCCTCTTTATACGATCCCCCAACCCGTTGACATTCCAGCTCAGCAAATGAAGTAATTTACCCCCCATCATCAAGGACGCATCGCGTCCCCCCCCCCGCCCACCTCAGCGCCCAATGCAACAAAATGACATACCAAAAGTTCCTCAGCCAGAATAAAAGGCAAAACAGAGAGAAAGTACAAAAAAACACACCCCAACTACCCACCACCCTGCACCCCTGCATCAGACTAGAAGCCACCCCAACTAGCAGTGTGCCTGTCGCCCCTTAACTAACCTACAAAAAGCCCACGAAGGAGAAAGGAGGCATCCCATCCCCCCCCGTCATCCCCCATATCAATAACAAAATGAGTCAATGAAAGCAACAATGTCAAAAGCCGAAGCACCTCACGGCTTCCCCGGTCTCAGAAGACAAGTAACCAAGTAATCATTCCTGTGCTGCCGCGCCTCCGGTGGTTTCCTCCGTCTGGTCGGTCGATTCAGGCCGTTCCTGGGGCAGGGTATCGAGCCAGTGTCCCACGTCGTCAGGAAAGTCGAAGAAGAAAGTCCGGTGGTCTCGTTCAATGCGAAGCTTGGCAGGATAGAGCATAGAGTACCGCAGGCCCATCTCCCTAAGTCTCCGCTTCACCCCGGTGAAACTCTGCCGCTGTTTCTGAACGGCCTGGGTGAAGTCCGGGAAGAAGTTCACTTCAGAGTTCTGGAAGTGGAGAGGGCCCGCAGTCCTCGACGCCTGCAGGATAGCGTCTCTATCCCTATAATTGAACAGCCTCGCAATGATGGGGCGCGGGGTGGCCCCCGATTTAGGCGGCCCACCAGGGATCCTGTGGGCCCGCTCTACCGAGAAGAACTTGCTCAGGCCCCCGGGTTGTAAGTTTTTCACCACCAGTTCTTCCACGAAGAGTTCAGTTGAGTCCTCCTCGGCCTTTTCCGGTACTCCGGTGATGCGAACATTTTGGCGCCGCGCGCGGCCTTCGAACTCGTCAAGCCGTCGCGCCAGCACGCCATTAGCCATTTTCAAATTGCGCACCTCCGTCTGGATATCAGATACATCCGTGACCAGGCTGGATGTCTTAAGGTCCAAAGATTTCACCCGGTCGTTAGTTTTCCCGAGGTCCGTCCTGATGAGGTTAAGTTCAATTTTCAGGGAGTCGACCTTGTTGGACAGCTCCTCGCGAAGTGTGTGCACATCCGTCCTCACCCCCGATATCGCGCCCATGACGTCCCTTAGCGTTATCTCGGAGTCTTCCGGCGACTCATCCCTCCTCGGGTCTCTCGTGCGGACCACCTGCATCGGTGACCCCTTAGACTGGGAGAAGCGCTCGGGAATAGTAGACTGGGACTGAGATGGCTTCCTGGTAATCCGCTGAGTCTTGCCCGCATCCGAGCCACCCTTGCCCGCCATGTTGGCAATCACGGGACGGGGGGGAATACCAGGGGCGAAAGAGTCCAGCGGGGTACGTCCAGTGCACACCACAAGGTTGGCAAGGTCCAGAATCAAGAACGTCCAGCAAGGCGATCGGAGCTCAGGATCTCCCTGCGGGTCTGAGAGGCTCTGGCCGGGAGAAACTCCGTAGGGACACCGCTGCTACCCACCCTGGTACAAGCGACGCGGGAGGAGCCTCCGGGAGTCGTCGACACAACTAAGGCTAGGAATGTCCAAATTTCATTCCGAAAGCGGGTGCCGCATCAGGCCTGGCTTAACAACCGTTTCCCACCATCGTGGGACAGGATAGGATGCAGGATTAATTCGGAAGATCGGGAGGTCTTCGGAGCTCCGAGCTCACGCGGCCATCTTGGTTGGCAGCGAAGCTCCTCCCCCGATTCCCGTGCTTTTTGTGTGGATGATTACCTGGCTGGTTCTGCGGCTTGCTATTAGGATGTTTGCTAGGTGGGTTCTTAAAGGGAATTTAGGTGGATTCTCTGCATTGAATGTGGTTTTATGACGATGGCTTGGCTGGGTTCTATATTTTGACCTTATGATTACTTTGCAGGATATGGTACATGTCCTTAACATGATTTATTAACTAAGTGTCCTGTTTTGCAATGATTTCACTGATGGGTCTGGTGTTTTCCTCTGCTTTGTGTCCATCTCATTGTGTGTCCTTCTAAGGTATTCTGGAATGTGAAGTGTGGTGTCAGGTGCGTCTGTGCCGTTCTGCCCTCCGTTACAATCATCCCCCCCCTCGATTTTGGGTCCTTCTGCCCTCCGTCTGCCTAGTGTTTGGTGCCGTTCTGCCTACCCTTAGAATCATCCCCCCCTCGTTTTTGTGTCTGTCTGCCTCGTGATTTGTGCCGTTCTGCCCTCCGTTAGAATCAGCCCCCCCTCGTTTTTGTGTCCTCCTTCCCTCTGTCTGCCTGGTGTTTTGTGCCAATCTGCCCTCTGCCTGGTGTTTTGTGCCGTTCTGCCCTCTGTTACAATCATCCCCCCCTCTTTTTTGTGTCCTTCTGCCCTCTGTCTGCCTCGTGATTTGTGCCGTTCTGCCCTCCGTTACAATCACCCCCCCTCGTTTTTATGTCCTTCTTCCCTCTGTCTGCCTACTTTTTTGTGCCAATCTGCCCTCAGTTATAATTGTTTCCCCTCGTTTTTGTGTCCTTCTGCCCTCTGTCTGCCTGGTGTTTTGTGCCGTTCCTCCACCTGAACTGAGCCCTTTAAAATAAGGCCACGCTCCAAAAAGTACCGCAGCCCCCTGCCCTGAACCATAAAAAACTGCCCCCTACCTCCGTGAAGTACTCTGACTCTGCTCCCTACCCTCCCTTGGCGCCTAAAACTGTCCCCTGCCATGCACCCTACAAAGCCTCGACTTAGTAAACTGTCCCTTCTCTGTGTGCTTCGAGGCCGTAAAATGTAAGCCTAGGCACAAATGGATGGTTGGATTTGTAGGGTAAAGTTTTATTTAATGTGATTTTATGTAGCGCAAACTTTACCCGAAGGTGTCGGAGCGCTTTACATAAGAACCAGTTGCCAAACCTAAGGACTTTGATTTACATGCGTTAAGTAAAAGATACAAACAGGAAAGCAATTGAAATGTACTAGATGTAGTCACACAAAGAAGAGACTGTTGATTCTCGTTATATTTCTATATACATATGGAAAGGATATGAATAGATGTACTACAAGAGTCACATAGGAATGTTAGAGTAGAAAGGTCTACTGCATATACTAGTGAAAACCGTCATCTCTATACACAGAAAAAATGAGTAATATTTAGAGGGGTCGGAGTGGGACGCAGTGGGTGGATGGATGCATGATGGATGGATGTATGCATGATGCATGGATGTATGGGTGGATGCATGGATGGGTTGTTGGTTGGATGGGTTGGTGGATTGCATAAATTGTTGAGGGATTGGCTGTATGTATGCATCTATCCATCCACCCATCAATGCATCTATCCATACACCCATCCATACACCCATCCATGCATGCACCCATCCATGCATCCACCAACTCATCCATGCAAGTATTACAACAATAGCCCGCAGCTCTCCTTCGTCTCTCCTCGCCCCCCTTCCCTGAGCCCGCAGCTCTCCTTCATCTCTCCTCGCCCCCCCTTCCCTGAGCCCGCAGCTCTCCTTCGTCTCTCCTCGCCCCCCGTCCCTGTGCCCTGCCCTGCTATTGTAAATGACGATGCCATTTATTTATGTTAAAAAAAACATAAATAAAAATAATGTCAAGAGCAATGCCAATAGCTCTAACTTTAACAAAGGCAAAACCATTGCATTGTAAATGCTTGTTTGTTTTAGAAGACGGTTTTGGGACTCTGGGACAGTCCCTCAAGACCCGGGACTGGCCAGGCAAATCCGGAACATCTTGTCACCCTAGTGTAATGTCACAAGAAACTAGCTAGGCTGTAAAGACTGTGTGCAGATAAGTATAATGATGAATCAACTTCCAGGGCGGGGTCAAGGACAGAAAATAAGGGGTACAAGGGACGCAGAGGGAAGAAAGGAAAGTAAGCCACATGTATATATAGGCACGGCAACAAGAAATAAAGAGTGCATTAACAACCCCTGCCTGTCTCATTTTTTTATTTATTTAACCTGCCTGTCTCATGATGTATTCATCGCTGCACATCTGTCCATTCGGCACCCAGCTTGACAGGGGACAAAACCATGAGCTGTAACACAGGCTTGAGATGCCGCAGACTAGGGATGTAATATAAGTTTTAGGTGCAGTATAGGCATTTCGTGCATTTATGCCAATCTGCCTGATTCAGGTGAGAGACTACCGATTTCAGGGCTAGTCTTCTACCTCCCGATACCTGCATGCAGAAACCTGATTTGAAGTTTTGCAAAGCTGCAAAAGATAAATGTTGATGCCAGTCACGCATGCTTTAATCTCCCCCTCCAAGAAATACCTCTGACATCAAAGGTTAACTGTTTCTTCTAAATTCTGGTAGGGGGAAATTAGAGCATGTGACAGGCCTTAGCATTTGATTTATTTTTAGCAGTTTAACACAGCACAAAACAAAACAGAGAGTTTAGAACTCTGTTAGTACTATGTTATTAAAGTGCCAAAAGTGAAAAGCCTGTCACCATAAATACAAACAGACCCGAATTAGGCAGAATGCCCCTGCTTCAACATAAGTCAGTGGGGAAAATACATTCTCCTAATTATTTGTCTTAAATCTCCCAATGGCCTGCTGTAAATGTTGGCATGTATGATGGTGCAAAACCAAAGGGGATGATGGACGGAGTGTTGAAGAATGCAAGCACTCCCCCCCCAGTAAACTGATCTGGGTTTAATCCATCATCATTCTTTAGCTCACTCCGCCACCCCAGTTCAGACATGGCCATATGCAAATCAGTCTGACCCTGTGCCTCATGGGAACAGTCCAGCCCGAACTACCAAGCCATGTCTTCTCTGGACCGGAAACAGGCATCCTGGGACCGGTTTCTGGCTCATCAGCCGTCACCAGCCAGGCTAGCTTGAATCCAGTGGCAAAGTGAGCAAGGGACCCACGTATGGGTATACCCTGCCAACTTAGAGCGAACAAAGCAAAACCAAAGGGGATGATGGACGGAGTGTTGAACAATGCAAGCACTCACCCCCAGTCAACTGATATGGGTTTAATCCATCATTATTCTTTAGCTCACTTCGCCACCCCAGTTCAGAAATGGCTATATGGAAATCAGTCTGACCCTGTGCCTCATGGGAACAGTCCAGTCCGAACTGCCAAGCCATGTCTTCCCTGGACCGGAAACAAGCATCCTGGGAACGGTTTCTGGCTAATCAGCCGTCATCAGCCAGGCAGGCTTGAATCCAGTGGCAAAGTGAGCAAGGGACCCATGTCTGGGCATACCCTGCCAACTTAGGGAGAACAAAGAAAAACCAAAGGGGATGATGGACGGAGTGTTGAACAATGTAAGCACTCACCCCCAGTCAACTGATTTGGGTTTAATCCATCATAATTCTTTAGCTCACTCCGCCACCCAAGTTAAGACATGGCCATATTCAAATCAGTCTGACCCTGTGCCTCATGGGAACCGTCCAGCCCGAACGGCCAAGCCATGTCTTCCCTCGACCGGAAACAAGCATGACTGGGGGTAAGTCCTTGCAATGTTCAACACTCCGTCCATCATCCCCTTTGGTTTTGCTATGTATGATAGTGCAACGAACGTTAGAGGTGTGAGAAATTGTGATGCAGAGTACCTCGGTACAGGCTTTCAATGCTACACATAGTTCAAATGCAGCTTATCCTTGAGGAAATGCTTACATCTGAATTCCAAAATAGCATATAAGCACAGGACAGGTTTTGGTGACAATTTTGATCAGCAGCATAAGTTTGAGGTGCGTCCTACATTTGAGGTGCTGCACAAATTTAATCTGCAGCTAAATCCTGAAGTAGAAATAGGACTGAAGTGTGCAATATGTTTGAGAAGCAAAATAGGTTTGATTTACTTTAATGGAAGGGTGAAAGATTGAGGTACAGCCAGGGCGCAAGTCCTAAAAAAAGTAGTGTGGGGACTGACCAAGTTAGGCAGTATGCAAGTGACATCATGACACGTGCCATCAAAGCATATGACGCATGGCATTCAATGTGGCATCACAGGAACTGACCTCAATGGAAGTAACATCACAAGAAGTGACATCAGATACTAAGATCTCACACACATGTTTATCAGGTGCATCATGAGTACATTTAAGTGCATTATGTCACTCAACAAATGAGACTTGGAGTCGAAGTTATGCCAAAAAAGTGGTGCAACGCTGATGCAAAATCTGGGCCTCAACAGATAATGTTTTTTAAACCCTGTCACAAAGACAATGGCAACAAGGAAAAGCATGGCAGTAGAAGTTCAGTTTAATTGGTTGTGTAGTCCCAAATTTGAATAACAGTAGTATAGAAGGTTAAGTTGTCTCCTTCATAATATAATCACCCTCTGTTCTCAGGGGAAGGGGGGACGCATTCGGGGATTGTGGAACCTCGATTTTGTAGCTACCTTATTCCTGCTTGTTATTCATGGTGTGCATCTTATACAAAGTTGTGAGCATAAATGTACCACTTAATTATGCAATAGTTCTCTGATATGTGTATGTTATAATATGTGACAAATGAAAATGCAATAAAATATGTGTAAAAAAGGTTGTCTCTTGCAAAGCATATCATGTAACATGCAGATCACAGATTTTTCTTTTATGTAGATAGGTTAGTGGATTGCTGCTTTGAACACAGAGATAATTTTGTTACTTGCAGTTCATGAATTGTAATGTTTGTAGTGGACCACAGTGAGCTATGAAGGGTATTTGACTCGAACACCTTGTATCCCTGTCTCATGTAACACATCTTGTACGTTGATTTACACACTTACATGATTTATTTGGAATGGATAATGTGTTTGTTGTGTAAAGCGCTCTAACACTCTGCATTGGGATGAGTAGCGCTATTAAAGAAATAGAATTGTGCTATTTACATTGTTATTTTTCTAAATACTGGGACAGACCAACCATTTGACATTCATACAGTGCATGCACTTACATACAACAAAGTAAAAAGAGTGCATCTCTTAAGTACCTGTGAAAAGATAACACACTGTGTGCTTGTTTCCTCGCATGTGCATTTGCATTTGTGAGGTTCCAGGACACCTCCAGCCTGATCTTCGATCAAAAGGAGGCCTGATGGCCCCTTAACTTCTGTCTTTATCTGTGCCCACCTGGAGATGAAAAAAAGCCCCCTCGCTGCCTCCACAATGCTGCTGGGAATGGAAAGCAGACAACGTGTAGGAACTGCTAAACTGTCCCGGTGTCTAAAAATCACACTGGGACAAGTTCAACATATTCCTGTGGGGCCCAACTTCTTAGCAGGGTGGACAGCGCCCGCCCTGTGAAAATAGTTGGTGGATGCCGTGTACCCGCGTGTACCCCTGACTCGAGTCGAGAATGCAGAAAACGCACAACACATAAGATGCAGCACAGAGCCAAGGCATAAGGCAAAATGACGGGTCCCCGCTGCAGAATGTGATGAGGGTGCCATGTGTTTTCCATATCTCACAGAGATCTCTTGAGTAGTAAACGAGGTCCCTGTGGGAGTTGGCAGCCCTCGGGAGAGTTGCCCCCCTCCCCATACACCCTCCCATCGTTGCAGGGGCTGCAGGCGCATGTGTTACGCCTCTGCAGACATAGGCGTGACATGCAAATCGAGCGCAGATTGACAGAACACCAGGAACTTGCACTATGAAACATTTTCTGCTCTGTCCTGGGGCAGAAAAAATCTGTGCATTTCAATTTTTTGTCTTTGTGCATACATTACTTGAAATGTCTCCGAGTTAGTGTATGTTTTTAGGCCAACAAAACTAGGGCATTCATTGTCTGTTTGTGTTTCTGAGTTTTGCTGTCAGTAAAACAAGCACTAACAGATTGTTCAAGTTAATTAATGCATGCACGCACTCAATGTGCCAAAACGAAACACTCAAACCTGTTTGCGCTTGCACTGTGCATACAACAGGTTCAGGGAATGGCCACAGGGGCCTTATTGAGAATGGGATTCACTGACTCCTTCAACCCAATCTTTCTCCTTGATACAGCTTAGTTTTCAAGCAATACAGAGGCTGAACAATATTTACCTCTTCCTGAGCTCCACTGTTTAAAATAATGTATTTATTCAGAGAAATATTGGGTTCAATGAATTTACTTTACACTCTGCAGGCGCATAACAACAGGCACTCGGCTGTGCACTGAGCCAGGATGCCCTCTCTTGATTTGGCCCTAGGACTGTCTCTGAGGTATTGTATGAACTATTGCCAGAACAACTTGCAGTGCTTAATTTGTAACAAAAAAAAAAAGAAGTGCCAGGGCCCTCGTTTGGAGCCCCCTGCAGCTTGCACCACCCATTGCCCCTGCCAGCGTTGCCAATGGCAGTATTAACACAATTACTAAACATCACACTCTTAAAAGTGTGACAATGATGGCTACTCTAGGCCCCCAAAGCTAAAAGAAAGGCTTGGGCGTAGTCAATAGTAAAAGTCATTTTTAACCGCACTGCCACATAGAAGGCTGGTACAAGCCCCGGTGTTGGCAATTAGGTGCTGGAGCTGAGCACCGGCTCAAATTAAGCACTAACTGCAGAGACTACCTGTCTCTGTAACTTGTTGTGTTTAAAGTCCATGCATTAATTCAAAGAAAGTCAGAGTTGTTTATACAATCTTGAGATGAATCGGATGCATAAAACAGGTGCAGCTCATCATGATACCCCCTCCCCTCCCATGCATGAAGTCTACCTTATATATGTATACTGTAGTTGTGCACAACCTGCGTAGTATAGGATTCAGGTAGAAAATAGGGTTCTACCTCAAGGAGGAGAATAAGCACCGGTTAGATGCCCTGATCTCAGGACTTCATTGCCCCGGGTGGACTGGATGAGTGTTGAATGAAGAGTTTTGCAGACTCCTAGAAATTAAGCTTTCGGGGCATTACCCGCTGGTAGAGGCGGTGACCAGGGCCACCTTTTGGTTGTGGATGCCTCCACTCTCCTTGCTGAGCCTCGTGTTCTCCATCTTCCGCCTCTCTCCAGTTTGGCTCTGGGAGTTCATTGTCTTCAGTGTCCTCTGCTCTGGGTCAGCTGGACCTATCCCTGCAGGAAACAAAACAATTGCACCTTTAAACCCTGTGCTTTCTCTCATTCTATCTCTCATGCACATTTTTTTACCTTCCGATACGATTATTTTTTCTGTTCTACTTTTGCAAAATAATCTATAAACCATATTGACTTCATTAGGACAGTGATTAGGGTGGCGGGAAGAGCTTTAAGTGGGATAAGTCCTGCCAGATCTTAGACCCGGCAGTCATTTAAAACGGACTATGAATCAATAACCTACGGGGCCCCTTTTTCATGTCCTTAATTTTAAAGGCAAAAACAATGATCGATTTATTACAGTGGCTTTAAAAACACTTACAGTGATCCATGTCAGCGATAGCGTCCTTGTTTATATTCCATGTTTTACTTTATCTTGCACATGCTAAGAGTATGTGCGTTTACCAGATGTGTTTTTATTGTTTTTCCTTGCAATGAGGGCTGTTGTAGGAGTGCATAGTGTGAACTGACTCGCCTCTACGTGTCTGGGTGATTTCAGACTGTGGGCGAGTATTCATGATGGGCCACAATTAAGAACTCTCGTTTTGAGGGTATCAGTGGGCCATAAAGGTGTCCAGACTAAATGCTCATCCAACCCTTGGCCTCTCTGTAGAGTGTAAATTACAAGTTGCAAATTGTAATTCCTATTTTGCATGAAAGTGTGGGAAATGTTTATGTTTATGAGATTTGTAACGTGCACAGCTACTCAAAGAGTGTCCCGGTGGGAACCAGGTGGGGGAAAGGTGGAGAAGACTACATGTGAAACAGAAATGTCTTTAGTCTCTTCCTAAAGAGCTTGGGGTCCTGAGTGCTGCAGAGGTCCAAGGGAAGCAAATTCCGGGCTGAAGCCGGCCTGAAAGCAAGAGAGCTCCCTCCAACTCTCTTAAGGTGAAATCGCGGGACGTGGGCAAGAAGCTGCGATGCTGAGCGCAGCTGTCTAGAAGGAACAAAAAACCTGAAGCGATTTCTTGGATAGGCAGAACTGTGTCCATATAGAGCTGAGTGTGCCAGGAAAATGGATTTAAACTTAACTCTTTCTGTCACAGCTAGCCAGAGGAGATTGCGCAAGTGTTGTCGCATGCTGGTCTTTATAGGGATATTAAGAAGTGTCCTGGCAGCAGCATTCTGGACTACCAGTCTGTTCAAGAGATAGCCTGGCAGACCCACATACAGGGCATTGGCATAGCCAATGTGTGATGATATCAAAGCATTGGTAACCGTTTCCCTTGCTGACCTAGAGAGATTTAAGTGTACTGAAGCACTGACCAGTAAGCTTCTTGAACTGTAGAGAAGTTTAACTTCTCGTCAAACCATAGGTTGGTCCTCAGGGGTTGGCATGGGATATTCTTCTGGCCAGAACAATTTCCGAAACTCAAATTGGAAGCGCCCGAAAAGGAGGATCTCAGTTTACTCCTTGTTGCACTTGAGTTGTGCCGAGGAGAGCCATTAAAAGATGGCAGTCAGGCAGGTTTTTCTAGAGATGTAGAAGAATAATTTTTCTTCCAAGAAAAGAGGAGCTGGATGATCTTGTCTCCAAGCTGCTACTTCTCCATCTGTATAAGGGGAGTGACATATATATTAAAAAGAAGGGGGATCAGAGTAGACCCCTGAGGCACTCCCGTCTGTGGGGAGGAAGAAATAGGGGGGAGGCAAAATTGTTGCGTTCTGCCCTCCAGAAAGGACTTCAACCATTTCCAGCCATACCCCCGAAATTTCCAATTTCAAGAACATGGTCCAGAATCAAAGATAGTGGCACAGTGTCGAATGCTGCTGAGAGGTTCAACAGAATGAGGGTGGTCCTACAGCAGAGTCCAGAGTTTCCCAAATGGCTTCAGCAACTTTGACAAGAGCTGTCTCAGTGCTGTACATGGCTCTGAATCCTGATTGAGCCGGGTGGAGCAGGCCGTGAAGTTCGACATAGTTCGACAATTGTTTGTTTACCATTTTTCACAAACTTTCGCAACACCAGGAAGCAGAGAAATAGGGCGATAACTGGAAAAGATAGAAGGATCCAGAGTAGGTGTTTTCAATAGTGGCATGATTATGGTCTACTTCCAGGCTTTAGGTACTGTGGCTTCTGAGAGGGACAGACTGATTAGTCCATTTACCACTGGGTTGACCATCTCTGCGACCGAGGACAACAATCTGGCTGGGCAAGGGTCAGCCGGTGAACCTGATTTCAGAGACTTGAGGACCACCAATGAGTCGAACAAGCAATAGGTGTGAAAGCCACCAGAGTGGGTGACGGTTTCAGAGCTGGAGTCAACCTATTCAGTGGTGAGTTCCCTACAGAGAGGCTATCTCAGGGGTTGAAATTAGCTTGGAGAGCTTGGATCTTATCAATGAATAAACTCCAAAGTTCTTCACACCATGCAGCTGAGGCGGGATGAGTAATCGCCTCTGCTCTAGTTTATAAGAAGCTGTAGTGTAGTTCCTATATTCCCAATAGGCTCTGCGCAATAGAATAACATAAACGGCAGTTTAGACGTAGGACTGAGGTCGACTAGGTCTCTACTGAATATGTTAGACTTAATTAGGTATGCCAGCTAGCTCAGAGGTCACTAGAAACTTTCTCGAATGAACAGGGAGGAGTTAACTTCCCTGATTAGACAAGAAGGGATTTGTTTCTGATAACCTCTGAGCTAGTTGACATACCTAATTAAGTCTAACATATTCAGGTTGTGCAGGACAAGTAATCCTTTCTCCATTGATTAGCATATGCAAAATTGGAAACTGAATGGATCAACGTTCCATCTCCCCCACCCTTGATTAGAAGATTATCAGCAGCGCACAGCTGTGGGAGTCTCTACAAAATTTGGATCAGAAAAATCCCACCAACTGCCAAGGAAATCTGAAAATGGCAGAAAATCTGGGATTAAGCTACTCCATAGAAGAGATCGACGCAATACTCGCCAGACCGGCACCATTTATGAACAGTGACCTCACTCAAACCCTCTCCAGCTCTACAGAATGGGACGAATTAACCGAAGTAAAGAAAGAACAAGTCAGAACTGCCGTGCACGGCATTATTATGACAGAATACCTAAGAGTGAATGCGGCACCTAGAGGACTTTGGGTTACCAATGCACCAAGAATTTTTGTCAAAGATCTGGCCTTTAGAAAAGACTGGTCCGCCATTTCATGGAAATGCACCAGGGACTATCTAGTCCTGATCATAAAAACAGCTACAAGATTGATAGACGAGTTAACAGTAAAAATCCAAATTCTAGAAACTAAACTAAATAACACTGTCAATATCACGATATACAAAACAAAATTAGATGAAATTAATAAAGAAATGAGTGGGTCATGAATACTTGACACAGACAAAGCTACAAAAACTAGCAAAAGAACTCAAGAAATTCTCTATAGAAAAAGTGCACCCCTACAGTAGCAAAGACTACAAGGCCAATGACAATGCCTCCAATTATGGATCAGACATCAGTGCATCAAGAACTGGTTCGGATCAAGGAACCGACAATTTCAACAACCCCAAAAACCATCACCAGAATAAAAGAGGAAATCGGCGTGGACGTAACTTTTGGCGCCCCCCTTTTTTCCAAATGGGTAATCAAGGGATGCCATTTCAACCTTTCAACCCTAATTTTCAAGGCTGGATGAACCCTTACTTCCAAGGCCCCCAGATGATGAACCACCAGATGCAACATCAAGTAGAACAGAATTTCCAACAACGGATTCCTTTTTTAGGGAATGGCCGAACATCCAAGAGAACACGGAGAAGAGGAGTGACCTGGTCCGACCAAATCAGACAGGTACAAACAAGGAGTGTAACAAAAGCCAAAACCGGAACACCCACGAATCCCTCATCGTGAATCTCACGGATAGAATCCTGACCAAGGACGAAGAAAGTGTGCTTAATAAGGGTCTGGGATACGTTCCCACACCAAAACTGGATGTATTCAAAACCAAATGTGAAATGGCAGAGTTCTGCCGAAAATTGAAATTGAAAGCCTTTTTCAAAGGAGATCAACCTCCGACCAGAGAAGGAGACACAACTCTAAAGAACAAGTCGTCCTTCTGCCCACTAAACTCCCAGGTTCCAATCGAAATACAAACTTTCGAACAGGCGGTTTTCAAAGGCATTGACGAATTGGCTAATGATGCCCGTAAACCATTCCAGAATATCACCAGATCAGAACAACAGGCACTGAACGCACTGAAGAGTGACCATAACATAGTCATCAAACCAGCCGACAAAGGCGGAGGAGTGGTTTTCCTGACGGCCACAGGATACGATCAACAATGTATGGATCTGCTGTCGAATGACAAATTTTACAAAGTCCTAACAACAGACCCCACACCGAGACTAGTTCAGAGGACAATTGCAATGATGATAGAAGAAGGGGAGACCAACAACTGGATCTCAAAGAAAGAAGGTGATTACCTTAGGACCACCACACCACGAACCCCTTACTTCTATTCATTACCAAAGACGCATAAAGGACGAACACCACCACCTGGACGACCAATTGTGTCAGGAATTGGTTCAATTCTTGAACCTCTCTCCCAGTTTGCTGATCTATATCTGCGACCACTTGTCCAAAGAACCCCCACATATCTAAAGGACACCAGGGACCTCCTAAACCAATTACAAAACATCGAATACTCACCCAACACCATGCTTCTGGTGGGATTCGATGTCGAAAGCCTGTATACTAGTCTGCCACAGGGGAAAACTATGGAAACTCTCGAAAGTATACTATTCAACTCCACATGGACCTATAAGACCCCCAGACATTTTGTTCTGGAATGCTGCCGGATGGCACTCATGGAGAACTTCTTTCAATACAAAGACACATTGTACCTGCAATGCCACGGTACTTCGATGGGCAGTACATTTGCCCCGAGCGTGGCAGGACTGTACATGAGCACTTTCGAGGATGTACATATCCTGAATGAAACCAATAATCCTTATCACCATTGTATACTGTTCTGGAAACGATACATTGATGATATGTTTGTCATCTGGAAAGGGGACCAGAACAATTTATCAGAATTCCACACTTGGCTCAATCAGAAGGACGACTGCCTGAAGTTCACTTACTGTGCAGACAACAAAAGTATTGACTTCCTAGATGCAACCATCTATGCTGAGGCTAACACTCTCGAGACACGAACATTTTTTAAGACTACTGCAAAGAACAGCCTTCTGTCTTTTAACAGCTTCCACCCCCAACCTCTAAGAGAGAACTTACCATATAGCCAGTTCCTCAGGCTACGGCGGAATTGCAGTAATACCTCAGAGTATAAATCACAAGCAAATGATCTTTGTAAGAAACTAGAGGCCCGAGACTACCCGAGAAAGGTCATTGACAAATGTAAAAAACGTGCTAGGAATCAGAACAGAGATGCACTCCTTGAAAGCACGAATAATCAATTTGGGGGGGGGGGGGAGAAAGAGATAGGATCCTTTCAGTCTCCTGTTTGATTACGTCTCATCAATTTGGGGAAAGGATCACTTGTCCTGCATAAACCTAGGTCTGCAGGTTGGTAACTGGGTGTCTCCCAATAAAATGACCCTCATACACGTGTTTTTTAGTTCTTTCTTTCTTTCGTTAGCGGTATATGCTGTGTCCCCGCTTCTTTAACACGTGCATGCGTAATCATTGGGCCAATTCATTTGTGTGCACCCTCCACCAGGAGGTTATACCTTAAGTTTAAGGCAGTAGTGATCGTGGAAAAAGTGGTCAGAAAAGTGGTGAGTGATTTAAAAATAGTCCGGACAGCCAGTACTTGGAATTTTATTAAATCTGGATTCGGGCTATTCTAAAAAAGTAGTTTGTGCTGTTGTGGAATCAGTTATGGATTCTGGCGCACTTTAATTGTCTAATAAAATGGTCGACATGTTTCAGCTCTGATTGACAATTTGTCAGACAGCTTTCTTCAGGACCAGGGGGTGAAAGTGGTGAACAAAAAGTGTAAGAATAGGTAAATTTATAACCTGATTCTCCAAGTGTTGAGAGGTCGCAATGTACCTCCTTTTTTTGTAGCTAATAGCTTCATCGGGGATGTTTTTTTTTTTAAGAGGAAGGTAGCACTTTCGCCTTCGCCTCCTCATCTGCAGCATGTGCTGTCTCTACCTCCGTCCACCCGGAAAATTTATTGGGAGACACCCAGTTACCAACCTGCAGACCTAGGTTTATGCAGGACAAGTGACCCTCCTTGAAAGCACACCAAAGATACCTTCCGAAGAAGTCCTCACATGTGTAACCACGTACAGTTCAATGACGAATAATATAAAAAAGATTGTCAACAAGAACTGGCGTATACTGACATCAGGCAATCTCTCTTGGCCAAAACCAAGATTTGCAAATAAGAGGAGCAGGAATTTGAAAGACATCTTAGTTCACACGAGACCGGCCCCTAGAATATCTAGAGAACATACCAATCTATGGGGCAACCCGCAAGTGACAGGACACTACCCATGTGGCTCATGTTCTGTATGTAGCCTCACAAAACCAACAAAAGAACTATAGCTACTACCGAACTTCAAATGGACTCTAAATAGCCACACGAATTGTAACACCACCCATGTGGTTTATATGATCACATGTCCGTGCAATTTGAAATACATTGGGATGACATGCAGGAGAGCAAAACAAAGACTATGTGAACACCGGAGCAATGTAAAATGCAGAAGGAGCACTACAAAGATGGCCGACCACTATCTAGAGAAAGGCCACACTGTACTCGATTTACAGTGGGTCATCCTAGAAACCTTACCCAACAAAGACCACAATGCTGAGAAAATCCTCTTTGAAAAAGAACAAAGGTGGGTACACAGGCTGAGAACCGATAGTGAAGGGTTGAATGATAATATACCCTGGCGAGAAAATGAAAACACCAGAGTGAGTCTCTTCACTGTAATTCCTGTGTTATAACAATACCTCGTCTACCTTTACCGTGGATCCAACTAACAGACCACAGATATGAGATTCAACCTGATCGGTATCGACTTACCCATAATTGATACTATCTCAGCCCCATTATTGCGGTATATTTCCCGTTAACAATAACATCAGCTGCGCCATAATACCATCAGCTCGATATGTGTCAAATTAACCGCATCAGTATACCTCGAGTATAATACAGTGGAAAATTCCTGACACCGTGACAACCCCACTTCGTGTAGCGCCATAAAACCATCACCTGAAAAACAATTAGTATAAATGTGACGCAAAAACCGGGAAAACCGTGAGGATCTGGCCCATTGCGTAATCAACATATGACCATTGCTATTTTCTCCGCTCGACGTTATGACACAATCAGAGAGCAATAACAAACATCATGGTCCCTATGACAACACGCGGATAGTCCAATAGAAAACTGTCAAGCAGCGGAATCGCCGCCCATTAATACCGACCCGGAAACACAACGAACTGTTTCCGGATCGGCAAGAGCAGAGCAGCGCACTCACGAGGAAAGCCTAGGATCGGGCGCAATAGGTAGCAAGACGAAAGACCTGAGCGCTCCTTCAAAATCGCAAGTATACAGAAGTGCCCCTCCTAACCACGCTGTCTCTCTCCTCCCTAGCCCCCTCCAACAGCTCTACCATCCGAAGGGAGCGTGTTAAATAAATGCGCGAGGTAATTTCCAGGACACCATCCAAAAACGCTGACTTTGCTTGAGCCACTGCCATGATCACTTGGCCACTCGCTGTACACAATTTACTACATCCGTACAGTCCGCCTCAGTCACCATGATCACTATGCCGCCTAAGTTAATTTCACACCGCTATGAGTGTTTTACAAACAAACAATTAATTAGTAGGCCCGGTCACTGATGGAAATAGAGCTAAAACTCCTTAAAAGACTCATCACACACCCACCATGTTATGAAAATACATGCATGTTTCACCACCTGCAAGCATGCTATAGTTCATTGCATGAGTTTGGAAAGTACAAGAGAGAGTTGACATTGCCATATTTGTTAACCGGTCTTCTAAAGTATTGCCATTTTTTAGTTGTTTAAAAATCTATCAATGGATAGATGTGTTAAGCAGATTTCTGCTTGGTGTGTGTCCCCCCAAGACCCCCCTCCCTGTGTGTGTGTTGCAAACCTTTGTGCTTACTCATTACAGGTACTATAAGACCTCCAATACAGAGAAACAGGTCAATAACCCTATTTCTTTCACTTTTTAAGAGCACGTAATTTATACTCTTTCACGTTATTTCACTAACGGTCCTGATGAATGCCCGTAAGTCCTAAACCCAGGCAACTGTGGCAGAAACATGTCGACCAATTTTTAACCACCCCTCACTACCCTTGATTTTACAACACTCTCAGTGCACCTATTACTCATAATCCAGTTCGTAAGATGCACTATTATAGAGTTTACTAGACCCAAAACCAGATAAAATAAAAATTTCGAGTTTCTGGCTTTTGCGGTTTTTTAAATCCCCCATCACTGGCTCACTACTGCATCAACCTTGGGTAAGAACCTCCTGGTGGAGGCTGCATAACCTGATCGACCTAATGATTATGCACACACGTGATCCATAAGCGGAGAACCAAGATATACCGCTTCAGATACCACCATACCCATCACGTGCATGAGGGTCTTTTATACAGGGACATCCTCTGTTCTTCCTGCATACCTAAGGTTGTGCAGGACAAGTGATCCTTTCTCCTTTGATTAGCATATGCAAAATTGGAAACTGAATGGATCAACGTTCCATCTCCCCCACCCTTGATTAGAAGAAATATCAACAGCACCAAGAGAAAACAAATGATGTGTTCAAAGGTGGAGAGAGAAATAAAATGTGTGTGTGTGCGTGTGTGAGTGTGTGTGTCTGTCTAAACAAATGCTGTGTTCAAAGGTGAAGAGAGAAAATGCATGTGTGTATATGTATGTGAGGGAGAGAAAGAGGGAGGGCTGGGTGAAGGGGAGGTGAAACAGGATAGTATGTGCAGAAGAACAGAGTGAAAAGGCAGTGAAGAAGAGGGAGGAGTTCATGTATGAGGTGTGCAGATGGGGGATGGAGAAAAAGGATGAGACCCTAAAATAGGAAAGCAGTGTGAAGGGAAGAATGGGGCGATTAAGACATTCCAAACCACACTTCCCCTTCTACAGACCTTAGTAATGTTTTATTCACAGTCTCATATTTACAAGATTAAAACATTTTCAGTTCTTATACTGAATAACAATATACTTGTTATTACTCATTTATCAGCGCATTCCTGTCCTTTTCCCCTGTGCCAGCGCACAATGGGCTGCCATGTGTAAGTGTAGGCACCTTTGCACCATGGTGCAAAGGTGCCTGCATTGGGGGGATGATTGTTTTTGAGCAGTAAGGTTTCTCTTCCTGCACAAAAACAATCACAAGAGGAGTTTTCTCTCCTCGTTGTGCCTCCCTTATACCTCCCCTGGGGAGGCATACGTTTTTGGTGCTGCTTCAGACTTATGATTTCTTGTAAATCTGGGCAAGTGTCCAAAAGCCATGGCTGTTGCTGGGAACACCCCAGGCAGCACCCATGGAATGAACCTTTCACACAGTTTTCTGCATAAAAGAGGCACATATTTATAAGGCCATGAAAAGCCAAGTAATATGGCTTTACATGACCGTATAAATATGACAGTGGCCTATTGCTCCACCAGAACTCCAAAAAAGGGATGTTACGGTGGTGCAATAGTCCTGGTTGGGCCTCATAAATGAGTCTCCCTGTGTCTAGGAGCTTTCTGGAGATGGTTGGGGGGGGGTGTTGCATTGTTTCTCACACTCAGTGGCAGTCATTGGTGAAGCTGGGCAATATGTTACATTCTCTAAGAGTGGACATTTCGTATCCACAATTGTATGAGAAATCTCTTGCAGATAGCAGTATCTTCCTTGCAGTATCAATAGAGCGGTGTAAAAACTCTCCATCTTGCCTAAATCGTACACACCATTACAATCTTGAGCAGCCAAATCATCTAATTGTGTCTCAATTAATATAGAATATAGTGCCTCTACCTTTGCCCTCTTCCTAATTGCCTCAACTATCGGTAACACAGTAATACCCTCATGCAAGTGATGTCTAACTAGACAATCGCGAATTTGCAAATACTTAAAAAATTCCTGCTGTTGAAGTTCATAACTGTCAGCTAATTCTGCAAATGAAAATTATACTCTCCCCTTGAATAAATCACCCAACTGTCTAATCCCCCCCAGTATCTTATAGTCCCAAAATATAGCTGGAAACCTAAAAGGTAAATTAAGAGGTGTATAATATTTAGTCTGTGGGATGACTAACCGTTTGCATAACATACCTTATATGCTATAATCATAACCTTAAACCGTGTTTTTTATAGTAGCTTGGCTCACTAAATTTTACTAATACATTTCTAGCTTCCTCCCCTAATAATAACTGTTATATGGACTGAGCTTCTGCGCCTGGCACATCCTCCCCTGTCAACAAAATCCATATATTTTGCAATAAGCAAACATAATAATAGAAAAAGAAGTTCGGGACAGACCACCCCCCCCTATCGAGAGGTAACATCATAAATGTAAATGCTCTCCTCGCTTTTCGTTGTCCCCACATAAATCTATCACATATGGATTGGATACTCTGTAACTGTTATTTTGTTAATTCTAACGCTACTGCCCTAAAATAATAAAGTATTTTGAGGAGGACAATCATCTTTAGCACAATTCATCTCCCCACCAAAGTAAGACGTAGACACTCGAGCCGATCCAACTGCTGCTTCACCCCTGAAATTATATACTACCCCAATTAACCTCTTTCAAGTCTTGCAAAGACATTCTAATCTTAATACCTAGATATCAAGCTTCATTAGTTACAGTAGCCTCACCCGTACAGGCCTGATTGGTGCATACTATCTGGGTTTTAGCTGAATTTAATTTATTTCCGGAGACCACACCAAATTGTTCAGCTAGCCTTTCTATCTCCCTTATTGCTTGTGCTGGATCTACCGAGGCTACTGCAATATCATCCGCGTAAGCTAGAACACGCACCTGAAATTGCCCACAATCCATTGATATGATACTTGCGCTTTGTTCTAACATGCGCATGAATGGATTCATGTACAGCGCAAACAATAGCAGAGAACAGGGACATCCCTATCTTGTTCCCCTGCTAAGAAAAACTTGTTGCGATTCCCTACCTATCACACAAAACCTGGCTCGTGGTGACTTATACATGCTCTGAATTGCCCTATTATAGCCCCATCCTCCATATAATACCCCATACAAAAGCCCAAGAAACACGATTGAACGCTTTTTCTGCATCACAAAATATGAGCCCAAACTTTTTATGATGTACATTGGCGCACTCGATAAGGGTAACGACTCTATGAATGTGATTGATCGAACTTCTGCCAGGTAGAAATCCATGTTGGGACATGGTAACCAAGGGCGTAATAACTCTCACTAGCCTATTAGCTAATATCTTAGCATAAACTTTCCCATCAGCATTTATCAAGGATATTGGTCTATATAACCCAGGTATATTCAGGGGCTTGTCCTTTTTTTTAAATACGACTATATTAGCCTCATCTCAAGATGGAGGCAGGTTCCCAAGCTGATCTACTTGAAAAACATTCAGCATATAAATTTTCAAACCCTGAAATAGCAACCGATATATCTCCAGTGGCAATTTATCTGGCCCTGCGGCTTTCTCATTTGCCAACAATCTTAATGCCTCTTCCAGTTGCTCTGTTGTTATTGGTTCATATAATAATCCTTGCTCTTCTAAACTTAACCTATTCACCTTAATTTCTTGACAACATTTCTCTATATCTTGTTCATCCGGACAATGCTGCGTATATAATTCTTGATAAAACTCGTAAAAAAACATAATGCCTACTTGTGCTTCGACCATATTACCAATTAATATAAACAAACAGCGGTCCGAGACCTATATATTTCCAAACACGCAATAAATCAAAATTTATTCAATTAGAAGGCGTATGTTATTTAAACAACCCTGCTCAATCAATGATGAACATATAGAAAATAGGCAACAGCAACAAACTCCAAGTATATATACAATATTTTAATCTAATGTCAAACTGTAGTATCGAAAGCACAATTCACAATATTATGTACTTTTCCTTATATACATTGCCCCGTATTTAGAACGTGCAGTAAAGCAAAAGAGGTGTCAAAAGAGCGTGAACGTGGTAAGGTGAAAGGAAAGGAAATCACACAGAATTGTAAAAAATTATATTCTAGATAATTCAAAAGAACACCAGCCAATGAAGGCCGGAACAATATATATCCTGGCCACTTCAATTAGTCAGCACACTTTCCCTAATTTTATTCCAAGGCATGAGATGTAAAAAATGTCTGCACTATATCATAGAGGGAGATATAGTTAGTGGTCCAGGTTTTATAATAAATGTCGACGTTTCGACTCGTCTTGCGGCCTTGCAGTTGATTAAGCCTGGGCCATGCGAGTCTTCTTCAGGACAGATGGGACGGGACAATACAGGGATCTCATTGATGACCCTATGAGAAATATAAAAAACCCATTAGGGTTGGGGCTGTTGCCTAGTCGCTTAAACCAAGGGCAGAATTCCAAGAATGCTTACCCTTCTGGGGATATAGTGGTCGTGATTCCCACTCCAAATATGACTCAGTCCTTATGAATCCAGGAAAGTTATCCAAGTATTCTGGAAAATCAATGAGGAGCCCATTTGTAAAATCATGTATTTACCATAACGTTCGCATCAGGCAAGTAAATATTAAATAATTACCTCTACAATGTTGTTGGGTTTCCTATCCAAGGTGGATGTACATGTGCCACTACATGTCTTGGAAACTGGTTCCGATCGTGGGTATTGGACAATTTCAATATAATTTTTGGTCAGGCAACTCCTCACAAATTAATTAGCCTGAGGAATGAAAGACCAAGGAGTGAGGGAAACACCCAAAATGATGGCGCCTACAAACAATGACTGGTTAAAAACAGGATGTCAATTACCTGAGTTGGTTAGATATGTGGCTTAAAGTTGGTCACTTTTTCGATGCAGGCAAATACAGGCAGCTGAAAAAAGAACCCATAGTGAATGCCTGTGTACGATTAAGGCCTGGGATAGGTGATCATAGCGAGTGGGTAGGAATCACGTTTCGTGCTTACCGTGAAGTAAGGCAAGAGGTCCTTAAAATTGACACGCGTCTGTCGGAAACCACAGGAAAAATGCTCGGGAGTGAACCGCGGCGTTGCCTGGCAACCTACTTGTGTTGGAATCGGACTGCTTCCTATTGGCGGAAAGCGAGGACTACGCCGTTCCTTTCGCAAGCTCCGTTGTTCGAATTAAAACAACAGTTACGGGCAAGGTGGCTACTTCCCTACATCGTTGTGAGCGTCGGGGTTCATTTAAGGACGCTAGGGTGTTCTTGGTTTTTTTCTTCCACCATTATTGGTAATGTTAAAGGTGCACGAAATGAGCCTTGGTATTTTTAGATATTGAGCACAAACCACTCCTGGCTAAATACATATAAACGATTCTATGTATATTTGCCAATTATACCCACATTACATACATTTATATCCAGCATTGGTAGAAATGTGGCGGCCATTTTAGTTTGGGAAGACAGATGTCAAACCATAATTCCCATTGGTGTGCACATGTTTAAAAACTATATTTACAAGAACATTTAACGCAATACCATATAGCAATATTTACAGAATAGCCACTTTCCACAATATTTACAAAATACTTAACAGAACAAACAAAACAACCAAATTTCAGTGTTTCATATAGTCTTTTGGTCGACCATATTACCAGCAGCATCAGTCATGGCCGAGATTCTCTGAGAGGACTGTCTTACTCTTGATCTCTGAGCGAGACATCGCACAGTTGCTTCTCCATATTCATATCTATCCTCTTTATAGATGTTATATTGAAGGGCAATTTCCCTGCAACAGATTTTTTTTATTTTTGCCTTAGAGCATGCTATGTAAATGTAAATGTATTTGTACTTATATAGCGCACAGCTACCCGCAGTGGGTTTCCCGGCGCTTGCTTAGGGAACCCGTCCTGGTATTCCCCTGTGAGAGAACCCCGGTAGGGTATCCACAAGGTGAAAGCCAGGCATCCCGCCGCGAGGGGCCGTTGTGGAGATTAAGCAAGCTATTGCCCAGAGTCGCAGAGTGTGAACCCGTGAGTAGAAAAGGCACCGGAGCGAGAATTATCGAGTCCGTGGAATTTTTTAGCCCAAGACCCGCCGAGGCGGGGAATTGAACCCTGGTCCAGGGCCGATCTCGGCTTCCGGGTCTGCCGCCTCTAACCCCTGAGCCACACTTCTCCACTATCTTGGTGTGTATATCCTTACCATCGAGTCCCTGCCTAAGCACCTGTATCAACTCCTGTTCCGCGATCCTTAACTTTCCCAAAAGTTGCAGCATCAGCATTTGTCCTAGTTTCTGTTTAGCTAGTCCAAAACTAAGTGCTTCTCCACGTATTCCCGCTTTGAGAGTATCCTATTCTATAGAACTAGAGGCAGATCTTCTATTTATCTCCAGAAAATGCCCAGTCCACCTAAGCATATGGTCGATAAACGCTTTGTCATTCAATAGTTTCCTATTGAATGTAAATACCCTTCCAGCCCTCCTCTGTTTTAAGCTATATATAAATCTAACAGTAATGGACCATGATCTGCCGTAATCCGGGGACAAACCTGCATTTTTGCTCCAGCTATATACGCCCTGGACTTAAATACATAATCAAGTCTCAACAATTTCTGATGCGGATGCAAGTAAAAAGTATATCCTGGATCCAGCTAGTTTAAAATCCTCCATACATCTACCAACTCCTGATCCCTCAGCAGTTTAATTAGAGCTCTAAAGACCATGGGTTTTCGACCCATATATTTATACTTGTATGCATCTAAAACTTGCCCCTCCAAATGGATATTAAAATCCCCACATAAAATTAATGGGGTCTCCCTTAATGCCAATTCTGCATTTAAAGCCTCCAATATAGCAGCTTCATCACAATTTGGGTTTTAAACTGAGCAAATAGTACATTTGGTCACTCCAATAATACATTCTGCAATCGCCCATCTTCCATAATTATCTGTCATTATCCTTCCAATCCCGCTGAACCCACTCCGCACCAAAATAGCAACTCCCCTGATAGTACTAGTCTACCGAGTCTCACCAAGACATGTATATCCAAGCTCTTCAATCACTTTGCGTTTTGTTCAGGGTATACACGTCTCCTGGATACACAAAATGTCTGGTTTCATAATACATAGATCTTGGCTACCCTACGCCTCTTATTGCTGTTATTTAGGCCACAAAGATTAAACAAGCATATATGTATCCCACTAGCCATCATTTCCCACACATTTATCCGAAATTGCCTGACTCCTTGCTGATCTCTGGCTATACTTGTGTGACCATATTATATAAACCAGAAATACTTTCACATGGATTCATTTTTGTCCTTTGTGCCCCCCAAACCCTCACACCACACCAAGATGCCCCCACCTACCACCTACCCCCGTCCCACCCCCCACCCTGCAAAGCCCCCCCCCACCACCCTCTCCTCTTTTTGTAGGCAATAAGGCCCAAGGCCCTGATGATGGAGAGTGAATTGGCGACCCTGTGTTCCCCATTCTCCCTACCTCTTCCTGGCTTACTATAACCATATATTTCCTGTATTATATGGGTGCCTAACTTATTTCTATGACCTATAATTCAACATTCTAATGTTCCTTCATGTAGCCTCACAATTTAATTACAAATCCTGGTCATGACCAAACCATACACAAAACCAAAAATATATAGCCAGGGACACACTTAAATAGAGATCAGGTGTTCTTTTGCTTGCACCTCAGAGGTAAAAAAACATGTTTGACCCTTTAGAATTACTTTAAGAGTGGCATGATTTAACAAAAAACGTGGGCCCCCTTCCCCTGAAAGTGAGTAATCAACTGGGGTAGCGACCACCTTTTCTCCACCGTTTGGTGACAATGGTCAGGTCTTACAAAAAAATTGTGCTCCCTTCCCTCTTTCTATCGGCCGTGCAAGTTCATATATCACCTGACGCGCCAGAAAATTATTCAAGCAGATCAAAATTGCTTGTGGACTTGCATCCAATTGACCAGCTTTCAGAACCCTCTGCTTGAATGGGAACCTATTTGCCCTTTGCACTTCATTTGGCCAATTCCACCCTCCCAACTCAGGAAAGGCCTCTGTAAATGACTCCACCACAAACTTGCGGGCGTCCTGCCCCTCAATCCCCTCTCGTACCACTAAAATCCTCCGGAGTCGATTCTCCAAGTCCACAAGCTTAGCTTGTATGTCAACCCTATGTTGACTTGAGTTTTTTGACACTGCCTTCTGTGCCACCATTTCATCTTCTAATGTGGAGAATCTTGCCTCAGCCTCATTCAGCCTCTCAGTGAATTCACTACACGTTTTGGAAATCCGCCTGACCGTGTTCTGAAGTTTGTGGCACGCCATGTGTTTTTGCATTCTCCGTACGAGCCTCAGCCCTATGCTCTGATATACATTGATATATTGACTCCAGAGAGATCTCATAGACTGGCTTCGCTATCGGGCCCCCTCAGTTCGTTCATCAGCTTTAACCGTTTCAGGGGTTGGTTCAGTTGAGGTAGAAAGACCCTGCATCAAGTTCTTACCTGCATCTGCTTTCCCCTCCCTCTCCTTAGCAAGCCCTTGTTTATGTACCATCGTTATTTCCAAATTTTCATCTTCAAGGCTTGTAGTATTTAAGTCACTACCAGAGCTCATTACTGATCCCTCTAAGGAGACAGATTTTAATCCTAATTCTACATCATCATCATCATCATCATCATCATCTGATAAATCTGAATGTTCTGAGTGGTCTGACATGGAAAAAAATGTCTCCCCTGAATCACTCTCTCTATTAATGGCTTCAGGATTCAGTCTAGTCGCAGTATCTGTCACTGTATCTGTCGCACTCATCTCAGCTTGCAGCCCCTTTGTCGTCACGCCTGATTCAGACACTACCGCTACTTCTCCTGAATCTAAGGGCCATATGTATCATAGTTCCGTTTTGCAATTCCTAAATTGCGATTTTTAAGGAATCGCTATTTAGGAATCGCAAAATGGTATGTATGATGAAATTTGCTTTTAATTAGCGATTCCTTAATCTTCCTTAATTGCGAATTCGCATTTTGCGAATTCGCAGTTAAGGAATAATTTCCAATGCATTGCTATGGGCCAGGAGGCCCATAGGAATGATTTCCAAATAATTCTCAAATTGCGAACTCGCAATTTGCTAATCGCAATTTGAGAATTATTGCAAGGGTGCAGGGGTGACTCAAGGACACCCTGCTGCACCCCTGTAAATTACATGTGTGTGCATATGGCGCACATACATGCCCTATGGGCATGTATATGCGTCACATGCCACAATCAAAAATACAAATTAGTGTATTTTGAACAGAAATCTCAATTTACCACCAACTGGAAGTTGGTGGTAAATTGCGATTCCTTAAGCTGAATTCGCAACAGTAAAATGCTTCATACTTGGCATTTAAGGAATCGCAAAATTGCGATTCCTTAAATGCTATGGCAAATTAAGGAATCGCAAGTATTTGCGATTCCTTAAGATGCGATTGTTTGATACATTTCAATTCATGCTAATTAGCCTTTTGCGATTCGCAAAGGCCGAAGTTCGGCCAATTTCGGCCTTTACGAATCAAAAAAGGCTTGATACATCCGTGTCTGTGCCTCTTTGTTTGATCTGTTCTTTCCGATGTTCCATTCGCTGCACCACATCCACATTCTTATCTGCTTCTGTATCTTCTAAGTCATCTGTTATTTCCTTAGACACACACCAAGCGGGCAGTATTGACTGTTTTTTCTTGTTTGATGGTAAGAATATCTGGGGTATTTTTTTTACCCCCGGTCTCTTGCACCAAGCTCTCCGTAGAAGCTTCTGCTGCCTCGAGCCCTCCTCTTGCATTACCACCAGTAAAAGCCGCCATGTTCACTGCATCATTAACCGTCTTGGTTTTCCCTCCGTGCCCAGTTTTAGGAGGCATATCTAAACCTTGTAAAAAGCTATTACCAATACTCAGCCTCACCTCCAGCCTCCACTGGGTTATGTCACCACTTTTCCCACAAAATTCCAGTCAAACCAAAGATATATCTCCCACTGCGGTGTAATGAAATATAATCTCTCTCTGCCGTTTTACTCACTGAGGGCCAGATGTATCAAGATTCCGATTTGCGATTTCTAAATAGCGATTTTTTGCGAATCGCTATTTAGAAATCGCAAATCGGAATGTATGTACAAAATCGCTATTTTTTAGCGATTCCTTATTATTCTTTATTTGCGAATTCGCATTTTGCGAATTCGCAAATAAAGAATAATTTCCAATGCATTCCTATGGGCCAGGAGGCCCATAGGAATGATAGTGCAATAATTCTCAAATTGCGAATTCGCAATTAGCTAATCGCAATTTGAGAATTATTTCAAGGGTGCAGGGGTGTCTCAAAGACACCCTGCTGCACCCCTGAAATTTACATGTGTGTGCATGTGGCGCACATACATGCCCTATGGGCATGTATGTGCCTCACATGCCACCCTTACAAATTCCAAATAGGGCATTTTTAAAAGAAATTGCAAATTACCACCAACTACAAGTTGGTGGTAATTTGCGATTTCTTCACACAAAATCGCAATTTCAAAATGTTACATACATATCATTTAAGGAATTGCAAAATTTGCGATGCCTTAAATGCTATGGCGAAATAAGGAATCGCAATTTATTGCGATTTCTTAAATTGCGATTTTTTCATACATATGAAAAAATGCAAAAAGGCCGTTTGCGAATCGCAAAGGTCGAAATTCTGCGAATTTCGGCCTTTGCGAGTCCCAAAAGCCTTGATACATCTGGCCCCGAGTCCTTCCACACGTCTAGACTCTGCAGTATTGAAGTGCGTGTAGCGATCTCTGCACATCAAAGCGCGCGTAGCAATCTCTACTCCCTTGCTACCACACATCCAGAGTCTGCAATATTCACGCGTGAGTAAAGAGCTCTGTTCACTTGCTACCACTACTCCTGCCTCTTGTGCACAACACAAAGCCCTTTCACTCCAGCAGTCTCAACTCCTTTCCTGGGAGCCTGGAGCCCTAAAGTACTACCACTCCTACGTCGCTGCTGACTCCAATGCTGGTCCCTTCAGCTCCTCAGGTAATCACACTGTGTGCTCTCCACGGGTGTATCTCTGCCGAGCTGGCTGTTCTGACTCCCTGCAGCTCTGCCCTTTGCTCTACGCTCTTCTCGAGCTCCACACCGTCTCCGCTGCCACCCCTGCTGCTCCTCGAGCTCCACAGGTGTGCGCCACAGGTAATCACGCCTTACCGCCAAACACTTCCAAGGCGTTTACTACGCGGCTGTTTTTTCGCGTCTTCTCGTATCTTTCATTAGTTTATTTTAGTCTCCCTGATCGCTTTTGAATCTTTTCTCTGTTTTTATCTCTGCCGGTTTTTCGTCCTCCTGGCCGCCAGTTCCCTTTGATGAGGGAAAACACTCAGGAGCCCCTCACTCACACATCCAACCCGTGGATGCCATCTTGCCTCCCCGATCAAACTTGAAAACACAACATTTCGTAGCGCAACTTGCATCGCATTTGGCGATGCAGGGCGCGCTACAAAATTCGTTTTATTTATTAAATTGTTTACTTACCTTCAATTATCTATACTCCAGTTTTTTGCACCCCCCACCCTGCCCCTCCCCCGCACCGCCTCTCCGCCCCACCGAAACTCCCTCCACAGGCCGTGGCTGCAACCCTCCACTTTGTATTCATTGCCTGTTTTTTCGTTCCCTAGAACGCATGATGGGTGACCTCATTTAGAACAACATGTGCCTTCAGAGTGGCCCAGCTAAAACCCTGCCATTCCATGGACAAAGGTGGCCTTAATGTCCGCAACTTTGAGCATTACTACTTAGCATCACACTTGCAATGAGTGTTGTTCTGATTTGCTGGCCAGCACCTTGCAGATACTGCTTCACTTCTCCCCTTCTGGGATGTGTAGCATATCCTGACCATATTCCATGCCACTGAATATACCCCCTTTTACACGTGTTGTATCAGTGTTTTACCCGATCAACTACTTCCTATGCTCCGGCACTGCCACTTCTCGGTATGCCAGGGGGGTGTGCAACTACAACCTCTAAGGTTGTAGTTGTCCTGGCAAGCGGTAGGTTTGCACACTGTAGGTGACTTGGACACTGAGGGCTCTCCCCTTCTGTTAGAGGAACTTACGGCTGACACAGAGCTCCCACCCCATCAATTCCTTTATTGCCACACTGACTTAAGCTTGGGGTGAGATACAGCAGGAGCCCACGCAGCGTTTGGGCATCCAGTTCTTACAAGTATTGGGCATGGGTGGACCCCAAACTCATGGCTTGCTGGTGTCTGAACTCTCTCTTGCACAACTAAGGGGCCACAGGGATGCGGATCTTGCCGCGTCTCTACTAACAGTGATTGGCAGAGTGTCCTGACATACCCTTCCATAGTGTCCTGATATGCCCACTTTAAATTAATCCAGTTTTACGTTCTACACCAGGCATACTTAACCCTCAGCAACATACACCGATAATTTTGCTGACTGATGCTGTCTGTCTTTACTGCCTAACTCCGGATGTAGGGATAGTGCACAAGCTGTCGTCTTATCCTGCACTGGCTAAATATTAGAGGGATGTTACAACTCATTTAGCACACTGCACGTGCACTGTCCTCCCTTACACTTGGGAAGGCTACTTTCTGGGGCTCTACAGACGCACCATAAAGTAGGGGTGGGTGGAATTTGCATAATTGACTTTCGCAAACTATCGCGAAATTGCGCAAAATCTCTGTGCGCATGCGGAACTTTCGCGAAGATGCGGAGATTGCTTTTCCCACCCGTTCGCGATGGTATTTTGCGTGCTCGCGGGGAAATTTACCTCTAACTTGCCCATGCGGTCGCTAATGGGCGTGGCTAACTTGCTCGCAATGCTTATTTTCTGTTCCTGGCCGAATTATGTGTTCGCGATCGAAAACTCGCGCGGGATAGCGCGACCGGTTACCAACAATCCAACATCTTGTGGCGCATGTGAAGGGATAGGAAAACTTGTTGGCGAATGCAGGGACCCAGTAAGTCGCTACTGCACACGCGAAAACGCGTTTTTAAAGCGCAAACAAGGAAAAACTTCCGTTTCGCGGCAGATTGCGAAAGTTTTGACATTTTCGCGCTCTCCGCAGAATGCGAAAATGTCACAATATCGCAAATTCCGCGAGCGGGACAAAATTTACCACCCAGGCTTACCATAAAGTACAGAGCAGTGATGGGGCTCGCGGAGCTGGCCATTCTCTTGGCAAACAGATTCATCACTCGAAAATTGAAGGCAGTAAAATATCACCAGTGGCCTCTGCATGGACATTCTCCATGCTAACATGGGCTAGGGCTGAGAGCACACTACTGCTTAGGGAAGAAATAAAAGGTCTTCATAAATATCCTATATCGGAGCTTTGGGACAGCCTTCTAGACAAATTCCAAAAGAGGGCACAGATCCAACATCCCTCTCCTTGACCAAACTTATTAGAAGTTACTTTTGCTTTCCCCTCCCCGTGATTCCCATCTTATTGAGTAATTGCCCTACCAGTTCCTACCGACCCACTCCTGGCTTGGAGACATTAGTGGCGCATCATCTGTCTTCAGAAACAAATGTAGTCCCCCCCTCCCTTTTTTCTCTTCTTTATAGTTTTACTTTTTCTCTCGTTTGATGTTTTAGGAGTGTTTTTTTCTTTTCTACTTACTGACATTCTTATTGTTCCATTGTATTTACATCTGAATCTTTTTTTTCTACAAATAACAGTCATTCTATTTACTGCTGATGTCAATATTTGTTGTTTCTTGTTGTGTACACATGGTTGGCCTACTTGTATTGTTTGCTTTATTTTTGCAATGCCATATTATCTTTACCTCTTGCTTTTTTGTATTACTGTATGTGGAAAGGACATTGTGCTATATCATTTGCCAATTATTAGAAATGTACCTAATAAAATGCCAATAAAAATTAATTTAAAAAAATTAAACAGTATCTACCAACTGTTGTTTTTTCTTTAGGGCTGCTTTGTTCTGTACTGCTCGTTATCAATCTAATGAAACGGGTACAACTAGAGAATAGCCCACGAAAAGCTTGGATATCAGACAAGCCTCCAGTCTCTTGTGTATACTCTTCGGTGTAAAGCAAATTGTTGACAGTAGCTTACAAATCTCAAATATCCCAAGCACTAGATATCTATGGTGCACCGCACAGCACCATTATGTACTCAGGAAGAGGTAGCTTAGCCAGAACACATGGCTACTCCTGAAACTGCAATGTTTCTCCAACACCTATCACCATCTTCACTTTTCTCTTACACAGCTGGACCCTCATACTGCACAAGGGGCTCCTATCCGGGTGTTTCTAAGAAATTAGTTTCTGGTTTGCTAGGATATGCACCTAAGCCAGGTAGAACCCACCACTTTAGTCAGGGTGAGGCAATTACACACCCAGTATTACCCTTGCTCAACCCCTTAGTAGCTTGGCACGGGAAGTCAGGCTTATCCCAGAGGCAATATGTAAAGAATTTGTGCAACACACACACGCACCAGTGACACAATAAATACACCACTAAAAGAGACTCCACACAGTATTGTATAAACATATGTTTCTGAATTGCATAGAAATTTAGGGGCTCATGCATCAAACTCCCGTTTTGCGTTTCCAAATTTGCGAATTTTACCGAATCGCAAATATGGATTCGCAAAACGGGATGCATCATAGAAAGTGCAAAATATTTCCGATTCGGTAAAAATCGCAATTTTTACCGAATCGCAAATATTATGTGACTTCAAAATTGCGAATTCGCTATTCCCATTGATTCCTATGGGCCAAAAGGCCCATAGGAATCAATGGAAATTGCGAGTGGCACTTAGAAAATTTCATGGGTGCAGGGGGGGGTCCAAAGGACCCCCCCCTGCACCCCTGAAATGTATTTTTAAATGGATGTTTCACACACACATGTCCTAAGGACATGTGTGTCTGTAACATGACATTGTTTAAAATGTAAATTAGTACATTTTAAACATTTTTCGCAATTTACCACGAGGTTCAACCTCGTGGTAATTTGCACTTCCAAACCTTGTTCTCGCAATTTGATTTCAGAATGATGCATTGCATTTAAGGAATCGCAAATTTGCGATTCCTTAAATGCAATCGCATTCTGGAAATTCGCAAAATCAGCGAATTTCATTCAAAAATAATGATGCATCTGAAAAAGCACTTTTGCATTCGCAAACGGCCGATTTTAAGGAATCGCACCGTTTGCGAATGCAAAAGTGCTTGATGCATGTGGGCCATAGATCAAACTAACATAAACCAATAATCAATTTTGGCAACTAGGCGATTGTCAATACATCACAGTTAGTGTAATCAGACAAAGACTTATATGTTGCACACATCATGAAAACACCATCACTACACATACAAGTCAAATCCTGAAATAATACTCATTATCCTGACACTGCAAGGTAAAAATGACACATATCATAATATCAGGACAAGTAATGCAGCAGTTAGGTTACTGAGAGAAAACACATGAATCACCAGGTATCACCATCAGTAATAGTTAATGCCATAAACACATCAACCACAATAACACCTTACAGGCCAGGCACCATGCGCTCCTGTTAGTGGGTTACCTCAGTAATCCTTGAGAGTCTGGTTGCAAAAGAACTGATTGCTTGTTGGTGTAACACGTAGACTGTAGGAGCACCTGCATGCCTACTACCAGGGAGACAGTCATTTTTGTGAATTCCCTAATCCAGCCAAACAGGGGGCCTCTATCGAGGTCTCACCCCAGAGACTACAGCAATTCTAGTGCCCCCTCAAGGTACGGGCCAACAGGAATGTGGGGGCACACCCACGCTGCAGAGAATAGTGGGGGATCTGCCCTCGTCCCCCTGCATCCAAAACTTAGAGAGCAGCTTCCCACGACCACGCAGTGCAGCTGCAAAGAGCTCGGGATCTCCCAGCACTTGTCAGGACCCCAGGGGCCCCCAAGTGTCACCACCAGTATCCCTGTGCACACAGGTTCACCCACAAAGAAGCACGGGACGGTCTTGCCCTTCACCAGGGGTGTTGTCTCCTTCTCTGTTGGTTCTGGGATTCCTGGTGGGTGGGGCAAGGCAGGCATGACGTCAGTCGAGGGTTTCCCAGGTGCCTCAATGATTCTCTCTGCCCAGGACAAGCTCCTTGCAAAAAGGGTGGCAGACCTCGGCAGTGGGGCCTGTGTCTCTGATTTTAGCCCCCTGGCAAAGTTCCCACTACACTGCAATGGGCTCAACTCTACAGCTGCAGTAGGGTTGCTAGGGAGTGAGTGCTTTGACACAGCACTCCCACCATCAATTCCACTCAGCAGTAACACAGAAGCACTCATCCCGCGCTTAGGGAATACAAAAAGAGGCAAATGGCAGAGCCCATCCTGAACTAAAATACAACACACTAGGGCCGCAACCACGCAGGAAATCCAGGAGAAGGAATCCGCATCCACCATGCACTCAGCTTCTTTTGGGAAATCAAATGCTCACTGCACGCTGATCATGGCTCTCCGGCCTCTCTCACCCAAAGCACTCTCCATGAGCTTATAGCAAAACAGGGAGGAGCCACATCACCCAGTCCCTGGAGAACAACTGGGGGGCACAAAGCAGGGAACAGGCAGAAGGCCAGCACATCAGGGTCTTTGAAGCAAAGTGGCAGTCCTTCTTGTAACCACATAGACCACAGGTCAGCACAACAAGCAAGTCAATCCAATGGCAGTTCTTCCTGGCAGCATAATAGTTCCTTCTGGCAATGTGCAGTCTGTAGACCCAGCAGCATCTGGTTACAAGTCCACATAATGTCTAAAATCATGGGGTCAGAGCCCTTATACTTGTACTCAAAATGTCTTTGATGAGGAGGTAACTTAAAAATAACTTTTGAAGTGCACAACACCTCCATTCAATCCCTGCCTGGGCTCCAGACATCAGTAGGGGATAAACAAGCCCTTTGTGTAAGGGCAGGAACCAGCCTATACAAGTGTAAGTGCACACCACCTCCATCTCCCCCAGCCCAGGAAGACCATTCAGTTTGCAGATGCAACCTTGTTACACTCAACCCTTCCCGTGTGATGGCTGTCTGAAAAAGTTGCAAAAAGACAAATTGTCACTCTACCCTTGTCGTGGATTTGAGTCAGGCTACAAAGCACGAAGAGTCATCAGCACATAGGAAGGCTCACTGTCCAAAAGTGCCATTGCTTCTATTAAAATGGAAAATCCCCCTACACCAAGATGCAGGATTTATCGCCACTATTCCAAACATACCAAACATGGCAACGCTACTCCTTTCAGATCACAAATTACCACTTAAAATATATAAGGGTATTTCCAATGCAAATCTATAAGAAAAGTAGCACTCACATTAGTGAGAAACCAAGTAGGCTGTTTTTAACTACCACATAATAAAGGCACAGGCCCTACCTTTTACCTACACAGCTCCCTGTCCATAGGGCTACCTAGAGCCTACCTTAGGGTGACCTATATGTAGTAAAAGGGGAGTTTCAGGCTTGGCAAGTAGCTTTAAAAGCCAAGTAACTGTGTTAGTAAACAGTGGCGGCAGGTGTAGGTAACCGCAGTAGGGTGGTGAGGAGGGGCTGGGTGGAGGGTGACAGACAACGGAATAGGCAAAATAAAATAAACAGATAATTCAAACCACTTACCTTGCGCTCGCTGCATCACTGAGTCAGCGATGCAGTGAGCGGAAGGTAAGTATTTTTATTAATTTATTTTTCCTATTCCGTAGTCTCTCACTCCCCAACCCCACCCCACCCCGCCCTTGCCCTACAACACTTACCTGAACCCACAGTGACTGGTAGTAAACTGTGCGGACAGACCCTGCAGTGTCAGAGGCCTGAGACAGGTTTGAAAGGTTACTTCTGTGGGTGGGGCAAATAGCAATTAATTTATAAGCCCATGGTATATGGGATACCACTGTACAAGGTACTTACAAGTAAATTAAATATGCAAACAGGTGTAGACCAATATTGCCATGTTTGTAGGAGAGCGCACATGCACTTTAGCACTGATAGCAGAGGTAAAGTGTCCAGAGTCCAAAAGACAACAAAACACAGGTCAGAAAAAAGGAGGAAGGTAAAATGTTTGGGATAACCCTGCATAAGAGGCCAGGTCCAAAAGTGGCCCTCAGGACAGAGAGCACAGCCAAAGGAGCAAAAGGATAGTGGATGCACTGGTATTAAGAAAGGCATTAAATGAGTACAGCTCATGTATTAATGCATGGAAAATGCATGAAGGGACTATACCTTTACCGGCATTAGGATTGCTTCGACAATTGTTAGGCAAGGGGATTACTCGGGTGAACAATAGCCATCCCAAGAATGGCCTACTGCTTAATACGAATTAATGCTGCTAGCCCTACATGGTTCTTTTTTACTCTTTAATTGCTTTCCTATTTTACATAAAGGAACATTTCTGATCAAACTATTGTGACGCCAATTAATATTAATTCTGGATTTAATGCTAATCTGGTACACATTTGTAGTGCCAAATATTGTATGTGAAGTGATGCACCTTTTTGTAACTATTTTCAATCATTGAACAAAATAGAGTCATTACCAATTACAACTGGTGCTGTTATCCATTGGGCTGGCCTGTGGATATTGTTGCTACCAAGATACACCACACAAGCTTCAAATGAGAAGCTGATTATCCAACTATTTCAACAGTACTTCAACAACAATGAGAACCAATGTCTCCTTTTCATCACCCCCAAATGCTCTCTCTTCTCTTTTCTATTCCCTCGATGTCAGGGTCAAACTGGGACAAAAAATAGGAATGGGCAAAAAATAAAAGTGCTCCCCGGTAGTAAACCAGACATGTAAAAAAGTGGCCCACGTTAGCAAATCAGGCCAGTTTTGATCTTGAAAAGACAAGTCATAAGGGTATTTTTCAAGGTATTGGAGACTGCATGGATTTGTGTTTGCCGCAGGCAATGCTTGTGGTAATATCAGAGAAATCAGCAGTAAAAAACAGCCCACTTGACCATAAAGCCGGCCCATGCACTGCTAAAAAAACGGCCCACACACTGATCTGTCAGACAAGCCCATCAAGCACTGCCTGATTGCCCTATAGGCCAGTAAGACGCTGCTCGAGGTACATCATGTCACCTGTTCACCATACTAGATACTGCATGCTCCAACCCATCCCTCACTCAGTCCACAAAAGAAAGAACATGCTAATCAAAACAGGCATCATATATGCATAAATACTTATGTACATTGCACTATTTCTAAAACTTATCAGCACTAGCTTCACAAGTCACCCAAAAATACATTTTACAAGATTCAGACACAATTCATACATATGGCAGTAGCTCTAAACTCAACATCAGCTGAATACTATAATTTGCTATTGTGGCAGTTTCCTTATATGACTCAGGCTTCCATTTTGAGTAGTCGTAGTCCCGCTGTTGTCATGCATTTGGCATACTCCATATGGTATTAGTGGTCAGGCCCATTCGTGCTCATTTTTTGGTGTCTTGCCTGAGGCCCTTAGAGGGTGCTCCACACTTTGCACAGTGGCTTGTCTATACGGCGTATGCTTCTTGTGGTAAGCAGAGAAGTATGAGGATACGGTCGCAAGCAGCGTATGCAACCAGACAGCGGTTGTGACATGGGTTTAGGTAGGTCAAGCAACTGGACAATACTATGCTTTAGTTCAGTGACAAATGCCTAATGAGTGTTGCTGGTCCTTGCCCTCTTTGAGAGTGTGTTCCAGAGACTGCATGACTGTATTGAAGATGAGCTCCAACCTATGCCTGTTTATTCTTAAGGAGGAAGTATCAGGCACAGGACTGTATTAGATGTAAGGTTTCTCCTTTATTTATTTATTGATGCATTTTTACATAGCTCGAACTTTACCCCATGGTGTCAGAGCACTTTACAATAGAACCAATTGCAATACATATGTACCTCAGAGTACATGAATTGCATAAAAGATACAAACAGATAAACTTTAAATAAACGTACGGATGGTAGTAAGTACATAAGTCTACTACAGATACTAGTGGTTAGAATTACATATATACAAGTTGTAAATTCACTCAAGGGTAAATTTTAAGAAAGGTTGAAGCAAATAGGGTTGGACAAATATATATTACATGTTTACACAGCATGATCTTTCCACCATTGCTAGGGTTCTTGATTTCACCCAGGCATTTATTTATTTATTTGCGAGTTTATATAGTGCTGTGAATAAACTCCCGTAGGAGTATCTCCGCGCTGATGACAACCGGTAGAGAAACTGATAAAGGAAGCGATGAAGTTAAAATTGTGCCATGAAGCTCCTATAATCCAACAAGGGTGCTTAGCTAGAATGAACTAAACAGAAAAGTTTTCAGGTATTTTCTGAAATGAAGATGGTTATGGCATCATTTATTCGACAGCTGTGTTATTTAGGGAAGATCTCCGACAACACAGCTTTTTTGATAAGTTTACCTAGAGAAGGGGTCCATTTGATATTGGTCTGTAATTTTCTGGGGTGGCCTGGTATTGTCCCTGTCTCATTTGAATAGGTTTAACGGAGATTGTTTTCAATTCACATGGAAATTAGTTGTTTCATAGAGAGGAGTTGATTATCCCTCTCACTGGGAAGGCAGCAGGTTTTGGTTTTTTGAAGCGGCTGAAACATATTCTGGGCATCTGACAAATGTATGCCTTTGATTAGCCCAATAGATTCTTTTTCAGTCAGTGAGTTAAAGCAGCAAAGTTCAGGTTGTGTTTTTGTGGTCACCAAATTTCTGGGGGGTGCTAATTGATACTTACTGCTTGCCTATATATGAAAGCAGGATTCAAGTTTGGCAGCTTTTTAGATCAAGCAAGTGTCGGAGAATTCCTGAGAGTAGTTTAAGATTATTTGGGCAGAGACATGTTTACGAAATTCAATGACTATATTGAAGAACTCTTTGGTGGTGCATACAGTCTTAGTAATGAGTTGGGCGTAATGGACTCACTCCGTTTGCCTTTTTAAAGGAGGTTTTTTATATTCTGCACTGCCTTTGAAGTCGCTTTTTGACATTAGGATTGAATTATTTTCTCGATAATCTTTCAAAGGAACTGGTTTCAGTCTTTTGAAGTATTATTTCAGAGTTGAACCATCCATTCTTCCATTTCTTGGGTTGTTGACGGGATGTTTAGAGAACAATCACCAAGGTGAAGGCCATTGGTGGAGCTGTTTTACAATTTACTCTCAGAAGAAAAGGGTGCGGCCAGATTTTTTTGTATTGAGTTTAATTACATTTCCCCCTGGTACATAGGCTATAATTATATTGCATTCTGAGGAGATTGGAATACCACAGGAAAGTTACTCTTACTACATATGGTTGGAGTGTTTTCTGTGGCTATTAGACTTTAGGCAAATATGTTATCCAATATCTGGCCTGCCGAGTGGGCAGGTCGACTGACTTGCAGGGGATGCTCAGATGCTTCAGCGTTAGATATTAGGCCACATATTTGGTGTGGTCCTGGTTTGTCAAACCGGATGTTGATCTCCTTAGGATGCAATGGTATCTTGTGTTTCATTAAAATGTCAGATATGGTGGACAGCAGCATGCCTGCAAAAGAAGGGTTATATGGTTGTGGCTGGTATTTAAGGAGGAGTGAGGTTGAGGACGTCACAAAAGGAGAGTAGTGGATAAACTCTGTTTCAAATCCTGAGAGTCCCAAGTTTTTAGTGAAGAATGTGATAAGTGTAGTTTTGGGGATTACCACAAGCTTTCCGACAGTTTTTTACAGCTCCTGAAAAGGGTTAGGCATCTCCCAGGGATTGCCTCACGTTGAATGGGTGCTACATCATTTATTAACCAGGTTTCTCTGATGTAGAGGTCAGGTGTAATGCCAACTACAAGGTAGTAGACCTAGCTTCTCTTTTGTCTTGGGGCTTCATTACGAGTCAAGCAGTCCACAGACCGCCAGACTAATGGGGTGAGGCGGTGACGGTCTCCCAACCACCCTATTACAATAAGGGCGGTCGGACTTCAATTGCCCCTACGCAGCCGCCAGGGAACCGCCATTCCCTTGTGGTGTTGCAGCGGTGTACAGGCATCAATATGCTTGGCGTAACCAAACATAGTAAGAGTTTTCTCTCTGCCAGGTTTTTCATAGCGGTTCCTCCTCCATGAAAACCTTGGCACAGAGGAAACAAAGGGGGCTCTACAAGGCCCCCTGGTGCCTCATGCCCTGTGGATGCACACAGGGGGGCACAACATGTGCCCCTTGTGTGCAAGCACACCAGTTCCTGCACAGCATGGACTTTTCAGTCCACGCTGTTCAGGAATTGTTTTTGATGTTCCCAGTAGGGTGCCCATTTTTCAAAGGCACCGCCGTGGGAACACCAAAAAAAAGCCCACCAGGCAGGAGGAAACTCCTAATCTGGTGGGCGGTCCGAGCACAGCTGTGGCAGTGCAGTGGCAGGGCAGACCCGACGCCGCATGCCAAAGTCCTAATCAGGTCCTTAGTGTTTTAGCAATAATTGCAATGCGTTATGGTTGTTTGCTGTTTTGATTTGTCATTTTGGTTATGTCCTGCTAATGCTTGTTCGAGACAGTCTTGCTGCTGGTGTAAAGGGCAGCTCCCATGGTTTGCGGAGGTTGTACAACGGATGAAGTGTTCACAAGAAGCTTCTGCTATATCACCCGAGCAGTCTGGATGTTGGATAGCTACTGATGTGTCTTTGTTATTGGTGTGTTGTGGTGAAGCAGATCTTAAAGTGTTTGGAGGTCAGTTTGTTTAGGGTTCCCTTGGCCGCTACTGCTGCATAAAAGCTTGTTGGATAACTATTTTAGGCGGTGAAGGAGTTTTTTTCCTCCGGTCCGTTGTTGGGTCTCAAGTGGTTGATAGATTTATTGCTCAGACCCTGGTTTGCTCAGTTTGAATCATAGGCTGATGTAGCAGCAGAATCTACTGGTAGGTTCCTTGTGTTATTAAGCTAAGCCTAGGATGAATGTTAATGGGTGTGGACAGGTCAGAGAGGTCTAAGTAAAAGTAGTACTCATCGTGGATTGGTTGGGCTATGTTTATTAGGTGAAATAGGAGTCCAGGGTAGGTAGGGAAGGGAGGAAAGATAGGAGTAAAGGTAAGGTTAGGCTAAAGGAATGAGGAAAGTGTGTTGATTGAGTGGTTAGATGGTTCAGTTGTTGGTCCTGGTCTACACATTTTATGACGTGTGTTTTGTTTAGGGGTTTGGGTTAGTTGAGATGTGGGATTGGCATAGTGAAAGTGCTTCTGTGATTTATGCAAGGAGTTAGAGTGCACGGCAAAGGCAGCGATTGTTGAGAGAGAGAAGTGAAAGAATGTTAGCCTGCGGTGATGTATTAGGGGGAGATGAGTTGCTGGTCCAGTATTTGGTGAGGTAGGTGGAGGTGTAGTGTCAGAAGACTGCTTTTAGTGCTATATGACCGTGTTGTCAGTGAAAGAGGAGATGAAGATCAATATGTTCAATATAGAGGGTTGTTTTGAGTGGAGCTGAGGTAGTGAGGGGTGAAACATGGGTGGAGACATGGGAGGGCTGACATTTCTTTATGGAATATAGTAGTGCAGATGGGAGCATTTCTGTTTGTGATTTGGGGAGTGCCAATATTTTGGAAAGAACAAGAGGCCTACCTATAAAGCGAAAAGAACATAAAAGGGCCTTGGTACTGCAGGACTGGGTCTGCAAGGAATACCAAGAGGCGGAGCAGGCCCTAATCAGAAGTGGAGTTGAATAACCCAGAAAGGACCTAGATTACAACGTTAGCAGGACTATGACCCCATGGGCAGTCACATCCTAATTTATCAGATGGAACTCCCGATTAATAGTCGGTCTGTTTCCATTCCGAGACAATGTAAGTCGGCATAATTTCTTAAAAACTTGTAATATTGCTATGACAGAGACTTAAGTTTCTGCCCAAAATGGCATTAAGGCCAAACTGTTCATATAGGTCTCAGTTGCTTTTTCATCTGGAAAATATTAGTTGGGCAATAAGTCCACTAAATACAACTGATTTCAGAACCTCTTTATCAGATGACTCCCTGTCACTAGGAGTTTGGTGAGGCAGTCTTGGATTTTCATTGGACAATCTAATGTTTTCCGGACAATGCAGTTCTGTTTCACTTTAGATAATTCAACTGAACTGACACCCAAGGATATGGTAAAGAAAAGTTCAGGACCGAAACACTGCCTTCGTTGTGATATGGAGAGATCTGATATCCGTGTTTTAATTCGTGGTAAAGTTAACTCTTACAAAATTATTCAAACGATGATAGTGGTATGTTGTTGTTGTTAAGCTTTTGGTATTTGCATAACATAAATATAACTTGTTTTTGTAGAGCACAAAAATCAGTCTAAAGGAGGTCTGATGATGCTATAGACAAATATTAGATGTTTATTGTTACCCAAATCAATGGTCCTAATTTTATTAGCTTCTGAAAGATGAAAGCCCTGAATGGGCTTGCTAGAATTTAAACCTGTGGCCATGGATTCAAACACCGATCCTTGAAAGTGAATGCATTAATGCATTGAACCACCTGACTCATTCTCCCAAGGGCATGTACTTGTCACACTGTTTGTTGTCTGAGCGTGTCTGCTTAGGGCCATGACTGATTTTCCATTGCACACCGGAGACTGAGTCATCCTGTGATGATATCTACTGGCAGTAACATGTTAAATGACCTGTTAGTGTTTGATTTTGGTTTCTGAGGCTTGCCGGAGGGAATTTGTGAGTTGCTTACACAACTTTTAGGCAGGTAACATGCTCTTTACTGGAGATGAGCAATAGTGTGAGAAGAAGGTGCTTCAAGCAGAGAAAATACCTCATTGACAAAGCCAAATTCACTGCAAATGTATCAGCAAGCACCAACAAGAAATATCACACACACCAATGCCACAGAATGGCAGAAGTAAACTAAAGATATAGCAAGGAGCAGATTTATTTGGAAATACACAGTGACCAGCGGCACACGAAACCTGGTTAATCAATGGTCAACAACATATGAACCACAGATATAAGTGGTTTGGCAATAAATATAACATTGGACAAGAAACATGTCTTGTCACTCTCAGTCATATAGTGGTGGCACATAACAGCCTTCCAGTCTTCTTAGCATCTCCTGTTTCCCATGAGCCGTGGAGTTCCACCAGGGTGGCGAATAGCCCTGCATTTTGCAGGTTTGCCCTGCAATCATGGCTCCTTTTTGTTTCTAGCACAGAGACACCTTGGGACATCACTTTTTTCTTTTTCAGCCATTTATGAGCTGTACAAAAAATCCCAGTAGCTTAAAAAGAGAAGCTGCAGCCCAGGACACAATGCAACTTCAGGCAAGCATTCAGCTATCAATGCAGCAAATAGAGCCAGTTGAACAATCCTGAATATGTGAATGAAAGCTATGCTGGTGCCTATTCTGGGAATATGTATTTGGTATTTATCTTTTCAGTTAAGCCTGTTTCAAAGTAAAAGGAACACGGAGAATATGATTTGCTGTGGGTCAAATAGTTTTTTAAAGTATTTGCTTCAAACGTTATAGATTTACCAACATATTGCCATTTGGAAAATATAACAATGAGACTGGTCCCAATTAATTCGCCATTAGCTAGTACTTAGTCCAGCTTTTTTTTAAGCATGCATACTATCAACATTTACATTGACTCTAAATACTCCCAGCCTACTCAAAAAGAAAAAAGATTGATATGTTCAAAAATCGATTGCCCAAGAGAGCAGAATGTTGTCAAATAGTGAGTGCAGGATTCGAAACCATGTCTCTTTCCTCCACTGTTTCCAACTAGCCCACTAGACCATAAATGGGGTGCCCGTGATTTTGATGACAAGGCCAATGAACTACCTTCCAAGGTTTTGACACCGTTTTTTGGGTCTTGTCCAACTTTAGAATAAAGTTTATTAACATCATATTAAGGTGAAGTGGTAAACACAAGATTAGATGTCAAATATACTAGTTCCATGGCTAAAATATAGCCACTGAATAACGTCTAGGGCTGCTGTCTACCCTCCACACTGACTTGCCCACCTTGTTTGTGGCCCTGTCAAGGTTTGTAATACAGCACTCACTACATGATTTGTGCCTGTTGCATAAGCTCCCCCAGTATTTTGATATAATAGATGTAGAATGCAAGAGTTTTTCTTTGGGTCCTGGAGAAATAGGTAGTTAGTGGTCAATATCCATGGTGGATTCTGACATTTACCATTGGTGTTTAAGGTCTTAAAACTATTTCACTCTTTTTGGATAATAGGATTGTTAATTATTTCAAACTTGCTTCTTGAAAGTATCACTAGCAAACAGTCATACTGTAATAATGTATTTTTAAATTGTGAGTTCAGAGACCCCAAACTCCAGTTTTCTATCAGCTCCCAATTGGAAGATACCAGTGTAAGATATTACAAGGCAGCTCCAATGCTAACCTATGGGAGAGATAGGCTTTGCTGTAGGGAAAAATGAAAAAAGCAGTGTTTCACTACCAGGACATGTAAAATTCAGCAGTGCATGTCCTACCTTTTCAATAAACTGCACCCTGCCCATGGGGCTACTCTGGCCTTACTTTAAGGGTGCCTTACATGTGCTGAAAGGGAAGATTTGGGCACTTGCCAGGTCAAAATGGCAGATTAAAACTGCACGCACAGACACTGTAGGGGCAGGTCTGAGACACGTTTGTACTGCTACTCATGTCGGTTGCACAATCAGTGCTGCAGGCTCACTAGTAGCATTTGACTTACATGCCCTGGGCACACACAGTGCACTGTACTAGGGACTTACAAGTAAATCAAATATGTCAATCAAGGGGAAACCAATTACAATTACATTTTATACAGGGAGCACTTGCACCTTAGCACTGGTCAGCAGTGATAAAGTGCCCATAGTCCTAAAATCAGTAAAAACGAAATGCAGAACACTGTCAAAAACAGAAGAACAGAAGCAAAAAGACAGGGGAAACCAGCCAAAAAATGTGAGGTCTAAAATTAAATTACGTTTTTGAAATCACAGGTTGCATGGATATGTACCGTGATTCTTGTAATTTTAGATGGATGGGTAATCTTGGTATCTTTAATTGTATTATTGCAGTTACTGCAATATAAACAAGGAAAGGTACCTTTATATTTGGCATCCGTGCCTTGCTTAGATTCATCTTTGTCTTTGGAATAAAGTAACTCCTTCAAGTTTTTGGATCTCTCATAAGCGAATAATGGAGATTTCTCAAATATTCCAAGAAAATCAGATTCAGTCAGTAATATTGACCAGTGATTTAAAATGATTCTTTTGATCTTATCGTTTCTAGTGGAGTATTTTCAGACAAAGACCCTTCTCGATGAGTCTTATCTTGCCTTTTTTCTGTCAATAATTGCAATCTGCTTTTTTCATTCACCCTAGCAACTGCATCTTTTATTACAACCTCAGGGTAGCACCTAGCTCTGGATTTCTCACACATCATGTTTTTACCCTGTTCATAATTATCTGAGCTAGAGATGATCATTTTCAAGTGTAGCAACTGTGAATATGGTTGAGGTTCTTTCGAAGCTTGTTGATGTAAACAGCTGTACTGTAATAAGTTGTTGCACTCAGTTAGTTTCAGGTAGATATTGGTGCTAATTTTGTTGTCTTTCAGGGTGATTTCCACATCAAGGTATGCTATTCAGTTCTCAATTACTTTATGAGTAAAACCGATACGATCACTTATGGCATTAATCGTGGTTATTGCTACTGTTAGCTATTCCTAAGTGCTGTGCAACAGAGTGAACATATCATCAATATATCACCAGTAGGCTACTAAATTGTTTGGCATAACATGGAGCGGAATAGTTTCCTATTGAAGTTCCCGTAAGTTGACAGTAATAATTGTTGTTCCATTGAAAATAACTGTGATAATGCATGAATTGCATAAGTTCCAGCAGAAATATTTTGTAATTGTTAGGCCTGGCTTTTGGCATGTCTCCCTTAAGTTTTTGCTTTCTGACCACCCGGTTTTGATTCTGTTTTTTATGGTTTAATGTCTCTGCGCACTTTCTCACTGCTGATCAGTGTTAAAGTGCAAGTGCTCCTGTGGTAAACTGTGTAATGGATTTGTGTTTCCAAGATTGGCATATTTGATTCACTTGTCAGTTCCAGGTAAAGTTTAATGAGTGTGCCAGGACCTGTAAATCAAATGCTGTTAGTGGGCTTCAGCACTGGATTGTGCCACCCACACAAACAGTCTGTAAATGTAACTCTGGCCTGCCATTGCAGAGCCTGTGTGCAGTCTCGGACTGCCATGTCGACTTGGTAAGTATACTCACTTATAACTCACCAAAGGACTAAAGGGAATATTAAAAACTAAGGGCGATATTAAAAAAGGGGCGTAAAAGAGAGGACTTAGTATTGAATCCTCAGGTATCTACTCCCTGTTCTAACTATACATTATATCTAATTAGTGCACTAGGGAGCAAGCAAAGACAGGGGGAAAGAAATGTTTTTTCTTAATACTGCCCTCACCCACTATGCAGTGGCATGCTTCCTCATTGGGCCGCTGCAGACGTCCAGGTGCAGACCAACACACTGGACAGAGCACAATTTTTTTTAAAGAAAACAATAAAGTGGCGAGTGAGAAAAAGTCTCCAGGAGAGTAGAAGCAATAAGAAAAGTGCTGGGGAAAAGTACTCCCTCAAGAAGGGATAAACAAGTGAAGGAAAATAGATTAAAACTGTCTAAGGAGATACCATATAATTACCTTTAATCTAAGTTCTCCTTGGCATGGTTAAAAATAGATATTGAGATAGGTAGGAGTGGTAAGTGCCCCTATATCCCAGCTGCAAGAACCAACTTGTTCCGGCCTCTCTTATTTGCCACCACGGGTCAATGAGGCCTTCTTCAGGGTGGGGATCCCTTTGTATTAGTGGTCTGATCCCCCAATTGGAGTGTATGAAAATTAAGGTTTTTGGTTCACCTTTCTAATAATTCTGAGAGGTGTACATTTTCTGAGTTTACAAAGGATTGCTCTTAACCCGGGACTGCCGTGGGCACGTGATCTTAATGTCACACTTACTCCACAGATCAGCGTACGTCCTTCCCCCATTCGGGTCCTCCGACGATGTGTACTCACTTGCCAGACCCTAACCTTCCCTTTTCTTACATGTCGGTCACCCCTAAGGTAGGGCCAAGGTACCCCTATGGGAAGGGTGCAGTGCATGTCAAAGGTAGGACATGCCCTAGTGTGTGTGTGGCATGTCCTGATAGTGAACTACAGCCAATTTCGTTTTTCACTATTCCAAGGCTACCTGTTCCCATAGGGGACGGAATGGGGAGTTTGTTGATAACATCTTACAACATAACTGGCCGTAGGAACTAGGTGGAAAAATAAAGTTTAGTATGCCTGAACTCAGAATCAAAAAATGCATCTTTTAGTGAAGGGAATTTTTACATTTTGTGTTTGAAAATATCACTTTGAGAAAGTAGGTATTTTCTTGCTCAGCCATTCAGTAGGCCTCTGCTGGGGTTGTGGGTTGACTGTCTGGGGTTTGAATGACAGGGGCTGGGGAGCAGCCGTGGCTCCAGATAGTCTAGGTGGATCATGAAAGGGCTGAATAGACCTGGGTTGCATTTAGAGTAGGGAGAAGAGATTTCCTTTCACCTGAATGGGCTAGGTCTGCCTCTGACAATGCCGTCTCCACCTCCTGCCAGGAAGCCACACATGAGAGGGCAGAACTCGTTCTGGCTGAGCACAAACACTCTCTGCCTGAGAGGACAAATGATTTGGGGCTATAAAAAGTGGGGCCCAAATCCCTGAACTTTAGAACTCTTTTGGACCTAGAAAAATGCCAAGAAGAAGAACTGGAGAAGCTGTAAGGAGGAACTACCACTTTGCTGTGTTTGCCTGCAGTGGCTGCTTCTGTCTTGGGCAGTGAAAGGACTGGACTTGAACTTTGTGCAATCTCTTTTTGTGTGCTTCTCCAAGGGCTTGAGGTAGAGCTTGCCCCCTGTTTAAGAAGTCTCAGGAACAGCAAAGACTTCAAGTTCATCTGTCCTCAGCACTGGGGACTTTGTGTTTTGTGCTGCAACAGAAAAAAAAGAAACCTGACGCTGACTACAGCGCCCCTGCCGACTCCAAAGGCACCGCAGAGGGCACTGCTGCAATGTGCCCCGCAACCCTGGTCTCACCGACGACACCTGCTGACATTGCCACCGAGCCACTGCTTGCACTATGATTTGTGAGCACCGCACTCCGCACCACCTCGCTTCACATCGCCGCCTTAGTATCTCCGACGACTACGCTTGACGCCGACATCGACGCCGCTGCTTCCACGGTGGTTCGAGGGCACCACTCGTAAGGTTACACGATGCACCGTCCTCATCCCGCACTGCAGCCTTGGCCTACCGATGCCGGCGCCATCGACTCCAGTTCGTCAGCTGATGAGAGCGCTTCAGCAACGACGACGCATCTGCTTGCACCGTGACTTGCCAGCACCGCAACGAGCACCCCACTTAGCACTGCTGCACTTAGCACCGCAGCACCTAACGCCTGCCGACGCTCCCAACTTCAACCGCGAGGAGCTTGATCTACAGTGTGTATGACTTCAAGGGCCCAATGACTCGGGCACCGACTTCCAGAACCGATGCCTGTGGATGCTTTGCTTTCGGAGCTCAACGAGAGGTCAACGAGAGGTCGCCAACACCCTACATTTCCAAAAGTACTGTTTTGCAGGTCTCCCAAACTCCGTAGCTGGCCAACGACACCACGGTCAGCCAGAACTGTTTGGATTTTGTTGTTCACTGCGACGGGATAGCCCCGGATGGAGCTAGCAACTTCAAGGAACTATTTTTTAAGGTTATTTTGTCTTGTCTTAAGTATATGAAAATATTCGATATTCTTCCAAACTGGTGTGGTGTCCTTTTGTAGTGCTTACACTGTATTACTGTTGTTTATGTCCAAATACTTTACACACTGCCTGTAAAATAATCCAGATTGCTCGTGCCAAGCTACCAAGGGGGTGAAGCAGGGGTTATTTGAGGAGTGTAACTCCCTTATCCTGACTAGGAAGAAGGGTCCCTATTTGAACAAAGGTGCCCCCCTTGCCAACTAGTGACCCCCCATTTCTAACAGTAATCATTATCCATATCAATTGTCAATAACATATCCTCAATGGCTTTAATGCCGAGGTCATTAGGAGTAGATTATATAATGATCTAACAACCATAGTAAAAAGCATAATCTTTTCATAAGGTTTAATTACAACCATTGATAATTTGTTCAGGAAGTCAGTCATGTCCTTAAGATATGAAATCATGTTCTGAACAAGGGGTTGAAAATGTTGGTCAAGGTATTTCCCCACTGGATGATGATAGACTTTTTGCTTGAAACTATGGGTCTAAAGGGAGGATTCGACAAGTCTTTGTGGATTTTAGGTAGGATTTGTATATGATAGGTGTTTTTGGACAAGATTGAGTAAGGTATTGCCTGTCTTTAACAGTTATGGTGACATGCTTAACTGCTTTATTCAAAATAGTTCCCAAAATACCAGAATATACCTTTGTGGGATTGCCTCCTTATGTCATGAATGTTGATTCATCTGATACATGTAGGTTCATGCTCTGCAAATAGTAATGCTGATACATAATTACCAGAGCGCCTTGTTTGTCAGCCTTGCAAAATGTAATGTTGGGATTCGTAGTCATTTGTTCAATTATGCCCTTCTCCTTCATGCTTAAATTTGAGTGATGAGGAATTCTGGATTTGAAGGCGTTCTTCACCTCTTCTTTGACAACTAATTTGAAGGAATCTAACACTTTGTGACTGACTGGAGTCATAATCATGCTTTTAGATTTTAAATTCTTTAGAGTACCCGCCTCTTTTCTGGGTTGTTCTCCAGCTACGTTGGTGAAAAAGTGTCATAATCTCAAAGTGCGCATGAATTTGCATAAGCTTATTTCAGGCTTCTGCTCATTCGAGTGATAATTCAGTACAAAAGAATTCCCTTTTTGTAGTTATTGATTTGTACACTAGTACATGTTACATCGTGAAATGTTGATAACTAAACGCATCCTATTCAGTTCTTCTTCTGGCTTCCAGTCGGTACTCCCAAGACTTTCTTGGCAGCAGCCTGAAATGAAATGAAAACCCCTGGTGTGTCTCGTGGTGATGTGCTGGGAATGGGAACACTCTGATCATTATTAATACCAGGGCCCATACTACTTCACAAAGGTTAATGTTTCACCTTCCTAAAGTCACAGGGCAGGTCTACTTTGTCTCTTTCTTTTTGTCTCTGTCTCTTTCTAGCACAAAATTCAGCCCAATTGTAGACTTTTCCAACTTGTAATCAATAGTATCTCAGTTCAATTTTATAATCTTACTATCATTGATGTCATGGGTGTGTCTGTCGAGCTGAATGTTGATATCTCTTAGAATCTTCTCTTAATCATCTTTATGAACTTTGTTAATTATTTCGTGTTTCAGCTGGTTTATCTCTAGAGTTAACTCAGCAAGCATTTTAGATAATTCTTCAATTATGAACAGTATCTGATCTAAGTGCATAATTTAAAATGAGTCACATCCAGGTGTTTATAATGGGGCACAATTGGGTTACAGCTGAAGTCAGTGGGAGTTTCTCTCAGTGGGGCAATATGGTGTTCCGTGAGGGAGAGGATGTACACTATGGCCAGTGCTGCAGAATTTGGTACTGGGTAACCAGGTTGAGCCTTAATGACCAGTCCACTAGACCACTCACCTGAGGGAGCACATTTCCATGCTAGACCTTTGAAGGCCCGCTAGACATTAGAAGACTGGTGTGTTAGCACCAGCAGGTGGACCCGAGCGGTGGCAAGTGTGGGTTAACCTTGAAGGCTAGTCCAACACACAATCCATGCTGAAGTTCACCTCCAGTCTTAGAGGCAGGCCTACGAAGCAGCACACCCTAGAACGACAGTGACTCTGTCACTGAGGTCGCATGACCCTTGAGGCCAGTCTGCCCCATCCATTGGTACCTCCATTGACCTTGCTTCAGCAGCAGTAGTGCATCTCACCAGGGATCGGTAATGAAAGATTTGCATGCACACCAAAATAACTTTGCAAACTTCACTGTCTCTGTGCTTCATGCACAAGCACTTTTAACACGTGCTACCTGTTTTGGGGGCATTGGAATTATGCAGCAGTGGAGGACAACATTATGTCACAATGTTGACTAAATTATGCAGGGAATAAAGGCTGCAGCGTAATGTGGTACATTCTCTGCTACTTTATTATTTCGACATTTTTACACATGCTGTCTCTACAAAGAAGTTGCCTTGTTTGTACCACTGCAACATACAGCAGTGAGAATGGTGCCCAATCCACCTTTGCAAAGTGCCCTCCACTTCGCAGCAGCACAAGTCTCATTTTTAAGTAACTTTTGATCCCATTGAGCCACAAACAATTTTTTTGTTCAAATCGTCAGATTATGCAGCAGATGATACAATATGTGCTAAATATGGCAGAGCCATAATTATGTGGAAATATTTGCAAAGTAGGATATTCTGCCATTCATGTTTTAACTGCTCTTGTGGAAAAAGGGAGAAGTGCTGATGACAGAAACTGCATGGCTCAGAGACAAATGGCTTGTGATTCCACTTTTAAGCGTATTTGGGATATTCTGTGATTGAAAACATATCCCACTTTGTGAATGTATTTTAATGTCAATAACTCTTATTAAACCTTAAATGAACATGTGTATCCATTAGCTGAAAGAAATAACATAATAAGCTGCAACTGGTCAGTGAAGTGAAAAACTAAAAGTGGGATGTTTTGCTCTTTCTGACCACCCCTTCCTCCGCCCACTGACCAGATATCCAGGTTATTCCCTCCCTCTGATTCTCCTCTCATAGTCCCCCTACTGTTTTGTACCCCACTTCGACCACTGAACGCCCCCAATATTTGTAGCCCCGACCATGGGACTTTGGCACCGGGCCTTATTCACTGTCTCTACCTAACTTACCTCAGACACTCTCAGCTTTACTCCTAATTTCGTCACTGTGTTCTGGTAGTTGGACTGGTTCCGTTACGTCTCACCGGTGAAAGTGGTCTGTTTGGATGCGTTTTGCTTTTTTCCTTCTATGTTTCTGTCCGGTTTCTATTTCTTCTACGACTCCGGTCCACTGGTTCGAAAACACGCTCCTTTGCCAAGCAGGGAGCGGTCTTCAAATGTTTAAATCCCTCTAGACTATCAGAATGTTCTGTGTGCGCTCCACATCTGTTCTTATTCACTGCGGATGCGTCCAACGAAGCCACATTTTTTTGTTCACATTTAATTGCAGTTCTTTTCACATCCCCTTGGATTGTGTAATGAATCATGATTTGTGGTGAAAGAAACCGGTTTGGCGCCTCCTTGCAGGCTGGAGGTTGCACACGTGAATCATCCTGTTGCTTCATGCCTCGCAGTGGCGTAATACACAATGCGGGTGCCCCGGGCAGCCCCAGAGACACTCATACCTCTCTGAAATGCGTCGACCTTAGGTTAGGTTGGCATAGCTGCCAAGATTCCAGTTTGCTTATGTCTGACATTTTCAGGTCTTTCTGGGCTTATGTGTGACTGTTCTATGCATTATGCATTATGTATGATACTTCGAATGACGCTTTATTGCCGGTTGAATGAAGCGGCAATCGTGTAAGTATTGGCCCTGTTTCTTTGTCAGGTAGCTGGCTAGAAATGGCCTTAAAACAGACGCAGAATCCCTGATATGTAGATGTAGTGGTCTTTGGTAACAACTAGGAATGACCGAGGGGGCGAGTTACTCAAGACAGTGCCAATAGGCATCTTGCCACCTTCAAAACACCTGTCTCTCCACACCCAGTGACATTATCTGACTGAGGGGGAGTGGTATTTGAGACGCATTATGGTGAACGGTAGGATGATGTTTCCACTTCTAGGGATTAACACATAGTGAGAAATCTTGCACTTACTTAAGTAGTTAAATGCGTGGAAAAAATTAGAAGCAAACAAATGTACAATATCAACCCCATAATTTTATTTTAGCAGCATTGCAGCTGCAGAGTAGTGAAATTTCGACGACATCGGCCTGCACAACAGTAATATTGTGGGCCAGGTCCGCTTGTTATCCCGAACAGCTGCCAGGTGGCCCCATCATGTGTACAACCTTCAGCCAGTAGTAGGGTCTCATTTATGAGAAATGACGCATCGCTTCGTGAAAGCAGCGATGCGTCACTTCTCAGTGCGCACTCCTTGCGACATTCCTGATGCGTCATATTTAATGTATGACTCATCATGTCACAAGGAGTTACAGATACGTCAGTATTTCTGACGTATCTGTAAGCACAAAAGTGACGCATTGCTGAAGTGTGTCACAAAAGTGACGCAACTCCAGCAATGCGTCCTTTCACATGGGGCAAGCCCCATGTGAAAGGGCCTGCGTCAGTCTTACGCCTGCTGTGAGGCAGGCGCAAGATTTTGACGCAATGGCGTCCTAAAAGTGACGCTGTGAAATCTCATAAATTTCACTGCGTCACTTCTACGACCCTTCCTTGCGTCAATACACCCCCCTTGCATACATTATACCTGGCACAGGTATAATGTGGCTCAGGGGTTTACAAAGTGACGCATCTACCTAGATGCGTCACTTTGTAAATATGGCGCAATAAGGCGCATTTTTTACGCCACTGGTGCTTTACAAAAAGTGATGCACCGGCGGCGTGAAAGTGACGCACAGCCTCATAAATGAGGCCCCCAGTTTTTTAGCAACAGGACCTGCACATAGCGCTGTGGGACTTACAGCGTCCCTTTTTACCGTTGCATGCATGTGGGGTCACCCAATTCAAAATTAAGACACATTTAAAGGTAAGTGCAACTAACAGGAGGCAGCACACTAGGAAGCACTACTTAATGTAGGTTGGAATGCTCTTTAATCAGCAATCTTAACACTTTGTAGAGAAATATACTACCATCCTTGTGGACAAACTACAAAAGTAAATAATTTTCTGTGTAAAAACATACGAGTTGTGTTTTAGTTATATATTGTGATCATTCTGCTTGAAGTAGTTTACTGCCAGCAAATGATCATTGTGAAGCACTAACTAAGGCTAACTGAGGTATAGTCAGGGCCACTGGAACTATGCGATTGTGCAAGGAGGTGATGCATTTTTTCGCAGTTATAGATTTGCCACATTTGCCACATAATCCATCATGTGCTGCATAATCTGCAGATTTTAACAAAGTTTGAACGGTTCAAAAGTTACTAAAACTCAGCGATATGTGATGCTGAGCAGTGGAAGGCCCTTTGCAAGGGTTGAGTGGTCACCTTTATGTTGCTTATTGCTATATGTCTGTGTTAAACTGGAACTAATGAGGTGCAACCAATGCCCAGACAGTGTTAACAAGTGTCAACATGTCAAAATAATGAATCATAGTGTGCCACATTATGCCACATAATTTGTCCTTTCTTGCCACATAATTTACTCAACCCTGCCACAAAATGTGTCCCTCTCCTGCCTCATAATTCCAGTGGCCTAGGTGAAGCTGAAACACGGCCATGCTGGACAAACATCAGTGCTCTGCACACCTCTAAAGACTAGTTATTAAAATGCAGATGACCCTTGGGGGGATGCTGATGGATGAAGAGAGGGATTGATTACCTTTTTCATTATCTGTGAACTTGCTGCTGCTCTGAACCACAGTGGACTCTTTTGCCCAAATATCACATGTGTTGTTTACTCTCTTTAACTGGTGAGATGCTGCAATAGCAGGAGTGTCTGCAATGTTTTCTGCTCATATGGGGTCCCCTGTTATAGGTGTACTGCAGCCACCCAGTGTAATGTGTTCATACTGAGCACAGGCGATGAAATCTCAAACTATTTATGGCATTTTGGCATAGGGCAGCACAGCAAGGCACCTTGTTGTGCTGCCCTATGATAAAGTGAAAGGGCAGTAAGGCATCATTTTTAAGCAATGCGGTGCATTCCTGTCCTTTCTGCCTGCGCTGGCACAGTTTTGTCAGCCTAGCGCCAAAGTAAGCACCCTTGCACCATGGTGCAGGGCTGCCTCCACAACCTAGGCATATTCCTCTTTCCATGTGTGCTGCAGAAGACAACACATACGGACAGGGCCACCAGCCGCTTCACTGGTGAGACGCCAGGGTGGAGGCAGTTTCTGGGACCCTTGGTTGCTGTTTTTGTTTCTGGGGCCAGCAAAATAGGCCCCCAGTAACAAAATCGGCCAAACGGGTCCTAATAATTGGCTCGGCCACAACTGCCCCCCCACCCCCAGGGGTGGGGGGGGGGGGCAGAGCAGTTTGCCAGGGCTGCTTTGGCTTCCCAGTCCGGCCCTGTCCGTACTGCCTGCGTGAATCCAGCATCACACCTGGCTCGTTGCAAAGCAACAAGAAGACACACAACCCTTAGTCACGCAGTATCGTGAACCAATCAGAAGAAGCAGAGAAATGCAGAGAGCATGGCCAAAGCCAAACAATACATTGTCCCACAAAACTTTGACAACCCTAGCCATCAGCAGGTAAATGCAGACCGTTGACAGACCGCATCTCAATCGTACTCAATGGAAATAATTATTGTACAAATGCGGGTGAAGCAAGAACACCTGCAACTGACATGAGAGCTTCATAGTGTGTGACATAAAAGTTCCAATGCTGTAATGCGGAACTAATGAGTAATTTGCGTTAGTTTAACCCCTGATGCGTGATTCTTAGCAGTGCTGGGGGGCACACTTGTGGTGGAGTACTGGACAAGCTGTCTTAGTTTCACCAACGTACTGATTATACCAGGTCTGCACCACATAAGCACAATCTGAAAATACATTGGAGGATCCGAGCAAGAAAGAAGAAGCGAACTTCCTCGGCCATTGGTACTCAAAACTAGAGGTAGGTTAAAGTGCGTAATCTTTTCCCATTAAATTTTGCATTATTCCATAATAATGTAACAAAGTTATGCTTTTAGAATTAAACACATTTTTCATTATCTCCCATGGTTTTTCACTCGAGCAAGAACTTTGGGTAAAACAAAAAGTCTAGCAAGATGCCCGATAGTGGTTCGTGAAAACATTTCTCTTGGCAAAATATTTTTTGTGTGAAGGAATCTCTCGTGTAAAAAGTGTGCAAAATGGCATAATGTGAAATTATTCAAAATGGCATAATGTGAAATTTCAAGTAATTTTGTAAATTTCGTTTCAGATGACATTCAGGAATTACATGAATTTCACCTTCATAACTAAAGTTTCTCCAAGACCAAATCAAAACAACACAGATGCCTCCAGCTGTCTCTTATTGATCATATAGAACCATGACAAGAGTGTCCAAAGAGCCCACACCTGTCATACATACAGGAAGGCTTTCTGCTGCCTTTTCAGAAAATCTCAGGGAAACTTAAACAACTTAATCCATGTGAATGTCACCCCTACACCTATGTGTAAATTATGAATCTTTGGTAAATCACATACATTACATTGAGTGACATGAGTAAATTACTCCTGAGGCTACGTCCACATTCAACTGAATGTCATTCACAGAATGGTGGGACAGAAAAGCCCCCTGGAAAGCTCTGGGGTTTCTGTAGGTTTTTGAGGTTTTTCTTCCTCAGCACACATATAACAACCTTGCATGTGTGCTGGTGGCTTCGAGTGATACAAAGTGCAACCCAGAGCTGGGCTCTGTGACTGGAGGGGGCTCTGTGTGCACCGTCCTTTACAGGAGCATCACCACTATTTGCTCAACATGCTGTAAACAGTGCCATCAGCAATAGATTAAAGTGGTGGGATAGACTTATTTACATGTTGTCTGTCAGAGAGACGTGCATACAAGCCTCCCCTGTGCTTTTAAATTGGTCTGCGTGTCCTCTGCAACCAGGTCGTTTGCTCAATCTATGTAGGAGTTGGATGGTGTGTGTGTGTGCGCGTGTTTGCGTGTGTGTGTGTGTTAACCCTGTGCATAGTAGGCTGCGCTTGGAGTTTGTATCCGACCATTAGCAGTGACCACAAATTAATCTACTTTGATAGAACTGAACATAGAGTTTGTAGAGAGCCAAGCACAGCAATGTGACTTTCAAGACTTCTACCCAACACTTTTGAGGTCACCGCGCCTTGATGCCCTTGGGTGATTGTTGCGCTCTATAAATCTCAAAATCAAATCAATAAAATCAAATTTGAAAAGCTAAAGACTTGAGGGTGTGAACTATAGGAGACAAATGGCCCCTTTTTGCTGCAGGGAAATCCTTGGCTCTCTTTGTGCTCCATTCTTTCCCAAAGTGCCTCCCACATCAAGTTACCCAGTGGCTAAGCAGGGAACCATCTCCTTTTGTGCCTTTTTTGGGTGTCCCCTGAAGTGAAACTACCAACTCCTCACCACCTTTCTTATCGCACGGCAAGGCGTAGACCATAGCTGGAATCTCTGGGAGGAGTATGCAAAAGTCAGATATTGCCTTAAACCAGCCAGAGAGGTCGACATGCAGAATACGCAAACTCTGTCTGAGAACTGATAAGAAGTTTGGGACAGAAACTACCACCAGTGTGCCAAGATTTACCTACCAGATTCCAGGGACCAACATCAGTGGCGAACATGAAACTCTTTTGTGCTTCAGTATTGGAGTTATGATCACCACTCCTCTTCATAAGATCTGGCATCATAAACCTGGAGCACGAGGTGCCTTGGGCTGCCTTAAAAAAGAGATGATTTAGTGCTTAGGAGGGGCACTGAAAGTGCCCTGGCATGCAGAAGACACTGCCTAGAGGAAGGAGTCTGGAAGGAGCTCAGGCAAAAATGGTCTGCCATGACTTGGAGAAGCACAGACTTCACCAACTGTAGGATGGGGCCTTAGATCCTAAGTGTACCCACAGCCGGCACAGAAAGGGCACCCATTGAATACCAAACAGCCTTGTGGGTTTTACTGCCAAAGACGACATGCCACCTGTGGCTTCTTGGTGCATATTTTTTATTTATTTATTTATTTGTGCGATTTTATATAGCGCAAACATTACCCGAAGGTGTCAGAGCGCTTTACATAGGACCCAGTTTCAAACATAAGGACTGAAGGTTACAAGCGGACGAAAGAATGTGCAAATTTTTGACTTACATAAGAACCAGTTGAAAACATATGGATTTAGGATTATATACGTTATTAAAAGGTACAAACGGAAAAAATTGCAAATGTACAAGAGATAAAGTTACACACGGAGGAGATACAAATGGATAAATTCTAGGCATATACTAGTGATATCTCTATCTACTTAGGGAGGGGATACACATGGATATACTCTAAGAGTCACATAGGAAAGGTAGAGAGCACAGCGGACTCCTGCATAAACTAGTGCTTAGAGTAATCTCTATATACATAGGGAAGGGGTAAAACTGGATATACTCTAAAAGTCACATAGGAATGGTAGAGAGCAATGCGGACTACGGCATGTTCTAGTGATAGAGTTATCTCTATATACAGGGGAAAGGGATACACATGGATATACTCTAACAGTCACATAGGCGACTAGTCGTTAAAGTTATCTCTATATACATAGGGAAGGGATACACATGGATATACTCTAAAAGTCACATAGGAGACTAGTCATTAGAGTTATCTCTATATACATAGGAAGGGCTATGACTGGATATACTCTAAGGGTCACATAGGAATGGTAGAGAGCACAGCGGTCTACTGCATACACTAGTGATTAGAGTTATCTCTATAAACATAGGGAGGGGATAGGACTGGGTATACTCTAAGAGTCGCATAGGAATGGTATATGGTGCAAGGACTAAAGCAAATACCAATGATTAGAGTTATTACAATAAGTCAAAGAGCAGAGTTCCATAAGTGTGGATGCAGTCACAGCACAGAGGGAGGGTGGGTGGGATGCAAGGGTATGGAGGGAAGGGGAAGCAGAAAAGGGAGGAAACATATGAGGATCATCCACGGGGAAAAGATTTAAAGGACGAGGGAGTGGGAAGAGGGCTAGAGTCCAGAGAAAACTGTCGGAAAACAGCAGCAAAGTGTCGGTCAGGATAGCACAAAAGTCAAGAAGTCCAGGAGAGAAGGTGGGAGCCCAGGTGGGAAATGGAGTTGGAGGCCAGCCGCAGGCGCATCGCCATCTTGGAGAGCTTGCGGTCATCCGGCTTGGTGGGCGTGAGAGTGCGCAAGGTGGTGAAGGTGTTGGTGCGGTCACGCGTTGGCCGTGGGGTGCTGCCACGGCAGCCGGGACATAACAAGTTCCAGTGAAAACCAAAACAATCCAGAGGCACTGTCCTCGCAGTGTATCGGTGACCGGACACAACCACGGGCAGCAGCCGCCCGACAGGGGTAGTGGATCGGATCAGGAGACCTGTGCCAAACAGAAGTAGTCACTGGCGTTGCGGGTCCCCCAAAGCACGGCCCACCCCTCGGAAGTTGCTCTACCGAAGGCTGTTCGGGGCTGAAGGCAGGTCTGGCAGGTATTGCTGGGCCCTGTCGGTAATGTTGAAAGAGCATAGTCCCACCCTGGGGGACAACCTGGAATCAGGCGGGGAAATCGGGGCTAGACAAGAGGCCGGGGAGAAGTTGGGGCGAGCCAGAGGAAGCGGCGATCGCCATCCGAAAGTCGCCGCCGGCCGCCATCTTGGAGTCAGGCAGGCGCTGGGAGGATTCCCTCGGTGAGGGTCGCCGTCAAGGTAGGGACTGTGTGCTGAGCACACAAGAACTGGTGTCAGTAGAGCTGTTGCTTTCGGCTTGAAGTGCTCCCTGCAATTAGTGTGAGCACCGACACACATTTCTCAATGTCCTCTGTGGCTCAATAAAGCTCCACCAGGAAAGATTAATCGGGCAACAAGCAGCGTGACCAAAGCATAACTGCGGGACCAGTGTTGTATCACCCCTGTGGGTGTTCGTTGTTTCGGGGCAACTGCATTAAGTCACCTGGGGCCGGGGGGTCGGCTTTAGTCTACCCCACGGCGTGTCCTGTTGGTTGCGACCACGTACGTTACATGGTCGTTAATAAAGTGCGCGGTCACGTGGCGGGATCTCAGGGTAGAGACGACCCCTCACGACGGCTTAACACTATACATGAGTGCGGTCTCATTATTTCAGTTCAGGCCACACCACACACATATTATTGTCGGCAGGCTCTGCTATATGCCCGACCGATTCAACATTTGGCGACGAGGGTGGTTGGAACATCTCTCGCACTTCGCAGCGGCCGCACTTCACAACAGCCACGTGCATGCGGTGTTCATGCTGCGGTGCCCAATGCTCAGAAAGAGGGCACTGAGGGCAGAGGCTGTCGGTGCCCTACTACAGTTGCAGGACATGCGGAAGGAAACGGACAGGCAACGTCGGTGCTGCACAGCTCACGCACAGCCCAGACAAAAGGAAGAGATCCAGTGTCCTACAACTGCTGCCAGATTGGGGACACAACAACTACTCCTGTGAGTAGGCCACTATGCCCCTGCACATGCCCTTTCTGCTTTTGATGAGAGGCACAGAGTCTATATTGTGCAAGCAAACAAAAGCGAGGAGAGGTAACCCTAAAGAAGACATTTTACAAGGCACCACCTGGCTACACTAGGGGGCATAACCACGCAAGGGGAGAATAATTGCTAAGTTAACACTGACCTCAGGATACATGCAAACACAGAGCTGAGTAGGCCATCCAGTACAATGGCCCAGCTTCCTCCTGTAGAGCCATTTGTTGTGGAGGAAACCCGGTCAGCAAAAGCCCCTAAATGGAAGGAGTGGGTGGAGAGTGTACTCCTATTCTTCAGAGCCACGAAAGTGGAAGATGAGCAGAAATGCACCATGCTGCTTCACCTAGGAGGGAGAGACATATTTAAGATATCCAAAACAATTGGTAGAGGTGGCACCGAAGACCCACTTCACTCTTATTGCGGCTCTCACGGCTCATTTTGAGGCCATGGCAAATCAAGACTATGAAAGATTCATTTTCCGGCAGGTGAGACAAAAGCTAGAAGAATCCCTGAATGTGTTCCATGCACGACTAAAAGAGCGAGCTGGCACCTGTGGTTTTCACAACGAGACAGAAAAGATAAGGGGGCAAATCATCCAACAGTGCACATCGGCGAAACTGTGAGAAAGGATCCTAGAAGAATCTGGTAAAAAGTTAGCGGATATCCTCACCCTGGGTAGGACCAAGGAACTGTAGAGGGCGCGGGCATCAAACATGGAGGGATGTATGTCGTTACAATGCATACTTTTACAACGCATACCTTTACAACGCATTTTTTACACTGCAACATCCATTACAACGCATTCCATTACAAAGCATGCCATTACAACGAATTCTTTGAAACTACCTTTACAATGCATTCCACTACAGCGCATACTACATTTACAACGCATACCATTACAACGCATACCATTACATTGCATGTATGGTAAGTATTGGATAGTGTAGGGGTAAAAATTACTATTCTAACTCCAGGGGGTGCAGCAGTAGGGTAAGTGTTGGATAGGGTAGCGGTAAAAATTACTATTCTAATTCCAGGGGGTGCAACAGTAGGGTAAGTATTGGATAGTGTAGGGGTAAAAATTACTATTGTAACTCGAGGGGGTGCAACAGTAGGGTAAGTGTTGGATAGTGTAGGTATGCGTTGTAATGGTATGCGTTGTAATGACTGCGTTGTAATGACATGCGTTGTAGTGGTTGCGTTGTAATGGATGTTGCGTTGTAAAAGTTTCGTTGTAAAGGTAGTGCGTTGTAAAAGTTGCGTTGTAAGTGTCGTTTCCCCACATGGAGGCTGCACTTCAAATCCCTGTCAAGACGGAGCCGGTTAATGTTGTTAATGTGAATCCAGCAGTGCAGTCCGGCAAAGGCAGAAACGCGAGAACCTGACTGTGTGGGTACTGCAGAGGATTTCTTTTCACTGTGTGAGGTGAGGTGGTGGATTCTGCACGTTTTTCATTATTTTCTTATTATTATTTTCTTCCACCTGACAAAAGCAATTAATCTTGTGTTGCCTGTTTCCATCAGAATTTTGTAAACAGTATGGGTTTACTTATGCCATGTACATATTCAGTTGCAGGCCCCTGAAGAAGAGTTCCTTGAGACTCGAAATGCATCGGGCTTCATCAGCGTGTCATATTTTTGGGCTTCATCATCATGTTATATATAAATCATGAAATAGAAAATTGTGTATATACTGTATGAAAACAAAATTGAAATGTTATTGACTTATTTTGATGAATACAATCAAATTAAAAAGTTCGTTTGACAAGTAGAATACAAGTCTTATGTTTAAGATTACACTGTTCATAGTATTTTTGAAAAATATGATGTAGCAGTTTAAATTGTTGTGAATAGCTCACATAGAGCAACAGTGCGTAGAGGTGAGTGGCCAGTCCACTCAAGTTAGGAAGTACTGCAGAGGACCACCACATCGCCTGTCGGAGTGCCTGGCGAGGGGCAAAAAGTGCACAGCATGTAGGAGACTAAACCAGTTCATGAAGGTACGCCGTTCCAGCAAAAGGTAAATCCCACAATCCACAGTCAACAATGGGCAGGAAGTCCAGGAGAGAAGAAGTGATATGTTGAGGGTGAAGAGCACATCGTACATTCAGTTTTCACTGTTGGTACAGCGGCCCAACAGGCAAGCTGGTTACCCCAATGCCAAATAACTGTGGGTGGACACCCCACCATGGCGGTAGTAGACACAAGGGCTAACATCTACATCATGTTGTCAGAGGCCCATGGAAAGATGAACCTGCCTCCGTCACTAACTCCCACAAGGATCAAAGTCTTTGCGTATGGGCAGAGACAACCACGTGTCATAAGAGGACAATTCAAGACGACCATCAAGTATGACCAAAGTCCAAACATCAGTTGAATCCCAAGTGTATGTGACAGATGAAGGCCATGGCATGCTACTAGGATGTCGGTCTGCAGAAGACCTGGGAATTGTCATGTTTGCAATCAGGATACACCAAGAGGAAGTAAGTCACATCCTCAAAGAATTTCCCGAAGTCTTTGAGGGCATTGGTGGTCTAAAGGGAAAACAGATACACTTGCATGTAGATCCCTCGATTCAGCTGGTGGCCCTTCGACATCGGCGCATCGCGTTTCATCTCAGAACCCTGGTGGAACAGGAACTGAACAAGCTCGAGGCGGCAGGCATCATAGAGAATGTGAAGGGCCCCACTCCCTGGGTGTCGCCTATCTTTGTGGCAAGAAAACCAAAGAAGCCCGGAGAAGTGAGGATCTGTGTGGACATGTGCCTCCCCAATGCCGCCATCAAACAGGAGAGGCACCTCACCCCTTCTATCGACGACCTACTTGGTGAGCTTAGTGGGGCATGCTGGTTCTTGAAACTCGATCTTCGTTCCGGATATCACCAGCTAGCTCTGGGCGAAGAATCGAGGTACATCACAACTTTCTCCACCCATGTAGGTCTGCAACGGTATTGGCGGCTGAGTTTTGGGGTATCAAGCACTGCGAGGTGTTTCAGAACACCATCAGAGAGCTACTAGCTGATCTTCCCGGAGTGGTAAATGTCAGTGACGATATATTAATCCACGCCAAGTCAATACCTGAACACAGTGCCAGACTACGACTAGTGCTGCAAAGGATAAAGGACTCGAGGCTCACCCTCCACCATAATAAATGTGAGTTCCTCCAGCAGAAATTGCAGTTCTTCGGGTATGTGTTCTCCTTGGATGGCGTGGCACCCGATCTGGAGAAGGTGAAAGACATTAAAGACGCTCCTGCACCCAGCAACGTGACTGAAATGAGCAGTTTTCTTGGGATGGTTAACTATTGTGGGCTGTTCATAAAAGACCTGTCGGCGCTAACACAACCCCTGAGAGAGCTGACTAAGGCCTCAGTCCTTTGGTTGTGGAGCCCTGAACATGAACAGGCGTTTCAAGCTACCAAGGATGCCCTGTCCAGCTCCCCCACCCTGCAATACTTTGACCCTCAACAATACACTTTGATAGCTGTGGATGCGGGTCCCCAAGGGCTGGGATCTATCTTGATGCAGCAACCTGACCGCCAGGCAGAATGGGCACTTGTGGCGTTTGCAAGCAGGTCGCTGACCAACACCGAGAAGAGATACTCGCAGATTGAGAAGGAGGCCATTGCGATCCACTGGGGATGCCACCACTTCCACCTGTAAGTATATGGGAAGCGTTCCTGGTCACCACAGATCACAAGCCCCTGATTCCGCTTTTCAATGGGAGTGCATCGAAACCACTGCCCCAAATCGAAAAATGGATGCTCCAATTGCAGGAGTATAACTGTAAAGTGGAATATCAGCCAGGGACTAATAACCCAGCTGACTATCCGTCACGGCACCCTCGCCCGGCCACCCCCCACAAAGAGGAAGATGCAGAAGCGACCAAGGAATATGTACGGTGTGTGGTGGACCAGTCTTGGCCCCTACCCATGTCAATGGAGGAGTTATGCAGAGAATCGTCACAAGATGAATGTCTCCAGAAGGCTCCCGAAGCTGTACGGACCAACCAGTGGCACCAGTTGAAAAGCCAATGGGTTTGTTTCACCCCAGAGTCTCGAAGGGTACTGGAGAGCTCAGCGCTGATCCCAATGGGTGCCTGCTGCAGAGCCAGCTCCTGGTTATCCCCATGTTGTTGGTAGATCGAGCCTTCCAGTTAGCGCATGCCGGACATCAGGGGATGGTGAAGACAAAGGGGTGCCTCCGAACCAAGGTGTGGTTGCCCCTGATGGACAAGAAGGTTGAGGACACAGTGCGAGCTTGCTCGGGGGGTCAAGTGTCGGGTGACTCCAGCCCTCTGGCATCCATAATAACTGAACCAGGTCCCAAGGACGCCCTGGATATGTGCAAGAATGGATTTTGGGAGTCTTCCTGATGGGAGACATGCTTTAGTGATCATCGACTATTCCAAGTATCCTGAGGTCGAGGTCTTACGGTCATTCAGTGCAATCAAAGTGATTCTGAAACTGGAAAAGGTAATGGCTACCCATGGTCTCATCAATGAACTCAGAACTGACAATGGTTCCCCTTTTCAGGGGCTGGAGATGGCGTCACACCTCAAGTCAATAAGCATCATTCACCAAAAGATCACCCCCAAATGGCCGCAAGCCAATGGCGAAGCAGAACGTTTCATGAGAACTCTGAACAAAGTAATCAGAATAGCCCATGCCAGAACAGTCAATATATTATTTTCTAAGGGACTACCACCACACGCCTGACTCCACCACAGGGCGATCCCCTGGGCACCTCTCAGTGGGGAGGGTAGTGAACGACTCTATACCTCACCATCCGGAATGGAAGCCAGACGTTCCTAACGATCATGAAGTATTCGGTCGGAGAAAGAAGGCGAATGACAAGACCAGCTGAATTCGGAAAGCAGGGAAGTCCCAACTAAAAGTGGGAGTCTGTGTGCTAGAAAGGGATCATCATCCGGGAAGCAAATTCAGACTACCGTTTGGAAAGGATCCCTGGTGTATCTCTTCCATGAAAGGAACTCAGGTCAAGGCTCAGAAGGGCAGAGAAGCCACGAAACGAAATGTCTCAGCATCAGGCAATAACCACGCCCCACGCCAGTTCGGGGTAAAAGGCCGCTTTATTGGAAAGGTAGGCATTATACAATATAATTACATAGCATATCATAGTATTAACATTTCCCGCTCTAACACCCCAATCCCCTAATCCATATCCCCCTGTCAACTATTTCCCCAACTTGTTCGGCCTAAACCTCCTCCCCAAGCCTATGTCCCTCTCCTGACTACCTCTTAACTCCAACTTCTCTCCCCTGCTTCCCTCTGTACAAACCTATTCCTAATGCCCCCAACCCTTCCTGCCTGTCTTGATTTCCTCCAAATCTGCCACCTGTCCAAGCGATAACAGACAATAAAAAACGTTATGTGTAAGTAACAAAATAATTTTTAATAAAAGCATAGAAACATGGACAAAAAGAGGGTGAGAGGGCAGGCCAAAATTCCTCCGCTCTCCTCCCTGCCGCCTGAAAGTGCGCAGCTTGGAACGTTACGTTCAACGCTCGCGCCTCGCCCCTCCTGTCCATTCCCTGCAAACCCCCCACCTGCGAGCAGCAGAGGGGCATACCAATGCCCGAAAAAGCTCGGGGGCGAACACTCTGCGAGTGTCTCCCCCAGGACCCCATTGGGCAATAACCACGCTCCACGCCAGTTCGGGGTAAAAGGCCGCTTTATTGGACAGGTAGGCATTACACAATATAATTAAATAACATATCATAGTATCAACATTTCCCAATCTAACACCCCCAATCCCCTATCCATATCCACCTGTCAACTATTTCCCCAACTTGTTCAGCCTTAACCTCCTCCCCAAGCCTATGTCCCTCTCCTGCCTACCTCTTGACTCCAACTTCTCTCCCCTGCTTCCCTCTGTCTGAACCTATTCCTAATGCCCCCAACCCTTCCTGCCTGTCTTGATTTCCTCCAAATCTGCCACCAGGAAAAACCCTATCATAGGTGTTTTTCCTGCCCCCCCCCCCCCCCCCGTTGGTCAATGGCTATAATAGAAAAAACTGTGTGTAAAAAAACCTCTGTCGCCAAACAGGATAAATCTTTATTCCAGCATGAACAATGCATAAGCATGAAAAATTTTGATCCTATACTGTCGCCATAACAGTAAACAGCTCTAACCTAATCAGGATATATAGAAAAAACTATCACCCCAATAAAATCTAAAATAGAAACCTACTTAGCTACTAATGCAAAAAACAGTTAGGAACATCTCTAAAAAGGAAACGAAGAAGGGGGGAAGGGGGGGAGAAAAACAAGGGTAGAGAAGGGCGGAAACGGGATAGGAATGGAGACACAGAAAAGGTGAAATGTAAAAACAGCTTGCTGACAAACCAATATGTGTACCAATATACTGTCGCTAAAACAGCACCTTATCAACACCAATGATTTATGATTAAAAATCCAGCAATTATTTCCCTTATGCCCAGCAGATAGATATAATTTCCAATGAAAGAGAGGTTCACCCCATCATGCCTAAAAAACTGAAAATATGCTCTGTTAATATCATCATGTGACAACCAATAAATCTGATTTATAAAACAAAAAAATTTACTTTTCTCCGTGCCCGTTCCACAGCCGTGAAACTGTCCGCCCCTTTCCATATTCTCCTGGGCAGTAGAGCTGTCAAGATGATCCGACATCTGGGCCATGTCTTCAAAAAAGTTTCAAGGTCATATTTCATGTCAATCAACAGTCCCAACGCAGACAATTGGACCAGGTCATTTTCCCCAAGGTGTATTAAAAGTAAGTCTGGCATGTTTTTAAAAGAAAACTCACTTATCAGTGGTAGCAACTGGCCCCATTTCATCCCACTTTTTCCCCACCACGAGAAATCAACTGCATTGGATGAAAAACCGAAGTTTCTGCCAAAATGTTGCTTTTCTGTCTGGGTGGCTGCCCACTTGATGAATGAATGGCCAATGAGCCATACTTGCTTGCGAGAAATGTCAACACCTGAAAAGAAATAACAATTAATACCCAGAGTTTAAATAATATGTTCCAGTTGTCTAATGTAATGTAAGAAGCAATCGGAAGACCATCGCCCTAATTCTTTAATGTTCTCAACAGAGAAACCCCACCTGGCCGCTTCTGAGGCTGCCCCAATACGAAAAGCGTGTGTACCAAATCTTTTGGGATTCTCACCAATAATCCCCAGGGACTTTCTTAGTATGGCTAACAATTGTGATGCTTTAAGTTGCGAGCCATCTTGATGACGGAAAATAAATATGGAAAATGCACCTCCTATGTTTAGAAAATCGGACCAAGCTTGTATAGGGCAGAGAAATCCTCCTATTGTCTGTAATATTACCGTGCAACCCCTACCTGCCTGGTCAGTTTTGGAATGCTCTAGATAAATTTCAAGGTGTGAATGAAATCATGAGACGTGTGTGGTTTTCAAATCATCGTTAACAGCAGTACCCAGGAGCTCTGATAACCTGAAAGCCCAGAAAAAGAGCCATACCATGCACAATTTAGATAAATGGAACTCAAAGTCAGAAAAACAAATCTTGGGGATAACTGATAGGATCTTGGATAACAATTTTAATGATATAGGGTCTCTCTGGTAGGAACCCCTCTTCTGCTGTTTAGCCCAACCTTGAAGCATTCTCTTATCCATCTCACCTGCTGAAGGCTCGTATCCCCAGAAAAAAATTTCCATCAAAGGAAATACCTGCCAATTTGCCAGCTATTGTGGTGGAAGAAACATGTTTCTTGATATTAAACATAATAAATCGCTCTACGCCCTCCCTATGCTGTTGTAAACCCAATCCAGTGCGAAATCTAAACAGAGAACCTGAATCTAAAAATTCCAGCCAAGCTCAGCTGTAAGCCAATTTGGTGCATTTTGCTTGGGAGTTCTCGATGAGCTGACGAGCATTCATATCCCCAGATTCCATATCTCGCTGCGAATGGGAGTCCTCTGCGAATCCGCTCCGGGCGCCAATCCACGGAATCTCTCCCACTGAAAATGAGACAGAGCATCCGTGATATTATTGTCTATGCCTGCAATATGTTTAACCTTGAAGACAATGTTAAGCTGTGAACATCCAAGCATAAATATCTGTAGCAACTTCAACAATTGTCTATCTTTTTCCTTCTGGCCATTAACTAAGTCTACCACTGTCTTGTTGTCAACATAGAATAACACTGTCTTATTGGCTAGTTTGTGACCCCATTTTTTAAGAGCCACTATAAGTGGAAAAATTCCAAAAAGGCAATGCTTTTCTTTTCGGCAAACCAGTGTTCCGCCTGCAAAAAGACCTGCCAACACGGAAAACCTTGCATGCGAAATGTAAATGTCCCAGTAGACATTGTGCTTCTACTAAAGCCAGTTTGTGTGCCACGCATGCTTTGTCCAAGAGCCCTGTAATTTCGAATATCTTCGTTTTAGGAAGCCTACCCTGCATTTTGATAGTGTCTATCTCAATGCCAAGATAAGTAAGGCAACAACAAGGGCCTTCAGTTTTATCCTCTGCTAAGGGTACTCCCAATGTTTCTGCAAAACACTTGAAATCACGCAAAGCATCATCGCATTGGGGGGAATTAGCTGCACCTATAACAAGCATTTGCAATGCAATAGGTCTCGCATTAGGGAAGTTTGAGCTATTGGTATTGTAAATGACAATTTTTTTATTTATGTTTTGTTTTTGAAAATAGCTAAATTAATAGCTTTGTCATTTACAATGCCAATAGTTATAACTTTCGCAAATGTGACACCTATAGCATTTGTAATGCAATATGTGTTGTATTTACGTGACTTACATGTATTGATATTACAAATAACAATGGCTTTTAATTTTTTTTCAATAGTTAATAATTAAATAAAAGTTATTGTAATTTATAATGGCAGTAGCTTAAAGTTTTGTAAATAACTTTTGTGAAGATTATGTTCAGTGTATTTTATTGTGACGAAATTCCAAGAACAGAAGTGAAATATTAACATCTTTTTGTTACATTTGTAATAAAGCTTGAAACATTGAGAGAGCATATTTGAACCAGGTGTTGTTGAATGGTCGCAGAGATTGATGCTGTGGTGCCGCTGAGTGATGTTGTGATGGCAAACGAGTGATGCTGTGGCGTTCAGTGATGCTGTGGTAGCACATAGTGATTTTGTGAGGGTGAGGGGGTGTGAGGGTGAGGGGGTGTGAGGGTGAGGGGGAATGAGGGTGTGTGAAGGTGAGAGGGGGTGAGGGTGTGTGTGAGGGTGAGGGGGTGTGAGGGTGAGGGGGTGAGAGGGTGAGGGGGTGTGAGGGTGAGGGGGTGTGAGGGTGAGGGGGTGTGAGGGGGTGTGAAGGTGAGAGGGGGTGAGGGTGTGTGTGAGGGTGAGGGGGTGTGAAGGTGAGAGGGGGTGAGGGTGTGTGTGAGGGTGAGGGGGTGTGAGGGTGAGGGGGTGAGAGGGTGAGGGCGTGTGAGGGTGAGGTGGTGTGAGGGGGTGTGAGGGTGAGAGGGGGTGAGGGTGTGTGAGGGTGAGGGGGTGTGAGGGTGACGGTGTGTGAGGGTGAGTGAGGGGGTGTGAGGGTGTTTGAGGGTGAGGGTGTGTGAGGGTGGGGGGGGTGTGGGGGTGAGTGTGTGAGGGTGAGGGTGTGTGAGGGTGAGGGGGTGTGAGGGTGAGAGGGTGTGAGGGTGAGAGTGTGGGTGAGGGGTGCAAGGGTGTGAGGGGGAGGGTGTGGGGTTGTGAGGGTATGGGGTGGTGAGGGTGTGGGGTTGTGAGGGTGAGAGGGTGAGGGAGGGTGAGGGGTTGACGGGGGTGACGGGGGTGAGGGTGAGTAAGGATGAGGGTGTGTGAGGGTGTGTGAGGGTGAGGTTGGGTGAGGGGGTGTGAGGGTGAGGGTGAGGGGGGTGTGAGGGTGAGAGGGGGTGAGGGTGTGTGAGGGTGAGGGGGTGAGAGGGGGTGAGGGTGTGTGAGGGTGAGGGGGTGTGAGGGTGAGGGTGAGTGAGGGTGTGTGAGGGTGAGGGTGTGTGGGGGTGAGTGTGTGAGGGTGAGGGTGTGTGAGGGTGAGGGGGTGTGAGGGTGAGAGGGTGTGAGGGTGAGAGTGTGGGTGAGGGGTGCAAGGGTGTGAGGGGGAGGGTGTGGGGTTGTGAGGGTATGGGGTGGTGAGGGTGTGGGGTTGTGAGGGTGATAGGGTGAGGGAGGGTGAGGGGTTGACGGGGGTGACGGGGTGATGGTGAGTAAGGATGAGGGTGTGTGAGGGTGAGGGTGTGTGAGGGTGAGGTGGGTGCGGGTGTGTGAGGGTGAGAGCGTGTGTGAGGATGTGTGTGAGGGTGAGAGGGTGTGTGCGGATGTGTGTGAGGGTGAGGGGGTGAGGGGGTGTAGGAAATGGGACCCCCGGCCGGCCAGGGCTTGCGCCACAGCCAGTCAGAGACCGCCACTCCTATGAAAAGTCGACCCCTGCTCGCCCTCTAGGTAACGCGGCGCGGGCAGCCAGGCCTATCTCGGAGGACATGTGAAGCATTTGCGCATGCACCCACCAACAACAACATCCCGGGCCTCCCACAAAAGGAACTCCACACCAAGTATATATGAGAATAGTCTTTGTATTAAGCATGACACATATAGACACACATTGTACAAGGTGCCAGGGGCACGGGCAGGGGCTACAGGGAAGAAGGTACAGCGCAGGGCCAAGGGACCACTGCCAGGAATCACATACAGGGGACATCTGGCATTTCAGGGGGGAAAGGACAAAGGTACATAAGTCTGCAGGGGTACCTGTAGGAAAGACACATAGAATAAATCTCAAGGAGCACAATTGACATTTAGCTAGTCCACTCAACAGGCCAACCGACCTTCGGGGGCTGGGACGCCCATAGTCTCAATGTCAGGGGTGGGGGGGACTGCAGGTACCCACCGATAAACCTAAACGTGGCAGCGGCCCACGAAGTGCTGGGCAGCTGTAGATGCTGGGGGCATCACGTTGGAGCCTTGCAGGCTCGGCAGGACAAGGGACAATGGTGGAGCCTCTCGGGCTCGAGGAACGAAGGGGCCAGAGGTGGAGCCTCGCAGGCTCGAGGTACGAAGGGGCCAGAGGTGGAGCCTCGCAGGCTCGAGGTACGGAGGGGCCAGAGGTGGAGCCTCTCGGGCTCGAGGATGAGGGGGCCCAAGGTAGAGCCTCGCCGGGCTCGGGAAAATGAAGGGTCAAAGGTGGAGCCTCGCAGGCTCGAGAGATGAGGGGGCCCCAGGTAGAGCCTCGCCGGGCTCTGGAAAATGAAGGGTCAAAGGTGGAGCCTCGCCGGCTCGAGAGATGAGGGGGCCCCAGGTAGAGCCTCGCCGGGCTCTGGAAAATGAAGGGTCAAAGGTAGAGCCTCGCAGGCTCGAGAGATGAGGGGGCCCCAGGTAGAGCCTCGCCGGGCTCTGGAAAATGAAGGGTCAAAGGTAGAGCATCGTGGGAATCCTTCCCGGACTCTGGGACCAAGGGGGGGGAAGCCTCGCGGACCCACAGCACTCCCCAAGGCCGAGGAGCGTCCCGTAGCCCGCCCGCACTCACCAGTTGTTAGAGGCGGCGGCTCCACGGGGCCTCAGCTCCTCGGCGTGGCGATGGCGGCGCTCCCTCCTCCGGGAGAACCATAGACTGCCGGGTGCGCCTGGGGAAGCCCCCCAAGGTCGGGCCAATCCCTGCGCGGCCCCGCAATGACGCGGAAGGAGTCCCGGCGGCCAGGACCAATGGCGGGGTGGCAATGCTTTCTCCGGGGCCGCCAATGGCAGCGCGGCCCTGGATAGGGAGGCGGGCACAGCGCCTCCACAGCCGACTCCGGGCTGCAGCGGTGAACTCGGGGAGGTAGCGAGGAGTAGGCTCCCTCGTAAATATACCACGCAAGGGGGTAGGCGAGGTAGGCACTCGCTGGGCGTCTGGCAACTCCGTGGAGCAGGGCAAATGCCGGGTGGCACCGGCTCGATGAATCCAGCGCTCCCAAGCGCTAGGGTATAGATGCTGCGCTCCCAGCGCTAGGGATCAGAAGAAAAGCGCTCCCCAAAGGCCAGATGAAGGTAGCAAAGTCCATGGGGAGTCTAGGACCTCAGGTGGAGCGTAGCCGCTCCTAGAAGGGGGAAAACCATCAGGAGTCCAGGAGTCGGGCAGGGCCCAGGGAGGCAAGCCAACCCTGAGCCCAAGCAGCAGCAGCTCCTGGTAGATTCAAGTGGAGAACAAGAACCAATCCAGAGGGTCACAGCACCCTTTTTATACACACATTCTTGGTCTGAAGGGGCAGGCAGGGGGAGAACCAGCTGGAACTGGTTATGGGGGGATTCTTTACACTGGCCAGGCTAGGAACATCAGCCGCACCCCAGGGGGTGGAGCCAGCATTGTCTGGGGAAAACCCAGCCTCATTCATGACACTCAAACCAGACAGTCAATCCACAAGCAGACCCAGGCTCACTCCTCCCCTCACATCAGTATGCTAAACACTCCATTCACCACCGGGGCAGACCCTCCCAGATCCTAGGAGCCAGGCTCACCAGCCAGCCCCGGCCAATCATACGCCAGGCACATATTCCACAAATATGCCAACTTCCAAAAGGGGGACTTCTACACTAGACACACTCATACCTCATATACCGTTGCGCAGCATTCAATCTCACGAGTTCATACATACCAGACTTGACCCTGCACACCCTACGCACCGGGAACTACAGAGGACTCATCCATTCCCCATGTATTCCTATGGAAGGGTAGGTCGCTCTCTCTCCTCACACTCACTCAGAGGGGGAATCACCATCCCCAGGTTACATATACCATAAAAACTTCAGGGGCGGACCTGCCAGATGGGCCACGTCCAACAGGGGGTGTGAGGGTGAGTGAGGGTGAGAAGGTGAGTGAGGGTTTGTGAGTGTGAGGGGGTGTGAGGGTGAGGGTGTGTGAGGGTGTGTGAGGGTGAGGGTGTGTGAGGGTGAGGGGGTGTGAGGGTGAGGGGGTGTGAGGGTGAGGGGGTGTGAGAGTGAGGGGGTGTGAGAGTGAGAGTGAGGGGGTGAGAGTGAGGGTGTGTGAGTGAGGGGGTTGTGAGGGGGTGAGGGTGTGTGAGGGTAAGGGGGTGTGAGGGTGGGTGGGTGAGGGTGGGTGAGAGGGAGGGTGAGGGTGAGAGGGTGTGTGAGGGTGAAAGGGTGTGTGAGGGTGGGTGGGTGGGTGGGTGAGGGTAAGAGGGTGGGTGAGTGTGTGAGTGAGGGTGAGGGGGTGTGAGGGTGAGGGGATGTGAGGGTGAGGGGGTGGCGACTGGGGAGGAATGGACAGCAACATCCAATCTATATTTACTGAAAGGTCTTCCCATACACTGTTACCTATTTGAAGATCCTTAACCCACTCACAAATTGCAATTTCTGGCATTGCTCTGAAAGCAGGCTTAATAAGGTGTGTAGAACCAGAGCGGTAGACACACATTGCTCCACGATAGGGTAACTTGCCTTGAAGCAGAATTAATAAAATTAAGCCATCAATGTTTTATATGCTAAAACAAACTAGCTACGTTATCTGCATCAACATTAGTTGAGTGGCCAAAGAACAGTGTAAGAAAAATAGGCCCCAGAGGTTTTATTTGTGTGACTTCACTGCATAACACGATAAGACCCCTGTTATAACCTATTTTAAGGCACTGTGGGAGGAAGCGGGCCGTGTATATATAATTATACTTCAAAACTAATACAGATTATGTAAAAAGCGTTTTCATATGAAGAGTTATGAATAGTAAAAAAAAAAGTATAACTACGTGAGTTAATGGATGCCCAACGCTTCAGCAATTTAATTAGCAGGCTTGAAATCCAAAAATAAATCCACGGGCTGCTTCATAGTTCAATAAGAGCACAGATACCAATGCTCAGAAAGCCAAATTATATTTACTAATCGGGGCACTTATTGGCAAGTCAGTTAGGCATTCTTATATGAGAGAGCCAAGATTGAAACTGAGAAACTGTATTCTGTGTTCCGACAAACCAAGGTTGGACTGGCAAACCCAGTGTGAAGATTATGACGAAAATATTGTATTAGCACTTGTGTTTCAAAAATGGTGGCACAGCCTTTTGTTTTGCAGGAACACAGACATAGGAAGCAAACATGTCGTGTCTTTCTAATTCAAAGTGCGTTCACTTATTGAGTGTTTCCAAGTGGAGGACAGTATTTGCAGTGTGGGGTATCTGCAATAATTGTTTGCATATCAGCGGTCTGGGGCTAACTTGACATTGACATGGTCATGTATGCAATAACCAAATGCTAACATTTAATTAGATTGAGCGAACTCCTATTTCAGACAACAGTATCCCTGGCTTTCCTAAAGTATGCTATATTTGAAATTAGACGCGTTAACCAGATGAAAATACTGGGGAGAGTCCCGTGGTGTTATAAAGGCTTGTTACAAGATAGCTGAACGCTTAAAAAACACACGTATGTTTGCAAACTTGCACGTTGTTTTTTTTCTTTGTACTGGTACTTTAAAACTGTAAACACGTTTTTTCTTGGCGGTCAATTAGAGAGCACACCTAAGCAGTTAGGGTTTCACTGTTGGGTCAAGCAGGGAGTTTTCTGTGACACGCTGACCCTGGGGTTGCTTGCAACCATTTAATTTCCATTCTGACGCATAGCTCGGGATGTTTCCTCAAACGTATGCCCTTGGGTACTCTGGGATGACGAAAAGGGCTACAGTGAATACGTTGACAGATTCCTCGAGTACCGACTCTTTGGAGAAAAAAAATATCTCGTTAACAACTTGGATGGCCTCGCTTTGGAATTTGCAACCGGAGACATGACAGACGTTTTTTAATCGCTTTCGTAAGAATGCTCATTTAAGATCGGAACCTCTTGATATTTGTTTTAGGAGTTACTGTTTCCTCCTCTGACATTTTTGAACAAGAAGCTAAAAAAAAGCGCTATGACGGAGCAACAAAGACGACTGTGGACGCTAAAAAGAACAAGTCAAAACGAAACCTAAGAGCCGCGCGCGTGAGCTTTTACCGAAGAGAGCTCACGTCCCGCGGCTCTTAGGTTTCATTTTCCAAGGCGCATGGCAGAGTCGCGCTCGCACGCAAACAGCTAGCAGCAAAAGCGCGCTCACGAGGCCAAATCCGAGACGGAAAATGCGCGCCTCCAACTCGTGTCCCTATATTCAAGTATACTAAAGTATACACGAGGTCCATCGCTACGCTCGACCTAAAAAGGAAATCATCCAGGGAGTGTGTAATGCCTGAATGTCCTGTTTGGTAAGTAAAACACCACTGCAAAAAATAACTAAATGCCTCAAATAGTTTGCATTAAATGTCGCAGCCCATAGGAAGGGTCTTGTCAACAAAATATTGCCCTTCAAAAAATATCCCTAGGAATGAAAATTCTGACGGGTGCACTGGCAACAACCGAAAAGCAGATTTAACGTCACATTTTGCTAACTGTGGCCTCTCTCCTGTGTCCCTGATCATAGTGAAAGCCGAATCCACTGATGCAAAGTGAACCACAGAGTCCTCTTTAGCAATGAAATCATTTACTGAGTAAACTTGTGGCCATGATAGATGTTGAATCATCCTGAACTCGCCTACAGCCTTCTTGGGCACAACCCCCAGCTGAGACACAATCAAATTTGCTATAGGGCAATGATCAAAAGGACCTGCCATCCTACCTTCCTGAACCTCCAACAACAATTTTTGTCTAACTTTGGGGCTGATAGGATTGCGGTGATTCCGCATCCTCCGGGCTGGCGGAAGCCACCGCCGGCCCGGAGGATGCGGAATCACCGCAGCAGTGCCTCCAAAGACCCCCCGTCAGATTAGGATGGCTGGGGGGTCATCGGCGGACGGGAAAACCGTACGCCGCTTTTCCGCTGCGGTCGCCTTCCGACCGTGGCGGAAAAGCTCTAATATGCTGGCGGTGTCTATCATACACCGCCAGCCATATTAGGATGGGGCAAGAAACATGCTTTTCCACGGCGGTTTTTCCGCCATGGAAAAGCATGTGGTCTTTTCAGTTTGTGGCCCGTTGCGGGCCCTCAGGGTGTCAGGGGGTGGGGGGTGCACACGGGGGGGTACCTATGGTACCCCTCTGCATTTACATGAACAAAGCGGCAGGCACTGCGCGGTGCCTGCCGCTTTGTGCATGTAAATGCAATACATGCATTTTTAACCTTGCGGCGGGTGCTCCTTCAAGCAGCAGCCGCCGCAAGGTTAAAGATACGGGATGTGACCGCCAGGGTGGCGGTCACATCCTAATTTGCATGGAGGGACCGCCGCTGCCCATGCGGACTGTCCCTCTACTTCGGGGGTGGCGGACGGACGCAGGTCCGTCCGCCATCCTAATGACCCCCTTTTGTGTGGAAAATAGTTAACAGAATTTAAATTCTGAGCAAATCTAGGGATTCTAGGACCTTGATAACCCAACTTGAAACCTTCTTGAAAACCCCAGCTTAAGAGAGCGGCGTCCTGCCTATCCGGGTAGCACTGCAACCATTTACATAAAATGTCCACCTTGATGGGAGTACAAGCCCTTGTTTCTAAACTGTGGTGCAAGCCCTCTGCCCCTGCCAGGAAAACTGGTTCCCCCTTGATTCTGTTCACTGAAACAACTGGTATCTGCTAAGTACCTCCTTGATTGTATTGCGTTCTTTGTTCATGATGTTGAGACCACCATATAAATAATTTATTTCTGGTAGGTCATTTATTATTTCTTTTTCACTTTTTTATAGTTGCAGTAGTGTAAATCCAACAGGTCCTGATGAAAGCCTTGTATGGCTGAAACATGATGACCATTCTATTTTCCACAACTGATAGTGATATTTGTTTAACACACTATCTTCACTCTGCTTTTAATCTTGCCGGTATGATGACCTCCCCTTAATAAAGTCGTTTCTTGGCATCACACTAGGCAATCTTAACACACACACCTTTTCACCACTTCACAAAATCTCTTTTCAGCACTGCAACAATACCCCATCTTTAACCCACCTATACTTTTTTGCTGGCTCTCTATCACTGGTGGATCTGTCGCTAGTATTCCTCTACATACAATCAAGGAGGTACTTAGCAGATACCAGTTCTTAACAAAACCCAGATGACGAGACTCCGCCATTGGGTGGGCTGATGGGTATTATTTCACACTCTTACTGCTCTCCTTACACAAACTACTTATGAATGTACTGGTTCTTTGTAGCTTTCTCTTTAGACCCTTAGCATCCCTGTTGTGTTTTTTTGATAGCTAGATTGGGGGATAGGATGCAAGTTGGTCTTTAAATACTCCCCTTGGACCCCTCTCACGTTGTGTTTTTTGATGACGCACTGAAATCTCACCTGACTTATGCTGTGCTTGGTATTCAGCCACTCCGCAATGCTTCACCCCTTTGCTCTTTTTCTTCATACCCACTCCCCAAGCGCCAGGTTTCGCTCCTTTGTTCTGTGAAAAACATAAGCTGGACAATTCCTTAGTGTGCCCCCCGGTGGCCCTGAAAAATGAGGTAAAGATTCATCTATGTCATCAGTTTCTGAGAGCTCCCCCTCCTACAAGGACTCATTGTCCCCCTCCTGTGGAAAACTACCTACCACCCCTTTCTTACCAAGGATACCACACATGGCGCTGCCACTAGGTTACTCCCCATCCCCAATACCACCATCAAATTCCCTCCAATTTACAACTCTCTTGAAATGTTCAAGTCTCTTGTCTTCAAGTGGTGTGGGAAATTTCGCTGAAAATTCCCCTCTCTTCTTGTTTCTGTCGATGCAGGATGTTTGATGCCTGGGTGGTGCGCTCTTACTGCCCTTTTTTGTGCCTGGCAGTATTTCGCCCTTGCCGTACTGCAAAACGCCAGATTTTGCAGTTGAAAATTTGCAATTTTGTTGCAGACGTTGTAGTCTGCGTCCATCAGTAATTTCCTGTGGCATCCATACCCACTGACCTTGTCCCTCAAAGTTCTTATGAGCAGTAGCCTGATCCTTGCCCATTTGAGTAGCCATATCTAACAAAGAAGGAGAAATCTGAGACCTTTGTGGACCTAGTACACCTTTATTGGATACATAACAACTGTTCATGGCGAAGGTGTGTACAACATCAGAATTTGGTGAGTCAACTTTAATACACTGAAAAGCATCGCCATTTGCATGACATATCACAGGGGATAAACCTCTGTTCATTGATACTGTTGGTGAAATGACATTTTTCCCAACCTTATTTAATCTAAAAATGTTAATGTCCCTCTCAACTATATTTACTTCAGGAAGTAATGCGGGCCTATCCCCAATCTGGTCACCAGATGGCGCATTGGTTACAATGGAAGCTTTGTTAACAGAGACTCTTTTCTGTATGGGACGTTTTCTACAGTTTGTTTGTCTTTTTATGTGAAAAGTGGGCAGTGGGCGTGTGCGCACTTTATTGCCTCTCCCTCGTGATGGCTTTTTAGTTGTTTCAACAGGCGGGGCCTAAGCATTGGTGAAATTTGCGAATTTGCGTTCCGCGAATTCGCGGATTTCCCCGCGGTATCGCAAAAAAATCAGCGAATTCGCAAATTTTCCCACGAAATCACAGATTTTTTTGCGATTTGCCCTGGAGTACTTTCTACTGGCTAATCCAGTAAGTGCTCCCTCATTGGGTAAATGTATAGTGCTTTTACTACACTGCAGCTGCGTAAAGGGCCAGAAGATGTGTCTCCAGTGACCATGTGTGCCTGTAACACAGGCACAGGTACACATGGTCACTGGAGACACATTTTCTGGCCCTTTACGCAGCTACAGTGTAGTAAAAGCACTATGGGGCAGATTTACAAGCCGCTTGCGCCTCTTTTGCGCCGCAGTTGCATCACATTTGTGACGCAGCGGCAGCACAAAAGATGTGCCAAGGTGCCGGGTATTAACAACGTGACGCATCTGAGTGATGCATCACGTTGTAAAGCCCTGCGCCATCAGGAGGCGTTCCATCGCAGGGGAGGGCGTTCCTGCGCAGGAACGCCTCCTAAAAGTGGCTAAGTGAAATCTACAAGATTTCACTCAGTCACTTTTAGGCCAATGCTGCGTCAAAACCCTGCGCCTGCTTGAAGCAGGTGCAAGGCTTGACGCAGCATTAGGGAGATAGGGCCCCCCAGAGCATTGCTGGAGCTGCGTCGCGCTTGCGACGCAGCTCCAGCAATGCGCTGCTTTTACGGCACAGATGCGTGACGCATCTGTGCCGTTTTTGCCACATGGTGCGCCGCATTGTAAATGCGGCACACCATGGGTGGCGGAGCTGCGGCGCACAATAACTGGCGCATCCCTGGGGATGCGCAATTTATTGTAAATCTGCCCCTATACATTTAGCCAATGAGGTAGCACTTACTGATTAGACAGTAGAAAGTACTCCAGTTGAGTAGAGGTATTGCACAAAAAGGTGGCATCTTCGTGAACAAACATGCAGGGCGGGATTCATTCTGCCCCCTGTTAGACTCGTTTTTTGTGCCCTTCTGCCCTCTGTTAGACTCGTTTTTCCCTTGTTTTTCTGCCCCTCTGCCCTCTGTTAGACTCGTTTTCCCCTTGTTTTTCTGCCCTTCTGCCCTCTGTTAGACTCGTTTTTGTGCCTTTCTGCCCCCTGTTACTCGTTTTTTGTGCCCTTCTGCCCTCTGTTAGACTTGTTTTTCCCTTGTTTTTCTGCCCTTCTGTCCTCTGTTAGACAGGTTTTTTGTGCCCTTCTGCCTTCTGTTAGACTCATTTTTCCCTTGTTTTTCTGCCCTTCTGCCATTTGTTAGACTGCTTTTTGTGCCTTTCTGCCCTCTGCATCACCACATCATCACTCAGCACTACCCCAGCATCACTCAGCACCACCACATTATCACTCAGCACCACCACATTATCGCTCAGCACCACCACAGCACCACTCAGCACCACCACAGCATCACTCAGCACCACCACAGCATCACTCAGCACCACCACAGCACCACTCAGCACCACCACAGCACCACTCAGTGCCACCACAGCATCACTCAGCACCACCACAGCATTGTTATTGTTATTGTTATTGTTATAGTGGATTTATATAGCGCCGGGTCACCTACAGGTCTCAGGGCGCTTTGACCACCAAACATAACATCCGGGATATGAAAAAAAAGGGTAGAGTGCTTAAGCTAAGCTGAGTGCTGGTCTGAACAAGTTAGATCCAAGTGCTGGTCTGAACAAGTTAGTTTTCAAGGCTTTCCTGAAACGGAGTAGATTCCCCTCCTTTCGGAGTGTCTCAGGCAGGGCGTTCCAAAGGTTCGGTAGTAAAACCGAAAAGGATCTCCCTCCCATTGTGGCCAGCTTAAAACGAGGACATACAAGGAATTTGGCATCAGAGGACCTGAGATTTCTTTCCGGTCTATATATCTCAATCCGTTCCTTTATGTAGGTCGGGGCCTTCCCATTGATGGCTTTATGGGCTATACAGAGGCTTTTAAAAACGGACCTCTGTCCAATTGGCAGCCAGTGTAGACTTTTTAATAGTGGAGAGGCATGCGTTCTCCGCGGAAGGTTGAAAATAAGTCTAGCGGCGTCGTTTAGGACTACCTGAAGTCTGTTTGTTAGCATTTTTGGCAGGCCTAAGTAGAGCGCATTGCCATAGTCGAGTCTTGACACTATGGTGGCCGAGACCACTGGGCGTAGCATCGACTGGGAGAGAAGAGGGACTAGTTTGCGCAACTGTCTTAGAAGACCTGTACAAGTGCCGACCACGGTGGAAACCTGGTTGGTCATTGAGAGGGCACTGTCCAATTTAATGCCCAGACTTTTAACCGTGGCTGCTGGCTGTGGGGTTGGGCCCAGCTCCTGGGGCCAGTACATGTCACTCCAGGAGGAGCACTTGGATGGTACTATCAGCACCTCTGTCTTTTCCGGGTTAATTTTAAGCTGGTTTGTGGACATCCAGTGGACCGTATATCTAAGTATGTCCTGCGCGTGTGACTGGGCTTGTGCTGTGTCATCTATGCCCAGCACTCACTCAGCACCACCACATTATCACTCAGCACCACCACAGCACCACTCAGCACCACCACAGTACCTCTCAGTGCCACCACAGCATCACTCAGCACCACCACATCATCACTCAGCACCACCACATTATCACTCAGCACCACCACAGCAATACTCAGCACTACCACAGCATCACTCAGCACCACCACAGCATCACTCAGCACCACCACAGCACCACTCAGCACCACCACAGCACCACTCAGCACAACCACAGCATCACTCAGCACCACCACAGCACCACTCAGCACCACCACAGCACCAGTCAGCGCCACCACAGCATCACTCAGCGCCACCACAGCATCACTCAGCACCACTACATTATCACTCAGCACCACCACAGCACCACTCAGCATCACTCAGCACCACCACAGCATCACTCAGCACCACCACATTATCACTCAGCACCACCACATTATCTCTCAGCACCACCTCAGCACCACTCAGCACCACCACAGCATCACTCAGCACAACCACAGCATTACTCAGCACCACCTCAGCACCACCACAGCATCACTCAGCACCACCACAGCATCACTCAGCACCACCACATTATCACTCAGCACCACCACAACACCAATCAGCACTACCACAACACCACTCAGCATCACCACAGCACCACTCAGCACCACAACAGCACCACTCAGCGCCACCCCAGCATCAATCTGCGCAACCATTCAACAACAACTGGTTCAAATATGTTCTCTCAATGTTTCAAGCTTTATTGCAAATGTCACAAAAAGATGTTAATATTTCACTTCTGTTCTTGGATTTTCGTCACAATAAAATACACTGAAAATAATCTTCACAAAAGTTATTTACAAAAGTTTAAGCTATTGCCATTATAAATTAAAATCACTTTTATTTAAGTATTAATTATTAAAAAAATTAAAAGCCATTGTAATTTGTAATATCAATACATCTAAGTCACGTAAATACGAAACATGTTGCATTACAAATGCTATAGGTGTCCCATTTGCGAAAGTTATAACTATTGGCATTGTAAATGACAAAGCTATTAATTTAGCTATTTTCAAAACCAACACATAAATTTAAAAAATTGTCATTTACAAGACCAATAGCTCAAACTTTCCTAATGCGAGACCTATTGCATTGCAAATGCTTGTTTTTATATCTGTCGGTGCTTTCTCTTGAGGTTTAATTTTCGTGACAGGCGCCTCATTGCCTACTTGTAACTATTCTCTGCCCCTGCTTCAAGGGTCAGAGCAGGGTCAGAGAATAGTTGCAAGTAAGCAACGAGGCGCCAGGAAGCACTTACAGGCTTACAGCAGCAGGTGCCCAAGTTGAAGTTAATTTCTTTGTAACCCTTTTGTAAAAGGTTACAAAAAATGTCTTCAACTTTTGCACCTGCTGCTGTAACCCTGTAAGTGCTTGGCTGAAAATTCATCCCCGCTGATTCGCGGATTTTACCGTGATTTCGCGAGAATCGCGGATCGCGAAATCGCGGAAAATCCGCAAATTCCACGAGCAGAATGAATTTTCAGCCCATGCTTAGCGGGGCCTCCGGAGCCAACACCGAGGGAACAGGAGACTGCTCGTTCCTTGAAAACTTAATAGACTGGGGGTCGCCTTTAGAGGATGGTGTCGGCGAGTCCTCGCTAGAAATGCAAGCGACAACAGCCGCGGATACACCCCTTGCTGCTTGGCGCCCCCCCTCTCCAGCCCAACCCACGCCTGGAAAAGTGTGCCAGGCACGAGTAAATCCTCGCGCCCCGCCTCGGCAATAATTTGTAGCACTTCCCTGACAGAAGCGGTGGTCTGCTCCATACCTGCAGCCAAGGCGTTATAAATACTTCAAAGAACAAACGCACGACGAGCCGCCAAAATTCATCCGCTCTCCTCCCTGCCGCCTGAAAGTGCGCAGCTTGGAACGTTACATTCCACGCTTGGGCCTTGCCCCTCCTGTCCAATCCCCGCAAACCCCCCACCCACGAGCAGCAGAGGGGCATACCAATGCCCGAAAAAGCCCGTGGGCGAACACTCTGCGAGTGTCGCCCCCAGGACCCCATTCAAAAAATTCTATTCTCCATGCAACGCCACATCTCAGGAGGGTGCGAGTAAAGTGACTAGTCCTGACCTGGATGACTTGTCTGATATTTAATGTGCGGAGGGCAGATCAGCGAGGGAGGAGGTCCTGGAAAGAGCACCGGCAACCGTTGCAACTCCGGCTCCGGGCAGTGCAGTAATGACACTAGAACAGATGAGTCGAGTCGTGAAACACACACCCAGTATCATCTGAGGGGAAATCCTCAGCCGCCCACCAGACTGAAGGATCATCTCTGGTGATAGATTCCCGGGGTGGTGTGCAAACGGAGAGGAAAGGTGCCCAGTGTTTGTTCGATCCTGGATTAATATTTTAGTGAAAACCACCCGTGTGCACAAACTCTGTTCAATGAGAATGAAGTCAGTCACATTGCCGGTTCTGTGGTGTTATGTTTCACATTTGGTAATGTTCTGTTTCGGCCCAGGGAGGAATGTTGTATCGCCCCTGTGGGTGCTAGTTGTTTCCGGGTGACTGCATTAAGTCACCTAAGGCCGGGGGGGGGGTCGGCTTCGGTCTGTCCTATTGGTTGCGACCACGTATGTTACATGGTGTCAATAAAGCGTGCGGCCGCGGGGCGGGATCACAGAGTAGAGACCCCTCGCGACAGCTTAACAGTATACATGAGTGCAGTCTCATTATTTCAGTTCAGGCCATGCCACGTACATATTATTGTCGGCAGGCTCTGCTACACGCCCGACCGACACAACAACCGGTGCTGATGCTCTGTTTGTTAAAAAAAAGACATAATCTGTGGCAATGTTGGTTGAGCTGAGGGAGAGTCAGGGCTGTCCCACTTGGTGAGCTGTGTGAGGAGGCATGGCACCCTGAGCAGTGCTGCCCAACATCCCGCCAACACATGCAGGCAACCACAGCCAATAAAAGAGCAAGAGAAAAGTACAGTGCAATGGCACTGGCGTAACGAAAATTAAGGGGGCCTCCCTGCAAGGTATGTAGAGGGGCCACCTCCGGGCTCAATTAGGAGCTCTCCGGACAGAGTGCAGTGCCAAGGGGGCCCCCTTGTGCTTTGGGCCCCCCCGCACCGCGTGGACTACGGGGGCCTGTGTTATGCCCCTGTGCAATGGATGAGACCCTCAACAGGGGGGCTGGGGGATCATCATGTTTGGGACTGACATAACTGGAAACTTTTGAGAGGGGGTATCAGGGTCCAGGGGTCACTTGAGAACACTACCTAGGACGAAACGTATCTTGACTTGCATTGTATTGTATTGTATTGTAATTGCATTTATATAGCGCTTACTAACCCTGACGAGGCGTCAAAACGTTTTTTCCGCGAGTAGCACGCTACTCCGGGACCCATAGAGGATTAGTGTTAAATTAGTATAGTGAAACATGCAAGTACATTTTAAGTGGTGTATAGGTTAGTCAGTTATTTGGATTTGGAATGATAGCAGAAGGATAGAGGAGGAAAAAAGGTTTGTATTTATATAGCGCTTGTTACCCCTGATGGGGTGTTGAAGCACGCTACTCCGGAAGCTCATAAAGGATTAGTGGTGAATTAGTTTGGTGAAATATGAAAGTCATTTCAGTGGTGGATATTAGTCAGTTATTTGGAGTGAGAAGGATAGTGGAGGGATGAAAGGGAAGAAAGGTTTGCATTCATATAGCACTAGTTACCCCTGATGGATGTTGAAGCGCTTTTCTGGCGAGAAGCACGCCACTCCAGAACCCATAAAGGATTTGTGTTGAAAATTAGTATAGTAAAATATGAAGTAATTGAGCAGTGGATATGTTATTTAGCTATTTGGGTCGAGAAGGGTAGGTGGCGGGATAGTGAAGGGAAAGAGGTTTGTATTTATATAGCGCTTACTACCCCTGATGGGGTTTTGAAGCGCAAGTAGCACGCTACTCTGGAACCCATCAGGAGTAGTGTTGAATTAGTATGATGAAACATCAAAGTAATTTTAGTGGTGGATATGTTAGTCAGTTATTTGGAGTGAGAATGGTTCGGGAAGGGTAGAAAAGAGGGAAGAGTTTAGAAAGGTTTGTTTTGGGGGATCGGTATAGTAAAAGAGGTGTCAGATGATGCAATGAGGAGTAGTGTAGGGGAGAGTCTAGAAAGGGTTATTTTGGGGATCATAGTAGTGGTATGGGGTTTGGGATAAATGAGAGAGTGCATGTAGAGGATATATTGATAGATGTATAGGATGAGAGATAGGGTAGTGCACTGGAAAGAGTACTAGAAAGAAGTTTGAGATGAGTCAGAAGGTTGGGCTAGAAGATATATTGAGCGAAGTGTAGGCTGAGAAATAGGGACGTGCATTGGAAATGCTAAATTAGAAGAAAGTGATAAATATATTGATTCATGAGTACATTGAAAGTATATAGATACATAAAGGAGGTATGTATATTGGGCAGTATTTCTGGCCCTAGTCCGGACCAGTCTCGAACAGGCTCAAACAGGAAACTGCCCTTGTCCTCTCTGCCCTTAACAGGCTCAAACAGGCAACTGCTCTTGTCCTCTCTGCCCTTAGCAGGCTCAAACAGGAAACTGCCCTTGTCCTCTCTGCCCTTAGCTGAGATGCCCTAATCCTGGACTTTTTTATAGCCCTAGTAATCAGGTGACCCCTGCAGCCAATGGGAACCCTAGCCCCAACACTATCCAATCACAGCACTAGCCCTAAAATCTAGAACCAATAGGAGACCAGGACCTTACAGCCAATCTTAGCCCTAGTCCAAGCACCCAATCAGTTCAAAAACCCGGACCTCTACATCCAATAAAGGCTCTAGCCCTAGCAGTAGTCCCAAAAAACAAGTCCATGCAACCAATGGCACAGGTAGCCCTAGTCCCTACTTCCAATAGAAAGCCTAACCCTACTCTAAGTCCCACACCTAGTCCAGCAACTAAACACACAAGAAGCCCTAATCACTACCTCCAATTAAAGGTCTAACCCTAGCCCTAGTCCCACCCTACTCCCAACAACCAATTACATAGGAAGCCCTAGTCCCTACTTCTAATAGAAATCCTAACCCTAGCCCTAGTTCCAACCCTACAATGATTGAATCACAGACCCAGAAACCAATCAGAACCTTCAAATACCCAACCAATGAGGACATTAACCCTAATCCAATAGAAACACCAGATACAACCACCAATCAGCGTAGACATGTACCAACCACTAGCAGACCATATAAGGTCCCAGCAACCTCAGGCAAGGTTTGCTGGCCAGGGAGTTGGAAGCTGCTTCTCCTGTTCAGAATCTCCTAGGAGACAGACAGGCTCAATCCACACTTTGGACTTCAGCAGGTAAAGGGCCTCGCTAACTTGAAATCTACCAATACTGTTTGAATAAAGCTTTACTCCCCCTGCCTGCCAAAAAACGAAGTGCGCAGACCCTGATGTAGAAAGATCCCTGTTGGGGGGGGGGAGGCAAGGGGGCTGGTTTCACTGGCTTCTGAACACAAAATGGTGGCTGGGAGTGCACTGTTTAACATACAGGTCTTAGCACAGAGCAAAGGAGAAATTCGGAGGGAAAACAGAATTGTCACCAAGGAATGAGAAGGACAAACTACGGAGGTTGGACTGCAAATACCACAATACAACACACTAAATGGAGGCAATCATGGGCAGGGAAAACCACAAATTTAAAACACAACACAGGTGATAAAATATGCAATTACAGTGATGGAGCAAGGATTTGCATACGAAGCGACTTGCTCATACTCACGAACCTCGAATAATATATAACGAAATAACCAACCTGTTTGTCTTACTAATTTGCCCCTTATTCTTTCACCATTTGGGTGTCCGAGTGAAGCTTGCTTATGTGTTTTCTAACCTAATACGTTTGCATATAAAATGGTTGCTGCTACGCGGGAATTTCTACTGCGCATGCGTCTGTCATTCCCACGTGACATGGCGTACTCGCAGTTCTGGAGGGAACCCTTTCGCATCTGCGCACTAGTGCTAAAATGGCTGTTCTATGTTCTCACATGCGAGAAGTTTGCATTGCTGCTTTCGCTAAGCTGTTCGTTCTGCTTAATCCTAATGCTATAGGTATTATTAAGGTAATGGGTATAGTATAGAGATTCATGGTATACAGTGTAATAATGTATTACTGTGTTCTAAATTGTTTCCTTTTACTTTTCATGTATCGTACTCTTTGGGCCTGGGAGGTGCTTATTTCTCCATTTTGGAAGTCCCTTCTACGCATGACAGCCAAGGAGGGAAAATGAACTTCGCAGCATTGGAACCCAGCCAGATAGCAGCAACAGCCAAGATGTGCCTGGGAACCCGACCTGCGACCCAGCTAGAAGAAGCTGAACTGTACTAAAATTGTTACAATTGTATTCAATGTTATATTCACCATTGTTGACCAAAGGCATATGTCATGAGAACCAGGAATGTAAGGGACGGAAACTAAATTTAAATAAGGAGTCTGAAAAAGTCTAAAATGTATATGGTGTGATGACCTGTCCTTCCCCTTTGTCCAATCAAAATTGGGGATCCTTACACTTGCAACATTGGGGGGTGGTACACTGACCTGAAAAACTGTATAATTAGCGTAGGTTTAGCTAGAGAAATTGTCTGACTTGTCTGATTAGCTGACCTGTCACTGACCCAACGCACTCAATATGTGACTGAAAGCAGAGAGCTGCGGAGCACTCTGTTGGGAGGTTCGAGAACCCCATCGGGGTTTTTGGGAAGTGAACGTGCTGGCGAAGCACTTTGCTGATAAAATGTATAACCCAATCTGGGTTTTGGCAGATTCCTTGCAGAGAGGGAGTAGCGCAGGCGTTGCAACCGAAGCTGCGGGTGTTGGTCTTAACCTTTGGTGAACCGATCCTGATCCAAATCCTAGGGTTATCCTGTCCTGATTGTCCATGAGCTGTACCTGCTCGCCTACTGGCACTGAAGTCCTAGGGGGTTCCTCCTGGCTTTTCCAACTGACCCGTGGCCAGGGTTGGACTTCACTCTATCCTAGGTAAATATAAGTCTGTGTGGGTGTTTGTAGATACATTTGCATTCCTTTTCTCCTCATCCTGAATTTGCAAAGCTTGATTGCATATGCTCCTTTTCTTTCCCATTCCTTGGTAGATGAGATATTCATGTATTACTGACTATTAGCATGTTCCAATTTTCAACCCACCTTTTGTCAATGCTAAATCGTTTCTACATAGTATACGTTCCATTTTCACACCCTCCCTTTAGGAGATAAGTTGAATCTATAGAATGTTCCAACTCTTACCTTCCCTATAGTTTAATTGTGCTGAAACCGAATTCTCGAATAACATAGTTGCATTTCTCCTTTTTCAAACTGTAAGTGTATTGCGAAAGTCTTTGGGTTTAGTATGTTCCCTTTCTTTACCCTCCTTTAATCAAGTTACGAAAGATTGTTTTTCTAAAATTAGCATGTTCCTTGTTTTTTCCCCTGCCCTTTACTGTAAGTCTCTAAATGCTTAGCATACTTTATCTTATTCATAGTTATACACTGTTTCTGATTTTAGTTATTGATAGTCTTATTGCCTTCAACCTTTGGCTCATGACATATGATGATGATGATGATTAGATAAAGAGTTTGAACCTACCCTGACTCTGTGGTTATTTTATAATTACAAATGTTATGATATTTTGAGATCCTTACCCATAACTCAACTCCCTGATCCATTGTGTGAAGGTACCAAGTTTTCAAAATTTGTAGGTTACTGGTATAGGAATTAGTAATAAAAATCATAATATACTGCTAGTAGAGCGCTAGTTACCCAAATAAAGGTTAAGGTTTATTATTTTGGAATTACAGGCCCAGGTGAGTATCCGTATAAATTCTAGTTGTGTGATCTGCGCGCTCTATCAACAGGCAGGCTAAAACTACAATTTTTAACTCTAACAACCACAGGCATAGACAGTAAACACAGAAAGTGAAAATCGTTTTATGTTGTTTGCCAGAAGTAAAAGAATTTTTCTTAAATAAACACATTGACTAGAGTAGACTCTGGATTGATACTGGGTTTTTCATTGAATTCTGAGCTTTTACCTGACACCACCTCGTGGAACAAGACTTGTAGTGCAACTGTTGCCACAGTGACATGAGACATCCTTTAGTGAAGGTAGGCACAGAAAGGATGTCTCACACATAGAACAGACCCACAATGCAGGTAGCAGAAGTGTGAGTGTTCCTAGAACAGCATGAAGCCAGACAGAGGGCTGGGCAGCAGTCGTTCAAGTCTGGCTCAAGGCGCTATGATTGCAGCACTGGCAGCACCATCTCAATTTGAACTTAACCCGAACAAGAGCAGCAAAGGGCAAGGGCAGTGCCAGCTTCCCTCACAACCACGTAACTCGGTGGACACATCGACATTACGGTAAGCAGCAGTGAACAATAGGCTTCAACCACACTCATGTACAGCACATGCAGCACTAATTCTCTTTAGGGGACGGAGCCAGCAGTGCATGCCTCCCTTGCACATTAACAGGGTAATGACAGGCGGTTGTATGTCAGAATATTGCTTACAGCAATATTGGGTGGCATGAATATTGTGTCCAAAATATTGTTTATTACAATATTAGCCCTTTGTGTGTACATATGCCATTACTTACTCCGATGGGGGATATTTTGCAAGCGATATTTAGGTTTCCAAATTTATGTCAGAAGATGTTCTGAATACGATACACACCCCCTTTGGACAGGCAGCATTGCGCTCTTCCCTCACACACAACATAGGTGCGCATGGGCAGCAGCCATGAATGTTTCCCCCACACACAGCGAAGAAGAGGGCAGCAGAGGATTTCATTCACTCACCTAAATGAAGGTGGCCTCGTGGCCCTGGGTCCAGGTACACTGCACTCATCCAGAACTTTCTACCACCCCACAAAAGACTATATTATCTTTACATCCCCAAGAGAGCGTAAGAAGCATTGTTGCATTGGCCTAGGGCTCCAGAGGTGAGAGAGCTCACACCGCACTACCTGATTTTTGGGGGGCACAAAGGTGCTGTACTAGACGCACATATAACCTTGAATGATGCATCTCCAGTCAGAGTTTGACCGATTCAAAAAATAGGGACGGCACTGAAACAAAAGTAGTACACATTAGCGAAGCAGATAGTTATCAAACAAGGTGGCCCATATTTACAAATCAGGCCGGTTTTCAACTTGTAAAGACACGCCTTATGAGTAATTTGCAAGGTGTGGGAGACAGCATGCCTTCGTGTTTTCTGCAGGCAATGTTTGTTTTATTATCAGCAATCCCCAACATAAAACAGGCCCACAAACGTCTACAAAAACCAGCCTGCACACTGACCTGTGAGACCAGCCCATCGGGCACTGCCTGGTTGCCCGATAGGCCAGTCCGAGCCAGCCTGCAGTTCCCAGTGGGATTCCAGCAATATTCGAGAGACAGGGCTGAGCAGGCAGGGTTTGGAGACCTTGTACAGTTACTTACAGCGAGAGCACAGTGAGTCACAGAGCAGAGGATGAGGAAGAAGGGAGGAGTGGAGCCTTAGGGTACCTATTAAACCAGCTTCGTGACCAGGGTTCTGCCAGCACACAACTGTCTTTGCAGACAGGAAATCAACATCACTACACAAGAAGGTCGACAAACATCTTCGTTTAGAACAGATAGATGCACTTTTTTTTGGTAAAGCATTTGCTGTTTTTGCAGTAGTTGTCAAAAATACTTCTTATAATATTATAGCATTAATTTACAGCAAGGTGGCTGTACTTTTAATGAGACTGTTCTAGCACCTATTAGCAGGCAGGATGTTAGTTTAGCAGAGGTCACAGTGACAGTCTGGTTAGCATGTTAAACACAGCATTATTTGCTTTGAATGCATTGTTATTCAGTATTATTCATTCTGCATTGTGATACGTTGCCATGACTGTCTTAGGTACACAACACCTTGTAACCATGTTATTGTATTACTTGGTTAATTTAGTTAGGAGTTTTCTGATCAGCAAGGTATCCATGGGTGTACTCATCATCTTCAAAATACAAACCGTAATGTTACTATTTTGACTGTGAATATGATTGTTATAATTGCGAAGTGGCCGTGTCTATGTTGATTCTGTTTCAGCTTTTGTTTATGTTCATGCAAAATAAAATGTGTCTGAAATGTCAAAAATAAGTTTAGGTTTGTGACAACGAATCAGGGGGCATATTAAAGAGGTGTGCGTTGCAAAACGCACAACGCACATCTCCGTATCGCTGGCTATTGCCGGATTTCATCGCCTAATTAGCGCGCAATTATCAATGCGCATCAGGCAGGCGATTAGAAATCCGGCGATAGTCGGCGATATCGCACATTAGCGCATGAAAACAAACGTTGTTTTCATGCGCTAATGTGGGCCTTGATAATATGGGGGGTTGAATTCAACTTTATGATCCACACCCCCATTTTAACAATGCCTAACGCCTGGTCGGAGCAGGCGTTGGGAGACCTGCGATAAAAGAGTTTATCGCAGGTTTTTGTCTCCCAACGCCTGCCTTGGTAATAGGGTGCTCCCACCTCCAACCACATTTTACATGAGGTTGGACGTGGGAACGCCCACTTTGCATGTCATTAGCGATGTTTATCGCCGACATGCAAAGTGGGCTCGGCCCAGGCTTTAAAGTGCCCTTGGTAATAGGGCTCTAGCTGTATCGCCGCTTTCTCGGCACAATTCGCCGAGAAAGCGGCGATACTAGCCCTTGGTAAAATGCCCCAACGGGCGACAAACAAAAAGGTGTTGTAAAATATGGCGAGTCAATATATTCTAAATCTTAATAGGAATATATTTCCAGTTGGTAGCTCACTAACATCAGTCTATACCAGCCCACATGTCTGAGCTCTGAGTATGCTAGGCAGGACAGGGAATGCAAACCAGCCCTGGCAATTAAGTCGCCCGCGGGGGTGGGGCATGCTGGTGGGAAACACTGCTGTTGTGTCGCTGGAATACTCCTTGCGTGCTGTTCTTGTCATTTGTTTGATCAACCATTGTTGGGCGTGCAGCACTGGCGTTATAGCTTACTTATTTTCCTTGGTACCACCACTGTGGTGTAAGTTCCTTATCTATTTGTCCCTTCAGTTTTGCTTTTCTTCTTTTCTTATCTTTTATTTGCTTTCAATTTCTGCTTAATTGTCTTTCTTTGTTGTCTATTTATCTTGCTCTTTGGTTTTGTTTGTTTATTACATCTAATTCCTTTTCATTTGAAACTTTTCTTTTCTACGCTTTTTTCCTGACCTAAAAATGGCCCTCGGGCCTCTCGCGCTGCATATTGGCTTGATTTGCCTGATTTTAAGATGGCCGCCCAAGTCTCGCGATATCGCAGGTCTTTTGTGACTTCGCCTGACCTTAAGATGGCCGCTGGGCCTTTCGCAACTCTGATTGGATGCTCTTGCCTGGCCCTAAGATGGCCGCTGTCCTTGAGCGAGGCTTTGTTGAATTCACTCGCTCGCGGACTGTCAGTGGCAGGCGGCTGAAATTACAATACCGGGAGCACCTCTCCAGTTTTTTCGTGCGACGCTTACGTGCACGGATGGATGCACCGCTCAGGGCAGGTCGGGTGCCTCTTAGCACTCTTCCAGTGCGGCCGGAGTGGGCTCCCGTGTCGTTTCTTCCTTTCCCGCTCTCAGACCAGGTTGGGCTCCTGGCTCCGCTTCTTCTTTCAGCGGATGGCGAGTGTCTTGCAGCAATTGTTCTTCCTTCTTGCACCGGTGGACCAGGGTGGGCTCCTGGCTCCGTTTCTCGATGGTGAGGGACCAGGGCTCCTTTTCTCAATTGCGAGGGACCAAGCACACACGTCGTCCTCTAAATCCCGTCTTCGTCGCCAGTTGTCGTGTCTCTCTTGCTAGGAATACACAGGAGTCAGGTAAGAGTGTTTCTACTTCCTTTAATGTTCCACTCTTTGTCGCTGCTTCTTATCCCGCATCTGGTCGCTTCCCTTTCCCCTTGTTGTCTGCCTTCCTCCCCACTCCCCTGACCGGAAGTGGTGTCCGGTTCTCATCCCCTCCCCACCAGTCGGGTACAGGGTCCTTGTGCCCTTGTGTTCAGGTCACGACAACTGCTGCTTTTGGTACAGGGGGCCGATATTATAGCACTGCTGCAAAACCTTCCCCCTTGTGCCAAAAACGCCCACGGCTGGTCCAAAACCAGTCCCCACCATTCCGGCCCACCAGGCAAATGCCCTAAGTCCGCTACGGACAGTCTGGCCCTGTGCATCTATATTATTTTTAAAGGGGTCAGAGGCCACACCATGGGGGCTATTCACAAATGTAACTTTACACATGATTAAAAATATATGTGCAAAGTTACTATTACACTTTTGAGTAACATTACTACTTTTGTGGGGTTTGCAGTTGGTACAAATGTAAAATATGACGAAGGTTACTATTAATAATAATTTACTTATGTCCTCATTTGATGTTCCAAACAGCTGGTAGAGACCTCTGCAGTCAGGGTAGAGATTTCCCTATGGTAAAGTATAGGAAAGAGGTGTCAACTTTATGAAAGTAAAAAAATTTTTTTTAAGTTAACTGGTATTGTAATTAATTGTATATATGTATTTTAAATGCAGAATCATTAAAAAAAATGATACAGCACTATTACCTAAATTTTAATTTACAAATGTAATTAATTTAAGTATATTGAATTACATTACATTGTTAAAGTCATATTCTAAAAAAATAACACCCATCTAAACTAAAATGTTTAGATTTTTTCAATATGTATGTATGCAGGGGTTGAGCAGAGGCCTGTGTTGCCACACTGCTAACTTTCTCTGGGGTGGGACTTGGTCTCCCAGAGATCACCACTGCTTCACTAGGGAAGAGGAGGAGCCTCCCCAACACAATTTAAGCACCAGGAGACTCCTGCAGCGCGGGACACGCTGTTGCATGGGCGAGCAGAGGCCCATCATGACGCTCTGCTAACTTTCTCGGGGTGGGACTTGGCTCACCTGAGGTCACCGCTGCTTCACTAGGGAGGTGGAGGAGCCTCCCCGATGCTATATAAGCAGCAGGAGACACGCGCAGCTGCAGGGGTCGAGCAGAGACCCGTGACCCAGCTCTGCTACCTTTCTCTGGGGTGGGACTCAGTCCCCCAGAGCTCACCGCTGCTTCACTAGGGAGGAGGAGGAGGAGGAGCCTCCTCAATGCCAGGAGAATCCCGCAGCACAGGATATGCTGCTGCAGGGGTCGAGCAGAGGCCTGTGATGCCGCTCTGCTAACTTTCTCTGGGGTGGGAGTCGGCCCCCCAGAGCTTAACACTACTTATCTAGGGAGGAGGAGGAGCCTCCCTTATGCCATTTAAGCACCAGGAGACTCCCGCCACGCGGTACACTGCAGGGGTCGAGCAGAGGCACATGATGATGCTCTGCTAACTTTTTCTAGGGTGGGGCTTGGTCTCCATGAGCCCACCGCTGCTTCACTAGGGTTGAGGAGGAGCCTCCATTATGTCATTTAAGTGACAGGAGACTCCCCCAGCATGGGATGCGTGCTGGTGCACCCGGCGGTACCCGGGCCAAGGGCCGGCCCATCTGCTCACGTCCGGGCCGAACAAGACTGAGCTGGGCCTGTTCTCTTGGCCCTACCTTTTGGATATTTCCTGACAAGGTTACAAGCACCCTTACCTGTAGGTTGCTTGTAGATGGTTTCGCAGAGACGTTATGGACCAACTTCCCCAAATTCTAGGCAAAACCTAGTGACTGTTTTATAACACTGAGGTAATTAAATAGAAATCAGGGAGGTAGGCCGGATCGTGGACGCTACCTGTTTCCTTGATTGTCGACCTGCGAAGCAATAAGGAGAACTTTTGTAAAAACTGATTTCTAATACTGTCTATTTACCCCTATCAGGTTTCTAAAGTTTTAACTGTGCTTTAGAAGAGTCCTACCTGCGACTGGTTAAGATGTGGCGTCGCGTCCGTGTTGTCGTCGTGAAGGGGGTAGGTTGGGCAAGGTCAGTGATGATGCAGAAGATTGCTGGATCAGTATTTGTTTTCTGTAAAACAATTATTTAAAGAGGAATGATGAGTTACTGTCTTGCTATATTGTTTGCATTACTCAATGCTTCCCCTTAAACTATCTTTCACTTACTCTGACTTCGCACCATGCCGTTCTTCGCCTTCACTCCCTAGTATGTACAATGTTAAAACAAAAAGACAATTTGGCAAACAACAATAACATTTACTCTTTCTCTTTGATAATTCTCAAAGTCTCTAAATCCTTTTTCAGAAGTCCTTGTAACTTTGCTCTTTTCCTTTAAAATCTCTACAGAGTTCTACAACTTGAATTCTTTCCAGGTAAGTCTTTAGTTCGATAATTCACTGGTAGCTTGCTTGCGTTGGGCGCCAGATAATACAAACAAGAAGAAAACTGTAACTTAGCTTTAAATGTCTCTTTTCTCCTTTTCAGGTGGTGCGCGCGAAGGATGCAGACCTTCGAACTCCGAAGTGAAGGCCGTCGTCCTGGATTCCAGGATCCTCCAGGGGACACCTCTGAAGGGCGGCGAAGGCAGAAGGCAAAGCGCCGGTTTACGCTGGGTGTGGCCTTGTATAGTGGAGCCACACCCAGCCACACCCAAGGAAGGTTGACGCATCGCGCGCCAAATACGTGCGTGCCGTTTTTTCCAGCGTGCGCGCTGAAACGGCATCTCCGTTCTCTTTCTGAGCTCTCTCCCGCCTCGACCACAAGTCTGCTGACTTTCTCCGCATTGTTACCTACAACTCTCTGGCCATATTGTACATCTCTGCTTGGCTCATAATTCAATAAACTCGGCAACGATTCCAACAAGCACTTGGTAAAAACAAATGAAACCATGAAAAATACATATGTATCATCAAGAGCACAAATCACTGTAACAATACACATTTAGAGTATTACACAATCATACACTAACATATCACTGGCGTTCTGGTTGCACGGGACAGGGGTGGGTTTCTAGAGTGGGAAATCTACGCCTGCATGTATGTGCATGTAAGGCTAGTGAGGAATGGGAATCATGACAGTACTCCCCTCTCAAGATCCCTCCCAAAACCTGTGGAACAGGTTTCGGTTTATTTGGATAACGAAGATGAAAATTTCTGATCAATCGAGCAGAATTTTGGACGTTGGAAAGAGGTTCCCATGTCCGTTCTTCAGGACCATAACCTTTCCAATGTATTAAGTAAAACAGTTTCCCTCGGACTCTCCTTGCATCCACAATCTTTTGAACTTCAAATTCAGGGACACCATCAATAAGAATGGGTGGTGGATTTTTTTTAAATCTAGTCATTGGATTACAAGGTTTGATCAATGACACATGAAACACCGGATGAAACTTATACCTACTGGGTAAGGTGAGTTTAATACTGACAGGATTTATTATTTTTTCTACCACAAATGGGCCAATGTATTTGGGACGTAATTTTTTACAAATAGTCATTCTCAAATTCTTTGTAGATAACCAAACTTTATCTCCGATTGAATATTCTGGTGATGGTTTTCTATGTAAATCTGCTGATTCTTTTTGGCTTTCTTTCGCTTGAGCTGAGTGATATTGAGCCTGCTTCTGAACATGAACCAATCTAGTAATGTGTTCCTCCAATGATGGTATGACTGAAGGGATACATACTTTTTCTGGGACATTTTTAGGGTGGAAACCATAAGTACAAAAGAAAGGTGACAGACTGGTGGAGGAATTATCTAAATTATTGAAAGCGAATTCTAAAACCCACAAAATATCCGACCACTCTCTTTCATCTTCTGCCAAAGCACACCTAAGAAACTGTTCTATGGTTTGATTCGTTCTTTCAGTTAAACCATCCGTCTGAGGATGGTAACCTGAGGACATGCGAATGTCCATGTTCAAAGTTTCTCCTAAATTTTGCCAAAAGTGAGAGACAAACTGTGGACCTCTGTCAGAAATAATTACAGAGGGAATTCCATGCAACCTAATTATTTCTTTAGAGAAGATTTGAGTCAAATCTCTTGCAGAAGGGATGTTTTTTAACGGAATAAAATGAGCCATTCGAGAAAAATGGTCTACCACTGTCAAAATAGTGTTATACCCCTCTTTGGTCTCAGGAAGTTCCACAATAAAGTCCAGCGATATCGTGTGCCAAGGCTGGGGCGAAATTGGGAGGGGAAGTAAAAGACCACTAGGTGCTTGATGTTGTGTTTTATGTTGAATGCAAACCACACAAGTCTCGATATAATCTTTTACATCATTCAACAAGGTAGGCCACCAAAATTTTCTTTTGATTAACTGACTGGTTTTAGCAACTCCTGGATGTGCACACATAAGAGGATCATGATGTAATTGTATCACCTTTTTTTGCAGTTCCAGCGTTGGTACAACAATTTGTTCATTCAAATACATTAAACCTTCTTTAATTTGCATTAAAGGATACAAAATTTTCCATTCTTGAAAAGTCTTTTCCTGAACTCTTAGTTTAATGTCTTCTACTACATCAGTAACCACCACTCCCACCTTGAAGCAAGCCTCAGGTAATACAGGTCGAACTTCTTTAAGAGAATTCTCCTTCTCCTCTACAGTCCCCAAACGTGACAATGCATCTGCCTTTAGATTTTCCCTTCCGGGACGGTAAGTAATTACAAAATTGTAATCATTGAAGAACATTGTCCACCTTAACTGTCTAGCAGTGAGAGCTTTCACTGAACGTAAAAATTGTAGATTCCTGTGGTCTGTATAAATTGTTATAGGATGTCTTGCCCCTAACAAGTAATGGCGCCATTCTTCGAAGACTGCTTTTATGGCTAACAATTCCTTGTCAGCTATGGCATAATTCTGTTCAGTAGGAGTTAGCTTCCTTGAGTAGTATGTGATTGGATGCATTTGACCAGTTTCTTTGTGTCTTTGAGACAAAATGCCTCCAATAGCAAACTGTGAAGCATCCGCCTCTACAATAAATGGATTGGAAGGGTCAGGGTGCATTAACACAGGTGCTGAAGTGAAATGATTCTTTAAATGTTGAAAGGCTTCTTCAGCATCACTATTCCAGTCAAATTTTGTGTTCTTCTTCAACAACTTAGTGATTGGGGTTACCAATTGCGAAAAATTACATATAAAGCGTCTATAAAAGTTAGCAAACCCCAAGAAACTTTGTACCTGTTTGACTGAAGAAGGGCTGGTCCAATCTAAAACTGCCTGAATTTTCTTAGGATCCATTTCTATACCATCTGGGCTCAGGACATATCCTAAGAAGTCCACTTTGGTGGTGTGGAAGACACTCTTTTCCAGCTTAATGTACAAGGAGTTGTCGAGTAGTTTTCGAAGAATAGCTCTTACTTGTTGTACATGTTCTGTGGTGTTTTTAGAATAGATGAGAATGTCATCTATGTACACTATGCAACAGATATCCAAAAATTCTCTCAAAACCTCGTTTATAAAAAATTGAAAAGCTGCGGGAGCATTACAGAGCCCGAATGGCATGACCTGGTATTTAGTACGAAATGCCGTCTTCCATTCGTCTCCACTGCGAACTCTAACCAAATGATAAGCTCCTCGCAAATCCAATTTAGTGTATATCGTGGCATCTTTTAATTGGTCCAAAAGTGTCGGGATCAAAGGAAGAGGATATCTATTTTTGATGGTAACATTGTTTAAGGCTCTATAGTCGATGCATGTCCTCAACTCACCTCCCTTTTTTGGAATAAAAAAGAGGGGGGAGGATACTGGAGATTTCGAATGTCGGATAAATCCATTGGCCAGATATTCATCCAAGTACTCTCTTAGGTGCTCGTTTTCTTTCTCGGTGAGAGCATACATTCTACTACATGGCAATGTAGCCCCCGGTACCAAATCTATTCGACAATCGAAATCCCGGTGAGGGGGTAGAGTGTTGGCCTTTTTTTTTGTCAAACAAATCATGGAGATCAGAATATTCTTCTGGAATTCCTTCCAGCAGAAGTATGCTCTTTGAAGTCAGGGGAAAATTATTTCCTAGGATCAACACTTTGGAATCTGGTGTCGTCAGACAAGAAGATACACAATGATCTGAGTCAAATAACAGAGTTCTTTCCACCCAATCTATTTTAGGATTATGCTTGACTAACCAAGGTATGCCTAAAATCAAGCGGAATTGAGGGGCATCTATGACGTCAAAGGTTATGTCCTCCTTGTGTTTATGTAAACAGGTCATTAACAGAGTTTCGGTGTGAAATTGGATCAGTCCCGATGATAACTCCTTACCATCTACTGCTTTGACCACTTCTGGGTGTTGTTTGGCCTTGGTTTTAAACTCTAACCTCTTCAAAAACATGGTATCTATGAAATTGCCTGTAGCTCCTGAATCAATCAAAGCATCAACAGTCCACTCCTTCCCCTTTTCTGTTCCAGATTGCAAAGTAACAGTTATGCTAAGATGATGGGAAGCTATTTCAGGGGTTATTGAGGCCAAGCTAGATAACTCACTCGACAATCTGACCTCCTGATTGGTCGAGCCTGTTAGTTTTCCGACTGCTGTACTAAAGCTACCTCAGAATTCTTACTTTTAGGTTTATTTGGGCGAACTGGACATTCCTTGACAAAATGACCTGATTTGCCACAATATAAACACTGATTCAATTTTCTTCTCTTGTCCTTCTCTTCCTTACTCAGGGGCCCTTTAATTGTGCCTATTTGCATAGGCTCTACTCCAGAGTCCAATTTTGACGAGCTTTCAGGCTTAACACTGTTGTATCTTTCCTTAAAAGAGAACACTTTAATTTCTGTTTTACCTTTTTCTCCTCTGCGTTCTAAAAGTCGATGATTTAGCTTAACTACTAAGTCAATGAAATCTTCGATGGTGTCTGGTGGGTCTAAGATCTGTGTGACCATGTCTTTTAGCTCGTCTCTAAGCCCCTTGTAAAAAAGGGAAACTCTTTTTTCTTCAGGCCAGCGGGCCTCAATAACGAGTCTATTGAATTGGGAAATGTAATGTAATAAATCCGAAGACCCTTGTTTGAGATGTAATAATTCATGGTCTGCGGACTGGACAAAAACGTGCTTGGCAAATAACTTTTTCATCGTGTTCTTAAAAAGTCTAAGGTTATATAGAATCGGGTCATCACGCTCTACAATTGGCACAGGCCAAAGGGCTGCGTCCCCCCCTAGGTATGACAGAATAAAGGCTACCTTAGAGGAGTCATCTGGGAAGGCTGCTGGCTTAGCTATAAAATGCAAATGGCATTGATTTAAGAAGATCGAGAACTTATTACTATCTCCCAAAAAGCGTTCGGGAGGTGCTAAAGGTACTGTCACTGGAGTCACTACCTGAATTTGAGTTGGAGTAGAGGAAGAACTGGGACCAGAGTGCAAGGTTTGAAACCCTGGCTGAAACGTAGCTGGTTTCAGTACTGATTTTTGTGTTGAGGGAAAGCCCCACTGGCTTGAACTAGATTGCATATTACTCTGAATATCTGTGACATCCCTACGAAGGGCTGCGTTTTCAGCTTGAATAGCCGTTAACAAGGTTGTTATGTCTTGCAAGGAACTTGTGATGGAAGGATCCATAACGTCTGGGCGAAAATATCGTCGTGGGCTTTGCCTTCTGACAAGGTTACAAGCACCCTTACCTGTAGGTTGCTTGTAGATGGTTTCGCAGAGACGTTATGGACCAACTTCCCCAAATTCTAGGCAACACCTAGTGACTGTTTTATAACACTGAGGTAATTAAATAGAAATCAGGGAGGTAGGCCGGATCGTGGACGCTACCTGTTTCCTTGATTGTCGACCTGCGAAGCAATAAGGAGAACTTTTGTAAAAACTGATTTCTAATACTGTCTATTTACCCCTATCAGGTTTCTAAAGTTTTAACTGTGCTTTAGAAGAGTCCTACCTGCGACTGGTTAAGATGTGGCGTCGCGTCCGTGTTGTCGTCGTGAAGGGGGTAGGTTGGGCAAGGTCAGTGATGATGCAGAAGATTGCTGGATCAGTATTTGTTTTCTGTAAAACAATTATTTAAAGAGGAATGATGAGTTACTGTCTTGCTATATTGTTTGCATTACTCAATGCTTCCCCTTAAACTATCTTTCACTTACTCTGACTTCGCACCATGCCGTTCTTCGCCTTCACTCCCTAGTATGTACAATGTTAAAACAAAAAGACAATTTGGCAAACAACAATAACATTTACTCTTTCTCTTTGATAATTCTCAAAGTCTCTAAATCCTTTTTCAGAAGTCCTTGTAACTTTGCTCTTTTCCTTTAAAATCTCTACAGAGTTCTACAACTTGAATTCTTTCCAGGTAAGTCTTTAGTTCGATAATTCACTGGTAGCTTGCTTGCGTTGGGCGCCAGATAATACAAACAAGAAGAAAACTGTAACTTAGCTTTAAATGTCTCTTTTCTCCTTTTCAGGTGGTGCGCGCGAAGGATGCAGACCTTCGAACTCCGAAGTGAAGGCCGTCGTCCTGGATTCCAGGATCCTCCAGGGGACACCTCTGAAGGGCGGCGAAGGCAGAAGGCAAAGCGCCGGTTTACGCTGGGTGTGGCCTTGTATAGTGGAGCCACACCCAGCCACACCCAAGGAAGGTTGACGCATCGCGCGCCAAATACGTGCGTGCCGTTTTTTCCAGCGTGCGCGCTGAAACGGCATCTCCGTTCTCTTTCTGAGCTCTCTCCCGCCTCGACCACAAGTCTGCTGACTTTCTCCGCATTGTTACCTACAACTCTCTGGCCATATTGTACATCTCTGCTTGGCTCATAATTCAATAAACTCGGCAACGATTCCAACAAGCACTTGGTAAAAACAAATGAAACCATGAAAAATACATATGTATCATCAAGAGCACAAATCACTGTAACAATACACATTTAGAGTATTACACAATCATACACTAACATATCACTGGCGTTCTGGTTGCACGGGACAGGGGTGGGTTTCTAGAGTGGGAAATCTACGCCTGCATGTATGTGCATGTAAGGCTAGTGAGGAATGGGAATCATGACAGTACTCCCCTCTCAAGATCCCTCCCAAAACCTGTGGAACAGGTTTCGGTTTATTTGGATAACGAAGATGAAAATTTCTGATCAATCGAGCAGAATTTTGGACGTTGGAAAGAGGTTCCCATGTCCGTTCTTCAGGACCATAACCTTTCCAATGTATTAAGTAAAACAGTTTCCCTCGGACTCTCCTTGCATCCACAATCTTTTGAACTTCAAATTCAGGGACACCATCAATAAGAATGGGTGGTGGATTTTTTTTAAATCTAGTCATTGGATTACAAGGTTTGATCAATGACACATGAAACACCGGATGAAACTTATACCTACTGGGTAAGGTGAGTTTAATACTGACAGGATTTATTATTTTTTCTACCACAAATGGGCCAATGTATTTGGGACGTAATTTTTTACAAATAGTCATTCTCAAATTCTTTGTAGATAACCAAACTTTATCTCCGATTGAATATTCTGGTGATGGTTTTCTATGTAAATCTGCTGATTCTTTTTGGCTTTCTTTCGCTTGAGCTGAGTGATATTGAGCCTGCTTCTGAACATGAACCAATCTAGTAATGTGTTCCTCCAATGATGGTATGACTGAAGGGATACATACTTTTTCTGGGACATTTTTAGGGTGGAAACCATAAGTACAAAAGAAAGGTGACAGACTGGTGGAGGAATTATCTAAATTATTGAAAGCGAATTCTAAAACCCACAAAATATCCGACCACTCTCTTTCATCTTCTGCCAAAGCACACCTAAGAAACTGTTCTATGGTTTGATTCGTTCTTTCAGTTAAACCATCCGTCTGAGGATGGTAACCTGAGGACATGCGAATGTCCATGTTCAAAGTTTCTCCTAAATTTTGCCAAAAGTGAGAGACAAACTGTGGACCTCTGTCAGAAATAATTACAGAGGGAATTCCATGCAACCTAATTATTTCTTTAGAGAAGATTTGAGTCAAATCTCTTGCAGAAGGGATGTTTTTTAACGGAATAAAATGAGCCATTCGAGAAAAATGGTCTACCACTGTCAAAATAGTGTTATACCCCTCTTTGGTCTCAGGAAGTTCCACAATAAAGTCCAGCGATATCGTGTGCCAAGGCTGGGGCGAAATTGGGAGGGGAAGTAAAAGACCACTAGGTGCTTGATGTTGTGTTTTATGTTGAATGCAAACCACACAAGTCTCGATATAATCTTTTACATCATTCAACAAGGTAGGCCACCAAAATTTTCTTTTGATTAACTGACTGGTTTTAGCAACTCCTGGATGTGCACACATAAGAGGATCATGATGTAATTGTATCACCTTTTTTTGCAGTTCCAGCGTTGGTACAACAATTTGTTCATTCAAATACATTAAACCTTCTTTAATTTGCATTAAAGGATACAAAATTTTCCATTCTTGAAAAGTCTTTTCCTGAACTCTTAGTTTAATGTCTTCTACTACATCAGTAACCACCACTCCCACCTTGAAGCAAGCCTCAGGTAATACAGGTCGAACTTCTTTAAGAGAATTCTCCTTCTCCTCTACAGTCCCCAAACGTGACAATGCATCTGCCTTTAGATTTTCCCTTCCGGGACGGTAAGTAATTACAAAATTGTAATCATTGAAGAACATTGTCCACCTTAACTGTCTAGCAGTGAGAGCTTTCACTGAATGTAAAAATTGTAGATTCCTGTGGTCTGTATAAATTGTTATAGGATGTCTTGCCCCTAACAAGTAATGGCGCCATTCTTCGAAGACTGCTTTTATGGCTAACAATTCCTTGTCAGCTATGGCATAATTCTGTTCAGTAGGAGTTAGCTTCCTTGAGTAGTATGCGATTGGATGCATTTGACCAGTTTCTTTGTGTCTTTGAGACAAAATGCCTCCGCAAACTGTGAAGCATCCGCCTCTACAATAAATGGATTGGAAGGGTCAGGGTGCATTAACACAGGTGCTGAAGTGAAATGATTCTTTAAATGTTGAAAGGCTTCTTCAGCATCACTATTCCAGTCAAATTTTGTGTTCTTCTTCAACAACTTAGTGATTGGGGTTACCAATTGCGAAAAATTACATATAAAGCGTCTATAAAAGTTAGCAAACCCCAAGAAACTTTGTACCTGTTTGACTGAAGAAGGGCTGGTCCAATCTAAAACTGCCTGAATTTTCTTAGGATCCATTTCTATAAAATCTGGGCTCAGGACATATCCTAAGAAGTCCACTTTGGTGGTGTGGAAGACACTCTTTTCCAGCTTAATGTACAAGGAGTTGTCGAGTAGTTTTCGAAGAATAGCTCTTACTTGTTGTACATGTTCTGTGGTGTTTTTAGAATAGATGAGAATGTCATCTATGTACACTATGCAACAGATATCCAAAAATTCTCTCAAAACCTCGTTTATAAAAAATTGAAAAGCTGCGGGAGCATTACAGAGCCCGAATGGCATGACCTGGTATTTAGTACGAAATGCCGTCTTCCATTCGTCTCCACTGCGAACTCTAACCAAATGATAAGCTCCTCGCAAATCCAATTTAGTGTATATCGTGGCATCTTTTAATTGGTCCAAAAGTGTCGGGATCAAAGGAAGAGGATATCTATTTTTGATGGTAACATTGTTTAAGGCTCTATAGTCGATGCATGTCCTCAACTCACCTCCCTTTTTTGGAATAAAAAAGAGGGGGGAGGATACTGGAGATTTCGAATGTCGGATAAATCCATTGGCCAGATATTCATCCAAGTACTCTCTTAGGTGCTCGTTTTCTTTCTCGGTGAGAGCATACATTCTACTACATGGCAATGTAGCCCCCGGTACCAAATCTATTCGACAATCGAAATCCCGGTGAGGGGGTAGAGTGTTGGCCTTTTTTTTTGTCAAACAAATCATGGAGATCAGAATATTCTTCTGGAATTCCTTCCAGCAGAAGTATGCTCTTTGAAGTCAGGGGAAAATTATTTCCTAGGATCAACACTTTGGAATCTGGTGTCGTCAGACAAGAAGATACACAATGATCTGAGTCAAATAACAGAGTTCTTTCCACCCAATCTATCTTAGGATTATGCTTGACTAACCAAGGTATGCCTAAAATCAAGCGGAATTGAGGGGCATCTATGACGTCAAAGGTTATGTCCTCCTTGTGTTTATGTAAACAGGTCATTAACAGAGTTTCGGTGTGAAATTGGATCAGTCCCGATGATAACTCCTTACCATCTACTGCTTTGACCACTTCTGGGTGTTGTTTGGCCTTGGTTTTAAACTCTAACCTCTTCAAAAACATGGTATCTATGAAATTGCCTGTAGCTCCTGAATCAATCAAAGCATCAACAGTCCACTCCTTCCCCTTTTCTGTTCCAGATTGCAAAGTAACAGTTATGCTAAGATGATGGGAAGCTATTTCAGGGGTTATTGAGGCCAAGCTAGATAACTCACTCGACAATCTGACCTCCTGATTGGTCGAGCCTGTTAGTTTTCCGACTGCTGTACTAAAGCTACCTCAGAATTCTTACTTTTAGGTTTATTTGGGCGAACTGGACATTCCTTGACAAAATGACCTGATTTGCCACAATATAAACACTGATTCAATTTTCTTCTCTTGTCCTTCTCTTCCTTACTCAGGGGCCCTTTAATTGTGCCTATTTGCATAGGCTCTACTCCAGAGTCCAATTTTGACGAGCTTTCAGGCTTAACACTGTTGTATCTTTCCTTAAAAGAGAACACTTTAATTTCTGTTTTACCTTTTTCTCCTCTGCGTTCTAAAAGTCGATGATTTAGCTTAACTACTAAGTCAATGAAATCTTCGATGGTGTCTGGTGGGTCTAAGATCTGTGTGACCATGTCTTTTAGCTCGTCTCTAAGCCCCTTGTAAAAAAGGGAAACTCTTTTTTCTTCAGGCCAGCGGGCCTCAATAACGAGTCTATTGAATTGGGAAATGTAATGTAATAAATCCGAAGACCCTTGTTTGAGATGTAATAATTCATGGTCTGCGGACTGGACAAAAACGTGCTTGGCAAATAACTTTTTCATCGTGTTCTTAAAAAGTCTAAGGTTATATAGAATCGGGTCATCACGCTCTACAATTGGCACAGGCCAAAGGGCTGCGTCCCCCCCTAGGTATGACAGAATAAAGGCTACCTTAGAGGAGTCATCTGGGAAGGCTGCTGGCTTAGCTATAAAATGCAAATGGCATTGATTTAAGAAGATCGAGAACTTATTACTATCTCCCAAAAAGCGTTCGGGAGGTGCTAAAGGTACTGTCACTGGAGTCACTACCTGAATTTGAGTTGGAGTAGAGGAAGAACTGGGACCAGAGTGCAAGGTTTGAAACCCTGGCTGAAACGTAGCTGGTTTCAGTACTGATTTTTGTGTTGAGGGAAAGCCCCACTGGCTTGAACTAGATTGCATATTACTCTGAATATCTGTGACATCCCTACGAAGGGCTGCGTTTTCAGCTTGAATAGCCGTTAACAAGGTTGTTATGTCTTGCAAGGAACTTGTGATGGAAGGATCCATAACGTCTGGGCGAAAATATCGTCGTGGGCTTTGCCTTCTGACAAGGTTACAAGCACCCTTACCTGTAGGTTGCTTGTAGATGGTTTCGCAGAGACGTTATGGACCAACTTCCCCAAATTCTAGGCAACACCTAGTGACTGTTTTATAACACTGAGGTAATTAAATAGAAATCAGGGAGGTAGGCCGGATCGTGGACGCTACCTGTTTCCTTGATTGTCGACCTGCGAAGCAATAAGGAGAACTTTTGTAAAAACTGATTTCTAATACTGTCTATTTACCCCTATCAGGTTTCTAAAGTTTTAACTGTGCTTTAGAAGAGTCCTACCTGCGACTGGTTAAGATGTGGCGTCGCGTCCGTGTTGTCGTCGTGAAGGGGGTAGGTTGGGCAAGGTCAGTGATGATGCAGAAGATTGCTGGATCAGTATTTGTTTTCTGTAAAACAATTATTTAAAGAGGAATGATGAGTTACTGTCTTGCTATATTGTTTGCATTACTCAATGCCTCCCCTCAAACTATCTTTCACTTACTCTGACTTCTCACCATGCCGTTCTTCGCCTTCACTCCCTAGTATGTACAATGTTAAAACAAAAAGACAATTTGGCAAACAACAATAACATTTACTCTTTCTCTTTGATAATTCTCAAAGTCTCTAAATCCTTTTTCAGAAGTCCTTGTAACTTTGCTCTTTTCCTTTAAAATCTCTACAGAGTTCTACAACTTGAATTCTTTCCAGGTAAGTCTTTAGTTTGATAATTCACTGGTAGCTTGCTTGCGTTGGGCGCCAGATAATACAAACAAGAAGAAAACTGTAACTTAGCTTTAAATGTCTCTTTTCTCCTTTTCAGCTGGTGCGCGCGAAGGATGCAGACCTTCGAACTCCGAAGTGAAGGCCGTCGTCTTGGATTCCAGGATCCTCCAGGGGACACCTCTGAAGGGCGGCGAAGGCAGAAGGCAAAGCGCCGGTTTACGCTGGGTGTGGCCTTTTATAGTGGAGCCACACCCAGCCACACCCAAGGAAGGTTGACGCATCGCGCGCCAAATACGTGCGTGCCGTTTTTTCCAGCGTGCGCGCTGAAACGGCATCTCCGTTCTCTTTCTGAGCTCTCTCCCGCCTCGACCACAAGTCTGCTGACTTTCTCCGCATTGTTACCTACAACTCTCTGGCCATATTGTACATCTCTGCTTGGCTCATAATTCAATAAACTCGGCAACGATTCCAACAAGCACTTGGTAAAAACAAATGAAACCATGAAAAATACATATGTATCATCAAGAGCACAAATCACTGTAACAATACACATTTAGAGTATTACACAATCATACACTAACATATCACTGGCGTGCTGGTTGCACGGGACAGGGGTGGGTTTCTAGAGTGGGAAATCTACGCCTGCATGTATGTGCATGTAAGGCTAGTGAGGAATGGGAATCATGACATTTCCACAACCAACTTAAGCATGAATCATCTGAAAAAGGTACTGTGGCATGTCTGTATAAGAAGTAGCGCGGTCCCTGGTTGTGATAGAGGTTCTCCATTGCCCACTCCAGGTTTGCGGCCCGTTCCTCAATTTACGCCAATATGCGCTACAAAACATGAAAGAAACAAGCATTTACAATGCAATGGTCTCTGCATTTTTAAAGTTAGAGCTATTAGCATTCCTTATGACATTATTTTTATTTATGTTTTTTTTTTAAACATAAATAAATGGCATGGTCATTTACAATGCCAATAGCAGGGTAGGAGAGCAAGCACAAGCAACGAGGGGGCAGGACAGCAAGCACACGCAACGAGGGGGGGAGGACAGCAAGCACGAGCAACGAGGGGGAGCAGGAGCACAAGCACAAGCAACGAGGGGGGCAGGGTAGCAAGCACAAGCAACGAGGGGGGGCAGGACAGCAAGCATGAGCAACGAGGGGGCAGGACAGCGAGCACAAGCAACGGGGGGCAAGGGAGAAAGTTCAAACCACAAAGGAGCTAAGAGGGAAAATGGACAGGGTCGCCCTCCACTCATAAACTATATTTCAAAACAAAGACCCAGTCCAATAGCGTGCTATTATAATAGTGACAACCAGGGGGGTCTAATAGAAACCTTATCCCCACTACGCTCTCATAAACTTTATAAGGAGGTACTGCACTTATGCTACGCTTGAATTAAAACACCTGTTCTCCCCGGCAACACCTCAGAACATCCACTCTCGATGAGCCAACAAAAAGTTGATCACATACGTCCACTATAAAAATTAGACATTCCTCATAATCGTGAGAAAATATGTGCGAGAAGCAAATGACCCCTCACGGAAACACCACCAACGGGGTAACTGGTATGAAATTTCCAGACAGGCCCCTGTCTCATCATCGGTGATCACTTGCTTCTCAAAGAAAAGTGAGAGGAAAGAAAAGTAGTGTCCAAAACAAACAACATATAAAGTGACAAATAGTGAAGTGCAGAAAATTCTGCTGGTGACAAACAAACACAAATAACGAAGTGCTAAAAACACACACTGCACACCAGTCCCTTAACCAATTTTATTCATAGGGCGGTGAAAGTGTGCTCTTAAATGATAAAAAGGCTGGTAGCTAATCATGCATACCATTACCTATTGCCAGTGCCGACATGTTTTTCACTGCTATGATACGTTTAGCAGTTTCATCAGGGCTGCACTCAATTGCTGCCACTTCACTCTCTTGGACACTAGTTCTAAAAAATGCAAGAGTCAGCCAAGGTGTTCATACCGGCTGCTCAGGTATCAACAAGGTCCCTGGGTACTGTTAACCTGAAGTATCACTCGATCCTTGGACTAATTAGCAATCGTCTACAAGCTCAGAAGACTCCCTTTCTCAGGACGGCTGTGATTAACTTTTTGTTGGCTCATCGAGAGTGGATGTTCTGAGGTGTTGCCGGGGAGAACAGGTGTTTTAATTCAAGCGTAGCATAAGTGCAGTACCTCCTTATAAAGTTTATGAGAGCGTAGTGGGGATAAGGTTTCTATTAGACCCCCCTGGTTGTCACTATTATAATAGCACGCTATTGGACTGGGTCTTTGTTTTGAAATATGGCAAGGGAGAAAGCACAAGCAACGAGGTGGGGAGGACAGCAAACATGAGCAACGAGGGGGCAGGACAGCAAGGGGGGGCAGGACAGCAAGCACAAGCAACGGGGGACAGGGGAGCAAGCACAAGCAACGAGGGGGTGAGGACAGCAAGCACCAGCAACGAGGTGGGCAGGACAGCAAGGGGGGGCAGGACAGCGAGCACAAGCAACGGGGGCAGGGGAGCAAGCACAAGCAACGAGGGGGGACGTTAGCAAGCACAAGCAACGAGGGGGGCAGGACAGCAAGGGGGGCAGGACAGCGAGCACAAACAACGGGGGGCAGGGGAGCAAGCACAAGCAATGTGGGGAGAAGACAGCAAGCACGAGCAATGAGGGGGGCAGGAGAGCAATCACAAGCATTGAGGGGGCAGGACAGCAAGCACAAGCAACGAGGGGGGCAGGACAGCAAGCACAAGCACAGGACAGCGAGCACATGCAAAGGGGGCAGGTGAGCAAGCACAAGCAACGAGGAGGGGAGGACAGCAAGCACGAGCAACGAGGGTGGCAGGACAGCAAGCACAAGCAACGGGGGCAGGGGAGCAAGCACAAGCAACGAGGGGGAGGACAGCAAGCAAGAGCAACGAGGGGGCAGGACAGCAAGGGGGGACAGGACAGCGAGCACAAGCAACGGGGGGCAGGGGAGCAAGCACAAGTACGAGGGGGGAGGACAGCAAGCACGAGCAACGAGGGGGGGGCAGGACAGCAAGGGGGGCAGGACAGTGAGCTCAAGCAACAGGGGCAGGGGAGCAAGCACAAGCAACGAGGGGTGGAGGACAGCAGGCACGAGCAACGACGGGGGCAGGACAGCAAGGGGGCAGGACAGCGAGCACAAGCAACGGGGGCAGGGGAGCAAGCACAAGCAACGAGGGGGGAGGACAGGAAGCAGGAGCAACGAGGGGGGGCAGGAGAGCAAGCACAAGCAATGAGGGGGGAGGACAGCAAGCACGATAAACGAGGGGGGCAGGACAGCAAGGGGGGCAGGACAGCGAGCACAAGCAACAGGGGCAGGGGATCAAGCACAAGCAACGAAGGGGGAGGACAGCAAGCATGAGCAAAAGGGGGGCAGGGGAGTAAGCACAAGCAACGGCAGGACAGCAAGGGGGGCAGGACAGCGAGCACAAGCAACGGGGGGCAGGGGAGCAAGCACAAGCAACGAGGGGGGACAGCAAGCATGAGCAACGAGGGGGGGCTGGACAGCAAGGGGGGGCAGGACAGTGAGCACAAGCAACGGGGGCAGGGGAGCAAGCACAAGCAATGAGGGGGGAGGACAGGAAGCACGAGCAATGAGGGGGGCAGGAGAGCAAGCACAAGCAACGGGGGGCAGGGGAGCAAGCACAAGCAACAGGAGGAGGACAGCAAGCACGAGCGTCACGACTGCACAACGGGCGCTTCTTACCGTATGGGTTCCTGCTTTGCTCTGCTGCAGTCAAGCCTCCTCATCAAAAGTAGATGTGGATGAGCGATGAGCCGAGCCTAGGGTCTGGGAGCAGAGTCTGCTCACGCTGCCTGCACGCGCCAGTCGGCCCTCTGATTGGTTCATAAGGAACACCAATCAGAGAGCTGACTTGAGCGTGCATGCAGCGTGATGAGGGGCGTGCTCACTCCCGATGACGTCAGAGAGAGAAAGAAGAGAAAAAAACGCCCCGAATCGGGAAAATACGGGGCTTAAAGGGAGTGACGCCCCTCTACTCCAATGGCTGGCCAGCATTTACGAGGCCAGCCAATGGAGAAGATGGGCGGGTTCAAGCCCCCATACTGGTAAACATTAAATCTCTGACCGAGACTGCGCAAGCGCAGCCTACGGTCCTCGACCTAACAACTGCCTAGATCTACTCACAGTGCACTTTGTACACCTTCAAACATATTTTTGGTAAATTAGAAATGCGTTGGAGATGCTTTAAGAGAGAGATGGCGGTTCCGGTTAATAACGAGCTCTCTTTCATGGCGGAAACTTGTAGAGACAGGACATCCGAGCGCCAACACAAACAAAACAAAGCAACAGGCAGCAGTAGGCCCGTACGTGTGTCACTTGCCAGCTAGGGGAAATCAAGAGCAGCAAGCAGGAGTAGCCAAAAAACACATAATTCGTGTCCCAGAAACAATACCGACGGGACCCCTTGAAATAAGACACTGGGCCCAAGGATACCACACCGGGCCAAGAATTTCAGAGACCGACAATAAAAAATAAAAAAACCTGGGAAAGGGGTCAAGGGAGCCGGGGGCTCAGAAAGAAAAGTTCACCCACCCCCAGGAAACATAACCTTCTGACTAAGCCGAGCAAAAACACAGGACAAAGATTTAAAGAAAAGCATGGGGCTCCAGAAATAAGGCCATGGCCCCCCAGAAAGTAAATTCCACGTGTACCAAAAATAAACAAAATATGAGCCACAGAGAGAGAAGACAAAAGCACCACCAAAGAAAAGCCTCTGCCCCCAAGAAGAAAAGCCTTAACCGAAAGCATCATGCATCGAGAAAGAAAAGTACCAAGCCCTAAAAAAAAAAAAAACAATAAAAAAAATAAATGGCATTGTCATCTACAATGTCAATAGCTTAATCTCTCGCAAATGCGAGACCTATTGCATTTGCACCCATACACACAGAGCCACACACACACACACACAGCCACACACACACACACAGCCACACACACACACACAGCCAAACACAGAGCCCCCCACACACACAGAGCCACACACACAGAGCCCTGCCAGACACACACAGAGAGCCCCCCCTCCAAACTAATTCCTACACATCCCAACCACGAGCTCCGCTATCCCGTACCTCGGTAATTAGTGTCGTACTTTGCTTATAACATGTGTACAAAAGGATGGCACGAACAACGTAAAAGCAGCATTATTTCCCATAAAAATGATGATCATAGACCAGCTAACTACAACTAAGAACCTCAAGTGAACTAACGCAGGTGCGTAAATTACACCGACTACACATCTCCCTCTAAGGTGTAGACCTCGGGGGACATCTGATTGAAAATGAAACCACGAGACGTAAATTTGCAGGTTTTTCTGGCGTGTATGAATATAGACTATGAAACGCCCCTTATCTTATTTCAGGTCAAGCAATTGATCCTTAACCTCTTCAATGCTAATGACAAGGGTAACTCGTCATGATGCACTGGTTGAGCTGTGCTGATGACAAGGATAACTCGTCATGATTAGTAGGAATTCTCAAAGTTCAGCACAGGACGGGAAAACCCGTTAGCAGCCAAGGTGTTAAAGCACAGAGCATTTATGTTTTGTTAAAAAGAAACTCCAAAGTCACAGGTTGGAAATCCCCTCCCTCTCTACCAAACTATGCAATATCTGTCATTAGTTAAAGTAACCCGGGTGCATTCTCCGTTCTTTATGTGTTAAAGATGCAGCCCTTGCCAGCGTTACTCACATTGTCGTCCCCGGAGAGGTCGGGGTTGCTATTTTCATCGCTGCTTAGCTTCTGCTTTTGCCCGGCATCTCGCTGTTTCCCGCCAGTGCTGGCCCGCTCTCAGACATGTTCCGCTTCCTAGACTGCCTCCCAGACTCTGTCCAACCAATGGCGGCCATGGAGCGGCTGCCGCAAACGCTAACACTTACTCGACATAGAAATAAGACAAGAAAAAGGAAAGATAGAGAGGTTGCAAAATATGCAGCGGCCATCTTTAAATATAAGTGATTCCAATACTAAAAGTATATATCTACGCCCCATAGCTACTGCTTTTTTCTGTAATCTAAGAATAGATATTGAGGCAATTACATTTTTCATTCACAATACAACCGCTGATAATATTTCTTATTTAGACATCTTCGAACTATTTAATAAAAGAAGCATGTGAAATTATACATTAATGAAACATGAGCTCCTTTATACTTTTTTTGTAAAATATTGGCGTACTGCTCGGCGAAGTGACTGCCATAACGTCTTATAAAATCATAGTTCTTTGTATTAGTAACACTGATATCTTTCACAGCTTCATTCAATACACAACAAGTGCTCGCCAGTAAGCTGAGGTTTCTCTTCCAGTGCGACCAGACCGGAAAACGTAATCAGATGGGCTGGGCTTTGAAGCTGTGAACAGCCGATGTCCGCTCGGGGGAGTCTCTGTCTGTTGCGCGGCCAGACAACGCCATGACACCACCATCTTTCTCTGAGGCGAGGCAGAAATGCCTTGGAGAAAGTATCGTCATTTTGGGATTCGGGCGTGGTTTTCGTTCTCTCCTCTTCCCATTGGCTGGAAGGTAAAATTCCAGCCAATGGGAAGAGGAGAGAACGAAGTGCAACACTAGTCCGAAACCTAAAGAACGAAAACAAGAAAGAAGAGAAAAAAACACGTCCCGAATCTGGAAAAGGCGGGGCTTGAACCGAGTGACGCACCTCTCCTCCAATGGCTGGCCTTTGTTTAGGAAGCCAGCCAATGGAGAAGAGGGGCGGGTTCAAGCCCCCTACTAAGAGACATTAATTCTCGGCTGCGCGAGCACTGCTGCGCAGTGCAACACTAGTCTGAGACCTAAAAAGGGTGTGATCAGGCAGTCGTTTTGTAGGGGGCGGCGATCTATTGACATTGAAGCTATAGGTTGGTGAAAAAACACTCCGGCCCCAACAACCACGGGTTCCACTCTGGATGGATCTTTGCAAAAAGCAGTGAGAGCAAGTAGCAAAGAAATCAAACTGACTGGAAGCAAATTATCATTAGTCCCCCCCCCCCCCCCCCACCCTCTCTCGTATATCTGACCATGGAACAGGCGTTCATTGATAATGAAGTGGAGTGTCAACCACCGGTTTCATTCTCTCCTACAGTTAATATCATCAACACTTTAAACAAATCTGTAAATGACCTTGTAAATAGTCCAAAAGCCCTTGCCTCAACTGAGGGGGAGGTTGCACAGTCACAAGCCACTGGGGGAAAAAGGAAAAGGACACAGGGGCCATAAAATCAAAAAGGCAGTGCCTTGTGTCCAAAAAGACACAGCAAGACACAACGCAGGAGGTTTCCACTAGGTACAGGGGAGCGGGAGGTGGGGCACCTTCCGAACATGAGCATTCTTTCTTTATTTGTGTCAACCAATATATATCTGACGCTTGATGCCCATTGTAGCCCATTTTGGGTCTTGTGAAGAGCAACTCCGTTCTGTGGTGAATGATTTAAAGGAGAGGACTGAATGCAGTATAAGTTGTAACACAAGGAGGGAGAATACTGCTCACACAAATAATCTGAAAGTTGCCCACCCAAAAGTGGGACACGCAGGCACACCATCTTTAATTCCCAAGATTCCAGAGACCTGCCAGGCTCGAGTGAGTGCGTGGGTGTGTGAGTGGTTCTATGGATATGTATTTATGGATAAGTGAGTGGATAAGTGAGTGGTAGTGTAAGTACTTATATGGGTGTGTGAGTGGGTGTATGAGTGGTTGTTTAGGGTTATGAGAGGGTCTGTGCATGATGTCATCAGTGGTGTCATTTGAGATGTCATCAGTAATGTGATCAGTGATGTCATGCCCCCGCAATGCACGGGCCCCTAATTATTGTATTTGTGCCCTAGGGGCTGCCGTTGGGCCTCCCCATTTTTTTTATTTTGTATAATCTATGTGCCTCTTTTAGGCCTACCCCGCATTTTCTTAAAATAAAAAAACTGTGTGTCCCAGGGAGGTAGCGGTCCCCAGGGTTGCGGGGGCCCCCATGGGTCCCTGCATCGTTATTTCCAAATGCCCCCAGGACCTGACCCACCTGACGGCCTATAGTAAATGAAGTGCCGGAGCGTGCTCTTTGTTTTTTTTTTTAAAGGAGCACCATCCTGGACAAAAACAATCCAGAGAGGCATATTCCTATTTCTAGTAAGCAAAATCCGATGCACACAACAAATCAGTGTGATATGAATGATCTGCAACAAATGATAAGGATGGAGTTACACAGATGTGTTCTTTTTGTGTCGTTTTATTGGAATGCATATATTAAGAACATGAAACCATCCAACACGTGTTTCGTCAAGCAGGGAGTTAACCTGTGACTCTTCAGGGCTGTTTAGAGGTCATGAGAAGCGGGGTCGGTGGAACGGTGATATTTCCAACCCGGTCCTGATCGGGTGTTTTCACAAAAGTGTGAACATCCTATTCGGGTACGTTTAAAACGTTCCAGTAGGAGAGCGTCGGAGAGTGGTGCTTGCGGCGTGTTTAAGCCGTCTATAGTAGCCGCAGTATTACCAACTTGGGTTCGAGGTCGGTACGGGTGTTATTCTCCAAACCCGGCGAGACCCGCCATCAATAACACCATCAATAACACCCGTACCGACCTCAAACCCAAGTTGGTAATAATGCGGCTACTATAGGACGTTCACACTTTTGTGAAAACACCCGATCAGGACCGGGTTGGAAATATCACCGTTCCACCGACCCCGCTTCTCATGACCTCCAAACAGCCCTGAAGAGTCACGGGTTAACTCCCTGCTTGACGAAACACGTGTCGGCTGGTTCCATGTTCTTAATATATGCATTCCAATAAAACGACACAAAAAGAACACATCTGTGTGACTCCATCCTTATCATTTGTTGGTGATCATTCATATCACACTGATTTGTTGTGTGCATCGGATTTTGCTTACAATTAACTACAGGGAAGGATCTCCTCCATCCCTGCTTTTCAGAGTTTAGGGTTTTCTCTGATCCATTTGCACCAACCACAAGCTAACATTTCTCTTGACCGAACCCCTACCTGTTGTGCGCGAAAACATTTCTGAACACTCACAAACCCCTCGCAGAACCTTAATATTCCTATTTCTATGTGTGCTGCATTCTGCAGCACACATAGAACGGAGTCTCCTGGTGCTATCGACAACAGATCAAGTGAATGACATAAGCCTAAATGAGCTTTTGGCAGCAAGCAACTGATAGAATAAAGATCCACGTCTTTAACTGTTTTCTGAACTGCCCCTCATGTTCCATGGCTCTAAGCTCATTGGGCATGCTGTTCCAGGCTTTGGCTCCCAAGACGGTCGCCGATCTTCCGCCTCTGGCGACTAGCCTAAATGCTGGAACAATAAAAGCTTCCACAAATTAATAAATACATATTCCCAAATAGTAATATTTAGAACCACAATTACACATGTCACCAATCTCTGCACATTGTATTATAGTCAAATGATTATGCAAATCAATTATCAAGCCATCGGTCACAGACTTAATATGAATCTCTGAGTACCATAATGCGCCAGATCGATTGTTCAGGAGATATATTCAAAAGATTGTCTAATGTCATATCAGAGTATTAGATGATTATGTAATTGTGGTTCTAAATATTACTATTTGGGAATATGTATTTATTAATTTTGTATATGTAATTTTTAGATGTGGAAGCTTTTTTGTATCTAAACCATAAAAATAATAATTTTATATAAAAAAAGAATAAATATGAATATACTAACTAAAATGGTTCTTTTGATGACATTTACAAAGAATTATAACATATAGACATTCAGAGTCCATATGCCCCTTCCATAGTTAAACAGTACTGTGCCCGGTGTTTTTCTTTTCCAAACTTGTCATGGCCCACCCAGACTTCGCTTCCTGCAACAGAAAGAAAAAGAAAATGATTATAAAATGGTTTTATTCTCATTTTATTTTTTCCGTTTCTGTCTGCTGCCTGGCATTCAGCGAGAGGGGCGGGGGGTTCGCGGGGGCGACGTTCCTCTGCCATAGCGGAGGAGCCGGTGTACCATAGTTATGATCTTCCCATCTGGATGATCTTCCCCGTATAATCTGCGCATGCGTATTTCACCACCACGCGCATATGCTTCAAGACTACTTTCGCCTGTCTGTATGATCTCCCCCGCACGTAGCATTCAAACTCGGTCAGTTCGGTCAGTATATTTTCTTTTATTTGTTGTGGTGTGCGCTCTAGCCTATCGGCGCATACGGGATGACGCGTTGCGCCGTAGGCTAGAGCGTGATAGGCGCGCATGCGCACGGAAGAGAGAGAAACGGCGCGAAGGAACCAAATCGGCAGTTGGCGACCGGAGCAAGTCGTTGTTAGACGCTCGGCGCCCTTAGCTCATATCTGGATGTTGTAACCTAAATAAAAGAAGACCTTTCACCTACCCTCTGAGTAAGAGCATCCTGTGGGGGTACTAACAAACATTACAGTGGCGACGAGGCTGGGACCCGGACACCATCGGGTACAAGACGACGGCAAGGGTATTAACCCCCACACCCACGAGCCAGTGAAGGCACAGGACCGACAAAGGAGAGCAAGGGCGTGGCAGCAGCGCAACAGCAAGACCAGAGACAAGCCACCAACCTCAAAAGCCAGGTCAGTGTGGCCCAAGACTCCACAAGCCCCCAGGCAGCAACCTGGCAACCAAGGGAGATACCCCCGAGCCAGAGGAAGGGGGGAGGACAGCGCAGGCAGCGCACGTTTCGAGGGACAATACCCCAGGTAGCCCAAGGGGTCAAGGAGACACGGCAGGCAGCGCAGGAGCGCCCGGTGTACCCACCAATAGGACCCAGGAAGAAGGACCTAGAGGGGAAGCCAGAATGGCGAATCAGGCATCAGCCCTAATGGCACCAGTCCCATTCCTAACCAGGCCAGGGGAACCCCAACTAAAATGGGAAGACTGGAAGGAATATTTCCTAAATTACATCGAAGCCCTAGAAGACGAGAGTGAAGGGGAATACAAGCCGGAAAGGAAGAAGAGGCTTCTGCTCCACAACTTAGGCCCAGAAGGGGTCAGAGTGTTCAAGAACCTGGTGCCCAAAGAGAGGGGCGCGGAGGAGACGGACGTCTTTGTGAACGCATTGGACGACCTGGACAGCCATTACCGCCCAGCAGTCTGCGTCTCGATAGACCGCTACAACTTCCAACAGAGGAAACAAGAGGCGGGAGAATCCATCGACGACTATGTAGCAGCCCTACGCAGGTTGGCCATCACGTGTAGATATGGAAATCTACAGGATGAATACATAAAAGACCAAATAGTGATGCACACCACCAGCAGAGCAGTCCAAGACAAGCTATGGGCAATGAATGAAACCACCTTGAAAGAAGTAGTGGCGATGGTCAAAAAGGCGGAAATGTCGAAGAGAGGCGCGGACGCGGCGAAAAGAGAAAGCGGGCCCAGACAGATGATCAACAAGATAGATGAAGCGCCGCAATCCAGCAAACCCAAAAACACGCACGGAGATCCGAAGAAGGACACAAGAGGACCTGGGAAACAGATGCCTCGCCCCAGCCCAGGAGCGAAATTTGCATGCTACAGATGCGGCAGTACTGCGCACGCTGCCCAGGATAGGCGCTGCCACGCGTTTCGCGCCAGGTGCTCATTCTGCGGGTTGACCGGGCACTTTGAGAAGGTCTGCCGAAAGAAAGGAACGAAATCCACGGTCAAGTGCATCGACTCGGCCACGGCCAACGTCAGTGAAGAGGACGAGCAGGAAGAGGATGACCTAGTGCTATGCATCGAGGATCAAGTGCTGGACGTATCCGGGAAGCGCAGAGACAAACCCCGCACCCACATGCACATAGGAGGCATCGAGGTATATGTGGCTGTGGATTCGGGATCCCCATGGACCATAATACAAAGATCGATATGGGAAGAGGACTTCGCGCCAGTGTTAGGTCCTGACCTGGATCCGCCGGACATCAGACCCATCTCGTACACGGAAAATTCCATTCCATTGGTAGGATGCAAGGACTTGGTGTTCGAATTTAGAGGACGGTCAGCCACATGCACCTTGTACGTAGCGGAAAAGGGCCCATCCGTGCTAGGATGGAGAGACGCAGGTGCCCTAGGTATCGTTCTCAACCCCGGAGGGAAAGAACAGATCCTGCTAACAGACGAATGGCCCCTCTCGAGGGAGGAGGACTGGAAAGCAGCATACCCTAAGGTATTTGAGGGCACGGTGGGAAAACTGGATAAATTCTTGCATAAGATGATCCTGAAGGAGGGAGCAGTTCCAGTAGTACACAAAGTACGGAACATACCGATCTCCACAAGTGAGGCAGTGCGCCTGGAACTACAGAAGCTGGAAGAGCTGGAGATCATCGAACCAGTCGACAGTGCAGAATGGCTATCGCCCTTGGTGGTGGTCAAAAAGCCCAATGGGAAGGTCCGGCTCTGCATGGACCTGAGGGAGCTCAGCAAAAACCTCATAGTGGAGAGGTTCCCGCTCCCCAGAATTGAAGAGATGCTAGCCAGGACAAAAGGCATTACTCACTTTTCCACCATAGACCTCACGTCTGCATACTACCAGATAGAACTCCACCCGTCGAGCAGGAAGTACACAGCGTTCATAACGCCCTTTGGATGCTACCAATTCAAAAGGATGCCCTTCGGCCTGGCATCCGCTGCGGCCGTTTTCCAGAAGTTGATGCACAGGTTGTTTAAGGACATCGCGGGAGTGCAATACTTCCAAGACGACATCTTAGTGATGGGTTCCGACAAAAGTGACCACGACGAGAAACTGCATAAAGTTCTGAAAGTGCTGCAAGGCAAGGGAATGACGGCGGAGTGGAGCAAGTGCAGAATCGGATCTCGTACTGTGACCTACCTAGGGCACGAGATAGGAACACGAGGAATCTCGCCTAAGGAGCAAAACGTGAAGGCGATAAAGGATGCCAAGGCCCCATCCACCAAAGAAGAAGTGCGGTCATTCCTAGGAATGGCCGAGTATTACAGCAGGTTTGTTAGACATTTTGCCACAAGAACACACAGGATGAGACAACTGACCAGGCACAATACAAAATTCGAATGGGATACGGAAGCCCAGGCCGAATTTGAAGCCATTAAAGACTGTATCAGCCATGCCATTCCCCTGCAGGGATTCGCCCCCACAGAAAAGTCCATAGTAACAACGGACGCCAGCGATAAGGGCTTGGGGGCTGTCTTGGCGCAGGAGAGGGAGGACGGAACAAGAGAAACCATCAGTTTCGCATCCCGGGCGCTGTCCCCGACGGAACAGAGATACAGCGTAATTGAAAAAGAGATGCTGGCGGTCACGTGGGCGTTGAGCAAATTTCGCCAGTTCATATGGGGCACGAGATTCAGGCTCCAGACGGACCACAAGCCACTCATCAAAGTATTGACGTCATCAGGTCATGACACAGCCACTCCGAGAATAGCAAAAATGACCCTGAAATTGCTGGACTTCACATACGATGTGGAATATCTCCCAGGTACGCAGAACAGGGTGGCTGATTACCTCAGCCGGGCAGCGGCCATGGAGGAGGCACCGGGAGAGTCTCCGGACACAGAAGAGATGGTCGCCAGCATGGAGGATCATGAGTCGTCCATCAGTGCGCAGGAATGGCAAGCAGCATATGAACTCGACGAGGAGAAGATGGAGATAAAGAAACATCTCACGTCGGGGTGGCCGGATAAGAAGAAGCTAACGGAGGGGGTCAGGCGCTTCTACGAGATGAGAGAAGAATTGTCCCTGAGTGACTCGGGAATCTTCTTGTACAGAGGAGAGAGAGTGGTGCCCCCAGTGACGCTGATACCCCGACTGCTGAAGGTGCTTCACGAGGGGCATCTGGGCATAGTGAAAACCAAGGCTTTGGTCAAGCAGATGTATTGGTGGCCAGGAATGGATGCCCACATCGAGAGACAGGTGCGGGAATGTGAACAGTGCCAAGGAGCGGACAAAGTGCTACGCCCACTCCGACCTGCATTAGGGAAATTCGACACCCCACATGGCCCTTGGGAGGAAGTGGCCATAGATATCCTTGGGCCCATCCTGGACAACAGAGGCGTAAATAAGTACATATGTGTGGTAATAGACAAGTATTCCAAGTGGCCTGAAGCAGACATACAAGAGTCGATGGACACAGACACGATCTTGAAGTTTCTGACAGGGCTCTTCCTCAGGGAAGGAATACCCAAAACTATCCTCAGTGACAACGGACCGCAATTCGTGTCGGATAAGTGGGAGAAATACATGAAGAGGAACGGAATCGAAGTGAGACACACGGCCGTATACCATCCGGCGTGCAACGGCCAGGTCGAAAGGTTCAATAGAGTGCTCATGGGCTCCATTCAGGCAGCCATATCGCAAGGAAAGGACTGGGAAGTAGAAATGATGAACATGATGTGGGCCTACCGGATAACGCCCTCAGTAGTGGGGTACAGTCCGTTCCAAGTGTTAAGAGGACGGCATCCCTTCACACGGGACAACGTGGCATGGAGGGAGAAGACCATCACCAGCAAGTGGTCCCCGGCCGTGGTGCAACACAATCTGGAGAAAGCCCAGAAGATCTATGCAGCACACTACAACAAACGTCGTGGCGCTAAGGACACAGAACTAGAAGAAGGGGAGTGGGTGAGGATCAAACTCCCTACTTTACAGAGGAAGGGCGAAAGCAAATTCAGCCAGCCGCTACAAGTCAAGGAGGTGCGGGGCAGGGCGGCCCTCCTCAGTGATGGCAGAGTCTGGTCGCAGGATCGTATGGCCAGGGTCAACAAAATCCTAGTCTGGCCCAAGACAGAGGAGATCGAGAGAAGCTGGGATCACCAGGAGGCTCTCCCGCTCCCTGAGTGCGGCACAGACAACCAAGAGGAAGGCATAAGGGAGGACCATGAAGAAGCAGTACTGAGAGCCGGGCCGACTGATGGAGAAGCAAGACAAGTGAGTGCGGAGCCGAGAACAGGCGGGAGAGAAACTGAGGTGTCCCAAGGAGAGACAGCGGTGAGAGAGAACATGCCGGTAAGACACACCCGCAGCGGAAGGGCAGTTGTAGTGCCCTCTCGTTATAATGACTTTGTGATGAATGGACACTAGGTTGGTGCCAGCCCCCCGGGCGCCCCACATAGACTATGGACACAGTTGGAGGACATTCACCTTGGGGAGAAATTGTTATGTTTAAGTATGGTGTAAAGGGGGGAGATATGAGGTGTGCGCTCTAGCCTATCGGCGCATACGGGATGACGCGTTGCGCCGTAGGCTAGAGCGTGATAGGCGCGCATGCGCACGGAAGAGAGAGAAACGGTGCGAAGGAACCAAATCGGCAGTTGGCGACCGGAGCAAGTCGTTGTTAGACGCTCGGCGCCCTTAGCTCATATCTGGATGTTGTAACCTAAATAAAAGAAGACCTTTCACCTACCCTCTGAGTAAGAGCATCCTGTGGGGGTACTAACAAACATTACATTTGTTAGCTTCTATTTGTTTATTTTATTTGTTATTTGATCAGCTAGTTAGAACACCTGCGCAGGATGTGGGCGCTTACCGTAGCACATGACACAGCCAAGCTCATCCTGTTTCTTTTAGGGAAGGTTGTGAGGAGGGAAGGGGAACGCTAGGCCGTATATCCTAAATTAATCGTGTGACTGCTCGGGTTTTCGAAAACGCTCCAGAATGATCCCCCACTTGCTCATCCTGTTTCTTTTTGGGAAGGTTGTGAGGAGGGAAGCGGAACGATAGGCCGTATATCCTAAATTAATTGTGTGCCTGCTCGGGTTTCCGAAAACGCTCCTGAATGATCCCCCACTTGCTCATCCTGTTTCTTTTTGGGAAGGTTGTGAGGAGGGAAGGGGAACGCTAGGCCGTATATCCTAAATTAATCGAGTGCCTGCTCGGGTTTTCGAAAACGCTCCTGAATGATCCCCCACTTGAAATAAAAAAAGAAAACGCTGCTGAATGTTGCAGCTGATCAAGGATCCGTTTTCCTGAATTCTGCAGCAATTGTGTCTGTGTGTTATTACGAGCACTGACAGAGCCAGTAACTCTGGCATATAGAGAATTCACACAGATACAATATTCTTTCACAGATAGGTAACATATTCACATCCGTATGCAGAAGCATCTATACACACAACACACAAATCATCTACAGGTGTTTTACGCACAGACCAAAGTAAACGTTTCAAACCACAAACCACCAGATATACAAGCACCCATGCACGCAGACCGAAAGAAATACCTGCACCCTAACGCATTAACCAATCGATTTACAGGCAACTTTGCACACAGACTGTGAGAAGTTTCCCTGATATATGATGTCTCCAGTTCTGGGGGCACCTTGTATCAGTCCAAACAATCCCTTACGGCAGGGTTTCCCAAACTGTGGTCTGCGGACCCCCAGGGGTCCGTGACACATTCCCAGGGGGTCCGCAAGCAACAGTTTTAAAAGCACTTCAAAGTTCCTTGAATAATCTGTAGTTTTCGGGCAACGATTAAAAGTGTCAAGATAACATCTAGTGATTAATGTACCTGCTGGAGAGGGATGCGTGTTTTGTTCAGTAGCAGGTTTGACTCATCTAAGGTAGCACAGAGGGTTAATGCTTCAAAGAATGTGTACCATAAATTAAAAAACAAAAAAAAACAGTAGTTTATGTGCATAGCTCAGTGGGTTACTGCTTTTGTCACAGAGATTATTTTGTTATTGTGCAGTTTATGAGTTACAATCATAAACTAGCACCTGAAGCTATGACCTGCCATCAAACAGCTGCATGCAAACTGCATGGTACAAGTTAGTATGCTATCTTTTTTTCCCAGTCTTTCATAATCTTCATATTGCCCAAAAGGTTTGTTTGGGTAGAATTAAACTGTTATAAAGTCAAAGATAGCCCCTATGTTACATTCTGTGTCAAGATGTTGTGCTTCTCCAGACCAATCACTCTTACAAAATGCTCACCAGTATGGATGACATGTGAATCCTACACTTTGAAGTTCCCTTTGCCTTATAACATAACATTTTCTATACACCGATTTACACACGTACAATTCATTGTCTCTGTATGTGTCTGATGTAAATTGCTCTGACACCCTACACTGGTATGAGAGATGCTATAAAACAAATGAAATACATTGATTGAAGAGAGGCACTGTTGGAGAGTGATAGTGAGGGATTCACAAAAGAGCCACAAAAGGATTGTTGTATTGGTGCATAGTAAGGTCATCATTTACTATGCTTTAAAAGCAAATTCAATTCAATATATAATGACAAATGTGTTGCAGAATGCACCATTTTTTCCCAAATTTCACTGGTGGGAGAGCCCCCCAAAGTTTGCTTTGCAGTGGCCAGGCTCTCTCACTGCAATTAGTACTGGGACTGGTCTGACTACACTTGCCAGGGCAGCTTCGGGTTTCCAGTCTGGCCCTGGCAGGAGCCTCATACTGCGAAATAGAAACAAATATTCAAAAGTTAGCTGCCGAGATGCAGCACTAACGATCCCATTAAAAGATTTCGATTTTGCTAATTCTCTCTATATAAAATATGAAAATCTTTAGTGATTTGAGTATTTGTTTGGTGTGCACAAGTGTGTGTTTACTTTTTTCAAACTACTGTTTTAATGTTTGAAATTTAAATCGTACAAATTGTTTGGGGGTCCTTGGATTCCATTAGTGACTCAATAGGGGTCCTCAGGAGTTAAAAGTTTGGGAACCACTGCCTTACGGTGTCAGGTTGTAAGTCAACCTTATAAACAAGCTATCCTAAGGGTAGCATGGACTAAGCAGCCTTAAAGGCTTAACTCAAGAGGTCGTGTTAAGCAAGCTGTTTTACCAATCACAATCCTGTAATATGAAATGAAAGGACACCACACAAGTTATATATTATAAAAATATATGTATTTATTACTAGAATAATCCTCTATACTCTTTATGAGTCTAGAAGCACAAGTGTTTAAACAAAAGCACAGTTAAACATATAGAAGTTGCACAAATATGGATGAGGCCCAGGGGCCACTCAAACCATATATCAAAAAAGTGGTATAAGTATCACTAATCGAACAGTGGTCGGGCCTAGGACCTGGGGAATCGCTGGGAGCAGTCGGGACTAGCAATGCTGAAGTCGGGAAAAGACCGCAGGATTCGGGTGCAGCGCTTAAAGCACACACATGCACCAATGCAAAGTCAATGGTGCGTAAAAGTTACAAAAATACTGTAAATGGAGACTTCCGTTTAACCTAGAAGGACAAAACTTTACACATATACACTAGAGATGTGTACCAGTGCAGGAGCACCGGCGTTGCTGAGTTACCTCAACCACAGGAAGCAGGTGCACGGGTGCAAAGTAGTGTCGGGTTTCGTCACACAGGTTGATGGTGCCTGAAGATGAAGATGCTGCTGGCGTCGAGAAGAGAAGTGTCCGGTGTGATCCAAGGGTGGATCGAAGATATAGATGATCTGAAAGCAGAGGGGACAGAGTCTGGGTCACTCAGCAGTGACCAGGGTGGAACCAGGAAGGAACCAGGCAATGACGGGCTCAATCAGGTCGATGTTGTGAAGCTTGTCTCCGCTGCCACGTGGACTCTGGAGCCCCGAGGATGTCCAGGAGTGGATCACGAGCTGTCCCACGCAGGCTCTCGCTGTCGGCGGTGTCGGCTTCTGGATTGGAGCAAACAAACCTTGGCAAGCGCAACCCACGCAGGATTCAAAGATCGCTTCTTACTCATACCAGGAGGGTCAGAGCGGGTGCTCCTTTTCAGGGGAGTGAGGGCAAGTCTGGAGCAACCAGACTCACAAGTTAGATTTCGAGGTTCGTTGGTGCTGGAGCCGCTAGCCAACAGGCAAGCGACCGGACCAATGCATTGAGCCAAAAGATACAGAAGGGCTCCACGCAGCACTCCGTGAGTGTAGTGGGGTGAGCTTCGGTGCAAAAGTGGCTCAGGACTGGGGCTTCTCAAAACCCAATGCACAGCTTCGAGGGTGCCTTGAGAGCTGCACGGTCAGCGCCTCGTGGTCTTTCCAAGATGGCCGGCCCCACGCTTCAGGTCGCCTCCACGGGTCTCAGCTCTGCAGGGACTGTGGATCGGGCTGTTAGAAGGCAGGCACACTGGGTCTTGTCGAACTCTGTCGCTCGAGTTCCGGCGGGAACTGCAACAAAGCAAACATCGAGGTGTTGGATGGTGCCTGTTTGCACAGGGTGGTCACTCCTTGACCACAAGGGAGATTATTCAGTCTTCTATGTCGAGTAGGATGTCGAAGGGTCCAGAGTTTCGTTTCATAAGATTCAGTCAGGATAATCTGAGTGCGTTGGCACTGCTCCCATTCTTATACCAATCTTGGGGGCTGGATTACCTGCTAGGTCCCTCCTATGGGTGGGACCCAGGAAGGGGGTGGTTACACCCCTTTCCCTTTGTCCAGGGTCGCACTGGGACTGGGGCTGGTGTGCCCCAGAACCGGTTTGACCGGATTATGCAAGGGGAAGCCTTGTGCGCCCCAGGCACTGTCTAGTTTCTTTCAGCCCTCCCTGCCCCAATACACTATCTCCTGTCTGGGGTGGTGTAGTACCTCCCCGCGACAGGAAACCCTTTGTCCAGGCCTCCTCTGCCAAGTTTCGGTCAGCAGCAGGAGGTCAGACTTGTGTCGGTGGCAGCAGCATCCATTTTGTGATGCTGAGGCTCTGGTTAGAATTAACCGCGTTTTAGTAAAGTAACATGTCTTCTCCCTCTAGAAGGGTGGAATGCTATCCCCGTCGACAGGACTGTCGAGGGAATAGTATTCCAAATCGTATGACACCTTACACAACATGTTTTCATAAAGCCAAACCAAAGTTAGCACATAACCGCAATGGATTATAATGCACTTAAGAGTATATGGTATGGCATTATCCCGGAACAGCTAAGGGAGTTGTTCCCGACAGCTGCAGACAGGCTCAGCTCATGCTCGAGCACCATCTCACGTAAAACCAAGCACTCTGGCTCCAGGATTGATAAGTCTTGCCATAGGAGTGACTTATAGGTTTACATGTGTCCAGATATAGGTTTAGATATAGGTATACTATATCTAAGCAAGGGGTGATTACACCAACTTGCCCCAGCTGAGTGATCAGCCAGTTGTGTCAATTTAAGGACCAGCCAGGGGTGGCAAAAGCTATGCTGCAGCCCCTGGTAGGCCTTGGATGCACCTATGCCCTTGGCACCTATGGTGCACTGTATAGGGGCTGACAAATGTCCAGTACCAATTTGGTTATGCACCTAGGGTGCATTGAGTCCATTTTAAGGAGAGAGCAGATAGCCTGGGGCCCTGATTAGCAGGGAACCAGGCCAACTAAGTCGACAACCAGCTAAACACAAGGCAAAAAATCTGGGGTAGCCATAGTCAGGTGTCCACCTTCGTACACAGACCATATAACATAAAGTCATATTAAGGACGAAGACTAACTGACATGTAGACCAATATACATGCGATAACCACAGCACATACATCAGCAGATATGCAGTTACCCCAACACACAGACCAACAGACATACACCTAAGCATACAGATTAACAGACCTGTGGAACAATATCCATACAGATTAACAGATACACAAATAATGCAACACACAAACTGAAAGAAAAACTGACATCAAATACATAAGGACCAGCAGACACAAATGTACTCCAAAACACAGATCAACAAACATACAGACACCAGAACACACAGTACAGCACGCATACCGGCACATAAACATACAAAAAACATACATGCTGGTGCCCCAACACATAGATCAACATACATACAGACATGCAGAGACTAAAGCACACAGGCAAATAGCCCATTCCTACAAACCTGCACACCTATGGCAGACTATGCACACAGATCAAGAGACCTACTAGCAACCCAACACAAATATTAATAGACATACAGGCATCCATACCATAATATAGAGGCATTTATAACGTTCTTAACGTGTTCCAAATATCTGCTGTGGCATTCATCTCTGGGAAATGAGGCTTTTCAGTTCCTATTCACAGTGTGCAGTCCAAAAGATCACGGTAACCTGCCAAACTGTCCCTGTTTTGTCTCTTCCGCCCAATCAAGCCAGGCATCCACATGCTGCTGTTTGAGAACATTTCATCACAATCTCACCCATAGTTGTAAGTTGTTGTAACTGCATTTATGTAGCACCTACTACCCCTGATGAGTCATCAAAGTGCTTTTCCGGTGAGTAGTACCCTACTCCGGAAACCATAAAGGATTAGTGAGGAATAGGTATAGTGAAAATATGAACGCAATTTGAGTGGTGGATATATTAGTCAGTTATTTGGATTGAGAAGGATAGTGGAGGGATAGAAGAGGGAAAAAGGTTTGCATTTATATAGCATTTGCAACCCTTGTTGTGGTCTTGAAGCGCTTGTTCCCATGATACACACACTGCACTGACCACAGTCACATTATTAAATTATGTACTTGGGCTGGGGACGTCACGCTTTGGGTAGTCAGGGGCACATGTATCATACATAATTTACCTGCCCGCAGCCGCTCTACTGCCCCAATTTATGAAGCCCCAATTCACCAACAGGCTCATTCTCAGCCAGAGCTGAAGCCTGGTAGCCACGACCTGACCTGTGCACATGGCCTACTCTACCTATTTTGTCTATTGGAGCTTCGGTGGTGGATGAGACTTCTAACCCTAGGTCCACACTAGTTGGTTCAGCTGCAGGTGGTGTTGGGCCCTAGACAGCAGTCTGAGTCTGATTTATACTCAACATCACAGACTACAGACCTAGTACTGCCACAGGCCTCATCGGTCGCCAATACTGTTGCAGCCAACAGTTGGTCCCTGGCACCGCCTGGCACACACGTTGACACAATGACCTGGGTTCAGAACCTGAAGTATGACAATCAGAATATGCCTGGCTGAGCCACGCCCCCATTTTGGCACAACTTTCCAGGTAAGTGCTACTTTTGTCGCTTTTCAAATTCAAAGGTGTGCACTTAGGATCAGTAGAAGTTTGGGAGCTACATCGCTTTTCTCCACTGTGTAGATAGAACAGACTTTCTGGGGTATGAACCATGGTAATTGTTTTTATGCCGCAAGTCGAAAGTAGCCTAGATGTAGCAGTCTCTCAGTCTATCAATGCAATAAATGCTAGACATGACACAGGAAACCATGTGCTTGTTGATTTGTAGACCACATTTACTTATACATGTAGTTATTCTTTTTGCACTGGAGGGAGCAATGTGTGTCTGTGTATTGTTTTATCTGCCTGTGTGTGTATATGTGCCTGGCTGTGTGTGTATAAATCTGCTGAATCATGTTGTGTGTGTTCACTTGTGCCTCTCTGGCTATGTCTGTTCCTAAGTGTGCCTATGTCTGTCAGGCCCATTTTTAGGGCTAAAGACATCTTGGAGACTTTTTAAAAGTTGACCTAGGAATGCATTCCACCTGTTGATTACTATTGGCTTTGTGGTGGTAACTCACATGTTCTGGCTTTCTCTTTGCTGGCTTTATTTGCTTTAGGTTCTCCAGGTTCAATTTGTTTCTCTCATTGCCAAAACCCTGTTTTTTGTATTCTTCAATTAACTTGCTTTTTGTAAACAGGCCTTTAAATCTTGTTATTATCTTGTCACATTTTCTGTGCATTCAAAGACAAAGGTCAAATGTCTACTTGTGTCTTCCAGGCAGTGTTTATTTTCTTTCTCTGACTTCAAAGTGAGAGGATTTATGTGACAATCCTGCTGGCTCTGTAGAAGTTCCTGAGGAAGGCTTTACAATATATTTTTTTGGGGGAAAAACATCAAAATTTAAATTCCTGGAAATAACTGTTCTGACAATCAAATCAATACATTGGGTGATGAACTTTCCACACATCTTCGTTTGTGCTCTGTATACTTTTATCAGTAATACTGTGAGTGGAAATGTAATGGTCAGTTCAATTGAAGATGCGTTTTCTGTAATGGCAGTATGCAACTATACCATCCAGGCTGCATGTTACCCCACTCCACGCAACTGCACTCTACTCTTTAGCACTACACACTACGCCACTCCCCTCCATACTGCATCAAAGCACTCTTGTCTGCACCACCCACTCTACACTTCTCTACTCTACACCACTCCACTCTACTCTATGACAAGGCACTCTACCCCACACTACTCTACTGTGTACCGCAGAACTCTTCGCCACTGCACTCTACACCACTCTGCATCACTCCACTTTATGCCACCCTACTCTGCAACACTGCACTCTATAACACTGCACTCTGTGCCAATATTCTCTACTCTGTACCACTCCACTGTACACCAGTGCACTCTATGCCAATTCCCGCTATGCCACTGTAATCTCTACCATTGCACTCTTCTCTGAAACAATCCACTCTATTCCACTGCTCTCAGCGCCACTGCACTCAGCACCATTGCACTCTACTCTGCACCACTCTATGCCACTGCACTCTATGCCAATGCACTCTACACCACTCTACTCAAAACCTCTGATGGTCGCCTCCTCTCTCCTACTCCGCTCCTCACATGCCTCTGACTGTCGTTCTCCTGCTCCTCTGATCGCTCTCTCACTCGGCTCCTCCGTTATTGCGGGTGGTCCCAAGTACCGTGAGGATTGAGGGCTGGCAAAGTCCACCCGCCATCCTTATGAGGGCCTTTGTGTTCACTAAATATACCAACGACACAAAACTTGCTGTGTGCCTGAGATCACACAGTCTGCCATTTGGCTGAGTGTGATTTATGTTTAGGGTTGTGGTGTTCAGCAGTGTGAGCATTTCTTATCTGATTTTTTGAATTGCAAGTTGTTAATTTTCTTTCTTCAACCTTTTGTCTTTGTTGCATTGGTGGACTTTCAGTTCATCCCAATTACTGGCTTCGAGGTAGGAGAATTCTCTTCCCCTTGTTCTTGTCCTGTGGTAACGATGGACGGTTGCTACTTCCAGGTCATTTGAGGGGATGTTTTTGTGTGAGGGGTTCATGGAGGTCCGGTCATTTAGCTATTGTGGTCCGTTCTTATAGAGGTTTTTGCATGCATGTGTCAGCAACTTGACTTTCAGTGTGTACCCAGTGTATGTTGTGTAGTTGTTTGGTAATGTGGTTGTGTTGTGAGTTTTTGATGATGACTCAAGCTTTGGCGTTTTAGACAGTCTGTCATTTCTGGAAGAGTTTTCACTTTATTACCGGCTTACACAGTGTTGCTGTAGTCCATTATGTTAGTGATGAGTGCATGGGTTAGTTTTTTTATGAGTTACTTGCATCCACTTTAATGTTTTGAAAATTATGCTGATTTCTTTGAAGCATTTTGATGATATGGTGTTGATCTGGCTATTTATTGTAATTGAGCAGTGTAGTATGAGGCCTTTTTTGCTTTTGAGTTCTCTTGGGGTGTTTTTTGTTTTAAAGTCAGAAGGCCACCAGGTTATGTCCCATGTGTATGAGGTGCAGCAGAGTATGACGAGTTTTGTTTTCTCAGCGTTGACTGTCAGCCGCCTGTGGCTCATCCAGGTTGCAGTATCTTGCATCCCTTCTTGTCCATTGCTCCTACTTATGTTGTCTTCCTTGGTCAATTTTATTATGACCTTTTTGTTATTTTTGCACCCGACATTTTAAATTTTTTGGTTTTTGCGACCATGGTTGTGAGCTTTCGCTATGTAGACGTTGATGAGTGTTGTGGTGATGTAGGCTCATTCTTGTACTCTTCATCTAATATCTGTTGTTTCTGAGACAAAGGGCACGTGTTCGATTCTCTGTGTTCTGCATGGGAGGAAAGATCTTATCCAGTCTAATGCTATTTCTCACATGTCGACGTAATGGAGCCTGTTGACTATGGTGTTGTCCGAGATGGTCTTAAAGCCTGCTGATAGCTCCAGAATGAAGAGGGCTGCCGTGTGGCTTTTGTCAAGGAGCCTGCGTATGTTATTTGTGTCAGCGATCATTCTGTTCTCGGTGCTGTGGTTTTTGCTGAATCTGATTTGAGTTGTGTCTCTGTTCTTTTTTCTATATAATTTGCTATCTTGGAGTTGAAGTCATGTTCGGTTAGTTTTGTGGTGAAAAGGAAGCATAAACACTCTCATAATTTTTGTGTGTTTTTGAAGTTCTGTGGTGGGCATCTTTTAGTAAGCTGTTTATTTTGTCGTTCTTCCTGTTGTTAGTGAATTTTTGGCGGTCTTCTTGAATAAGTTCATATTTCTGCAAAGTTCTGGTTTGAAGGCATTGTTGGCTCTGTGTAAAATGTGCATCTTGCAGGGCTCAGTAGGTGCTAGGGACTGAATTCTCTTTATACAGTTTAAGGGGTTGTCTGGCATGACAACTCTTCAGGTTATAAGGGTTTGTTGGATGGCTTTGTTGTTCATGTTTGTTTAGTAGGCGTTCTCGTTTTTGTTCTCAATTTTGTATTAGAACATTTTTATATTGTAGTGAATTGAATTAATTATTTTTTTACACTAGTCATGGTATGGTTTGACCTGTGATCGTTCGATATTTCTTTTGTAGTCATTGACGGTGCCGAAGATTTACTTTGATTACTTGGCGTTTTCAGACTATTATTTCTGGGATTTCTTGTTTTTTTTGCTTTCTGAGGATTAATTTCTTGGTGGTGGGTTGTGATAGCTTATTGTTAGGCGTGATGTCACTCTGTTGTTTTTCCGTTTCTTATCTTTTTCTCCATAGTTTGGCATGAGTTCTTGGATTCCTCTAGATCCATTGTGAACCATAATGCTTGCATGGTGTGTTGTCTCTTGTTCTTCTTGATTGTGGGTGATTCTTTTGGTGCTTTTGGCGATTCATTGTTAGAGTTTGCTTGCCACTGGATTGCACTCTGTTGTATTTGGTTAAGGAGTGCATACTTTGTAATTTGTTCTGCATGGTGGTACAGCGTGTTTTTTTACATCACATAGATATCTGATGTACTGTTCATAGCTCTTGTAATTTATAAAATATTCTCTTACACCTGATTTCATTTTCACAACTGTATTGTTTATGTCATGAAGTTGCAATATAATTTCAAAGTCCTAAAAATGTTACTATGTTTTGCATTGACATTTGCTATTCAGTATACTATTGTGTTCTACAATTTTTTATTTTTGAAAACTGTTCCAATACCTCTTTTTGTAGTGAGCTTTTGTTCATTTGTTTTATACAACAAGATTAGAACTTTACTGGCCTGTATCCTTCATGGGGTTTTGCTTGGCAGTTATTAAGTTTCTATCCCCTGCACACTTTTGTGTTTTGCTAGATGTTATTTTGTATTTTAAATACTTTACTAGTCAATATAAACCATACATCTACCAAAGAACATACATAACCAGTCATATAAATTTTAAAGAAATTCTAAGAATTTATTGGCATCAAGCGCCAATACATATACTTTGTTTCTACCAAACAATAATAAATGTTTAATTCTACTCCTTTTTTATTTGTTAAATTAGCAGTATGTTATATTTTTGTTAATATTCCCATAAATCATCAAAATTACATTTTAACAGCTAACAGCACCACCGCCGCAATCTTATTAATGTCTGATGCTCCAGCCACTTTTGTGTGTTCATCCGAATGGGATGTACAAGAGCGCCACACCCTTACCCGTCGGTAGTATTTCCGACAGGTATGGCTGGCGGTTAGACAAAGTCCCTCTTACATATTAATGTTCCCCTAAACATGTATATTGTCTAAAATATATTTTTTTTATAAGTTACTTTTCATATAAATATTTAAAATGATCTTTGTTACTTTATCAAAATTATTATTAAAAATATTTGTATAATATATACTAGCATTATTCTTTTTTTTCCAATATTACTTTGATTAGTTAACATTGTTTTTCATTTTTGTGTTTAGAAGGCTGACATGTTAGTTCCATTTCAACATATGTTTTCAGTATTAATTTATATTTAATCTTAAATTATCCTTGAGAATACTTAGTTTAATTTATCATTTCCTCTCTTTTATATAGTTTTTTTCATGAACCTGTTGGGATTTTGCTAGTTTAAACGTGTAAGGTACTTTTAATACAATTACATTATATTCATACTGTACATTAATATTATGGGCATTATTACAATGTCAGGTGTTAAGCCTCTGAATACTACTTCAAGATTTGCTGACCAACATGTCAGCTTTACTTTTGAATTGCGATATTGGCTCTTTCATTGAGAAATATTTCATAGTTCCCGCTTGCTTTCAATGTGACTAAGGAGCCCATTGGCCAGTTGGAAACTAAATTCAAACCTTAAGGGCATTGTTTTCATTATCAGCATTACAATGATTGTAATTTTTTGCATTCATGTTTTTATGAATTTCAAGGTCTGTCATAAACTCCCTTTTGTGTCCTGTATCAGGCGTCCCTTTTCATTGGAGTGCTGCTGGTTTTGGCAATGTCCCCCCCGTTGAAATCCATGCACCGTGTGTTTTGTACTCGATGCTCCTACTCACATGTTGCTTATATTCTCACAATTTAGCAGTTCTCTAAGAGACATTTTTTTACGCCCTCTTTTTGATCACTACACAATCTTCCTTAGGGGTATAGGTTTTTGCATCCACACTATGGGGCCCATTAGGATGTCGTTCATTTTCATACACAATGCGGCACACACCGTGCGGGGACTGCGGCTTTGTGTATGCAAATGCATACATGCATTTTTAGCATGATGGCGGGCAGTGCTGAGAACACCGTCCGCCACATTGTTAAAAATGAATGATGCGCACCCCCCTCTGTGGCTAATGCATCCTAATATTCAGAGCGTGACCGCCGCTCAGCTTGCGGGCGATCTCGTTTTCCGCGAGGGTGCCATCCTAATGACCCCCCTTTGTTTTTTTGCTATGTTCTCTGGAGATCAGTTCTGTTGTTCTAAGGTTGCCCGGTTCACACACTACACCTTTTTCAGTCAAAGGCAACTATGGCCCACATTGGAATAGGGAGACATATATTTCAAGCCTTTGCACCCGGGAACATGGAGACTAGGTGACACAGCGTTTAACCCACAATGACCAAAAAGTGATCCTTTATAGGCAAACGCATTTGTTTCCCAAAATCCAGGGACAAAGATGAGAACTTCTCTATCTGGCTAAATGTAATCTACATTTTTACGGAGGACTACCAACAGATTAGTCCAGACAGCATGATACATACTCCTTAGCGCAAGTATAAACATGCAATTCATGTGATACATTTTTATCACTCACTTTATAGTCACTTAATTTTGAGAGGTCCTGAAGAAAGCCCTTCCTATTTTTTCTTAAGGCTGAAACATGTCGACCACCTGATGATATACACAATCACACATAGATATTGTTGATATCATCAACTCTCATATTGGATTTTTAGTCATACCCCAGGACTCCAAGAATAAAGTAACAGGCGGTATCCTGGAGGTATTTTTAATGGTTAATTCACACACTTAGTCACACATCACATCACCTCTAAGAACCAGCTCCACTGTAATTCAGGTGTTGCAGCACAGCCAGGTGGCATTCGGCCATCTGGCTGGGACCCGATGATGAAGCATGACACCAACCAGGTTGGTGTGTGAGGGTTTTATTAACAACCTTGAGAGGTGCCGGTATTCCATTAACGTCAGATAAACTCGTTTTCTGGCCGTTCTACTTTGTTTTTGAAAATATTTCAAGGATACATATTTTTGTTTATATTTAAAAAAATATTTGGGGTGTTTTCGTTTCTCTCAACTCTTATTTCTATCTGTATGTGTATGGGCGTAATGCACAAAATATGAATTTTTGTTTTTATTAATTGAATATATTTTTTGTATAATTGTGATTTATGTCTTGTTTGTTAATATTTTACAACTGTTAAACACTGTTTATTTATGTACTATTATAAATTCTTTTCAATTTAAAAATAATTATGTTTTTAATGGCAATTATATTTAATTTTTTTAAATGTAATAAGTGTGCCTTGTCCCATTTGCTATACAAAATTCTGCACATGGATTTAAATACACTAGCTTTGTAATTTGTAATTTTAAATTCATCCTATAAAGTTCATGTTTGAAACATTTTTTTGCATTAATTTTGTTTTTCTTTATTTTTTATTTGATGTAAAGGTCTTGTTGACCATTACATTTCATTACATTATTATAGTTAAAATCCACAGTTGTTACTTTTATTAGTAATATATATTTCATTTACGTGCACACACATTTTCTTTTGGTGTGGTTGAAATGTGTTATTTGTTCTTTTTGCTTAAAACTATGGAATAAATGTTTTTACAAAAGAAACATACAACTGCATATTTTATTTCATATACATTAATTTTTAGAATTCAATGATAATCTTTTTTTATTTTACATGTTAAAAAGATGGCACTTCTTGCTCAGTTTTTATATTCAGATTTTTGATTTCAATATTTTCTAAATATATCTTAGAATTCATTTGTTTTATTGTTTACACTTGTCATTTCTGTGCAGACAGATTAACCAGTATTAAATGTTTAAAGAAAGATGTATCTAGTGCTAAGTGTACCAGTGTACCATTATAATGTTTGGCTGTACACCCAACTGTACAGTAAGCGGTACTCTCAACCAGGTGTGCAGCGGTCCAGCAATTGTAATTTTGATGGCAACGCCATTGTGTTGGTGGCATCCTCCATTCCCAAGAGTTTGGCTGATGTTGCTCACAGTGCCGGACGCCACAATGCTGTAAATGCATGTTGTTGAATGACAACTTGACATGCACTGCTTGTATGCCTGCCATCTTTTCAATGCCAATGTAGGTGTGTACCACAGGTAACCCCCAAGTGCACCCACTGAAGTGAACGCCCCAGATATTCTCAACTTGCGTCGGTCAAACAATGCAGGATGTCTTTTGGATCCCCCTGGCTTTGCTGGTGGTGGCTATTACAAACCTGGTGGGGGGATCCACCCACCATACTAATTGCCCCAAAATGTTGGGAGTCTGAAATCTGTACATTAAGAATAATATTTTTATAGACATCAATTTTAATTTTTTGATTTATTTTCTTTAAATTAGAAATATAAAATGTTAATTAGATATAATGTTTGTTAAAATTTTAAACAGTGTTAAGTATTTTGGTATATATTGTACACTTCATGCACTCTAAAAAAATAATAATTACGTATTCTTTTGAAGAAGTGTTTTTATATTATTATTTTATTAATTTGAATTTTACTTTTGTTTTTAAATTTTTCAATCATGGTGTAATATGTTGTTATTTTTTTCTTTTATAATTTATGGTTCATTTAATACTTTTTTCATTATTTTTTCACTTTTTGAATATAGGTAATTAATTTTGAAATGAATGTTTCACTACTTTAAAGTTTGTTAATATTAATTGACTATTTGTTATTACTAACGTAAATAACCAAATCCTTGTACATTTATTGGTAATTAATTAACTCTAAAAGTTTTTATACATTGTGCAATTCATTTTATTTGCATGTTAAGTGTTTTATAGTTTGAAACGGCGTTAATTAAATATTTTCAGCAATTTATTTTTCTTACTAAACAATAATTTATGTGATTATTATACATGCAAAATATTACATTTTTTGTTACATTTGTGTACTTGTGTGTATATGCCTTAAATAAAGATAGTCAATAAAGTTTAATATTAAAAAAAATCAGTTTTCTTCATATTAACTTCTTTTGTATATTTCATAGTGGTAATTATTATGTTGTGTTGTGTGTGTTGCATTACTATGTCTAAAACTGTGTTGATTAACTTAAATTGACTGCCTTTTATTTTAAATTCATGTACGTTAAAAAAAAAGAAATTGCAATGTTTGCTTTTTTTACTTTTACAGAAATGTACTTTTCTCTAAAGTTACCTTTTGAGGTAGGGTTTATGTTTTTTAAGATTCATCATTTCAAATAATTTGAATTATTATTAATTCTTAGATTTTTAAAGTACTGTTTTTATGAATATTCTCTAGTCTTACACTTCAGGACATATCTAACAATAACATAGTAATGTATAACATTTATTTTCAAAATAATTTCAAATTAAATATATTTACTTTGAAAATCAATTTTTATTTATCCAACATCTATAAGTTTGCGTCATATGCTTTAGACATTACACTATTTTGTATTTACATTTTATAAATAATATATACATATGTAAATCTATTAGATATAATTTTATTAAATTAAAATTTCCTTTTTCAAGCTATATGAATTTTTTGAATTATCTCTTTATATGTTTTTATTTGCTATGTTTCTCACTTTAGTCATAATAATAATTGCTAACCCTCTCCAACCCTATAATTGCACTACTGTAGCTTTACTTACTGTATGACTTTTATTTTTGAAACCTTCACTATCCTTAAAATTCCAAAATGTTGGTCTTACTAAATTTTGAATATTATTTTATATTCCACTGTATACAATACTGTCATTAATGTGGCGCATGATGTAGATTTACTACTTTACTGTACTTCCTCCGGTTGGAAACACTTTTACTACTGGTATACTAATTGTACTGCAAAAATTATATTTGAACCCTCCTAAATTGATCATTTTAATTATAGTTTCACTCGCTATAGTCGGATAAATATATTTTAATTGTACGCTAGCTAACACTATCCATAATGTTGAAATTAATGCACTTCATATAGTACATTTTATCCCTCCACTACACTTTACTTTTACTACTTTTGCGCTCCCTGTATTGTGAACAATACTTTGGACCTGTCTGCTATCCAATACTTTCCCTATTTTTCCACTCACTTTAGTGTAAACAGTTTGACCCCTCAGGTCTCCAACACTTTTCCGACTCCCGCAATAATTGCAGTTTTATAAAAAATATATTCTAATATACAATACAAAACTATTATATACAGTTACACACACTTTAGTGTTACTACTATATTTTACCCTGAATATATGACACTTTTTTCCATTTGTTCCACATTTTGGATGTTGATTATAAAATTTTGCACGTCCGCAATCAACACATTACTAAATATACTGTAGTGGGAATGCTACTTTTTGAACTTCCTCGATACTACACTTTAACCATTGTTGCACTCACTTTAGTTAGAACAATAATTTTTAGCCATCTATTTTTCAAAAGTTTCCATACTGTTATTTTTTGCGACTTGAAATTTTGAGTGCATCTACTATAGAACTTTTTTCCTACTGTTGCACTCTTTGGTGTTTGCAATGCCATTCGAAACATTGTCTACATTACTTTAGGGTTACATTAACGGAAATTCAACTTACATTTTTTTTTATGTTCCTTGAGTGCTTAGATTAAAAATGATTATATATTTTGATATACAGGCAGTTACATTTCAAAAGAAACAGAATTTGTAACTATTATGACATGTATATTAAATCACTCTTTTTTTAGTGTTACAGTTTACGTATTAAAATAATTTAATATTACTTTATAATTTTGTAAATGTTACATATATTAAAAATATATTTATTTTTTACCGGAATACTTAAACAGAGTCTTTCCTTTTTCTTTTGACATTTTTGCATCTATATTTATAAGATATACATTTTTAACACACATATTAGGTTATTTCACTATTTAAGGCTATGTTCTATCTAAATTCAATCCATGATAATTTATCACAAATTAACCATTCAATATATAATTTTTGAATACACGATCAATTTCTTTAGTTATGAAATTAGTACTGTATTAATGATTTAATAAATACCATTTCAATTGGTGCAAAAATATTACATATTCACATTACGCATTGAAAATATTTATATTCTATTGCCCTCTCTTTTGTGTCAATACAAATTATTAACTCTTTGACAGATCTAAACTTTATCATAACCGGGTGCATACTTTACTTCTTAATCTACCCCTACCAATCCAACATTTACTCTATCGTGCCATTAAAAATTATTTGTGTGAGGTAATTTGAGCAAACTGCAATAGAATACTTCAGATTGAGCATAATTTTTAATATACATTACATTTGCCTTTCAAAAAGACTTTCTATGGTTATTGTCATTGGATTATGATGTAACCACCACCATCAACACGTCAGGACCACAACTTCTTCCATCTGACCGTTCATTATATAAATAATGATTAGCATGGTCTGCCGACATAGCGCAGGCAGATACACCAACCTCTAGTCGGCCAGTACTTATTCCACATCGTTTATTCAGACGTAACTTCAACAGACCTCATATTAAAAAATATGCGGTCAAAAACTCCAGGTTGTCTATGGCTGTTTGTCTTGTGTGGAGGCAACAGCCCGCAGCACAATCACCATATTTTAACATTTTTGCTATGTAAATCCATGCAGTGTTTGACAGGCACCTTATTGCTGATGCAAGATAGTGCATTTATTTTTAAGATGGCGCCATACGTACCCCGAAAGCCCAAAGCCGTACCCCCTCTAAGTATGGTGGACCTGCCATGGACACCAAACAACTTTCTATGTGCATCAACTGCTCTGTGACAGTGTCATCTTAATGATGATGTTGTGAAAAATGACTGCGAAGGATTTGTACGCCATTCCAAATCTTCCACGCCCTCATTGATCAAGTCATAACCTAGTTATCTTTCAAAACTACTTTGTAGTCTGTCTTCCTTCTTTGCGATATGGTTGATGGACTTCAAACAACCCATGACAGCACGAAAGTCTAAAATTAGCGAATGTAGCTTTTCTCATCCAAAAATTAAATAAGGCTGATAATTTTATAATGATGATAGAGAGTATTAAACATTTTAAGCACTCACTCCGTTTACACTGAACATACTGTTCCATTCAATGACTGGATCGTTGCGATTTCATTGTAGAAATGAAAACATTATAGTTTTTATTATGTCATTTTTTATTGATATCGAAATGCTTATTTTATCCACTCAGCAATAAAAAGCAGGTACCATTTATGTAGGACTTTGTTACGATATATATGTACTTTTAAGTGCTTTTTGGCTACATGCATTTTTGCGATTTATTTCAATTTTTTAATTAAATATTCGACTCTAACATTTCAACAACATTTACATTTAGCCTTGTTTTATGCATACATTTTTTAACTTAAGATACATTATTCACATTAGCAAAAACCTTTGGTATATATTATATTTATTACTTTTTAATTTTTATTCTTTGATCAATAATTAAATTCATAATTAATAGTTTTTATTTTGAAGTTTATTTTGTCTTTCTAAGTAAACCAATTTGTTTATGATATGTGTTACTTTTTATTAACTCTTTAACATAATAAAAAATGTATTTATTAATATGTTATGTTATTGTGACCTTGGTGATATGTTTCACAATAAGTGCAGATATAAATATGTGTTAATTTCTATAGTAAAACTCAATAATTTATATAATTTACATTTAAAAATATTAAATACCTATATTGCGATCTAAATATATGACTGGTATAATACACACTGTTTCGGTTACAATAAAAAGCAAATTTTATGTATAATATACAATACGTTATTGGGTACAACTAATGCCAATACTTAATGTTAATACATTAATGATGAATATGTACACGTTACAAGCAACATAATTTTTAATTCTATATTTAGGTCATCTACTTTTGCTTTTACTATATTGTTTAATATTATGTACCTTAAACAGTTCCATATACTGTCTTGTTTTCTTTGTTCCAAATTTATTTTTGCCTTTCGGTGCAACACTGTTTTATCCGACATTTAACCTTTCGTCACTCCTTTTTTGCACTTCCACTTTGGCACTATTAATGCAGTCTCCAGCTTTGCATTAACACACACCATACATCAGCAGTCCTTTCCGATTTACAAATTTAGATTTTTTTTCAGCTGCAAACACTTTTTTAACAGTCTACCCGTTCTTTTAACAATAGGTGTTTTACCTATTGGGCGCACACAGGTTATCAGAACAATGCCTTACTTCAGAAATATTCTTAAGTTCATAGCACTCTTCAAAAAGTTGCTAAAAATACTTGTTATAGACCAAGTCTTCTATATGCTCTATCTTCTGTACCTCACATAAGCCACTGGTGTTTGGTGTTCAAGAACGTTGTATTTTTAATAATATGTGATTATAGTTTCCTTAACAATATTGAGAGACTATACAACATACTCTTAGTAGTCCACATGCAACATGAACAGGACTACTGTTTTAAACCTCTACTATGATCTTTTGACGCAAATTTAAAAGGATTAATCGTCAATACCCTTTCTTCTTAATTGACATATAACTTTTTTTTATTTAGATCTGTGATATGTTTGTGCCACATTAACATCGTCAATACTAGATAGTTATTCTAATGTTAAGTTTCCATTTTCAATTAATGAAAGACTTTCCATTGCATATCCTTCAGACCGTTTCGACTGTCCCTTACTTGATCCATAATTCATCTCTAACATCGTTTTAATCTTGAGCTGTTTAAGCTATCTGCTAGCAGTGGTTCAAATAGTTTTCAAACCATTTGTTTTTAATATGCTGGCGTGACCCGTTTACACTTTTTAATTGGATTTGTAGAATGGTAGTTTTGTACTCTTGTACTGCTAACATACGCTAGTGCATTTCCATCGATTACAATTTAAATATTTACAATCTGTTCTCCTGTGCATAGATTTGTTGTTCACATGGTCCTCCCTTAAAAGGCTATTATGCCTATTTTAACAAGACAGTACTTTCGCACCAACAAAACAAGTTATAGGCTGCGACGAAAGTTAACCATGTTCGGCATTTTATTTCTTTGCTGGGAGTAGATGTGCAGATTCCCACTCTTCATGGTCCCTAAAGAAGATGTTCTACATAGGGGAGTTTCAAGCCCACTTTACATTAATATCTGCTACAATTTTCATGGAGGTCGCACCACAATGATAAGTCGGTTGTTTCTAATACATGAAAAGTACATAACAGTGCGGTATTATCACTTAGTCATTATACCTTAAATGACCTGGTACCACAATTTTCATTGTTAATGGACACATTTTAGTTGAAGTTGTTCTTGCAATGCACAATCAACATTTTTAGATTACGGGCTTTTTAATGACAATGCTAAATTGACTGTAACGACACATCCTATCCCATAGTTGTCAATACCCTGTACGGGCCTAGACATTTTCTAAAAGCAATCTATGGAGATGACACCAAAATTGAATGTTCACTTCTTCGCCAAAGGCCACAATAGATTACCAGCAAATTACAATTATTGAGAAGTAACATAGGTGGAAGTCGGTTTTGTTCCCATGGGGATGCCGCATTGAAAGGCGGATCCACCCTACAAAGAGTCATTGCAATTGTTCTGCACTTTAATTTTTTTGAACTTCATTAACTAGCAATTCCATGCCAGACATGAACCTATGTCCATGCACACAGGTTGGCACATGTTATGACCCCCTGTTTGCATAAACATTTATTAAATGCCTCGTGGTGCTCAGCTCAGCTACAATTATGTCCTTACCACATTACTTTTCTCGGTCATACAACTGCTTTTTAAACCTTAAATGATACAAAATTCATAATATGCTTGTAGTGATTAATACACTTCAGACAAGCCATATTGTGGACTCTGCTTTCGGCACCTACTTATGAATGATCCCTGGCACAGCTTGCGCTCGCAGTGAATTAGCAGGACCACCAGCAGCAGTAGATTCCAATGCTACACAAAATGGGCAAACTCCATGGATCACTCAAAAACGTATATTACAACCTTCCCCCTCATCACGCGGAATCAATCTTAATTTAAAAAGCATGACCCTTATTGTGCCTGTGTGGATGGAGTCTGATACTTTTGTACATCTTAGCAAGCGTTTAACATTTTTAACAGTGTGTTTGACAACAGATTAAAAAAGAACTAAGAAATTTTATATTTTTTCAATCTTCCACTTTACCACTACAATTTTACTCTAAAAATTAAATTCAATGGAACATTTTGAAATTCTTCAAAAGGATTTGGAACATCTTCTGAAAGAAATACCATTTTCATTAATCATGGAACCGGAATAAAGTCTTGTATGCCATTCCTTTGGACACATGAAGGATGATGGTTTAAGTCGATTATGGAACAAATTATTTTTATTTGTATTTCACAGTGATCATACCCTGATTATTATCTGGGTTCACTCTTTTATTCTTACAGTTTTTTCGCTTGTATCAGACTCAGCGGAATGTACAAAAATTTTGACCAAAATTTCCAAGTTCCTGACTTTTTCAATCTTTTATAAGGTAATTATTTGCTTAACCTCCAATTTGAATAATGAATGACACTTTTACAGTTATTGCAATGTTCACTTCCGGTATGAATGTTCTGCAAATCAAAAGATAACACTGCCCTTTATGTGTTAATAATTTGATTCACTATATGTATGTCCAGTTTTACGTTCCCACTTCATAATGAAAAAAATAAACCCGCCCCTTTTTACAAAAAATAAAAATAAAAAATTGCTGTATCACACAGCGGAGAATTTTAGATGTTATTAAAATCATAGGCAATTACTTTGCAGTTAAAACAATTTTTTTGTAGCTTCTGTGTTTACGTTTTGACTACTACAAAGTCTCACTATTAGACATAATCCTCTGTGTACAAAGAAACATTATTTAGGTATTCTAAAAATAATTTACAGATCTATTATTGATGTGGAATTTACAGATTATACCTTGCTTTATACCCTTTATTCATTCCATCAACTATCATTAGTTTTTCACATCACTAAATTTTAATTTGACACTATGGGGCCGATTGTGATCCCGGACGGACCTGCGTCCGTCCGCGACCCCAGAGGAGGAGGGAACGTCTGCAGGGGCTGTGGCATTCACTCCATCCCACTTAGGATGTGACCACCACCCTGGCGGTCACATTCCCTACTTTTAACATTGCGGCACATGCTGCTTCAAGCAGCACCCACCGCAAGGTTAAAAGAGCATGTTTACCTTTGCATGCAAGAAGCGGCAGGCCCCGCGTGGTGCCTGCTGCTTCATGCACGCAAAGGCAGGGGGGTACCATAGGTAACCCCCCATCCCCCTTCACCCCAGGGGGCCCGCAACGGGCCCCCAAAGAAAAGACCGTATGCCTTTTTGCGGCGGAAATGCCGCCATGAAAAGGCATAGGTCCGCTGCCATCCTAATATGGCTGGCGGTGTCTGATAGACACCGCCAGCCATGTTAGAGCTTTTCCACCTTCCGACGGCGGTGGAAAAGCGGCGAACTGAAAAAAGATCCCCCAGCCATCCTAATTTGGCAGGGGGTCTTTTTTCAGTCCGCAGAGGATAATCTGCATCCTCCTGGCCGGCGGTGGCTTCCGCAGGCCCGGAGGATGCGGATTATCCGCCATTGTAATCGGCCACTTAGTTTCTATTAAAGGAACACATACAAGTTGCACAATAATGTCAAATTGTGTAGCATTGAATGCAATGCATTAATCCAAGGATTCACTTCAATAACCTTTCTTTTTGTGAACATATTTCCAGAATATTGGTACATTACTTTTTGTTTACAGGCATCAATACCAAAGTAAAATAAATATATATTACAAATCTGTGATTTTGGAACAACACATTCATCCTCAGAAAACAACTGATTTTATTTTCTAAAACAAACTAAAGGTAACAATCAAATTATCTATTGCAATATGATAAGCGTCAAAAATCTCATTGGTAAGTAAGCATTCTGGTCGGTTTTTTGAATGATCTTGTGGCTTAATCTTCGCCTATGCATCATGATAAGGATGTACAAATTTCTTACAAAGAAAAAATGTTGGTGAATCAGGAATTGATTTTTTTTAACTCTTTTAAAAGCTTGTACACCACCAAAGAATCAAGTTTTAAAATACAGGAAGTCAATACAATTTAAGAAAACTTGGACACCAGTCTGCAAGATTAAGGATAGCCTACAGCCGCACCCACATTAACAAAGCTTTCAATGAAAGTCCTCAACTGACACAATAATAAATTATTGTAGTGTTGTTGCTTCAGTACTCCTGCATATCCAAGCAAACCCATAGTTAAACATTTGGCAATGTAATACCATTGTGTCTTTTAGTCAGAGGTATTAGCAGTTGTCTTACTTATTTTTGTACTTTTTTTACTCTCCCAGCTTCATCGTTCGAGAGTACTCTCATCACATCTAATTAATAGACATAATGAAATGGTTAATCATATACATCATATTATTTTCACTTAGGTTTTCAAACTATTAAATAATGTACTTGCTTTGTAGACAAAACACTAACATTGAGGTCCTAATTAATTGAATTGCAAACCCTGTTGCATGATATCAAACATCAACGAGCTGCCACTTTTTATTAAATATTTTTTTCTGTGTAAGAACTTAATAGATTTCAGAATTTAAAAGAATTATATATTTTTCATAACATCCTATTGCCTAAAGTCCCAATTTACTGGAGTCACAGATAGTCTGATTATTCTTATTACTTTGCACATAAGCGGATGATCCTTGATTCCATTTGAATCTAAGAACATGTCCAACTGTATTTTGCGATACAGTAAGTGTTTATTTACACGTAAGCTATACTTTCCTTTTCAAAAGATGGCTAATACGTTAAGACATACACAACATTCTCCGCTATTGGATTCATCTGTTGTCGAACACACCAACTCATACATGTACACCATGTGTAGCCGGATCTCTTGTCGGAGTGCTTTCTGCCCAAAGTTGTCCGAACTCCGAGTACTCTGTTGATAAAGCACTGACGCTTTACTACGTTTCCTGTTACTCGCAAGTCCATCATGCAAAGAACTCTGGTGAGAAGGAGGTGATTGGGATTTCCTTTATGGTACAGTATGAGAATCGTAATTTGGGGAAGGCCGATTGTACACCTCAAATAAAGTTTCACTATTAATGAAAACCATACTTGTGACCACCAAATTGTGGACATCACCATGTGATCCGCAAACAATGTCCCAACTTGTGTTAACAATCATTATCAGTGTCAAAAGATTTGTTAATGCATACCCTTACTCGCCAAACATGAATTAATGCAAAAAAACAAATGGATTCCTTGGCGAAAATGTGATATCTCTACACTTTGTCATCCATTACAGAAATCAAAGCTATGTATCCAGAAATCATCCAATGTGAAAGTTCTTCTTAGAACAACACGAGGTTTATTTGCCAAAGTATAATATGCTTTATAAATTGTTCATGAAACATTTAAAAAAATTTTGGGTGAACAACAAATTGTTTCCAAAAATATATATATATTTATGGATAGCAGTTGTCACATAAATTTAGTAACAGATCTGACTGTGTTTTGCATCACGTACCGCCTAGATGTTTTAGTAACGGTTACGATGTCAAGATGCTTATTTTGAGAATGACACAGTATTGTGCGTTGCACCTGTTCAAAATATTGAAACATTACAATCCTGCCCTTAATTAAATAATTTTTTGGGTGAAAACAGTTCTGATGAATAATATTTTTGGCTGGTAAATATAGCCATGCACCAAGCATCCAAGCCTGAAACTCTGGCCTCTGATTTTAACACTTGGTCGTCTTGGCAATTGGAAATGGCCCAACAAATAAACGCCTACATGTTGGACAATAACCGTTTCAGCTTAGTCCTGGCTTCCTACTAAAGTGGCAATAAAAACTGAATACTTTGGACTTCTATGTAAGTGTGAACAGTTACTTTGCTGAAGGTCAGTGTACTCGAGTTGAGCCATAAATACTGCCTGTCTTTATGAAGTTCGGATTTCCACCTTTCTGGACAGATGGCCAACAGATATTGATGTGTTGGGCTACTGTACGTCTCATTTTGTGTCTGCTCTTTTTCAAATTTAGATTTGTGATGCTCACAGTTCCGCAGACTGATTGTACCCAGATTTTCCTCTTCTCAGAGGTTCTGACATGTAACTTGGAATAGTACACCAGAAACATCAAGGACTAAAGCAGACTTACAGTTTTTTGCAGTTCAGCATGAAAGCGTTGTTGACATGTTTTCATTATGAGAATAATGTCCTAATGGACGACCAGGATCAACCCGTCCACTTTAAATCTCTCTATCAACGGATTCATCATCTTGTTGATGCAACACCAAACTTAGGCAGGTCATAAAGTAAGCAAGGAGAACATGACTATAAGTGTGTTCCACTGAAAATGTCAAAAACATCTTTGACTGATAGGAATAGTAGGATTGTAAGTTATGGGTCCTTAAGGCCCTGTCAGACCGTCCAGTATTGACCTTGATTATGTTTAATGAACACATTTATACTTTTAATTGTTAAAAGGTGGAAAAAGACACATCCATTCAACAAAGGGCGATAGAACATATCCTGCTTCCTTACCAGGTAGATTTTGCTGATGAATTCCACTTGGTCGAGTGTTGCTGGAAACATGGCCATTTTTTGCAACAGACTAGAGATTTCATTAATAATATGGTAATATATTATATCAGGAACGTAAATCATCGTTGAGGTTGAAATTGAGTAGGGTACGTGAAAATTTGTACCTTCATACATTTATTTAATAATCATGCGGGCAAGTTTAAAGAAGCAAAATTGAGTATAACATTTTGGGGCAGGAAACGTGGCGCATCCCTGCGCCCTATTTACAACGTGACGCATCTAGGAGATGCGTCACGTTGTACAGCACTGCGCCATGAGGAGGCGTTCCTGCGCAAGGGAGGGCGTTCCTGCGCAAGAACGCCTCCTGAAAGTGGCTGAGTGAAATCTATGAGATTTCACTCAGTCACTTTCAGGGCAATGCTGCGTCAAAACCCTGCGCCTGCTTGAAGCAGGAGTAAGGCTTGAGGCAGCATTGAAAGAATAGGCCCTCACAGAGCATTGCTGGAGCTGCGTCGCACTTGCGACGCAACTCCAGCAATGCGTCACTTTTACGGCACAGATGCGTCACGCATCTGTGCCGTTTTTGCCCCATGGTGCGCCGCATCATAAATGCGGCGCACCATGGGTGGCGTAGCTGTGGCGCATGTTAACTGGCGCATCCCTCGGGATGCGCCAGTTAACATAAATCTGCCCCTTTGTATTTTGCAACTACAATTATAATTTGCGCTCTCTCCGGTCACACCTTGTCAATGTGTTTGTATGAATAAATTCTACGCTGTCTACCTCCACACCAATGTAGGTACAAACTGGTAGGTTTTCCATCCGGTTCAGTACATTTTTCAAAAACTTATTGTGGTCCTGAAAGTGTCTTCTGCATGTTCTTGCACACTTGTTAGAGGATGGATTTTGTGAATGGCCCTGCCACAAGGCACTGTGCCAAAAGCACACTTGGAGTAGAGCTTTTGATAGACATTTGTGCCTTTGTGGAGGTAGTTGTAAGTGTTCATTAATATACAATATTCAGGAGCTACAGGAACTAAAATTTAAATTGACTCTCACCAACACAGGTCAGCCTTCCGCGTTCGCCATCTCCATTAACATAGTGCATAATTTTATCACTAACGTTCAATAATGTTTTGCATACACTGCTGCTTTCTAATTTAATCTCAAAATGACTTCCATGTGCGCCAACCTGGATAGGGTGTATGCTGACTTTTTTCTCAACGAGGATTTGACTTCAGCCCCCATATCACGTATTTTCTCTAGTTGACCCGTCGTGTCAATATAGTTTATCTAGTCACGCCATCCTCAAACTCTGGGCCTCATTATGATTGCGGTGAATCCGCATACTCCGGGCCGGCGGAAGCCACCGCCTTCCCGGAGTATGCGGATTCACCGCTGCAGCCACATAGAACACCCACCGCCAGATTAGGATGGCGGTGGGATTGCGGATGGACCAGCGGCGGACTGCAGGTCCGTCCGCCACTGATCCGCGGGGTGGGGAGGGCTATTTGGTGACGGTGTCTGCAAGACACCGTCAGCCAAATTAGGATTTGCACTGAGACATGCTTTTCCGCGGCGGCTTTTCCGTTAGTTAGCCACCAATAATCTCCCCAAAGGTGAGTGTTCTTACCAACCAGTAACTCCTCGGTTTTAGAAGCATTCAATTGTAGACAGCTAGCAGTCATCCATTCCGACACATCAGCCAAACCAGCTTTGAATCTTACAAGATCAGAGCCAATTCATTCCGTAAGGGCAACCACTGCCTGCGTATCGTCTGCGTATGAGATGATGGTAAGGTCCCATTTTTTGGCTACCCGAGATAGTGGCTGAACGTAAAGTTTGAACAAGGTGGGGCTCAGTGCCGAGCCCTGAGGATCACCCTGTTCAATAGCGTGCGCCAGTGAAAGAAAAGGAAGGGTGAAAACCCGGAATGACCTCTCTGTCAAAAAATATCTGAACCAAGGCAAAGCCTTACCCGTAATCCCTGCCCCCTCAAGCCGTTGAAGCAGAATCTGATGGGAGACGGTATAAAAGGCGGCACTCAGATCCAATAGGATCAGTGCCACCGTTTGACCAAGGTAAAGAGTAGACCGAAGGAGCTCCGTCATGGCCAGGAGAGCCGTCTCCGTACTATCATATCCTGTTTCAACGTTATCAACTGGGCCTAAAAGGTCGGATACTAGCAGTGCGTGAAAGTCTTCTATTCGAAGCTTACGCCACGGTCTTTTAAGGACAGAGCGTTAGATAGTACCGGATGTGGATGTAGGAATAGAGAAAGTCATGTCAACCAGAAAGTGATCCGACCAAGCTACAGGAATGGGCATAGTAGTGTTGGGCATCTCAATGTTAGTAAAGATCGGGTCCAACATATGACCTCCTATAGGTGTGGGGTTCCTGACTATTTGAAAGAGCTGAAAAGCAGCTAAATCAGCAGTCAGGGCACGAATGGTCGGGTCATGTTCTAACTCGAAACGAAGATTATGGTCACCAAAGACACTAAAGTTCGCTGATCCCACAGAGAACGCTCCTACTATTTCTAGGAGGGTGTCTTTAAACCCGGAAGCGGGTCCGGGGGTCTATATATTAACAGCCCTGAGAGGGTAAAGTGAGTGTTAACAGTAATGCTAAAATGTGCACATTCCCCACCATCCATGTTAACCTTCTCAAAGAGGCAAGAATAAACTCACCTCATAATCACGGCAATGCCGCCCCCTCTGGTAGCTCTGTTTACCAGGGAGATCGAATAATTGGGGTAGAGCCAGGTACGGAATGGCCGTCATGTCATCGCTCATCCAAGTTTCTGTAAGGAAAAAGATATCTGGTGATTCATCAGTTATAAGGTCGAGTATCTCCGCATGATGCTTGTCTAGCGACCGTACATTCAACTGGCCCCTTCGATGCTCATGACGAGCTCAGCTCATCATGAGGCACAGTGGAGCTGTGCTTATGACGAGCTGAGCTCGTCATGAACAATGGTAGTCATAAAATGACAGCACAGGAGGGGAAAAGCCACAGCAGCCAAGGTGTTAACTGTTGTTGAACAGGTAGTTTAAATGAAGCCCCTATCTTTGTGGGTATGGGAAGAGAGAAAACGCCAAATGAACAAGTTCGAGAACCACTCAAGGGATATAGAGGGGCCATACAATCATGAAACTTAAGAGGGTGCATACTGACCAAGTCCTTTCAGGTGTAAAAACCACAGTTTGGCACATTTTGTCCAGCATGTCCGGCGAGAGGCGATGGACATGGCGCGGACGGGCGCTGATGGCCTTGCCTTTGGCGCGCCGCCGGCACGCCCGCTGCGCCTGCTGTGCCTGCCCGCTGCGTGGACGAATTCCCTTGGACATTTATAAGGCAGGAAGAGGGTGGGAGAATGACAACAACTAGTCCGCCACCCTCACAATCCCACCTAAACGGCGGGTTATCCCCTAGTAGTCCCGCTGCAGCGCCTAATCGGCTGCAAGAGAGTCAGGGCTAAGGATGCGGCGGAGATGGGTAAGTAAACAGTGCAGGAAAGGTCTTAGTGCAATTTACACAATTAAAAAACGAAGAGTATAAACTGATTTTTTAAAAAGTGTCACAAAGCCTGACTTCACCCGGCTTCCGCCTCAGGCAAGTCTCTTCAATCTAGTGCGCGCGCGATGCTCCAGGCGCGGTTAAATCCTTGAGAGGGCGGGAGAATGACAGCAACTAGTCCGCCACCCTCACAATCCCCCAGAATGGTGGTGTATCACCTCGCAGTTATCCGGCTGCAGCGCCTAATCGGCTGCGAGGGAGTCAGGGGTAAGGATGGGGCGGAGATGGGTAAGTGAACAGTGCAAGAAAGGTCTTAGCCGCTCTTGCAATTCTAGGTACTTGGTTCTTGTGCAATCGAAAAGTTAAAGCAATTACTTTACCACTGTTAGTACGTTGTTTGTTAAAGACTTTTTTTACTAAAGAAAATGTATTTTTTTAGTGCTTTAAGTACGTATAATTTTAACCCCTTCCATGCTCATGACGGAACGGTTCCGTCATGAGCGTCGGTTGAGCTGTGCTCATGACGGAACCGTTCCGTCATGAGCCGATAGGCTCATTAGAACCTTCAGCACAGCGCGAAAATTCACACCGCGCTGAAGGGGTTAATACATAAGTGAGTCTCATTAGAAATTGGATGGTGTCATTATTACAGCAACAACTCGTAAAGTTTTTTTAGGATTTTCTTTATTACAATGATTCATTTCGGTGACACAGAGTGCAATTTTTATTTGACACATCTTTTATTTGTTTGTAGATAAAGGAATGTGATAGCTGTCAAAAAGAACAACCTGCACTCCAGATTTCTGTTGAGTTGAAAACAATTAAAGTATGTACTATATGTAGTATATCCCTTACTTCGAAATTTGAAAAGTATACTGGTCTGTAGCTCAAATGTGGATTGTCTACTTAAAATGATTAATAATTCCGAAAACTTTAAAAATGTTTTTAATAAACAGTAAAAACTTTTTCAATCATTAATATGTTTTGAAATGTGTAAATTAACATGTTGAAGAAGTTTGGGAACTTGTAGGAGTTGATTTAATGGGACCTTTACCAACCACTCCTACCGGATATAAATACATTCTCACGGCCACTGACTACTTTTCAAAGTGGGTGGAGGCGTTTGCACTCAAATCTAAAACTGCAGTTGAGGTCGCATCAAGACTACTTCAAATGTACTTACGCCATGGAAGTCCAAAAAGGGTTCTTTCAGACCAAGGGCGTGAATTTGTAAATGAAGTGAGTATACTATTCAAAATGAGAAAACACAGTAAGAATTTTGCAGAATTAATGGAATATGAGTAATAAACAATTATTTTTTGTTTCTCCCAAAATCTGGATTATTAACAATTTTTGTTTGACTATTTCATCTAAAATTTGTAATGTTTAAATTTTTTAAATAAAAATGTGTCCTGTGCATTGCTTACAAATGTGTAAAAGGTTAATACAGGTGAAGTGAAAGTGTAACATTTTGAAAAGTAAACTTTCCTTTACTATTTTATCACTTAATATATTTCATTTACTGGTATTCCAGTATCAAAATTTGTGTATGTAATGATAACAAAAACTATTATAAGCTGATGAAAATTAAAGATGGAAATTAATTCTTTAAATTCATTTCGAAATGTAATGATTACGTAATTGACAATAGCAATTAGCAATCAGTCATATTTATTTACAGTTGTACCATAAAAAACTTTTAACACCTTAATTACTTGTATTTTCGAAACTTTTGTGTCAAAAAGCTTTGAATTTTTATTAAAATACAAGGCGCCTAGCAATTGCTACTCATTCGTCAATGTTAAGCAAAGTTATTTAAAATGATGATATTCTTGTAGTTTTTTTAATAGATTTCCTTAGCAACGTATTACATTTTAACCATAACATGCTTCTTTCTATATTTTAACATACAGATTAAACTTCAAAACCAATAAATGCAATAACATAATTATGTTGCTTAACCGGTTTTTCAATTTTTGCTTTCAAAGGTGTCTAACATTTGATTTTAAAACAGAAATATATTTTAGCAAATTGATTGAAACTACATATATGCTTAATTCAAATTTTTCAAACAAAAAAATAATTTATATTTCACTTTCAGCTCAATACAGAGTTATCGAAACTATTACAAATAGAACACTCAGTGAGTGCAGCATATCACCCACAGACTAATGGGTTAGACAAACGTACTAATGCTAACATAAAAAGGTAAAATTGTTTTGAATCAATTGTTTATACACATTCTCATTGTTTTTTTATTTGAAAAATATTTTCATTTCCTAGTTTTTAAATTTTGCCAGTATAGTTGGGTAGCATTCACAATGGGTTCTAACAAAGATATTAAAATGCATGCCTTTAAAAGAATCAAACAAAGGGGTCCATTACGATGTCGGGCGGATTGCCTCCGCCAGGCTAGCGGTGGCCACCGCCGACCTGGCGGAGGCAATCCGCCCGACATCGCAAGCCCAATTTCGCCCCGCCATATCAGGATGGCGGGGGAGACAGTGGCGGTGAAAAACACAGCCCACCTGTTTTCCGCCCCGGTCGCCTTGCGGCCTGGGCGGAAAACGAGTAATATGGTGGAGGTGTCTGTTAGACACCGTCCGCCATATTTCCATGGGTTTTTACCAATGCCTTTCTGTAGCAGCAATGAAGCCATGGAAAGGCATGCGGTTTTCACTTTGGGGGCCCCCTGTGGGCCCCCATAGTGAAGGCCAAAGGGGGGGTGGCACCCCCTGCCTTTGCATAATCGAAGAGGCAGGCACCGCGCAGTGCCTGCCGCTTCTATTGTTCAAAGGCGTGCTTTTGTGTTTTAACATTGTGGCTGGTGGTTCAGTGAGCATCGCCCGCCACAATGTTAAATTGAGGAATGCGCCCGCCACTGTGGCGGGTGCATCCTAATGGCAATGTTGGGACACCCGCCCTTTCGGCGGGCGGTCCCGATTTCCGCTATGGTGGCGGGTGGGCAAAGCCCGCCCGTCATCCTAAAAGGGCCCAAAGTGTTTTGTATGAAATGTAATTTCACCATTGATTGTGAACAAATATCCTGAATATTGCATTTGAAATTGCAATGTCTGTTTCCACTTTTCAATTTATGGATTTGCACACCCAATGGAATGGCAGGCAGACTGTACCTTTGTTCATCCATATGAGGGCCCCTTCATGCCTGTCCAACCTCATTGGGGCCCCGTGGGCACCTACGTCAATGAACCGTGTTGCACTCAAGATGCAGGGACGTGTGAAGGTATATTTTACTGTATAGTGTTGCAATTTGCAGCGAGGAACACATTGTCTAACTTTTTAATTTTGTCACAGTTAAAGTAAGACAGATATTAATGAAGGCAGCATGAATGCGGCTACTTGTCTCTAGATCACACATCATCATTGGTGCATGTTGGATAAGAGTACGACAAGCAATTAAACACCGTACTCGAATGTTTAAGAATATTTTATAAATCCAATTGAAATTTTCAATATAAAAAATCATTTAATGGATTTGAAATTTATTTTATGTATAACCATATGGAAGTACCTTGATATATTGTCCATTACAATTATGATATGTGCTATTTTTATTCTATTTTACAGCACATTGTCTAAATATGTCAACGAACACCAAAACGATTGGGATTTGTTTTTGGCCCATGCCTTGTTTGCATTAAGATCAAAGCCGCATTCAACAACTAAAGTCTCGCCTTTCAAATTAATGTATGGCCGTGAAGCAAGGTTTCCAAGTGAGGTTTCCGATGATCTGGTATAAGTAAAAACATGTGTTCTGATGTTGAAGAAAAGTTAATCTATTAATTAATTTATAGTGATTTATTACAACTATTTTGGGTGAAATTATTATTTTTAATTATTCTTTCACATGGAGCAGAGTATTTTGTTCAAGAAATTAATTTCACATTCAATTCATATATTAAGACATTGAATAGATTCTTCATACTAAGGCGGGATTTAAAATGAGAAAAATGTGTAACCTGTAGCAGCCGATATCATCGTTCGAACTGTATAAAAAAGGAATGTGAAAAACCGTGCAAAACCCTGCACTAAAGTGCAACAGTCAGGGAAATACAATAAAGTGCAACAGCAGAGAAAGTGCAAGTGCTATAAAGTGACAATACAAAGAAGTCCTAATGATTATAAAAGTGCAACAATTATTTGAAAATATACTAGTACTCTTGATCAAGACAACTGCTTACATTTTCGGCATCAACATCAAATTATAATTTTAATCATCACCCCTTAATTCTTCATGGTTCTCAAAATACTTCCAGTTTCTTTCCGAATTCCAGATGGCTCCCAAACTACTGGCATGACTTTTTTCGAAATCCTGAGTCCTCTTCATATTATTGCGCAAAATCACTTGGGAGGGAACTTCCATTGATTTCCAGTTCTGCAGGATTAGAGAGCGGGCAACTGTATCAGATATAAATGTAAACACCTCCTCTGCCTTATGCATCATCTTCTTATCTTTACATATAAAAAATAAGTCCACCTCGGCCTCGGGTTGAAATATTTTAGTGGTAGCCCTCTGAATATATCCAATTATTGCCTCACCAACCGTTTCTAGCTGTGGACAAGTAAATAAAATATGGTGCCACCCGCCCTGACCGTTGACTTGACATCTGAAACATTTATTTTAAACCTCATGATATCTATTCCTCAGGGCCTCCTGAGTCAAGTAGAATAGCCAATGTGATAAAATGCCATTCTTTTACAATAGTCCGCATGTAGCGGTTTTACTTCCTAGATGACATATGGTCTCCAAAACCATGCAATAAAAAACACATTGTGTCACAAGGCTTATTGTATCTAAATGGCATTCTATCAATACCGTTTCTCCAGTGCGGTGAAACAACTTATACCAATTTCCTATACCATTTATTTTGGCCCCATAAAGGGCTAATACCTACTCGTTAGCTAAATCAAAAAGTCAGCTTATATTTTCCTTATTAAACTTTATGATTTGTACATATTCTAATAAAATGGGTCTCCTAAGACTATTTGGTCTTGCTATCACCTATTGCCAGGCTATCACCCTATTTTATATAACAAAGTGTCCAATTTCTCTTAGTCCACAAATATCCAAATTTGTTATGTGACTCAACTTTATTTGGAGGCCCACACTTGTACATTCCCTTAGACTTAAATAAGGTAAGTCTGATTAGCCGGCCTTTCAAAAAAAGTACTGAATTCTGGAAGAATATTACCTCATTGTCTTATCTCTCTTTTATTTGTAAAATTATAAGTTTTCAAAAACACTTGATTTTGAGAACCGATTTATTGCAAAGTCTTTGAAAATAAGAAGCTATCTTGAGTATATTTAAACTCCCATCAATCCCGCCACTGTAACTAAAAATGCTGGCTCCATTTATGTTCTTCAATGTGGTGAAGTAAGGCCCCCCTGGTCGGAAGATATTTGTACAACTGGCAGCTTGACCCTGGATTCTTATTTCCCCCTGAAAAAAACTCTGACGCTCGTTTCAAATTCATTAAACAATTAAAAATTGATCTTATTTGGAACATTATCAAAAATAAATATGAGCAGCAATATTTTGCAACAGAAATTAAACGATGTCATTGGCAAAGACTTTAAGCTTCGCCATCCTGGTGATAGGGTGTTTGCATAGCAGCATTATTTCTTATTTTGATTACAAATGGATCGTTAAAAAAAGTAAAAAGCAACTGGGACAATGGACAGCCCAGTCTAGTTCCTCGTATTATTATTGTTGATCCTGACAACTTTGATTTAATTATTACCTGAGCCGAAATTTATGTTAGCAATTCCGTAACATATCAATTACTTGGACTTGAAATGTGAATTGCCCAGGTGAATACAACAGTGTCCTCCAGTTAACCAGGTTGAATGTTTTTTCTGCCTCAATCATTAATCTTTTGTTAAATCTGTCTGCATCTTGTTTAGATTTCGATTTAATTGCTTTCTAATAAAAAATTTATGAAAAGTATTCCACATTATTTATTTTGTTTATTTCTGTATTCTAATGATATGTTTTTTGGAAATAATCATTATCATTTATGTTTCATTTAAAAAAAAATTACATGAAAGAAGTTGATTATATTTATGGATATATAATTATCATTATCCATATTGTTCAAATGTTAAGGTATTTGAAACATTCTTCAAAAGCGTTGGTACATAATAACTATGTAAAATAGCAATTGAGTTTTATTTTTCCTTTCCTAGCTTGAATTTATACTACCAACGGAAGCAGAATATGCGGGCATCATCAACCAAAAGGAAAAACAAAGAGAAGATTTGCATAAGCAGACCAAAGAAATAATTGTGCGCGCGCAGGAAAAACAACAAGAAAAATTTAAAAAGAGAGTTGCACAAAAATATATGCCTTGTACATTCACACAAGGACAGTCAGTGCTACTTAAAAACTCCAGGCGGAGTACAAGGAAAGGAGGTGTCTTAGAACATAAATTTACTGGACCATATACCATTTTAGAAATTCAAGGAAAACGTGTACGTTTGCTTAATTCAAGAAAAGTCGCCTTGCGTACAACACACAATGTGGACATGTTGAGGCCTTATAAGTCGAGTGACATCAGCAAATCACTGAAAGGTATGTTTTTTCTATTTACATTTATTAATTTATTAATTTGCAAATGAGTTTGAATTATATACCATCACCCTGAGTAAAGTGCTCAGGACTTGTTTCTAAGATATTAAGTTAACAAAGAGAACGCGTGATTTATTTTCGTGAGAAAATATTTCTTGTACATTACATTATGTTATATAATTTTTTGGGGTGACAATGTTTTGTTTGTGAGTAAATTATGATGTGGGTTTGAAATATCAATGCTGATTTTATATACTATATATGTTATTATTGGAAAGAATGTATATCATTGGTAGTATCGTTATACAAATAACAAATTTACTTTCCAGAAGCCACGGCACTCATGAATATCCGGAATCTAATCCAATAGAAACACTTTCAGATGAAAATGAGGATTTACCTGAAAAAATAAAGTTGAATGATGGGGGTGAGTTTACTTTTTTTACAAAAACAAATACGTAAAATTCACTATTTTACATTCTTTACCAAAAATTGATAATCAAGCTGTAAAGGTGTTCTCTCAAGCGTGTTTGTTATAATTGATGTATTTTAATAATTGTATATCATAGTAACTTAATAATTCAATATTTTTCAAAAAAACATTTTGTTTGGCCATGCAAACATGTAGTTTAAGTAAATATTCGAGTTAGCGGTGCTGTGTTGCGGGCATGTCAACAGTCGTTTGAATATGGAGCTCACGCATAGTTCACTTGCAACGGCGGCTGGTCAGCCATGCACACTGTGACAATGATCAGCTTTCTTAACCTTCTCTATGTCCCCCAGAGCCGGTATACCTACGTCTAGCTTTTTGCACTTTACAAATACTGCATTTACCTACTTACGATAATGCATATTCGAAATTGTATTTATTAATAATGCATATTCAAATTTCCTGGGTGTTAGTGCCAAAAGTAACATACCGACGGTTGGGCGGGCAAGGCTGAGGAGGGCTGGAGGTAAGTAAACTGTCACAAGATGGTACGGTCGCCCCTACCATTGACAGGATAGTGATGCAAATTGCCCATGATCGTCCGTCCAAGTCTTGGTTACTATTACAGGACAGCTTTTATTGATCTGCATCCCAACCACTCTCGAAACAGATTTGAATTTGGCATGTACCACCATTTCTAATCCCCATCTGTCTAACACATTAGACGCTATGCTGAACAGGTGTAATTCTTCAATGAGGGGGACTCATGGGTCGGGTTGCTTAAGGTATTGCAATACTAATAACCTCTTGATTTTGTTCCACAGTCTGTTCACATTTAAGGATATTACTGTTAAGGGGGAACCCAGTATTTGTGGGTCTTTCATGTGTGGCCGGGGAGGGCTCAGCATTACGTGCCCTAGCATTTATAAACAATCATTCTACATGGGAGCATAGGGTATCTAAGGTCTCCTTGTGGCATCGATCTACTGGCAAAGTATATTGGCTGTGAATATTCTTTTTGAAGTCATGTAGAAACAACAAACCAAAAAGTAAACTGCACCCTTCCCTCCACACCCCTCCATGCTCCCATGCAGGACGGATTCCCAAAGCCCCACTACACCAACATTGTAGAGTGCTTCAGTACAAAAAAAATATCTTGCATGTGTGAGGTGGACTTTGAGATGTCCCTAGAGGATCCCCATTTTCAACAACATTTATATCTCTTTGCAGAACAAATATCAATGTTGGTCCCTTCTACTGACCCAGTCCTTCCCACAGCAGGCAGGACTGGATTGGTTGCATGGTGCTGTCCATTATGAACTCAAGTCTCGCAGTCCCCCTCCGGCAGGTCCCTCTGTTGTAGCGTAGACTTCCTTTCTGGCTGTTTCCTGACCTCACCTTTCAGCTTGCCCTTGGGATGGTTTTTGCTTCTCGCCATCATCTTTTTCCCTTGATGATTTGCCCCTCTGTGAGCGCCTGTGTTGTTGACTTGCTGGGCTTACTGTAGGTCAGACATTGCGCCATCCCTCTAGCCATTTATGTGCCTCATCTGGCGCTTTACAAAAAAAATGTTTTTATGTCCGTCATAACATGCAGCTTAACAGGAAAGAACAACATAGAGTAGGTCATTTTTCTGAACAAATTAAATTTTTATAAATTAACGAAAAATCATTCTTCTATTGGTGACTGCGACAGTATAGTCAGGGAGGAATAACACCACTGAGTTCAGGATGCACAGCGGCGGGCCACCGGCGCCGACTGTACAATGACGTAGTGTTTGCAAAAGTAAAAAATGCATGCCAGTTATGCTACGGTGTGGGCACCAGGATTTGGGAATTCCGCAAGGGAGTCTATGTGCCCTCTCGACCAAGAAGAAACTGGATAGTCCCCTCAGCTGGAGCCTCGTCTTGATGTTCTCTTTGACGTAAAAGTTCCATTTGCGGTCCATTATATCTATCTTTAATTCCCTTAATCATGACTTTCTTGCTCCAAGAGCATACTTATTGCTCACACTGCTTCGCTGCCATGAGCATGTTTTCTGCTTCTCTTTGCTTGACTTTTTGTTTTATAGTGGTGTTGTCTTTAACAAGGGATGACGTTTAATTTTGAACCTCATGTCACTCTAATGGCCATTTTTTGAAAATCTGCACAAAGGCATGAGATTTCACCCGTGATTGATACTACTGTTTCCTGTACATTTGTGAGGACAACTATAATGTTCTGCAGTGTAACGTCATGTGTGCCTTGCTGTTTGGGTGTCTGCTCTTTGTAGGCAGACATATTGGGGAAGGCTCAATAGTTTTTGGAATACGCATATTGGTCTAATTTGAGGTGTTGCGGTTAACCCTGACACCTGCCCCACATGAGCGTGCGAAGCATGGGCAAAAGATGCCCAGTCCGGGTGCGGAGCATTATTCGCTGCTGCCAGCTGTGTGGTAGTACCACTGTACAACAACACAGTGGATTGTACCACTGTAAAGGAGAGCTAGAGCCTCAGAAGCATCGCCAATCAATCAAAACCCTCTGCACAAACTATTTTTCCATCTTTTACGAAAAACAAAGAAGTGCTTTAAAATTATCCCTATGCATGTATAAAATGAACCATAAAAGAAATTTCACCAGATATAATGCACCAGAAACTCAGCTTCCCGTGGGCTGAACACTCAATCTGCACACTACATGCGCCTGTGAGGCCATCCAGAGGCATAATACTAATTGCAGGCTGATGCATTTTGTGCACCGTGGGTTGCCCCACCCTGGTGAAAGAGCTTTGCCATCACTTGCGGATGGTCTCCATTGCATCTCACTAGTGCATACTTTTGGCCACTGAAAATAGATGTAGTGGCCTTTCGCAACGTAAAAACGTAGATCTGGACTGTTTTAGTCTTGTTTCATGCTCATGGCTGAAGCAGCTGTATGCGCACCTCGGTTTCATTTCCACAAATGTGTAATTTCAGGTACTAAACAGGTGTGATAATACGGTATTTCATAGTTGTCCGCTGCAATCTTAAAGTGCAACTACGGTATTTGTGTTATAAAGCACACCACCTGTTTTTACTTTTAATTTGGCCACTTCTCTTGTTTGTAGGTTATCTTCTTAAATTAATGTTGATTTGAAATTACAAAAGTAGATTAGATTACATACGTTCCATTTTGTTTTTTAAAAGATCTATATATTATTGAAGGTATATAACTTCTTGCTTCTTACAAGTGCTGTTTGATTTTCATCATAATAAAATGTTTAAATTTTGTGCTATCAACAACCCTAAGGCAGGTGATGGAACCCTGCAATTAGGATGTGCTCTGTCTAAAAAGGCTAAATCTAAAATTTTAACCACACCTTTGCAACAAGGGGCGGGACAATAGGTTGAAAAATGCAGATTGTGACATTGGAAATTAACTCTGCTGGCCTAAATAAAATGTTTGCTTCCAAAAAACAAATACATTTCTGATAAACAATCACAGGTTATCTGTTAGAAAATAAATTCATAATCACAAAAGTTGGGACACAATGTTTGTATGTATTATTGTCTAAAAGTACTCGTCTAGAACAACTAGTTTTATCCTTGGACAAGATACACATTGAGTAAGTGGTAATAATCGAAGCCTACCATGTTTGTGGGTCAGCCTTCAACATGGGGTTGCCGGCTTTACATTCCACATTGTAGCAATGTATGAGTAATGTAAATTAATTAGAATGTTTGGCAATAGTTTTACTCTATATAAATTCAAATACATTAAAATAAATATATATCATTCAGTTTTTTCCTTGGTTTATTTAATGTAAGTATTTGAACGTAGTGTTTGATTAAAACATTTTTTTTAATTATGTTTATCGCTTATGTTTCCACAGAGTTAAAAAAACATGCATTTAAAGACGTTGAAAAAGTTTTTGCGGTGTGGCGCAAACCAGTAATTGGGCGTTTGGAAGCAATAGTCTCAAACTTTAAATTGTATGATTCATCATTTGATTCTCTAAAATCGACCAAATGGATATCTGATGAGGTTGGTCTCTATTTCATGTATGCACAGCACATGGCAGAAGAAGAAATACAAACATTTATTATCATTGTAAACGAATTTAAACAATTTTCAGCGAATATGGATGTTTTTGAAGTGAGATAATCGAAATTGATCGTGTGTGTTTATAATTGATTTTTAAGCTTGCAAACATCATGTAATTACCCGCACGTTTACTTTTTCAAAACTCAAAAGTTCTTTTACAAAAAACTGAAAATTAACTAACAATTTTCATGCACTGCTAGTATTGAAAATTCCTTACTGTTCATGAATAAATGTGCATGTCGGTTTCAGTGCACAAAATATCAAACCCTGTCTGTATCCACATTTTTAAAGGATGTACAAGTGTCCCTGTATGCACCCCTTGTCTTCCTCTCCGACACAGTTTAATTGAAATGGAAATCTCTATCTAAAAGTAGGTGTTGATGATACTCCTAATATGCTTTGTGTTAGCGTGGTGAGTACATCAATCATATATTTTCCTTTGACTGTGATGGCAGTGCTGCCAGTGTGGGGAATGCTGAACCACCACTGATAACCTTCATACAGTCTGCTTGTTTTCAATCGGACAGAGTGTAAATCTTTCTTTTCTGAACTACTGATTCTAATGTTTCCAAATTTTATATTTCATAGGTAATAGACGCGTACCTTGCCAATTTATGTCTGTCAAGACCCAATGTATGTATAGTTACAACTATTTTGAAAAATCACACAAATTAAAAAGGATTTTGTATGGATATGTTTAACGTTTTCATTTAATTTTAACATTAGTGTTTGGCACTTTCTGCAACAGTTTCATCCTGTATATTCATGGGTCAATATCGTTCGTCTGTTTTTCGGTAATTACATTTCTTCCTTGTTTGACTTTTAAAACTTTCAAGGTTTAATTATTTTTAATTGCAATTATTAAGGAGTATATGTGAGGCATACAAATATGAATTTCAACATTTTTAGCAATGGTCAACATCTCAGCTGTCTGCATGCTGTGAACCTATGTCCTTGTGATTAAAACAAATATGTTTAATTTGAGGCATAACATTTTTGAAACATTAAAACCTATAAAATAAATTAAGTTTAATAAGTATGGAATACAAGACACACCTTCAGTAATTCATGACAACATTCTATTATATGCAGGTACCTTATGAGAATAAGGAAACTGTTCTGTGTCCCACGAATACTGGAGCACATTGGATTCTTTTAGTGAGTGCAATGTTTTTTCTTTTACGTAAGAGCCAGAGTTTTTTACTTCATTGATGAGAAATTAAAGAGTGTTTGTAACAGTAATAGAGGACTTGAAGGAACATAAAATCTGTTTTAAGTGTCACAACCACTTTTTTATGGTCTTATTATGTCTGTATGACAATTGTAATTGATTTCCATCAATTGTAATAAGAAGTCGCTGTGTTACGTCTACACATTTGACAAGCAGAGCACTTAGATATACTCAATAGTGGCTACTGGTGTACAATTGTATGTTTAAAAACGTAAATAAAATGGATGTCAACAGGGCATAGTCAAACCAGGGGTTCTGCGGATTGATGAAGCATGTCATATGCCAGACTATAGGAAAAATCTAAAATATTTGTAAGAAAAATACAATTAAAGCATGTGTAAGCTGATGCTAGCAGCAGTTTCGGAAAGTAAATATTTCTCAAATTATATTTTCTATATGCTTAAAAATTGTAAGTCAACCATAAATTAAGCCTTTGACTACTAAAGTCCGGTTGCTTTGTTATACGTTTATGCATGACAGAGCATGTGACTGACGCACAGACAGCATACGTAGTCCATTTGTCCCTCAATGTAAGATAAACATTCATTTGTTTTTATGGTGTAACCTTTGCTCATTGTGTTTTGAACAACCAAAAATTGTCTACAACAAAGCCTCCCATATTTTAAAACCAACATGTTGGAGCCATACATTCTGACATGTAAAACTTTAGTGTGATGTATCTTTAAATGCAAAATTATTCTCCACTTGGAGACCCACAGCTCTTTCTGGGCCTGTCTTTCATAACTGAACTGCAAGGTAAAGCTGCTGCTGCAAATAAAAGGTTCTTCTCTACTGCTGATGAATCGACCTTTTAACAGTGTATGCCATAACCAAAAATTTCGTGTCAAGGCTAGGTGTGACCACCTACCAGACATCGTTGATTGTATTGCATTCAGCTAGGGGTGCTTGGTAGCACCACTGAGATTGATTAAAGTACACACTTGGTCCCTCGCTTGCAAACTCTATTTTGAAACCATGTCAGATAGATGTTTCCTCCAACACTGGCTTTTAACTGGGCTAAGGACATGGTAGTTTTCTCCCCACTGTGCAGCCCTTTTTTTTATGTGGTGTTGGACACGACATTCATCCAAATCCTTTACAGTCGGTACTAAATTGATTACTTTTTGGTGTGTTACTTAGTTCGTCAATGGCTAGTTTCACATCACATACCAGTTAGCGTTAGACCATCTGGACACTCTACAATGTAGCGGACCGCAATAAATGGAACCAAAAATGCAATTGGGGAAATTACAGCAGATCCTGCTATTGTCATGTTTATTTTATTTTTTCTGAAACATCTGTGTTTGTGAACCATACAGGTTGTTCACAATGCCTGTGGTAAATCAAGACGTCAGAAATAAACAACATTTGAATGAGATAATAAATCACCTGCATCTACAGCCACCATAACTCTGCTGCACTGTATGCCTATGATGGGCTCCCATTGACTCACACAGGATCAAGGAACATACTTTATGGTTCAGCATCACACTCAAGGCATGAACTGTACTGTAAATAATTTTTAGGCCAGTACACTGCATTTTATGTGCTGGAACATAAACCCTTTGCACTGAGACAACTTGCTGTTGTAAAGGCGAGCTGCCTCCCCCAGAGATCTTTAGGCTCCAATGTATTCATACCTCCATCATCAACTTCGTCCAAGATCAGCACCTGGATACTCATTTGCTGCACTGCATGCCTGCATCTCTTTGTTGGCTGCGAGTGGTCCTCTAGCTACTTGTGTCATTTTTGACTGTGTTTCGTATCAAGTATCTTGTTTAACACCAGTGGATTGTACCAATTGCGTGTAACTTGCTCTGACTCACCATCACATGGTGAGTCCTTTTGACCTACCTGTATCTGACACTGTGCAATTATTGGTAACCTCATTGTTGACATCTGTAAAGAAATATTTATGACCCTGTCGGACAACAAAGACTTACCGCTACAAATCTGATGTAATAAAGGTATTATGCGGATACTGGTCATCTAAGGCATTGCCTGTTCGACCCATCTGGAAAGTTTAAACGAAATGTTAAACTCTCCTGCATTCCTGCATAGGTGGACATTTGTATTCAGTGCCTCCTGGTCACTCCTGAGTGCCCATGACTCTGTAACCTCTGTTTGCAGGTACCTCTTAACTTTATAACACCTCTGTGTTCCACAACTCTACATACTTTGTTAATGCCGGTATAGAGTAGTGCAGGCGGTGCCTCTATGAGGCATTAAGTAATCTTTAAATTGAGTGACGCTCCACTCAATTTCTACTGCCTCTTCCCATTGGTTTAACGTTGGCATCCTTTTTCTAAAAGGGCTTAATATTGGTAGTAGAGCCGAAGCATCACTACCGTTTATTCTGGAAGCAGCACTGCCTAACAACATTTTTTGTCCGCCTTCCTAGAGTTCCTTATTCAGCAGTTGTGTTTAATCAACTCTTTTTTAATTGTCAGACCACAACCAACATTGCAAATGCTGGCTGCGCTCTGTAGACTCATGCCGCCGTAGCGTTGCTTTCACCCATCTGCCGCCATGTAGAAGCACCGTGTTCATGCTTCCACATTGATGCTGTTTTCTTCTCTGTGAACTGGGCTTTTTAAAATAACAAATAAAATTTAGAGTAAACATTTTCAGCAGCTGTGCATCCCAGAACAGCGAGTAATAAAAAATTAGTGTGTCACATTTAATACCGTTGCTATTTTAGTACTCTTATGTTTTTTGGGACTACCTCAATAACATTTATTGCTATGGTGCAATAACTATTTTTGTGGAGCATTTCATGATATTTTATTTGTTTGGACATTGAAATAATTTTAAGTTATTGCACATTAAACTTTTATAATGAAATTGTTCTTGATTTCATTGTTTTATTGATTATTTTTTTTTAACACTGTATTATTATTTTTTAATCACCCTTATCCCAGTACATTATGCATTTTGAAACAAAGCTTTTTCATACTCATTTGGGACTAAGCAAAAAGGCAACTACTATCAGCTGCAACTTATAGAGCTTCACTAGGTTTTCTTGCAAATCTAAAATCGACTCAAAGGGATATTTTGATTAGTGTATGGTGTTCCACTTACAAAAATGAGCACCATATACAAAAACAGTTGGTCAAATGCCATACTCAAATCTTGCATATGACAAAAATATTTTCTTTTAATATTGTGTTCTTTGCATAGTGTTTCTGCCTTAACTAAATAGTAATAAAATGTAAAGAAATTAACAAAAAAAATCCACATTTTATATTAACTGCAGGGTAACACAGAAGGAATAATGTGAAGCTGTACGTGGGTACTTGTGTGATATTATCTGTGCCCATTGAATTTGTTTGATCTATTTAAAAATATTTTACAATACATTGATTGGTATAAACAGAGTGTTTAACACCTTAGCTGCGTCGAACGTTCAGCACCCAGTGCTGAACGTTTAAATAACGAGCGCTGGCCCGTCGGCCAATGGTCGTGCGCAGCACTGGCAAAGTAGTGCTTGTGACGACCGTTGGCCGACAGCAGCGATAAAGGGGTTATAGTACAATTCACATGTATTTAATATGTTTGTATTCCCGAAGTGGTTTTTTAAAATTAAATTTACTTAACCCCTTCAGTGCTGATGACAAAGCCAGCTCGTCATGGGTGTTACCTGCCCTGTGCTTATGACGAGCTGGCTTTGTCATGAACAAATGTAATCTCAAAGAGTTCAGCACCCAGCGGGAAAACCCATAGCAGCCAAGGTGTTAATTCTGAAGGACTGGGTTTTTCTAAGACCCAGCGGTGCCAGGGGACAACACCTGAAACCTTCGTGGGTAACCTGTTCCGGCGTACAAATGACAGAGACACGGGACACTTCCTTCGGCGTCAAAGATTCGAGGTTTATTACTGCAGGGAACACAGAAGTCACGAGAAGTGCATAACGTAGGTTCACGGAGCCTGATTCGAATTGCTACTGTGGGTCGCTCCTTTTATACACATTTCTCTCATAGGTTAACATGATACACAAAAGGTTACAACTTGGTTCCCATCATAAAACCACAAGGAGTTACTTTCATGTATTCAAGGTCCGGAGCATAAGTGCAGAAACGTTTGGTGGTTCCCAACTGTAAAAACCCATCTTCCCACCATTAGTACATTCCATTTGGCAGTAAACAGATCGAAGAAGGAACAGGGACAGGTGCAGAGGAAGGCAGAAACAGTGGGGAGATCGGAAAGGGTGTAAAAGGGGTGGTATCGGGAAACACGAGCTGCAAGCATCAAAGGGACGTGCCTAATGAGATGCACGGCTAAGACAATAGACCGGCACGGCAAGATGAGCCTCGAGCGGGGCCATCTGCCTTACAGTATCATCCCCCTCATCATAAAGACACTTTCAAAGGAAACGTGTCTTCCGCAAGAGCTTGGGAATCCCAGGGTCGCGAAGCGGACAGCGTCCGTTCGCTGGCTACTTGAGGGCAAGAGACAAAATGGATGCCATATCTAAGATGGAACCCGTGGGTACAGATAGATAAACCCACGAAACAAACGAACGGTTTAGGTTAGCACAGCGAAACTGCGTACACCCACTAAACTCGTCATTTGCGGTTCATAGATACCAGACTCGACCATATTCGTGTGAGTCGAAAACACCACTTACAATCGTCACGGAACCTCAGACGCTCCTTTTGCCCTCAAGTAGGCAAGCACTAGTCGGAATCATATTCGATATTCATCAGACCATCTAGATGTTGCTGTAACATAATTCTATCCATCCGAGTTCCTTTGGTGACAGGCGGCTGTCTCATACACGTCGTAGCACAGAGGCCACATAAGACAGGACCACACTGCACACAAAGGCAACACGTGAACAGAAACGCTACAACAACCCCGATGATCATCAGAATCTTCCAACCCCAGGTCGACATTAGGCCCCAAAACCACCCAAGTAGCGTCCAATCCCCTACGTCCACGTGTATGGATTCAGAGATCTTATGCAACTTTGAGATGGCTTGATAGACAGTCGGAGCGTTATCTGGAATGAAAATACAGCAGCTCGAATGGATCACCTTACATACTCCACCTCGATCTGCTAAAACAACGTCTAAAACCATACGGTTTTGTAACGTCATGAGCCTATCCGCCTGAAGTTCTGCGGTGATGTTACCAAGGGCACTGGCAGTGATATTAGCTGTCGATTCCACCACTCGAGTCAACTGTCTCAGGTTCCTACTATTAACCATAGGTCCCCAAAACGGAAAGAAACCCTTGAAAAAGTCTCCTGCCTCTTGACCGGCAGTGTCCTCTTCGCTAATCACGCCCCTCACAATTCTAGTCTTGTGGTAATCTGCATCAACGGTAAACGTCGGAGGCAACAAATTTGCAATATAACATGTGCCCGCAAAGTCGGAGGGCAACCATGTATACGCACGATCATGGCAGACAAAGTACGTACCCTTGGCAGTCAGAAACACAGGGGACGAGAGCATCGGCAAGACATACGTCTCGGAGCAAGCACTCTCTCCAAGATGAGCTCTCTGTTTTCGGCCACGACCTTTTAGACAGAAATTACCAAGGTGGGGTACGATCCATATCGGAGACGAGCTTCTAAGCTGTCTTTCACCCACGAGCGCACTATACTCAGCCTCACTCAGGTCCCTATAGGCTCGCACCTCTTCCTCTGGGATGAGCGACGGCTCATAGATATCCCTATCTAAATCAGCGATCGCTATAGCCAAAGGCTTGTGATACGGACCAGGACCAAAGTGGGAAAGACGTGGCTCTCGATTGGGGTAGGAATCTAGTGCACTTCGAAACATTGTTTGGAATGCTCGAGCTGAACCCTGGGAACTATAAGGAAGGACCAGATATGGAATTCCTTTATCCGTGGTATGTGGCATCAACCCACACACCCAACAATTAGTAGTATTAACCACTAACTGATGCTGATGAAGGAGCTGAATGAAAGAATTATTTCTAAATTCCGCATGTCTAGCCTGCTCGTGTTGAGGTAAGATGTGGAAGGAATGAGGAGAAACAGTGGAGGTGGTTTTAGGTTCAGAAGTAGGAGTAGGTATGGCAGAAGGCAAAAACGTCAATATCAGGTAATACACCCCACCCACCAATAGCAAAGAAACAGTTAGAAACAGTAGGAACATTTGAATCATAAAGCATTTTGTTAGAGTAATTTGTTGCAGTTTGAATCTTTGCGCCTGAGCTTTTTCCAAATCCACAAGCTTAGAGAACAGCATCCTCTAAGACCGTCCGCAATGTTTCTTGACGCACTTCGTTCTGTGTAGCAGTAGTCAATCCCCAGGAGTTCCCAGGAACCGATGGCCTTCGACCTATTGTCAAGACCTACTAACCAGAAGGAAGTACACGCGCGGCCCTACGGTACACCCGGATGCAAGGTATCTTAATTCACAAATATGTACAAAGTCTCTCAGTTGTGGAAGCAAAAACACAGATGTGGAACAAACTCAATATTTACAAAATCACAGTTGTACGAGTGTTTAGACTGATCGTGGCAATGGGGTAACGTAAATGTCGAGGAACAAAAGCAAATTTTATTTGTCCTTGGTATTAGATCGCAAAAAGTATCGGCTCTTTCCAGGACGTGTCTGTTCGTCAAACAATGGATCCGATGAGGGAACAGAGTTCTGTTGATCAGTCAATTTTTCAGATCTTGAGCTTTGTGGTGACAAATGTTCAACAATGTCGTTCTGCTGCACTGAGGATTCTCCAACAGGTTGGGCGTCGCTAAAAGGTACGAAGGTCTGCAATCTTTCAGTTTCAGACGAAGCAATGCCTTTCCTCACCCACAAGTCCACTGTTAAAGGTATAGGTACCTTTTTGGTGTGGGTGGCATGCACCCAGTTCTTCCGGCCTTCCAAACGGACAGCAGTTCTCGTGGCAAGGAGGACTTGGTAGGGTCCAGTAAAGCGGGGCTCAAGGTTTCTTTTACGTCCAAAGTTCCGCGTCACCACCCAGTCTCCAGGCTGGAGCTGGTGGCCTGGACCCTCCGTCTGAGTCGGCAGTGCTTCAAAGACCTGTTGGTGAATTAACCTCAGTTTAGCAGTCAGATCATGAAGATAATCAATTAACATTGGGTACTCAAGATCAGAAAACACACTCAGTCTAGGAACCCCCCAAACATTCGCAGGACGGCCGAACACTATTTCATAGGGGCTGAGCCCTACTCGGGAGTGTACAGTCGCCCTTGTTGACAACAGAGCTAGAGGCAAAGCGTCAGGCCACGAAAGACCAGTCGTAGCCTGAATCTTCGCTAGTTTGAGTTTAAGGGTGCCATTATACCCTTCAACCAAACCTGCTGACTGGGGATGATTGGCGCTGTGGAATTTTTGAGTAATTCCAAGGCCCTTACACACACTCTTCATCACACTCCCCACAAACTCACTTCCGTTATCAGACCATACAATCCGCGGCATTCCATACCGAGGAAAGTATTCCTTCAGTAGGATTTTCGCAGTGGACAGAGCAGTGTTGTCTTTGAGAGGGTAGGCTTCGATCCATCGGGAGAATGCGCAAACCACAACTAAAACGTATTTAAGGTTATTGCATCGCTCCATATGGATGAAGTCAAGCTGAATCACTTCAAAGGGACATGAAGGGGGAGCAAAATGGCCAGGAGGTGTAGGGGTTCCTTTTCCAGGGTTGTACATCATGCATATCATACAATTCTTCACCCATCTCTCTGCACACTTCGTGATACCATCATTCTTCCATACAGGGGACAACAACTTGCAGATACCTTTCGCGCTAATATGTGCTAACCCGTGTGCCATCGTCACAACAGCTAGCACATACGCATCTGGCAACATCCATCTCTTATGCTCTGACAAATCAATCCAACACCCATTCGCATCCAACTTTCCCGTACTCTCTTTCCACTTCGTCTTTTCAGTCTCGGTGGCCTCATTCTGTATCGTTTTCACACTCTCGATGGTATCCTCGCACATACTAGTCTCTGTAGGCCACCTAACCGAACTCGTCACATACATTCTAGTGCTAAGGTTCCGGGCAGTCTCCTTAGCAGTCTCATCAGCGAACGCATTCCCACGACCAACATCATCCGTCACCTTACGATGCGCACTACATTTAACAATCGCCACCTGCTTAGGCAATGTAAGTGCATCCAAAAGATCATTCACAAGTTGTCCATGCTGAATCTTAGTGCCATGCGACGTCATAAAACCTCTCTCTCGCCACAAACGTCCAAAACTATGCGCAACGCCAAAAGCATATTGGCTGTCAGTAAACACATTCACCCGTTTCCCTTTCGACAACACACACGCTCTAGTCAAAGCAATCAGCTCTGCAGCCTGGGCAGAATTCTGATTCAATCTCGCAGTTTCCACAACAGTATTCAAAGTTACCACAGCATACGCAGTTGTCACATCACCATTCGGCAATTTAAAACATGAACCATCCACATACAAGGTCCCATCGGGATCTTCCAAAGGAGTGTTTTTAAGGTCCACGCGACCTTTTGTTTCCTCCTCAGTCCGTAAGTAACAGTCGTGAGGTGTTACTTCATCTGACTCCATGCTAATTGGCAACAAAGTCGCCGGGTTCAGGACATTACAGCGTTTTATCTGAATGTGACTTGCCAAAAGCGTCAACTCATAACTAGACAACCTTGCACTCGTCAAGTGCTGAGTTTTCGTACGATTTAAGAGAGTGTCAACTGCATGCGGAACCATCACCGTAAGCATATTATCCATGACCAATCCTGCAGATTGTCGGATGGACACCGCAGCTGCTGCTGTTGCTCTCAAACAACTCGGCAATGCTCTAGCTACCGGGTCCAAGGTCGAGGAAAAATATGCACATGGACGCTGCTTACCACCAAAAGGTTGCGTCAAAACACTCAACGCACAACCTTCTCTCTCGTGAACGTATAGTGTAAACGGCTTACTGTAGTCGGGGGTACCTAACACAGGAGCCGAACACAACGCGTCACGCAGTTCAGAAAAACTTTTCTGACATTCTTCCGTCCATGGTAAAGGAGTTGGAACATCCTTGCACGTAAGAGCTACCAATGGTTTCGCTAACAGTGAAAAATTCGGAATCCACTGTCTGCAGTATGACGTGATACCTAAAAAGGCACGCACATCTCTCTGAGTTGTTGGCACAGTCATTCGAGCAATCGCTGCAATTCTCTCAGGGGTCAACCTTCTTCCCTCCTTTGACAATAAGTGACCTAGATAGGTTACTTCTTGACAACAATATTGAAGTTTAGAAGGCGACACCTTGTGATGTAAGTCACAGAGATGCTGCAACAACGATACCGTGGCAATTTTGCAAATGTCCTGAGTATCTGCGGCCACCAATAAGTCGTCGACGTATTGGATCAAGGCTGCGCCAGCCGGCAACACAAACGCATCAAGTTGGCCCTTCAAGGCTTGACTGTATATCGATGGACTCTCACAGTAGCCCTGAGGAGCACGTTTAAACCGGAAGCTGCGGCCACCAAGAGAGAAACCGAAAAGGTCTCTACTTTCCTCAGCAATCGGTATACTGAAGAAAGCATTTTTCAGATCGATCACAGAGAACCAAGATGCAGAGGCTGGAATCAGAGTCAGTAGCGCCGTGATGTCAGGCACAACAGGGAACTGAGGAATCACAATTTTATTTACCTCCCGTAAATCGATAACAAAACGATAAACAGGTGGTTTTGATGGATCCGTGCGCTTCAAAATGGGCAGTACAGGGCTATTGCACACGTTTCCCCGAGTCTCCTCGATAACATCTTTTTCAATCAAATCGTAGATAATAGCTAACAATGCTCGCTCACCATCAAGGGAGATACGATACTGGGGAATACGTGGCAGGCGCACGTTGGATTTCAAATGAACAACATAAGGGGAGATGTCAAGCAGGCCCACGTCGTTGGGACCTGTGGCCCACAAAGATGCGGGAAGAGAACTCAATTCCGGTGGAAGCTTATCGAGAGATAAGTACATTGGAGAGATAACTCTCTCACCCAAAGTAAGCTTTACTCCCGCAGGAGAACAATACAAAGTCGCATACAGACGTTTTAGCAAATCCAGACCCAAAAGATTTTCACCACACCCAGAGGTCAAAATCAGCGGAGCTTTCAGCTCACGAGGCCCAATCGTAAGAGGCAAAGGGCACGTAACCGGATTGCTAACAGGGGCGCCAGAGAATCCAACGGAAACATTTGTAAAGCCAGACAAAGGTGCGCCAGGGAGTTTCGAATGCATGATGGAACTTTTCGCTGCACCAGTGTCCAACAGAAAAGGCTCAACGACGCCCGAGGTGGCAACTGCGACGTAAGGCCCTCTCTGATCAACCGGAACTGATGCTACTCCCTCTCCTTGTCTATGGCTGCCCTAGTAATTACCGTCGTCAGCATCCTGATCGACGTAATAATCATCCACATTGTACTGAGCAGATCGCCCTTGCGACGATCCACGTTGGTCAAAACAATTATTAGAATCAGAAGTATTAGTGGAACGATCGTTTTGAGCACCGCGACCTCTACCACGTGATGTCTGTTGAGAACCACCACGACCTCCTCTAGACGAATTACCACTATTACGCTCATTGAGAACTGGACAATCGAATTTTAAATGGCCCTCATTCCTACAATAGGCACACTGATTGTACCCTAACGAGGACCGCTGCGAAGAGGAATCATTTCGTGATTGTGACCTATTAGACTGAGATTGTGATCTGTTCCGCTGTTGCGAGTCATTCTGATTCGAACGCGGAGGATATGCCTGTTGTAACAACACTTTAGTTTTAAGCTCTTTCGTTGTCTTGTCAGCACGATCATTCTCCTCTTTCTCCCTATTCTCATAATATTGGGCCGTAGCCAATATTTGAGCAGAAGTAGAAACAGCCCACGCACTTTCCGAATTGCGCAATTTGTTGCTTAAGTCAGGCAGTAATTTCGAAACAAACTTGTCCACAAACAATCGCTGACCTCCTTCAGTACCCATGTCTTGACCACTATGGTCAATGAAAGCCTCCTCAAATCTCGTAAAGAAATCGGAGACGCTCTCATCCTTCTTTTGCTTGCAAGCGGACAGTTTGTCCCAATTTACCTTCATAGCTGGCATAAGCGTTTTCCTCAAAGTAATTATTCTCTGAGGGAGATCAGCAATTAACTGTTCAGGTTTAGCCCCACCAACTTGCAAGGCGTCTGCCGCTACAAGAGCAGCCCAATCACCACCTAATTCTACTGCATGGTTTTCTTGACGGATCTTTGCCCAAACCGGTTGCGGAACTACGTTACCGAACAACATATCGATGTCAGCGAGATTCATTACCGTTGCATCTACAAGCTGCGACAATTCCTTATAGTACCCCGCAGGATTTTTGCGAGGGTCAGGCAAAGACTGCTTTACCTGCAAAACTTCCGAACGTTTCCATGGAAGATGTATCTATACTCTTTGAAAGTATGGCGGAATAATGGGGTTAGCATTAGGATCGCCAGGCATCCACACTGGTGGAACTTCGCGCATGGGATACTGACCAGGCGCTGCAAGCGGTCCCTCAATGTCCTCCACAAATAATGCTCGGGGCATCGTAGAATGACGAAAAGACAATAATTGCTCAACAGCACGTCGAACATTAGAGTCTACTATCATTCCGCTCGAAAACTGGAGCTGCAGATTAGTCGAAGCAGTCAATACATCATCAGATGCATCAGCCGATATTTGGTCACGTAAAACCTTACACATTTCTTCAAAAACGTATCTTTGTGTCGGTATATTGAATTGACAAAACGTATCAAGCACTGAACGTGGAGGATTCCTAAGGGGGTATTTCATCCAAGCCATCGCCATATTATACAGTGCAGCACGTTCCCGATTACCGGGAAGCTGACTACGTCTTTGAGGACCGTCCAAACCAGCGGACTCAAGAATAGGTCCAAGAGAATTGAAAAAGTTAGCAGCAACTAAAGGAGTACGACGTCGGATAGATGGAGAAGTATAACATAGGGGATTAACAAGAGAAGAGTCGGAAACAGACGAAACAGCAGGAGTAAGTAGAACAGGAGCAGCAGCGGGAGCAGGAGTATGAGGAAGTAAAAGCGGTGGAGCAGTAGGAACAGAAGTAGGCAAGGGAGCAGGAACAGTCGGAAGAACTGGTACAGGTGGAGGAACAGGTTGAGGAGCAGGTACAGGAGCAGGTACAGGAGCAGGTACAGGGGGAACCACAGGAGCTGTGGTACCCTGTGCGTACGGAGGTGGTGACTTCAGAAGATAGGACAGTAAAGGGTCCTCAACTAAGTCCTCTTTCTTATCCGACTCCTTTGGCAAAGCGGGGTAACATTTATCTATAGACATACGCTGAAGCCTATCAAAAACTTCCTTTTCCATTTCCTCCTTATCTCGCTGAAACTGTTCTGCTTTCTTCACTATGGCAGCAACTCCATCTCTCTGATTGAGTTTTGTCTGTCTGATTTCTTTCTGTTTGGCTTCTTTGCGCCACAACCGAAAGGCATCAAACATGGCCGGCCTTGATTTTTTCTTAAACAATTTAGCCTCAAGATTATCTAAAATCGGGGTCTCGAAACTACCATGAGGTGGCCAACTAAGGACACCATCTTTTTTGGTATAGCGAATCCAATATTCATTAAAGGTAATCGGACCTAACCCATGCTTGCTATATAGCTCATAAGTTGGAGTTCCAACCGGAGGTATCGGACACGAGTCTTCCAGTCGGGAATCCGCACCACATTTTCCAAAACAACTGAACAAAGTACTACGGCCAGGCATCTCGCACACTAGCCGAGTTTCACAAACTTCAAGGGTTACGGGATTTACCAAGTCCCTGCAAAGAGCAAAAACCCTCGGTTTTTGGCGACTGCAGACGTCAAATATTACAACAAAGAACCAAGTACTAAGAACCACAAATGCAATGGAACCATGCAACAACTAAGCACCCACAACTAAGGACTCTGGGAGCGACCCACAAATACTTAACTCAAAGATCGATGGCGTCACCAGGAAGGCCCGTCAATCGTCTCGCTGTACCAAGGTCTACGCCAGGCGCCAAAACAGGTCTACAGTCAGGGCAGCAGTCCGTCGCAGCCGTCAGGAGGCGGGAATCTTCGCGGGAAAAGTCGTCGGGCCACTTGTTTCGACAACAGGATTGATGAAGCGGGGTGCACCTTCCCTCGGAGATTTCACACGAAGTTCCTCACGATCGTCGGGCTTGGACCGGTACCACTGATGCAGCCCCACCTTGGGCGCCAACTGAAGGACTGGGTTTTTCTAAGACCCAGCGGTGCCAGGGGACAACACCTGAAACCTTCGTGGGTAACCTGTTCCGGCGTACAAATGACAGAGACACGGGACACTTCCTTCGGCGTCAAAGATTCGAGGTTTATTACTGCAGGGAACACAGAAGTCACGAGAAGTACATAACGTAGGTTCACGGAGCCTGATTCGAATTGCTACTGTGGGTCGCTCCTTTTATACACATTTCTCTCATAGGTTAACATGATACACAAAAGGTTACAACTTGGTTCCCATCATAAAACCACAAGGAGTTACTTTCATGTATTCAAGGTCCGGAACATAAGTGCAGAAACGTTTGGTGGTTCCCAACTGTAAAAACCCATCTTCCAACCATTAGTACATTCCATTTGGCAGTAAACAGATCGAAGAAGGAACAGGGACAGGTGCAGAGGAAGGCAGAAACAGTGGGGAGATCGGAAAGGGTGTAAAAGGGGTGGTATCGGGAAACACGAGCTGCAAGCATCAAAGGGACGTGCCTAATGAGATGCACGGCTAAGACAATAGACCGGCACGGCAAGATGAGCCTCGAGCGGGGCCATCTGCCTTACAGTATCATCCCCCTCATCATAAAGACACTTTCAAAGGAAACGTGTCTTCCGCAAGAGCTTGGGAATCCCAGGGTCGCGAAGCGGACAGCGTCCGTTCGCTGGCTACTTGAGGGCAAGAGACAAAATGGATGCCATATCTAAGATGGAACCCGTGGGTACAGATAGATAAACCCACGAAACAAACGAACGGTTTAGGTTAGCACAGCGAAACTGCGTACACCCACAAAACTCGTCATTTGCGGTTCATAGATACCAGACTCGACCATATTCGTGCGAGTCGAAAACACCACTTACAATCGTCACGGAACCTCAATTCCCACAGGTATTGAAACCTATTACACAGAAAGTTATAGTGTATGATTCTCTGACAGCCAATCCTCAGAGCTACAAAAAATTATTGAATAATTGGAGGTACCCATTTCAGAAAAATCTTTCTAATATGTTTTTTAAGTTAGACGATTGCTAAAATAATAAAAAAACAAATTTTCTTTTTTTTTAAGATTCAATCATTATTTATGACAATAGTTTTTACTTGTTTCATATTGATTTTGTTAGCTGGACCAGCTGTAGTTTGTAACATCTCAATTTGTATGTCTCCAAAGGGCTTTCCTAGTGGCTATTAAGCATCCAGACGACCATTTATGGGAATTGGTGATACAATCTAATCCCAAGCAAAAAGACACTTACAATTGCGGTGTTTTTTGCATGATGGTAATTTATTTTCCAAACAGTATTTACCATTAATTTTGTTAGCAAATTTAAGAATGTTTAATTTTTTCCGAAAAATGTAATTCTTTTTGTGATATAAATGATTGTTCTCAGTAATGTTCATTAACAGTAAATAGAGTTTTGACTGAGCCAAAATGTGTGGTACAAGGAAACTTTGCCAGTTATTTTAACAACGTTTCATGTTAAAACACTTCAAGACAATTTGATCCCTTTTAACACCTTGGCTGCTAAGCAGATTCCCCACCTGTGCTGACATTTGATTTTCCCCATTATTCATGACGAGCTCAGCTCGTCATGAGCACACGAGAGGTATACCTCATGACGAGCTGAGCTCGTCATGAGCAGCGAAGGGGTTAAGATGCCGGTTTAAATAATATTAAGACCTTCTTCATCGCATGAGCAGAAACACCAATAAGAAGTGAAATTAACCACTTTACATAATACGATCAGATATATGAGTAGGTCATATGATCCGTCAAGATTATCAATTGTAAGTTGTGTTTATGCCCGCAACAGTATGAGCATAATGGAAAAAGCTGATTTTACAGTTGGCTTTGTTGTTGTTTGAAGGAATGTATAACTTTACAAATGAAAAAAACTGCATATTCTTTTTTCTTCATCTTTAGTCATCCTGTCTTTCAGCTTACGTAATTTATTAATAAATCACTTATTTGTATAAAAAAGATTAAGCGTTCTGAATACTTTTATTTCACCTGTCTCAATGTTGCCTAAATTATTTTTCTGAAATAAAATGTAAAGTCTTTGTTCTCTTTCCCTTAAGTTAAATGAAACATTTAAGAAACATGGCAGAATTGATTGTGAGCAAAAGTTAAATTAAGTAAGCGTGTCATTTACTTGACCTGCTTGATGGTGTTTCTTCTTTCTGGCAGGTATCTGGCGGTGCCCTGTAATGTTTTTGGGGCACAGCAAGTGACCTCGAGTTTCACAATGTAGAGGGCCAGGGGGGCATGTGGCCCTGTTATTGTTCACCAAAGTAACTTTTCCAATGCCTTTTAATTGTGTTTTGACCATTTTAAATGGCTTGACGAAATCCAGAAATTTCATCTTAAAATGTATGCTATGCGGTATGCGCTGATTTTCAAAGATTTCATCGCTCACCACCGCACAGTCAATGTCAATGAGGCCATTAAAGTCTGAGCAGTATTCCAGCATAGGTTTTAACCAGACCACTAGTATGGCAATAATGCAGTCTGGTTTCAGACCTCTGATGTGTTTGTGGAAACGCCAATGAGCTTTTTTGCCTTTTTCTAATCGACATCCTATTAGCACAATTAATTAGTTAAACATAATATTGTTAAAAATTATCATTTTTATAATAATTACTTTGTACTCGACCATTACTTATGTTTTTAGAAATTTCATATTTCTTCTTAGTTTGCAGATCACTACTTGAGTCAGCAGTCACTAGCAGAGATTTACCAAAAACCAAAAAAAAATGATGATTTAAGATTGAAGATTGCGCTGGATCTAATGTATTCATCAGGTTGGAGTTGAACATTTTATATACATCTTTTTAAATTTGTCATGCAATTGAGTGTACAGATTGTTTATATTGGTTTGTTATATATTTATTTTTTGGGATAATTATATTAAAATAAAAAACATTAAAAATCATGAAAAAAGTATTCAAAAGTATAAAGTTATGTAAATGTTGTGTGTGAATGTTAAAAAGGTCCAATGTTTTTGTATTTTGGAACTTTTTGAACATTTCTAAATCACAGTAATATGTATTTGTCGGAGTAAAATTGTTACATTATGTTAATATGTCTACCTTTTATTATTGGGATATTACCTCTGTGATCCTTAACTACCGTTCAATATGACACAGGGAGGACATCAGTCCGCCAGCCGTCATATTGTTCACGGTACCACCACCAAGATGTACAGCAGTGCCATCAACACAATTAGAATGCTTCAGACATTAATGCGGGGGCATTTTTGGCCTTTAAATTTTTGGACGGTGATGCTGGCTGCTTTGCAGTGTGGGATGGTATAAGGCAACTATGTACATTTTGCATGAACAATATGTCAGGCAGAACGCGTGGACTGACACTTTGTTCATTGAAATGTATGTGTGTTCCCGTACACACCAAGGGCACACCCCAAATCAAAAAAGTAACAACTCTCTCTCTCCCTCTACTCTGCCCACACGGAAAAATACCACACTTACCGCATTTCCAGCAGTCAATGACTCAGATCTCACCTCCCTAATGAGCCACATAAAATCAGGGTCTCCAGATGACTTTCTATCAGCCAAAACAACTGCCTCCCTGCAAACTCTGATTGGGCCCGATATCCAAGCACTAATTAACCATTCTCTCAGGGAAGGATCTGTGCCCACAGAGTGGAAAAAAGCAGTGGTGATCCCAATCCGAAAGAATGCAGCACTTCCATGGACTGACCTTTCCAACCTCCGACCCATCTCCCTCCTACCTTATCTCAGCAAAATGACCGAGAGACACGTGAACACTCACTTCTCCAAATACATCGAGGCAGCGGAGGGCCTAGATTTTTCTCAATCTGGATTTAGGCCCAATCACAGCACAGAATCTGCCCTCCTCTTAGTGACCGATAACATCAAGATGTCACTGGACGGAGGGGACTCCATGATTCTAGTGCTGTTAGATTTATCCGCTGCCTTCGACACAGTGTCTCATGAGATACTTCTCGTCGTTTGAGGGAGATGGGGATAGAAGGTGTGGCTCTCTCCTGGTTGGAAAGTTTTCTTTCGGGCCGACAACAAGGGGTCAGACTGGGCTCCCATCATTCCATCTCAAGGGAGCTCACCAAGGGAGTGCCACAGGGCTCATGCCTAAGTCCCACACTTTTCAACGTGTATGTGGCCCCCTTGGCGGACATTGTAAGATCTTATGGGTTCACCTCTGTGTCGTACGCTGATGACACTCAGCTTATGTTCCCCTTCAAAACCCATACGCCCGCAATACAAAAATCTTTTGCGGACAGAATGAGGGCAATATCTAACTGGATGGCCATAAATCGCCTCCAGTGTAATGTAGGCAAGACAGAGGTCATGCTGTTCGGGGAGGCCACACTTCTGTGGTCCCCGGAATGGTGGCCCCCGGATTTGGGACCAACACCAAGCCCCAAACAGACCATTAAAAACCTTGGTGTGCGGCTAGACAAAACACTTCTGCTTAAAGAGCACACAAATCAAGTAGCAGGATCCTGCTTCCGGGTCATTGGACTGCTACGACGCGTCTTCCCGTTCCTATCAGACTTCTACAGGAAAACTCTCGTCCAGGCCTTGGTAATCAGTAGACTGGACTACTGTAATGGCCTGCTGATCTCGGCCAATGAGGAACAACTACAGAGACTACAGGTGGTCCAGAACACCGCTGGGAGACTAGTTCTCAACACCCAGCCAAGGTCTGCCTCACTCCCCCTCTTGGTAAAACTCCACTGGTTGCCAATTAGGCAGCATGTAAAATTTAAAATTTGCTGCACCATTCACAGGTGTCTGTTCGGCAATGGACCCAAATATCTAAAAGAAAAATTCACGCCCTACATACCCAGTCGCACCCTGCGCTCTAGCAGCCAGCAACAGCTCCAGGTTCCAAGGATAAAAAAAGCTAGACAGGGAGGGCGAGCCCTGGCCTACAAAAGCCCCATCCTATGGAACTCACTGCCCCCTGCCCTTAAAAATAAATGCTTCAAGAAGACCCTGAAAACTTTTCTGTTTGTTGCCTGCTAGGAATTTCCCCCTATCTATCTCACAGCCCAGAACTAGGTCCGGGTCCCTTTGATAAAGCGTAAAGCGCGGAGATACCACTTCGGGGCGCTATATAAGAATATAAATAAATAAATAAACCCACAGAGGGTGCAAGCAACGTTCCGTCAAAGACATTCCCTGATAGTCAATTTAGCAGTGGGAATATCAACAGCTGATCCTAATCACTACGTCGGTGCGTGTACAGCACGGATGCAGTGATGCCATTGTGCAGTGGTACAAAAGGCGAACATAAACGGACCGCCTTGCTTGACCCGCTGTGTAACCAATGAGATTCCCAGAGCCATTCCCATTTTGCATAGGTTAAATCAGATTGTGATGGTGGTAGGATCGCCAATGCTGGTGCGGGGGTGGTAATCGTCACGCCATCAGAAATAGCACCATAGATACAAAAAAGTTGAATAAAAGTAGCACTAAATCGGGTAATGTATTTACAATCATGATATTTGCTTTAAATGTATTAATTTGGATGCATATGAATATGCAGAGTAGTAGTCTACATAGAATTTCGACGATTCGTATTTTTGGTGAAATTTCTGCATATTTAATACTAATAAATTTCCATCCTCTATACATATCTGCCCTTAAAATCTTTTTTGCGGGGTGGTAATTTTGAAAACATGTACCAGATGCACCTGAAATGTTTAAGGTTGTATTTTGTTTCACAAATAAGATATTCTAATCAAGCTCAATATTACATCTAGATCTCGTCGACGATTTCTGCTGGGTCTGCAACCAAAAAAAATCACATGAAGATGCAGAAACATATCTGGTAAATATCATGATTTTTTAAACTAAGAACAATTGTAAATAGCAGAATAATAATAATAAATGCTAAAGAATAGTTTTTACAAAAAATAAATCACTTGCAGTACTGCATTCTTTTTGAACATTGTGTTTGTCTAAATTGGCTAAGTAGTTGGGCTGCTGTTGTTCGGGTGACCAGCACAGTTGTGGCAGCTTGGGTGTGACTGATCTATCTAATGATAATCTGGCTCTTTGAAAGCCCCATTATAACTTGTACCTGCGAGCATCACTCGAACTGTGATGTCTTCCACCACCATGAAAACCATGTATGGAAAGTAAACGCATGTGCATGAGTACCAAATGCTTGACAACGATGTACAATAAGCGCTTGAGCATTTTAATATTAGGCTCTAATCAATGGAACATCATGTGAATTTACAAACTACTTTAACAGTTGGTAAAGTGCGTAAGAAATGCAGCACTCTGCCCTTATTTCCCTCACTTAAATCATTGATTGGAATAAATCCTCGCCCAGGCCAATAAATCTATGAAAGTAGGTGAGTATGATCTGTTTTCTAATACTTACCATCACATTATGGTGATGTATCACTGGTTTACACTTACACTGACTGGGAAACATCTATTCAGGACCAGAGTCTATGTGATTTGTTCTCTACACTGATTACATTTATTTTAATTACACTCCAGAGTGTATTCCGTGGTACCCTTACCAATGCTTCAAGTATGGTACGAAATATAACACAGAGCATCGTTAACCCACAAAATTGTCGATGACTCAGGCTACAGCAGCCTCTGTAAGTTTGTGCATGCAATTATAAATCATCGTACATATAAACCTTCAATTCACGCATAATGCAGGCATTATCAATCTTGATTGCAGGTTGCTAGTTTTTTTGTGTGAGAGGCAGCAGCCTTAGTAAAAAAATGTGCGTGTTTGTCTGTGGTGCAAGCTACAATATATATTTTTGGTGCATTATAACCTGGCGGTAATTTCTAACTTTAAGAAAGATGTGTGCAAAAATGAAATGGTTTGTGTCAAACAACTTCGAATCATAACTGCCCGCAAGTAACTGACAGGAAGAGGTATGATTACTCCCTCTTCGAAATACTTATGTGTAACCGAGGTATAACTGGTACCAGCCTCTTCAAACATAGCAACACAAAATGGATCCTGCCAGCACCCAAGACGTGTATGCCCTCATGCTGCAATGGCAAAATTCGAGCAGAAGAAGGCCTTACAATAAGTTTGCTGTTGCAGTGAGTTGTGTTCACATCTCAGCAAGGCTTTTGAATATTGGCTCTTGGTGAGTGCATGCTTAGAGTGCCATAAATTCTGCACTGGGGCACATTTCTTGTCACTGGATAGTGCAGCTGAAACAGGTTGCAGGGGCCATTTACTCGAGCACTGGCACACAAATGGACAAAGATTATGGGTAAAGCCACCCTTCTGTCCTAATAATCCTTTAATAGAGTCCAATTGCATCGTGCACCATGTGTAATTGGGTATAAATTAGCAATCATGAATAATAATGTTGCTGATTTTCCATTGACTAAACTCTGCCAATAAAAAACAAATAATTTGATGGTTTAAACAGCCTTTGATAACTGAATAATCTACCTTTGAGTAAAGCTTTTACACCCCCGCAGCAGAATAAAAACAAACGTATCTGACCGGTTCGTATATCCCTTGATCCTGACAAGTCAGAAGTTTTCTGAAAGACAGGAGGTGGGTTCTTGAGTGTCTGTGAGGTCGATCAGCTCACCCAGTGAAACTGAGACCGGTATCCCTCATGTGTAGCGTGCAACCTGTAAAACTTGTGTAACATGTATTTTTGCTGAAGGAAATGTTTTTTTGTGTCATTCTTTGACGGTGTGCTTTTGCCTACGTATTGTCCAGACCACCATCAGCATTTCCCAGATAAAGATGTACGGGCCCCAAACCATGTCTGCTCTGTGTGGTGGTGTTTTTCAAGTTTGATCGTGGTCCCCTTGCAATTCCAAGTCTGTTAGACTGTATGTCCTGACGCGGGTTGCTTTGAATTTCCGTTGCCTTCCCTGGTTGTTCCATACATTACTCTATTTCCGATTATATTGGAGAGTCTCCTGTACCATGCTGATTCACACCTTAACCGGTTTCCTCTGCCCATGTGTGTTGTCTTTAACAATGATTGTTGGTGTGTAATACGTACACTGGCCCATCGGAAATGAACATCATTTGTGTGACATATCAAATATGCACTGTGGTAATTGTGTAACACTAATGTTGACCATGGCTGAAGAAACATGCATTGTATCGTCACACAATTTAGGCTGATAAAAGTGTATTGCTAATTTTTTCTTGTAGTAGATTATTAAATTATCTCGATAGACAGTATTGATTAAAATTGCATCTATTTATAAATACATTCTTTTCATTGATCAATATAATATGTTATTGGAAACCATGTAGACAGTGTGGAACTTATCTATAATTTCTTTTCAATTTGTCAGCAAGTTTTGCAACACAATGCGTCTTTAAGCATACTGATTGATTATAGAAAATAATGCTAAATGATATACAAAAAAATTAAAGGCATGTTGCTTGCATTAATGGTTAGAGTTGGCCGGTGGGAAAATCTAATAATATTAACCAGCGTTTTGTTTGTTGCATTCTTGGAAATGTTATTCATCATGTAAACAGGAAAAAAAAGATATTCAGAAAGCACATGCAGTTCTTCACTTTAAGGTCTTGAAAGTACTCCTAAATCGAACATGCAAGGGTTACTACCCTGGGAATTCATGGACATATTTTAAGTCTGTTCTTCCTTTGACTTGTTTCGACACCTTAATGGCCCACTTTAAATGTAGAGTAAAGTATATGTTAAGGAACAAATTCATTCAACATGAGAAATAAACCTGTGGACATATGTAACGTTTTGGACTTGCCCTTCCAATGAACGGGGAACATCCTTTACTACGCGGTAATAACACCGTAGTGTCATTAACCATGATGGTTTCAAAACGCAAGTCGTTACCACGACTTGTGCTGGAGGGCTCTATAGGCTAAGGAAAAGTAGATTTACTATTCCAGCACCTTCCCTACTGTACGTAGGCTGGTGTTGGAATAGTAAATATTACTATTACAAAGTCCAGCACACTACAGCGCAAGTCGTGTTAACAAACTTACATTGTAAAACCTGCGTGGTGATGGTCTGTGGTGTTTTATACCGCGTTGTAGTTACATACATCCCAATGAACACCTTAGTTATTGTACATAGTCTTATAAACATTGTAAAGAATCTTAACAATCTCTTTTTTTTGTTGTTGATCTATTTTGAATACGGTACTTACAAGAAAATATGAGTGTCTTTAAATTTAGTTTGTTTTGTTATTAAAAAGATAAGAAATATGTGTTGTTCAATTTGTGTTTAACGACGTCTAACTATCTGCTATTTTTTAAAAAAGTTTTACATACACATTTTGATGAATAAAGCATTGAATATTTTTTAAACAACCATTTAAATGTATTGTACATTTTTTTAAACCATAAATTTTAATATAAATAAAAATAGAGATGGATATAATTCAATACCTATGCCAACATGAAATAACTCATCATTGGTGATGACGTGTTCGTGGAGGTGTCACACCACTCATGTTGGGAAACTTACTGCATGTCAAAGGACACATTGTGCCCTGGATTGAGGATGTACATTCTACAATCTGTATATACCTGTTTTACATAACACATTTTTTTCATGCTTCCAAGAATCCAGGTTTCAAGAGCTGATTGAGTAACCACCCTGTTTGGATCATATAACAATTGTCTCCGCCCTAACAGGTGTAGTATATTCATTGCGCGAGGGCAGTCTATCATCATCTGCAGATGTCAAACTTGTCTGTGTTGGCAGTCTGCTAAAAACTGACCAGGCAACAAACCAGTCATTACAAGTTCTTTATGTTGCACAACTTTAACGTGCACTCTGTTTTTGAAAATTAAAGAATCCCATCCAGTTGGTGGGTACAGAGCAGGAATATCGTCGTAAAAATATCGACTAACCTAAATATCGCTGCAAAAATATCTACAGGAAGAAATATCGATGACAAAAATATCGTCTGACCAGAATATCGACAGACAGGTAAGTAATATCGTTAACATTAATATAGTTGTAATAAATATTGTTTACAAAAACATAGTTTACAATAATATCGTTTTTTAAATAATTATAAGTAATGTAGTGTTTTTAATGAATATTTGTAGTCAAAGTAGTATTTTTAGTAGTATATTATTATTTAATAATGTATTTTCAGTTGAATTTAGTATTAATAGTTCCGTAGCGGGTTGTGGGTTTATAGGGGAGTAGGGTGGGAAGTAATTTAAATATAATGAAATAATACATTAATTAATGTTTTAAATTAATATAAATAGTGTAATAAATAATAGTTAATTAATTTCAATTAGTTAATTGAATTATAATTATGTAATTAATTATGTTAATTTTTTTATTAATTTTAGGTGTGTGTGCAGGATTTTTTTAGTGAAAATGTTTTTGGGTAAAGGGGTATTTTTAGGGTTCAGGGTCAGTTTTTAGTTTTTGGGTAAAGGGGTATTTTTAGGGTTCAGGGTCAGTTTTCAGTTTTTGGGTAAAGGGGTATTTTTAGGGTTCAGGGTCAGTTTTCAGTTTTTGGGTAAAGGGGTATTTTTAGGGTTCAGGGTCAGTTTTCAGTTTTTGGGTAAAGGGGTATTTTTAGCGTTCAGGGTCAGTTTTCAGTTTTTGGGTAAAGGGGTATTTTTAGGGTTCAGGGTCAGTTTTCAGTTCTTGGGTAAAGGGGTATTTTTTGGGTTCAGGGTCAGTTTTCAGTTTTTGGGTAAAGGGGTATTTAAATATAATGAAATAATAGATTAATTAATGTTTTAAATGAATATAAATAGTGTAATAAATAATAGTTAATTAATTTCAATTAGTTAATTGAATAATAATTATGTAATTAATTATGTTAATTTTTTAATTAATTTTAGGTGTGTGTACAGGATTTTTTTTGTGAAAACGTTTTTGGGTAAAGGGGTATTTTTAGGGTTCATGGTCAGTTTTCAGTTTTTGGGTAAAGGGGTATTTTTAGGGTTCAGGGTCATTTTTGGGTTTTTGGGTAAAGGGGTATTTTAATTATATGTATGTATTATTGTTGTTATATAAAGTAATGTGTAAAATCAATTTATATGTCCACATTTATTAAGTTTATAATTAAAAAGTGTAGTAAATGTTTTTGAAATAGTTAAAAAATAAAAGTAATGTAATATATTTTGTTAATAGTACTTATATTTATTTATTATTTAATGTAATTTTAATTATTTTAAAAAGTCGATATTTTGTACATCTATATTAATTACAACGATATTTTGGAGTCGATATTTATGTACTTACCTGTTTAAGTATAGGGTGTCGATATTTTTGTAAACGATATTTTTACAACGATATTTATGTCAGCTATATTTTTGTAATCGATATTTTAACACCCTACCCAGTTGGTGGCATGTGTTTATAAATACAAAACGATTAAGGCCAAACATCATTGGTTTATGTTAAACCATCATTGCCTTGTTAAAGTTAATAGTGCCCGTACTTTGATCTAATTCTATGTTCAGTTTTACATGTCAGCAATTGGACTTTACAGTGCATTGCTAGATATGTTCTGTTACTGACTAAAATGAACAATGCCTTTTGTGATAATAAGGTTATGTAGTATTGTAGATTTTGAGATATTTCCGTCATTTGGTAGTGCACATATTAAACAATATTTTTTTCATAAGTTGTAATTTAAAAAAAAAGCAATTTTTGCATTATGATATCCATGCAGTATTGGGACTCTTCAAGGATATCATAAAAGTTGCAAAATATATGCATTTACTTGTAAGGTAAAATTTGCAATACCCATATTTGGTTTTAAACATGTTTACCACTTAATGGAAATTACCCGAGGTGCTAACATCCATCTCGAATGTGATTCAAAGTATGCATTTAACATGGTTTTTGAAAGAATTTTAGCCCTATGTGAAAAGTTCATATGAACATATTTACAGAAAAAACCTTTTTTACCCTTAGATCACAAAAATATGAAGTTTAGCTGCCTTATTCAATTGGTGCAGGGTCTTAAACATACTTTATAGAAAGTAAATTACATGTTTTTTTTTAAAAATGAAGATAAGCTTACATTTTAAAGTGAATAATAACTTTTCTTTTTTTTCCTTTAAAAACAGGCGTTTTGTGACGATTGTGGACGTAGGATTTATCTTCATTGCATTATAACAAATGTAACTTCCTTATTACAGAATGAAGACTTTAAATGTAGCAAATGCATTTAATACTAATCTTGTTAAAATAACTGTCAGAGGATTGAAAACACTGTCTCAGTAATGTGTTTTTTATTTACTTTTTTAAACCAGGACAGTATATAGGGTACACAGCAAGTTATAATGACGACAGAACATATTATCATATTATCGTAGTATCCATTACAAACAGAAAAATAAAGAGAGAAGACAAATAACAAATTACAAATAACCAGTAGCTTCTACCCTATAAACTAAATGCTGTCACTTAAGGTTGGATTAATTCCATCCTTCCAGTGTGATACCGGACTCCAGATTGCATCTCCCAACTTCCTGGCTTTCAGTCCTCTTGTAGCATAAATTGAAGTCTCGAAGCTATATACCGCTAAAAAGCGGGCTAGCCACATCTGGAAGTTGGGAGGATCCGAATCTTTCCAACGTGCGAACAGAATAATTCTTAGTACCGCTGTGCCAATAAATACAAGTCTTTTTTTCCCTCTTGACAGCTTTAGAGAGCTATCATAGCCCAATAAATATAAACAATCGGATTCGGGGAGTCTGTGACCAAATAGTATCTCCCAATAGTCTGCCATCATACTTTTAATTGCATCGAGCTTGCAACAGCTACTGAACATATGAATACTGTCTGCAGGGCCCGTTGCACATCTGGGACACAAATCATTTTCTCTTTTTCCCCAAGCATGTAACTTAGCCGGGGTATAATACAGACTAAACATGGTTTTGTACAACTGGGCTTTGAGATTGCTAGACATAAGAAGACAATTTGACAACTCAATACATTTATACACATCAACATTTGGATTATCGAGCTTCCCTGCCCACATTACCTCAATTTTCTCGAGATCATCCTTAATTTTGGTCATTAAAATATCATACAATCTGCCAATTCTGATCTTAAATCTTCCCATTAAATAAAGCAGTTCAATGCTTGATAAGTCGACTGATGATTCATTGGCTTTAAGTTTAGCAAACAGTTGAACAAATTTAAGATAGTCTCCATTAAGTAAATTATATTTCGTTTTCAAATCCAGAAAGGTAGTTTCGAAGCCTTTGACCAAAAAATCATTGACCGTTTGGATACCGAGGAATTCCCATTTTTTTGCTATGGCATCAAAATCTAAACCAGATGTGAGAGTTGAATGCCACAAGGGTGTATACCTATTAATTTTACGAATACGCATATGTTTATTAATCGTATTCCAAACCTTAAGGGCACTGGTTATGGTTGCAAATTGACAATTATTTCTGTAATAAGAAGAATCTGTATATCGCAGAAACATGCCTTCCGCATTGCTCCCGAGCAGAAGCTAATATATCGATGGTATTGGTTTGATTTCCCTATTGTCAACTCCGCATTTTGGAGTAATCAAAATAGCAAAAATTTGTAAAAAGGCGGCCCAATGATACAAAGTAGTGTTGGGGATAGCAAGCCCTCCTCTCTCCAGTGGTAGAGACAGCAGTTTGTGTGACCTCCTAATTTTGCTGTGCTGCCAAATAAATTTGGACATAAGAGAGTTTAACAGTTTTAGAATCTTATCGTCAATGGCTAGGGGAATGGCCCGGAATAGGTATAGAAACCTAAGGGAGCACGTTCATTTAAAAAAAATTGGCTCTACCAATGATTGAGAGATACAGACCATTCACACGATCTAGGTCAGATTTAATTCTGTCCAGGAGAGGATCATAATTTAGTTTTATAATACATTTGGTATCTGGACTGATCACAACTCCCAAGTATGTAGCTTTATTAGCTACCCTAGCATCAATGCAATCAACATTGTCAGTGCATACTATTACTGTTTTCCCTTTATTAAAACAATAACCCGAGTAATTACCATACTCAGAGGTCACACTCTCAATTGTGATCATAGCCTCAGAAGGATCAGGTGTGACAACCGCTATGTCGTCTGCGTATGCTAGCACTTTCGTATTATATTGACCGCAGACAACTGGCTTAATTAGGTGACTCTCTAAAAGTTTTAAAATTAAGGGATTAATATATAATGCAAATAAAAGGGGGGAACAAGGGCAACCCTGCCTAGTGCCCCTAGAAATATTTATGTGGCCAGAGTCATACCCTAATACCTGAATCTTTGCTTTGGGAGATAAATACATAGATTTAATAGATTTAAAAAATTTAGGGCCGAAATTAAGACATGACATGACCGCCCATAAAAATGACCAAGAGACGCGGTCAAAAGCTTTTTCCACATCCAAGAGGATCATTGACATCTGACCCCCCATAACAGACATGGCATCGAATAAAGTAATAGCCCTGCTGATACCTGCTGATATGGTCAGTATTCCCCTTCCCAGGGACGAAGCCATGTTGCCATGGGGAGACCAGATGTTCAATGACCCCACTCAGTCTGGCAGCCATCACTTTAGCATATAATTTGGAGTCCGAATTAATTAGCGAAATTGGTCGATAAGAAGTAACAAGTTCCGGGGGTTTACCTTTCTTTGGGAATACAACTATATTGGCTTCGTTCCAGGATTGAGGGGGGGTCCCATTATATTGGATGCCTAAAAATAGATCGTGGAGAAGAGGCCCAAGCTGGTGGCTCAATATTTTATATAAGTTGATTGGAATTTTATCAGGACCTGCAGGCTTGCCAGGGGAAAGTGCCGACAAAGCAGCCAGTACCTCCTCTATTGTAATTTCTTTTTCCAGATCGTTGCGAGAGAGATCATCAAGACGCATTTCCTCGTCTGGGGAATTAAGTAAATTGTCTAAATAAACAGAAGAATCTCTTTCAGTATATGCTACGTCCTCAGTATATAATTTCTGATAATATTGTTGAAATCGCGTAGCAATATCAGCCGTTTGGGTATATATCTGACCATTATCATGAATAGAGGTGATATTTTTAGTGACACTCTTCTGCCGCGTACGTAGTGCTAATTGTCTGCCAACCTTTTCTCCACTCTCATATACATCCTTTCTATATGTTCTGTAAGTTTGGGCCGCTTTCTGACTAAGACTATGATTAAGATCTGATTTTAGTACCACCTGATACATCTCATGCTTCGCGTCACAACCCCGTGAAATTTGTATAATATGTTTTTCTTCTGCTTTCACTAGGACTTGTATCTTTAGATTTTATTCATTGACTTGCTGTTTCCTGGCCCTATTTTGAAAACTAATAGTTTCGCCTCTAAGAGATGCTTTAAAACTATCCCAGACTATATTCCTCGATGCACTAAAACGGTTGACCTCAAAAAATTGATTCGTCCACTGTTTAATATGAGTAATGTATTCACTATTCACCAGCAATTTGCGGTCAAATGTTCAAAGCCTGCGCTGACTAAAGGAGTCAGGTGTTTTTGTTGTCAAGATAAGCGGATTGTGGTCCGAAATAATCTTGGGATATTTGCTAATTGAGGATTGTGCAACAAGATCGTGTGAAACAAAGAAATAATCTATCCTGACATGTTTCTGATGAGGATTCGAGAAATATGTATACCCTGGATCATCTTTATTTATATGATTCCAGAAATCGACTAAACCCAGACTATTAGCCAATCTGGTAAGTGCATTAAACACCTTAGGTTTGCGACCTACATATTTCTGTTGAAGGGGATTTATGGCTGGTTGTACTTTAAGGGAGATGTTAAAATACCCGCAAACAATTATTGGTCCCTGCCAGGTTGGAAGCTCTGTTTCTAAGAATTCAAAAATAGCTGGTTCATCTTGATTTGAACCATATATGGTACAGATTGTAATTCCCAAGGCCAATTTAACCACCGTCCACCTACCATAAGGATCAGACAGTTGGCGGATAGCCGCCCCAAGATGGGCTTTTGCCATAATCACCACACCCCTTATATTTGAAGTTTGAGTTGAGCTTGCTAATAAGTTATAACCCCTCAGTTTATACAGTGATCTTTTCTCCCAGGGTATGTGTGTCTCCTGGAGACACAGGATGTTGACTGGATTTAGACGAATCAATTCAGCAAGGAGCTGTCGTTTATTAGCAGTCAGTAACCCCCCTACGTTCAATGTTTGTATAGTTAGCTTACCCATTATCATAACAGTCGATTGGCCAACATGTATTACCAAAAAATAACTGAGTATGATTAATATGCAGCAGTAACTTATTTTGTTTGACACTTATTTTATTGTAGAAAAACGACTATGCCCCTGCACTCAAACAATTTAGTGAAATCAGATTGTAACTGTAGTGTTAGTTTCTTTCACTTTAGTAAACAATACATTAGACAAATCTAAACATGTAGTCAATCTACGAGAATAAACTTATATGCATGGAAATACATAGGTAGAAACACAATCTATTCTTAGTGTGGACACTTCTGTTTTATTGTTCCGTTTCAACAGCCAACACGTGTTTCATCGTGGGGAACAAGCTGCGAATCTTTAGGGCTGGATTAGGAAAGCCTTTAGGACAAAAAAAAATCTGTGCGGATGTCTAGTCATCTGTTGTTGTTAAGTAAGTGAATTTTGAAGGAAATGGCCGGTCAGTGTACACGGCTCTGTTCCGTGTCCTCGTTAGAAAAAGTTTTGGTAGATGTTCGTTCGGAAAACCGCCCAGTCCGGCCGTGGCGTGGAATCCTGGTTTGGATATCCAATTAGATTAGCGGGTTGTAAGACATCTTATTACTCCCCATGAGAAGAATTGACCGGGAGGAGAACTACATTATCTGTGGGCGGGTACGCCGTCTTGTCAACGTAGGCAACCAACCTTGTAGTTGTCGATCTCCCTCTTTTAGATTTCCCGGTTGCCGTGTTCCAGGTACTTCATACACACTGTGATTCCTTTTAACTGGCGTGGTTTTTTTTTTTATTTACCTGCTACCCCCCCTCCATCCCCCACCCTTCCCTGCCACCCCTGAATAACCCTCCCCCAACCAAAGGCATTCAGACTCTACCAGAGTCTGGGTGATGGAAAGCAGAGCTACACCTGAGCTACCTCCTTGAATTTATAATATACAGTCACCATAGGATCACCAATCACAAGATCGAGAGTGAAAATATATTAAGAAAAACAAGTCAATTGAATTTACCAAGACCGCTTCAAAAAGAAAAAAAAAAAACAACAACAGAGTTATGACCAAAGATCTACTTAGTAGACCTCATATTAAACCTCATCTAAATAAGCTTTGGCTTTAATCTCTGAAGTGAATACTTTGGTCTGTCCTCCACGAACAACCTTTAGCTTAGCTGGATTATTCAGAAAGGCCTGGGCTCCTTTATCCTGAAAGGGCTTAATCAGTGAGCGTAATCGCCATCGTCGCTCAACCGTTGCATGACAGAAGTCAGGCTTTGTAAAAAAAGAACAATCATTAAACTTCAGCTTACGATCAGGCCTGGCTTTCTCTGCAACTATCTGCCTCAACAAAAAATTTCCAAAATAAACCAAAATGGTTCGTGGTTATACACCAGGTTTAGGAGGTAAATTAAATGGAATCCGATGTGCTCGTTGCATTTCAACGTCCCAGTTCCAATCAGTTAATTCGGGCATTGATTCTCTGAACATTTTCACTACAAAAGTACGGATGTTCTGGCCCTCAATATTTTCAGGGATTCCTAAAATGCGTAGGTTACTGCGGCGTTGCCCATTCTCAAAATCTTCGAGTTTCCATTTCACGTCCACTAATTTGGCTTCTTGCAACTTAATTTTTTCTGTAGTAACCATAACCTCATTCTCATTAAGGAGCACTCTTGACTCAATCTCAGTTACTCTCTCCCCAAATGCAGTGCAACACTTTGTGAGCTTTCTAACTACCCCTTGGACTTTCCGAAGTGCAGCTCTAGATCTTTTACTGTCAAGGGTCGTCTCCTCCCTATGAGCTGCAATGGCTTGCAGGATAGTCTCCACCGCTGTTGGTGGAAATTCGCTGGAATTAGGGTGCTCGGATTCTTGTGTGGGGGAGAGAGACAGCTTTGAAGGGGGATGATGCTCCTCAGTGCAGCTTTGCAGTGGTCTAGAACTAGAGATTGGCTTGGCACGTACTGTGTTGACCTTTAAATTTTCTTCGGGGTTACCTTCGGAGGAGCTGCAGATATACTCCGACCCAGGTTCCTCATCAGATCCACATGAAGACTCCAAGTCAGACTCAATCTCTGATTCTACAGAACCCTCTGTTTCTATCTCTACCCCCGCTTCATCGGAAAAAGAATAGAATTCAGAAGGTTCTTTATCCCCTTCTATAATAGAGCGCATTTCCTGCACAACGTTTGATAGCAATTCAGGTTCTGAGATAACAGGGGGCAGGATGGGTTTTACAGCGATTATTGATGGGCTAGTAGTGCAAAGTTCTGAAGTTGCCGTAGGATTGGACACCGTCAGTATCAAAGTTTGTTCCAGGATAGGGGTATTCAGATTACTAACTTGACCCCCTAGTTCATCTTGCACTTCGACTCCAAGTACATTTGCGCTTTCGCCAGAAAAGGACATGCAAAGCCCCGCTGTGTCGAGCTCATTCAGTTCATCATTGGGAGCTACCCCTGTGCTCTTACAAACTTCGCTGGACTCGCTAGGCTCTATCACTGCCCCACTACTCAAAGTACTTACAGTTTGCAGAGTCAAAAGAGATGGGGCAGAAGGTTTACCGTTCGATGAAGTCTGCGAGGGGTGGATATCAATTACAGGTACAGTCAGGTTTCAATGGCTCATCCCAGGCTGATTTCTGTCTTTAGTAGCTTGTTTTCGCATTAAAAGATCCATAACTGATCCACCAGAGGAGAACTGTGATTGATTATTGATTTTCCTTCTCAGAGCGAGTGCCTCCTGCCTTGGGGAACATTCGGTTGACGGGAGCTTCTTTGTCTTCCCTCTGTGCCTCCCTGCAGGAGTGGAGATGCTCTCAGGTCCGCCTCCGTTCTTCTGAATGCGGTCCGTTTCTTCCCGAAGCGTTCGTGCTGCTTTCGCTAGTCTTGCTTGAGCTGCAGCAGATGACACTGCTGATGCCGTTTTCGGGGGCATATCGCTGGACTCTGCTAAGCAATCAAAAGAGGAATTGACGCGGCACAATATTTGTAGAACTTTGCGGCAAACCTCTGAGTCCGTTTGAGTTACTAGATTCGGTTCAAGAAAACAGCTATGTACCTGCGGCTGCAGCGTTTGAATTAAGCCCAACGAGCAAGGAGCACACAGAGAGCACCCGAGCGGGACGGCGCTCAGAGTTTTCAAAATTACTTGGTTAAGCAAGACAAGGATTAACTGCTGCTGCTTGCTCACGGCACACGTCTCCCATGAAGGTACGCCTTTAACGTTGCTTGGCATCACTGGGGAAGAATGAGTGCTCCGTTTTTTTTTTTTTTAAAGTACCTTCGATATCCTTCAAATATATGCGCTTTAGAGCACCCAAATGATGCGTAAAAACTAGTTAGTTCATAATTGCTTCGTTTGATCAAAGAAGTGATCCTTTTGTTTCCGTTCGGTCATCGGAGCTCAGGCGAGCTGCTGCTATGCGGTCCTATGTCAGACCGCCATCTTGCCTCCTGATTACCTCCTGTCTCAGTAATGTGAATGGAGTTTTTAACATACCTTCAGCGTATTTTCAAATTGTTGCGAAGACGAAATTTGTTGTTTGTGTTGCTCACATTTAATCTTATTTATGCAAATATATATTTATTAATTCTTTTCAATAGCAGAACACAATTATTTTTTTCGGTTGCAAATATTTTTGAAAACGTTTGATGAATAAATTATTATTGTTTCACAATATATTGTGTTTTATTAATTATAGGTACTTCACCATTGCTACAAAATAAACCCTTTGCATGACATGAGAAATAGAAGTTTTTTGTCAACGTGTAGCAATGGTAAAATGTAATCATCATTTAATATTAAGTAGCCAGTTAAATTTTTGATCTTTTTTACCCAGTCTTTTTAGTTACATAAGAAAAAAAAAAGAAACATGCTGCAACATTCTTCTTTGTTGCAAATTGTTTTTTGAAATCTGTTAAGATAATACATCACCTAAATCTTCATGTTTATACATAAACAGTATGAATGTAAAAATACTAAGAATGTTGAGGCACTTAGTGGTAAAACATTTCTTTGTAAATGCATTCTAAGCAATAAAGTCACAGTTGATGCATTAGTCTTACTTTTATAGCAATCCTAAAGCCTTAACTTAGAAGAGTGACAAATGGAACAAGCTTCAACTTTATTCTGTTTTAACTATATTGATAGTGTAATCTCTTATTAAAGTGAATCACATAATTCCCCAAAGTGTACTTAAGTATTAGTATGTTCAAAATTTATTAAAGTAAATTCCGATACAGCTGTAACCCTTTTTTCCTTAGTGCATCTGAAACCATATATATATATATATATATATATATATATATATATATATATATCTATATATATATATATATATATATATATGTGTGAACAAGCGGCGTTCGCACTGCGAAACGCGTCTCTGACCTCTGGCTGCAATAAACATTTGAAGCACTAAAGAAATTGGGTCCGTGTCCTGTTTGGTTTCAGCGTGGAGTGAACGTGGGTTCTAACACAGGATTTGGAATATATATATATATATATATATATATATATATATATATATATATATATATATATATATATATATATATATATATATATATATATATATATATATATATATATATATATATATATTACCTACTGGCGATAGCCAGTAGGTATATATAGTTAGGATTATTTCTCTATGGAACTTTTGAAAATTCTATGTCTAATAACTTTGGCGTTTGTGGACGGAATCGGCTGACATTTTCAGGAAAATGGCACATTTTGTTTCTGAGCAGCCCCTGAAAATTTGGGGGGGGTTCGTCAAGGGGGGGCCGAGAAAAAAGCGGGGTCCCAAAACGCGTTTTTCCCATGTTAATTTCCATAGGGCGTTTGGCCTCACTTTTAGCTCGAACGGCTGAATGGATTTGCACGAAACGTGGCAAAATTGTAGGGACTGTTAGCCCGATGTGCCTTTGCTGGGTCTCAATAAATGTGCTCCAGTGGATTTTGAGAAATTAACGTTTTAAAAAATTTATATATCTGTGACAGCGTCCCAGATAGCGCTCCAGATCGCGTACTTTTCGCGTAACGGAGCTTTGCGAAGCGATGCTGATTGGCTCTCCGGTGTCTGTCAACATTCTAAACAGTCCGGAGCGGCCGCCATCTTGTCTCTCGGTAGGATCGAGAGACAAGAAGAGGTGAAAAACGAAGGGGGAATTTAATGAAAGGGGGCAAGGTAGACCCCTCTTGACCCCCTAGGAATGATGTTGGGGTTATTAAAGGGTCCCGTGGGGAAAATTAAAAAAATTTGATTTTTCACGGTAGAAGCGCTTCTCGGTTCGCAAATTAACGGCTGAATGGATTTGCACGAAACTTGGCAAAATTATAGGGACTGTTAGCCCGATGTGCCTTTGCTGGGTCTCAATATATGTGCTCCAGTGGATTTTGAGAAATTAACGTTTAAAAAACAGGTATATCTGTGACAGCGTCCCAGATAGCGCTCCAGATCGCGTACTTTTTGCGTAACGGAGCTTTGCGTAGCGAAGCTGATTGGCTCTCCGGTGTCTGTCAACATTCTAAACAGTCCGGTGCAGCTGCCATCTTGTCTGTCGGTAGGATTGAGAGACAAGAGGAGGAGAAAAACGAAGAGGGAATTTAATGAAAGGGGGCTAGGTAGACCTCTCTTGACCCCCTAGGAATGATGTTGGGGTTATTAAAGGGTCCCGTGGGGCAAATAATAAAAATTAGATTTTTCGCGGTAGAAGCGCTTCTCGGTTCGCGAACCGGGTCGCAAACTGGTAGCGAAACGTGAATTCGCCATTTTGTGTTTCGATTTCATTAAATTACTAGGTATAAGGGGGTACGGGAGACGTATCCTGACCCCTTTTGTTTTCTGAGGGTGGCTGAGGAGGCTCATATATGTTGATACATGTCTTCCAGCGGCTGTGCGTGAGCGTTTTTTTTTTTTGTTGCGTGACGTCTGTTAACGTTCGATTCGATGGAAATCAGGAACTGTTGACCGCCATTTTGTCACTGCGAGTAAATATTTTGTTTTAAATAATTGTTATAAATTAATCCTTATTGATAAACATTGTCTGCGCCATCTTGTCTTTTTTGCAATGCCACACTTTTGTTGAGCACGGCAGCCATTTTAGATGCCTTGACCAGACCCACTCTCTGCACGCCGCCGATCCTCAGCATGGCTCTCCACCCTCGCAAGCATCTCCCCCACGCACTGGTCACCCCCGCTCTCTCTCTCATGCATGGGCCAGAAACCTCCTCCCATGTGCGCTGCTCTTCCCTGAGAATCACACCCTGTGCCCGCCCGACACCACCCTTTCACCCTATTCACTACCGCACCCTCTGACACTCCTCTTCCTCTGTGTCCGATTGTTCAGGCCGGTCCCAGGCTATCACCTAGCCCTGCAGATGTAGTTTATGGCCCCAGCTGTAGAGAATCACCCCTCTTCAAAGGAGTTACAGTAGATCAAGGCCCCCACCTGATGAGATCCGTCACACCACACGCGTTCCTACTATCTGATAACCATCCTGTATTGTGCTTGGGGAGGGGATTCTCACTGTGAGGGTGTGTGGGACCGAGCCTGAAGCGGAAGATTCCAGGGATGCCTCTTTGTACATCAAAGTTTTTACAATTATGTGTCACATTATAAATATATAGCACTCCAACAAAGTAGGATTATAACACTTTAATAACTTTTAAATATATAGAACGCAACAAAAACAGTAAATACATGTAAAAAAAATTTTGAAAAAAGAAGCAACAATGGTCAGTAGCTGTGTTTTGTGCGAATAGTCCCAAGGCAGCACAACGTGCTGAGTTCTGGACGGCACCCAGGTGATGTTACCTGGGTGCCGCACTGGTTTTTGGTATCCTACAATGCAGCTCCGAAAAACGGCGTGGGGCGTCCCGGGGGGTGCGCGGGGAGGCCTCGTCAGTAGCGGTCTGTTGTACGAATAGTCCCAAGGCAGCAGAACGTGCTGAGATGTGGATGGCACCCAGGTGATGTCCAGTAAGTTGTCGCACTGGTTTTGGCATCCTACAATGCTGCTCCGAAAAACGGCGTGGGCCGCCCCGGGGGGGGGGGAGGCGGCGTGAACGGGTCTCCCCAGGTGGAGGCTCGTCGGCTGTACTGGGGCGCCCCTTTACCGTTTCAGTTGCCATTCCGCCCGCTTTTGCTACACTGTGCCTCATCCTCCATTCAGCTGTTTATCGCCCGCTCTTGCGGCTACAGCGTCTCGCTCACCATGTAGTTGAGTTGCGCCCACTCTTGCGTTGCAGTGATAGGCGGCTGCCACAGGACTCTTAAAATGGCGGACGGCTCTTCGGATTTGGGCCTGGTCCACTAAAATGGCCCTGGGACACCTTGGAACTCGGACGTCCCCTGAGCCTTGAAGATTTTACAAAAGTCTTGGGGGCTCCCGACTCCTGCAGGCTTCCGGTGGGGAGCGGCTGCCATGATTGCTCGCGGAATGACCACGACGGAGCCACGAGATGGTGGTGCTCTCAGGCTGACTCCAGCTTTAGTCTGAAACATCTAGAAACAAGGTGGGGCTTTCATCGTTTGGGAAAAAAAAATGTTTTAATCCAATGAAAAGTGATATTTTTAGGTCATATGATCAAGCCTTCCATCATTAGGAAACCAAAAGTAAAATGAACCAATGAAAAGTTTTATAAAGAAGTCACATGACCTGTTATGCTTACGTTACGCGCTGCTATAAAAAGCGTAGAAAATCCGTTGGCATGTGAGGCGGCATCAGTAGCGGACCGATGTGCGAATAGGCCGAAGGCAGCACAACGCGCCGAGATCCGGATGGCACCGAGGTGGTGTCCAGCAAGTTGCACTGGTGTGGCCAACCTGCAATGCTGCAACGAAAGTCGGCGTGGGGTGCCTGGGGGGGGGGGGAGGTGGCGCAAACTGGCCTCTCTCGCCTCCCCAGGTGGAGGCACCTGATGTGCAGTGCGGCGCCCCTTATCTTTTCACTCGCCGTCCAGCAGAGTTGCGCCCGCACTTGCTGCTACAGTAGGCCGAAGGCAGCACAACGCGCCAAGATCCGGATGCCACCGAGGTGGTGTCCAGCAAGTTGCCGCACTGGTGTGGCCATCCTACAATGCTGCGCCGAAATTCGGCGTGGGGCGCCCCGTTGGCCTGTGAGGTCGCGTCAGTCAGTGGGGGCTGTTTGAGAAAGCAATGTGATGCTGTGCGTCGCCCCCAAGATGGAGGCTCCTCGGCTGCAGTGGGGCGCCCCTTGGTGTTTCACTCGCTATCCAGCTGAGTTGCGTCCGCACTTGCGGCTACAGTAGGCCGAAGGAAGCACAACGCGCCGAGATCTGGATGGCACCGAGGTGGTGTCTAGCAAGTTGCCGCACTGGTGTGGTCATCATACAATGCTGCGCCGAAAGTCCCATGGTCCGGCGGAACTTTTTTCCTTTTCCTTTCTGCATCTTGTCCCACAATCTGTTTAACCTTTAGACACGACCAGGTCCCTGAATGTGTGCAGGGGGACGCTATTGATTGAATCAAAATGGCGGCTTCACACAAAGCTGACTCAAGCGTTGCTGGTGATGCTATACAGACAAAAAATGGTTTTCAGTTTGTACATTCTTCAGGATTTTTCCATCCAAGTCTGCTTGAGAGTTTGTAGAACAATGGCTTTAGATCTTGCCCTCCCCTCTTTTGACTGTTGGTCTTGTTGCCTATCTCTTCTGTTGTCATTTAACTGAACCTTTTTTTACTGCCGAAAGGGGTTCTGGTCCGACCGCTGGTTGGTGGAGAAATTTTGACTATATCCTGGACCTGCCCGGCCTCGCCCAAAATGGCGCCGGTATAAATGGGACTCGTAACTTCTTGTTGTGTACTGGTTGCACAACCTTGATATCACGAGATACGTATGCAGTTTTGAAGCACATGGCGGGCGGGAATGAGAATTGATTGAATATTTCGACATCCCTATTGATATTAAGTTCTGATGTGTTATTGATTACTGTACTATTGAAAGTTCGAATTAACGTCACCCATGGTACTTGCCCGCAAATGTATATCTAGATAATTTTATTGTAAGTGGCCCTGTCGTATTTTAATTACAAAATGTACGTCCACCGATTCCGCAACTGTTAGACACCTTAGTTCTTGCAACCTAATGGCCCGCTCGTTGCGTTCCTCTACAGTGTAAATGTCTCCTCATCATATACGATTCCAATTTGCTCCGTGGCCGGCCCACGTGGTTATAGGCCCGTATTTGTATACTGACATTTTCACAATAAAGGTTTTTAAAACAAAACATGGTAGTAGTATTTACATTGGTAAAGTTTTTAATTTTAGTCACTGTTTTCGAATCAGTAAAAGGCAAGTGAAATAAAGCAGTCCAATTACATGACGGATAAAAGGTATAATACGCAGGAACGCAGTAAAGATAAATGGTCAAGGGCTGTTGTGTTTTTTACTCCTGCAACATAAAGTGATCGGTAAGAATCTGATATTCAGGCGTATCGGCGACTAAGACAGCAGGCCGAGCATCTTTTGCTCAACGGCTCCGTCATGGAACGAAGAAACGCCCTTTTTCTAGAAAAAGGAATATATTTTACTTGCAGGACAGTTGTAAATTTTCCGGGAAAATACATTAGCCTGGAACATTATAACATATATGTTTAAGAAAAAATAATGTTCGAAAGCAATAAAAAGCGTAATTTTTAGGTCATATGGCCAAGCCTTTCATCATTAGTATAACAAAAGTAAAATGAACCAATGAAAAGTTTTATTAACAAGTCACATGACCTGTTGTGCTTACGTTACGCGCTGCGCGCCGCGCCCCGGTTCCCTTCCGGGAAGCTGCGCTTCGCGCACTGGAGTACTTCCGGGTGCGCTAACGCGGCGTGTCATATAACGCATTACGCGACAACGCAGGTCCAGAATATAGTCAAAATGTCTCCACCAACCAGCGGTCGGAACACAACCCCTTTCAGCAGTCTAAAAAGTTCTGTTAAATGACAACAGAAGGGACAGGCAACAAGAACCATCAGTCAAAGAGGGGAGGGCAAGTTCTTCCCTACCGGGTCACGTTGGGGCGCTACCGGAACTGATCGAATTGGTAGTCTACAGTGTTTCTGGATGTTTCAGACTGAAGCTGGCGTTAGCATGAGAGCACCACCATCTCGTATCTCAGTCGTGGCCATTCCACGAGCAATCATGGCAGCCGCTCCCCACCAGAAGCCTGTGGGAGTCGGGGGCCCCCAAGACTTTTGTAGAATCTTCAAGGCTCAGTGGACGCTTTCGAGAATGGGGCCCAAGCCCTAGCAGACAAGCGTCCGAGTTCCAAGGTGTCCCATGGCCATTTTAGTGGACCACGCCCAAATCTGAAGAGGCGGCCGCCATTTTGAGAGTCCTGTGGCAGCCGCCTATAGTTGCATCGCAAGAGCGGGAGCAACTCAACTACATGGTGAGCGAGACGCTGTAGTCGCAAGAGCGGGCAGTAAACAGCTGAATGGCGAAGAGGCACAGTGTAGCAAAAACGGGCGGAATGGCAACTGAAACGGTAAAGGGGCGCCCCACTACAGCTTGTCTTCAGGTCAAACGGATTGTGGGATAAGGTCCAGAATGGAAGAGTCATCAAAAGGCAAAAAGTTCCGCCGGACCCCGGGAGCCGGCCACCTATGTCGGGGGCGATCTTAGGCCACGCCAGGGCAACACGACTTGGGGAGGGGGCAGAAGTCAAGCGCACCCTCCCAGTCCGCGCCACCACACCGTATGTTGAAAATTTGAAGCCATCGTTCTACAAACTCTCAACCAGCCTTGGATGAAAAATCTTGAAGAATGTACAAACTGAAAACCAGTTTTTGTTTGCATAGCATCAGCAGCAACGCTTGCTATCAGAATGCATGAGTTTCATGCTCGATCGATTGAGCTAGCCGGATCAGGCAACAAAAAGTATAAAATAGTTATGTAAATAGTTATTTAATAAAATGTTTTACCCTGTTACTTTGCTGGTGTGTTGTATATATTTATAATATTTGCATAGAGTTTATCGTTATATAGGGCGGGGTGGGTGGCGGAGCCGAGCTGTCTTGCAGCCATCATGGTGTGGAGCTCAGTTCATCTCACTAGTTTCGTATTTCTCATGAAGGGTTGTTCCTAATGTTTCTATTTTAGCGAGGTCAAAAAGAGATCCCATTTGTGGCCTACTGATTTTGCTCGATTATTTTTTTTTTAACACAATTTTTCACTATCTGCCAAGACTAAACAGAGTATTGCGGCTTTGTGCTTGTTAGTAAATAGAGAATGAACCAAAGAGAATAAATTCAAAAATAGTAAATGCTTGGATAACAATCAATCAAATGGAGAGACAAGCAGGCACGACGGATTACAACGGGGGCAAAGGCCTGCGTTAACTACCCTTCACTATCTGCAAAGAGAGAGTACTTCTAAGAGAAAAGAGGGGGGGGCAGCGTTTAAAGCACACCGGCGTGCATAAACACGAAAATGTTTTTACCTATCACGTACTTGACATTTGACAGCTTTTGATATTTGTTATTAAAAAACCATTGAAATTCAATGAAAAAACCATAGGTTTTAGCCCATATATAGTTAGGGATTAGCATTTACAAAACTTTATTTTACTCGCATAAAACCATTGAAATTCGCATATATAGTTAGTTGCGCTAACTATATATCGCGCACCCGCAATCCACTGCTGATGATGTCACATATTACATCATTCATGACATGGTCAGTGACATCACTGATGACATCACTGATGACATCTCATTTGACATTACTGATCACATCACTGATGACATCATTCATGTGATTATACGATGAACCTCTTCAGACTCTGATATAACCTTAGATACACTCAGTGTAAACAGACACTCACAGACTGTCACTCATCCATGGAGTTACTCACACACCTAGTCAGTCATGCAAAGAATCAATCACACCTCCATTTCCTCAACTATACAGTTATACACACCTTACTTATTCGAACATATACTAACACATATTTACTCTTTTATACAATCCCTGACACAAGTTCACAATGATCCATACAGCCACTCACACATCCACTGGCTCTTATGCACAGTTATTTATATATGTCAACTCTCACATGTACTGTGTTTTACATATGTTCTTACTTTGACATGTAGCACTGAGAAACCAATCACTCACCAATACACTCGTACACAGTCAACCACCCATACAGCTGTTTCCACATGCAGTTTTGAATCCATACATCTAGTGAATCAACTGCTCACACATCTATGCACAGAGTCACACACCTCCCAGCCACCCCCACACACACACTCACTCTCCCATACAAATACTTGGACAACCAATCAATAACCCATACAGCTACTCATATAGCTACTGATCAACACATGCAGCAGTTCATAGAACAACAGATATAATGATGCACAAATTAAGATAGTTTAGTCACTAACCCATGCACTCAGTGAGACACATTTAATCATTCTCTCATACAGTCAGTCATGCACCTACTAAATCCTTCATCCAGACACTTATACATCCACTCATTCTTCAATATGTAAGATATATTTTAACTTTACAGAAACAGACAGCCACTGGATGATGTCATCAGTGATGTCACTGACCATGTCATGAATGATGTAATATGTGACATCATCAGCAGTGGATTGCGGGTGCGTGATATATAGTTAGCGCAACTAACTATATATGCGAATTTCAATGGTTTTATGCGAGTAAAATAAAGTTTTGTAAATGCTAATCCCTAACTATATATGGGCTAAAATCTATGGTTTTTTCATTGAATATATATATATATATATATATATATATATATATATACATACATATATATATATATATATATATATATATATATATATATATATATATATATTCCTCACAACTGTTCCCGTCGCCGAGGGAACACTTCCTGTTGGTGCCCACCTTCAAGGCAAAATCAAAATTCTATCCAATCCTCCATCCAGGTAACAAAATCGACCTGTTTTATGATTTGGTAATGAGTGACATAGAGAAAATGAAATACAACACTCACTCAAATGCAAAAGAAAATTTAACAAAAAAAGAACGAGCAGCTATTCAATTCGTGAAAAACAATACCATGATTGAAATTAAACCTGCGGATAAGGGTGGAAACATCATTATAATGGATAAACAGCATTACATAGATGAAGCCCTCCGCCAACTGAATGAAACAAAGAATTATGAACCATTAACAAAGAATCCTATTCCAGAACTTACAATGGAGCTGGAAATACAATTAAACTGTTGGCTACAAAAAGGTTTAATAACGGAAAATGAAAAGAAATATCTCATGGTAGAAAATCCTGTCACACCGACCATGCACTTTTTACCAAAAGTGCACAAAACACTAAATAGACCTCCTGGAAGGCCTATAATTTCAAGTTGTGGCGGATTATACGAAAACATTGCAAATTATGTAGACCATTTTATTGCTCCCATAGTGCCAACGTTAACATCCTACATAAAGGACACAGGGGACTTTTTGAAAATATTGATGAACACAGATTGGCATCCATCATATCTTTTAGTAACGATAGATGTGGTGTCTCTTTACACCTCCATAAGCCATGAAAAGGGAATCAGTGCCATCGAATTTTTCCTAAAACAGAGACCAATCACTGAAAGAGAACATTCAAAAATGATAATTGACATGATCAGGATGTGTTTGAACAACGATGTATTTCTGTTCAACCAAAAAATGTACCAGCAAAAGTGTGGAACCGCCATGGGAGTTTCCTTCTCTCCAAGCTATGTGAATCTCATGATGGGGTGGTAGGAGAGGAGTAAAGCTTGGAGAGAAGAAAACAACCAATACATGGCCAAAGTAGCGCTATGGGTACGCTTCATAGATGATTTATTTCTTCTATGGAAAGGAACATCAACAGAATTTGAGACCTTTTTCAACATCCTGAATAACAATGGAGAAGGATTAAAATTTACATATAACATCAGTCCTAAAGAAATTGAGTTTTTGGACATTAAGGTCTTTATACAAAACAACAAAATAGAAACAACCATACATAGAAAACAGACTGCAACAAACAGCATCCTCCATGGATCAAGTTTTCTCCCCCAGAAACTGAAAAAGAGCATACCGTACGGAGAATTTCTCCGTATGAGAAGGAACTGCTCTACAAATGAAGAAATGGAAAAGAAATTTAGAGACACGAAAGATCGCTTTGTAGAGCGTGGATATAAATACACTGACATCATTCAGGGGGAACAAAAAGCAAGATTGAAATCAAGAATAGAAACACTGAATAAGGGAATTGAAGATGACGGAACAACGAAATCACAAAGTAAAGAAATGCACATGCAGACTGAACATGGAAAAGAAGAACAACCACAAATGATTGCAACCTATACAAAAGAAAGTTACAAAGTTCAGAAAATACTATCAAAATATTGGCGTGTACTAATAAAAGACCCGGATATAGGAACTAAAATTGGAATAGGGCCGCTGATCTCATATCGAAGAGCGCCGAATCTTTCGGACCTTCTGGTGCGAAGTCATTTCTCATCAAAATAATCTGCAGATTGGCTTCAAAAAAGAAGCAATGGGTTCACAAAATGCATGACATGCAAAGCATGTAAAATTGGACAGAACACAACAGTTCTAAAAGATCCTTCAGGCAAAGACTTTGTCATCAAGACCAAAATAACTTGTGAGACAGCATTCGTAGTCTACATGTTGAAATGTTACTGTGGAAAAGAATATATAGGCAGTACAAAGTGTCCACTAAAAAGAGGATACTAGAACACATCCGGGCAATTCAAAACATTGACAATGCATATGCCGTGGTGAAACATATCAGAACTCATGCAGGAAAAACGTGGCAAGACATAAGGTATTTAGGCCTGGCAATGATCCCAAAACAAGAACAAGGGGGAGATAGACTACTCAAATTAAGAAGACTGGAGTCTAAATTGATAATTAAGTTTAAAACAAAGCATCCTTTGGGGCTGAATGCAGATGAGGAGATGCATGTCCAATTGTAGAAAAAACATCATAAAAAACTTTGAGAACAATGTGATGTGCACTGTTTGGGTTGGGCAGAAACTCTTGCAAAGATTGCAGTGAAATGTATAAAATGATACAATGGCCAAGAACAATTAATAGCTCAAGGGTAAGAAGTGGGGTAAAGGGCACTCAGCGATATCATTCAGTGAAATGCACTAGGATGTAAAAAGTATCATTCACGGAAATTCTTCATGTCCTTCCGTGAAACACGTAATTAACATTCTACTTAAGAAAATACGTGTAAAAGTGCATCACTTCATGATAAGCTACCCCACAGCTACCCTTCGAAAATGATTTAAAATAACAAATGTAAAGTAAAGAAAATGTTGATATAACTACATGGCCCAGAATGCACTACTCTGTAAACGTATTTATTTTATTTATTTATTTTATGCGATTTTTAAAGCGCGCAAATACCCAGATGGGTGTCTCGGCGCTGAGATAACAGAACTCTCACTGTAGCTAATAAAAAAAAATTATACTGAGAACAACCATGTTTTGAGTTTTTTCTGAAGTTAATCAGTGTGGGAGCCGTTTTGATATGGAGGGGTAAAGTATTCCAAAGTTTGACTGTTGAGGTGGTAAAGCATCTGTCTCCCCAATTGGCCCTTCTTGTCCGAGGAACCTTTAGCAAATGGGCCGATGAAGAACGTAAAGTTCTTGTGTATTCGACCGGGCAGAATGCTTTTTTTAGATATAGTGGGCCTAAATTGTTGATGGCTTTGTAGGCAATGCATAAAGCCTTAAATTTAGTCTGGTTCCTCACTGGGAGCCAGTGCAACTGTCGAATATACGGAGAGATGGATGCAAACTTGGGGATGTTTAGTAAGGTCCTGGCCGAAGCATTTTGGACCATCTGCAGTCTGTTGAGGACCTTTTCTTGGGCATTCAGCAGAAGGGCGTTACAGTAATCTGTTCTAGAGAAGACCAGAGTACTGATTAACGTTTTGCCCGCAGAAGGAGGTAGGTACGGAATTTGTTTTTTAATCCTCTTTAAGAGGTAAAAAGATGAGGAGACCACCGAGTTGGCATGTTGGTGGAAAGTCAGTTTGTTGTCAAATATGACTCCTAAATTACGTACCTTGGTCACCAGTTGAGGAGGCATTCCCATCTCAGGTGGCCACCATTGGGGGGACCAGATAGGTTCCAGTTTCCCGAATATCATCACCTCTGTCTTGTCAGAGTTTAATTGAACACAGTTTGATGACATCCAGGAACTTATTGCCCTCATTCCCTCTTGGAAGTTAGCCGCAACCGTTATACCATCAGTAAATATGGATAACACCAATTGCGTGTCATCCGCATAGGTTGTAAGGGCAATTCCATAGGATTTTATAACCCTCGCTAAATCCGACACATAGATGTTAAAAAGTGTCGGACTTAGCGAGGAGCCCTGAGGTACTCCACAAGGGAGAGAGAACGTCTGGGAGATGTAGTTGCCCATCTTCACCGTCTGAGGACGGTTAGCCAGAAATGAGGCAAGAAGTTCCTCTGCTTTATTTTTTATTCCTATGGCTGAGACACGGTCGATCAAGGTGGCCTGATCGACCGTGTCAAAGGCTGCGGAGAGGTCCAAGAGTATTAGTACCGCGGCTCCTCCCTTATCCATTGTGATCCTTATCTCATCTGTTGCTTTAAGTAGCGCTGTCTCTGTTCCATGACCCTGTCTGAACCCGAACTGGGTATCATCGAGTAAATTGTTTTCGTTTATGAATTTAGAAATTTGTGTATTCATAATTTTTTCGAAAATTTTGGCAGGGAAAGGAAGGCAAGCAATTGGTCTATAGCTGGCGGGAAGGAGAGGATCTAGTTTGGGCTTTTTTAGAAGTGGTTTAATTATGGCCTCCTTCCAAGCCGATGGATATATCCCAGATGAAAACATTTCATTGCAGATGGTAGTCAGAGCAGGGGAGATAGCTTCCGGGATGAGATTAAGGATAGCGGGAGGGCAAGGGTCAGCTGGTGACCCTGATTTGGTGCGAGAAACAAGAAGTTTGATATGTTCCTGCGTAGTGGGTTCGAAGGCAGAAAAAGTTGGTGCCTTGTTAAGAGAAGGTGCAATGGGTGTGGAGGAGGAAGGGGAACGGGAAGAGGTTGAGAAGATAGCACTGACTTTGTTTTCAAAGAATGTTGCTAGCGAATCTGAGAGAGACTGTGATCCATCTGAGCGTGGCGCAGGCGGGTTGGATAGATGAGTGACTGTCTGAAATAGTTCTCTTGTAGAGTTTTTTGACTGATTAATTTGGGAAGTATAATAGCATGTTTTTTCCAAAGTGATAAGTTTTTTGTATTTGGAGAGAGAGTTTTTGTAGGCAATTTTGTCAATAGGACTGTAGTGGCGGCGCCATTGCCTTTCCCCGTTCCTGCAATGCTGTCTTTGCAGTCGTAGGGGTTCCGTGAACCAAGGGGCCGGGGGAAGCTTTCTACAGCGATAAGAGGTTTTGATCGGGGCTAACTTATTACAAGCAGTGTTTAAATTGCTCAAATAGTGAGTGGACGCTAATGTAGGATACTGTTCATTAAGGATGGTGCTGCTTAGCATCATCTCTGCGAGGTGGTCAGTATTAATATTTTTCCAGTCTCTGAAGGAGACAGGAGAGGGAGAAGTATTGGGAGAGGTGTGGGGAATGGTTTTTATGGAGAAACAGACAGCTGCATGATCCGTCCAAGTAAGTGGGATTACCTTAGAGACAGATATTTGAGGATTGCTGGTGAATAGTCCGTCTAAGGTATGTCCCGCTTGGTGTGAGGGTCGTTTAACAATTTGCAGGAAACCCGCTGCAGCTAGGTCATTGATTAAGAGCAAGGTGTCTGGGTCATCTATTATTTCGAGATGAAAGTTGAAATCTCCCAATAAAGTGAAATCTGGAGATCCTACTGAGGCCTCAATTAGATTACCAATATTCGTGAGGAATTTTGACCTAGACCCGGTGGGGGGTAAATTAACATGCCTTTGAATGAATGTTTGTCAGAAAGGCCAATGGTGAAAGAAAAAGCCTCACACTCAAAGAAGTTGGGTTCCACAATTGTTACTTTAAAATGATCTTTATAAATAACAGCTATACCTCCACCTTTTCTTTTAGGTCTATCTAGTCTGCTTATGCAGTAGTTTGTTGGAGTGGCCACTCTAAAATCTGGGCCAGAGGAGTCATCCCCCCATGTCTCTGTGATGAATAGCATATCTAAGTTATGTGAGTCAATTAACTCGGAGATTTCAATTTTGTGTTTGGGGAGAGATCGCACATTTATGAGTGCTGCTAGGACCTGTCGGGGGAGGTCGTGGGAGGGGTAGGGGTATCTCCCGTGCACGCAGAGCATTTGTGAGGGCTGATATTCGAATTGGTATATAGCAAATGTGGTGGGGCATGGGGCACCTCTGCTGCGACCCTAAGATTTTGTAGTTGGGCGGAGGTATAATTAAGTACCTCCGTATTGAGACACGGGAGCAACACAGGTGGAATAAGGGGGGTGGCCCTAGGCCCGGTTTGGCGCGGACGAGCGCAGACGAGCTTGCCTTATGCGCGCCTTCGGCGTGCAATCGTCGCGCCCGCTGCGCTGGTCAGCTGCGCTTCCGGTTAGAGAGCATGATTTATGGTGAATAGCGACGTGGTGAGGGGGCGTGGCCAGTGTCCGTGGGCGTGTCCGCGGGTCAAGCAATGGCGGTGTAGCTCCAGCATCACTCCCCGGCTACAGCGTGCAATCGGCTGGGCGGGGTGTTGGGAATGTGAGGCAGTGGCCGAGGGTAAGTCCAGTGAACACAATATCACATATAATATTAACATTTTTAAAAGAGTGAGCAAACTCCCGGCTTTTCGCCTCAGGAGTGAGTTCTGTCAAAAACGTAAAAAGTGAGAGTATAAAATGTGGAAATTGAAAAGGGACTAATGTAGAACAGTGCCGTGATCAAGAACGTTTGTTTGAAATGCGTAAGAGTTTTGCGCTAGACCTGAAATAAACGAAAAGAAAAGAATTTACTGCCAAGAAGTGTGCCGCGTGGTTTCTTGTTTCCGAATATATATATATATAACTTACATTGGCGGAGGAACTCGAATATATGCGAGTGCAACGCAAAATGACACTGAGGAACGCAAACGCATCAACAAGCAGCGCAGGAACAAAAGGCGCCGTGAGCGCCGCAAATGTGCCAAGAGGAAGGGGGAGACAACAAAAGAAAAAGCATTGGCAGAACAAAAATTAGTAAATGAAAAAACGATCATCAATTTGACTGAATTGAATGAGGCTGAAAAACAATTATTGACCTTGGGACTCTCATACTGTCCAGAGAGTAATTTTAATTGCAATACACGAATAGATGTCTTAACTGGAATAACTGAAACCGACATCGTGTGGCAGTGGACGTTTGTACCTGATTAAAGCCTTTTCAAGGAACACTGGTTTTGGGTGCTGCTTTTTGCGAGGGCAAGTTGGAGCGTTGATATTAGGCGGTGGCCCTGCCGCCAAAGCTGGCACCACCCCACAACGGGGGCCGTAAGTTCGGAATCCACAAGAACTACATTTCGGAAACCAGCGAAGGATCTAAAACAAACACTACCACACGAGGCTCATCTGCGGGCTTTGAACTTTTAACAGGACAGCACAAATAAACTACGTCTCCCACAATGCTCCACAGCGCCATGTGACCTCCGATCCAGGGAGGGTGTGGAAACATGTACTTAACAGGAAGTGGGAGGCGTGGACGTACTTGTTCCATCCAGCCTCTGAGGAAGAAGGAAACTCCTTCGAAACGCGTCAGGCGATGAAGATTGGAATAACTGAAACCGACATCGTGTGGCAGTGGACGTTTGTACCTGATTAAAGCCTTTTCAAGGAACACTGGTTTTGGGTGCTGCTTTTTGCGAGGGCAAGTTGGAGCGTTGATATTAGGCGGTGGCCCTGCCGCTAAAGCTGGCACCACCCCACAACGGGGGCCGTAAGTTCGGAATCCACAAGAACTACATTGCGGAAACCAGCGAAGGATCTAAAACAAACACTACCACACGAGGCTCATCTGCGGGTTTTGAACTTTTAACAGGACAGCACGAATAAACTACGTCTCCCACAATGCTCCACAGCGCCATGTGACCTCCGATCCAGGGAGGGTGTGGAAACATGTACTTAACAGGAAGTGGGAGGCGTGGACGTACTTGTTCCATCCAGCCTCTGAGGAAGAAGGAAACTCCTTCGAAACGCGTCAGGCGATGAAGATTGGAATAACTGAAACCGACATCGTGTGGCAGTGGACGTTTGTACCTGATTAAAGCCTTTTCAAGGAACACTGGTTTTGGGTGCTGCTTTTTGCGAGGGCAAGTTGGAGCGTTGATATATATATATATATATATATATATATATATATATATATATATATGTATGTGTGTAAAATTATAAATAAAGGGTATTATCTAATAAAAAGCGGTCTAAAATGAAAACAACAAACATAAAGAAGATTTTTTTTAACTTCAAAAATGCTTAATACGGTACAGACATGAACTAAACAGAGATTCATTAACTTTAAAAAACTGCACGTAAAGCTTGATCAGTAAGATAGTTTACAACGGAGAATCTGTGTACCTGACGAAGTTGCCAGTGTATTAGTCAATACGTCTTGAAATTATTGTCCACCTTCATTGTGAGATTTGCTTTGAATATGTAGCCAATCCTTCTTTTTAGACATTAAACCTATAACTTTGATTGCTTTCCATGACATAAGCGCATAGCCATTAATTAACTGGGCGTAGAGTATTACTGAATACTACTATGGCCTTAAAGGGAACTTTCATCATTGAAAAGAGGCAACAATGTGTCATTAAGGCATGTGCCGCTCGAGCATGTTTAAGAAAATGCATTTCCAAATGTAGGTAACTTGTCCTTTATGATTAAAACTGAGTACCAAGAGTTAACTTACATCTGATCGAATACACAATCAATGCATGAAACATAGCTTTGACTGTGTCAAATTGAAAAAAATAATTCCTGGATACAGGACAAACAGGCCAACAGTTAAAACTTGGGAATCTAGGCAGTAGAATGCACCATCTTTGGGTTGGAATGGTCAATTTGATAGTTGATACCAATGTTGAATAAGAAAACTATGCTGGAGAGCTGTGATGGCTTCCTTTGCCAGGGACAAATGGTACATAAGAAAGTCATACGTTTTTTCATACAATAAGGCGTAATTGATCTTGATATGGAGCATGGGTACTCTCCAACTTTATCTCGGTGGCCAAATTTACAGTATGGCTTGTGTCCAATGGCCGAGCCGGTGGGGGCAGGGTCAGTGGGGAAGGAGGCGGGGCTAGAGAAAAAATAAACCGTGACCATGAGGTTGATCACAGGTCCCTGCAGCGGACGCCTTCATCCACTTAGCCAACAGACCCGGCATACACACTTCTCTCTCTCTTTCTCTCCCTCACTCCCTCTCTTTCTCCCTCTCCCTCCCTCTCTCTCCCTCCCTCTCTCTCCCTCCATCTCTCTCCCTCCCTCTCTCTCCCTCCCTCTCTCTCCCTCTCTCCGTCTGTCTCACTCACTCTGACTCTCTCACTCCCTCTCTCCATCTCTCCCTCTGTCATTCACTCTGACTGTCTCATTCCCTCTCTCCCTCTGTCTCACACATCCTGACTGTCTCACTCTCTCTCTCTGTCTCCCTCTCTATCTGTTTCCTTCTCCATCACTCTATTTCCCTCTCACTCACTCTATTTCCCTCTCCCTCACTCTATTTCCCTCTCCATCACTCCATTGCAAACTCCCTCACTCTATTTCCCTCTCCCTCCTTCCCTCTCACTCCTTTCCTCTCCTTCCCTCTCCCACATTCCCTCTGCCCCCTCTCTCTCCTTCCCTCTCCCTTGCTTTGAGGTCTCCATCACTCTGAGGTCTCACTCTCTCTCCTTCCCTCTACCTCACTCTGATTTCTCCTTCTCCCTCCTTCCCTTCCCCTCACTCTGAGCTCTCCCTCTCTCTCCTTCCCTCTCCCACAGTCTGAGGTCTCCTGCCCTCTCTCTCCATCCCACTGTCTCCCTGACTCTGAGGTCTCCCTCTCTCTCGTTCCCTCCCCCTCAAATTGAGGTATTCCTCTTTTTGAGGTCTCCCTCTCTCTCCCTCTGTCTCCCTCCCTCTGTCTCCCTCGCTCTGTCTCCTTGCTCTGCCTCACTCGCTCTCCCTCCCTCCCTCGCTCTCCCTCCCGCCCTCGCTCTCCCTCCATCCCTCTCTCTCGCTCTCCCTAGCTCCTTCGCTCTCCCTCGCTCTCCCTCCCTCACTCTCCCTCGCTCTCCCTCTCTTGCTCTCCCTCGCTCGCTTGCTCTCCCTGGCTTGCTCTCCTGCCCTCTCTCGCTTGTTCTCCATGCCTCCCTTGCTTGCTCTCCCTCCCTCACTTGGTCTACCTCGCTCTCCCTCGCTTGCTCTCCTTCTCTCGCTTTCCCTCACTCCCTCGCTCTGCCTCCCTCTACCTCCCTCGCTCTCCATCGCTCCCTCTCCCTCCCTCCCTTGCTCTCCCTCCCTCGCGCTCCCTCTTTCTCTCTCCCTCGCTCTCCCTCCATTGCTCTCCCTCCCTCCCTCGTCCTCCCTCGCACTCCCTCGTTCCCTCACTTGCTCTCCCTCCCTCGCTAGCCCTCCTAGCCCTGCCTGTGTGTGCCAGGGCTGTGACAGCTTCCATGCGTGCACACACACAGCCGCACCCAAGCACTTCACAAGTATTTAAAAGACCATTGGCATGATAATAAGGCGTTGTTCACCTCTCAGTGCTCCTGCAGCCCCACTCAGACTATGGCGTGAATCACCCGGCCCCCACAGAGAAGCAGAGTCTGAGTCGCGCTCTGGTGGCAGACACACTTACAAAAAAAATGTAATAGGGTACCGTGTCTCAAGGTCCAGGTGCCGCCACGGAAGGCTTGCCGGGCCGCACCCGGACCGCGGGCCGTACTATGAGTTCCCCTGACATAGAGGATGACCATGCAAGATAATATCATCGTTTATAATGTCCGTCCCGTTCTTTTATCAATCGAATCCTAAAAAAAGTAGTTGAGTCTCCATGAACTCGTTCTAGTAATTTAGAATTTCATGCATAGTATATAAACGTTCAAATGGAAAATGTTACAACCTTACTTAAATTAAATTTACATTGTGTGTAGCACAACTTTAGCTACACATTTTGGTGTCTGCAGCTCACTCATCCCACTTATTTGTTTTATTGTCATGAAAACAAGCACAGTAAATACTGTGAAAACATATAGGATACTTGCAAGTTTTGTTAAAGATGTGTTGATATAAAAAAATGTGTTCCACCTATGTATAAAAGAAAATAGATTGCAGAAAATAATGTCTTTAGACCTTCAATAATCTATGAGCAAAAGGGCACTTATAAAGCGATGGCTGGTTGTGCATCCTTAGTTAATAAACAAGGGCCAAAAAATAGACATTCAAAACTTTCATACAAGAACCCCAGAGTGCCAAAGAACAATTAATAACTGAATATCTGGAATTGAGGCAGATAGGTCTTTGACATGCCATTTTTTATAGTTAGAATATTTTTTACTTTGCACAATTGTAGATTTGAATCTCTAAAGGAAAAAAAGTAATTAGAGGATGATGGTAGATGTGGAATAAGGTTTAGTGAAGAGAAAGCATTCATGAAAACACATCCTGTCTGTGACAAAGCGCAACTGCCACACACGCAGTTCAATTCAATTAGGCAAAAACTGACTCTACATTTTGGAACTATTGGAGTTATTACAACAGGGACATGTAGGACACTACACATTGATATACTCACTTGGTGGTGGGATTGACAGACTTACATAATAAATTGAAAGAGTTTGTTAAGAAGGATGAAAGCTGACAACTGTCAACGCTCATTCTCCAGGCAAGTAGGGGAAGGGTGGACGTGTTTGGCTGGAGGTACATCCCCCCAACCACTCTGCTTCTGTGAAAGAATATCATCGTTAAGTGGGAGCCTGATTGGAGTATTTCTTTTATGGAAGGAGTTAAAGGTACCGTAATCCATATCCATATCAGTGCTTATATAATGACTTCGGGACATTTATTCCTGATCTTTTACATAACTTGTAAGAAGTGGCATGAACGTTATTGACTAAACCAGTCCTAAACTACTAAGAATAATACACCACAAAATTCAAAATCTTCAAAAGTACAAACATTGCTAGTATTTGTCTGAGTCTGAGTCGAACAGATCTGAACAAATATCTGGCAAATGCTGATAGGAGTGCTTGTGCATTGTCTGAAAAGAGAAGACACTTGTGTTCTGCAAGGCACCATCAGCTTGTTTTGTGTGTTCTGGCATTTACGTAATCATACAGTTTATAACCGTAGAGGGAAATACACTATTGTTTGTGCAAAGTTCAAAGACACGTGGCATCGCCACAGAGGGATACCGGAAACAAATCACAAAGGTTATAGCAGTACCACATAGCAGTAAGGTTGTATGAGACTACAAGAACCAGCCTACTTTGAATGATTGCAAAAAGGCTTTTAGTGACAACTGGATTGTCAGAAGGTCGAAAAATTTCGTATTGACCCTGGTTCAAACTGGCGATAAGCATCCTCTAACAACCACCTCTCAAACATGGACTCTGGTTATCCAAAAGGTATGTATCTCTCACTAATGTTCCTTTTGTGTTGAGAACAATAAGTGTTCTGCCTCTGATCCTATCGTTTTTTTTTAACCCAGCTTAACCTTTACACTCAAAGATGTGAACAATGTTGGTGTGATTTACCTGATACAGTTCCCCGTGGAATTTCCAGGCACAATGCTTACAGTAAGGGCCCCATTAGGATGTTAGGCGGATCACCACCACCATGCGGGGAGTGGCGATGCGCACGACATCCTTAACCGCCCACAAAGTATTTCCCCCCCGCCATAATACTATGGCGGTGGAGACCGTGGCAGACGGAAAGACGGTCCGCTGCTTTTCCACCCAGTCAAGGAGTTGACCCGTCGGAAAACGTATTCATATGTTTACGGTGTTTGTTAGACACCACCATCCATATTAGGATGTTTGAGGGAACATGCTTTTTCATAGCGGCGTTGCCGCCACGGAAAGGCATGCAGGAATGTCTTGTGGGGACCTGTTGCAGGGCCCCAGGTACTCCGAAGGTGTTGGTGGTGCACATTGGGTACCTATTGAAACCCTTGCAATTCACTTTACGATGTAGCAGGCACCGCACAGTGCCTGTCGCCTTTTTAAGGGAAGTGCGCAATGTGCATTTTTAGCATTGATTGAGGCTTGTTGTCTTTTAAGCACCAACTGAAAAAATGTTAATAATGCTGGATGCGCCTGCCAGTGTGGATGGTGCTTTTGCATTCCCGCAAGGGACCGCCACCCTTATGGTGTGCGATCCAGTTTAACGCCAGGATGGCGGGCTAACAAAGTCCACCCGCAATCCTATTGGTGCCCTAAATGTACAATCTGTCACTGTCCAAAAGCTAGGTAAAAGTAGCAAAACTGCCTCCAAGTGCTTATATCTTAAACGAAGTATAGAAGTACAAACATCAGTATTGTAGATTAATTTGCATTGAATTGCTTCTTTGAACGATAAGTCTTAAAATGCACTATGTTCAGAAGTAATACGGTGAAAGTAAGTGTATGAGTGAGAAACAGGTGTGACTCCATGGAGTTTAAAATGAACTGTATCAAATGTAGGTGGTTCGCTGTAGTCATGGGGTTAAAGACTGCTATGTTTGATAACCCAGTAAAGAACCAATAACTTTGATGACGGAAGTCTTGAAATACTTGTCTACAACGATGGGCTGTGATCCCCACAATCTCCATAATGCATATTGGTAAGCAACATCACATTTCTCATGGAAGAGTTTGTGCAACTGACTGTTTCATAACTTAGGGTAAGTTCTCATACATATTTGTGATTGTTGTGAAACACACCTTCTGTGGTCACCTCCTAATTGAGTGTGTGTAAGTACCGTCAAAAAGGATAACCTTTTCAGATACTGATACGGTATGGGTTGTAAGTAATTCATTAGAACAACAGTGACATCCCAGTTCTAAGTGTGTATTGATTTAATTTTAAATTAATATTGATAGAAGTTCTTTATTCCTATGAAAAGACATTATTGATTTTTAACTCATATATATCTATTTTATCATTTTTATTTTTTTTGCTTTATAAAAAATCTAAATTTTGTTTTTGGAATATGTTTAAGACCGGCATCCCACATATTGATTGTATGGTCCGACAAAGTGACACAATTAAATGTTCTTGATGAAAATGAAATCCCATTACTTTTTCAAATTAACTTCAAACGCGCATTGTGAGCATTCATCCATTTTGAAGGCATTAAGTAATCAATTTCACAACTTTATTTTGTCATATAAATTGATATTGAAGATTACCACTAACCTTCTGTGTAGGCCTTTCCAAAAGAGAAAAGCATTGTGAATGTATCTTTGTGGTCCCACAGCATGGACACCATGGGTGAAAGGACACAGTATGGCAGGCTCGGGGTTACGTATTGCTTAACGCTTTAGATCCATGCATCAAGTTTTCAGTAACTTAAATTACCTGCCAACATGTACATTAATTAAATGCACACTAGCAGTTTAAAATGAAAGCATGTTTGGTGTTCTGAATGCATGCTCACCTTGTAAATCATTCAATGTAAAACAAACAATGTTCACTTGCATTAAAGGGACAGAAATGATAGCAATAACTAAGAGTTATTCAGTTCCAATTTTATAATCAATGTTGGGTGTGCACCGGCCAGGAATTGGAATGGGAACATCAGACAGTTTTGTGTGAAGTTGCTAAGATACCTGGCAGTAAGGCAAACAACAACGGCACGAGTAGCCGCATGGCACAGATAAAGTGTGTGAAGACAATGCTGTTTCACTAAAATCACTGGTTATCCGCTCATTGTGGACATAAATGAAAGTGCAGTTCTAATACCTTTTATGAACATTTTGCAGACTCATTAAGGTTTTGAAATTATGGTAAGTTATTGTGTTTACTAGGTGTTAATTTGTACTTCCATTATAAGTACAGCCAAAATGTTTTTTTTTAAATAGCTGTTTGCAATGGCAAGAGTGAACATGGTTGTGGGTATTGCGGAGTAGGGAACTTGACAACTATGTTATTTTCATACTGACAATGCTGCGCACGTGTTTACCGCATTCTGACATTACAGATGTAAATGCCATCACCATCATATATCCCTTGTGCTTGACAAACAATAGACACAAAGACTACCATTTGAGCTTATGGATCCATGGCACACTTGACCATATTGAGGACTTTTTGGTGTCAGTGAGACTAATTAGTAAGCTAGAGTTTAACAAAGACATATTGAACAGCAAAACATTGTCATCTTGCAATTGGAAAAAAAGTGTACAGATATGTTTACTTGTGCCCGATATACTGTTGAGATAAATTAAGAAATCTTTTGAAAAGAAAAATGTCAACAATAATAATGAAATAAGTCTAATGAAAACACAATTGTAATAAATGACAAAGCATTTTGCAAATTGTTTTTTGTAAAATTTTAAAAAAATTATAATTTATTCCAAAATGAAATAAAAACACACATAAATACTTCTGTATTGGTTGCAAAAATGTTAAAAGTAGATCTATATGCATATATCTATCTATCTATCTATCTACATATATATATATATATATATCCCTCGGTCCGCTGCGAGGCCGCAGCGGACTGAGGGGACCCAAGGAGGGGTGGAGGGACGTTGACAGACCCCTGCGTGCAGCCTCATCTCCCACCTGTACCACCCGGACTTTGCTCCAGCCGACTTTCCAGCTTCCCCTACACCGCCAGCCCAGAAGCACTCACTCGGTGCACTCTGGGAGTTGGAGTCCGACAAACTTTTTCGGAAGCCATCAGGCGAGCTGAACTTGCTTGGGGGGAGGAGCCTTCGGACCTATAATTGAAGGGGTGCAGCTGTGGGACTATTCAGAGAAGCTGACCACGCAACGCAGGGCGCTGAGGAAGGCTACTCGCCGAAATGCATACGCCTGATTGCTGCGTTGCTTTGTTTGCCAATTAAACCTGCTTTCTCCTTGGAAATCCCCTTTGGCCTCTGTCCGTTCTTTCGTGGAAGGGAGTTATTTCATGTATATGTTCCAGCCAGAGGAACATTCCAGATGGCCCCGCTGCAGAAGAGACCTGGACGTTAACTGGCACGCTGGGCTCAGCGAGGTTATGATCCGGGGGACCGGATAATCCAGTGTCTGCCTTCCAGCACAGCACAAGCACGGGCGGAGTGAGGTATTTGACCTCCGACAGGACGCTATGCTCCATGGCTGTCCCTGCCCTTTTGCTTACCTGAACTGCGAGGCCGCAGCGGACCGAGGGGACCCAAGGAGGGGTGGAGGGACGTTGACAGACCCCTGCGTGCAGCCTCATCTCCCACCTGTACCACCCGGACTTTGCTCCAGCCGACTTTCCAGCTTCCCCTACACCGCCAGCCCAGAAGCACTCACTCGGTGCACTCTGGGAGTTGGAGTCCGACAAACTTTTTCGGAAGCCATCAGGCGAGCTGAACTTGCTTGGGGGGAGGAGCCTTCGGACCTATAATTGAAGGGGTGCAGCTGTGGGACTATTCAGAGAAGCTGACCACGCAACGCAGGGCGCTGAGGAAGGCTACTCGCCGAAATGCATACGCCTGATTGCTGCGTTGCTTTGTTTGCCAATTAAACCTGCTTTCTCCTTGGAAATCCCCTTTGGCCTCTGTCCGTTCTTTCGTGGAAGGGTTATTATTATATATATATATATATATATATATATATATATATATATATATATATATATATATATATATATATATACATATATATATATATATATATATATATATTCACTGAAAAAAACATAGGTTATAGACTATATATAGTTAGGAATTAGCATTTACAAAACCTTGAAAATTCACTGAAAAAACCATAGGTTATAGACCATATATAGTTAGGGAGTAGCATTTACAAAACCTTAATTTACTCGCACAAAACCATTGAAATTCGCATATATAGTTAGTTGCAATAATTATATATCGCGCACCCGCAATCCACTGCTGATTATGTGACATATTACATCATTCATGACATGGTCAGTGACATCACTGATGACATCACTGATGACATCTCAAATGACATCACTGATGACATCACTGATGACAACTCAAATGACATCACAGACAACATCACTGATGACATCATCCATGTGATAATACGATGAACCTCTTCAGACTCTAATATAACCTTAGATACACTCAGAGTAAACAGACACTCACAGATTGTCACTCATCCATGGAGTTACTCATACACCTAGTCAGTCATGCAAAGAATCAATCACACCTCCATTTCCTCAACTATACAGTTATACACACCTTACTTATTCAAACATATTCTAACACATATTTACTCTCTTATGCAATCACTGATACAAGTTTTCAATGATCCATGCAGCCACTCACACATTCACTGGCTCTTATGCACAGTTATTTATATACGTCAACTCTCATATGTACTGTGTTTTACAAATGTACTTACTTTGACATGTAGCACTGAGATATCCATTCACTCACCAATACACTCATGCACACAGTCAACCACCCATACAGCTGTTTCCACATGCAGTTTTGAACCAATACATCTAGTGAATCAACTGTTCACACATTTATGCACAGAGTCACACACCTCCCAGCCACCCACACACACACACTCACTCTCCCATACAAATACTTTGGCAACCAATCAATAACCCATATAGTTAATCATATAGCTACTGATCAACACATGCAGCAGTTTACAGAACAACAGATATAATGATGCACAAATTAAGACAGTTTAGTCACTAACCCATGCTCTCAGTGAGACACATTTAATCACTCTCTCATACAGTCAGTCATGCACCTACTAAATCCTTCATCCAGACACTTATACATCCACTCATTCTTCAATATGTAAGACATATTTTAACTTTACAGAAACATACCGTCACTGGATGATGTCATCAGTGATGTCATCAGTGATGTCACTGACCATGTCATGAATGATGTAATATGTGACATCATCAGCAGTGGATTGCGGGTGTGCGATATATAGTTATTGCAACTAACTATATATGCAAATTTCAATGGTTTTGTGCGAGTAAATTAAGGTTTTGTAAATGCTAATCCCTAACTATATATGGTCTATAACCTATGGTTTTTTCAGTGAATTTTCAAGGTTTTGTAAATGCTAATTCCTAACTATATATAGTCTATAACCTATGGTTTTTTCAGTGAATTTCAATGGTTTTTTAATAGCAAATATCAAAAGCTGTAAAATGTCAAGTACGTGGTAGGTAAAAACATTTTCGTATTTATGCACGCTGATGTGCTTTGAACGCTGCCCCCCCCCTCCTCTTTTCTTTTAGGAGTATTCTCTCTTTACAGATAGTGAAGGGTAGGTAACGTAAGCCTTTGCCCCCGTTGTAACCTGTTGTGCCTGCTTCCCTCTCCATTTGATTGATTGTTATCCAAGCATTTACTGTTTTAGAATTGGTTCTCTTTGGTTCATTCTCTATTTACAAACAAGCACAGAGACGCAATACTCTGTTTAGTCTTTGCAGATAGTGAAAAATCATTTAAAAAAACAAAAGGAATCGAGCAAAATCAGAAGGCCACTAATGGGATCTCTTTTTGACCTCGCTAAAATAGAAACATTAGGAACAACCCCTCATGAGAAATACGAAACTAGTGAGATAAACAGAGCTCGACACCATGATGGCTGCAAGACAGCTCGGCTCCGCCACCCACCCCGCCCAAAATAACGACAAACCCTATGCAAATATTATAAATATATACAACACACCAGCAAAGTAACAGGGTAAAACGTTTTATTAAATAACTATTTACATGGCAGCTTGTTGCAACATCCATCACTGTTCCTGTCGAGGTAGCATAGCTGGCGGCCTAGGAGTGGAGGACCATTGTGCAAATTGCCCGGGGACGACACCATGCACCAAGACTCGTCCCCAGTACATGCAGAGCTGATGTCTGACAAGTTGTGTGTGAGGATGCCTTGCTGATGCCGCCACCCCCACCACCACCTTTTTGTTGTCTGATCCGGCTAGCTCAATCGATCGAGCATGAGACTCATGCACTCTGATCTCCTTGGCCTCAGTCAAGCATCAATAGTAACATTTTCATACGTGAGCGTAGGTTCATGGTTTTCCATCCACAGACTAAAAGCCTGGAGTGGGAGTGAAAGAACCATAACTAGGTAACAAGGAAGGCAGACGCTGTGGGAAGGACTCTGGATATGGTATGTTCCTTGGTCCCTGAGTTACTTCGATGTCACTGCCTTGCACAAATGGCATGAGTCCTGGATGTTGGGTGCCATAGTTGAGGGTTCCGAGCAGCGCTTGTAACACTGTCTGAAGTTTATTTGCACCTGCTGCAGCTTCACTATTCTCAAAGTAAGTGGGGGCTGTTTGTGGACCTGACTGCATTGGAAAACAATGTGATGCGGTGCCTCCCTGAACCACTTGACGGAGGCCCCCGAGATAATTGCGCCTGCTCCACACCTTGTCCCACAATCCGTTTGACCTGAAGACACGTCCTGCGGTGCCCTGGTCCGACCATCACATATACCTGCACCAGGAGACGGCGTGGGGTGCAGTAGAAGGGAGAGGCGGCGCGAACGAGCCTCCCCCACCTCCCCAGGTGGAGGTTTCTCAGCTACACCCCAGCGCTTCACTCAACCAGCTGACTTGCGCCCGCTCTTGCGACACAGTGCCTCGCTTGGCCAGCTGAGTTCCGCCCGCTCTTGCGGCACAGTGCCTCACCCTCCATCCAGCTGAGTTTCTCCCGCTCTTGCGGCTACAGCGTCTCGCCCACCATCCAGCTGAATTGCGCTTACTCTTGCGGTGCAGCGGAAGGCGGCTGCAACAAGACTCTCAAAATGGCGGCCGGCTCTTCGGATTTAGGCCTGGTCCACTAAAATGGCCCTGGGACACCTTGGAACTCGGACGCTTGACTGCTAGGGCATGGACCCCATTCCCAAAAGCGTCCCCTCAGCCTTGAAGATTTTACAAAAGTCACGGGGCCCCCGACTCCCGCAGACTTCCGGTGGCGAGCGACTGCCATGATTGCTCGCGGAATGGCCACGACGTAGCCACGGGGTGCTCTCATGCTGACGCCAGCTTCAATCTGAAACATCCAGAAACACTGTAGACTACCAATTCGATCAGTTCCGGTGGAGCCCCAACGTGACCCGGTAGAGAAGAACTTGCCCTCCCCTCTTTGACTGATTGTTCTTGTTGCCTGTCCCTTCTCTTGTCATTTAACAGAACTTTTTGGACTGCTGAAAGGGGTTGTATTCCGACCGCTGGTTGGTGGAGACATTTTGACTATATTATGGACCTGCGTTGTCGCGTAATGCGTCATATGACGCGCCGCGTTAGCGCACCCGGAAGTGCTCCGGTGCGCAAGGGGCAGCTCCCCGGAAACGATCCAGAGCACGGCGCGCAGCGCGTAACGTAAGCATAACAGGTCATGTGACTTGTTAATAAAACTTTTCATTGGTTCATTTTACTTTTGTTATTCTAATGATGAAAGGCTTGGTCATATGACCTAAAAATAACGCTTTTCATTGCTTTCGAACATTTTTTTTTCCCAAATGATGAAAGCCCCACCTTTTTTTTCTCACTCTGACTTGTAAAGCAAAGGACCCAGATGCATTTACAGTTTATCACTAACAATGTTTCAGGCTAATGTATTTTCCCGGGAAATTTACAACTGTCCTGCAAGTAAAATATTCCTTTTTCGAGAAAAAGGGCGTTTCTTCGTCCCATGAGGGAGCCATTGAGCAAAATAGGCTCGGCCTGCTGTCTTAGTCGCTGATAGGCATGAATATCAGATTCTTATCGATCACTTTATGTTGCAGGAGTAGAAAACCCAACAGCCCTTGACCATTTATCTTTACTGCGTTCCTGCGTATTATACCTTTTAACAGTCATGTAATTGGACTGCTTTATTTCACTTGCCTTTTACTGATTCGAAAACAGTGGCTATTATTCAAAACTTTACCAATGTAGGTACTACTACCATGTTTTTTTTTAAAAACCTTTATTGTGAAAATGTCAGTATACAAATATTGGCCTATAACCACGTGGGCCGGCCACGGAGCAAACTGAAATCGTATATGATGAGGGAACATTTACACTGTAGAAGAACGTAACGGGCGACCCATTAGATTGCAAGAACTAAGGTGTCTAACATTTGCAGAATCGGTGGACGTACATTTTATAATTAAAGTACGACAGGGCCAGTTACAATAAAATTATCTAGATATACATATGCGGGCAAGTACCATGGGTGACGTTAATTCGAACTTTCAATAGTACAGTAATCAATAACACATCAGAACTTAATATCAATAGGGATGTCAAAATGTTCAATCAATTCTCGTCCCCACCCGCCATGTGCTTCAAAACTGCATACGTATATCGTGATATCAACGTTGGGCAACCAGTACACAACAAGGAGTTACGAGTCTCATTTATACCAGCGCCATTTTGGGCGAGGCCGGGCAGGTCCAGGATATAGTCAAAATTTCTCCACCAACCAGCGGTCGGACCAGAACCATTTTCGGCAGTCCAAAAATGTTCCGTTAAATGACAACAGAAGAAATAGGCAACAAGAACAATCAGTCAAAAGAGGAGACGCTTTCGTGAATGGGGCCCATGCCCTAGCAGGCAAGCGTCTGAGTTCCAAGGTGTCCCAGAGCCATTTTAGTGGACCAGGCCCAAATCCAAAGAGCTGGCTGCCATTTTGAGAGTCTTGTTGCAGCCGGCTATCGCTGCACCACAAGAATAGCCGCAATTCAGCTAGATGGCGGGTGAGTCACTGTACCGCAAACGCGGGCGGAACTCAGCTGAAAGGCGAGTGAAATGCTAAGAGGCACCCCACTGCAGATGAGGTGCCTCCACCTGGGGAGGAGGGAGAGGCCCGTTTGCGCTGCCTCCCCCCCCTCCCCGGGCACCCCACGCCGTCCTTCGGCGCAGCATTGTAGGATGGCCACACCAGTGAAACTTGCTGGACACCACCTCGGTGCCATCCGGATCTCGGCGCGTTCGAGTCACTGTACCGCAAGAGCGGGAGAAACTCAGCTGGACACGCCGTCTTTCGGCGCAGCATTGTAGGATGGCCACACCAGTGCGGCAACTTGCTGGACACCACCTCGGTGCCATCCGGATCTCAGTGCGTTGTGCTACCTTCGGCGTACTGTAGCAGCAAGAGTGACCGCAACTCAGCTGGACACGCCGTCTTTCGGCGCAGCATTGTAGGATGGCCACACCAGTGCGGCAACTTGCTGGACACCACCTCGGCGCCATCCGGATCTCGGCGCGTTGTGCTGCCTTCGGCCTATTCGCACATCGGTCCGCTACTGACGCCGCCTCACAGGCCAACTGATTTTGTAGGCTTTTTATAGCCCAAAGCCGCATACCAGGTCATGTGTCTTGTTTATAAAACTTTTCATTCGTTCATTTTACTTTTGGTTTCCTAATGATGAAATGCTTGATCATATGACCTAAAAATAACACTTTTCATTGGATTAAAACATTTTTTTTCCCAAACGATTAAAGCCCCACCTTTTTTTTCTCACTCGGCAATCCAAAAAGGTTCCGTTAGATGACAACAGAGGGGACAGGCAACAAGAACCATCACTCAAAAAAGGGGAGGGCAAGTTCTTCCCTACCGGGTCACGTTGGGGCTCCACCGGAACTCATCGAATTGATAGTCTACAGTGTTTCTGGATGTTTCAGACTGAAGCTGGCATCAGCATGAGAGCACCACCATCTCGTAGCTCCGTCGTGGCCATTCCGCAAGCAATCGAGGCAGCCGCTCCCCACCGGAAGCCTGCGGGAGTCGGGGGCCCCAAGACTTTTGTAGAATCTTCAAGGCTGAGGGGACGCTTTCGAGAATGGGGCCCAAGCCCTAGCAGACAAGCGTCCGAGTTCCAAGGTGTCCTAGGGCCATTTTAGTGGACCAGGCCCAAATTCGAAGAGCCGGCCGCCATTTTGAGAGTCCTGTGGCCACTAGATGGTGAGCAAGACGCTGTAGCCGCAAGAGCGAGCGGTAAACAGCTGAATGGCGGATGAGGCACAGTGCAGCAAAAGCGAGCGGAAAACCGCTGAATGGCAAGTGAAACGCTAAAGGGGTGCCCTACTACAGCAGACGAGCCTCCACCTGGGGAGGCCCGTTCACGCCGCCCCCCCCCCCCCCGGGGCGCCCCACGCCGTTTTCCGGAGCAGCATTGTAGGATACCAAAACCAGTCCGTCCAGAACTCAGCACGTTGTGCTGCCTTCGGACTATTCGCACAACAGACCGCTACTCACCATTGTTGCTTCTGTTTAAATTTTTTTTTTTTTTTTTACGTGTTTACTGTTTTTGTTGCGTTGTATATATTTATAAGTTATCAAAGTGTTATAATCCTACTACTTTGTTGGAGTGCTATATATTTTTAATGTGACACATAATTGTGAAGACTTTGATGTACAAAAAGGCATCCCTGGAATCTTCCGCTTCAGGCTCGGTCCCACACACCCTCACAGTGAGAATCCCCTCCCCAATCACAATACAGGATCGTTATCAGATAGTAGGAACGCGTGTGGTGTGACGGATCTCATCAGGTGGGTGTAAAGTAACTCAGCCCGAACATCAACTGACATTCAACACACCATTCGAACATTCATGCAATCAACATTCATACACACGCACACAGGCTGAGCAGCACTCTACAGTGGGGGCCTTGATCTACTGTAACTCCTTTGAAGAGGGGTGATTCTTTACAGTTGAGGCCATAAACTACATCCGCAGGGCTAGGTGATAGCCTGAGACCGGCCTGGACAATCAGACACAGAGGAAGAGGAGTGTCAGAGGGTGCGGTAGTGAATAGGGTGAAAGGGAGGTGTCAGGCGGGCACAGGGTGTGATTCTCAGGGAAGAGCAGCGCAGATGGGGGGAGGTTTATGGCCCATGCATAAGACAGAGAGCGGGGGTGACCAGTGCATGGAGGAGATGCTTGCGAGGGTGGGGAGCCATGCTGAGGATCGGCGGCGTGCAGAGAGTGGGTCTGCTCAAGGCATCTAAAATGGCTGCCGTGCACGACAAAAGTGTGGCATTGGAAAAAAAGCAAGATGGCGCAGACAATGTTTATATACAACGAATTAATTTATAACAATTATTTTTAACAATATATTTACTCGCAGTGTCAAAATGGCGGTCAACACTTCCTGATTTCCTTCGAATCGAACGTTAACAGACGTCACGATCGGCGGCGTGCAGAGAGTGGGTCTGGTCAAGGCATCTAAAATGGCTGCCGTGCACGACAAAAGTATGCCATTGGAAAAAAAGCAAGATAGCGCAGACAATGTTTATCAATACGGATTAATTTATAACAATTATTTTTAACAATATATTTACTCGCAGTGTCAAAATGGCGGTCAACACTTCCTGATTTCCTTCGAATCGAAAGTTAACAGACGTCACGCAGCAAACAAAAAAAAACGCTCATGCGCAGCCGCTGGAAGACAAGTATCAACATATATGAGCATCCTCAGCCACCCTCAGAAAACATAGGGGGTCAGGATACGTCTCCCGTACCCCCTTATACCCATTTCTCACATTGTTTTTCCTCCATCTTGTAATTTAATTAAATCGAAACACAAAATGGCAAATTCCCGTTTCGCGTCCCGGTTCACTACCCGGTTCGCGAACCGGAAAGCGCTTCTACCACAAAAAATCAATATTTTTTTATTTGCCCCACAGGACCCTTTAATAACCCCAACATCATTCCTAGGGGGTCAAGAAGGGTCTACCTTGCCCCCTTTCATTAAATTCACCCTTCGTTTTCCTCCTCCTCTTGTCTCTCGATCCTACCTAGAGACAAGATGGCGGCAGCTCCGGACTGTTTAGAATGTTGACAGACACCGGAGAGCCAATCAACTTAGCTACGCAAAGTTCCGTTACGCGAAAAGTTCGCGAACCGGAGCGCTATCCGGGACGCTGTCACAGATATATCTGTTTTTTAAAACGTTAATTTCTCAAAATCCACTGGAGCACATATATTGAGACCCAGCAAAGGCACATCGGGCTAACAGTCCCTACAATTTTGCCAAGTTTAGTGCAAATCCATTAAGCTGTTCGAGCTAAAAGTGAGGCCAAACGCCCTATGGAAAACTCAATGTTAAAAACGTGTTTTGGGACCCCCCTTTTTTCTCGGCCCCCCCTTAACGAAACCCCCCCAAATTTTCAGGGGCTGCTCAGGAACAAAATGTGCCATTTTCCTGAAAATTGCAGCCGATTCCGTCCACAAACGCCAACGTTTATTAGACATAGAATTTTCAAAAGTCCCATAGAGAAAAAATCCTAACTATATATACCTACTGGCGACTGCCAGTAGGTAATATCTAATATATATATATATATATATATATATATATATATATATATATATATATATATATATATATATATATATATATATATATATATATATATATATATATGTATATACACACACATATACATTACCTACTGGCGGTCGCCAGTAGGTAGTTATAGTTAGGATTTTTTTCAATGTTAAATCTCAAAATTCTATTTGGAATAACTTTGGCGCCGGTTGACGAATCTGCCTGAAAATGTCCTCAAAATGGCCTCGTCGAGCTCCGGTCTTTCCCTGAAAGTTTGGGGGGATGCGTCAAGCGGGGGCCGAGATAAAAGGGGGGTCCCAAAACGTGTTTTCCCCATGCTAATTTCCATAGGGCGGTCGACCTCACTTTTAGCCCGAACGGCTGAATGGATTTACACCAAATTTGGCAAAATTGTAGGGACTGGTAGCCCGATGTGCCTTTGCTATGTCTCAAGATATGTGCTACAGTGGATTTTGAGTAATTTAGGTTAAAAAAAATATACATATATCTATAAGCGCGCCCCGGTACGCGCTCCGGGGAGCGCTCTGGGCGCGACACGCGACTTGCGCGCAGAAAGCTGATTGGTTTCTGGGTGTCTGCAAACATTCAAAACAGTCCGGAGCGGCCGCCATCTTGTGTCTCGGTAGGATCGAGACACAAGAGGTGGCCAATACAAAGGGGGAATTGACCATAAGGGGCAGGGTAGACCCCCCTGACCCCCTAGGTTTGATGTGGGGACTATAAAAGGGTCCCGGTGGGCAAAAAAAAAAAAAAAAATTTCGATTTGCGCGGGGGAAGCGCCCGGTACGCGCAGGGGAGCGCACCGGGGAGTGCACCGGGGAGAAAAGAGAATGGCAGAGTTTAAAAATTTAAGTCACTTTATATAAATGGGAGGTAGTTCTGAAAAGAACAGTTTTTTTTTCTTTTTGTTGTTTTATATATTTATTTATTTTTTTGGAAAAAAAATTTGGGGGGGATTTTCAGAACAATTTTATATTTTTTTTTAGTTTTTCTGGGGTGAAACAAAAGACAGAGAATTGAAAACAGCTCAACTGGAGCAAAAAATAGAAAAAAATTAAGGTTGCTTGCTGCAGTGATGGTTGTCTGCAGCTCGATTAAGTAAAGTGATGCTCTGCTCACCATAAGATATAGTTTTGTTGCAATAAATGCAAACAAATTTAAATTTGGAAAACTTGGTTTGAACATTAGGGACCATCTCCCTAGCCTCTTCACCCGATGGAGTGGGTTGGTTGGAGGTGCTGGAAGTAGAAGGTTGGGGAGGGTTCTTGGACAGTTGCCTGACTTCTGCTCTTGAATAATTGTTTGGGTGCTTCCTCTGCATATGCCTTATCATCGTGTGGTTCCCAAACGAATATTTCCTGTTTGGGTTCCCTCTTGACAGTTCTTGGTCACAGATAAAGCAAGTCACCTTTGCTGCATTTACTTTTTTGGCACCCCTTGGCATTTTGAAAAACTCCCAAATAAAATGTTCTTTGGGTTTGTATGAGGTCCTCAGGCAGAAATTGCCTCTCCTCCTGCTCCTCTTCGTCCTCCTCTTCTTCATGACCACCAATGTGGTCTTGTGGTGGTCTTTGTGGTGGTGGTGGAGGTGGTGGTGGTGCAGATGCACCTGCAGCTGCTACCAGTGAAGCCATTTTTCACAGAATGCAGGCCTTCTTCACTCAAACAACAAAGTGAAAATGAGGAAAAAAGGTGGGGTCTTTCATCATTTGGAAAACAAAACAGTTGTGAACCAATCAAAAGTGTTATTTTCAGGTCACATGACCTGACGCGCTTACGCTACGAGCCCCGTGGCGTGTCCTGGGGCGCGCCCAGGGGCTCGTCGCGTAAGCGCGTCGAATGCTTCTGGGTGCGTTTACGCTGTGCGTATCACGCGGACGCGGCTACGCGATACGTTACAATCATGTTTTCGTTCGCGACATTGGCGCTAACGGGACGCTTCCCGGTTTGCGCACCGGGGCGCTTTAAACGAGTACGCTCTCCGGGGCGCTCACCGGGGCACGCACCGGGAGCGCTCCAAAAAAAAAAAAAAAAGGGAAAATTGTAGGGACTGGTAGCCCGATGTGCCTTTGCTATGTCTCAAGATATGTGCTACAGTGGATTTTGAGTAATTTAGGTTAAAAAAAATATACATATATCTATAAGCGCGCCCCGGTACGCGCTCCGGGGAGCGCTCTGGGCGCGACACGCGACTTGCGCGCAGAAAGCTGATTGGTTTCTGGGTGTCTGCAAACATTCGAAACAGTCCGGAGCGGCCGCCATCTTGTGTCTCGGTAGGATCGAGACACAAGAGGTGGCCAATACAAAGGGGAAATTGACCATAAGGGGCAGGGTAGACCCCCCTGACCCCCTAGGTTTGATGTGGGGACTATAAAAGGGTCCCGCTGGGCAAAAAAAAAAAAAAAAAAATTCGATTTGCGCGGGGGGAGCGCCCGGTACGCGCAGGGGAGCGCACCGGGGAGCGCACCGGGGAGAAAAGAGAATGGCAGAGTTTAAAAATTTAAGTCATTTTATATAAATGGGAGGTAGTTCTGAAAAGAACAGTTTTTTTTTCTTTTTGTTGTTTTATATATTTATTTATTTTTTTGGAACATTTTTTTGGGGGGGATTTTCAGAACAATTTTATATTTTTTTTTAGTTTTTCTGGGGTGAAACAAAAGACAGGGAATTGCAAACAGCTCAACTGGAGCAAAAAATAGAAAAAAATTAAGGTTGCTTGCTGCAGTGATGGTTGTCTGCAGCTCGATTAAGTAAAGTGATGCTCTGCTCACCATAAGATATAGTTTTGTTGCAATAAATGCAAACAAATTTAAATTTGGAAAACTTGGTTTGAACATTAGGGACCATCTCCCTAGCCTCTTCACCCGATGGAGTGGGTTGGTTGGAGGTGCTGGAAGTAGAAGGTTGGGGAGGGTTCTTGGACAGTTGCCTGACTTCTGCTCTTGAATAATTGTTTGGGTGCTTCCTCTGCATATGCCTTATCATCGTGTGGTTCCCAAACGAATATTTCCTGTTTGGGTTCCCTCTTGACAGTTCTTGGTCACAGATAAAGCAAGTCACCTTTGCTGCATTTACTTTTTTGGCACCCCTTGGCATTTTGAAAAACTCCCAAATAAAATGTTCTTTGGGTTTGTATGAGGTCCTCAGGCAGAAATTGCCTCTCCTCCTGCTCCTCTTCGTCCTCCTCTTCTTCATGACCACCAATGTGGTCTTGTGGTGGTCTTTGTGGTGGTGGTGGAGGTGGTGGTGGTGCAGATGCACCTGCAGCTGCTACCAGTGAAGCCATTTTTCACAGAATGCAGGCCTTCTTCACTCAAACAACAAAGTGAAAATGAGGAAAAAAGGTGGGGTCTTTCATCATTTGGAAAACAAAACAGTTGTGAACCAATCAAAAGTGTTATTTTCAGGTCACATGACCTGACGCGCTTACGCTACGAGCCCCGTGGCGTGTCCTGGGGCGCGCCCAGGGGCTCGTCGCGTAAGCGCGTCGAATGCTTCTGGGTGCGTTTACGCTGTGCGTATCACGCGGACGCGGCTACGCGATACGTTACAATCATGTTTTCGTTCGCGACATTGGCGCTAACGGGACGCTTCCCGGTTTGCGCACCGGGGCGCTTTAAACGAGTACGCTCTCCGGGGCGCTCACCGGGGCACGCACAGGGAGCGCTCCAAAAAAAAAAAAAAAAAGGGAAAATTGTAGGGACTGGTAGCCCGATGTGCCTTTGCTATACTCAAGTGTTTTTTACGAAAATTAACTTTGAAAAAAATATATATTGTGCTACATTGGGCTATATATATGTTAGAGCCCAAATGTAGCCCAAATGTAGCCCAATGTAGCCTAAAGATGGCCACCAGAGACAAAAAAATACAAATGTAGCCCAAATATCAGCCATATGTAGCCCAACTGTAGCCCAATGATAGAATGTACCAGAGTGTTCTAAAGAACAACTAGAGCGTTAATAGTCTTACTTATAGAGTGAGACTTATAGTTAGGAATTAGCATTTAAAAAAGCTATGAAATTCACTGAAAAAACCATAGGTTTCACTCCAGTTATAGTTAGGAATTAGCATTTAAAAAACCTATTAAATTCACTGAAAAAAACCATAGGTTTCACACCAGTTATAGTTACCTGGAAATTTTACTGACATAAAACCATTGAAATTCCACGTTATAGTTAGTTGGACTCACTATAACTTGCGCTTGTAATGCACTGCTGATGACGTCACATATTACATCACTCATGACATGGTCAGTGACATCACTCATGACATCACTGATGACTTCATCCTTGTGACAGAGTGACAGACCTCCTTTCAGTGTAATGTAACCCTTGAAACACATATTCAAAAATAGAAACTAACATTTACAAAAAAAGTGGAGATACCTATACCAGTTACAAAAAACAATTCAGTAATTCCACCATTTATGTACGGATTGGTGTCACTACAACGCATGCTTTTACATCGCATGCCTTTACAACGCGGTTTTTACCACGCAGTCCATTACAACGCATAATGCTTTTAGGCGCTGGATAGTGAATTATTTAATTTACTATTCCAACTCCAGTCCCCGTGGATAGCAGGGAAGGTGTTGGATAGTAAATTAAATATATTCCCTATCCTAGAGCGCCCCCCAGCGCAATGCGTTGTAATGGTATGCGTTGTAATGGTTGCGATGTAATGGTAGTGCGTTGTAAAAAATGCGTTGTAAGTGATGTTCCCCTTTATATACACATCCACTCATTCACCAACAGTTCTATATAGTCATTCATACATATACTCACTTATCATATGTAGTGAGACACCTTTACATCCGTTAACACACCAACAGTCTTCCAAAAGTTACTCACACACATACTCACACATGCAAATAAACTATTGAACATCCATTTATTTGCATATACAGCTATACACACACTAGCACATTACTTCTAAGGAAACTTACACATACTTACTCTCTTAAACAATCACTTATAGAAACACATACTTTTTTAAACAGGAACTCTTTCAATCTCTCACTCTCATATATACTCACTTATATACATCAATACTCACATATACTAGATTAAAACATATGTAGTTACTCATAAAGACACTAGTGAGACAGTCATTCACTCACTAACACACATATATACACACTCTTCCACCCATACAGTCCTGCACATATGCTGTCTTCAAAACACATACAAACAGTGAGTTAGTCATTGATGCATCCATGTGCTAAGTAACACTCCCACCAAACCATACAGACACTCATACTGATACTAAACAAACATCTAATAACACATATACACACACATGTAGCTACTCACCAACCCATGCAGCCACTTATACACAAAGTGAAACACTGATACAAACATTTAAATATTTAAACAATACTCGCTAATATATGTATTCACTAAGATACACTTAATAAGCCAGTTAACCAATCATTTTTTTTTAAAAACATCCATTGAGACACTTATTTAAACATTTATTCTTCCATCGACCTTTACATATACATAAATAAAACATATTTATTTTTCAGAAAGACACACATTCACTGGATGGTGTCATCAGTGATGTCATGAGTGATGTCACTGACCATGTCATGAGTGATGTAATATGTGACGTCATCAGCAGTGCATTACAAACGCAAGTTATAGTGAGTCCAACTAACTATAACGTGGAATTTCAATGGTTTTATGTCAGTAAAATTTCCAGGTAACTATAACTGGTGTGAAACCTATGTTTTTTTCAGTGAATATATATATATATATATATATATATATATATATATATATATATTCTGCTCCACGGGGTGTCCATATTTCAAGCAGCACTCAGACGCGGTTCAGCTCTTTCCCCTTAAAGCTTTATTGGTATGCAGGCAGCTTTCCTCGGTATTTTACAGCACTCGACCAAAGCCTGACGCGTTTCGTTTTCAACTTCCTCAGAGGCACGGTCGAAGGAAGCATTGCGGGGCCACACCCCCCTCCCTCCTTTTCACCATGTCATGCGCTGATATGCAGCAGGTGAGCAGACATGTAGGTTTTGTGGGAGGTGTAGTCCATTTCAGTCCACAGATGGATGCTTCGTGTGATGGTGCCAAACAAGCTCCCCAGGAGCCCCAAGGAAAGGAGCACCGCTAATCCAGGAACCGCCCTCCACACAATGAGTCCCAGGTAGGACCCGTGGCCCCCTCAGGTTCGGGGGTGGTGCCCGCTTCGCGGCTGGACCGCCGCGTCTTACATTCTGCTCCACGGGGTGTCCATATTTCAAGCAGCACTCAGACGCGGTTCAGCTCTTTCCCCTTAAAGCTTTATTGGTATGCAGGCAGCTTTCCTCGGTATTTTACAGCACTCGACCAAAGCCTGACGCGTTTCGTTTTCAACTTCCTGGAGGGCGGTTCCTGGATTAGCGGTGCTCCTTTCCTTGGGGCTCCTGGGGAGCTTGTTTGGCACCATCACACGAAGCATCCATCTGTGGACTGAAATGGACTACACCTCCCACAAAACCTACATGTCTGCTCACCTGCTGCATATCAGCGCATGACATGGTGAAAAGGAGGGAGGGGGGTGTGGCCCCGCAATGCTTCCTTCGACCGTGCCTCTGAGGAAGTTGAAAACGAAACGCGTCAGGCTTTGGTCGAGTGCTGTAAAATACCGAGGAAAGCTGCCTGCATACCAATAAAGCTTTAAGGGGAAAGAGCTGAACCGCGTCTGAGTGCTGCTTGAAATATGGACACCCCGTGGAGCAGAATATATATATATATATATATATATATATATATATATATATATATATATATATATATATAAATATATATGTATATGTATGTCTATATCTAATTTTCTTAACTAATTAGTTAGAAAATACTAAGTAAAAAAATATTTATTAATGTAAATGCGATGGGGAAAATGTTAATACATTGAAATTCTTACAATGGCCTATATACATCTCCAATATTCAAAAAGTTTTTAAAAATTACAACAAAACATGCTATTTACAATCAAATACTTAAGAAATTTTTTGTTTGAAGAGTATGAAATATTTTTATTATTAGATGTTATACTTTGGAAAAATACAATATTATAGTAGACAGAAATTTAAAACTGGAACATGAAAATTGTAGGATACCACATAACAACAATATTACGTTAGTGTGGAAGTAGGATTGTGGATAGGTGAAATTAAGAATAGCAATTAAAATCAGCATAAAAATTATGACAAGGGTTATTTGATGTAGAGGTAAAATTTAGTGTTGGCACTGTACTAAGTGCAACAACAGTGAAATAGTTCTTTTGCATATGGTTAATGTTAATTTCTTACTACTCCATTTAGTGGATTATTAGAAAAATATTGGGATAGCGGGCGGAAATACAGCAAGACCGCCATTGATGCTGGAAAGAACAGCCAGCCGGTAGCACGGAGGAACCGGAGTTCAAATTAGGATCATCTGCCATTAAAGTCCAATCGTGGAGGTAGCGGGCGAACCAGAAACGCCCAACGCTGGCGTTAACCTCCAAAAACAAACAGAGCGTGGTCGGTAACGCAGCAGAAAAGCTACTACCCGCCACAAAAAAAAGCGAGAACACCACACAGGAAGTTAGGATTTCACCAATAGTACAGCGCTATGATACTCTGTTTGCGACCACCGATGTTGCACACAGGAGTGAATGAGAGAGCCAGCGGAAGAGCTGCAGCACAACCACCGCAGCGTAATATACATGATAAACATGGCGGACGATGAGGAAACACCGCACCAATGCCAAACTTGGCAAACATCAAACTAGCCCTTCAACCCAATTACAATAAAAACATAGAAATAAAAATAAAAGCCAGACCGAAACATACCATTCCCAGGACAAGTCCCACAACACAACTGATATGTAAATCTCATTCAGACGCACCGACACAGCTGAGCATCAAACCAGCCAATTCACTGACCAGAATCCCTTGCAACACTCAAGAAGAAAAGGCCACACACCACATCTGACAGGAGAGGCAAAATAACACAGCACACTCAGACAAAACCACCACCACTACCACCATCATAACCACCATCACTCAAGCACCAACAAACCTCAACCACACAACACACCTACCACCTCAACAGCAAACACTAAAACACCCAACTCTGCATCCACAAAACTTCAATCAACACACACCGTGGCAACACAGAAAATGCCCAAATTCACAGAGAGTGAGTTAACAGTCATGGTCAATGAGATAGTGTGAGTGGAATCCCAACTGTTTGGTAGCCTGGTCCAACAGACACCATTAGTCACCAGTACACAGATGTGTGAAATGATAGTAAAAAGGGTAAATCCAGTAGGAACAACACCAAGATAAAACAAGCATTTGCAATGTAATGGTTTCGTCTTTGGAAAAGTTAGAGCTATTGGCATTGTAAATGACAACATTTTTATTTATGTGTTGGTTTTTAAAACAGATAAATAAATGGCATTGTCATTTACATTGCCATTAGCTTATTCTCTCGCAAATGTGAGACCTATTGTACCCTATGGACGAGCTCAGCAGACAGCAATTACTACCACACACACACACCCAGAGCCACACACACACACACACACACACAGAGCCAGCCACACACACAGACACACACACACACACATGCACCCAGAGCCACACACACAAACACCCAGAGCCACACACACACACACCCACCCACCCAGAGCCACACACACACACACACCCAGAGCCACACACACACCCACACACAGCACACACACACTCACGCATGCAGACACACCACACACGCAAAGAAGACAGACACCCTCCAAGCAACAGGATTCCACATGGTTACACCAAATTGGGACCTTGCCTTACTTCCCAAATTTAGCATTGATGGACTTTTATTTGCCTACTGAAAGTTGTCGAGGGAAATAAACACTTCAAGATTATACCTACAATATAGTCATGCTTTATGGACCACAGACTCCGAATTCTAGATCGTGGATTTTATTATAAGGCCAAAAATAGCTGGATGTACACACATCGGAGTATCAATAAATATAGATACAGAAAAATTAACACAGAGCCAAATCTACACATATAATTGATTCGGTATAGGAGACGCAGAATATTAAACTCCAAGATTAATACATCCAAGATGGAGGCGGAATCCAAATCCCTTTTCATTACGAAGGAAAGCATAAAATATCTTTTCCTACACTACTCTCATAAATGATGGTTCTGTCTGATTCCCCTGTCTCATTTCTCAAAGGTTTCAGCATGTGTAGACTTCCTTAGAAGTACTCGCGTCAAATGGTTCAAATAGCTGGAAGCTATGGAGCTCGCTCTTAAGATGCTCCCTCTCCTCCGAAAATCTAGAAGTCATATTTTCTGCCCACAATTCAAAAAGGATAAATTCAGCCCCCTCCTAAAACTATCACGTGACAATTATTTCACTTTTCAGCACTCCGGTAAATTTTTATGACTTCTTTAATTCAATCTTCCTCGCATATAAGTCACCTTGGAGTGTAGATAGGCCAGTCACCGAAGGTATCCTCCCCTCTCGCTTCTCAGACTGTTCAAAGGCATTCCAGTTATCTCCTTAAACTAAAATAAGAATGGTAAATTCTTTATACCTACAATGGGATGAGAGCATACTGTTCGGGCACATACAAAGATACATTTAATTATTTCTTCAGTAGCTGAGGTAGGGAAACTATAAACAACCTGCAGGTCTGGGCCTAGACTGCAGGCAACTTTAACACACACAATTATATTAATATGATTATAATGTCTTTCTGCACCTGTGTACTCAAAATAATGGTGTCTTCTTGTTAGAAATGGGATCTCTGGTTGGCTAAGGCTTGAGCCAAAACCAGGCAGAGACCGCCACTCTAGTCATGGCTGGGGAGTTACACGCCAAAGATAACCCCTGCTCACCCCGTTGGTAGCTTGGCACGAGCAGTCAGGCTTATCCCAGAGGCCATGTGTAAAGCATTTGCGCACGCACACAACAGCAACAACATCCCAGGCACACTACAAAAGGAGCTCCACACAAGGTTATATCAAAAATAGCCTTTGTATTCTAAAAACATATTAGAATAGTAAACACATAATATACACTATGCCAACTGGCACGGGGCAATATTTACAAGGGATTATATACACATGACAGGGCCACATGGACCACTGTCAGAACCATCACAAAGGGAACTTAGTAATAGTAAGACAGATCATAAATGTACAACCAATGAACACTGGTAACCACTGTATTCAGCATCAGCCTGTAACATAAACTACATTATGCACAGTCACACCAGGAGCGAATTACATTCTGCGCCAACCTCACCAGCATAAACACATTATGCAATTCTCTCACAAGTCTAAACACAATAGACCCTAACCTCCTACGTATAACTCACACTAGGAGCGTAAATCACAGAGTGAAACATAATCTCACTAACACAAACCGTGATATGCAGAACAACCTCATAATCATAAAACTTCATTTAGAGGTATAAAACAGGGTGCGTAATCATACTATATGCATTACATTTCCTAGCATCACATCACATCTAGCATACAAATCACATTAGGGCCTGGTGCCCTATAAATGTAACCATCCCCCTGGCCAACTGGCCATCTCAAAAGGGGGGCTCAAATGCCCTATGTCCAAAGAGTCAGGGCTGATGCCTAGGCAGCGGAAGTCAAGGGTGCGCCACTGCGCAAACCTAAACGTAGCAGCTGCCCACTACTTGCTGGGCAGCTGGGAAGGTGTAGGGTAAAGGAGTGCATCTCACTTCTCCTTCACAAGATGTGCCCCCAAAAGAACTGTGTGCCAAAACAGTGCAGCTGACACTAATTGCTGCACAGCTGTAAGTGAGGGAAAGGCCTGGCCCCTCTGGGCCACTGCTGTCCCTCTCAGGGACTCTTTCAGGAATTGCGCACAAACGTTGTAGCTGCCTGCACTGGTGCGGCGCAGCTGGGGAGAGAACAAATGGGCCCTGGCACAACTGTGCCCTCTGGGCCTGGCTGGGGCTCTTTAAAACAACATTGCCCCTGCTGGAGCCACGCACTGGCTCTAGAATTAGGTATGCGGGGTGTTGGAGCCATCTAGGCTCTAAAAACAAGCATGTGCCCCCTCAGGAAATGGCCATCTCTAGAATGCGGGCTCCTCTGGCCCTGTAAATAATGTTGGCTAAGTGCTGGAGCCATCTAGGCTCAGGAATTAAGTATGCTCCCAAACATCGGAGCGGCCCTCTGCCATCCGGGGCCACTCTGGAAAATGGCACTACCTACTGTGCCTGGACAGGTAGGGGGCGCGGCCCCTCGGGCCCTTTAGGCAAATTTTCCCCCTTGTTGGAGCGGCCCCCTATCAGGCGGGGGCCACTCAAGAAATTATGCGGCCATGCCTCCTGCCCAGCCCTCACTTACCGGGGTCCTGTGCAGGGGGACTTCTATTCCTGGATGCAGCGGTCTGCGTGTTCTCCATGTGGCGACCCTGCTCTTCACACGCGGAGGGGGCAGGCACCAGTAATGTGCCTTGAGCCCCCTCCGCCTTTCCCCTGCACTTGTGGGTGACTGCGGGGCTCTCCCTCAGTCATGGGAGCCCTGCACAGGCAGGCACCATCATCCTCCCTCCGGGCGGCTTCTCCAAGGAGCCCGTGGGGCTCCAGACGACTTTTCCATGCTGCCGGGCGTGCGCAGGACTTTCTCCTCAAAACCGGAAGCCCTGCCCGCCGTCAGGCACCTGGTGTCCTGACTTCTGTTTTTGCCGCAGGCCGCTGCGGTGATCTTCATCAGGTGGGCAAATTATAAGCAAAAATAAAGCGCTCCTCATCAGGATCACAAAGCGCTCCCCAGGCGCTGGAAGGCTCCACCAAGCCTTGGCAAAGGAAAAGGAAAAGGTCCAAGAAGTCCTGGTCATCAGGGAGGCAATGTAGGGCCCAGGTGCCAGCACAGAGGGCACTCCAGCAAGGAGACAACCCCCATGGCGGTCCCTCCTGGGCCCCACCAGCAGCAAGCCCCCGTCTGTCAGGATCCAAAAAGAGAACCTTTTTCATGGGGCCACAGCCCCTACTTTTATACACCTAATTCCTTTGTTCTCAGCTGTAGGGCAAGGGGAGAACCAGATACAACTGGTTCAGGAGCACTTTGTTTTGCTCAGCTCCCCTCTCTAATCACAGGACAGGCCAGGGACATAAGACGCACCACTGGAGGTGGAGCCAGCATTGCGGAGGGAAGGCACAGCCCTATTCAGGTCCCAGGTGCAACTCCTCCCTCCCATCTACATGCAGATCTCCCTATTCGCCACCGGGCAGACCCATCCTGGCTCCTGGAGCCAAGCACCACCAGCCAGCCCCTGTCAATCACAAGCCAGGCATGCAATTCCCATCAGGCAGGCAGACACACTGCACACAGAAATGCCAACTGCTAAAAGTGGAAGTTCTCCACTAGTCACAATATATCTGCACACACCATTGCGCAGCATTTATTCTCACGAGTTCGCACATACTAAACTCGCCCCTGCACTCAGTCAGTCAGTCAAAATACACTTTATTCGATTTTTGTTAAAATAATAAAAGGACAAAATACAATGCAATACAATTTTTTTTTTTTTAAACAGCAAAGAATTTGATTGCTAATTTATAACATGAGTTGTTGATTTCATTTATCCTCATAATTACAATGATTAAAAATTTCAGATAAAACCAAATTTAAAATTAGATTAAAATAAAACTTTCCCAGATATTCTTTTATTCCTTGATCTGAAGGCAGCTGTTAAATAACATGCAACGCTAAAGATGGTATAAGTGTCTGCCAGTGATTGGAGGAAAATTAAAGCTGGCCTTACTTGGATGAATCCAGCAGCCTTTAGAACAGGAAGTAGATATTTTGCCCTCTCAGTAGTATACAGACTGCAAAAAAATATAAAATGGAGGGTATCCTGGATTGAAAACTGATCACAATCACAGGGTGGTCCATCTTCAGGTTTTGACCACACAGGGAAGTTGCCAAGTGAGTAATGAATTAAATTCAGCCTGAATTTTGTTAGCAGGAGTCTGTGGAGTGGGTTAGTGACGATTTTTAAATAAGGTTCCATGGAGGGAGTGGTGATTAAAACTATGTGAGCCCTAACCGTTGGTTTCCTCAGTTCCAACTCCTCTCTCGCCAAATGAGCCCTCTCCAGAAACTCTTGCTTAATCCATCTAATGTCTTCCCTCCTGATGTTGTTTGGGTCAGTAAAGAGCTCCGGTCTCCCAAGCATGGCGAAAGCACATCTAATGTATTTCAGCCAGGGTATTCTTATGGCATTTTCCCTTGAGATTACATCCTTAAGGATAGCATGATTTAGTGTTAGCTCGGAGTTCAACCATGTTTTGGTCCAGAAGAGAAGTGGGGCTAATTTTAGTTTATCAATAATATAAGGCAAACCCATTTCCTCATGGATCGTAAAAGTAGGCGTGGAATTGGGAATGGATAAGAATTTTCTGATGAGCCCATTTCCCACCCTCTGGATTTTATCCAGGTTTGCATAACCCAACAGGGCAGACCCATATGTAGCGATTGGGATGCACTTACTATTATATACCTTTATCACTGCCTCCATTGGTTTGGCCCCTTATCTTTTTGTGAAAGCCAACAGGGCTGATGTTGATCGGACTAGGCTTATACTCTTTGCCTTAATCTGAGGAGCCCACGAGCCTCTCTGGCCAAAAAGGACCCCCAAATACCGAAAAACAGGAACCCTTGAGAGGACCTCACCCTTGCAAGTTAAAGTTTTAGCATGCAGTTTTTTCCCTTTATGGCCTATGATCATGGTGTGTGACTTTGTTACATTAATTTTTAAGTCGAGGTTCTCCATAAAGGAGCCAAAACGATCTAAAAGGGCCTGTAGGCCAATGCCAGTACGGGCGATTAACACGGCATCGTCCGCGTATAGGAGAGCTGGTACCTTTTCTCCTCCTATACGCGGCACGTCAGCCATTACTGCTTCTAGATATTTCCCCAGCCCATTTATATAAATGGTAAAGAGAAGGGGGCCAGGATACAACCCTGGCGCACCCCTTTCTCGGACCTAAAACTCTCCGTGCACCTTCCGTCCCTAGTTACCCTTATTTTAGCAGCTACTAAGTGTTCTTCTATCCCTATCTCAAGTAAGAGGGACCATAGCTTGGTCCTGTTCACTAGGTCGAAGGCCGAGGAGAGGTCCATGAAGGCCAGATATACTGACCCCTCCCCGGCCACCGTGTATTTGGAGACCAAAAGGTGCAGGTTGGAACATTGTTCCAGGGTGCCCCGTTTTTCTCGGAACCCATATTGAATGTTAGAGAGCCCCCCACACAGTTCTAAATTTTCCCTCAATTTAGCCAGTAAGACTCTGCCTAAGATCTTAAAGGCAGAGTCAATGAGGGAAATAGGGCGATAGCACCCTGGGTCCTCCCGGTTTCCCTTTTTAAAAATGGGTACAATGATGGACGTTGCCCATGTTTTGGGAAAGATTTCTTAATTTATTGCCCTAAAGACTCTAGCTAGTACTTTGGACCAAAGTGTCGGACGATATTTAAAAAAGTCCGCCGGCACACCGTCGGGACCTGGCGCCTTGTTTTTTGAGGACTCCATTATGGCTTTGTGAACCTCCTCCTCAGTAAACTCTACTGCAATTAAAGTGTGGTCCCCCTCCATTGTTCTAGCTGTTTCGTTACGGTTACCACCGTATATGTTGCTAAAATTCTGCACCCACTTCTCATCAGGGATCACACAATCTGTGACTGTATTAACATCCCCCGAAAAGAAAGAATGATTTATGATGTCCCAAAATTGTTTACTGTCTCTAAGGACATCTATGGTAAGGAGATCGTTCCATGCATTATTTTTAATCTCCTTTTTCCTTGCCTTGATATTTGCTTTATAATTCCGCCTCAAATTTGAAATTACAACCTTATCTCTTACCTTGGCCTTTAAGGCCTGTTTCAAAGCTCTATGGGACCGTGAGCATTTAGTGTCGAACCATTTATGAGGTTTTGGGGGGAATTGTGGTGAGGGTTCTGTGAGGTCCCTAGCAGTTTGTGCACAGATAAAATCAAAAGCTACTGTGATTTGGGGGTTTGAAGTAGTATGATCCATACAAATTTCCAGTGGTCCCTCAATTTTAGGCAGTAAGGTATCCATAAACCTTTCCTCCACCACCCTACCCCATTTAAGCCGTCTGCCCTGGTCACTGGGCACCGCCATGGCGCAAACCCGTGACTGTCCCACTTGTTTGCGCCATAAGTCACTCCAGTGTAACTCCACCGACAGAGGGTTATGGTCGCTATGGGGTGAGGTAAATACCTTATAATCTTTCACCTTTGAAATAAGGCCTGGGGAAATGAATATGTAGTCAATAACCCACCCATATGTCGAGCCTTTATAAGTGGGTACCATTTCATTGCTTCCTGTGTTAAACGTTTCATACAAGTTAAAGCTAGCTAGCAATAATTGGAGCACCTCCCCTGTTTTGGTGTGTTCAAAATGAGGAATGTCTGCTCCGTTAGGGGCCTCTGAAACGCCTGAGTGACACAACAGTTAACATTTGTGAATGTTAAAATCCCCCATCAAGAGAATATCAAATGGAATATGTGTATTTTGACTATATTTATTCAAAAAGTTCTCCAGGTGGTCCACATGGTCCGTTCTCTTTGTCCTCCCCATGCATTATAAAAATTAATAACAAGTAGGGTGCACCCTGGGGAGAGAGTCCATTCTATCATCAAGATATTGGGTGAACCTGAGTCCAACTGATTAAAAGACCCCGCTAAATCTAAAAAGAAGAGTAAAGTAAGCCCCCCTTTCGCTCTTCCCGCATTACTAGGTGTTGCTGGTACTGTGAAGCTTGAGAAACCATCTAATAGGAAGGTAGATGAAATATCCCAAGTTTCTTGGATGGCTATCACCTGATGTCTAGAGATATAATTTACCCAAGTTGGATCTGACCTTTTAGCTCTCGTCCCTGCGACATTCCAGGTCAGGAATGTACATAGGGATGGGGTAACAACCTCATGGAGTGCTGGTGTTGGAGTCGATATTGGGACTGATTGTCAGGCATTTGTGTTTAAATCGGCTAGTGGGTCAAATCTATTTGCTAGATCCAGGTTTGGGTCTTCACTATAGGGTACAGGTCTATTTTGCCTTACTTTACTAGCTACTGTTTGCCACCCATTTCCCGCTATCCCTATGTTGGGGATTGTGTTCATGTGTATGTTAGGTCGAGTATCCCCCCTTAGTGGAGGATAAAAGAACCCTAAGGGGACCGCTCTAAGGGTATAATTTTCTCGAATATCAGACCCATCCCAGAACAAGCTATTTGGGCAAAAGGCATTATCAAAATTTATCACCACACAATCCCCTTTCACAGTTTTGGCTCGCTTCCCCACCCAGCCCACCCTTCTCGCTAAAATGATGCTGGAGGAAGTGCTAAATCCTGCACTACTGGAATCATCGCACCATTTTTTTGCCTTTCTCATGAGGGTAACAGTGGATTCAACCTCTCCTTTCCTTAGTGGGGGGACCCCTATAAAACTGCTACAAAAGGTACTACTGCTGGGGGCAGATTTAGGTGAATCCTGCTTTCTGCGTGTGTGTGCTCCTTTACCAAAGGAGGAACCCCTTGTGAGATTTTGGGTGTGGGTAGTAGGGGTTTCTCATTCATACCTGGTCCTACGCTATTTACAGCCATGGTGTTGGCAATGGGTGATGGTAACAATGGTTTGGCCCGTAGATTTGGGAGGCCTTCAGATCCCAAAATGGGACCTTCGTGGGTACTATCAATTTTTTAACTAGTTCGTCTATCAAAACACATTTTTTAAGCAGTCCTTCAAGGCATGTGTTCATAGTGTCAACGATATCCTTCGCAATACCCACCAATAAAGGTTCAATCAGTTCCTCAAAAAGAGCCTCGAGATGATCCTTCAAAGTACCCTCCACCATTTTTCTGACTTCGGGGTCCCCCTCTCCCTTCTTCCTCTTTTTTGATGTCAGTTTTGAGTTTGCAGGTGGGTCCAGAGTCACTATGGTTTGCGAAGCTTGTGGCACACATGCTTGTGTCAAGCTAGGGGCAGAAGTGGGTTTCATTATAATAACCTCTGGCTCTAAGGGGATGACTTGCCCTGGGGTTAATTGTGTTGTAGTGGGAGAAGCGGCTAATAAGCCCAGTTCTTGCTGTGCCGTTGCGATTTCTTTGGACAACGCCCCGACCGCGGTGGTGAGGTAGGACATGATTGAATCTGATTGTTTAGCAACTTTAGCCTTTTTCCCCCCTTCATCCATAGTCGCTCCATTTTTGCGCTTACCCATCTTGTCAGCAAATGTACGATGGGTGGCCCAGCCCTGCCTGATCCTGCCGTGGACTGCCGTAGACTGTCCCACCCTTGTCCCGGGCTTCTCCCGGGCAGCTTGTTGCGTGCTTATCTAGGTTCCTGATCGATACTGTGACCTTATGCCCCTATTCGGCTATAAATCCATTTATTCCCTATATTGGCATAACCGTTCAAGTGCGATTTTCTGAAAAGTCATCTCTGGCCTCACACGAACAGAGCCACATTCAAGCATGACTCTCTGCTACTTCCTTTGCGACCAATTAGTGCAATGACAGAGCAGCAGTCACTATCTGATATTCCTAGATAACACTCCGAGTTCTTCAACAAGATAAAAACTTAGCAAACCTGGAAATCCCCGCTTTGCTATGTTTTGATTAGTAATGGAACTCTAATGAGCAACTGATAACTGTCACTTCCTAGTGACATCTTTAATTGACGTCTTATGTCCAGCAAACTTGCGTCAAACCCGGCACCTGTCAGGTATAAATATTACCAACGTTGCCTTAAGCAATGAGCGAACCTGTTGCTGATGCCAGCTGCCTGCATGACCCCGTGTTGGTAACAACTAGCACTCTGTCGCTGCAGCCTGCTATCCTGTGGTGGTGAAGCTGCTGATTACCATTATCGCCGCTACAGCGCGAACTATGGTGCAGTACGCTTAAGGAGCTGAAACAGCCGTCCTCTGCGAAGACATCCAGCCCAGCTGCCCGCGGACGCTGTCACCCCTCCTTCCTCGACGCGCTGAAGAGAGAAGCCGCTGCCTTTCTCGTGCAGAGAAATCCAGTCCCGGCGCTTCCAGTTTACCCTCGCGGGTGACTGGGATATCGAGAGAGAGACCCCTGAAGGAGATACAAATCCTCCATCATTCTATTCAGAGGTATGGTGTTGACTAAACCCTTAGACGAGAATTCTTGAAACAAACCTTGGCAAAATCAACTTAACTTAAGCTACTTACTTACTCCCCCTTCTCACGTGTTAGGCTTAGGTCAGGCACACTGGGGTAGGCTTAGTTAGAAGCACCAGTTGAGTATGTTAGCCAAATGTATATATGACTGTATATATGTTTTATTACTTTTAAACCATTGTATGGCTAAGAAACCATATCAATGCTTTTACAGTTCTATTTCGCAATACTTATCTTACTGTACGTACTTTTCATAATAACAGTTATTGCAATTGTGGCAATACATTTCTCTTGTACGAGAAGAAAGACTGTTCAATAAATGTTAACCCTTTATTGATAAACGCCCGTCTCTCTATTCTCTACATACTGTGAAAGTAAACTGCACTAGACTGACTGAGTGAAATCTATGTCTATTGTTTCACACGACCCTAGAGATCGACTCTTGATCTGAGGAGCAAAGTTGTCATGTTGCACGGTTGTTGGAAAGCTGAATCCCTTCTTGTCTGTGCCAAGGAAGCTGATCACTTCCTATGCAGAGAAGAAAGTTTCCAGTGACCTCTGAGCTAGTTGGTAACACAACCCAATTAAGTTTAGCATAGTCAGTGGAGGCCTGGAATATCCGCAGTTCCACGTCGATACTACTGTTTATGTTATTCCAATGCGCAGGGCCTAGTGGGAAACTAGGAACTACACTACATGGCGCCCTAACGTTTGGTAAGGCGATAAACTAACGTAAGACTTGTAGAGTAACTCAGTCGTGCATATTTCACACCCCTTTCTCCCGTAAATACTCCAATAGACGTCTGGAGTGGGTGAAAGGTTAAAATCCGCCCGACCTTAGTAGGAAGAGATTCCTATGTAAAGCTCTGGTTTATTCAACGTTGAAGGATACAGTGTTCCAAAATATTGTGCACCTAATCTTTGTCTCCTTGGAGACCTACTCTGCAAAGCCTGCATTTCTAAAAAAAATGACAGACAGTGAAGAAGAAAGGGAAGCAGTTAGACTGGCAGCCCAACTAATAGAGGAAGACACGAGTCTCCTAGACACAGACCCGGGTGCTATTATCATCCCGGTCCAGTTAAGAAGATCTATAACTTTAAAACTTATAGAAAACGGACTGCCACCTCAAGGTGGTACAGTAATTTTCGTGATAGAGGCTCACGAGTATCGGCAAACAGAGGTATTCTATTCATGGATAAACTTTCCAGCGGTAAACGCTATAACACAAGAGTTTCACTATTACAAAATAGAGGAACCTCCGGGAGAGTACGCTCCTTTCGAGGAGGTTGAAATCCCACTTAAATTTCAAGAGCACCTGCTCTGGTTTAATGGCGCCCTAAAACACAATGATCACATTACTAGGCTCGGTCCACTAGGTAGACCAGGAGCCACGTGGCCGGTTCTAGCCAGCTACACACCACATCCTGACATTGCAAGAATGTCCAGAGAAGAGCTGTTAGCACAGCTAAACACATTAATAAAAATACATAGGCAATTAGTCCAATATGTAATACGGACTGCAACAGTCCAGCCAGCTGTTAATTTACCTCATCAGGGGAACACAAATAAAATTACACCACAGAACATACAGTCATGTCTTGGTAAAACACCCGTAAAACGGGAACAAATTCCTTTCTGGTTAGCCCAGAAAATCACTCAAATAGAGGCAGTATTTCCTGATACTACCCCTATTGAGAAACACAGAATCTTGACCATCTGCCTTCCTATGGGAATCGCACCACACGTGGAGGACTGTGACACTTGGGGTACAGTCTTTGCTTCCATTTACACAAAAACACACGGTGTTCCGTCTATGGCGGTAATACCAGAAGTGCTAAAACAGATTCAAAATGAATTCGGTCCAGAGCCCGCTTTAAATCTAGGTATGAAATTACTGAAAGATTTCAAGCAGGTCACGGCTATATTATTAGCCAACATAAAGGGAGAAGCAGCATCTGTGGCGATTCGCCAGAAGTTGAGGGAAACAGATATAAAAGATCCTGTTGAACTTGCAAAAATCATAGAAAAATGCTATGAAGAATTAGGTAGAGACAGCTTGGGTGGAAAACCAGTTAAGCCCCAACTGCTCGAAAATCCTGAAAAATTATTCATTAAAAATAATTCAAACACTCCTAAAAAGAGCTGGGATGGAAATAAACAATCCACTCCCAAGGAAAAAGTTTTCCAGTCCAGAGGAAGGTCTCCTCGACGGAGGGAAAGAACTCCGACTCGAGAACGCCAGTCTCCCCAACGGGAGCCCTCTGAGAAAAGATATAACCTTAGAAATAGGGATAATCTGAAAAAACCTGATAGATATCAAAGTATTGATACACGTCCCTCTCGATCTCTTCCACAGAATTCGGAAAGAAGAGGACGGTCAGACCCAGGAGAGCACACCAAGTCCAAAGACAAGGAACCTGCTCAAAATAAGAAATCTCAATTTCAGAAAAAGAAGGTAGCCAGTATTAGAGTAATCAATCATGCCAAGAATACTGAGGACACAGTTGAAGAACGGGGAGTGGGCATTGACAATGTTGGACAGTGCAGCAGAAATCAGTATAGCGCGCAAGATCTTGATGAGTCATCTGGAGACAGTGGACACGAATGAATACATTCAGGTTGAAACTGCCGACGCCAGACTTAGCGAGCCCCATAAAATATACGAAATAACATTGCGTATGGAGGGTGATAAGACTAGGAAAATTAAGGGTCTATTTTGGGATAAGCTCTCAAAAGGCTATGATATTCTGTTAGCTGAAAAAGATTGGCCCCCAGAGTTTGTCAGGGAGTGCCCTCGTGGCGAAGAAGTGATTATGCCTGCCTTCTCGAATCACATACCGATTCACAAAAAATACACATATGCAAGGAAATGGGCAGTGGCCCAGGCACCTGCATTGTATAAAAATCATGTAGGATGGGATGAGGATTCACCGCCTCACAAAATCCAATTAAAAAGTGAACCAACTGCCCAACGGCAGTATCCCATAAAGCAAGAAGCTAAAAAACAGGTCAGGGAGATCTTAGATCAACTTGAGTACCAGGGGGTGATTGAAACATGCACCTCTCAAATGAACAATCCTTTGTTTCCTGTCTCCAAGCCAGACAATTCATATCGTCTAGTTTTGGACTACAGACATCTTAATACATGTTGCAAAACTTTTGCAGTACAAAACTCGCATAGTGCAGCCCTAATGAATAACATAGTTAGGAAAAAATATAAAACGACATTAGACATTTCTAATGGTTTCTTTTGTCAAAACATTGCACCAGAAAGCAGATATTTGACCGCTTTCTCCGCATTTGGGTCACAGAAAAAATTCTGTCGACTCCCACAGGGGTTCAAGAACAGCCCAGGACTATTCTCAGCTAGGGTAACAGAGTTACTACAAATCTATGATGATGAAGCATTATCTTACGTAGATGATATTTATCTCACAGACGACGACTTGGATACTCACTTGAAAAGAGTGAACACCATTATACTTGGGTTCGCAGCAGAGGGTTACAAATTCAACTTTAAAAAGTCCCGAATTGCCCATCTGACAGTACTATTCTTAGGGTACGAATTATCAAGTGAAGGGAAAAGCCTAGCGGACAACTTCTTAGAGAAGTGCGCTGTACTCCAAGCTCCAAAAACGCTGAAGAATTTACAATCCATACTAGGTTTTCTGAATTTCGGAAGAACTTACATACTAAATTACGCAGAGAGGGTTAAACCTCTCTACGAACTAATTAAACCTGATTTAAAACAAATCAATTGGACTCAAAAACGCACAGAAATTTTGAGATCACTGCAAACAGACATGTTAGCAAAAACAAAATTAGATACGCGTGACAACACGATCGATCTTGTAATCCGAGTCATCCCAGGAAGATGCGGATTCACGTACCTAACCTCTAATGAGGGAGAAAAGGTACCAATTTCAATTAAATCTCACTTGTACACACAAGCAGAAAAAACATTCAGTCACACAGAAAGAACTGTGAACGCAGTGCAAATCGCATTAGCAAATGAACGAGAACTAGCACACGGCAAACGGATTAATATCCTTACAGCGGAATCCGCCTTCGAGGCGCTATTCAGCCCAGTAAACCTGCCTACAGTGTCACTGGACCCGAAATGGATACAGTGCATAGATTCTCTAGGAGCGGAAGACGTGAAATACTATTTCGCCCCGCAATACAAAGAACTGAATGATTTAGAATATGAAGAAGAATATCCTCTGCCAATCGAAATCCTGCCTCTCCCACAATACGCCTGTATAATCTATACAGATAGCTTTGTACAGCATTTTAATGTAGAGAGTAAATCCTACAATGCAGCATGTGCGATCATTAAAGGTCGTTGGCTGTGCGGTAAATTCAGACCGAAAGTAACAAAAACTGAATCTGTAAGAAACTGTTCGGTTCAGAGAAGTGAAATCAGATCTTTAAAGATGGCGCTCGAAAATGCAGAACGTGAATTCCCGACACTTATAGTGTGCGATTCTCATTTTTGCGTCAACTCTTACAACAATAAACTGCAGAGTTGGATCGAAAACGACTACAAAGATGACACAGGTGCCACAATAAAGCATAAATTGCTCTGGAACGAGGTAGCTCTTTTACACAAAGAACTACAAAAGACTCACGTGATTCACGCACAGAGTCTTCAACGTGATGGCGTTCACGTTGCAGGGAATTCATTGGCTAATACAGCCACCGCGGAAGCAACTAACCCGGCTTCCGTAGCCACAAAAAAGCGTACAGATAAGTACATAGACGGGGAAACAATGCTAGCAGTAAAAACGACCGTAAAAGGCGACTGCGCAGCACTACCCGTAAACTATCCACTCAATTATGCATACATAATCGATGCAAACTCCGTTCCTTTTGCTCGAATCCCTGGAGTGGGGGATAGAGTAATTCCAAACAGGAGCAGGAGGGGCTTCCTCCTACTGGAAGCACACATGGGGTTGGGTCTGAAACACCAAACAATCAAAGCCTCTCTGAAAGAATTGCAATCAGAGTACTGGTGGCCAGGAATGAGTATAGATATTCAATGTTTTGCTCAAAATTGTGAAAACTGCAACAGAGATCGCAGTAATGAACAGGCCAGTGTAGTTTCAGGATCCCTTCTAGACAGCATAAGGCGGTCTATCTGCGCAATCAAAGAAGAGAAGTGCGTCCCAGTGTACACCATTAAGACGAAAAGCACTTAAATAATGAGGCCCCCAGCGCTCGGCTGACGCTAGAACGGTTATAAAAGATTTGCGAGTCTTTATCGGCACATACGCAATCACCACGTTCCATTCTGACCAGGGTCCTGCTTTCAGCTCTCGAGCCTATAAGGAGGCCAAGGCCAGCATGGGAATTGGGTTGCGGTATTCTTGTCCGTCGCACAAGTGTGGTAGAAAGAAAAAACCGTGACATAAAGCAATCTATAACAGCGAAGGTATTAGGTTCAGGCGCTGGGTGGGTCAAACATTTAATAAGTGTCCAGACTAGTCTTAACAACATGCCAAGAAATTCTCTAAAAGGTTTCAGCCCATACGAACTATTGTTCGGAATAAGAATGAACGTTCAGGACCTCGATAGTCAGATGTCAGTGGTACAAGAAGAAAAAACGCAGTTTGAAGTAAAAGACCGTTTGGCTGTTTTACAGGAACTGAATGAAACAAGAAAATCATTAAGCAACATAAAGTTAAAGCAACAGCCAAGTACCACTGACGAGGCACCACCTGCAATAGCCCCAGCAAGGCCTGTCTGGATTCCAAAGATTGGGGATCTAGTCAGAGAAAAGATCGCGGTTAAGAAGGAATTTGGGCCTTCTTACAGAAAAGCAGTACCTGTCTTAGCAGTCACCGGAACAAGATCAGTTGTGCTACCGCCCCTTGCTGGTAAAAAGGAGAACAGAGTCGTGTCTATCGATCTGGTAAAACCACAAGCATGTGGCCTATAATAAACAGTAGGCCCAGTGGACTCCCAAGAAACAACAGAATACCCAAACTTGCAACAATCCAAGAGGTTCAAACTGAAAGACTAATCACATTCGATCAGCCTGCAGTGCACAATGAAGGACTATGCAATAATGCCATGGAACTCGTGCCTCTTGAAACACAGATTGAAACAGTTTGTCATGAAACAACACCAGTCTACAATGATGTGGCATCAGAAAGTGCTACCGAGAGACAGATTGAAAGAACAATCCCATCAATTGACAGAACTGCCTCTGGTTATTTCATCAACTTCGACAACTTCTCTGAAGATTTAAACGACCCCGAAGTGATGCCAGAAACAAAAAAGTCTTTTAAAGAAAAAGCAACGGAACTCTTTCATCAACTGAAGGAAATCTACCTAATTTCCCCTTGGCTAGAGTTCTGGTTCGGTCTAGGTGTATTTTTCCTCCTGCTTTGGCTCATCATGGTACTGTGTTTGGGAAAATTCATTGAAGGAAAATATATTACAATGGACACAGCAAGTCAGAACATCAACCTAGTCCTGAAACCACACAGATCATCCCACGTGAAGAAAAGAGAACTGTCAACAGTAAATGTCACAGCAATTCCAATACCTGGTGGGGTAGTATGGGAGAAAACAGACTATGAGATCTATGGTCCGGTCGAAATCCTGAAGTATCCTCATCAACTAAAGGTTTCCTTAAGTGACTTTGTGACTCCTAGTACATTCTCTGATGATTGGGACTTTAACAGTATTAATGACATGATGTCTGATTTAGTAATGTCAGCTAGATTCACAGATCATGATTATTTACAAGGTTCATCTAGTTATGAGCAGTTATTCTGTTACACCCATTATGGGGATCACTACTTGCATAAATCTGCACAGCCTAGAAATGTTTTTATGTATAATCAATGGGAACATTGTAGTGCACCACCTAAAAGCAGTTCTAAAGCATTTTTTGAGAAATTCAAATACTTCTCAGGGTTTAACACCAGTGATGCAGAAACGTTTTATTATAAACTGTTAGATAAAACAGGAATGAAAACAATGCTGACAAATTCTAAATTGATATATTCAGAAGCATTTTATGACAAAATGATGACATTTAGTTTTGATTATTGGAAAAATAATATTGAAACGAAAACAATTTGGGGTACAAAAGATTGGCAGGTGCTAGGCATAAAAAGCACTATTTAGAACCTGCATGATACCAGAACAAATGTTATTTTTAAATGACACTGTACACCAAACATCTTGTCTTGGCCTAGCTAAGATCAAAGAAATGAAAACACCGTCTATACCAAAGCCAAAACCTGAAAATGCAACAGCTGATATTGAGTTAGACGTGGCACAAATTTTAAATTTCAACAGAACACATCCTGATTGGAAAAAGTGGTTAATCTGGCCTACAGACACAAATAGCTGTCAAGATAGGTTCCTGAATAAAACACAGGGGTTAAAAATGACCAGATTAGACCCTAGATACTCCCAGAGACAACATCCAGGGATTATGACAACAAACAGTGTAGGGAAACTCTGCCTAGAATGGCTAGCTACGTCCACACTGGCTGAAATTAAGCAACACTTGTCTTTATTAAAAGATGGTGCTGATTTGCGCGATTTCATTCTTGGACCACGCAAACAGCGTCAAGAGCGTTTCATAGCGACCAGCATCTATGCTGCTTACAACTTGGCTTGGAAAGTAAAGCAAATTGAAACTGCTGAAAAAATACGAGAAATTGATCGTATTAATTTGGAGAAATCACTTTCTGTGGTAGACAATGGGTTAATGACTCTGTCTTCCAGAATATATTCTTTGGACAATATTGTATCCTCTGCCTTTGATGTGATAGACAGAGATTTGCTAATGTTACAACATGGCCAGTCTCAATTACGCTCTATTATAGAATTAGGCTGGACGCTGCAAAATCTTCGTTCAGGCTATGTGCCTTGGCGTTTAATCAACACAACGTCATTATTTTCCATTTTTAACCTTACTGATAAACAGATCAGTTTGGCACAGAAAGGAGCAGACTATACAATCTTGAGCATCGAGAAACTCGAGAGATTACCATTGACAATGTCAGAGAGCCCTGTCATTGAATGGATAATACACGGAATTATCACAATTCCGATAACAACTTTCCGATTTCATAAATGCCTTGAGTACATACCTGCTGGCCAATATGAACAATTGGGTAAGGGATATGTAAAATCCGAATGGAAATTACCATACACTCATTCTTGCTATAGTGACAGCGACAAAAATGTATTTCTTAGTGGTGACAACTGTAAACACTCACTAAGCGGTATACTTTTGTGTCAGGGTATTAATTTACACGGAGCATGTGATGGAAATTCAAACAACCTCTCATGCCACCAGCTAGTCACACCTGCAACTCAGATAGAGCCCTTCTTTATGCAACTTTCGAACGGGAGTTACATTCTTAGAACGGATCACAGGTGCTGTGGCCTCGCGCCCGGAATAAGTTATCTAGTACAAGTAACGTCCATGGTCAAATGTTGTATGCAAGCATTGTTTCCGAGCGGGCCTCCAGACATAGTGACTCCTCTCTGGCCTCGTCTGAATCTCTATTCTATACGAATTGATACATTAAGCAAAATGAAATCTGTGCTTTTACAGACAACAGTGCCTATAACGTCATCTAAAGAGACGTATGATCTTCTAGTCGCAAGGACGGCTACTGAAGTCCATGACCTTTTATCAACAAATTGCCCCGTGCATTTCGTAGGAATGTTCAGCCAACTCCTTAACATGTCTAGTGCAACAAGCCTCCCAGGCATATTTATTTATTTAATTATGCTAACACCCTTCCAGGAAATTTTGGGAATCTTTCCTAATTTTGTGCACTCCATCTTTGGCGGCATTCCACTATTTTTGGGACTCATCGCAGGGATTCTATTTTTGATCCTCCTGCTACGTTATGGCAAACCTCGGCTCAGACATTGCTCCCATGGGAATGGAAGAGACAATCCTAGCAATGCGCTACAGGGACAGGATAACTAACGTCCTCGGATTGGCCAGGCTGAGAGATCTAAACATGACCTGGTTCCTTTCATTCAGACCAATATGGCAAAATTGCATTTTACCTGTGCTACGGTGTATGCTTTGCGGCGAGGAATGCGTGTTGGACATCTGTCTTTCACTTCCATCAGCAGTACCAATGGACGTCGATACTTTGCTCAGTCCAATAACGGCTCACGCATTGTGTTGTCCCCAGCGGCTACCAATCCTGATGACGGCATTCGTGGAGACTCCTGTACTACAGCCAAGTGGTAACAGTGGAGCGAGTGACAAAAGCAACATCATCCAGGTACAACGTTCTGTGAGCATTGCTGGTCCTGCCTTCGATGACAGCAATCATTCTCACACCTGCCAAGTTACAGCGCTATCTAATTTGGTTGAACTATCACCTGATTTTGTAGACCAATTCTTTGAGAGCCTGTCTGATACGATGTTCTCACCCATAGAGAAACAATAACTTTTGAGAAGCTTTCCGACACACAGCGTTCCCATGAACTCTGAATTCGGCCTTCAGTTTTGATCAACAAAAACTGCCAGGAGCTTTGGAAATCTATTTTCTTTGAATTGGACAATTTTTCTAATATTGACCCTTTTTTTGGCACGAACAATTCTTTGCTTAACGTAAAAACTATTCTTAGAGAACAGAAGCTTCACACTTCTATTTCTGAACACGTCTAGAGACGTAACAACATAACACCAGCCTCTAGCACACATGTTATTACAATGCATTTTTATGTGATGATTTATCTCGCCTTTCTTCTGTCAGAGATACTTCATGTGTAATTCTTTTTGCATAATCGTTCATTTATTTCAAATGCAATAACTTTTGAATGATTACTATGCTTTAAAAAAAGAAAACGTACAGTACCTAAATTCCATGTATTACAAGTACGCCTATTTCGAATGCATTTATGTATTTTGGGGTGGGCAATGTTACACATACATCTAATTGCTTTAGTTTTAGTAATTTTGATGGACATGAAAACGTGGAGTGGGTGTTGCGTGCTTATCTAGGTTCCTGATCGATACTGTGACCTTATGCCCCTATTCGGCTATAAATCCATTTATTCCCTATATTGGCATAACCGTTCAAGTGCGATTTTCTGAAAAGTCATCTCTGGCCTCACACGAACAGAGCCACATTCCAGCATGACTCTCTGCTACTTCCTTTGCGACCAATTAGTGCAATGACAGAGCAGCAGTCACTATCTGATATTCCTAGATAACACTCCGAGTTCTTCAACAAGATAAAAACTTAGCAAACCTGGAAATCCCCGCTTTGCTATGTTTTGATTAGTAATGGAACTCTAATGAGCAACTGATAACTGTCACTTCCTAGTGACATCTTTAATTGACGTCTTATGTCCAGCAAACTTGCGTCAAACCCGGCACCTGTCAGGTATAAATATTACCAACGTTGCCTTAAGCAATGAGCGAACCTGTTGCTGATGCCAGCTGCCTGCATGACCCCGTGTTGGTAACAACTAGCACTCTGTCGCTGCAGCCTGCTATCCTGTGGTGGTGAAGCTGCTGATTACCATTATCGCCGCTACAGCGCAAACTATGGTGCAGTACGCTTAAGGAGCTGAAACAGCCGTCCTCTGCGAAGACATCCAGCCCAGCTGCCCGCGGACGCTGTCACCCCTCCTTCCTCGACGCGCTGAAGAGAGAAGCCGCTGCCTTTCTCGTGCAGAGAAATCCAGTCCCGGCGCTTCCAGTTTACCCTCGCGGGTGACTGGGATATCGAGAGAGAGACCCCTGAAGGAGATACAAATCCTCCATCATTCTATTCAGAGGTATGGTGTTGACTAAACCCTTAGACGAGAATTCTTGAAACAAACCTTGGCAAAACCAACTTAACTTAAGCTACTTACTTACTCCCCCTTCTCACGTGTTAGGCTTAGGTCAGGCACACTGGGGTAGGCTTAGTTAGAAGCACCAGTTGAGTATGTTAGCCAAATGTATATATGACTGTATATATGTTTTATTACTTTTAAACCATTGTATGGCTAAGAAACCATATCAATGCTTTTACAGTTCTATTTCGCAATACTTATCTTACTGTACGTACTTTTCATAATAACAGTTATTGCAATTGTGGCAATACATTTCTCTTGTACGAGAAGAAAGACTGTTCAATAAATGTTAACCCTTTATTGATAAACGCCCGTCTCTCTATTCTCTACATACTGTGAAAGTAAACTGCACTAGACTGACTGAGTGAAATCTATGTCTATTGTTTCACACGACCCTAGAGATCGACTCTTGATCTGAGGAGCAAAGTTGTCATGTTGCACGGTTGTTGGAAAGCTGAATCCCTTCTTGTCTGTGCCAAGGAAGCTGATCACTTCCTATGCAGAGAAGAAAGTTTCCAGTGACCTCTGAGCTAGTTGGTAACACAACCCAATTAAGTTTAGCATAGTCAGTGGAGGCCTGGAATATCCGCAGTTCCACGTCGATACTACTGTTTATGTTATTCCAATGCGCAGGGCCTAGTGGGAAACTAGGAACTACACTACAAGCTCCCACGCGCGACTCGCGGGGCGAGAGTAGCCTCTGCCTTTTGTAGCGCCTCCTGGCGCGCTGGACTTGTGGCAGGTGTGCGGGGTGCCCGGGATTGCTGGGAAATGTAGTTCCCGATGGAACTACTGCCGTTGCCCTCACAGCGCTTTCAGGTGTCTGGCCGTTCCCCTCACTGCGGTTTGGTAGGAGTCAAAGTGCCCCCTCGCTGATGTCCCCCGCAAGAGCTAGTGCAGCCTCTGCCTTTTGTAGCGCCTCCTGGCGCGCTGGACTCGTGGCAGGTGTGCGGGGTGCCCGGGGTTGCTGGGAAATGTAGTTCCCGATGGACCTACTGCCGTTGCCCTCACGGCGCTTTCAGGTGTCTGGCCGTTGCCCTCACGGCGGTTTGGTAGGAGTCAAGGTGCCCTCTCGCTGATGTTCCCTGCACTCCTCTCACATCAGGAATTACCATGGACACACATATCCCCAATGCATTCCAATGGGAGGGCAGGCCCATCTCATCACACGCACTCAGAGAGCGCACGCACTTTACACTGGGCCACAGTGCCAAAGTGCGCAGAGGCCACAAATCACTACCATCATGTCAGAGTTCAAGGCAATAAGTTCAGGGGTAAACCTGCCAAAAGGGCCAAGTCCAACACTTCTAATATATGACAATTCTATGTGAGCACACATTACATTTCTTGTTTAACGTGTAAAATAAATGCCTTTAATAAACATAATACATTGTGATACTGAAAACATATGCGGGTGCGTGTAAACCATGGGTATAATGCACCTCTATTCTTTAGAGTGCTGTTTGCGCTCTATCACACACATCCCAGCCAACCTGTTCTATTGGCAATGGAGAGGCCACCCTGCCCGCTGCCGGGGCTATGGTTGAGGTGCCCAGGAAGAACCCACGGTCCAGTGCCAAGGCAGGGCCCTGAGGCTGTTGCCCAGTTTGGCACCTAGACATGCAAAGCTGAGGGCTGTAAAACATGCAGACAGAAGTGTGAGTCACAAATAACACTGGACCAGTCCTGCAGTGTAAACTCCCAGGCACGCACTTTCCATAAACAGGGAATGTGATTACAGCACCAAGCGCTCAGAGCAAATGTAAGCAGTAGTACGTGACGTGACGGGCAAAAAGCTAAGTGGCTGATGCTCTGGAAACAGGAAGAAGAGTACTCCAGAAAAAGAATGGAAGTGGGAGGTAACTGTAGTTGGTGGGTGCTGCTCATACAAAAACGAAAGTGAGGTATCACTGTTTTAACCATTTAGCAAGCAGCAAAGAAGAGCGACTGATGGATTTAACGAATGGAAAGGCAGTAGGTGGGACATAAGTCCTTTTCAAGTTTTTTCCCCTACTTCAGGTCATCCTTACAGCGCATGCGCTGTCTAGGCTCGACCTAATACTGTATTTAAAGGTAAAGGCTGCAATGGTATTGCTTTGCCACCAGAGGGCACTAAAATACTACCAATGTAGCAAAATGTGATTCTTCCACTTTCTATAGAAATGCAAATACATTGGGTGCTGTCTTATCGTTTATAACCAGAAACTATCATCACATTTTTTTATTGCAAATTCTTAACAATCTTGTAAATACTTTCCCTTCATCTAGTCATTCCTGACCTTCCTGAGAAGCAGTATTCCAGCTCAAGCCTGGATTCCCTCTCTTTACAGATGTGTTTATTGTGACTCAGCTACAAACTTATCTATTCACTTATTGGCTTAATCTTCACCTAAATGCCTTTGTAATCTCATCTCCCAGCTTCTAATCTACAGCAGCATTAATCAACGCTCCCATTTGTGCATAACTCTTGCATCCTTTCTCTTGTATCCTGTTAATGGCAAAAGATTAGACCGTCTGGCACAGCCTGATTGCCCTATAAACCAGTCAGACCTTGCAAACGTGTTATACCTTCATTGTGTAGAACTAGACCAGTTATTTTGCAGGTCAAGTAAGGACATGAATATAGGACCAGATAGGGGGCCATTTCAATGTCCGTTCTAATTTACTGCTGGGTCTGAGACACTCAAAGCCCTGCTCCAGGCACTCGTATATGCTGTATCTGCTCCTCTGCCTGCACCCATTGTCTCATTGCCATACTCACACCTATCTGCTACCTCCCACCTCATTTTATTCCGTTTGTCTTACCCTTTCTTTCACCTCTTTGCTTCCTTTCCCAGTTTTCTCTCATTCTAGGTAAGCAGTTTTCATGTGATGGGAAGTCATTCTATCCTTTGCTGTGCGCCCTGCAGGATATCCTGCTTTTCATTCATACAGGGGCAGGGCACACTTCACACGTAAGGGCACTTCAAGAACCTGTCTATTCGCTGCCATCAACATACAGATGCAGTGATTAGGAACTGAGAGAGGGACCATCAGGGGAAATTGATAAAAAAAGAAAACCTTTAAAATCTTAGCAAGCCCCCTAGGCCCAGGGCCAGACTGGAAACTGAAACCGGCCCTGGCACACTGCTCAGCCGGCCCCCCGCCCCATGGGTAAGGGAGGTGCAGCGGAGAAGTTTGCGAAGGACGGTTTCGGACGATTTTGTTACACAGGGCTGATATTGCCAACCTCCGGTAACAAAAACGGCCCCCCAGGGGCCCAAAACCAGCCCCCACCCTAGTGCTACACCGGGGAAACACCTGGTGCCCGCTGTAGCCAGTCCGAAACTCTGAAGTCTTTAAAGGTTCGAGGCCCCACTACTACGAGCAGACTCGGGGCCCTGGGCAGCTGGCAACGCTGCCCATGCCCAACGCCGGCCCTGTCTGGCAAGGTATCTGGGAGGACCATAGAGACAGAAAGTTCATCTCTACAAGAGGAAAGAGAACAAATTGGCATGGGCATTGATAATAATTAAGGCTCCCAGTTTGCCGATTAAACGGACATTTACACATAAATACAGACGGAAAACTATTTTTCCTTTGTCTGAATTTATAATTTAGAAACGGGAAAATACTGAAAAACAGTGCATCGCAGCCTCACTCCTACAGAGGGTTACCTCGTCACGCTCCTCTTACTAATCTACATCACTTAGGCCCCTTTAAGAGAACTGCTAAGGTAGAAGCACAAAGCAGCAGGTGGTAGCAGATGTTGCATGTTAAAGGGGTGGGGGACGCTGTAAGAAATGCAAGTACCTAACCTTTAAAGCAGCACTGTGTCCATTCAAGTAATGCCTTATAGCCGAGCACGAGGTGTTAATGGGTGCATTAGGAGGCCGGCCCACTGATAGAATTTTAGGTATCATCTGGCGGGGCCTGCTGGGGTCAGCGCAACTAAGGTAGCCTGTGAATACAATCAGTGGCGGCAAGGCAGAGAGGACTGTTAGCAGGTAGTGTTGTGCTCAACAGTAGGTGGCAGGCATTGAGGAATTAAAAAATCAACATACTGCAGTGTACAAACTGTATGAAGACCCCGTTTAAAGAAAACACACAATTATTTTTAATCAATCAATCAATCAATGACACTTATAGAGCGCGCTACATACCCGTAGGGTCTCAAGGCGCTGGGGGGGGGGGGGGGGGGGGGGGGGGGAGGGCGCTACTGCTCGAGGGCGTGGTTGGCTGATCGGAGGTGGCGTTTGGGAGCGTAGAAGTTGATCCGGCTGTTGAGGTAGCTCGGGCCTTGGTCGTGTAGGGCTTTGTGTGCGTGGGTGAGGAGGCGGAAGGTGATTCTTTTGTTGACGGGGAGCCAGTGAAGGTCTCTCAGGTGTCCGGTGATGTGGCTGGTTCGTGGGATGTCGAGGATGAGTCTGGCAGAGGCGTTCTGGATCCGCTGGAGTCTCTTCTGGATCTTGGCGGTGGTACCGGCGTAGAGGGCGTTGCCGTAGTCCAGTCGGCTGGTGACGAGGGCCTGGGTGACGGTCTTCCTGGTCTCGGTGGGGATCCACCAGAAGATCTTCCGTAGCATGCGTAGGATGTTGAAGCACGCCGAGGAGACGTTGTTGACTTGCCTGGTCATGGAGAGGGAGGAGTCCAGGATGAAGCCCAGGTTGCGTGCATGGTCTGTCGGTTTGGGTGCGGTGCCCAGGGCGGGAGGCCACCAGGAGTCGTTCCAGGCGGAGGGTGAAGAGCCCAGGATGAGGACCTCCGTCTTGTCAGAGTTCAGTTTCAGGCGGCTGGTCGTCATCCACTCGGCTACCTCTTTCATCCCTTCGTGCAGGTTGGCTCTGGCGGAGGCGGGGTCGTTGGTCAGGGAGAGGATCAGCTGGGTGTCGTCGGCGTAGGAGATTATGCTGAGGTTGTGTTTGCGTACGATGGCCGCGAGGGGGCTCATGTAGACGTTGAAGAGGGTGGGGCTCAGAGATGATCCTTGAGGGACGCCGCAGATGACTTCGGAGGCCTCTGACTTGTACGGTGGTAGGCGGACTCTCTGTGTTCTTCCGTCGAGGAAGGAGATGATCCATTCCAGCGCCTTGTCCTGGATTCAGATGTTGCTGAGGCGCTGTACTAGGGTGCGGTGGCAGACCGTGTCGAATGCCGCGGAGAGGTCTAGGAGGATGAGGGCCGCTGTTTCTCCATTGTCCATCAGGGCTCGGATGTCATCGGTGGCGGCGATGAGGGCGGTCTCGGTGCTGTGATTGGCTCGGAAGCCGGACTGTGAGGGGTCGAGGGATCCGTTCGTCTCGAGGAAGGCGGCCATCTGCTTGTTGACGGTCTTCTCGATGACTTTCGCAGGAAACGGGAGGAGCGAGATGGGGCGGTAGTTCTTGAGTTCGGTGGGGTCCGCTGTTGGTTTCTTGAGTAGAGCGCTGAGTTCGGTGTGTTTCCAGCTCTCAGGGAAGGTGGCGGTGTCGAAGGATGTGTTGATGATGTCTCGCAGGTGGGGTGCGATGACAGCGTCGGCCTTGTTGAAGACGTGGTGAGGGCAGGGGTCGGTCGGTGATCCGGTGTGGATGGAGTTCATCGTGCGGATGGTGTCTTCGGTGCTGATCGGGGTCCAGGCGTGGAGGGTGGTGGTGGGGGGTGGTTGTTCGGTCATGGTGTGCGTTGGTTGGTTGTTGAAGCTGTTGTGTATGTCCGCGATCTTGTTGTGGAAGTATGAAGCGAGGGAGTTGCAGAGGTCTTGCGATGGGGTGATGTCGTTGTTTCCTGCGCTGGGGTTGGAAAGCTCTTTCACGATGTTGAAGAGTTCCTTGCAGTTGTGTGCGTTGTTGTCCAACCGGTCCTTGAATGCTGTTTTCTTGGCGGCGCGGATCAGCTGGTGGTGCTTCCGGGTGGCAAGCTTGAAGGAGGTCCTGTTGTCCGGTGTAGGTTCCCTTCTCCAGACTTTCTCGAGGGCTCGGCAGTTCTTCTTGGAGCTCTTGAGTTCGTCGGTGAACCACGGGGCTTTCTTGCTGCCGGGTCTGCTGGGCGGGGTCCTCAGAGGGGCGAGTTCGTCCGCGCAGTTGCTGATCCACTTCGTGAGGTTGTCGGCGGCCTGGCTGGGGTTCGCTGAGCTGGCAGGAGGGTGCTGGCTCAGGGAGGTGGCGAGCTGGTCTGCTGTGATCTTGTTCCAGCTTCTGCGGGCGGCCTGTTGCTGGTGGTGGTGGGTCGTCGTTCTCTTGAAGGTGAAGTGGACGCAGCTGTGGTCCGTCCATTGAAGCTCTGTGGCGTGGCTGAAGTCGATGTCTGTGCTGGAAGAGAAGACTGCGTCGAGTGTGTGTCCGGCGAGGTGGGTGGGGGTGGACACCAGTTGCTTGAGTCCAAGATTGGCGAGGTTGTCGAGCAGGGTGCTGGTGTTGCGGTCGTTGTTGTTCTCCAGGTGGAAGTTGAGGTCCCCCAGGAGGATGTAGTCAGCGGAGGGGAGGGCATGCGGGCTGACGAAGTCGGCGATGTCCTCGCTGAATTGTGTGCGTGGTCCAGGGGGTCGGTAGATCAGGGTGCCTCTGAGGGTGGTGTTCGGGTTGGTGTGGATCTGGAAATGCAGGTGTTCGGCGCTGGTCAGGGTGTTGTCGGTGCTGGTCGTGAGACGGATGGTGTTCCTATGGATGATGGCGATGCCTCCTCCCATCTGGTTGGCGTTGCGATCCCTCCGGACGATCTTGTAGCCCTCTGGGATAGCGATGGCAATGTCGGGAGCTGAAGAGGCGTTCATCCAGGTCTCCGTGAGGAAGGCAACGTCAGGGGCTGTGGCGTCTAGGAGGTTCCAGAGTTCGATGGCGTGTCTGTGGACGGAGCGGGTGTTGAGCAGGATGCACTTGAGGTGGGTGCTGCTGGTGTTCGGCTTGGCGGGTGCTGGTGCGAGGCAGGTCCGGATGCAGGTGAACTTGCAGGCGTGGCAGCTGAAAGGTCCGTGGGTGCGACGTGGAGTGGCTTGATGGCATTCTGGGAGTCGGCCGGTGTTGAGTGCGATGAGGGTGGCGGTGGAGTACGTCAGGCGGGTCGGTCGGGGTCCTCGTGGGCCAGGGGTCCTGGCGCTGGTCGCGATCCGGTCGCGGACGGGCGCAGACGGGCTTACCTTTGGCGCGCCTTCGGCGCACAATCGGCGCGCCCGCTGCGCGTGACCGCTGCGTGTTCGCACGGTCGCCATATATGGCGAAGTGCGCGGGTGGGCGGGGCAGCTGGGAGGCGGGAGCGGGGAGGGATACAGAAGTCAAAAGGGGCGGGGCTTGGCGGCGGTGGCGGGAAGCGGGGAGCGGGGAGGGAACAGAGGGACAGAAACTACAATGCTGACAATTTAAGGAAAAAAGACAATATTACACAGAATAAAGCAATACAGATCTAACTTAAGCCTAACAGAAAGACAGCAGGGCACAGGAGCTACCACGGACCACGAGGCTCAAGGGAGGGGGCGTGGTCGGGCGGCAGCAGCTGGGCAGCGAGGCAGAGGGCGGAGGGGGCACACGCAGCAGCTGGTGGCCGTGCGGCGCGGGGGTGTCCTCCAAAAATGTTTACACATGGAATGCCAGCTGATTCTATGCAATTTGCCATCTTCATCGAGAGGTGTGGATCGCAGTCTCTTTCCTTTCTTGATGTTGCCCTTGCAAAAGTAATTTCCCAAGCTTTCATGCATTCTTCATACCTTTTCTAATCTTACTCATTAACGCTGCGCTTGCTCTCTGCATCACAAAGGGTTAGAACAGGTTGCAGATAACTTTCAGGAGAGATTTTGTACTACAGTGCGTGTTTGATGCCATCTGAATAACAATTATTTCAAACATTGCCAACAGAGAGGCTGTATCCAACATCACTCCCTCTTAGAACGAGCTGTTTAACGATACCTGCGTAATCTGCCTCAGATGTCAGTACAATAAATGCACACTTTTTCTTAAAAATAGAATGTTATGTCTTCCAGTGTTTTCAGATTTGTTTGGTAACCTATTAAGTGTGTGCAGTCGTTACAATCTCTACATAGCCCCTTTCGTATGAATGTGAAAAAATACTAGCTCCAGCAACGTCATTTACTTGCGACAAAAATAAATGTGGATAAATACAGAAAAAATGACCAAAAAATAAATATGGATAAATACAGACGGAAATGGTGAAAAAATAAATACCATAAAACCGGGAGACCTAATAATAATTCAGGATCCTCAGTTGTGAGTCAAAGTCTGCGCTCTGCCAATTCACCATCCATGTCAAGAAACTGTCAATTATGGTATGAGAGAGTGATTGGGGCCCGTAGAGGATCCAGAATTAACCTTCCACTTACTTTATCTTGGGGTTCCTCAAAGAGAAAAGGGATCAAAGAAGAATGATTTTAATCACACAATACCTGACCAAAGGACATCCAGATGAGTCTCCCACGCAACAGAGTGCACGGAATCAAACAGCCAAGAGGATGGGCCCAGCCCGATCACTATAAGACTATGACGAGCCCATCTAGGCCCGGTCTTCGCTTAGGCATGGGATGTAATGGGCGCATTTCAGTGCGTCTTGGGCAGCCAGCATCTTGTCTGCCACAGGGTGTGGTGGGGGACATAGTCCCACTCCAGCAGCGCCAAAAGGAATGTTTCTAGAGGTGCAGGCAAATGCAAGCAGGCAGCCGGTATGGATTGCGTCCCAGACCACGGTAAGTAATGGGTGCTTTTTAGCATGTCTTGGGCAGCCCTTCCGCTCCTCTGCCTCAGGGTGTTCAGGGGACGTAGTCCCACCCCAGCAGGACCATGAGGAATGTCTCTGGTGGTACGGGCAAATGCAAGCAAACAGCCAGTAAGGATCGCTAGGTGGGCCGCATTGTCTGCAAATGATATACTAGCCTGTGCATTTTCTGAGTTAATGTATGTACTGCAGGCACTACAGTTTCAGCAAAACCAACACATTGACCTCTTCCAGGCTGGAGCATGGTTACTGAAGACGCTCATGGTATTGTCCTTGGCCATCTGCGTGATATGGCTCCTACAGGCTTGCTTTCCAGACCATCACAATATAATTCTAAGAACAGGGTTGTTGCATAGAACTCTTTAGTGGAGGATACTGATTTTGGAGGCACAGTAATTGTGTGTGCATGATCTTGATATCTGAGCTTTCAGCAAGCAAAGCTCTACCCAACACTCAGTGAAGAAGGATGGCATGGAGGTGGTGTTTCTTGCCCTGGACTGAGACGCTGCTCATAGATGGTTAAAATAGCATATTTATGAGCTTACCATGGTCAGAAGGGTGGATAGTGGAGCATCAATCTCAACAATGTGTTTAAAGGTAGAGGCTGCAATTATATTGATTTGCCACCAGAGGGCACTAAAACACTAACAATGTTTAGACAAATTATTTCTCAGGCTATTTGTCAGACTACTGCAAAATCCTTGAGTCTAACCTTGGAACCTTGTTCTCTCACCTCTCTCCTCTCAGACAAACAAACCATCGTAAATGTTGGCACAAAATGGCTTTTCATAACTTCTTTCCATTCAACAAATCCAGTCTGACTCACCTATTCCCACATCCTTCTGCTGTGCGCAAGGCAGAAATTTGTCCAGTATGAAATGTAATGCCAAAAATCCAAATTACTCACAAACTCCTTCAATTGCATCATTTACAATTTCAGAAGCCCTTCTCAATTGCCAGCAATGGCCATCACACTTTCATTGAGATCTCATCACAGATATAAACCTGGATATGTTTGGCATCACAGAATCTTGGCTAAATGCACATTCACAACCAATCATTGAATTCCTGAATTTGAAAGCATCAGAGTGGGGAAAGCTACCATCATAGATGGGGGCATAGCCTTAACACACAGGTAAATCCTTGAATGTAGACAAATTGAGACATTACATTATTCTCACCTTGAATCACTTAAAATAACTTGGAAGGCTACACACATTTCTAGGACTAACCTTCACATCAATTATCACCTCATCAGAGCCCATTAAACCTTAATCGGAGAACTCACGGAATACCTACCTCAGGGGGCAAATGTTGAACTCCCAAAACATTTTTTTAAGACTCCAACATCAACTGAAATAATCCATGCTCATCAGTGAATTCAACTTTCACCAAACTTCTCTGGCCTTATGCACGCAAAACGTAAAACTATTGATCTAGTACATTACACCTCAACAAGTATCCAGTGGCATTTTCTCATTAAGATAGATTGGTCTGACCGCCTTCTCATCCCCTTTACGATTCACTTCAATGTTAATGCGCCTTGCCTCAGATCTCCACCTGAGTTCTTCTACAAGCATCACTCAAGAATGCAATTAAGGAGATTTGGTGAAGAGAATTCTGTAACATTAATGCAGTACATTTCGCTGAACTCACTATTTTGCAAATCTCAAATGAAATAAATACCTTTGTACTTCCACATAGGGCTAAACCCACAACTAAGAAAACAAAACTATTGTTTCTCAGATGAACTGTTACAAGTGAGGGAAAATCTCCAGACACCTGAGATAACCTGGTGCTCAAACAAATCTGCTTTTTTCCTCACAATTCTGAAAATGACATGAAGAAATTGCAAAGCTGACAGTATAGAGGCTTGTTAGAAATGGGACTTCTGGATTGCAAGGGCTTGCGCCAAAGCCACTTATAAAGCACCACACTAGTCAGGGCAAGGGAGTTACACGCTGAAGATAACCCCTGCTCATCCCCTTGGAAGCTTGGCAAGAACAGTCAGGCTTATCCCAGAGGCAATGTGTAAAGCGTTTGCGCAGCACACACACAGCAGCAACATACTAGGCACACCACAAAAGAAACTCCACACAAGGTTATATGTAAAAACAGCCTTTGTATTATCCTAAACACATCAGAGGCATAAATCACAGTAGAGAATAACCTCACAAGCATAAACACTATCTGCAAATAACCTCATAAACATAAACCACATTAGAGGCATAAATTAAGGGTGCATAAATCACAGTACATGAATCACATTTCCTGCGCACCACATAAATCACATTAGGGCCTAGCGCCCTATCAACCTAACAGTCCCCCTGGCCAACTGGCTTCTCAGAGGGCTCAAATGCCCTATGTCCATAATGTCAGGGCGGGCTGCCAAGGCAGCAGAATTTCAAAGTGCGCAATTGGGCGGGGCAGAGGAGTGTATCTCACTCCGATCTCATCAAAAATGACCCCAAAGAAATTATAGCCCAAACGTTGCAGCTGCCGCTAATTGCCGTGCAGCTGTGACGAAGAAATTAGGCTAGGTGCAAAAACCCATGTACATTCTATCCTATTTTTTCCTGATTTGTCATGTTGAGTTCAAAAACACCACAACACGCATTTTATCTTATATGAAACAAAAAAGCAATATGGCTTGTTAAATGCGTTCTCCATTCATGTGGTGGATACTGTTCACTGTTCGTGTTGGACCGCCAACCCTCACATGGGGACCCAGAGGTTATGTTATGTTATTTATTTTCTTCTATAGCGCACGGCTACTCCCAAGAGCATCCCGGCGCTTTGGCGAAGAGAACTAAGTGCAGAGTAACAACACAACAGCTAAAAACTGAGGGAAATCTAGAGCTACTATTGGACAGAAAATATGCGTCAAGAGGAATGCCCTAAAGTGGGCAGGCCTCCTAATGCATGAATGATGGAACCCTGTGGAGGACGGGGACTTGCTTACCCAGTGTCTCCACCGACATACATCTAGATGGGAAGAGGGATCGTGAGATTGGCGGGGCTGAAGAACTGCTGATTTACAATGGTTCTGCCATGCTCCAAATGACACCTAACTCTTCATGCCCAATCAGTGACTTGGCTTCTTTGCTGCTTCACTCAAGAAGGATATTGACTATGGCAGGCAGTTCAGAGGACAGAATGACGCTAGCTGTGCCCTTGTCAGAGCCAGCCTGATGACAATCACAGTCAGGGCCATATCTGGACAATAACACCTGCTGCTTTCCACCTCTGGAGCCTTCTCAAATTATCAATCTACACATGCTGGACCCCATTGGACTCATGTCTGCCTGCGCAATGTTTCACCCGCATCCTTGGTGCCTGACCCTGACAATTTAAAAAAATAACATTTTATACCAGCTGGTTGATCCAGAGAATGGCGCAGAAGTGAAATCCGTTCAACCCAGAATGTTGGCGCAGAGACCTGGTAGTATAAAGTATACTATACAAAAACTGCCCAGGGTCCCTATTAAACTGGGGCAAAAGCGGGGAAAATTAATTGTGCACAATTTTTCAGCTTTTGTAATAAGTAAGGGATATATTGTTAGATAGATAGATAGATAGATAGATAGATAGATAGATAGATAGATAGATAGATAGATAGATAGATAGATAGATAGATAGATAGATAGATAGATAGATAGATAGATAGATAGACAGACAGACGTTTTGGTACCTATAAATCATTGTATATGTATGGCAATTTAACAGATAACACAAATCATAGCCCATGAATAACATTACTATAAAAATATGAAGCAAACTGATTAGGCATTACTTTTGCTACTCAAGTATTACAAATTGAAAACAAAATAATTTAGCTAAATCACGTTTCACATTTCAGAAATAGCCAAAAACATTTTTTGTTACATTTATAAACATTGCAAAAGCAGGGTGCAATTTCCTTGGGGAATAACTTGTTCGAAGTAAATATCCTTTGCCATTGTCCCTGTAACCCAAGAAGTAAAAACTGTGCAAATGGAATGTGCTGTCTTTATTTTTGGACTAATGCAACGTTTTTGTAATATAGCCCCTAATTTGCAAGAAGCGGTACATATAAAATGAAGTAATTTCTGGCGTCTTATACAAAAATCGATGCTGCATTCAGTTTAACGACACTCTTCAAGTTAAAGTTTGATATGTTTAGACAGCAAGAAGACAGCCTCCTCTCGTGCAACTGTCTGCTTAGCATGACGCAATTTTCTGACATACAAAATAATAATTATCTGTGCAGGGGACGTCGTTCCAAGATCCGTCTGAACGCATTTCTGCGCAGTCTTCTTTGTACTCGGCGTTGTTGGGCTCCCCTGCATTCCAATTTCTGAAAAAAGTAGAGTGAGTGAGTAAATATTCCATCCCATGTGCACCCACATGTAATAGTGTGGTCTCACTAAACGGTTATGATATTTAGAAAGACAATAATCTAGGAATTATAGGACTCTCTGTAGAGGAGGTGATTTGATATGGAGCAACATGTAGGTAAATGGAGAAAATCCATTACCTCTTCGGTCACTTTCTGGTTCTGCTCAAATGTCTTAACAAAGACCACCACCATATTGTGCACAAAAAAACATCACCCACGCCCTCGTCACCAGCAGACTTGACTACGGCAATGCACTCTACGCCAGAATAAACGAAAAACCTCACTGCAAGCTACAAAACATCCAGAACGCCACCGCAAGACTGGTCCTCAACCTGCCAAGACACTGCCACATCTCCCAACACCTGCGCACACTCCATTGGCTCCCCATCGAGGCGAGAATCACCTTCAAGATCCTCACCCACGCACACAAAGCCCTCCACGACACCGGACCAGCATACCTCAACAGCCGAATCAACTTCCACGCACCCCAAGGAACCCTAAGATCAGCCCAGGTCTCTTACGCTTTTGTCCCCTGTGTCAGAAAGACCAGATCAGGAGGCCGCTCCTTCTCCTTCCTCACAGCCAGAGCATGGAACGCCCTACCGCTCCACCTTAGGCAGAAAACATCACTCCCCATCTTCATGAGAAACCTCCAAACCTGGCTCTTCGACAGCCCCCTCCTTGATGGACTGGAACCTGCACCTCCCCAGCCCCTTGAGACCCTTATGGGAGAGTAGTTGCGATTTATTGAACCTGAGAACCCGTGATTGACTCATCACATCCACTACCACATACACCATTCCTCACATATTCAGACAGTGATTTATATGAACAGGTACTGTCAGGTACTGAATCCCTACAATTTAAAAGGGAAAGTGCTGGCAATTTTCTGGACTGGTGCAATGCTTTTAATGGAGTAGTACCAGCACTTCGCAGTAGAAAAACGGTGCTCAGAGATAGTGAGCACCTGTATATTTCTATTTCTATTTAAAGCACAGTATAGGACCACCCCTGGTACCCCTCCCACACTGACACTGTCTCCGACAGCCCACCTCACACTGACAACCCTCCCACAGACATATCCTCACATACACCCCATTTCACCTAGACACTTTACCTCACACACATATTCCATCACAGACATCCTCCTCACGCAAATAACAGCTCACAGATAGTCCACCTTACACAGCCAACCTCCTTAGACACACCCCTTCCCACACATACAGATCTGCTTAAAGAATACCCTTACATAGAGAACTCTAGTGGCACAGAGCCCTCACACAGACACACCTTCTCCTCCAGACACCTTTCCTCACGGACATTCAAACTACTCCTCTCGAAGACACTCCACTTCCCCCAGGTGGCCACCAAACATAAAAAAATCTTCTTGAAAGCATCACCTCACATGAACAGCCTCCAACAGACCTCCTATCATCCAAACATGCCTCCTTAGCAAACAGCTACCGCCCATATGTTGCAGCATACTCTCAAATAAGCCCCTGTCCAGACACCTCATTACATCCCACATCAAACAAACACCCTTTCATAACCTTCCTCGCAAACAGCTTCATTCACAAATGTTTGCTTGCATGTGTAGCCCTACTGTCGTGTAGATCTACTACTACACCTGGGTGTAAATTTTCACTTTAATGTTATCCACTATTGTTACGTTATGTTAACAGGGGTTTTATAAAGGCACAGCTACTCTACTGAGTGTCCCGGCGCTAGCTGAGTGATGCCTGAAGTAAAAGGGAAGGAGTAGTATGCAGGAAAGCATAGTGCTAAGTTATTGCTGAAACAGCCATGTCTTAAGGGCATTCTTAAAGGGAAGCAGAACCTGAAGTAGTCTCAGAGCAAGAGGTAGGTTATTCCATAGTTTAGCCACTTGAAACTGAAAGTTGAGATTTACACCTAGGTTTAGAGTATCAGTCTCAACAGCCTCATCTTAGATGCCAGGGCCACAATAATCCATTATACAACTGGAAAGTTACTATCAGTACCTTTTTGGCTGTTTGTGGAGATCTCAGCCAACAGGACAGAGAGTTCAGTGTAGAAAATATTAGAACATTTTAACAGATTTGAATAAAAAAGCACTTTTAGTTATTACTATCCAACAGGGACTTCTACAATAAAAGGACAGAAGGCGTTACCTCCTAAAATTAAAAGTCTGTCACATTTGAATGTAATGACATTATATTAAATATTGTTTTAAATATATTTATATTAGAATGGCTTTCAAATTAAATGAACCCCCTAAAAAAAATTCATTTATATTTATTTAATTACAAACGTGATAGTCATTAATATTTTTAATTTTTTGGGGATTATTGTGCTCTTTAATTATTATCAATTTTTAATAAAGTTTACATGTAAATGTAGTATTAGTACACTGAATTTCAATATAGCAAAATGTAAATTGATTACACTAAATTGCATTCTGCACAATTTCAAGTACTTACAAACTAAAGTTAAAATTGTAAATAATTCTATTTAATTGTACATATTTTTCTTATGTGAAGTTAGTGTTAAGTATTATATCCTGTCTTTGCTGATTTCTATGAGGGTGTATTTCCGCACCATTTAATGGCCATTTGTGCTGCTTAATTTGGCTTGGAGGCATTGAAGACTATTTTGTCACTATTGGAGCTGCTGTAGAATTAGTAGTGTATTTTTAAGACAGCAATTGATTTATTAATTTGTGAGTGTGTTTTTGCATTCATATTCTCGTCCCTAATGCACTTTTTCGATTTCTTTAAAACCCAATCACTCTGTAATAATTATTCCCCATTTCCCACCCTCTCCCTTTTGTTTCTCCCATATTTACTACAAAAATGTATGCCTATGTATTCTGAGACATCTGCACACTGGGTGAAGATCTCTGTACAGAAAAGTGAAAAAGCTGGATCCCAGGCTGAACGTTTGCAAAAAAGCATTTTGTGGTACGTAAATAGTACTACTTAAAGAACACATCTAGGTACTACAAAATGCAGTTCTGATTTAGGTAAATAGACTCTAATTTTGTATCCTCCACCTCTCACAGTTCCACAGGGTTGCATCATAGGTGATGGATGTAAAACTGGTGTATTTTGAGGAGGGTTCTGGAAGGTGTCTTTGTAATGGAGAATCTGTATGAGGTCTAGTTTCAGTGCAATCGGGTACCTATGGGGTATTTCCTTGGGATGGGATAAATGTGGAAAAGGTGCCTGTGTGAAAGGGTTTTTAGTGGGAGGCAGAGGACTATCTCTGGGGTGCCTGAACAGCTCTGTATAGAGGTACTCACGTGAAAGTAAGGGGGTTGCCATCTCCCCAGTGCCACTTTCCTTCAGAAGCAACATCACTGAGGTCAATCCAGTAACGCTTAGAATTTGTGTTCATTGCCAAGAAAGTCTGGAAAAGATTAAGTTGGTAAAATTTTGTTATACAATCACACGTTATGGGTTGAAAAAAGAAACAAGACTGTGGCCTACTCAGTATTTAATGGGAGCCATAAGCACAAGGGTAATCTAGATGGCACTTCCGCAACTAGATGCAAGATCCATGAACACAGGTGCAAAAATTCACTTTCCTGTGCCAAGAAGATCCTCTTGCAAACCTACATCACATAAAGTGAGACCCATTCGGCAGTGTCTCCAAAATTCTATTTTGGGTGTTTTCATTTCCTGCTGTGTCTTTAGGCATAGATAACAACTCATAAACTACTTATGTGAGAAAATGAGCGACCACTGGGCCAGTATACTGGTATCTCTGAAACCTCTCATCATGCTTGTTTCTCTGAAACTACCCAAAAGAAGCCTAAGTGTGCTCTTACAAGTAGAGTAAGTGCCTTACAATGAAAGAACTCTGGCATAATTCGAACACTCATTCCCACCACCCAACTTCTTCAATTGAAGGGATGTACATCTAGGCCTTCCAATCCCAGCCACCCTCATCACTAAGGTCATCAAGACCTTTCTTTTGATAGGATAATTCCCCAGTGGTTCAAGCATGTGATCATGTTCCCTTCTTAAAAATACTGAACTCTAGTCACAAGAATGTAGCCAATGGCATGCCCAAGAGGGACTATCATGGATTTTCCAAAGCAAACGAGCTTTGTAAAACCTTTTAAAATAGATTGACAGCTGGAGCGACTTGTGTTTAGTCATCCTTTCTTAAGACAATAATACATGTTGGAATACTCTGCTCACTGTCACCACTCATAGTTTAATTTCGATTTTGCCTTGAAAACTTACGTCTCATCAAAAATCTTTCTAAAAGGGTTCTTAATCACTAATGTGATTCCTTTCCGTTGTTTAGGTTGATAGTATTTTTCTATACATTTCTACAGTGACTTGTAAAATGTTTTTCGGAATGTTCCACATAAAAATAAAAACAAACAACTACTACCCTCTTAGAACTCTTCCAAAAAGTAAAAAAAACAAAACAAGATAGGGTCCGAATGACTGGGAACAGCACCCAAATTGTACTTGCATAACTAAGATCTGATTTGAATTTCGTTTGTAAAGCAAACCGAACGACTCGTGTCCACAATGCTTTCGGTGTGACTCGTGTCTGGGAGTCCTACAGAACAAGTACAGTGCATTGGAATGCATCTGGATACGATTTGGTTGGACTCCCATTGACTTCAATGAGAGCCGGTGTACCGAACGGGTGCACAGGCTCCCATACACAGTCTCCCATTGACAAAAGGGGTGGTTGGGGATCATTGTGCACCCTATGGCAGGTACCCCTTGGTGCCTGCCACACTGTGAATGGCCTGAAATGGGGGACTCATGGGTACCCCCACGGGCATGATTCGGAGGGCCCCCGGGTGAAAGGGGGTTTGCTATGGGCCCCCAAAGACCGATTCTGGCAGCCTTTTCGATACAGGCAAAACAAATAGTAAAGGCTGTCAGAATCGTTCATCGTACTTGCTAGCTTGGAAAACCTACTCCATAGAGCTGCATGATTCAGCTCCAGAAGGCTCTATCTCTCCGTATGCCTTCCAGATACGATTCGGTCAGCGTTAAGGGTTTTCAGGCATCGCACTTGGTCATGCCCCTAAGAACAAGATAAGAAACAAGAAAGAGAAGACCAGGTTCAGGGTGGTGTGCTGTCTTGATAGTGAGCGGGAATCGTGCGGGTGCAAGTGTCAAAATGCGTGTTGAGTCATGCTTGGCTGGAAAAAATCCCATCAGACCACCCATGTGGCGGCATATCATCATATGGGGGTTAGAGGTCGCTCCAGGCACCACCTATACCATCAAGTGGTGGTGCACAAGATATATGAAAGGCGACCCATTTAGCCACAGTCATGCTCAAAGTATGATGTAGCAAAAAGTGCAGTGCTATACAGTGTATTCATTTATACACATGAGTTCACACGACACCACAAACACCACATCATGTAAGCATATTAGCTTAATATAAGCATATTAGCTTAATCACAAAGAGGCAATGCCTCTTTGTGATTAAGCTAATATGCTTATATTAAGCTAATATGCTTACATGATGTGCAGAACACAAATCGTTCTTGCAGGTGTTGTTTGTTTTGGTGGTGTTTGTGGTGTCGTGTGAACTCATGTGTGTAAATGAATACACTGTATTTTTTGTTTTTTGACAGGGAGAAGACTTCTTTCCTGTGGTCAGAGGACACAGGGGTTCCAAGTTTTAAGGGGGAGACATGACTTTCCTAAGTATACTGCATGATGTTGACAAAAGTATATCCCTTTTACATGTGTATACACCCCTTACTTCCAGTTGCAGTAGCTTTTCTTTTTCATGGTCCTGATGAAAGCTGGAGCAATACTCCTTCTAGCTGAAACTAGTTGACCACCCTGCACAGCGCCATCATGTAGTCTTACTCACCCACTACTAGGCGTGTTTTTAATCTTAACACATAGACTAATTTCCACGAGCAACTCTTGTAGTCTATGTAGCTAATTCTAGCAAGCACTCACTTTATAGCACTGCACTTTTTGCTACATCATACTTTGAGCATGACTGTGGCTAAATGGGTCGCCTTTCATATATCTTGTGCACCACCACTTGATGGTATAGGTGGTGCCTGGAGCGACCTCTAACCCCCATATGATGATATGCCGCCACATGGGTGGTCTGATGGGATTTTTTCCAGCCAAGCATGACTCAACACGCATTTTCACACTTGCACCCGCACGATTCCCGCTCACTATCAAGACAGCACACCACCCTGAACCTGGTCTTCTCTTTCTTGTTTCTTATCTTGTTCTTAGGGGCATGAGTGGACAGGTTGTAAAATATTCCCCTTTTGACCCTCCGCACATTTGTTTCAGTATTTAGAGCAACGTCCTGTTGCGGGTCTATCCTTTCAAGATGTAATCCCATCCTAGGTTTACATCATTTAGCTCACCCAGTTCAATTGTGTGTGACTCCGTACATCTGCCGCACCCGCCTGATTTTTTCACTCTACCAGTTTGATTTGCCTTGTTTAATATGGCTCATGGACATTCTCCTATGCTATGGCCCTTTATGCAGCTAGCCTACTGCACCCTCACACCTTTTTTTGTCAAAGAACTTCCGTTTCGAGCACTTTACCTTAAATCAATAATACTTTATAGTCTAGCTACACCCACAGTGTTATATTATCAATAATATAGCTTTACGCCATTTATCTAATTATATTTCCACCTTACATATTGTGGGATTGACTGCTGTCTAAACACATTACAGCCATTAAGTAAGGAGAGTCTATTCCGCCCCCCCATCAAGCACAGGCGCAGCATAGAAGTTTAGCGCCTTTGCGTTACGGCGCTCTATTGGATTCCAAGTGTTGGGTACGCGATTTACATTGTATGGCTTTGCGCATGCGCGAAGATATAGTGTTTCCGCGCATGCGCTTCCAGACGAGCGCCAGACGTATGGGATGTGACTCGCTCTTTTAACAGTGAAGGTGAGCACGTATCTTGTTTGGAGTCACACCGAGCACGGCGCGTTACGTGATTACGTGATCACAATACTTGCCGCTATTGGCTATCGAGTAATACACAACCGCTATATTTACGGTCCAGTTGTATCCGCCGGTGCCTCCCTTTCCGCTCCACTCTGAATGCTGGGCACCGACGGACAGGTAAACTTTGGGAGCACGCATGGACTAACTCTTAGTGGTCTTTTGTTATGGATGGGAAGTGATGGCAGCCAGCATCTGTGGCAGTGCTTTTAGACTAATTAAATTGGCTCGGTTGTTTGTTTGCTCTGCAGTTATCCATCATGGTGCTTGCAGTACTTTTTAGCGACACTCTTGAGATCTAGCCTGTTGTTGCTGTCATTTATACAGCACCCCGTGCTATCTATAGCATTGGTCACTGGGCAATATGTGTGTCATTAAGACTCTAGCTCCCCTTCACAGGCTCTCTATCTACTATAGATACCCAGTACTAGACACTACATTAGCTACTGGGCAATATAAGGCAGTCATAGGCCTTTTATCATCCTAGTGTTCATGCTTAGGGCACTTTTAATCATTAATTGGTGGTGGATAGGCGGTGGTGTAGTTTCCTGGCAGATTAAATAGGAGTCTATCACACTTCTACTGGGTTTAGTATGTGTATAGCGATCTGGCTGGGCACAGTAAGTTTGTGCAATAACTGTGTCTTTTTCTTTACACATTAGAGCGGGGCCTCAATTTCCCGAGCGGTTGCCGGGCGAGGTGAGGCTTTCACCCACACAAAGCTGGGTGAGTATCACGATGAGGAAATGCCTCTTTGTGATTAAGCTAATATGCTTATATTAAGCTAATATGCTTACATGATGTGCAGAACACAAATCGTTCTTGCAGGTGTTGTTTGTTTTGGTGGTGTTTGTGGTGTCGTGTGAACTCATGTGTGTAAATGAATACACTGTATTTTTTGTTTTTTGACAGGGAGAAGACTTCTTTCCTGTGGTCAGAGGACACAGGGGTTCCAAGTTTTAAGGGGGAGACATGACTTTCCTAAGTATACTGCATGATGTTGACAAAAGTATATCCCTTTTACATGTGTATACACCCCTTACTTCCAGTTGCAGTAGCTTTTCTTTTTCATGGTCCTGATGAAAGCTGGAGCAATACTCCTTCTAGCTGAAACTAGTTGACCACCCTGCACAGCGCCATCATGTAGTCTTACTCACCCACTACTAGGCGTGTTTTTAATCTTAACACATAGACTAATTTCCACGAGCAACTCTTGTAGTCTATGTAGCTAATTCTAGCAAGCACTCACTTTATAGCACTGCACTTTTTGCTACATCATACTTTGAGCATGACTGTGGCTAAATGGGTCGCCTTTCATATATCTTGTGCACCACCACTTGATGGTATAGGTGGTGCCTGGAGCGACCTCTAACCCCCATATGATGATATGCCGCCACATGGGTGGTCTGATGGGATTTTTTCCAGCCAAGCATGACTCAACACGCATTTTCACACTTGCACCCGCACGATTCCCGCTCACTATCAAGACAGCACACCACCCTGAACCTGGTCTTCTCTTTCTTGTTTCTTATCGCACTTGGTCATTCAGAATTGGGAAGGAGTCAGTCGGAAACAAGGTGCTACGGATCTGTTTAGGTAAAACCAAATTGTGATTCGTAGCCCTTCCGACCGAGATTGGAATTGGGCCCTAAATTTAATACTGCAGAAGAGTTCTCAAAAACTTTAAACAAAACTCTAGATGGTGTCACCTAGACTTGCACATAAAACTGTAGATGTGGAAATTGTAAATGGACACAATATACTGAATGTTCAGAAGTAATATGGTCTCCCTTAATCTGCTGCTCCTCCTTATTATCAAAATAACTTTTCTTACCTCAAAAGCTGTACATATATTTGACAGAGAGCCCTCACTTAGTTAAAATTATAGGGTTTATAACCTCCTGTGTTTATTGATATTCTAGGGTACCTGGTGTATTCTAAAGATGTCTCCTCACTTACTAGAACCAGCTTTTACTCCTACTAAATCCTTTAGTTACTCTTAGGAAAATACAGAGGTAATAGCATGCCCCTTAGGGGACACATATCTTAACAGATTGTCCTCTCAACGCAGTCTGGTTAATTGGCAAAACCACACTGGGCCATCAAGCAGTCTGTGATTTGTATCTGCAAAGCGGTCTTAGTTCAAAACTGATTCATGGTTCTGACCGAAATGCAAAAAAACACTGAATTTTGCAAGTCGGTATGAAAAGCTGACCTAAGCTCACGTTGCCCGGTATGTTTTACTCTTGCTAGACTGCCTGTTTTCCAGTGCCATATGCAAAAAAGTGTTTTGTGCATGCCGGTCAGTGTGTGATATGGTGCGTGTTGTGTGTGTTGCATACCATAACAGACGAATTTCAATGTTTTCATAGCATTTAGGGTAGAACCAAAATCCAGTTTCAGACTGTCTCTAATGGTTATTTGTTTTAATTTTTTGGGCTTAGCTTCAACGTGGAAGAGGTGTGGCGCAGCGGCCAGGGTGGTGGACTCCCGAACACCAGGGCTCACGGTTCGATTGCCAGCGGCAGGTTAGCTCAGCACCATGTGACTCTGGGCAATAGTTTGCTTAATCTTCCCAACAGCCCCATCGCCTGACACCCTTTAGGGGTAATTGTTTGTGCTTTACAAATACTGGTATTTCTTTTCATTTCATTTCATTTTTAGCACACTTTCTTCCAAAGTGTGGCTGAACTATAACTACATCACTGTCACACTATGGTCTTGCAGTTCAACTGCACTTTCCAGTGAAAAGCCATTTTTTGATTTGTCAATACCCTTTTACACAGTTGGAGGTTCTGCACAAAATGGGGCAATCGTTTGGCACAGACAGGTAAGATAATATATGCCACATGTTGAGCAGTTTTGTGAACAGGAAGAAAGGGTTTTCCCATTTTAGCTCTCATACGAAAGTTAGCTTGCACCTACAGCAAAAACCAGTGATTAGTGTAAATCCGTTCAGTAGTCTGTAAAATCAGCAGTTTAAAAAGGTACATTTTGAATTTGAAAGTGTTTGCACTTTTGTATATCGCTGTTGTGGTCATTGGGTGATGAGCAACTCCTGTCAATCACATTTGATATGTTTGATGAATGTGATTGGCCGCTGAGAGTTTTAGATTATTATTTTTTGCCATCTTGAAAATTGCAATTCGCAGTAAGATCTCTACTTTCCTGATGTGCTAAAATAATGTGCCATATGTCGGAGGAGTATCGCTCCACTGCTTTCACACACTGCGAGAAGCAGAAACATAAAATGGTATTTATACAATGTTATGTTTCTGCTTCCTGCACTGCTAGAAAGCCAGCCACGGCCTGTGGAGAGAGTTGCGGTGAAGCAGAAAGGCGGGGCAGGGAAGGGGCAGGGTGGGGGGTGCTAAAAACCGGAATATGGATAATTGGAGGTAAGCAAACAATTTAATTAATAAAACTAATTTCGTAGCGCGGGCGGCATCGCATTTTGCGAAGCAGGGCGCGCTACGAAATTCGTTTTATTTATTAAATTGCTTACTTACCTCCAACTATCCATATTCTGGTTTTTTGCACCCCCCACCCTGCCCCTCCCCGACCGCCTTTCTGCCCCACTGCAACTCCCTCCACGGGCCGCGGCTGGAGGAAGCAGAAGAAGGGTTTGGTTGGGGTCGGACAGGTGGGGGATGAGTGGGTAGCCCAATGTTGTGGTCGCAGATTGTTTGGACAGCCGCAGGACCAACAAATTCAGTCATGCACACTCTTCTTTTTCTCCAAGTATGCTGCATGCAGCCTTCATGGAGAAAACGGCCTTCCCATAGACGCCTGAATGGGCGGCGGCCCAGCCAATCACAATGCTACCATTGCAGCATTGTGGTGGGCTTAGCGGAGGGAGGAAGCCTTTCTGTTGCTTCTTGTGAGGACGACGCGACGCGAGACCAGACCACCGAAGGTACATTTTTAAAATTTCAAATTACTCCCCCCCCCACATGACCCCCTCCCTGCGTGCTCCCACCACTCCTCTCGCGAGTCATGCCGGCTGCAACTGCAACTGAGAGTGTCGAACTCAGGGCAGATTTGGGAGGGTACCTGGAAGCACAACAAGAATAATAGTTTTAAAAAAACACAGCAAACCTCTCATGGATCAAAAGTCAATGTACAATCGCTACTGCAAAGGCAGCATTAAGAGTCGCAAATCATATTTGAATTGTGACCTTTGAAAACAATAAGACTTATAGAACCTGTACCAAGAGTCAGAATCAATAGGGGTAAGAGAAATAACGGACGGTCGAGAACTTCATGAGGAATATTTTCAATCAGAGAAAAAAGGAATGACCATGAAAAATACTTTACAAATAAAGTATGACTGAGGACAGAAATGTTCCGACTGTGGTCACGAAAAAGATATAGATGTTGGCCTGGAAACGTTTGTTTAAATTAGTGATAGAAATATGAAATACAGTTTGAAATACTGACAGAAAATACTGCATGTGAAAACTGCATAGGAGACATTCGGGCAAACTTAAGAACCAAAGAAGCTGACAAGAATCTCAATGATCTCATCTTAATATTCCTGAAATGCAATGCAGAAGAGACGAAAAACTGTGCTGAAATAAACAATCTCAAGCACAACAATATATCTCTAGATGGCAAACAATACACAATCTTCATCATATTCAACAAAGACTTTAGCATTACTTCAGGTGATTATGCTGCTTTCCTGAAGCACACTATTGGCTGGAAAGTGCAACCATGAAAAAAATCTGGCAAGAGAACGCGTACACAGGAAAATATAAAATGCAATTCTTAATAATACTAGAATGCAAATTCTCAATTTAAAAATAAGCTGAATCAAAAAAATAACACAGAAAGGTAGTTCACTCTTACAAAAAACACAAACAAGTTGCCATATGGCCATAGAAGAATATCAACAAAAACAATTCTCCAAGTAGTTTTAAAAGGCAAAGAAATTTAAAGTGTAGAACAAAAATGCGATAGCGTAGAAAACAGAATAACCTAGAATTTAAAGTTCCAACATAAGATGTGACACCCTTCACTAGGATGCAACCTTAAGTGACTGAAGTATTGTCAAGTTGCATAATAAACTTTTTGCATAACTGTAGACTAACACAAGCCTTAAAATGTAGCGTTTTTAAATTAAAGCAGACCATTTTTACTTCCAAAAAAGGGTTTCTAAATGTTTTAAATAACCAAATGCTTCCACTTAGATTTGTTTAAAAACTAAGCTGCTTAGTGGCTACACAAGTGTTGTCTGTCTTGTTTCTTTCGTTCTTTTCAGAATGTGTTTTGTGTATTTACCTAAACGGTTGAATGAGTGTGTGCTTTTTAAACAACAGTACTCATTCTTTCCTACTCTTTTCTTTCTATTATTCTTTGTGGCAGTTAGGTAACCAATAAAAGAAGCATACACGATGAATAACAAAAGGTAAATGCCTTGTGCAGGAAGGGGTACTTCCCTGCACATGAACAATCTTCCGCTGCACGCAGACACCCATGAACTATGGTGCAAAGGTGCCTGCATTGGCAATAGGCGCCTATGTGTAGCAACAGCACAGGGGGGGGGGGGAAACACAGGGCTGCACCATATTTTTGTAAATATGGTGCAGCCCTGCATTTCTGAAGTGGCGGAGTAAGGCGTTAAGCCAGGAAGGTTTACACCTCACTCCACCACTTCCCTTGTAAATATGCCCCACAGAGAGATAAGCACAGATAGAGAAAGACACTAAGAGACGATGAGGAAAAGAAAGAAAGATGGAGAACAAGCATAAAAACAACAGCTACTGTCAAAGACACAAATAGGGAAAAACACAGAGAGTGACAAATTGAAAGAAACCAAGATACACATACAGGCACATACATGCACAAATGGTGGTAGAAATTCACAAAGACAATAAATGAACAGTAAAAGAAAAGATACATTAATAAAAGATTGCAGACTTCAGAAGAGTAATGAGCAATGGCGAAGAAAGAAAATGAGAGAAAGAAAAAGCAACATACAAAAAGAGTGAGAAACACAAACAGAAAGTTAACTAGAAATAGCAAGATAAAAAAACAAGTAAGGAATAAAAGAGTGTGCAAGAGTGTGCACATTGCTCAGAACAAGGGGAGCTATTGGTAGCAAACATGCATCCTCAAAGGAATATAGCATGTTACATTGCATGATATTACATCTCATTCTCTTACAATGCGATCGTTACAATGACCGCGTTGTTAGAACGTGATACCTTTACATTGCAAGTCATTAGATCGTCTTGCTGTAGGGGGCGCGCTGGACTTAGGATTAGTATAATTTACTATTCCAACTCCAGCCTGCGCAACAGTAGGGAAGGTGTTGGAATAGTAAATTATACTATTCCTTAGGTTAGAGCACCCCCTACAGCAAGTCGATCTAATGACTTGTGATGTAAAGGCATCGCGTTCTAACAACGCGGTTGTTGTAATGACATGTTGTAAAAGAAACGCAATGTAATGGCAGCATTGTAAATGCTGTTTCCCCCTCAAAGTAGCTCTCAGAGGTGACACCAAGTCCAGCAACTCACTCAGAGGGTCTGTGCATATTAAAGAAGGTAGTAATGCTCATGAAAAGATCCTTACAGTGACAGATGGCCACATCAATGGCATAGCCTCATGATGATACTCAAACACACACTGTGTTGGTCGATAGGATATGTCATGTGACCATCTGTCTCTACTCTCAATCTAGCTAAGTCACATGGAGATTGGCCATGTTGTACACTCTGCTCTATCAACCACACCATAGGTGAGAACAATGGGTCATGTAAGAAAACAGCCTGCTGGAGCCTGACCAAAACTAGGGCTGACAGACAAAAGTGTGGGACTGCTGAGGCCAGAGTGAAAATGTGTTACTTGGGTGCATGATCAGAAAAGAGCAGGGTATGGATCCAGAGTTTAGATTACACAGAGCCTCATGTACATGTGTCTCTATGTGTATATACACATGCACATTTATTTGTGCGTCTTTGTGGGAGCCAAACCCTAATAATCTCCTGAACCCCAATATTGCATTTTAGGTAGTTTGGACCTGTGAATCTTCTCTTGATCTAGTAGTGAGAGATTACCCTGCCCATCCATGGTGCAAACTTAGCAGACTAAAATCAGAATTAGAAACTAGGACCGCTCAAGAACTGAGATCTAGATCAAAATTCATTCTGACATTGCCAAGCAGTGCAGTGCAGCAGGTTACCTTGCTGTGCTGCACTGCGTGACAGGGAAATGGCAGGAATGTACAGTATTTAATAGACTACAGCTCATTCTTGCCTTTTCCCATCGCTGGCGCTATTTTCGCTGTGTAGCACCAACACAGTCACCATTGCACCATGGCACACGGGTGACTGTGTTGCATGCAGGATTTGTTTTGTGCACATAAAAGGGCGTTTTCATGATCAAAAACATTCCTGGGCAACATATTCATTTATGTATGTGTGCTGCAGGATGCAGCACAAATAGAAAAAGGAAGTAATGAGGAGAAATTAAGATATTTCTCCTCATTAAGCCTTTCCTGTGAAGGCGTATCTTTTTGGCACACTGCCAGGTTTACCAGTCCTGGTAAATCTAGGAATGTGTCGAAATCCATGGGAGTTTTGTGGTAACACCCAAAATACGCCCATGGAACCCCTCCCTAGCCCAGAGTAAGGCAATGCAGTGATTTGCGCTTCAGTACTTTATTCAAGATTCAGGAAGCCACTGAGGGCCACGCACAGTATCCTTGCCTGGCTTCATAAATGTCATTTTACTTTTGCACCGCCCAAGTACCACATTTCGTAGTGTAAGCGTAATGCAACTGGGGGTCATAATATTGGCCCTAAGTTTAGGAGGTTCAATACAGAAATATTATTAAAACAATAAAGATAAATTTGCATTGCTTGCTAGGAAGGCTCAGATACAGAAAAAAGAAACACAAATCATAAAAAAGATCCATAGTTGCATAATTGATCTCTCTAGGCTAGAAGTACGAAATTCTTAATTTTCATTTTCTAAATAACAATTCTTCCGGAATCACTATTTAGGAAATGCAATACGATATGCACAAAACTTGTGATTTCTTAATAGCGATTCCTACATTGGGCCTGATTACGATGCAGATAGGAAATCTTCCTGATCACATTGGTTTGTTAATGGTTTCCGACTGACTCGGATCAGGAGAGTCTGATAGACCGAGTATGATGCATCCGGATGCTGCCAGATACAATTTGGTTGCACTTCCATTGACGTCTATGGGAGCATATGTTCTTAACGCCATTGTAATCTGGCCCTTGGTGAGGAAGACATCTTCTCGATCCGATTTGGAAGGAGCAAATGGTGTTAGAAGGCCTTCCTAACCGCATCGTAAACGGGCCCAGGTGGGAATGCTTTCCTAACCGCATCGTAATCGGGCCCATAGTAGGAATCGCTATTAGGAAATTGCACATAGAAAATGCTATTTTTCCCGCCTATGAGCCAAATAGGAAATGGTTTGCATTTCCTAAATTGCGATTTCCTAAAAGTAAATCTCAGTTTATAAATTCCATGGGTACCTCCCACCTTAAGCCCCACCTGAAGGCACGGAGTGCACATGTAAGTGCAGGTGCACTTCATGTCGCATTAAAAAATGCATTTTTAAATTCATATTTTAATTTTGCACATGGTTACCATCCACTTTGAGTTGATGGTAATAGCATTTCCTTAAGTGTCCAATTTGCACTTAGGAAATGTGCTTTAGGAATCGCAAACAGGTAATCCTTATTTATGTTTACCAAATCGTAGTCGTAATTTGCAATTTCTACCGGGTAGAAATCACAAATTGCGACCGTTTATTTGGCTTCATACATAAGAAAAGGCCATTTAGCATTTCTTAATGGGCCGAAATTGCGATTCTTCCCATTAAGAAATGCTAAATGGCTTTGTCCATCTGGCCCTAAGTGTCAGACTCATAAAGGATGCTGACAGCATCTTAAGTGAGGAGAGAAAATCTCAATATAATCAGACAGAGTCTCTGGAGGAAAATGGGAAGTCGTCCCCGATCCTTTGAAACCAGAGGTTTTAAAACACATTTTTTGCAGATTAATTAACTAAACTTTAAGTTCAGCACAGTATGATCATAATAGGTCTCACTGGCAAATCAAAAACAACTTTGTATTTTGAAAAGGTTCTTAGCACCAACATTTCTTAAGGTAAGAGAAATCTTCCATTTTCTTCCTCAGTAACTGCCCTCTTGAGATGTACATCATAACATTAAACGTTTTTAAAATTAGCTCTTAGAATGATGTTGTTCTGCAGGCCTGAATTGGAGCTTTCAGTGGAAATCCTTCAAAATAATACATCAAGTACACAATGGAAAGTTTCATTCACAATACACACATTCTAATGCAACAGTTCTTTTGCATCATACTGCTCTGTGACTCCCAATGTGTAATTGATTAGGAGGGGGAATAAGCAGGAGCAAGATGAGCAGAACACCAGAAACTGCATCAATTTTAATTAAATGGTATAATGCACAACATGTGGTATAACTATACTCAGGGTCACTGAAATAATGCAATTATGTGGCAATTACGGATATTGATAGATTTGCTGCATTTGCTACATAATCCATCATCTTCCACATAATCTGCAGATTTTAACAAAAATAAATTGTTTCTAGCTCAAACGGTTCAAAAGTGACTGAAAATGCAGCAACACGTGCTGATACACAGTGGAAGGCCTTTTGTACAGCTGGACTGGTCAACTTTTTTGTTGCTAATGCTATATGTGAGCGTTAAATAGGTACTACTGAGGTGTAACCAATGCCAGGCAGTGTTTCCAAGATAGAAAATTACGAAATAATGAAGTAATGCTTTTACAAAATGTGCCGCTTTATGCCGCATAATTTTCCCTTTCTTGCTGCATTGTTTACTCAACCCTGGCACATAATTTGGCCCTCTTCTGACACATAATGCCAGAGACCCTGACTATACTCCTTTACTTATTACATTTTTTAAATGAGATAATTATATTCTTGTAAGTGCCAAATCCTTAATTCATCAGTTACACTCATATCATATGCACCATTAAAATTACTAATTTGCATAAATAGTTTGACACCCAATATTGTACATTTAAAAAACCTTCTACACCCTCCCCCTCTTCTTATTCTTTAATAATCACTATAACCCCATTAATACCGTTATTAATACACCATTAGTACGTTGAAACTTTTATCTTCTTAGATAATCGAACATTCTCCTCCAATTGTTTCAATTGTTAATAATACAATACATCTGTAGTCAACCATTTCCACATCTAATGACCTTATTCTTTTCCTTGATTTATTATTTCTCTTTGTCCTATTATTATATCTACTGATATACACTCCAGCATTTTTAGTAAGAGAAATAGAGTTTATTGCACAAATCATCACAAACATTACATGTTAGGACTGATTGAAGAACACCACCACCATCACCTAACCATTTGCCTACTTTTTCAAGGCTACTTCCTAACTCCCTTACCAAAGAACCTACACTCGGCAGTAATTCTGGTTCTGTCAATAATGTAATCTCATAAGTCAAATTGGTTATGCTAGTAATAAAATAATCAATCACTCCACTGTAACCAGGAATGTAGGTACACCGCTTCTTTGTCTTAATTACTTTACAAACTCCACCATCTTTGGCCAAAAGAATATCTGAGGCAAGACGATTCTGCATGACCATTGGTCAAATTGCTACCATCTCTACATTCATTTATTTAATGTTAATGTTAATGTTAGTATGTATTTGTTAAGCGCTCGTACGCCCGGGGGCTTCATGGCGCTGTAGGAAGGAACGTAGCCCGTCGGTCACAGTAGAGAATAAGCAGCTCAGCAATGCGCCTGAGAGAAGAGCCAGGTTTTCAGGGAGTGTCTAAAACTTAGGATGTTGTCATTCAGTTTCAGATGAAGGGGGAGAGAGTTCCAGAAGCCAGCTGCAAGATGGTCAAAATAGCTGCCTCCGAGACGCTTCCTCTTGTAGGAGGGAACGATCACAAGGGATTTGTGAATGGACCGGAGATTGCGGGAAGGGAGGTATCTCTTAAACATGTCTCTAATGAAAAGAGGGCCAGAGTCATGCAGAGACTTGAATAAAATGCACCCAGTTTTAAAAGCCACACGCTGCTCAACAGGCAGCCAGTGTAGCTGTTTCAAGCCAAGTCTAACAGACTGCCTCTTAGAGAGATTCAGAAGAAGTCTAGCTGCCTGATTCTGAACCAGCTGTAGGCGTTTTAGCTCTCCAGTTTGAAGCCCAAAATAAAGGCTGTTGGAAAAATCTAATCTGGACAGGACCAGGGAGATGACAATCTGTGTGAGGGCAGCCGGAGAGAAGAAGCAAGCGATTTTCTTAATTTTCTTCAGCTGGAAAAAGCTAGATGATACAACTGCTCCTACTTGTTTTTTTAGGGAGAGGTCCTCGCTGATAAAGATTCCCAGGCTCTTAACCAAGGATGACTTAGATGGAGGGGCTCCCATGCTAGAAGGCCAAAAGCTGAGGTTCCAACTGAGTACACTCTGTCCAGGCAAGACCAGTTCGGTCTTGCCTGGATTAAGTTTCAAATGATTGCAGTTCATCCAGCTCAAAATGTGGGACACGGTGTTTTGGAATTCTACCACAGAGTCCTTGATGTTCAAAGGGAAAATGAGCTGCAAATCATCTGCATAGTTGAAGATGGTAACTTTGGCTTTTCTAAGGGAGTACAGAAGGGGACGTAAATACAAATTAAAAAGCAAAGGTGATAACGAAGAGACCTGAGGGACTCCGCAGGTGGTAGGTATAGTAGGGGCAGTGAAGGGACCCAATCTGACAGATTGAGTACGGCCAGTGATGAATGAGCGAATCCAGCTCAACGCAGGGCCCCTGAGACCTGCCTGCTCGACACGGTCGACCAAGATGGTATAGTCGACCGTGTCGAACGCAGCAGAGAGGTCCAGTAGCACCAGAGCCTGATGGATCCCTTCGTCCGCATTCCGCCTCAAAGTATTCTGCACCGAGAGAATGACTGCCTCAGTGGAATGGCATGGACGGAAGCCAGCCTGGTTAGGTGCAAGATACTCTGATTCTTCCAAAAATTTGGAAATGCTGTTGCAGACATGAGCCTCCAGAAGTTTGGCACAGTAAGGCAGCATGGATATGGGCCTATAATTTTGCGGGTCTAGCGGGTTGGCTCCTACTTTTTTTATCAGGGGGATAAGAAGGGCCTTTTTAAATTTGTCTGAGACTTTACCTGAGTGAGCGTTCCATTCAGCATAGAAAGTATACCCGCGGGAATGCTGGTTCCCACTTCTTTCAGAATGTGAGGGGGGCAGATGTCATCAGGGGAGCCTGATTTAACCTTGGCGAGGAGTTTGGATAAAATGGCACTGTCAACGGGGGGAAAGAATTCCAGGGTCGCAGAGTTATAAAAGGTGTCAGCCAGAAGGAGGGGGGACTGAGTAGTGGGGATGCTTTGTTTTATGGTGCAGATTTTATCAAAGAAAAAGGAGTTTAACGAATTGCAGAGCTCCTGAGTGGGGACCACCGGGAGAGAAGTTCTATCACTTTAAAAGACACTTTAAAAGACCAATCTGTACCTACAGCAAGCCTATCCATTACTGTACGCAATCATCTAATTTTCATATCGATAGCTACACCCATTTGAAGAATAATTGCACCTAAAATATCTAAAATCACTTGTCCAAAGTTTTGTTTCCATCTCCTAATGTCACGTTCTTCACTCAAATCATAAATATGATCAATTCTAGGGAAAACTAAAGCCAAATACCATAAACCTACTAAATGTCTTGTCAGGTTAAAGTAAGCAGTAATTCCACAAACTTAGTAGATTCCCCTCACAATAGATTCCCCTCCAGTCAAAAGATCTTCACTTACCTCATAAAATTTATCATACACGCTTTCACCTACCAATTCTGTTTTCTCTTTTTTCCTTACCTGACACTTCTCACCTTTTCTTTCCTGATCCACCTTCAACCTTAGATGTAAACCTGAGAACCTAAAATCCTCTTCTTTTATTTCTTCCATAGCAATCTTCTGTTCCTTGAAGTCTCTCACTATTTTCACTCCTCTCTGATGAATTCTCTAATAAAGTTATACTCCTCAATAAACACAAATAATCTTTATTGAAAATAGTATTATGTTTGTTTTGTGCAACCACCCTCAAATACTCACCAGAGCTAATTCTTTTATGAGTCTCATCAATAACAAATTTGCTAAAGATACATTAAAATCAGTCAGATAGGAGAAATAAACTCTTCATGATTGAAAATAGCTGTGAAACTATAACACAGCAATGAGTTTGAAATCTTTGATTGTTCATATGTTGAACTCTCCCCAGTTGACGTGGGAAGATAAGTGCATATGCCGCATCAGTTGTGAAATCATCATTTTCATTTTCTAGAACAATTTACTTTTCTAGTAGGGTACAGTGACAGCCACATTTCTATTTCCTAAAGTGCTCATATCATTGCAGCGGCATGAGCTGTGTACTTAACCACTGGCACTTCCTTTAGTTTGTGAGTAGCACCGGACAAGTCCTAAATATGCATACTGTTTTTGATTAGAGATTTTGGAGATGGTAAAATCCTGTTTGTGACCACAGCTGCCCATGACCTACAACAAGGAGGCCAAAAACACTTACAGAACAACACTAAAACAATTCCACAGGCTCAAACGCAATTCCATAAGGGAATATATTACTAATAAAATCAAATCTTCAGACAACTCCGCTAAAGAAGTTTTTTTAATTGTCCAAGGGTCCATTAAACCAGGGTTGATGAAAAGCAATATAGTCCCTTCTGCCACTCTTTGTTCAGACCTTTCGGTCTTCTTTCAGGAGAAGATCCAAGCCATTTACTCCTCATATCCTGGGAGGTAACCACCTACCACACCGTTGCCTTCCCTTTCCCCAGCAAACACATGGTCGGAAATGATAAAGTGTCTCATAAGATCCTCTTAGACAAGCTGAGGCAGCTGGGAGTGATGGGGACCTCCTTAGTCTGGTTCAGCTCATTTCTTGAGGATAGATTCCAGAAAATGCAGTTGCATCCTCATATCTCCTCACCTCGCCCCCTGATTTGTGTATCCCCTCAGGGCTCGGCCCTTAGCCCGACTTTTAATATCTACCTTGCTCCCCTTGCACTACTTATAGAGCAACACAATGTAAATGTTATCTCATACGCTGATGATACCCAGCTTGTGTTCTCCTTCACAGGTCTCTCTGAGGCAGCATTTACAAATCTCAAGCAGTGTCTGATGGAGATATCAGCCTGGATGAATGACAATTGTCTATGGCTGAACACCGATAGACCAGAGGTTTTGTTATTTAATCAGCAATCCCCTCCACAATCTGTCCTTTGGTGGCCATCAGAACTTAATCCTCCCCCTATTTCTGTCTCCTCTGCCAGGAACCTAGGGTTCAAATTCGACGCCACCCTCTCATGAAAGACCCAGATAAGCCATATTTACATATCATGTTTTTGGAAAATGAAGGCTTTACGGACATTCCTTCATCTCCTACCTTTGGACTTCAGGAAAACGATAGTCCATGCGCTGATCACATCGCAGTTAGACTACGCAAATAGTTTGTATTTAAGTTGGCCAGCCTACCTGATCAGGAAATTACAAACTATACAGAATTCAGCCGCTAGGCTTATCAGAAATGTCCCGCTACGTCACCACATATCCCCCCATCTATGTAACCTCCACTGCTGTCTGTTAAAAGGAGGTCAAAATTCAAGGCACTAACTTTGGCCTACAGAGCAGTCAGAGACACTGGCACTCACTATCTAAGGAAGAGACTCTGTAAATACCATCAGACGAGGGACCTGAGATCCAATCATTGTGAACTCCTAGTCACTCCCCGCTTTGCAAGGGCCAGGCTAGGAGAATGATCTTTCCCCGTCAGAACCGCGGCTCTGTGGAAATCCATGCCTGAACACATCAGAAAGGCCAACTCAGAATCTATATTCCGTAAATACTTGAAGACCTGGCTCTTTGGCCTTCCTAGGTACCTAAAGGCACTCAACAACTTGCCCTCACCTTTCTTGTCTCCGTTGCTAACGCCGGGACACCTCAGTTAGGGGTAGCCGGGCGTTCCACAAGCCACAAAATAAATAATCATCAACAGCACTAAAACCATAGTAGCTATCTGTATAGATTGTCACTATAACGTTTTCTGACTAGCGGCAAGCTCTTGTTAAAGCAATCGGTTTTGCCACTTGCGCTGTGGTCACATTTGATAAGGAGGATGCTTCAAGCGTCTCTGTGAGAGAGCATACTGCATAAGCAGCTTTCAATCCCCCATACTGGTCTCTTAAATAAGAACCATCAGCAAATAATCTCAGATGTGCAAGTTCCAATGGAACTGCTTTTATGTCTGCTCTTGGTTCTGTGCATATTTGGTCACTTCTATGCAGTCGTGCTCAAACACACCATCATTTTTATCTTCCCTGTCTTCAAAAGCCTTGTATAAAATTGGAAGCAGCATTGCTGGATTCAGGACATTATATCTTTGAATGGAAATGTTCTCTGCTGCAAGAATAGTTTGCTCATAATACATCTATCTTCAATTCATTATGTGCTGAGTTCTTGTTCTTGTCATAAGGATCTCAACTGAACAAGGGACATAGAACAATTAACATGGGGCCAACCACAATTCCTTCACTTTGCTCAATTGCCAAACCAACTGCTGCAACAGATTTCAAACAACTTGGAAGACTTGCAGCCACTGGTTCCACTACACTTGAAAGATACGCTACTTGGTGCATAAGTCCTCTATGTTTCTGGCTGAGAATTGAAAGCGCACGTCCATCTTTTTCATGACAAAATATAAACAAATCATATTGTAATCAGACATCCAGAGTGTGGGAGCATGACACAAACTCTCTTTCAATTTCTTCAAAGCATCAAGACTCTCAGGGAGCATGACACAAACTCTCTTTCAATTTCTTCAAAGCATCAAGACTCTCATTGTCAAAAGGAAAATGTTTGGAATCCACTAACGACAGTACCCAAAAATTCCAAGAAACATCCAAGCCTCCTTCTGGAGGCTCTGCAGGCTCAATTTCAGAATTGCAGAAAAGCATTCTTTATTGACTTTCCTGCAACCCATTTCACAATGGTGTCTGAAATAAATGACTTATTTTTCACAACCATACATTTTAGTTGGGGGAGACTTTATGCCTGTTTTCAGTTACATTATAACAAAGCAAAGGTATCCAGTTTACAGCCCTCCTTCATCTATTAACAAGTCATCATTATACTGAACAAGGACTGAGTTACATGGCAATTTTTAATTTTTTAAATATTTCTTCAGTATTTGGGAGAAAATTGAAGGACCCTAAGTATACCTTAGTGGGATTCTACATCACACAAGAACTTTATTCAAATATTGAACTGCAAAGAGGAACTGTAAGTCCTCATGTAATTGGATTGAGAAGAACACTTAGCATAAGTCAATGATTGTATACCATTCTGCTTCGGATGGAATTTGAAGATAGAATATTGCTGGATTTGGTACTACTGGACAACAAGGAACAGTAATTTTATTTATTTTCTGGAGATCTTGCATGATCCTCAATTTGCCATGCAGCTTTTCAATTTCCATCGCTGAAGAATTGTAAAAACTACTAAGCACTTGTTGGAGATTCCCTACTAAATATTTTTTTTCAATTACTTGTTTCATTCCTTCCTTTTCCTCTTTTGTACGTCTGTACTGCTTAGTGCTAGGAAATAGTGCCTCCAGTTTACTCTATATTTTCTGTTTCTGGTTCTGCTCCTTAATTGCATCTTAATTCTTTGCCAGTGTAATTCCATGCCTCTTATATGACAGAATGGGGCTCATAACGATGTCGGTCAGAAAGACCATCCGGCCGACTTGTCCTCGAGTACATTCCTCCCAACTTAACCGTGATGTCTCCGACTGCAGTATTAGGATGCTTAGCAGGGAAAACTCCGACATCTGCATCGGTCGGAAGCAGCTCAGAACTGGCCAAGTCTGGTGCTCCAAACACCAGTCCCCTGTGTCAGCCATCTTGCCAGTACGTTTCTACTCACTGTCAGGAAAGCATATTTCCAGTTGGGTTGGTTGGGATAGGTGGGAAGGTGTGTGTAGGACAGGGCCTGATGGGAGATGTAGTGATATCAAACACTACTCCTCCCAACCAGTCAAACTCTGCTTTCATGACAGTGAGTGAAAATGGACTAGCAAGATGGCTGGCACTGGTGCCCGCTATCTGACTTCACCACAACTCCCATCAAGGCCTTGTGCTACAAACACCAGGCACCCATGTCAGCCATCTTGCCAGTACATTTCCACTCACTCTCAGGAAAGCACAGTTCCAGGTGGGCTAGCTGGGATGGGTGGGAAGGTGTGTGGAGGACAGGGGCTGATAGAAGATGTAGCTATATTAAACACTCCTCCTCCCATTCAGCCCAACCATTCCATCTGGCACTCTGCTGTCCTGACAGCGAGGGGAAATGTACTTGCAAAATGGATGACTCAATTATAACTACCAACTGGGTCTTGTGCTTCAAACACCATGGCACCAGTGACAGCCACCTTGCAAGGTCAATTCCCATTATTGTCTGGGCAACACTCTTCCTGGTGGCTTGGTTGGGCTGGGTGTGAGGAGTATTGTAAGTTTCCCAAATGGCCCATCAGCACTTAAACCCCATCTGATGAAATTAGCTTCCCATAAATTCACAAAAATAAAAGTTTGATAACTCATCTTACTATGGAGTCAAAATTAAACAGCCATGAGATGTGTATGCACAAAGCTAAGCAGTCACACGTTTGGCTCCTTGCAGGCATTCACTTGAGTTACCCCCAGAACCAGTCCCAGGATGTTTGTTTTTGGTCCAGAGAAGACCTGGCTTGGCAATTCGGGCTTGAGTGTTCCCATGAGGCACAAGGTCAAGACATATTTGCATATGCCTGGGTCTGTACTGGGGTAGCAAAGTGAGCTTAAGAATGACGATGGATTCGACCCAGATCTGTGACTGGGGGTGAGTGTCTGAAATGTTTTGGTGCTCCATCCATCATCTCCTTGTGTTTGTGTATGAGATGCCGTGTCAGCAAAACACACCACTTGCACATTGATGACGTGGAACTGTTTCCTGTTGCAATACACTTGTTTATTGGCCTGTGGTGGTATCAATGCAACATGAGTCCAATCAATAGATCCAATTACATGGGGTTTCCGTCCTAATCAGTTGTCGAAGTGGGGGGAAAAGTAGGGGAACTATGGGCGGGGAATCAGAGGGCGGGAATAACCCAAGGATTGGATCAGTGGGCAGAGTCGGAGGTGTGGCCAGAATGCCCAAACATCCCAATTTTTAGTATTTGTTTGGCATTTCACTGCTCAGTTTAATCAACCAATGGATACACATGATTATTCAAGGTTATAATGAGTTATTGACATTAAAACACATTCACAAAGTGGGATATGCTTCTAATCACAGAATGTACCAAATACGATACAATGTGGAAGCACAAGCCATTTGTCACTGAGTCATGGAGTTTGTCATCAGCACTTTTCCCCTTTTCCACAACAGCATTTAAAACATGAATGGCAAAATATCCTAGTTTGCAAATGTTTTTTATATAATTATGGCTCTGCCATATTTGCCTCATAATGCAAGATCTGATGCATGATCTGACCATTTAAACTAATAAATTGTTTATAGCTCGAACGTATCAATGGCTTATTGCAAAGGTTGACTGTTCACCTTTCTCTCTTTTGCATTTGTATGTTACACTGGTACTAATAAGGCAAAATCTTTCCAGAGACTGTTAGCATGTGTACACATGTCAAAATAAAAAAATATCAGAAAATATATTGTATTACGCTGCAGCCTTTTTTTAATGCATAATTTAGTCAACACTGCGGCATCATTTTGTCCTCCTTTGCTGCATAAATAATTCTAGTGGCCCGACAGCAAGCAGCACATTTTAAAAGTGCATGTGAATAAAGCAGAGATACTGTGAAGTGTGTGAACTTAGTTTGCTATGCGTGCAAATCCTGCATTCCCAATCCCTGGTGAGTTGCAGCTACTACTTCTGAAACAAGGCCAATGGAGGCACCTCTGGGTGAGGCAGACTGGCCTCAAGGGCAGGGCCAGCCTTAGCACTTGTGGTGCCCTGTGCATTAATGTTTGTTATTGCTCCCCAATGACCACCTCTGCCATGGATTCCCTCACTACCACCCATTAACAGTGCACCTCAAGTCTTCATAACCACATTCTCACTTAGATGCATTTTATTTGATTTACAGCGCCACTCATACCAGTGTAGGATGTCAGAGCACTTTACATCACAAACATTACTCAAAGAGAACCAATATGTGTGTAAATCACTGTATAGAAAATGTTACATAAGACTAAGGACTACAAGGTGTAGGAGTCACATGACAACCATAATAGTAAGCCGTATAGTTTAATAGTGATTGGTCTGGAGAAAAACAAACTCAGAATTTAAAACGTAATACCATGGTTGGGGGTTCTCTTTAATATTCAGAATTGATTTCTGTCCAAAAGAACACTTTTTCAACATTAGGATAATCAAAGACTGTGGGAAAAAATATAAGACTCTAATTTATAACTTGCAGTTTGTATGCAGCTTATAGATGAAAGTTAAATGCTCACTGTTCTATGTTAGGATTTTAATTTATAAACAGCAAGTAACAAAAGGATCTCTCTGACAAAAGCAGCAACCCCCTGACCTATATACTTTATGTGCACTTTGTGATCTCCATGGTACATGTTCTTTGCAGCAAGTACTTTAACTCTCTGAGCTACCTTTCCATGAATCAAAACTTCCACTAGACAAAATGATCTCTCTCTAGAACATTAAACACCAGAGTCATCAGGACATTTTTATTGTTGCCGAAAATTGCTGGAGGCCAGGGCGGAGGCAGCAAGCGCTTTTAAAACCTTAAAATACTTGCAAACACAATGCCTTCACCCAAAGTCAGCCCCTGGTGCATTCACACCGGTTGCTTTGCCCTAGAGCTGGCCCTTCTCAAGGATCCTGTGACCACAGTGACAGAGTCACTGTTGTTCTAGGCTGTGCTGCTTCATAGGCCTGCCTTCAAGACTGCAGGTGAACTTCAGTATGGATTGTGGTGGACAAACCTTAATGCTGCCTTCAACTACAAAACAATTGCTGCCGGCTATAAACACCTGGATGTGGCTCAATTTAAATGACGCACTAGACAAGAGCAATATGCATCCTACAAAAAAAGAAACAACATCCAGAAAAAGCATACACTCATAGGGAATGAAAAATTTAGCAAAGCATGTGAAATGTAAGCAGGGACGTCATCGTTACATTAACGCTTTTACACTCACTATTCAGAAATCAGTGAGTGCTTTTGTCTGAAAAGTTAAGGACATTACTACAGGGCCCTGAATGGACCCATTTCAATGCCCATTGCTTATATCCTTACAAAACGTAAACAGTATGGTAAAAAAGACCACAATCCTGGCCGCAGAGCCTCAGTACACATTTTGTTTTCCAATCAACACATTGCAGTACCTCCAGGATTGGTGCACTAGTTGCAAGCCCAGGGAAAACAAACACAAGAAAATAAAAATAGCGCTTCACTGGCAAACTCTGTAAAAGTGGCGCTAATGTGTTTGGGTGTGAATAAAATCAATCTGGCCAGTTTGCTACCACTCTGTCTTACTTTATTTAGATATTTTTCATATTTTTATCCATATATTCCAGATGCTGCTCTTTGGAATTAAAATGTGACATTTCCAGCAGAAATGTTTTTCTTTTTTGGATCCATTTCAAAGGGGAGCAAATAAAAGAAAGGAGAGGAAAGAGAGTGAGAATCCCATCTTGAAGTCACAGTTTTCAGTAAGAGAAGAACTGCTAGACAGAAAGAGAGGGGAGAAGGAAAGAATGGGGGGAGCTGAAGTGGCAGAGCAGAAGTGGGCACTATTTTTCTTCTCTGGGCAAGAAGGAAAAGACAGAGACCTGTTACTTCTCTGCCGCCGGTCCTTCAACGCCAGGCACGCAGAGCTTTATGTATAGGCAATGGTGATTTCTTGCATCCTGGGACGGAATCCTTGGAATTGAAGAAGTAGGGGCATGTGTGCCTTGCCGATCCCGCCCACTTTGACCACTGGTCCTAATGTATATAAATCACCCTTGATGTCAGACAATTCTCCAGGTTTAGTGGTCCATAAAACGTGTTAATATCTGTAACACATCCCGAAGCACATTCCTGATCATGGTCTGGTACATTTCACTTGATGTTGCCACTGTATTCTGTTCCTGTGATGAAGAACTGCAATGCGGCCATCACCTTCCTCTTCGGGGTTAGTGCTGTTGGATAAGTGTGCTGCGGCTGCGAATGAGGTGACAACTGCCAGCACAACTCATCAATTATTGCCCTTGTGAGACGGTACTTCTTGATGATGTATCGCTCTTCATTGGTATGTAGGTCTGGAAAGGCCCTGTACACAGGAGGCTGTCTTCCGGCTCCTCTGTGATACCTATGTGTAGAGTTATACACAGTTGGTGTTACTTCACAATGTACCAAGCAAACTTTTTTGAACCGCGCATTAGGCGTGTAGTTTGTAAGCAATGGAATCCATTGGACAATTTCGGAAAATGCGACCAACACGGACCTATTGCTTAGCTGCATGGACTGAAGACAGCATATGCGGTTTTGATATAAGTCTGTGGGTTCCCTGGAAACTTCACTTGCCTGCACTAACTACATGATTCCCGGACCTCCCCTTCTCTCAGCTGCCGTCCACATCCTCTGGGAGCTACAATGTCCCACTATACAGAGCCCAGGGCCCCAATCTTCACACCTGAGGAGCCTGAAGGTGCTGGTGGAGTCGGTCCAGCCCCTGGCAGCACTATGGCAAATCAGAGGAGCAGGTAAGTGATCAGACAGCATTCTCAGGTTACAGGTGCAATAATCATGCTCTTCTCGCATTAGGAATCTGATAAACAACTATTTAAACTGTATTTTAAACATTTCAAAGGCTGTATATGACTGTTCTGGGCAAGTACACTGCTGTAGAAGTGACTGTACTAGTGTAAACATCATATCACTTTTCTAATGAGAGAGAGTCATCATTGAACACTGGTGAAGTGAACAGAATGCCCCTTTGACAGTGTTGGCAAGCTGTTCATGAACTATGTGTACCAGTAATTGTATATGTACTGTATATGTATGTGAACTAAGGGCCTTTCACCATGTCATCCTTACAGCTCAGAAAGTCTACCTGTGGAGGACCATCGCCTGGAAGGTGCGCTCCATGGGGGTCACCTGTCGGCGCAAAGCCAACTGAAGGAAACAGTGGCAGGACGTGAGAGGCTGGACCAGGAAGTTCATGAGAGTCCAGCTGGGCTTGTCACCTCCAGGCAAGAGGGGCATGCACCAAACCCTGACCCCCCTGATGCGATGCATTCTTGCAGTATTCTTCGTTGACCTGGATGGGATATTGAGAGCCAGACAGCAGCAAGGAGGGATGAGTATGTGCCTTTTTGCAAAACATATTAGCCCATGCATGTGCACGTATCTTAGCCTGCTGACCCATTTTTAGATTTAAGACAAACAAAACCACTGATAAGTGTTAAAAGGTGCATATGCACAAGGATAAGTAGATGCATGGTTAGGCCCCTTTCATCTGGAACATGTGAGAATAAAATGGTGAGGGTATTGACAGTAGTGCCATGCTATTGTGATCTGAACGCATGTGAACAACATGTGCTTGGATATAAACTTCAGAACTATAGTAAGTGCTCAACATGTGTCAGCACATTGAAACATGTCTGGACTGTTCTCTGTATTGCCACACCAACTCTGTAAACTATGTTGATGTTTGATCACTCAACTATGAAAGCCCATGCTATACATACAGGTAGCAGATAATGTCTATCTTGAGGGCTTGTTGAGTAGTGAGTGGTCATTTTTCCAATGTTAGGTCCCAACCCTGGTGCCCACTGTACTCCAATGTATCCGATTGGAAAATTACATGTTCCTGACTCTGTAAAAGTGACAACACATGCCATTCAGTGGCAAACAAAGTAGGTCTCTGGTGTAAACAGGGTTTTGATTGAAAGGGATGATGTCAGATGCACAATCACAAAGGTTCTCATGTGTGTAAATGCTCTTGACTGGTCAAACACGATGCTTTGTAAACCATGCTATGGTTGTCTTACGGTTAGATTCAGAGATGTCACATGAGCATCATTCATAAGTGCCTTACAAAAATGAGATGAAAAGCAATAGCATTTAAGCTGTACAAAGAGTTCACAATGCAAAAAAAAGTGAGGGACATTCCGACTTAGCCATTATAAATGCAAACCACTGCACTCTTGACACAATGGTACAAGTGGTTGAATACACATTTACAAATAAGATGTTCATGACCAATAGTTTGTCAGATGATGCATCCAGAAATCCCAGTGGCATAGTGATTCACATGAAGCATAAGGAAGATGGAGTCATTAGACTTGGTAATGTGCTGACCTGTGTTTACATAGCAAACTGGTGAAATGTATCCAATGTGGGGAATAACCTGATACTTATCTCTGAAACTGTAAATAAATGTCATACAACTGTGGGCCATATACCTTTCACCCTATCTATGCCTTCTAGCTTAGGGCCCGATTACAATCTCTTTAGGAAAGCTCTCTGTATGGCTCAGACCCGGAGAACTTTCTGAGCGAAACATGCTCTGGGAGTCTGAATGAGCAAGTACGATGCATCTGTATGCTGATGGACTGGGTTCACTCGGACTCCCATTGAACTCTATGGGAGCCTCTGTAGCAGATGCGTACATAGGCTCCTATAGCAAAAAGGGGTGGGTGGGGAAAAGCATACACCCTGTGGCGGGCACCCCATGGCTCCCACTACACTGTGCATGCTTGGAATAGGGGGATCCATGGCCACCTCTCTGTGACAGATTTGGGTGAAGTGGGGCCTGCTACGGCCCCCTGAAGTACGATGCCGACAGCCTTTTTGTCTCGCTGAGACAGAGTCGGATGGAAATCGGCTCCATAGCGCAACACGATTCGGCTATTAACAAGACATTTGGACAGGATCAGGTTCGGAAATTATTCGGTCGATGCGTACGGTATTTCCCCATCGTACTTGGTCGTTCGGAAAAGCCAAATCCGATTCGGAGGCCTTCCGAACTACATCATAATCAGGCCCTTACAGTCTCCATGATAAGAGCTGGACATATGACCTGACAAACAACTACTTCAGCAACTGGACATATGAGCAAAATCAATATGATCTGTATAATATCGCCGATTTATTGACTACAACAGCTTGATGTTTAACAATAAAGATATGTGACCTGTAACACTAGACCTAATGGTTCCAAAGTTGATGAATATGGATTGAAGAATGGTTACCATGTCTCAAATTAATTGTATGACTCATATTCCCTTTATCAACAGGTACATACTGATGTTAAAGACATTGTGAATGAGAAATTTGAATTTACAGCACACAATGTCGCTGTCATCATCATGTGTGAGGGTGCATAAGTTTACTTGAGTACTGAGTACTAACTGTGGTATTTATGGAACAGTATCAAAGATTCTACCCACAAGACCGATTGATGGAGTTTGCTAATTTTGGAAGATTTGTGACAATACATATGTGTCAAGTACATAGGGATGATTCATGTGATTTATTTCATTTCTTGTTCACAGCATCAGATCCGGCCAGCGGAGGAGACAGCACCACAGATGTTGGGGAAGCAGCTAGCCAGAGTGGTTCCTGTGCTGACACAGAGCAAGACGGAACCAATGGCACAGATGGTGAGGGGAGCCTCACTGAGGGCACGACTGAAGTGACATCGGTCAGGTCAATGACCAGCTCAAGCTCCAGTGAGGACTCCCATGCGGTGGTGGATAACCCAGGAACTGGATCCACTCCATCAGAGTCTACCACCACTCCTACCATCACCACCCTCTCAGCTGCTCCCCAGCCCACTGTCTGTGGCCGCTCCCCTGCTAGGGTAGGCGTCTCCATTGCGCCAGGCACCTCACCCCCTTCCTCTGTCTCTCCAGCTGCCCTAAGTGTTGAGGCCAAGGACATCCTGAGGCAGGTCTCTGTGGGGCAAACAGCAGTGCCGAATATCCTCAAGGTGCATACCAATCACCTTACCAAAATGGTATCTTTCCTGGAGAGCGTTCACTCGGACATGTCTGCCCTACAGCAATCCAATCAGGCTCTAGCCTCCACACTGATGGCAGCATTGTCCCAAATTCAGCTGTCCCACTCCCTCCTGCCTCTTTCCCATCCACAGTCCCAACTACCCTCCATGACCCAAGCACACGTAAACATGAACAGGCATCCATCCACACGCAGCAGAAAAACTCACAGACGTAAGGCCAAACACACATACACACACACACACACACACACACACAGTCTCACAAGACAGACATCACACTCACTACCACTGGCATGCCAACAGACACCACACCAGCATCCAGACATGCCACACACCTCACAACCCTCTGCCTCTACAACCCCTACCCCTGCCCTTGACCTCTTCCCTACCCAAACCTACAAACTAAAATCCCTCCCAAAAACAAACTACCTTTACACCCCTGCCAATCATTTATTTATTTATTTATTTATTTGCTGGTTTATATAGCGCTTGAATCGACTCCCAGTGGAGTATCTCTGCGCTTTTGGAGCGGGTCGAACAGAGGGTGTGGATAGAGTAAGTACTAGATCTCATTTCTGAACAGTACGGTTTTCAGTTGTCTCCTGAATTTGAGATGTTCTGTACACTGTCTCAGAGACAGAGGAAGTTTGTTCCATAATGTGGGTCCTGTTATTGATAGTGCTTTGCTCCCATGTCTAGCCTTTTTAGCACGGGGCACCACTAGAAGAAGATTGTTGCTGGACCTGAGAGATCGAGTTGGAATATAAGGAACAAATTTGTTTTCAAGGTAGGCGGGCCCTTGTCCATTTAGACATTTATGTATTAAACAACATATTTTAAATTTAGTTCTCTGCCGGATTGAAAGCCAGTGCAGTTGCTCAAGGAGGGGCTTAGATGCAGTTCTCGGGGGGACATTGAGGACTAGGCGGGCTGCCGTGTTCTGAATAACCTGGAGCTTGGCCAGCACACCTTCGTTGGCAGAGAGCAGCAGGCCTTTGCAACAGTCAATCCGACTTAAGACAAGTGCCTGAGCTAGAGTTCTCCTAAAGGAATCGGGTAGTAGAGGGAAAACTTTGCGTAACAGGCTAATGGTGTGGAAGCATGAACCTGAGATGTAGTTGGTATGTTGTTTTAGTGATAATTCTTGATCCAAGCGGATCCCTAAATTCTTCAGGGGTTCTGGAACTGCTCCCAAGGCGTGTGGCTACCAGTCTGTGGTCCATAGCATTTTGGCTTCTCCAAACAACATAACTTCAGTTTTACTGACGTTGCACTGAAGGCAGTTGTAGGACATCCAGTGTGCCACTGCCTTCATGCCTGATGAGAAGGAGCTTCTTACTTCAGCGGAGAGAGTTTTGAAGGGGAAGAGGAGCTGCGTGTCATCAGCATATGATACTGGGATGAAGCCATACATGCGCATCACTCTTGCAAGGGGTGCCACATAGATGTTAAAAAGGGTTGGGCTTAGAAAGGAGCCCTGTGGCACCCCTTTCGAAATCTCTACCTCCGCTGAGCGATACGTATCCATGGTGACACTCTGGGTGCGATCGGATAAGAAGCTTCTTAACCAGGCGAGGGCTTTGTTCTTGATACCAGCGTTCGACAACCGATCGGTCACCCGTCCCCCCTGCCCACCCCAAATAAAAGGAACCCCAAAGCTGTCACCAAAAGTAAATCCTCCCGGTCTAAAAATTCCCAACCGCCTCTTGTAATCCAGACTTTCACATCCCACCCCAGTACCTCCACCCCCGAAAAAATTATGCTCCAAGAAATCGCCTACCCTCCCTCTTCCCTTGCCGGTGCTTATATACTATAGGATACCCAAACTCATTAAGCCCAGCCCATCCCGCCTCCATCTAGCCCTCCCACTGCACTCCATCTGTTCCTCCCACTGCAGTTTTCCCTCCCAACCCTCTCAATCCAGCCCTCCCACTGTAGTTGTCCCAACCCCCTCCATCTGACCCTAAAACTGATGTTGTCACCCCCCTCCATATTCCATCCCTCCCAATACCCAAACCAGTCCTTCCTAGTCTTGACCCCGTGGTCCCTGGCCTACCCCCAAAATGCCCCTCCCATGGGAGGTATCCCTTTGAGGGACTAGTGCAGGCAAGATAAGATGTCCATGATGTTTGTGGCCCATGAAACCATGGAACCTTATTGGACTGGCCATTGCACTTTTTTTAAAATAAGTTTTATACTGTCCTTTATTGTGCTGAATAAAGCATGTACCTATTTAGATTTCAGAATTGTGTGTCCCCATAATGGATTGGCGGTCAACTGTCATTCATGTGTGAATTGTGATGTAAGTAAACAATAATGTTAGTATGGCATAGATTGCATATGGTCCATGGAGAATGAGCAGTTGGTCAGTGTGTAGTCAAGATTTTGGTGCCTCATTAGCTGGATGTCAATGTCTACATTAGTTTTGGCTATGAGTGTGACATGAAGTCTCAAACGTTTTTTATAATCACACTTACACATAGTTCATGGTCTCAGATGTCAACATAGTGCAAGTGTGACAAAGTACAACAGTTTAGGAGAAGCATGCTGCATATGTATGTAATGGGCTGAAAGACAACTGTCTCATCACTACACCTGAATACATAACCACTTTGACTACATGGTAGTGACTTTGGGCACACATATGTACACAGAGTGATGGTACAATTGACATATGACACTTGAAAGTGTTGGACCAATGTCTGTGCCTTCTATAGATCTGGTTGACTAGTTGCAATAAAACACTGTCACAGGTGGCATGCCACTGTGGAACAATAGCCTATCAAGGCTGTTGACCCATAGCATACATTTCCTGTGCATATGGAGAGTTTCCAGTCCAGGGAGGACCTGGCATTAGCAGTTCGGGCTGGACTGTTCCCATGAGGCACAGGGTCAAAACTGATTTGCATACGGCTGGGTTCAAACTGGAATGGCATGGAGAGCAAAAGAACAATGGATTTAGGCCCAGATCTCTGTATGAAATTGTTTGTTCTGCATTCTATCCATTAACTGTTGTTTTTGCATTTGTCACCTGAGTGGGACGGGTATGCCCACACGTGGTTCCTGTGCTGTCCATGCTACTGGAATCAAGCTATCCTGGCTGAAGAGGGGTGAAACCCCGAAACCAGTCCTAGGATGCTTGTTTCCAGTCCAGGGACGACCTGGCTTGGCAGTTCGGGCTGGACTATTCCCATGAGGCACAGTGTCAAGACTGATTTGCATATGGCTGGGTTCAAACTGGAATGGCATGGTGAGCAAAAAAACGATGGATTTAGGCCCAGATCTCTGTACCAGGGTGAATGTATGATAGTGTTCTGCATTCTGTCCATCAACTGTTGTTTTTGCATTTGTCACCCCGAGTGGAACCGGTATGCCCAGACGTGGGTCCCGTGCTCTCCATGCAACTGGAATCAAGCTATCCTGGCTGAAGAGGGGTGAAACCCCAAAACCAGTCCTAGGATGCTTGTTATCAGTTCAGGGAGGACCTGGCTTGGCAGTTCGGGCTGGACTGTTCCCATGAGGCACAGGGTCAAGACTGATTTGCATATTGCTGGGTTCAAACTGGATTGGCATGGTGAGCAAAAAAACGATGGATTTAGGCCCAGATCTCTGTACTGAGATGAATGTATGACATTGTTCTGCATTCTGTCCATCAACTGTTGTTTTTGCATAAGTTAGGTATTGTTCAAAAAACAAAGAGGATGTGTGGAGGGTCAGGGGGAAAGTTTAATGACCTGTTTGCTCGCTCCCCAGTCTTACATGTACAAAACACACGAGAGCAAATCAAGTCAAGGGAATGTGTGTGTCTGTAGTATCAACGCGCAACACCAATGGTGAGGCGTGAAACAAGGGTACCAAAACATGAAACCTCTTGGCGGCACGTGGCTGATAAAATTCCCATCAGACCACCCATGTGGTGGAGTTTACGTCATGTGGGAGTTTCATAATCATGCCATCCAAAAACCAACCAATCAGTGTCGGTGTAGGCAAAAAAATCACAAAACTGTGATCATAATGTGTATCCTTAAAGTGGTGCAAACTGAAAAAGAGGGGAGTAACAGTGCTCTAAATAATTAAAATTGGCTACCCAGATTTCAGAAGATGTACTAGGAATCCGAGTGTCAAGGAATAAAAACACGCCAGGTAGTGAGACTACCCTCTGGCGCTAGATAATGTGATCAAAATGTGGTCGACATGTTTCAGCCGTCAGGGCATCTAGCCCGGCTTTCTTCAGGACCTCTATATAACAATTCTTACTCCTGCAACACCAAATAAGACGTCACAGTGAAGAAGTGACAAACATGTACTATAAGAGTTACAACCATATCTAGAAAACTTAGAATACTTAAGCATCCACTCAAGAGGAAGTGATATTTCTTCTTCCTATCAAAGAGAACAAGGGAAAAATGTTAAAGTCACACCAAGTCCCACAACAACACCTTAGTGTTCACACGCAGAGACAAACAGACACACCTGCATGAATAATTTACATTCTGCATACGGGACAAGCATATTAGCTTAATCACATTGAGGCATTTCCTCAACAGTGATACTCACCCAGCTTTGTGTGGGTGATGGCCTCACCTCACCCGGCAACCGCTCGGGAGTATGAGGCCCCGCTCTAAAATGTAGAAAGAGACACAGTAAGTGCACAACTTTACCATGTCCAACCAATAGTTCTACATATAAAATCCAACAGACATCCGATAGTGTCCACTCAAGTTAGGTATTGTTCTGACAGTTTCATGACCCAGATGCCTTCCAAGACTCCCCTTTCTACAGATGTTCCTGTTAGGCAAGGTGTCTGCGGTCTGTATAATCCAGTGCCTTTAAAACTAGATGTCAGTCATTACATCCTGATTTTGTTTGGGTACATCATGTGTATGGTGTGCTTTTCCAGGACATGTTTAAGTAGGTTACAGTGTTTCACTGTCCTTATAGGGACACAATTGTTGTATGTGTTAGTTGCATGTGTACACAGCGTATGGCACAGGAATGGTTGTCACACAATTACAATGCTAGTGATGACATGCTGCTATTGTAGATTTGCACAGTTCTGAGCGTTGTAATATCAATCTGACCTTATGCCACAGTTAGAGTGTGAGAGTCTAGGAATTTCACTAATCTGTGAACTGGACATAGACCACATCATGCTTATGTCATGTTACTTTGAATTCTGTTTTGGGGCACACATGGCCCTGCATTCGCTCAGACACCCAAAGCCATGATGCAACAGACCAGAGTATAGTAGGCAGGAGGATAGGTGATGTATGACCTACCCCAGGCTGATGCTTGGTACAATATGTTGTCCAAGCTTTTCAATTAGTCTTTGTGTGATACGTGAAGCTGAGTGTGTCTACATGTCCAGAGAGATTGTATGACAAGCTAATTGTGACCAAGACACAATGCATAGCACTTCTGGCATGTGGATTTGTGGTTTATTCTACTTGTTGTTTGCATTTGGACAAGCTTTATGTTATTCCTTTGATTAAACCTATTGTGTATTCTAGTTGGACAAGGGTTTGTTTGTGTGTAGTCATAGTGATGTGCATCATGAGTAAATGTCTACCTTTTCAGGCTTCTCCACACAAATGATCAACTTGGTAGTGCATTTGACATATAGGTACTGTGAGAAGTTGGCCTGATATGCAATGCTCACTATTCTAGTGATCACTATGCATCAGTCCAAACGACCCTTATGGTGATTGGTTGTAAGTCAACCTTAGACCAGCTATCCTAGTAGCGTGGATACGAGCAGTCTTCGGGCTAAACTCTAGAGGGCGTGTTAAGCCAGCTGTTATACCATCACATACCCCTTGAACACCAAGTGAAAGGACACCACACAAGTGTTATGAAAATAAACAGTGTATTTATTAGAATCACAACAGCCCTGTACTCTTTATGAGGACAGGGTACTAAGCACACAACGAACCTCTTAAGAAAATACTTCAAGTGCACAATCAATACAAGTGCCCGAGGGCACGGAAAGTTTAGTGGTCTCGGGCGGACCCGATAAGGCAAGTCGGAAGCGATAGAGACTCGGGACCCTTAAATAAGGAGGCTATGCGGGCACCGAAATGCCGAAGTTACCTAGCCCCAAGGGCTGTGGCTGCACAAGTCTTTACAGACGTCGGGAGTCTTCGCTGATGAGCCGGGAGCCGGAAGGAAGGAGTTGCTGGCCGGCGACCAGTGGAAATAGTTCGTAGAGATCCAAGCCTGGATCAGAGATGGATGACACCTGAAAGCAGAGGGTACCAAGTTCGTACTACTAGCCAGTAGTCAGAGGGTACCAGGAGGGCACCGGATGATCGTCACCTCGACTAGGTGAGTGGGCGACGCTAGGCTCTGCAGTCTCACGGACCAGGAGGCGTTGTCGGCGACCAGGATGGAGGTGCGAGCTGTCCCACGAAGGTTGATGCTGTCGGCGTCGCTGGGCCCAGGATTGGGGCAACAAGCCTTGGCAAATTTCAGGGCCACGTGGTGGGCCTAAAATGGCGTCTTGAGTGGACCAGGAGGGTCCGGGATGCTCCTCTCGCAGAAGGGAGCAAAGGCCAGTCTGGAGCAACCAGACCAGCAGCCTTGGTTGCCGGGTGTCGTCAAGAGGGTCACAAGCCAGCGGCTAGTGATCGGACAACGTGCTGAACAGCACAGGGCAGAAGGGCCCCACACAGATCGTGGAGATGCTGGGAGGCTGCACTTCGGTGCTGGAGCTGCTCAGGGTCGGGGCTTCTCGGACCCCGGAGCACTCACCAGAGGATCCCTCAGTGGTCGTGCTGGTTTAAGAAAGCGTGCAGGTTTTGATGATGGCCGGTCCCTCGTGGTCTCGTCGCACCCACGGATCTCAGCTGAGCTGACGATGTGGGTAGAGGTCAGAGGTGCCAGGGAAGCCGGTCCTCGTCGAGCTGGGCAGTCGGATTCCTGAGGAAGGACTTGCAGCAAACCGCAGAGTTCTTAGATGGTGCCTGCGGGTGCTGGGTGACTACTCCTTAGCCACAAGGGAGAAATCTTGAGAAGAGTCGAGAGTTCCTTTCGTAGAAAGTATTCTTGATTCAAAGATGATCTAATTTGGAAGGGTCCCCGCTCCTGCCTTTATCCTAAAGAAAGGGGTGGGTACATGACTAGGTCCTGCCCTAGGGGTGGGACCAGGAAGGGGGGTAGTTACACCCCTCTCCCCTGCCGGACTTTCCCCAGGTCCGGGGCTGCGCGCCCCTGGAACTGGTTCTAACCGGCAGATGCGTAGTGAGCATTGGGGTGCCACTCCACAGTCACCTTCTTGTAAAGCCCTGCCTACCCAGGATACACAAAACCCTGTCTGGGATGGTGCGAACACCGCCCCGGACAGGAAACCCTTTTTCCAAGCTCTCCTTGCTGGAAGGACTCCCAGCAGCAGGAGGTCAGACTCGTGTCTGTGGTGGCAGCATCCATTTTGTGGAGCTGAGGCTTCAGTTAACTTTAACCGGGGTTCACAGTTACGTACATGTCGTGTCCCTCTAGAAGGGCGGAATGCTAACCTCGTCGCCAGCATTGGTGAGGGGTCAGCATCCCGATTCGTATGACACCTTACTCGACATGTCTTGATAACGCGATACCGAAGTTAGCTATATGGTATGCGTTATCATGGAACAGCCATTGGGTCTTGGTTCCGCAAGCTGCAACCGGGCTCGGCTCGTGCCAGAGCCCAATTCACACGCTTCCACGCACTCTGCCTTCAGGATTGTCAAGGCCTGCCATAGGAGTGACTGATAGGAACTCGGTGTCCATTTTAGGGTTAGATATAGGCATACTATACCTAAAGCAACGGGCTTTTCAATTAGTCTTTGTGTGATACGTGAAGCTGAGTGTGTCTACATGTCCAGAGAGATTGTATGACAAGCTAATTGTGACCAAGACACAATGCATAGCACTTCTGGCATGTGGATTTGTGGTTTATTCTACTTGTTGTTTGCATTTGGACAAGCTTTATGTTATTCCTTTGATTAAACCTATTGTGTATTCTAGTTGGACAAGGGTTTGTTTGTGTGTAGTCATAGTGATGTGCATCATGAGTAAATGTCTACCTTTTCAGGCTTCTCCACACAAATGATCAACTTGGTAGTGCATTTGACATATAGGTACTGTGAGAAGTTGGCCTGATATGCAATGCTCACTATTCTAGTGATCACTATGCATCAGTCCAAACGACCCTTATGGTGATTGGTTGTAAGTCAACCTTAGACCAGCTATCCTAGTAGCGTGGATACGAGCAGTCTTCGGGCTAAACTCTAGAGGGCGTGTTAAGCCAGCTGTTATACCATCACATACCCCTTGAACACCAAGTGAAAGGACACCACACAAGTGTTATGAAAATAAACAGTGTATTTATTAGAATCACAACAGCCCTGTACTCTTTATGAGGACAGGGTACTAAGCACACAACGAACCTCTTAAGAAAATACTTCAAGTGCACAATCAATACAAGTGCCCGAGGGCACGGAAAGTTTAGTGGTCTCGGGCGGACCCGATAAGGCAAGTCGGAAGCGATAGAGACTCGGGACCCTTAAATAAGGAGGCTATGCGGGCACCGAAATGCCGAAGTTACCTAGCCCCAAGGGCTGTGGCTGCACAAGTCTTTACAGACGTCGGGAGTCTTCGCTGATGAGCCGGGAGCCGGAAGGAAGGAGTTGCTGGCCGGCGACCAGTGGAAATAGTTCGTAGAGATCCAAGCCTGGATCAGAGATGGATGACACCTGAAAGCAGAGGGTACCAAGTTCGTACTACTAGCCAGTAGTCAGAGGGTACCAGGAGGGCACCGGATGATCGTCACCTCGACTAGGTGAGTGGGCGACGCTAGGCTCTGCAGTCTCACGGACCAGGAGGCGTTGTCGGCGACCAGGATGGAGGTGCGAGCTGTCCCACGAAGGTTGATGCTGTCGGCGTCGCTGGGCCCAGGATTGGGGCAACAAGCCTTGGCAAATTTCAGGGCCACGTGGTGGGCCTAAAATGGCGTCTTGAGTGGACCAGGAGGGTCCGGGATGCTCCTCTCGCAGAAGGGAGCAAAGGCCAGTCTGGAGCAACCAGACCAGCAGCCTTGGTTGCCGGGTGTCGTCAAGAGGGTCACAAGCCAGCGGCTAGTGATCGGACAACGTGCTGAACAGCACAGGGCAGAAGGGCCCCACACAGATCGTGGAGATGCTGGGAGGCTGCACTTCGGTGCTGGAGCTGCTCAGGGTCGGGGCTTCTCGGACCCCGGAGCACTCACCAGAGGATCCCTCAGTGGTCGTGCTGGTTTAAGAAAGCGTGCAGGTTTTGATGATGGCCGGTCCCTCGTGGTCTCGTCGCACCCACGGATCTCAGCTGAGCTGACGATGTGGGTAGAGGTCAGAGGTGCCAGGGAAGCCGGTCCTCGTCGAGCTGGGCAGTCGGATTCCTGAGGAAGGACTTGCAGCAAACCGCAGAGTTCTTAGATGGTGCCTGCGGGTGCTGGGTGACTACTCCTTAGCCACAAGGGAGAAATCTTGAGAAGAGTCGAGAGTTCCTTTCGTAGAAAGTATTCTTGATTCAAAGATGATCTAATTTGGAAGGGTCCCCGCTCCTGCCTTTATCCTAAAGAAAGGGGTGGGTACATGACTAGGTCCTGCCCTAGGGGTGGGACCAGGAAGGGGGGTAGTTACACCCCTCTCCCCTGCCGGACTTTCCCCAGGTCCGGGGCTGCGCGCCCCTGGAACTGGTTCTAACCGGCAGATGCGTAGTGAGCATTGGGGTGCCACTCCACAGTCACCTTCTTGTAAAGCCCTGCCTACCCAGGATACACAAAACCCTGTCTGGGATGGTGCGAACACCGCCCCGGACAGGAAACCCTTTTTCCAAGCTCTCCTTGCTGGAAGGACTCCCAGCAGCAGGAGGTCAGACTCGTGTCTGTGGTGGCAGCATCCATTTTGTGGAGCTGAGGCTTCAGTTAACTTTAACCGGGGTTCACAGTTACGTACATGTCGTGTCCCTCTAGAAGGGCGGAATGCTAACCTCGTCGCCAGCATTGGTGAGGGGTCAGCATCCCGATTCGTATGACACCTTACTCGACATGTCTTGATAACGCGATACCGAAGTTAGCTATATGGTATGCGTTATCATGGAACAGCCATTGGGTCTTGGTTCCGCAAGCTGCAACCGGGCTCGGCTCGTGCCAGAGCCCAATTCACACGCTTCCACGCACTCTGCCTTCAGGATTGTCAAGGCCTGCCATAGGAGTGACTGATAGGAACTCGGTGTCCATTTTAGGGTTAGATATAGGCATACTATACCTAAAGCAACGGGCGAGTACGCCACGTTGCCCCAGCTGTCGCGCAGCCAGTTGTGTCAGATTTAGATGGCCATCCAGGGGTGGCATAATACATGCTTCAGCCCCTGGTAGGCCCTGGGTACACCGATGCCCTGAGTTACAGGGTAAATGTAAATGTAAATGTATTGGCATTTATATAGCGCACTACTTACCCTTTAGGGTCCCAAGGCGCTTCAACCGCTGCGAAACCCTTCCTGGCTTCCCTGAGAGATGGTCCCTTAATGGGTATCTCCAGGGTGAGACCAGGCATCCCCGGCGGTCTGGTGGGGCCGTTAGTGAAGATGAGGCAAGCTAATGCCCAGAGTTGCCGAGTGTGATCGCTGATCAGAGTGGGCACCGAGGCGAGAGAATTATCGAGTCCGCTGACCCTGGTCCAGAAACCTGCCGCGCCGGGAATCGAACCCTGGTCCCGGGCCGTCCTCTGCTCTCGGGTCTGCCGCCTCTAACCAGTGAGCCACACTACTTCACTAGTGTGGGCCACAAGGTGGCCTGACAAGGTGGCCCAGTTCCAATTGGAAATGTACCTAAGGTACATGGAATCCATTTTAGAGAGAGAGCAGTAGGCCTGGGGTCCTGATTAGCAGGGTCCCAGGTCAACTAAGTCGGAAAACCAGCAAAACACCAGGCAAAAAGTCGGGGGAAACAATAGTCAGGTATCTACCTTCCTACACAACCCCCCCCAAACGAAAGGAGATAAGGCTATCCTTGACCAGGTAAGTCTATATTGCCTGAGTGGCCATATGAGGTGGTACATGCACTGGCATGGTTACCCCCTGTATCATGGTCCACTAAGCAACCCCTCACCCTAAGGGTATCTGAGGGTCTCCACTATAGGGAATCACTACCTGTGGTGTGCTTTGGCAAAGTAACAGGCTGGTGTGGGAATGGAGTACTGAAGTGAGACTCCACTACTGTTGGGCTCAACTTCCTCCAATCACTATCCACCATATGTGCCTTTCTTTCCAATACTGAGTTGCTATGAGCTCTCAGGGTCAACCTCTGGCAACCTAAAGCCGGAGGCTGGGTCCCTCTGTTTGGCTTACTGGAGGGACAGGTCAGGTTTGGGGTTTTTAGGCCCCAGGTTTGGCTGTGCCCAACAGTGTCCAGCTGTGGGAGTTCCCTAACTAAGTTTAAGGGGGATCCCTCAGGAGTGTGTTTTATTTTCACTTGGCTAGGACTACTAGCTTCAGTGATCCTAATCTGCTGATTGGGAAATTATTTTGGACAGGGGGCCCTTTGGGGTCCACCACTGGCCTCCCTGACCTCTACAGCCCTGGGCTGACTGGGGCAGGGTAGAGAGGGGCAGGTTACCTGCTCCAGACTGGGTCCCACCTGGGAAGGTTCCACTGTCATCAGGGGCTCTGCCAGGCTAGGCCTGACTACCTCTGGGGCAGTTCCTTCACCAGGGGTAGAGTCAGTTCCCTGAGGAGGCTGGCTCTCACCTAGTGTCTGGGAGGGGGAAGACTTTTCTTCCTCCTCAATGCTCTCTGTCTGAGTGGAGTGATCCATTGTTTCAGGCTTCACAACACTATTATCGGTCTGAGTTTGAGCTGTGACCAACACAACTCCACCAACCTTTTCAGGAAGGGACTCAGTTTGGGTTTGGGCTGTGACCATCACAGCCTTGCCAACCTGTTCAGGAAAGGCATCTTTCTGGGATAGGGCTGTGACTGGCACAGCCCTCCTGACCTGTTCAGGGAGGACTTCTGGGACTGGGGCTGTGGCTATCACTGCCCCACTACCCTTATCATGGAGGTTTACCATTTTAAAATGGGTTTCTTGCTCTACCTCAGCCCAGGCTGAGGTCTCTAAATCATTCCCCAGTAGGCAATCTACAGGTAAGTTTGGTGACACTGCCACTCTCATGTGACCAGTGACACCTCCCCAGCTGAGATTTACCACTGCTATGGGATGATCTCCCTGCACTCCATCAATGTTCACTACCTGGTATGTCGCACCAGGCATAAGTTGCCTTGAGGGGACTAGGCTCTCAGCCACCATGGTGATGCTAGCCCCTGTGTCTCTGTAGGCCTCAACTTTTGAACCATTGATGAGGGGCTCCTGTCTGTACCTGCCCAAAGTGTTGGGACAGGCTGTGAAGTTGGCAAACCCCATGCCAGTCTCACAGACAAGAGTATCTAAGTCGGGGGACCTGGTTAGGCCAGAGTCCCCAGGCACTCCCAAAGAAAATGCACCCAGATTCTTGGGGGCACTCCCGCCACCTGGGGGATTACTACTAGTAGTAACAGGAGGCTGGGAAGCTTTATTTGGGGGTATGTTCTCCTTATTGTTGTTGGCCTTGGGACAACTGCTGTCAGTTTTGTAATGGCCCACCTGTTTGCAGGTGTGACAATAAGGTTTCTTTTGGGTTTTGGGAGAAGTTGGGGACCCACCCTTTTCAGAGGAATTTTGGGGCCCTGTGGTTTGATCAGAAGATTTATTCCCACCTTTCTCTTGAGGCTTGGTTGATTCCTTCTTTTGGTCACCACCCTGGTTCTTAGGCCTGACCCTGGTTCTGACCCATTTGTCTGCCCTCTTACCCAATTCTTGTGGAGAGGTCAGATCAGAGTCTACCAGGTGTTGGTGTAATAACTGGTTCTGACAATTACTTAAGATTTGCTCTCTCATAATTAGATTATACAATCCTTTAAAATCAGTAACCTTACTTCCCAGTAGCCAGCCTTCAAAAGCCTTAGTGGCACAATCGACGAAATCAGACCAGTCCTGAGACTGAGTTTTCTGGGTATCCCTGAACAGCAACCTGTACTGCTCAGTGGTTAGGCCGAACCCATCAATCAGTGTGTTCTTCAGGACCTGGTAATTGTTAGCGTCCTCAGCTCTAGTAGTGAGGAGCTTATCTCTACCTTTACCTTCAAAGGAGAGCCACAAGATAGCTGCCCACTGACTCTGGGGGACGCACTGTACAGTGCAGGCCCGCTCCAAAGCAGTAATCCATTTGTGGATGTCGTCCCCTTGCTTAAAGGGGGGCACTATCTTACTCAGGTGCCTAGTGTCTAAACTCCTGTTTTCTCGTGGGGGAATGCTGCCACCAGTGGGATTTGTCCCACTCAATTCTTGCTCTCTAGCAAAGGCGAGTCTTTCTTTGGCCAGGGCAAGTTCTTCCCTTTCGATCCTCAGATTGACTTCCCGCTCTTTAGCTTCGTACACTCTCCTCTGAGGGGATGTCATCCCTCTTCGAGAAGAGCCTCGAGAGCCATTGGTTCGAACGGATCTGTTAGAGCCTCTCGACAGAGACCTAACTCGTCCATTCCCAATGTTAAGCTGGCCTGAGAGGGGCCCCAGGGGTCTCCTGTTACCATTCTCGTGCCGGCTTAAGTTGTCCCTAGTTAGCTGGCTAACCACTACTGGACCTTTGTCTGCCTAGTCCCCAGATGCCTCTAGATCCTCATCCTCCTCTTCACCTTCTGCGGAGAGATGGATAAGGTCAGGGTCACCTGCGGTTCCCTCGAGGGGGGGCATATTCCCTTCTGGATGAGAAGGGTCGGTGTTACCCGCCCTCCTAGCATCATAAGTCTCCAAGAGACCAATCAGAAATGGAGTGGTAGGGTTTGCACCCTGTTTTAACTTCCGAGATGTACAGAGTTGTCGCATCTCTTGGAAGCTAAGTGCAGCATATCTGGAGGTGACCTGTGGAAGGTCGACTGACACGAGGGGAGACTCAGAGTTTCCTCCTTTGTCTGACATGCTGCTTATAGTGTGGTGTAAGTGATGCACCTACCTACACTATATGTTTACCTACTGATCCCTTGCTAAGAGTTGTAGCCAAGGTGTGCTAAGCCTTGAGGAGCTACAACAGCTGGTTCAGTAGAACTCAGAGTATTCTAAGCTAAGTTATATGTACCTGGAGTACTTATGCGATCTTTCACAAGATATTCTTAGGATACGCGTGGTAAAACAACAGCAAGCTCAAATCCCACCCGCTGCTCACCAATGTGAGAAGTTGGCCTGATATGCAATGCTCACTATTCTAGTGATCACTATGCATCAGTCCAAACGACCCTTATGGTGATTGGTTGTAAGTCAACCTTAGACCAGCTATCCTAGTAGCGTGGATACGAGCAGTCTTCGGGCTAAACTCTAGAGGGCGTGTTAAGCCAGCTGTTATACCATACCATACCCCTTGAACACCAAGTGAAAGGACACCACACAAGTGTTATGAAAATAAACAGTGTATTTATTAGAATCACAACAGTCCTGTACTCTTTATGAGGACAGGGTGCTAAGCACACAACGAACCTCTTAAGAAAATACCTCAAGTGCACAATCAATACAAGTGCCCGAGGGCACGGAAAGTTTAGTGGTCTCGGGCGGACCCGATAAGGCAAGTCGGAAGCGATAGAGACTCGGGACCCTTAAATAAGGAGGCTATGCGGGCACCGAAATGCCGAAGTTACCTAGCCCCAAGGGCTGTGGCTGCACAAGTCTTTACAGACGTCGGGAGTCTTCGCTGACGAGCCGGGAGCCGGAAGGAAGGAGTTGCTGGCCGGCAACCAGTGAAAATAGTTCGTAGAGATCCAAGCCTGGATCAGAGATGGATGACACCTGAAAGCAGAGGGTACCAAGTTCGTACTACTAGCCAGTAGTCAGAGGGTACCAGGAGGGCACCGGATGATCGTCACCTCGACTAGGTGAGTGGGCGACGCTAGGCTCTGCAGTCTCACGGACCAGGAGGCGTTGTCGGCGACCAGGATGGAGGTGCGAGCTGTCCCACGAAGGTTGATGCTGTCGGCGTCGCTGGGCCCAGGATTGGGGCAACAAGCCTTGGCAAATTTCAGGGCCACGTGGTGGGCCTAAAATGGCGTCTTGAGTGGACCAGGAGGGTCCGGGATGCTCCTCTCGCAGAAGGGAGCAAAGGCCAGTCTGGAGCAACCAGACCAGCAGCCTTGGTTGCCGGGTGTCGTCAAGAGGGTCACAAGCCAGCGGCTAGTGATCGGACAACGTGCTGAACAGCAAAGGGCAGAAGGGCCCCACACAGATCGTGGAGATGCTGGGAGGCTGCACTTCGGTGCTGGAGCTGCTCAGGGTCGGGGCTTCTTGGACCCCGGAGCACTCACCAGAGGATCCCTCAGTGGTCGTGCTGGTTTAAGAAAGCGTGCAGGTTTTGATGATGGCCGGTCCCTCGTGGTCTCGTCGCACCCACGGATCTCAGCTGAGCTGACGATGTGGGTAGAGGTCAGAGGTGCCAGGGAAGCCGGTTCTCGTCGAGCTGGGCAGTCGGATTCCTGAGGAAGGACTTGCAGCAAACCGCAGAGTTCTTAGATGGTGCCTGCGGGTGCAGGGTGACTACTCCTTAGCCACAAGGGAGAAATCTTGAGAAGAGTCGAGAGTTCCTTTCGTAGAAAGTATTCTTGATTCAAAGATGATCTAATTTGGAAGGGTCCCCGCTCCTGCCTTTATCCTAAAGAAAGGGGTGGGTACATGACTAGGTCCTGCCCTAGGGGTGGGACCAGGAAGGGGGGTAGTTACACCCCTCTCCCCTGCCGGACTTTCCCCAGGTCCGGGGCTGCGCGCCCCTGGAACTGGTTCTAACCGGCAGATGCGTAGTGAGTACCGGGGTGCCACTCCGCAGTCACCTTCTTGTAAAGCCCTGCCTACTCAGGATACACAAAACCCTGTCTGGGATGGTGCGAACACCGCCCTGGACAGGAAACCCTTTTTCCAAGCTCTCCTTGCTGGAAGGACTCCCAGCAGCAGGAGGTCAGACTTGTGTCTGTGGTGGCAGCATCCATTTTGTGGAGCTGAGGCTTCAGTTAACTTTAACCGGGGTTCACAGTTACGTACATGTCGTGTCCCTCTAGAAGGGCGGAATGCTAACCTCGTCGCCAGCATTGGTGAGGGGTCAGCATCCCGATTCGTATGACACCTTACTTGACATGTCTTGATAACGCGATACCGAAGTTAGCGATATGGTATGCGTTATCATGGAACAGCCATTGGGTCTTGGTTCCGCAAGCTGCAACCGGGCTTGGCTCGTGCCAGAGCCCAATTCACACGCTTCCACGCACTCTGCCTTCAGGATTGTCAAGGCCTGCCATAGGAGTGACTGATAGGAACTCGGTGTCCATTTTAGGGTTAGATATAGGCATACTATACCTAAAGCAACGCCACGTTGCCCCAGCTGTCGCGCAGCCAGTTGTGTCAGATTTAGATGGCCATCCAGGGGTGGCATAATACATGCTTCAGCCCCTGGTAGGCCCTGGGTACACCGATGCCCTGAGTTACAGGGTCTGACAAGGTGGCCCAGTTCCAATTGGAAATGTACCTAAGGTACATGGAATCCATTTTAGAGAGAGAGCAGTAGGCCTGGGGTCCTGATTGGCAGGGTCCCAGGTCAACTAAGTCGGAAAACCAGCAAAACACCAGGCAAAAAGTCGGGGGTCACCATAGTCAGGTATCTACCTTCCTACAGGTACTAGTTCTAAATTTTGTCGTTTCAGCAATATGATGATTCTGAGATAGGATATGAAACGCCTTACATTGTTACAAAGATGGCAGACAGCTTGTATTTGCCAAAGGCTGTGCTAGTCATAATAGTTAGGTGATACACATGTGACCTAGCTTAATAGGGAATAGGAGTTGTCACAATACTATCAGGAGTGGATTGTAATAGTTGTGTCCAAGATATGTCATCTACTTGTTCAGGGACACTGCTGTGTGCTGCATGGTTTAAGTGTGTAATCTACGTTTCAAAATATTTATCCCAATTCTATTAATTTACAAGGGTATTTTTTTGGTACATCAAATTGCCCTGTGGGGAATGCTAGACTTTGTCAAGTCCTGCTAGTTCATTTTGAGTGAAGAACAGTTGTCTGTGCTTGGTCAAACAATGCCCCTTCTAGCCTCCTCATGTGACACATCTGAAGGTATAACTTTGCTGCCTAACAATGCACAACAACAATCTCCTTCTTGGCTCAATTCATGCAAGCAGACTGAACTCAGAGGTTGGTTGCAGAAGTGGTGTAGAGTGGAGTTAGTTCAGGGTGGATGCTGTGTGCCCGACCAGGCTGATGCTGCCTGTGGACAGCTTCCCAGAGCCTCACAAATGCTAATGACTACAGAGCCTGGCAACAGAGCAATGCCTTTATTGGGCTGTCACTCTTATGAGCTACAGGTGGACAGACCCCTCCCTTGGCTTTTCATCCATGGTGCATCAGGGTGATGCACAATCAACGGACAGCACCCCTTACCTGGGATCCTTAGGAATGGCCAGAGATGTCAATCTGTTTGGCAAAAGCAACCTTTCAGTTTACAGACTGGAATGAGAATGTTTGATCTGAGTTTCTTTTCATGCCACACTTGACTTGCACTCAGCCCTCACTCAGCATACACAAAGCATCATATTCATTATAGGATTTAGCCACATCACTTGAGGGTGCTATGGATGTGACCACAACCTGCCCGTGCCTGGATGAATTCAGGAATTCCTATAGTAAGCCTACACAACTGGAGTCTGAAAGCCCTAATGGTCTTGTAGCACAATGGGCCCTGCTAAACAGGAATAAGGGCAGAGGAAGAAGATTGGAGAATGGATGAGAAGTGGGAATTTCGCTCACTTTTCCACTGACAATTATTTTGTATGTACAAGCTAGGACTATACAATTTTAGCCACACATATTTTGTAGTTAAGCATGTGCTATGTTTGTATGTATTCATTTTTGTTTTGTAAAGAATAGAGTACTTTTGAGATATGCTTGATTTTGGCCAAGATCACATAGAGAGGAACTTGGAGTGGTGTCATGGTGAGCGTATTGCCCTGTGCTACATGTGGTAAGCCGAGTGGACTGTGAGTGCACAGAAGTGCTGGTGATACAGGAACCTGTGTTACACCAATCCACTAAATTGACAGACAGGGGAATAAGTGGGTGTTGGGATGTGAGATGTTTATGTAGTAGGGGCTGAGCTAGCTAAACAAGAGTAGAGGTGAGAATGACTTGTGTTTCTATTTTGGAATTGGAGGGGATGCTCAGACGTAATGGGGCAGAACAAGGAACAATTTTTATAAGAGTGGAAGGGAGGAGGTAAGGTCAAAGGCAGTTCATGGATAGGATGCGTGAAGTATCCTCATTATTACAATATCATTTGTTTTAATGCTGGGGTGTCGATATCAGAGTGTGTGACCTTAAAATACAGGTTGCGATGTGTGCTAGGAATAAGCAGATGTGATTGAGGTAGAACCAGCTAGACAAGGTTAGAGGCTGGCACAAGATAAGAGCTGTAGTCTGTGGCACTATGGTGAGAGATGGCTGTCATAGGGCAGAATCATTGAAAAAGGTAGTTGTTAATGTGCAGAAGTTAACAGAGGTATGGAGCATGGAACTGAGATGTGGATGTAACAGAGCCACAGTGAGAGAAGTTCAACGTTTTTTGGTGAAACAAAGTTGATAGGTGTATGTCAAATGCATACACTAGTTGTGTAACTTAGGGTCCTGGATGGAGAGATGTGAGCTGTTGGCCAGTAAATGTGTATTGTTTTTGAAACTGTGGCGGCACAAGTTTTTCAAATAACTATTAGTATGCCTTAAGCAGAGTTGGATGAGTGAATGGTGCAAGACGAATGAATGAGGAAAAATCCATTGAGAAATGTAAGTGTCTGGATGTGAGATGTGGTGAGCTGTTACGTGTAAATGTCAGAGTTGGATATGATGATGCAACTTGTTTAAAAAGTGTGCTCGAACCATTAGTAAGGGCCAAAATGGGGATGAGAGGTATACATTTGACATCATACAGCTATCATCTGTTGAGGAGGTAATGAGTACAGTACATTATGTATAGTGCATGAATGGGAGAGGTGTTGTGTACATAGTACGGCCGGGCGGAGCAGGCGTAGTGCCTTTAAGCTGAGTTCCACAGAGTTGGAAAACAACTCTGTGGAAATCCGCTATGATCCCTCTCCTTGCTGTGGCTGCCTCTTCCTCTCCATGGCCGCTCTACTTCCTTGTCCTCGCCATCCTTCTTCGTAGATAACCCCTACGTTGTACGTCGTGTGCAGGTGTAGTGTGCAGGCCCATGCATTTGCACATTACTGAGGGATTCTGTCTCCAATTATTTCACTGACAACTGGGACACATCCACTTCTAGGTTGTTGGAGTGGGGAGCACTATAAGCGGTACTAAGTGACAAGTGGTTGTGACTTTTGTGGTGAATAGGGGCAATATCCACAGGGCTTTGATGGAAACAGAGGCCCACCAGGTCCGAATGAGACTGGGGTACAGCTGCATCCTGGGATGTTACCCACCCTGACAGATGCACAAATGCACCCCAACCATCAAATTGAGCAACTGCATTGGTTTTACTTTAAAAAATTACAAGCTGAAATGCACGTGGAGGGAGATGAGTCTAGGCAACTCATGGCCTGCCTACTCTGTGGCATAACAACAACCTAGCAGATGACTATGATTCTGGGTCACCTGCACCAGATGCGCACTAGTCAGGCAGCCATCCATGAATCCTTCACGGTGTACATTCGTGACATATACATTACCCCATAGTCTGAATGCAAGGTAGATGTTTACTAATTCCTGACTGGATTGAATCTACCTGTACTTTATCTGGCAGCATGTGCAGTGATCAATAACCCGTTGGTACCAGAGATACACAGAGTGATTGTGCACACTGCCACATTGACAACTCAAGGGTTGGAGGGCCTTCCAGCCAGGGTCGACAAGGCCTATGAGCGTGTACTTGTCCACAGGTGACTACAGCTCTCTCCAGCCATCTTGAAGGAGTGGAGACAATCACAATCCATGCAGAGGTCTTTTTTGTGATCATTGGTTAAACCCAACAGTGAACTGGCCAAACTTATGTCCTACAATCCATTGTCAATGCCTGCAATTAAATGTTAAACCTTAGTACAGTAGTGTCACCTCGCCTGTTGGTACACATACTGCATCTAGTGCATGGTGTCAAACAGGTTTGTGTCTCTGATAGATCCACAATGCTTAACATTCAGTGATGACAAACTAGGGTGCCGTAGCTGGTCCAGGGGAGGTGTCCCTATGAAACCTGCTTAGTGCTGGAATTAGTGAAGGCATTCTATACCATGGATTGGGTCTGCATTTTTAGTCAAAACTGGGCTTTGCAGGGAAGCTGCAACAACACATATGTCTTTTTCATACCAAACTGCCCAAGTCATATTTTAATAGACATTTCACCCTCTTTTAAATTGGGCAGGGATACTCATCAGGGCTGTTCCCTTTCCCCACTGCTCTTTACCCTGACAATGTAGCCGCTAGCCCAGCAAATTTGTCAGGGGTGGTAATCATGAAGAGTTTCACTAGGTGATGATGTACATGGAGTATCCATTGATGCAGAAGAGTTCCACTAGGCAATGAGTTGTGTTTTTCACCTGTGTGTGGAGTATCTTCCACAAGAGGTGATGGCGGGTGAGCAGAGGGTGATACTTGGGCTTTGTGTGGTACTTAGGGATCTGTAACTGTCATAATGCAAACTTCCTCATTGTGTAAATCTGAGCAGTGCCATATCCTCCTTACATCCACAGATGTCTTTTTGTAGCACACTTCCAGTCACAGGCCAAGGATGTACTTCACTTTCCAAGATGTTAATGCACCTCTGCATCTTGTATTTTGGGCATTAGCTAGCGGTGGCTGTGTGTCATGCCACCTCCAGCGAGTTACACACCATGCTGTGAGGGTTGATCTGCAATATTTGCATAAAAAGTGTGGCTCTGCGGCGGCTGCATCTGCCTGTGTGAAGGCTGTCCAGGGTGTGCAATAATTATGAAATGTTATGTGGCAGCACCGCAGCAATGGCCAGTGTGATGTTTGGCTAAGAGGCTGCTGTACAAATTGGGCATGTTCCCAACATGCAGGGCACAGGAGATGGTGGCAATCAAAGTTGCTACCTGGAGAGAAGCTCCCCTGTAGAACTGACAGTCTGGTGAAAGTGGCTTATTTGTGCTAAAAGGGCTACGGAGGAACATGATACCGAAATCTCTGTTTGTTTTTCTAAACTCTTTTACATTGAAGAATTGTTGGGACTGACGGCATGGACAGACACAGGATCGAGTTCATTGGGGGAACGAGTCAGGCTCCAGGAGCACAATACCTTTGGCCAGTGCAGGATGATCCTGACTTTCCATGGGGGCATTTCTTGGCACATGGTACACTGATAGATTCAATGGGACACCTCTAGAGAGTCAAAGACACAGAATCAGTGAATCACCCACTAATCCACACCTTCCACGTCATACGTGAGGGTCGGAGACTGGTGACTTTATTTTCTGATGTGTTTGCACACATAAAGAATGACCCACTGTCACCCACTCACAGGCTCTGAAACACTGATATATTATAAGCCATCACAGCCAAGGAGTGGAAATGCACTAGGCGCTACCAATGTACAGTGTATTTTAATGCCAAACTCAAGTCCATTCACTTTGACATCTAGCACAGGGCATGTCTCACCTCAGCTGACCAAACAGTAAAGATTGTGTCCTGCCCTCTGTACACACGATGTAATGCACCAAATTCGGATCTGATACATATGTTCTGGGCATGGCTGTATGCTACAAACATGTGTCCAGAGTTACAGCTGTACTTGACGCAGTGGGTGGTAGGGTCACTCTCCTTCCATTGGAGGGGATGCAGAGAGGGATATTCCTGCAGATGAGGTTTACAAAAGTATCCAATGAAAGGATGGGTTTGTGAATGCTCATCACACCCCAGGCCATTTGCATGCATTTTTAGGCAACTGCAATCCCAAGACTGCAGCATTTGGACGCAGCGACTCTCTAATGGGGTAGGGCTGAGGCTACAGCGCAGTGCAGGAAGTGAGTTATGTGCCTCCGCAGGATTGCAATAGCTAAGCTGGAGACAACTTGTTACAGGACTTACAGGATGCACAAGAACTGCCACTGTATGGGTGAAGGACTTTTAAGGGCCAGGCTCACAGACACTTGGTCATAGACCATTCTGAGGTGGTCCACCCATGTCTAAATGAGGCAGTTGCTCTGTCATGTGAGGCAGACTCGCTGCCTGACATCTCTTCCTTCATTCAAGTGTAGCCGGTCTATTAGAATTCACATATGCTACAATGTCAGCAGTTCACAATGTCTATTGTTATACAACAAGGAGATTTTTATCATTTACCAGGGAAATTGGGCGCACACCTGTATGTCCGCAAGGTAGAGAGCACGGTGAAGTGGTTTGGTACAGGCAAAAGGGCGAGCGGCAATCTCACACAACCGCTCAAGGTTGGACCAAGAAGATCCACACAAATAACAATAGAACAACAATGCCCCTGCACTATACAATTATAAAGTCACTCCGAAAGTGTGGATGTATACTAACTGATCGTCACTTTCTACAAATATCATCACTTTAATGTTCTATAATTGTATAGTGCAGGGGCATTGTTGTTCTATCACAATGTCTATTGTACCAGAGGCGACAGTCTGACCTCCCCATGTCTGGACTGTGTGGTATGTGGTATGCTGACCTTCTAAATGCCCATGATCCCTCTGTGCCTGTCTATCTTGCTATGGTTATTCTGTTTTGGAGTCGTTCAATATTGTACCATATGCTCCTGTTGTGGTATACTTGACTGAATGATGAATGTTTGTTATGCTCTGCATTGCCTGCTTAACGAAAGATGATTTACATCCATCCCAATTTGTGGCCAAGACATGAGCTGATAGTCAGGGATTTGTTTGGATATTGAAATCTCTTGTGACCTGTGTGCAGGTACATACATTGACCCATATGCCAGCAAATGCAACTCTCTGTATCTTTCTTTTGTATGTAATAAATTGAGATCAATTGTCTTAGTTTTGAGATGTGTGTCTTCCTTCCGCAAGGTTTTGGATAATGAACCATCCTTTATGTGCCTGCAGATTGGAAGCCTTATCCATGTGGACTCTTATTACTTTAGACCTTTTTGAATACTGTAACTCAAAGTGGAAGCCTGTGATGGCTGAAACGCGTTGGTCCGAGCTGGAGAAATAAAGTGAAACTGTTGAACCTTACAAACCCTGAGTGCCTCTTTCTTGCTGGAAAAAAAAAAAAAAAAATATATATATATATATATATATATATATATATATATTAGGGAAAAGCTCGTCTCCAACATCCAACGCTGCCAAAATCTCACACAGCCATGGACAAACGAAGAAAGGAACCCAGGAAATGGTGCCAAACAAGTGCGTTTATTTTTGCTCAGTCTCGCCCAGCATGCCCGCCATTACGCGTTTCGACAGTATCCACTGTCTTGATCACATGATGTGATCGCAAAGTTACTTGGGAATTTATTATCGTTTTCATTGACACAAAAGGTGGACTATATACCGGCCACCATGTTCAAGAAAGTGCTTTCAAAAGGGTACATTGAAAATAAAACCCATAGTGGGTAAAATAACAGAAGTATATACATATATGTGCAAAATTGCAAATAAATAAGTATGTATAAAAAACTTCATGACTATATACATATAAATATATAAATATGTAAATCATAAAATTCAGATGTTGAATCCTCAAAAATTAGTTTAGTTTTCTCTTTTCTGACCCTTCTAAAAATCACAATTTTAGAAAATATATATATATATAATATATATATATATCCACCACTCTGCTTCCTCTGTAAAGAAAGGATTGTCCGGGCCTCTTATGAGTTGAAAGCGTCTTTATTTGGACAGCTTTAGCTAAGCTGTCCAAATAAAGACGCTTTCAACTCATAAGTGGCCCGGACAATCCTTTCTTTACCGAGGAAGCAGAGTGGTGGATTTCTAGGGACTCGCTATCCCGTCCGAGGCCGCTGCTGGAAGTGGCAGAGATCCATAGAGGCTTTCTGGTTGGAGATATATATATATATATATATATATATATATATATATATATATATATATATATATATATTACCTACTGGCGGTCGCCAGTAGGTATATATAGTTAGGATTTTTTCTCTATGGGATTTTTGAAAATTCTATGTCTAATAACTTTGGCGTTTGTGGACGGAATTGGCTGAAATTTTCAGGAAAATTGAACATTTTGTTTCTGAGCAGCCCCTGACAATTTGGGGGGGTTTCATCAAGGGGGGGCCAAGAAAAAAGGGGGGTCCCAAAACGCGTTTTTCCCATGTTAATTTCCATAGGGCGGTTGGCCTCACTTTTAGCTCGAACGGCTGAATGGATTTGCACGAAACTTGGCAAAATTGTAGGGACTGTTAGCCCGATGTGCCTTTGCTAGGTCTCAATATATGTGCTCCAGTGGATTTTGAGTAATTTAGGTTCAAAAAAAGATATATATCTGGGCGGAGCCTAACCACACATCTGATCTGATTGGCTGTCAGCACTTCATCCAAGAAGTGTTGGCAGCCATCTTGGGACCAATATACATGATGGCACCTCATTAAAAAGCATTGTAGTTAATAGAGGGTTTTAGGACTTTAGTTACATTATAAATCATTTGTTGATGGTACCATACTCGTTTTAGGAATTGTGGTGGGTTCTAAGGTGATTTTACCATGTGAAAAAACCTTCTGCTGTGATATCATGAATATTGTTTGAAAGAAAACTAATATCTCATGATTTTCCCACAGTGGTTTGGAAGGGGATCTATAAGCTAAACTGAAAGCATATTTTCTGTAAATTCACATTATCTTTCTCTGTCATGTGAAAATGAAGTCTGACATTCTCAGTAAAACATGTACATCCAACAAGGACAGAGACTGTCAGTTGATTCCTTTGTGTTCTACTGCAGCCTCCTAGAGTGTTCTAAAGAACAACTAGAGCGCTAACAGTCCTACTTATTACAAAGGTATGGCACACCTGAAGCCATCTTGATTGGAATAAAGTGGTAACTCTTAAAACATTTAATTTAAAAAGAAACAACATGAGGGGGTATATTTTGCCATAGAAAGTATGATTAGTGCTGCAGAATGAAAAATTAGGGCACATTTTGAGTGACTTCTCAAATCCTTTTCTATTTCATTAAAACATTCTGACATGCAGTCTCCCAAAAAGGCCACCAGAGACAAAAGAGCCCAAATGTAGCCCAAATATCACCCAGATGTAGCCCAAGTATAGCCCAATGACAGAATGTCCCAGAGTGTTCTAAAGAACAACTAGAGCGCTAACAGTCCTACTTATTACAAAGGTATGGCACACCTGAAGCCATCTTGCTTGGAATAAAGTGGTAACTCTTAAAACATTTAATTTAAAAAGAAACAACATGAGGGGGTATATGTTGCCATAGAAAATATGATTAGTGCTGCAGAATGAAAAATTAGGGCACATTTGAGTGACTTCTCAAATCCTTTTCTATTTCATTAAAACATTCTGACATGCAGTCTCCCAAAATGGCCACCAGAGACAAAAGAGCCCAAATGTAGCCCAAATATCACCCAGATGTAGCCCAAGTATAGCCCAATGACAGAATGTCCCAGAGTGTTCTAAAGAACAACTAGAGCGCTAACAGTCCTACTTATTACAAAGGTATAGCACACCTGGAGCCATCGTGATGGGAATAAAGTGGTAACTCTTAAAACATTTAATTTAAAAAGGAACAAAATGAGGGGGTATATTATGCAATAGAAGGTATTATTAGTGCTGCAGAAAGAAAAATTAGGGCACATTTTGAGTGACTTTTCAAATCCTCTTCTATTTCATTAAAAAATTCTGACATGCAGTCTCCCAAAATGGCCACCAGAGACAAAAGAGCCCAAATGTAGCGCAAATATCACCCAGATGTAGCCCAAGTATAGCCCAATGACAGAATGTCCCAGAGTGTTCTAAAGAACAACTAGAGCGCTAACAGTCTTACTAATGACAAAAGTATGGCACACCAGAAGCCATCTTGATTGGAATGAAGTGGTAAGTCTGAAAACACTCAATTTAAAAAGGAACAACATGAGGGGGTTAATTTTGCCATAGAAAGTTTGATTAGTGCTTCAGAAAGAAAAATTAGGGATCATTTTGAGTGACTTCTCAAATCCTCTTCTATTTCATTAAAAAAATTCTGACATGCAGACTGAAACATGCACTTTGAATACCAGCAGCAGATGTCCCTGGTGAGCAGTAGCTTTACTACAGTGATCTAATGTGCAACTAGAGTGCTAACATTCAGAATTTATGGCAAATGTGTGACACATCTGAATGCCTTCTTGATGGAACCAAAGTAAACAAGCATTGAAAATGCAATAGATCTCGCCCTCGTTTAAGTTAAAGCCATTCTGTTTGTAATGAGGTGGCTTTTTAGCTTTGCTTTTATTAGTGTTTTTTCAACTTTCATGTAAATAACATGCATCTGTATGCATATAAGTATATGTATGCATGCATTTATGTTTGTATTTATATAGATATACAGATGATATATGTTTATATATGTATGTATATATATATATATTCACTGAAAAAACCATAGGCTATAGACCATATATAGTTAGGAATTAGCATTTGCAAAACCTTGAAAATTCACTGAAAAAACCATAGGTTATAGACCATATATAGTTAGGAATTAGCATTTACAAAACCTTGAAAATTCACTGAAAAAACCATAGGTTATAGACCATATATAGTTAGGAATTCGCATTTACAAAACCTTATTTTACTCACACAAAACCATTGAAATTTCATATATAGTTAGTTGCACTAACTATATATCGCGCACCCGCAATCCACTGCTGATGATGTCACATATTACATCATTCATGACATGGTCAGTGACATCACTGATGACATCACTGATGACATCTCAAATGACATCACGGATGACATCACTGATGACAACATCCAGTGACTGTATGTTTCTGTAAAGTTAAAATATGTCTTACATATTGAAGAATGAGTGGATGTATAAGTGTCTGGATGAAGGATTTAGTAGGTGCATGACTGACTGTATGAGTGAGTGATTAAATGTGTCTCACTGAGTGCATGGGTTAGTGACTAAACTGTCTTAATTTGTGCATCATTATGTCTGTTGTTCTGTAAACTGTTGCATGTGTTGATAAGCAGCTATATGAGTAACTATATGGGTTATTTATTGGTTGCCCAAGTATTTGTATGGGAGACTGAGTGTGTGTGTGGGTGGCTGGGAGGTGTATGACTCTGTGCATAGATGTGTGAGCAGTTGATTCACTAGATGTATGGTTTCAAAAGTGCATGTGGAAACAGCTGTATGGGCGGTTGACTGTGTGCATGAGTGTATTGGTGAGTGAATGGATATCTCAGTGCTACATGTCAAAGTAAGTACATATGTAAAACACAGTACATGTGAGAGTTGACATATATAAATAACTGTGCATAAGAGCCAGTGAATGTGTGAGTGGCTGTATGGATCATTGTGAACTTGTATCAGGGATTGTATAAGAGAGTAAATATGTGTTAGTATATGTTTGAATAAGTAAAGTTGGTATAACTGTATAGTTGAGGAAATGGAGGTGTGATTGATTCTTTGCATGACTGACTAGGTGTGTGAGTAACTCCATGGATGAGTGACAGTCTGTGAGTGTCTGTTTACACTGATTGTATCTAAGGTTATATTAGAGTCTGAAGAGGTTCATCGTATTATCACATGAATGATATCATCAGTGATGTGATCAGTAATGTCAAATGAGATGTCATCAGTGATGTCATCAGTGATGCCATTTGAGATGTCATCAGTGATGTCATTTGAGATGTCACCAGTGATGTCATCAGTGATGTCACAGACCATGTCATGAATGATGTAATATGTGACATCATCAGCAGTGGATTGCGGGTGCGCGATATATAGTTAGTGCAACTAACTATATATGGAATTTCAATGGTTTTGTGTGAGTAAAATAACGTTTTGTAAATGCGAATTCCTAACTATATATGGTCTATAACCTATGTTTTTTTCAGTGAATATATAGATATATATATATATATATATATATATATATATATATGAAGAAAGCGGTCCAAGTTCCAGAACAGTACAGGAACCAGCGGTCGGGACCTCACAACACCTTGAAACCAGCAAATCAATGAAGCCTCAAAGAAGTAAATCCACAATGGAAAGCAGGGAAGACGTATTTTTAATACAGATGACGCGTTTCACTCTACAAGAGAGCTTGATCGCACAGCGCGCCAGAAACAAAAAAAGTGTTTAAATACTAAACATAAACAAAGGGCTTCAATGAACACCACTGATGTTACACGCCTTCTCCAGTTAATAAAAACAAAGGAAGGACTGAAATCTATACAAAATGTGGAAACAAAGTAACACAAAATATAACATTATGAATGCTGAAACTTACTTGGTCACAGATGAATACATGAAGTTAAACGCACTACATGTAGCAAGTATTAATACTATTTATAATGTTATGATTCTAGAAGGAGCTGTGTATTTACAAATAACAGTGACGGCAAGTGCCTAAAAAACCAACATAAGGTTATATTGTTACTGTCATTATAAACAAGCCGAATGAAGACATAGTGCCAATGAATAACATGTTACTGTTGACAAGGTGCCAAAAAGTAATATTACCCTGCTAAACTGAATTAAGCAGCTAAGAATCACAACCAGTGAAGTGCATAACATACCAATTATTTAAGCGAACACGAGACCAAAGCATCATATTGAGAAAAAATAAAAATTAAACCAGAAATAAATAATATAACCAAACATGTAGAAGAAAGCATAAAGAAATATAACAGAAATAAATGGTGACGGAAAAAGTAAGAAGAGAAAAAAATCATAAGAATAGTCGCAGCTGAGGTCAAAATGGCCTGACAGGAAGACTATAATAACATAACAGGAAACTTTGCAAGCAGGTGTAAAACTCCACATAATACGTATTTCAATATAATTGGAATAAGAAACACCTAAACAAAGTATGTACAAATGCAGGCTAGCCGGCCGGCCAGCCACTCAGTAATAGTCTACACCACATCAGAAAACTCACGTATATAATACAGAGAGAATTAACAGCTCAAACTGTCCCTATACAGTTTATAAGAAATTGCTCAGATCTTCGGTCAAGTTTAATCAATTAGGTGCCTTAGTGTCTAAGGCCAAAATTAAATGAGATTCTTTCTGCCGAAGAAGTTTCATCCTGTCACCTCCCCGTCCGGGTTGAGGTACTGAGCACAGAACTGTGTATTCGGGATCCCTCAATTTTTTATCATGGACAGCTCGAAAGTGTCGCGCGACAGGGTAGTTGTTGTCGCTATTGACAATTGCACGGATGTGCTGCAATATCCTCTGGTGTACCGGAAGTTTAGTACTTCCAATGTACTCCAGGTTGCATGTGCATTTCAGTTTGTACACAACAAATTCTGATCTACAAGTGAGGTATTCACGAATAGGGACAGGTGTGGAGCAAAATGCTGTGAAATAATGGGTACTATTCTTAGCAAAGGTACAAGCTCTGCACGAAGTGCACCGGAAGAATCCTGTCTTACTGGTTAAACTCTTTTTAGGTGGATCTTCGGGCATGGATCTATCAAGTGCATCACGCATACTAGGTGATCTTCTGAATGTGATATTAGGACTCCTAGATAGTATAGGTCCAAGAATGACATCCGTGAGGATTATAGGCCATTCAGAAGTGATGATGCTCCTGATTTTATGCTCCTGTGTACTGTAGTTGGTTATAAGGCGCACAGTGCTTTCATCAGTAGAGCTGTTAGGAGTTTTGGGCATCAGAAGTGTTTTACACTCAATAGCGCAAGCTTTGTGGAGAGCCTTGTCAAGAATGAAATCAGAATATCCCCTATGAATGAAACGTTGTCTAGATTCATTAAGACATTTCTCCAAGGTGTCATTTTCGCTCCATATTCTGCAGATACGAATGAACTCGCCATAGGGGACACTACGAATCGTGTGGGCAGGGTGAGAGCTGTGAGCATGCAAAATTGAATTGCCTGCAGTGGCCTGTCTGTGCAGGCAGGTTTCAATTTGGTTGTTTTTAATGAAAATGTTGACATCCAAAAATTCGGCTGAGTTAGTTGTAATGCTGGAGGTGAATTTAAGATTAAAGGAATTCCTATTAATCTCCTCAACAAACATTTCAGCGTCATTTGCTGAGCCCTGCCAGATGATGCAGACGTCATCTATAAAACGCCAATAGTGCTTGATGTAAGGTAACCAATGGCGATGTGTGGTTTTGAGCTCCCGTTCCTCCCACCAGCCAACATGCAAGCATGAGTAGCTGGGGGAGAAACACAAGCCCATCGCCACACCTCTGAGTTGTTCATATATCTGACCCTGAAACTTGAAAAAATGAGTAGTTAGGCAGATATTTAACATTTCCATTAACATGATGTGCTCACGAAAACAAATGTCACGTCTGTCCAAATAATATTTACACGCGTTCATGCCATGTTGATGGTGTATCGACGTGTAAAGAGATTCGATATCCATTATCAAGAATAGTAAGTTCGCATTCCATTCCACTTTCATGAGTTTAGTTAGAAAGTCAGTGGTGTCCTTAACAAAGGACGGAAGATTCTGCATGTAAGGCTGCAAAAAGTAGTCTATGTATTTAGAGAGGTTTTCGTTGTTGCTACCTATGGCAGCTATAATAGGACGACCTGGAGTGGGTGTTACCTGTTTGTGAATTTTCGGTAGAAAATATAACACCGGAGTAATGGGATGATCTTTCACCAGAAAATTACATTCGTCCTTAGTGAGCAAGCCTTTTCGTTTCCATGTGTGGATTTGTTTGCGTGTTAACTCATTGCATTTGTTCATCGCAAACTGGGAAGTAGCACGATAACAAGAGGTGTCATTAAGGTGTCTCTGGGCTTCAGTGATGTAATCCTTAGTAGACCAAAGCACTGTGTTTCCTCCCTTATCAGCATTTTTTTGATGATAATGTCTTTATTCTTTTAAGGAGTTCATTGCGTTTACAGGAAGAGATCAGGTACTCATGCAATATACTGGGGGTATGGAGATTATAATAAGTTCCAAAACCATTGGCCACTTGGCCTTCATTGCCATTAACTCTGTATTTTTAAAAAGATTTTTGAATGATTGGTTTTTATATGTGGACTATTTTCCTATTTATATATATGGTTTTTATACATATTTATATGTTTTTAAAAAATGTATTTAGGATTTATGTAATATTAGACCCCATATGTGTTGCATTGCAGTAATTCTTTGATCTCTATGAGTAACGTGATTTAGCCTATCCAGGAAGTAGCACTATATATGTTGAGCACTGTGTCCGGGGTGTCATGTGACCAAGGCTGCTGCCACGCAGCCGAAGCGCATCATGCTGGCTACGAGAAAAAGAATAAAAGCACTTTAAAAGAAAATTGGAAGCACACTATTGTGGTCTGTACCTGAATAGTATTGGAGAAAGTACAGAGATTCAGGACCTGTGGTAAAATATATATATATATATATATATATATATATATATATATATATATATATATATATATATATATATATATATATATATATATATATATATATATATATATATATATATATATATATCTATATCTATATATATATATATATATATTATATATATATATATATATATATATATATATACTACTATTATAAAGAGAGAACTTGCACCTTTTGGCCAGGTAAACTCGGGAACCACAGCGCCAATCTGCACACCCGATACATCTATGAAAATGTCAGGGTGTGTAGATGGACATAGGCTATATAAATAAAAAAATAAAAGTAAATTAAAAAAAGTAAGTTTGTAAACAAAGTAGTCCCCTGAAAGTAGCGCCGGCCGGTACCTAGCGCTGGCCGCTACGCGACGTGCGTGATGACGAAGGAGGAGGGTGGTGCAGTGACGAGCGGCTGTGCAGTGAGGAGCGGCGGCACAGGTAAGGAAAGGGAAAGTGAGACTGTGTGATGCAAATGTCGGAGCGCGAGTGAGTCGGGGCGGGAGGGGGGCGCGAGTGAGTCGGGGTGGGAGGGGGGCGCAAGTGAGTCGGGGCGGGAGGGGGCGCGAGTGAGTCGGGCGGGAGGGGGGCGCGAGTGAGTCGGGTGGGAGGGAGTCGTTGCGGGAGGGGGGCGGGGCGGGAGTGGGTGTACTGCCCCCAGCCCCTTTCTGCCCCAGGCAACGCTGGGGCGGGCTGCTGGTATATATATATATATATATATATATATATATATATATATATATGTATATCCAAATCAAGTACAGGTAGCCCAAGTGAAGCAAAACCACACGAAGTTTCCATTAAGCACATTTATTTGCATCCATTTCACAGCTCGCTCCAGGCAGCTAAACAGAGCTGTCTTCAAACAAGAAAGCCTGACGCGTTTCAGGAAGTAATCCTTTCTTCAGAGGCAATGTTCGTAAAGGCTTGAAAACAGTTTTGGGTCACGCCTAATATTGCTCTCACCTGCCACAGTGGCTATGTCGCACTGCATCCTGTGCTTCGTACTCTGTGAACCTCTTACCACAGTGGGGCTGCTTTCAAACCTTGCAATCTTGCTTCACTTGGGCTACCTGTACTTGATTTGGATATATCGGCTGTTGCCCAATATATTGGGTCAACAACGTGTGCTCTAAAAAAGCGAATATTGGAGCACATCCGCTCAATAACCAATGATGACTACAGCTATGCAATAGCAAAACACCTGAAAACACACCCTGGAAAGACTTGGAAGGATGTTACATATTCAGGCATAGCTGTGATTAATGAAGATGAAAGAGGTGGAGATCGAATCACAAAGTTACAACGTCTCGAATCCAAATTGATAATCAGATTTAAAACAAAGACCCTGATGGGCTTGAATGGGGATGATGAGATGTATGTGCATCTGTAAAACCGCACAAATGAACATTACAAGAGACTGAAAAAAGCGACTATCATGGACTTATGATCTTTTGGTGTAATTATGAAAAGTGGTAAATCTAATCTAGTATAATACCTAGAATTTAAAGTATCTTTCATGCACAGTATGAATTCATGTGTAATATAAACAGAATGGTGTAAATTTTATTTATCAAAATGCCAAGGGTTTGCAAGTTAAATTTGCTTATTGGTTAAAAAAGGCACTCAGCCACAAATTTAACTAATGGACACCATGCAAGCATGCATACGGTCCATCGTGGAAAACTGATTTTTTACATACTACATGTAGAAACAGATCAGTAGTGGTATAAACATCACCAATATTTACCCTAATCGAAATGCAAAGATTAAACTTGCTAACCCAAGACATGATGATAATTGTTGAAAAACAACGCAAAACTGCAATTGCCTACGATACCCACAATGCATAACTGGCTATGTGGGCTTTCTAGTATAAATATGCAAAACAAACAAAGGACTACTGTTTGTATACCGGGATCAGGGACTGGTAAAGTCTGAAACGAGTAGGTGGGAGAAACCTACAGAAAAAAAAAGCAAAAAAAACAACTATGAAGTGGTGCGCGTCTTCTTTGATGAGTATCTTGTTCTAAATAAAAAATGTATATATATATATATATATATATATATATATATATATATATATATATATATATATATATATATATATATATATATATATCCACACAGAGTTGCCCCTAAGAAGATTCCACACAAGTAGCGGTTAATACACAAATCATCGCAGGCAGCAGGTGTTACAGCGTGTGGTAGCCCCCTCAATGCCAAACGCGTTTCGAGCAACCTCCGTGCTCTTGATCACTGGCAGTAACTGACATGAAGGCGGGCTGGTTAGGAACAGACATTTTATTGTATTTTAGAGTCCCGCCCAAGTGGGCGTCATCAGCTGCATTCTGGTTAATGTAGTCCAAAAAATAATGCCACAAGACTCCCAAGTTCATCAATCATAGTGGAAACTACCTTCCAAAGTCAGTTTTTCAAATATAATACCCTGTTGGGTGAGAGCGCTGCACTCCACGCTGCAAGCCAGCCAATATTTACCTCCGACTGAGGCCCCCTCCTTCCCATGGAGCGTCCGCAATTTCAGACACACAGGGTCCGCTTAGCAAGCGGCGGGGAATCTTCGCGACCGGGCCGGCCGCTTGTAAATATCCACACAGAGTTGCCCTTAGGAAGATTTCCCACAAGTAGGGGTTAATACACAAATCATTGCAGGCAGCAGGTGTTACAGCGTGTGGTAGCCCCCTCAATGCCAAACGCGTTTCGAGCAACCTCCATGCTCTTGATCACTGGCAGTAACTGACATGAAGGCGGGCTGGTTAGGAACAGACATTTTTTTGTATTTTAGAGTCCCGCCCAAGTGGGTGTCATCAGCGGAATTCTGGTTAATGTAGTCCAAAAAACAATGCCACAAGACTCCCAAGTTCATCAATCATAGTGGAAACCACCTTCCAAAGTCAGTTTTTCAAATATAATACCCTGTTGGGTGAGAGCGCTGCACTCCACGCTGCAAGCCGGCCAATATTTACCTCCGAATGAGGCCCCCTCCTTCCCATGGAGCGTCCGCAATTTCAGACACACAGGGTCCGCTTAGCAAGCAGCGGGGAATCTTCGCGACCGGGCCGTCCGCTTGTAAATATCCACACAGAGTTGCCCCTAAGAAGATTCCACACAAGTAGGGGTTAATACACAAATAAATATTGGATATTGGTTATCTATGTAAATGTCCACATCTAAAAACTGGATGCTGGTTTTACTAGTATCAGCTGTGAATTTCAAGTTGAGATCATTGTTATTAATTAATTCTATATATATATATATAAGCTGAGTGGTGAAAGGAACGGGAAGTGCCGGCACCTGTGAGGTGAGGGAGGGGCCGATGATCACATGACCAGGGAGTGGTCATACACTTGAATAACAAATGCGAAGACCCCCAGAAACAACGAGAGACCATCTGGAATGGGCACTGATGAAGCCATTGAAGGCGGAAACGCATCTACCCTGCGTTTCTAGAGACTTTTAATGCCAGCGTTTTAACATAAATAAAGCTGTGTCTTGGAAAACCCCCAGAGCTGTGTCACACTCTTTTCGTCAGGAGGAGAGAGCGAGTCCGCAATGTTTCCCAGCTAGCAGGTGCTGGTTCAGTGATGCACCCTCTCGATCTGGAGCTACGCGTTGTACCTGCAAACAATGTTTGTACCCAACCAGTTACGCGTCGCCCCCCCAGGCGTCAGACTTATACGAGGCAACTCACGCCAGAATGGGGAGAGAGGAGGCAAAGATGTTTGCCTGAGAAGGGGGACCAAGGACGGCTTTACCTTCCACACGACTGCACCGGCGTGGGGTCACCAGCCAACCAAGATTGGGGCATCAAACAATGTTTAAGGAATACCCATCACTGTGTGGGCTCCTATGGAGGACTTCATTTACCAGAATGCAGCTGAGTGGTGAAAGGAACGGGAAGTGCCGGCACCTGTGAGGTGAGGGAGGGGCAGATGAACACATGACCAGGGAGTGGTCACACACTTGAATAACAAATGCGAAGACCCCCAGAAACAACGAGAGACCATCTGGAATGGGCACTGATGAAGCCATTGAAGGCGGAAACGCGTCTGCCCTGCGTTTCCAGAGACTTTTAATGCCAGCGGTTTAACATAAATAAAGCCGTGTCTTGGAAAACCCCCAGAGCTGTGTCACACTCTTTTCGTCAGGAGGAGAGAGCGAGTCCGCAATATATATATATATATATATATATATATATATATATATATATTCACAGAAAAAACCATAGGTTATAGACCATATATAGTTAGGAATTTGCATTTACAAAACCTTGAAAATTCAATGAAAAAACCATAGGTTATAGTCCATATATAGTTAGGGATTAGCATTTAAAAAACCTTATTTTATTTGCACAAAACCATTGAAATTCCATATATAGTTAGTTGCACTAACTATATATCGCGGACCCGCAATCCACTGCTAATGATGTCACATATTACATCATTCATGACATGGTCAGTGACATCACTGATGACATCACTGATGACATCTCAAATGACATCACTGATGACATCACTGATGACAACACCCAGTGACTGTATGTTTCTGTAAAGTTAAAATATGTCTTACATATTGAAGAATGAGTGGATGTATAAGTGTCTGGATGAAGGATTTAGTAGGTGCATGACTGACTGTATGAGAGAATGATTAAATGTGTCTCACTGAGTGCATGGGTTAGTGATTAAAGTGTCTTAATTTGGCAATCATTATTTATGTTGTTCTGTAAACTGCTGCATGTTTAAATCAGTAGCTATATCAGAAACTATATGGGTTATTGAATGGTTGCCCAAGTATTTGTATGGGAGACTGAGTATGTGTGTGGGTGGCTGGGAGGTGTATAACTCTGTGTATAGATGTGTGAGCAGTTGATTCCCTAGGTGTATGGGTTCAAAAGTGCATGTAGAAACAGCTGTATGGACAGTTGACTGTGTGCATGAGTATATTGGTGAGTGAATGGATATCTCAGTGCTACATGTCAAAGTAAGTACATATGTAAAACACACTCCATGTGAGAGTTGACATATATAAATAACTGAACATAAGAGCCAGTGAATGTGAGAGTGGCTGTATGAATCATTGTGAACTTGTATCAAGGATTGTATAAGAGAGTAAATATTTGTTAGTATATGTTTGAATAAGTAAGGTGTGTATAACTGTATAGTTGAGGAAATGGAGATGTGATTGATTCTTTGCATGACTGACTAGGTGTGTGAGTAACTCCATGGATGTGTGACAGTCTGTGAGTGCCTGTTTACACTGAGTGTATCTAAGGTTATATTAGAGTCTGAAGATGTATTATCACATAAATGATATCATCAGTGATGTAATCAGTAATGTCAAATGAGATGTCAGTGATGTCATCAGTGATGTCCTTTGAGATGTCATCAGTGATGTCATCAGTGATGTCATTTGAGATGTCATCAGTGATGTCATCAGTGATGTCACTGACCATGTCATGAATGATGTAATATGTGACATCATTAGCAGTGGATTGCGGGTCCGCGATATATAGTTAGTGCAACTAACTATATATGGAATTTCAATGGTTTTGTGCAAATAAAATAAGGTTTTTTAAATGCTAATCCCTAACTATATATGGACTATAACCTATGGTTTTTTCATTGAATTTTCAAGGTTTTGTAAATGCAAATTCCTAACTATATATGGTCTATAACCTATGGTTTTTTCTGTGAATTTCATTGGTTTTTTAAAAGCTAATATCTATAGCTGTAAAATATATTCTTTATTAAGTGACGTATCACGTAGCCCGTGAGATGCCTCATGATGCATCGCATAACCGTGACGTATCGTCTCTGCAGCGCAAACCAAACCCAAAACGTAAGCGCGCCAGAACACGCTTAAAGATATATATATATTTTTTTAACCTTAATTAGACAAAATCCACACGTGCACATATCACAAACGTTCAAAAAACACAATATGTCGGACTCCCGTTACGCTGCCGGTTAGCTGCCCGGTTAACGTACCAGGAAGCACCTTTACCGCGAAAATTCGCAATTTTTTTTTCTTTTGCCCCGCAGGGAACTTTAATAGCCCCCTCATCAATCCTAGGGGTTCAGGAGGGGTCTGCCTTACCCCTTTCATTCATTTACACCTTTTTTTTTTCCACCTCTTGTCTCTCGATCCCACAGAGAGACAAGATGGCGGCCGCTCCAGACTGTTTACAATGATAACAGCCAATCAGCTTCTCCTCAGACTCCTGTTACACTGCCGGTTAGCTTCCCGGTTAGCTGCCCGGTTAGCTGCCCGGTTCGCGTACCAAGACGCGTCTCTACGGCGAAAAAATCGGATTTTTTTTTTTTTGGCCCCGCGTGGCTTTATCATATCCCCCTCATCAATCCTAGGGGGTCAGAAGGGGTCTACCTTGCCCTCTTTCCTTCATTTCCGCCTTTGTTTTGGCCTCCTCTTGTCTCTCGATCCTACCGAGAGACAAGATGGCGGCCGCTCCGGACTGTTTACAATGTTGACAGCCAATCAGCTACTCCTCAGACTCCCGTTACACTGCCGGTTAGCTTCCCGGTTAGCTGCCCGGTTAGCTCCCCGGTTCGCGTACCAAGACGCGTCTCTACGGCGAAAAAATCGGATTTTTTTTTTTTTTTTGGGCCCCGCGTGGCTGTATAATATCCCCCTCATCAATCCTAGGGGGTCAGAAGGGGTCTACCTTGCCCCCTTTCCATCATTTCCCCGTTTGTTTTGGCCTCCTCTTGTCTCTCGATCCTACCGAGAGACAAGATGGCGGCCGCTCCGGACTGTTTAGAATGTTGACAGACACCGGAGAGCCAATCAGCTTCGCATCGCAAAGTTCCGTTACGCGAAAAGTACGCGAACCGGAGCGCTGCCCGGAGCGCTGTTACAGATATATATCTTATTTTAAACGTTAATTTCTCAAAATCCACTGAAGCACATATATTGAGACCTAGAAAAGGCACATCGGGCTAACAGTCCCTACAATTTTGCCAAGTTTCGTGCAAATCCATTCAGCCGTTCGTGCTAAAAGTGAGGCCAACCGCCCTATGGAAAAATGAATGGGAAAAACGCGTTTTGGGACCCCCCTTTTTTCTCGGCCCCCCCTTGACGACCCCCCCCCAAATTTTCAGGGGCTGCTCAGAAACAAAATGTGCCATTTTCCTGAAAAGTTCAGCCAATTCCGTCCACAAACGCCAAAGTTATTAGACATAGAATTTTCAAAAGTTCCATAGAGAAAAAATCCTAACTATATATACCTACTGGCTATCGCCAGTAGGTAATATATATATATATATATATATATATATATATATATATATATATATATATATATATATATATATTTTTTTTTTTTAAATAATAAACCTCTCTCAGAGAAAACTCACGACCTATGAGGAAAGAGTACTGAGTAGGGGTATGACTTTCTGTCCAACTGCCAAATTTGACCCCGTGGAAACGAGGATTGATATCTTCAAATTTGTTCGAAAATTAAAACTGGACAAAATCCATGCCAATCGTCCATCATCAGACCCAGCAACGAATACTGACTCTATGGACGGAACAACTAATGATCTCAGGGACGAAGATCTGCCCCTCCTCCAGATCACACACTCCTTAGCCGGCACTGAAGACCTACCGAGCTCAAGTGAGGTATTCAGGAGGGAAGAAATTATACAAAAACGGGATCCTAGCAACCTCAAGAAAAAGTCGAGATTCCTACCTCATGCCACGCATGACGCCATTGATGTCTTCAATGATGCGGTTTTACAGGACCTGGAGAAATTAGCTGCCCAAAAAGTGGAAATTTCAAGTAAAAATTCCAACATCTCAAGTATGGAGTGGCAAGCCATAAGATCGCTCAAGGAAGATAACTCAATAGAGATCAAACCCTCAGACAAGGGAGGGAACATAGTTATCTTTGACAAAAATCAATACAAACTAGAGGCCCTCAGACAACTGGAGGATAGAGACTGCTACGAGACGATTAACAAGAAAGACTTTGAGCAATGTATCTTTGAATATCATGGACTGTTGAAAATGTGGCGAGATGACGGTATGTTGAGCAAAAATGAATACGAATACCTATATTGCGAACATCCAATCATTTCCACATTCTACCACCTGCCGAAGGTGCACAAAGACATCAGGTACCCTCCAGGAAGACCAATCGTCTCCTCAATTGGCAGTCTTTTGGAAGCAACCTCTAGATTCATTGATAACTACCTCTCACCATTCGTCAAGGATCTTCCGTCCTTCGTCAGGGATACACAAGATTTCCTGAGGATAATTGATGGGATACACTGGGACACTGAGATGTTATTCATTACTCTAGACGTTGCAAACTTGTACACGTCCATAGGACACCAAGATGGACTCCAAGCGATCGAATGGTTCCTAAAAAAGAAGAACATGCAATTTCACCAACATAATCGCATGTTACTGAGAATGACTGAATTCTGTCTCTTTAACAATATCTTTCTGTTTGCAGGTACATTATACCGTCAAATCAGGGGGACCGCCATGGGCACGTGCTTCGCCCCCAGCTACGCGAACCTTTTCGTGGGCTGGTGGGAGAAGCACGTGGCCTGGGGGAGGACCAACGAGTACTGTCTTGACCATATTATGGTCTGGACAAGGTACATAGATGACCTGTTTGTTGTGTGGCAGGGCGACAGACCCTCGGCTGAGAGGTTTGTGGCAACGCTCAACAACAACAGTCTAAACCTGAGGTTTACCAGTGAAATAAGTGAGAGGTCAGTCCACTATCTAGATTTAGAGGTATTTGCGGCAGGGGGTAGTATACAAACTAAACTCTACCGCAAACCTACGGCAGGAAATGCCGTACTTCACGCTGCCAGTTACCACCCCAAATCAATGGTGAAAAACATCCCATATGGCGAACTATTGCGCATCAAATGGAATTGCTCTGAAACCAGCGATTTCCTAGATGCACAAGAGGCAGCGATATCTAGATTCCAAGAACGGGGCTACTCCAAAACATCTTTAGTAGCAGCCTCAAAGAAAGTGGAACAGAAAGACAGAAAAGACCTCCTGGTAACCAAGAACAAACAGGTAGAGACAGAATCCACAACAAGGATGATAACAACTTACAACATGAGATCAAAAGAATTGGTCCAAATCTTTAATAACAACTGGCATATTCTGACTACAGACAACATCTTGAAGAACAGAATATCGCCTAGACCTTTGATCACATACAGACGTTGTCAGTCACTCGGTGATCATCTGACCAGGAGTCACTACACTGAGCCCCCTATAGCGTCAAGATCCAAACCCATACAAGGTTTTTATCCTTGCATGCACTGCAAAGCGTGCAAGTATAGCCAGAAGAAGACCAAATATGAGGGCAGACCGAAAGATCCACGACCAACCAGGAATATCACGAAATTCCTGAATTGCAACTCGGAATTCGTTGTATATATTCTGGTTTGTCCGTGCTCCAAGAGATACGTTGGTAGTACCATCAATCCAGCGAAAAAGCGTATCTTGGAGCACATGCGTGCCATCACAAATAAGGATAAGAACTATCCGGTGGCACGCCACTTCGAGACCCACCATAACAGCAACAGGGATCTCTTGTCATTCTATTTAATTGATCAACTAGGGAGACAAGAAAGGGGTGGTGACAAGATCAGAACCCTCAGGGCTATGGAATCCAAATACATCATAGACCTTCAAACAATGAAACCGACAGGTCTTAACAATGATGAGGAACTTTGGGTTCATTTGGATTGATCTATAGGGGTATCCCTTTTCAAGTAACAATATGCAACTTCTGAAAACAATATACGACAACATCATCTGCCGTATTCATCCCTGCACATAGTATATATGTCAACAATGTACTTACATCAGGGAGTCACATGCCCATACAGGGCTAGATGTACAATAACAAAAAACAAACATGCCCATCCAGGGCGCTATAGCAACTTAAGGACTCACACACATGTACGAAACAACATGAAAGAGAAAGACCATATGTACACGATGCACTTTGATATATGACTGTGTAAAGAAGGTTGAATTACATCTATATTTCCCTTCAGTGAATTACGTGGTTCCCCATATAGATCACCTTGCGGGGGACACTCAATGATATTTATTATCAGCATCTTGAATTTAAAAGTATCACAATATATATGTATTTATATTGATACAATGTATTATTGTACATATCATGATTTGAACTGGTCGAAAGCGTTATCTCTTTAAGTTGTTTGTGAGCCAAAGAATGTCTAAACATATCACGAGGGAAGTTTTTGCCTTCTTTGTTTTTTTAACGCACGAGCACTTTATTGATCGCCATCTCTCCTATGCTGCATAGAGAATCAGTAAGCATTAGCACTTTACAATATGTCTGCCGCTATTTTCATGTACTGTTTGGCCTAGTCCTCTTTCTATTGTTGATAAGAGTTGGAGTTTAAATGGCGATTTTTTACAATGCACAATTGACACTGAGGAAGTCGTTTCACGGCGAAACGCGTTTGTCTTTTGATGGGGTGACGGGGGTCTGTCAATAAACCGAAAAAACATCCAGCTCCGAGTGCCGTCTGCTTTCTTGGATGCGAGCGAGCGTGCAGCAATATATATATATATATATATATATATATATATATATATATATATATATATATATATATATATATATATACACATATATATATCTATGTACATATATATATATATACATATATATATATACATATATATATACATATATATATACATATATATATATATATATATATATATATATATATATATATATATATATATATATATATATATATATATATATATATATATATATATATATATATATATATATATATATATATATATATATATATATATATATATATTACCTACTGGCGGTCGCCAGTAGGTAGTTATAGTTAGGATTTTTTTCAATGTTAAATCTGAAAATTCTATTTGGAATAACTTTGGCGCCGGTTGATGAATCTGCCTGAAAATTTCCTCAAAATGGCCTCGCGGCATTCCGGTCCTTCCCTGAAAGTTTGGGGGGGATTCGTCAAGCGGGGGCCGAGATAAAAGGGGGGTCCCAAAACGCGTTTTCCCCATGTTAATTTCCATAGGGCGGTCGATTTCACCTTTAGCCCGAACGGCTGAATGGATTTCCACCAAACTTGGCAAAATTGTAGGGACTGGTAGCCCGATGTGCCTTTGCTATGTCTCAAGATATGTGCTCCAGTGGATTTTGAGTAATTAAGGTTCAAAAAAATATATATATCTATAGCAGCGCTCCGGTAAGCGCACCGGTACGCGTACCGGGCGCGCCACGCGACTTGCGCGCAGAAAGCTGATTGGCTCTGGGGTGTCTGTAAACATTCTAAACAGTCCGGAGCGGCCGCCATCTTGTGTCTCGGTAGGATCGAGACACAAGAGGTGGCCAAAACAAAGGGGGAAATGACCATAAGGGGGCAGAGTAGACCCCCCCTTGACCCCCTAGGTTTGATGTGGGGGCCATAAAAGGGGGGAGCGCCCGGGGAGCGTACCGGGGAGCGTACCATGGGGAAAAAGAATGACAGTTTTAAAAGTAGCTGATTGGAAAAAAAAATGTTTCGTTGTTTTTTTTATACATACACATACATATATATAAATGCATATGCACATATATATATGCATATATGTCTATATGTGTGCGTGTAGAGAGAGGTAGAGAGGTAGAGGTGTAGAGGTAGAGTGGTAGAGAGGTAGCGGTAGAGAGGTAGAGATTAGTAGAGAGAGAAGAGAGAGGTAGAGAGGTAGAGAGTAGAGAGTGAGTAATAGAGAGTAGAGAGTGAGTAGTAGAGAGTAGTAGAGAGCAGTAGAGAGAGTAGCAGAGTGAGTAGTAGAGAGTAGTAGAGTGAATAGTAGAGTGAGTAGTAGAGAGTAGTAGAGAGTGAGTAGTAGAGAGTGAGTAGTAGAGAGTAGTAGAGAGTAAGTAGTAGAGTGAGTAGTAGAGAGCAGTAGAGAGTGAGTAGTAGAGAGTAGGAGAGAGTAAGTAGTAGAGAGTAGTGGAGAATATTTCAAAGTTTGGCACAGCACCACTTTCACAATGAGTCCAATCAAATCATATCACTTAGAGTACTTATTGAAGCGCTGAATCTTGGTGTATATTCAAATGCTTTTATTTTCCTTAAGTTTATGTACCACAGCCAGCCGAAACGTTTCGTTCTGTACAACAGAACTTCTTCAGGGCGTTCTTATTTCCTTCAAGTTATGTCGGTATCCCGTTGTCATATAACTTTATATTTCTTCCAAATGTTAGACGAGACATAAGTATATTCTTATTAAAAGTGACTAGGTATCAATTTTACCCACACAATTCGGGCAGACTTGAGTAATTTATAGCATCCTCAAAGTCAGTCTTTCAAAAATTCCAAAGTATAGGACATGATAATCCAAATCCAAATGTTTCTCAAGAAAAGTCATTTACAATCGTTCGGAATATCGGTGTTTGGGCAGATATGATCCAGGGACCCCCAGTATGCAAGGGGAATTAGTCCCCCCTCTGCAAAGGCGCCAGTGGCCTGCATTGCAGAGAGGTGTAACAAGGGTGTGGCCTCATTACACTTCTCTGCAATGCAGCTCCCTCGCGCATACTGGAGGCTCCTGGTGGACTAGTTGACCCCAGGGACCCCCAGTATGCAAGGGGAATTAGTTCCCCCTCTGCAAACGCGGCAGTGGGCTGCGTTGCAGAGAGGTGTAACAAGGGGCATAGTCTCATTACACCTCTGCAATGCAGCCCCAGGCGCATACTGGAGGTTCCAGGTGGGTAATTGGCCCCCAGGGGCCCCCAGTATGCAAGGGGAATTAGTTTCCCCTCTTCAAACATGCACGGGGGCTGCGTTGCAGAGAGGTGTAAAAAGGGTTGTGGCTTCATTACACCTCTCTGCAATGCAGTCCCCTGGCGCATACTGGAGATTCCTGGTGGGCTTTCAGGTCTTATATAGTTAGGAATTAGCATTAAAAAAACCTTTGAAATTCACTGAAAAAACCACAGGTTTCACACCAGTTATAGTTAGGAATTAGCATTTAAAAAACCTTTGAAATTCACTGAAAAAACCATAGGTTTCACACCAGTTATAGTTAGGAATTAGCATTTAAAAAACCTATTAAATTCACTGACAAAACCAGTTATAGTTAGCTGGAAATTTTACTGACATAAAACCATTGAAATTCCCACGTTATAGTTAGTTGGACTCACTATAACTTGCGCGCCTGCAATGCACTGCTGATGACGTCACATATTACATCACTCATGACATGGTCAGTGACATCACTCATGACATCACTGATGACACCATCCAGTGAATGTGTGTCTTTCTGAAAAATAAATTTGTTTTATATATGTATTTGTTAAGGTCGATGGAAGAATAAATGTTTAAATAGGTGTGTAAATGGATGTTTTTAAAAAAAAAAATTGGTTGGTTAACTGGCTTATTAAGTGTATCTTAGTGAATACATATATTAGCGAGTATTGTTTAAATATTTAAATGTTTGTATCAGTGTTTCACTTTGTGTATAAGTGGCTGCAGGGGTTGGTGACTGACTCACTGTTTGTATGTGTTTTGAAGACAGCATATGTGCAGGACTGTATAGGTGGACGAGTGTGTATATGTGTGTGTTAGTGAGTGAATGACTGTCTCACTAGTGTCTTCATTAGTAACTACATATGTTTTAATCTAGTATATGTGAGTATTGATGTATATAAGTGAGTATAGTATATATAGTGAGAGATTGTAGGAGTTCCTGTTTAAATAAGTATGTGTTTCTATAAGTGATTGTTTAAGAGAGTAAGTATGTGTAAGTTTCCTTAGAAGTAAGGTGGTAGTGTGTGTATAAATTTATATGCAAATAAATGGATGTTCAATAGTTTATGTGCATGTGTGAGTATGTATGTGAGTAACTTTTGGATGACTGCTGATGTGTAACAGGATGTATAGGTGTATCACTACATATGATGAGTGAGTATATATATGAGTGACTATATAGAACTGTTGGTGAATGAGTGGATGAGTATATAGATGGTGGAATTACTGAATTGGTTGTTGTTACTGGTTTGGGTATCTCCATTTTTTTGAAAATGTGTGTTTCTATTTTTGAATATGTGTTTCAAGCGTTACATTACACTGAAATTAGGTCTGTCACTCTGTCACAAGGATGGTGTCATCAGTGATGTCATGAGTGATGTCACTGACCATGTCATGAGTGATGTAATATGTGACGTCATCAGCAGTGCATTGCAGGCGCGCAAGTTATAGTGAGTCCAACTAACTATAACGTGGGAATTTCAATGGTTTTATGTCAGTAAAATTTCCAGCTAACTATAACTGGTTTTGTCAGTGAATTTAATAGGTTTTTTAAATGCTAATTCCTAACTATAACTGGTGTGAAACCTATGGTTTTTTCAGTGAATATATATATATATATATACACAGAAAGCCAACAGCTGTTAACTCTATACTACATGCAACCAGCCATCACCCGAAACACCTTATAGACAGCATACCATACGGTGAAATGCTACGGATTAAACGTATATGCAGCACACCAGAAGAACTCTCCAAAGCACAAGAATCAAGTAAGAACAGATTCCTAGAACGAGGGTACTCTATAAATTGCATTGAAAAAGCAATCACTAAAAGTAACAAGGTAGATAGAAACACCCTTCTAGAAACAGCCTTAGCAAAACCAAATACACAAGCATCCAACACAGAGAAACCACAGAAAGATGACTTCAGAATGATTGTGAGCTACAATAAACAAAACCAAGAAATAGGTCGGATTATTCGAAAAAATTGGCCTTTGGTCAAGAATGATCCGGTACTAGGTCCTCACCTACCCAGTAAACCAACAATCACTCATAGGAGAGCACCGAATATGAGGGATAGATTGGTAGTGAACAATCCAATAGAAGTCCCCAAAAAGAACTGGTTTAACCAGAGACAAGGTTTCTACAAATGCCAAACGTGTAAAGCTTGCTTGAATGGGGTGAACAAGAAGAGTTTTGCACTAGCATTTGGTAAAGGGGAACAAAAGATTAAACATATGCTAACGTGCAAAACGGAATATGTGATATATATCCTCGAGTGTCCCTGCAATTTAAGATATGTGGGAAGTACAAAGCTGCAGGGACACAAAAGAATATTGCAACATATACGAGCAATTAAAAATAGAGACCCAAGTTACCCGGTTGCCCGTCATTTTAATGAAAAACATCAGGGGGATGTCAAATCACTGAAATACTACCTTATTGACACAATACCACCAAGCAAGAGAGGAGGGGATCGAGATGAAAAACTACGCAGATTGGAAACTAGTTATATATTAAAGCTAGATTCCAAACAACCGTATGGGCTTAACATAACGGAAGACCTGTATACATGCCTGTAACGAACCCCAAGAGAAAGGTAGTATAGAAACAGGGATAATAATAATAAAAAATACAGTGAAGGTAGCTGAATAACAACATATACCCACACACAAAAATCCCCCCGCACAAAACATACATGAACTTAGTGTACCATATGAGGAAAAGCCGCAACATAAAACAACAAAAATAACATAAAAAAGGTTTTAATTGTAATTGGATTTTAATATTACATATCATGAATAAGAAATCATGAATTGTATGTTACCCCACACTGTTTATGGTGTTTTTCCTTCTCTCTCTTTCTGTTCATTTGGGTTTACACAACAACACGTTTCTTTTTCTTTCCTGTTGTAACATTGTCCTTATCAGAGGTTTCTGAATAGGACCTTTTAATTCACACTAAATCTGTTCATAAACACACTAATGGCCCCAAAAATCAAGGTTATGGATACTAGATTTATGCAAATGAAAAAATTGTAAGCAATATTAATTTAAACACGTGTATTTGTACAGAACCAAAAGAGAGAAAAGTTGTTTTAAACAGATGTATATATATTTATTTATTTATTTATATATTTATTACAACTCTTTTTTAAATCTGGTTTAAGGTATTTACACCGTGATACAATGCACTTTATTGCGAAATTTGCACTCAAATATGTACTGATCATGTACGTATTATCATGTGAATGTATCCTAGGGTATTTATACCGATATAAAATGCAGGCCATTAGAAAATATGGAGCTAGAAAAGCCCATATAGTGATTGTACAGATCTGTTAATATAATTTGAGCACTGTCACTTTAAACCGCATCACCAATTGAAAAAGAAAAAAATGCAAATGTTGGTATATAAGTAACCAGGTGACCATTTACTGTGTCATGTGATCAAGGTACGTCAGTACCGAAACGCGTAATGGCCGACTGAGCAGTAGCAAATAAACCAACGATTTTTTCTACTAACCTGGGTCTGTGCTCCATGTGTCTCTTCGTGAGAGCGCTTGCGTCCTGCCTGCGAAGTGGAGTGGCGGCGATATATATACATATATATACATATATATACACATATATATATATATATATATATATATATATATATATATATATATATATATATATACACATATATATATATATATATATATATATATATATATATATATATATATATATATATATATATATATATATATATATATATATATATATATATATATACTTTATATCATCATTAATATACCAAAGAACTAAAGACCAGGCTACTTTTTCTCACCAAAAAATTTACTTGCACCCAACCTTCTTGAAAGATCTTCAAGGGACAGCAATCCTGAAATGATTTATGTGACTACACTCCTACACCTTCAACCAGCTCAGACCAGGACCTGAAAATGCCTCTGTCACTCAACCTACCTAAGCCACCCTTACCCCTTCTCCCCCAAACAACTGTCTACCCTAGGCTTGCCCCTTACCCAACCCCTCTGCGGCCCCCATCTCTGCAGTTACTCACTTAACCTAGAACCCCCACCAGTATTTCCCTTCTTCTCTATCCCCTTAATCAGGATGGTGTCAACCAACATAAGAACCCACCAGAACTCCCCATTAACCCCCACCCCCTACTTCTCACCAACCTTAAACCCCACACTTCTTCTCTATCCCTTACCCACCCAACCTCTCAGCTAACACCGCCAAAATCTTTAAACACAGACTACTCAAGCAACACCCTGAAACACTCATAGCTGACCTCTACCATAACCCCTCTAAAGGTAGGACAAAAACAGATCTCATCTTCTACACCACCCACCAGGCCAAATGGATAAATAACCTAGCTAACATCCTGTGAATTACCAAAACCACCAACATTCCCCAGGGCCAAATAGTGATTGTCTCCAAGTCCTCTTACTTCAGAATCAAGGCCACCATAACAATATACAGAAATGGCAAAGTCATGGTCCAAGCCAATGACTTCAACCTGCATCAATTTGAACTTTCATTCCCCAAGCTTTGTAACTTCATCTCCGCCCAGTCCAAACACCCCACCCCTTCCCAACACATCCCAGAAACCAACCCAAGACAGAACGCCCATGAATCCTGACGCAAGCCGTCATCTACTGAACACCTCAGACCTCCACCCCCACACCAGAACCCTCTCTACCCCTACTCCCATCCCCCAACCACACCTCCCACTCCAAGACTTCACGCCCTGAGCCACCCCCTCACCTCATCCAATACATCTACCCCAATCTACCTACCAGCGTCTTCCCGAACACCCGCCTAACCGACGACCAACTCTCAGACAAAACAACACCAATACACTCGAGACGCACCCTCAACAACCCCCACCACCGCCCATCAGGAGACGCATGTCCCTCTACTTCCCCTAATCCTACCCTCCCTTGACCCGCCTGTCCAAACCCACACCCTCAGCCAAATTTGCTCCCCAACCCCTCCCCTCCCCCTAATACTACCTCCCCTCGACCACCCTGTCCCAACCTACACCCTCAGCTGAACCTCTCCCCCAACACACCCTTCCCCCTAGCCATACCAACCCCCAACCCTCTTGCCCCAACCTACACCCTCAGTCTGATCACCCCCAACCCCTCCCCTCCCACCACCCCAAACCTAGAGTCTATGGCAGAACTAACTGAATGCCTCACACGTATTGAAACACAACTCAACACCCTCTTACCAATGACCCCCAAGCACCTCATAGCCATAACCAAAAACGTATCCCTTCACCATAGCCAAATCAACACAATCTCTCAGGGCTTATACACAATCCTTCTCAAAACCAAAGCCCCCCTCCCCGCCAAACACCCAATACTCTCCTCCCTCATAAACATCCATGAGCAACCTCAACTGCCCAATCACCAGACGACCAGCTGGTGCTCCTCACCCAGAAACACCCCCCAATCTCTCACACCAAGAAGAGCAAATCGTGAGTTGTCTCTGAAAGAGGCAGTGACCCTTGCTAATACCTATGACCCCACAGCTAACCAAACCCCTCCCTCCAATATACAGGTAATCACCGGGATAGGTAGAGCCAACAAACAACCTAGATCTACAAGTCTTCCTTCCCAACACACAACGATTCCCCAAGCTCCCCCTCCTTCAAAAGCCTTCCAACAGCGGCAAGATATACTGCATGCTTATAAACTGCAGATCCGCAGTCAAGCATGCAATAGAGCAGGCTGATGCAATACTGAATCATGACATAGACATTGCGTTCCTCACCAAAACCTGGTTTCTCCATCATTAAAAAAGACAGAATTGACCAACGAGGTTGTGGCATTGCCATCATCCATAAGAACAAAATCAATTTAGTTGAAATCAAAACCCACTCCTTCTCTACCTTCGAATACCTCAAAACACACATCATAACACGTCAAAACAACAAAGTAACAAAATGCCATCTCATCTACCACCCCCCAGGAAACTCTCCTGCATTCGGATAACAACTATCAGACCCACTTGCACACTGCTCCTTAGCCACCCTGACAACATCATCTTGAGTGACTTTACCCTCCCCTTAAATGACGAAAAGGACACTGTCATTCAGCCACTAAATGAACTCCTTTTCACAATTGAGCCCACCCAACACTGCAAGGGTCAAACCCACAACAAGGGCTCTACCCTTGATGCAATCATAGCCAAAAATGAAACAATAACCATCAATAGCATCCTCCCAATCGACTGATTAGACCATCACATCATTATATTCAACATCAATCAAACTGCAACTCCTCCAGCCAAAACTCAAAATACCCATTAAATAAGCAGAAACCTCAAAGCCACCCCCCTCCCTGTTCTCAAAAAATCCATAACTTCACTTCTCCCTCCCTTCACCGACAACCTCAACAAGGTCGAGCTCACTACACTGTACAGCAGGACAATGACAACTGCTCTGGAGCAACTAGTCCCCCTGAAACTGAAAAGAGCCTGGTTCAACAAAGACCTCAACTCCGAAAGAAGAAAAGTAAGAGCCGCTGAGAGACTCCGGAGAGGGAACCCTTCCACTACCAACCTCTTCCAGCTGAGGAAAGAACGCAGCAATTACAAAAAACATATAATCAAGGAGAAAGCCCCCTTTTCTGGAGTGCACTAGACAAAGCCAAAAACCATGTCAAAGAACTTTTCAACATCATCCAGAAACATACCTCCAAGCCCACCAAAGCAAACCCCCCAGTCTCCAAACTTCAGTGTAACAACATGGCCATATACTTCAATGACAAAATCACCAATATCGAGCTCTACCTAGACCGGCACCCTCAATCCCAACACAGCAAATCCTCACCCAAAATCAAACCTAACTTAACCCCAGTTTACAACATACTCCCAGAAGACAACGAGACCCCTCTTCTGTCAACCACCAAAGTAAACCTTCACCCTAAAGCCCCATCTTCTCTCAAGTGTTGGAAAGACTTCAAAACTCTCTCCGAAGAGGACATCTCCAATGTGATTGCCAACTCCAAACCCTCCAACCACTATGTTGACCCTCTACCCACCTCCCTGGCTAAGAACCTCAACCTCACTCTAACCCCACTGTGGACAAAGATCATCAACAGCTCTCTAAACAACGAACTAATGCCCGACTGCCTCAACACGGCCAAGTCACCCCCTTCTAAAAAAAACAGATGCTAACCCGAATGACTTTAAAAACTTCAGGCCCATCACCAACCATCCTTTCCTAGACAAAATCCTGGAGAAATGTGTTCTCGCCCAACTGAACCAACACCTGGAATCCAACAACCTACTTGACTCACACCAATCCGGATTCAGAAAGGGATGGAGCACAGAAACCGGCTATACTGAGCATAACCAATGACATTGATAACTCCCTTGACTCAAACAGATGTTGCCTTCTTGTCCTCCTCTACCTAACAGCTGCCTTTGACACACTAAACCACAAGCTACTCTTTGACGCTCTACAAAAACGCATCGGAGCAGATGACAATGTCCTAAAATGGTTTTCCTCATTTCTAAATACCCACTCCCAATTCATAAAAATAAAAAAAATGACGTCCAACACCTCCCCTCAAGTCGAGGTGTCCCCCAAAGCTTAGTCCTCTCCCCCACACTCTTCAGCATTTACATTGAACTGCTCACTACCATTCTGAAACAAGCAAACATCGACTGCCACCTCTATGCTGACGATACCCAGCTATACCTCGAGATATCCTCCCTCAATGACATCCTCTGACTCAACTCCACACTATCAAAAGTAGAAAATTGGCTAACACTCAACCACCTCAAACTCAACCAAGAAAAAAACAAAATCCTTGTTTTCTTCAATCACGAACAACTCCCTCAAATCCAAGAATGAATAAACAACATTGACTCCCTAAACTTCAAACTTACTCCAGCACTCTCAGCCAAATCCCTAGGGATCTCTCTAGACTCAAGTCTCAAAATGAGGTCCCACATAAACACCCCAGCAAAAGACGCCCTTTACAACCTAAAACTCCTCAACAAAATCAAACCTTTCATTCCCCAATGACCTAAAAATCGCAACCCAATCTCTAGTTCTCTCCAGACTGAACTATGGAAATGCCACACTAACTGGGACAGCTAAAACACATATAGTCCCCATGAGAACCACCCTAAACGCAGCAGCAAGAATGATCACTGGGACCAAGAAATTTGACCACATCACCCCTGCATTACAGGACATAAACGGGCTTCCCATTGAAGCTCGCTGCGCTTTCAAAACTGCCTGTCTCACCCATAAACCTACACACAGGCAAACCAGACTACCTCGCAGCCAAACTCACAAAAGCAGGACAATCAAGAAACCTAAGAAGCTCCAACTCGCTCCTCTTAATCCCCCCAAAAAGACGTAAATAAACAGCCCTCTCCCGCTCTTTCCGTGGGAATGCCCCAAAAATCTGGAACTCTCTCCCTACCCACATCAGGACTAATCACTCCTTCACGATCTTCAAGAGACAACTGAAATAATTTCTCCTCAACCGTCATTTCTTTGCATTTGGCGAATGACCTCGATCTTTGTGACCTCCGGTACTCTAGATACTAGTCACTGTATTCTAATGTTTACGTTTCTATTCATGTATGGTGCAGTAAAACGCTCTGATAACCTTCGGGTCATGTAAGCGCTATATAAACCTCCCCCAAAAAAATATATATATATAAACAAAAATCCATCTTAAAAAAATTACAAAAGTTTATAACTTAAAATTGTTTTAGTTCCCACCCTATACACCTATAAACCCCACAACCCACACCTAAAATTTAAAAAAAATACTTGTACAATTAACTTAACTAATTATCAAGTAAATAATTCATATTAATAAAAAACAATGAATTACAATTAACATTCATTAACAATTAATTACCAATTAACTAAAATTAAATTACTTCCCACCCTCTACATCAATAACCCCCCACACCACATATATAAAAATGAATTTAAAAAACATTATTTACAATATTAACATAATTAATAACCAAATAAATAATTAATATTAATTAACAATTAAAAACAATATTACGCCATTGACAACATTTAATATTAATTAAATGAATAATATTTTACGATAAATAAACATTAAGGACCTCATTAGGATGGTGGATGGACTTAAGTCCGTACGCCATTGTCTCGAAATGGGGACCGACCGCCCACGAGGCAGCCTCCACACACTCCGAATTACAATGCGACTGCCACCACCGTGGTCGACTTGCCTATATTTTGTATTGCAGCAGGGATGTGGTAAGCCACCCCCGACGCAAAAGATAAAATAGGCTTTTTACACATCCGTGCACTACTTGGCAGGCACCATGTGGTGCCGGCCACATGGAACAGGAATATGTAGGGGGCACCATAGGTGCCCCCCGGGGCCCATGTACCAGCCCCATGGGGTAAGGGGGGGCCACTACGAGCAACTAAATCCGTTTTCGCCAGCGGTTTCATGGACCTCTGCAGAACGACCGGCGGAAATGGATATTGTAATCTCCATGGGGGTTCCTGACAGGCACCACTGCCATTCTGGGGATGCAGGGCGGTCCAAATTGCAAAAACCACAGTTGATGGGCAGAATGTAGAACAATGTCTTACATTCACCCCAGTACAAAGATCTGGGCCTAAATCCATCGTTTTTTTTGCACTACACACCACACTAGGTCAGACAATGGCTATATGCAAATCAGCCTTGACCCTGTGCCTCATTGGAACAGTCCAGCCCGAACTACCAAGCCATGTCTTTCCTAGACCGGAATCAAGCATCCAAGGACCGGTTTCTGGCTATCAGCCTTCTTCAGCCTGGATAGCTTGACTCCAGTGATGTGGAGAGCCTGGGACTAACGTCTGAGCAAAAACCACAGTTGATGGACAGAATGTAGAACAATGTCTTACATTCACCCCAGTACAAAGATCTGGGCCTAAATCCATCGTTTTTTTGCACTCCACGCCATTCTAGGTCAGACAATGGCTATATGCAAATCAGCCTTGACCCTGTGCCTCATGGGAGCAGTCCAGCCCGAACTACCAAGCCATGTCTTTCCTAGACTGGAATCAAGCATCCAAGGACCGGTTTCTGGCTATCAGCCTTCTTCAGCCTGGATATCTTGACTCCAGTGATGTGGACCCAGGGCGGTCCACCATTGTAATGTAGCGGGCGGTGATTCTGGCCAATGGCAGTCTCCCGGTCATCGTCATCAGGCCCTAATTTATTATATAATTAAATTACTTCCCACCCTAAACCCCTTTAAACACACAAACCACTACGGTACAAAAAATATTAAGAATTACTTAAATGTGATAACTACTACAATTTTCAATAAAAACATGAACAATATTGAAAGAAAATTAAGATTTAATTGAGTGATTAAAGGGAATTCACAGATGGCCACAAGTGCGAGGGGGAATACAATTGTAGAAGTAAGAAAATTATTTGGATGTACCACACCACTTCCACTATGACTGGTTATAGCCCCTTCACTATCTTGCGTGGTGGAGTCCAATTCATGAAGAATTACAAAAGTTCTTTAATTCAGCCAAAATGAGTGATGGTTTTGTGTGGCATATAAGTAGATTAGTGAATGTAAGTGGTCTCGGAGGAACAGTAATGTTGTTAAAAGGAAGTATAATGTTGGTGTGAAAATGTTGAATTAGTTGAGTGATAAACATGACTAGAATTCCAACGGAGAGATTATCATTGGCATAAATGGCAGATGAGTGAATGAGGAAGTACGAGACAATTTTTGTCTGTCATTGAATCATTCACCCATTTATAATCCTGTCCGTTTATTGCTGCTTATCTCATTTTTAGCTTAAACTTGGAATAACGTGTCCTTTAGGCAGTTATCGGAAGTAACCTACTTCCCATTTCTTTCAGCCTGGGTAAGCATAGCCATGATATCTACCTCACAGGTTTCTGGTATCTACCTGTTTTTTGGATTTTGGTGATATGTAGATATCACATCTATCTTGATTTCCGACAAGTTTTTAAATCTACCTGTTACTTTTTCTAATACTCTCAAAGTACAACTCCTTTACCACTTGGTGCACAGATTGGGCTCTTTTGGTATTTTGGTTCCTGCTTTTGGTGGAGGTGCACTAATAAGCTACTGTTTTCGTAAGAGATGTGTTTCACTTATTGTACCTTTTATTTGTCTTTTGTAGATAATACTTTTAATGTGGTTTCCTGACGAAGGCCGCACGCTCGCTGAAACATGCATCAATACCTTCAAGAATCAGCTCACATTTTTTCTATCTGAATGCATGTTTTCTTATATAATCTTTTTTCCTCAGTGTGGCAAAGTATGTGTATTTTGGTATGGTGTCCGTGTTTTGTGAAACCCATCACATTGTAATGAATATTCTGATGTACATCCACTGGTGTCTTCGCTCATAAGACCACCTCAAGAGCGCATTATTACCCTCAGGCATTCAGTCTGTGGTAACAGCCAGAAACATATTCTTTTGATGTCGTTAAATGATTAAGACTGTGAAACATAACTTTGCCACCTTACGAAATATTTTGTATAAATAATAAAAGGAGATACATTTCTATTTCTGTTTGGTACATTAAGTCGTTCTTTCATTACTCTACTTTAGATCGGAGTTTATCAGTCTCTGGCAAGTTTGTTGCCTAGTGACTCTGTGTTGCCAATTGAGGAAGTACAGACCAACATTTAAGTAAATGAGTGACCCTTCCAGGTAGGTCGCTCCCCCTCCGCACAGCACCGCCTGTGTCTCCCTGCCCCAGCTGCTGCTGCTGAGGAAGTTCAAGGGCCTCCATCACCCGCAGGCTACCACCTGCGCCTCATCCCTGGTGGCCAGTGGTAGAACGTAGGTTTGTTCATCCTCCCTTGTATTGCCTGTATTTTCTTTCATTGCTCCCGGTGTAGTGACTGCATTTTCATTGTTGTTTCTGTGACTGCTGTTGTCTGTCTCCCCGCTGCCTGAATGTGGTCTGTGCCCGTGTCTCTCTGCCCGGTTTCCCTTTTGTTCCCCTCGCTGCCCCGTGTCTCTCTGCCCGGTTTCCTTTCTGCTCCCGTCGCTGCCCCGTGTCTCTCTGCCCGGTTTCCCTTCTGCTCCCCTCGCTGCCCCCGTGTCTCTCTGCCCGGTTTCCCTTCTGCTCCCCTCGCTGCCCCATGTCTCTCTGCCCGGTTTTTCCTTCTGCTCCCCTCGCGGCCCCCGTGTCTCTTTGCCTGTTTTTGCCTTCTGTTGCTTAGCTGCCCCTGCATTTCTGTGACCTTTCTGCCTTCTATGCCACTCGTTTCCCCCCGTTTTTTCTGACCTTTCTGCCCTTTCTTGTGACCTTTGTGCCTCTGTGCCACTCGTTTCCCCCCGTTTTTTGTGACCTTTCTGCCCTTTCTTGTGACCTTTGTGCCTCTGTGCCACTCGTTTCCCCCCGTTTTTCAGCCCTTTCTTGGGACCTTTGTGCCTCTGTGCCACTTGTTTCCCCCTGTATATTTGTGACCTTTGTGCCTCTGTGCCACTCGTTTCCCCCTGTTTTTTCTGACCTTTCTGCCCTTTCTTGTGAACTTTGTGGCTCTGTGCCACTCGTTTCCCCCTGTTATTTCTGACCTTTCTGCCGGCCCGGTGGGAGCAATCCGCCCCCATCCTAATGGGGCCCTCAGGGTCTAATTTAGAGTTTGGCGGAGAGGGTACTCCATTGCAAAAGCAACAGAGTACCCTCTGCCAAACTGAAGTTCAGTTTGCCTAATTTGGAGTCAGATGGAACTTTACTGTGTCAGCAGCGTAAACTACTCGGTCTCTACCACTGACATATTCCTCCGACGGAGTATGGGCTGTTGAAGACATGTGTTTATCTGCCCTCCCTATTTGGAGTGATTGGTCAAACGGCCGGTTTTTATTTTCACACACCGTCACACAAGACATGGCAATAAGTGAAAGTAAAACATTTTAATGCTCACCACACACCATTGGAGAAAACTACCATGCGGAGTGGGGGGCATTGCTTTTTTCATGTAAAGATACAAAACACCTTGGGATTCATTTTGGGAAATAAAAAAGATGTTGAAATTGTGCTGTGCTGCAAAGTCATGTTAACAGAGCCACGTGGCACACTTTCAATGCCTTGACAGCAACAGCCATGGTCACTTTTCCTGCCAATGTAAGAGATTCATGCTAGGGCTGAGGACATTTTTAAATGTGAAATTTACAGGCATATGCATCACAGCTTTTTGCGATCGCAAACGGTACGATTCGCAAAAATCGTCCGTTTGCGATCGCAAAATCAGCTTTTGCGATGCATCAAGTTTGAGAATTCGCAATTAATTGCGCGTTCTCAAATTGCAGTTGCATTTAAGGAATCGCATTTTGCTTTTCCTTAAATGCAATGCAAGAACCACTTTGATGTAGCGATTTCGCTACCTGGGGTCACAACTTCATGGTAATATGCAAAAACGTTGAAAAATGCACTAAAGTGTATTTTTCAAAGTTGTAGGTTACACACACACTTGTCCTTGGGACAAGTGTGTGCACAGATCAACTTCAGGCAGGCAACAGGGTGTCCCTTTGACACCCTTGCACCCTTGAAATTGCATGCACAATTTGCGAGTACCAATTGGTACTCGCAAATTCCACATGCAATTTACCATTTATTCCTATGGGCCTGTAGGCCCATAGGAATGAATGGGAAGCCATTCCTTATTTGTGAAACGCAACTGCAACTCACAAATAAGGAATGTGTAGGAATCGCTAATTTTATAGCGATTCCTACATGCATAGGCTTTTGCGAGTTCTTAATTATCTTAATTAAGGACTCGCAAAACCCTAGCTTGATGCATGTGCCTGGTGGTATTTTATTTTGTCGCCATGATGGAATAAAATCCATACCGCGATCTTTAAATCAGCCCCAAAGTGTCTAAAGTTTCTACGTAATGTCTTTTCAGTAGGTACATGGGGTTTCTTTTTTGTCATCCATTGTTAATTGTTTTAATTGTAAATTTAATTTAGGTAGTAACATTATCATCTCTCTAAATCATCATATTATTATTATGTTTAAGATGAATTGTACTGTTGTGTTTTATTATAAGTAGGGGGATGTGCAATGTTTTCCTTTCATTCTTTAACCCCTTCGATGCTGATGACGAGCTCAGCTCATCATCAGCCATGGGGGGCGTGTGCGGATGACGAGCTGAGCTCGTCATCTAACGCAACTTTTGTAAAAGAGCCGCGCAGCGCAAAAATGACCGCTGCAGCGATTCGTTAACATGCCATGTCATCTAGAATGTTATTATGTCGCTAGGAATAAAGGGAATGTAAAGTCCGTTGAGAATGAAGTGCCGTTAGAGAAGAAAGCAGCCCAGGAGAGAGGTTGTTGAAGATGGCTCTCCAGGACTTAATAAAGAGCGGAACCTTACAGAAGTGTTGGTGGAGGTGTACACCATAAGGCCCACTCCCTGCCAAGCATACCTATTGCATACAAGGGCCTCCCTACCCAGTACAGCATACTCTCCTTTGAAAGACATAACCAACTAAACTGCCATGATACATAGTGCCTACCAGGGTCCACAAGCAATCCCACCTCTATACCACTGCTAACCATATAAACACATTTGTGAAGGGAATGGAACATCTCATACACAACAGCATATATCACAACCCTTCAGCATACAATCCAAACTACAACTGTGCAGCCCTTACCTGTTCCTCTCTACTGTTGATGATGACAAGGTTGGAGCCCTCTGCCTGGCAGGCCTTCTTTGCTTGATGTTGTGGCAGTGATAAACTCGAGAACAGGTAGCAAGTGTTGTTAAATTTTACCCACCCTATACGACACTGTTCACACATGGCATCTGTAAGCGAGAGCATAGATACATGTTACCAAACCAACAGGGACGCTGACTACACATGGAGTCTGGGAGACAAAAGTGAAAACCCACAGGGCCAATGTTTACATGTGTCCAAAAGAGTGAACAAGTGGTCACACCATTCCATTAAGTGGAGTACAGTGCATAAACAGAGCCTGTAAGGTATGGCAGGTAGACATACCACCCACATGGCCACTGCTTACACAAAAGGACAGAGCAGGAAACATGTCTCTGCAGGCCATGGTTTTACATGAGACCTGTAAGAGACAATACCGAGACATGTCCAAACAGCCACAGGGGTACTGCTTACACATGAGACCTGTAACAAAGAGGAGAAAGACATATGGAAAGCAAAGAGGCACTTATTTCAAAAGGAGCCTATACGAGAGAGCAGGGGTGCAGGTCCACTATTGATACATAAAACCTGCAAAATAGAACATGAAAATATGTCTCTGCATTCACAAGTCCTCTGTTTACACATAAACCCTGTAAGATAAAAAAGGGGAAGGCATGTGACAGAACAATCAGGGGCAATATTTACATATGAGATCTGTAAGTCATAACACGCAGACGTGAAGGTATCTACCGAGGCACTGGTAACACAAGACCTAAAAGACATATCACTGCAACCAAACGTGCACCATTTCCCTAAACCCATAGGGGGACCGTTTACACATAGAACCTGTATGACAGAGCAGGAAGACGTGTCAATGTACCCAGAAGAGCACTGTTTACAAAGGAGACCTGCGATCCAGAGCAGGAAAACATGTCACTGCAACTCCAGAGACATGATTTACAAAAAAGTCAGTAAAGCAGAGTAAGGAGTTTTCAAGAAAAAGCAAGAAACAAGCACGTACACTCATTCACAAGGGCACAGTTTACAAGTGGAGCCAGTATGTCAAAGCAGGAAGGCATGTAACAACACTTCCCAGCTCCATTACAGTTATTGAATGACCACAAAATAGGGTTACTGCATGAGTTTTTGCAGTCTTGCTGCTGACAGATTTGTAACCAATGCTCTGCCAAATACTTACCCTGGTCTTTGGGTCTGCTCCTTGCCGACGATTAGATAGCTGTCTTGTTTCTTGCCTATTTCAATTCCTTATTCCGGGTTTGATGGCTTATCGCCCATTCATTTTTTTAGCCCACTCCTGGAGCATGTAAGTTTCATCCTCCCTTTTGAGTGTATTCTTCCACTGGTGATGACAGTTAACTATTTTTCTTTTTAACATTTTGCTTTGACACTTGGGCTTTAGGACTGGAGGGCAGTGTATTTCCTGCTCCCTCCTATTTCTCTTTCCCACATTACCAGCCTCTGTCCTTCCCCCTTTCTGTCTCCATGTCCCAGTCTCACTACTTATCATGCTCCTCCCTTTCTGAACGAGATTGGAATCGGCCCCATAGTATGTTTGGAGCACAATATCTCAAATAAGAAAAAAATACTGGAACACCAACGTGTTACAGAGAACAAAGATGTAACATACCCACTGGTACAGCATTTTGAGGAGCAACATGAAAGTAATGCAGATCAATTAGAGGTTTATGCTATTTATAAATCTGATATAAACAAGGAGACAAGACTCTGATACTGCATAAATTAGAATCAAGATACATTAACAATTTGCAGCCTAAAATTCCAGATGGTCTGAACACTGATGAAGAGTTATGTGACACATCTGAAAAGAAGTGTTTCTTGAGAAAATACAATACATTTTTTCTCGTTATTTTCTCATTAGATATGGATTTTTGAGAAATCTCTCTAAGGTTTGTGCAGAAGAATTAACTAAATGTGACAACAGGAGACAGAATGTTGAGGACATTATTTTGCATTTGCACATATTACTGAGGCCCCTTTATGAGTCAGATGATCCATGGACTGCCAGACTCGCGGGGTGCGGCTCTGGCAGCCTCCCGACCGCCCTATTACGATATGGGCTGTTGGACCGCCACAGCCCCGCCACACGGTTCCCTGGCGGAGCTGCGGTGGTATGGAGGAATCCATGTGTTTTTCGGGACCGCTGTGGTCCCGCCAAGTATATTAAGAGTTTCCTCTCAGACAGGGTTTTCATGGCAGTTCCTCCTCCATGAAAGCCCTGGTGGGGAAGAAACGAAGGGGGTCCTACAGGCCCCTTGGTGTCTCTACGCCCTGTGGTAGCACAAAGGGGGGCACAACATGTGGCCCCCTGCATTCAGGCACACCACTTCTGGCACGACTTGGACTTTTAAGTACATGCTGTGCAGGAACTGTTTTTGGCGTTCCCATTGCGGGCCTGTTTTTAGAGGCTAGAAAAAGAAGAGGTAGAGGGGGGTCTGTGGGTTGGTTTATCGACCTACATATCTCATAACCCAATTAATATAAAAAAACATACAGGAGATATAAAGTCAGAATATGTGTTGTACTAAATCTTTGAGCTAAACGGAGTCGTGGAAAACACCAGAAATTACAAGTAGCTGAAAAACTCCCATCAGACCACCATTATGGCGTAGTATCGTCACGTGGGATACGGATGGTAAATCCAAGTCTTACCCAACCCATCAGGTGATGGTGTAGAGATGGATTCAAGGGTGACCGTCTAGCCACAATGTATTTCAATAAGGTGGTGATAGTGTGCAATGTGAAAAAAGTGTGAACTTAAAATTAACTACTGTGACAGAAAATATGTTTAATAGGCACTGTTACAGTGTTAAGGCTAAAATTACGCCCCATAGTGTGAAAATATAACTATGTAAAGGCGTGGTGCAGAGTGGTCGACATGTTTCAGCTTGATGGATAAACTATATCCAGCTTTCTTCAGGACCGTGATGTAATACACACTGCAGATGTCAGTGAAAAAACAACTAGTGTAATAGTGAAACAAGCAAAATATCAAGTCAAAATAGTCCTACCAGGAACTTGGATCCCCAATGTTGTCTGGAGGAAAAATAAGTAAATTATCCTTTCCTGTAGGAAGAGTTATACACAAAATATGTGATATCAAACTGTGTTTCCATATCATCACTAAACGGCAAAAAGAAAAGTACAAACAACACATATTGTGAAGACGAGCTGAAAGTCTCCTTCACTTAGCAGAGGCAATAGTCCTCCTGAATTTAAATGACAATGGTCATGATGATATTACAGTTACATACTCACCCAGCTTTATGTGGGAAGTCGCCTCACCTCACCCGGCACCCGCTCGGGAAAAATGAGGCCCTGCTCTGTTTAAAAAGATGGAAGAAATAGTAGAATATATTTCATCGCAGAAATAGTATAATTGCGATATATTTCTAAAGCTTCCAAAGGATTTTTTAACAATGTCCAGTTGCTCTCATGAAAGACACCGCCCCCTCAGACCAATGACTGAATCCATACTGGTCTAGACTAGAGATAAGGCAAGGAACTTTGTTTTTAAATTGTATATAGAGTCAGATGTCAAGCTCTAATGAAGAACAACATGGGAAGAGTTCAGTGTTTAAAGAGTAATAGCTAGGCATCAGCAGTAAAGTAGACTACAGTAAACTAGCCCTCTGTGCTCACCTCTCCGTCGGTACCTCTCGCCTGCTTCCAAGTGGGAGTGGAGGTACCGTACGGGAGGAGAGCGCGCCTTTTTATCCAGGAGGTGATTGGTTGAAATTAATCACACCTGTTGATGGTAAAAAGCGCTGCTTGATTAGCGATCTTGAATGCGCAGGGTCAAAGCTGTGATTGCGATGCGATGCACGCGAGATTGGCTGATCTTTATCATTAGTTCAGCCAAAAGGATAGCAGACATAATGCTAATCGAGATTCAAACATTAGAGGGTCAAATTAAAACCACCTGTAGCACACTCTGCAAGAAACGCCTGGATGAGACAAATAAAACCAATAAAGATTACAGGGACAAAATTCTCTCCAGTAAAGTTGACAAGTTCAAGAAAGACTTGGCCTGGTTCTCAATGGTTAAAATCTATCTCTACACCAGTGACAGCTATGTGGCACCTGGTTTTAATAGTAAGGGCAAACAATACGGGTCCAACTATTCCACCTCTGGATCAGACTCCAGTGACTCAGACACCACCGACACCACCAGGGGTCTACCCCGAGGAGGTGGTCAACATTTCTTTAAGCGAGGTGGCAGACAGAGAGGGGGTATGCAGGGTAATTATCCAGGCAATTTTCATAACCCCACCCCGTGGTGGCCTTCTGGTCCGTGGGATTTTCAACCACCTCCCTTTACGCAGCACATGAATCCATATACACAACATCAACAGTTCTTCTCTGATCCGTCTTTTTTAGGATGTGGCCGCGGACAAAACCGCGGTAAGAGAAGAGGACAACAAACCGTTCATTGCCAGATGGATCCCTCGTTCCCCAACACACGGAGCAGGAAAGCTGCATTACAGAGCACCAGCACGGAGGGGAGCGGAACTTAACAGTCAATTTAAGCTCGCGCATCCTGACTCCAATTGAACACACTGTCATGGAGAAGGGACTTGGTTTTGTTCCAACAAACAGAGGTGATCCTTTTCAAATGCGGATAGAACTTGAAAAATTCTTTAGGAAGGTACGCCTTCACTTTTTCTTTAAAAACAAGACTGCCCCTGATATAATCACGGATGAAATATCTGCCAACACGGGGCTACGTCCTAAATCTACCTTCACCCCCCTAGCTCACCAAGTTCCATCTCAGGTGACCACTTTTGAAACAGCTGTCACACATGACATTATGAGGTTACATGAGGAAGTCCCCCATTGTTTTCACAATCTCTCGAAACAAGAAAAGAATGCCCTCACGAACTTGTCTAAGGACTCGTCCATAATAATCAAACCAGCAGATAAGGGTGGGGCTATGGTTGTACTGGACGCACACCAGTACCGACAAGAATGTCTAATACAATTGAATAACATCCAAAACTACCGCCGACTGTCTGAAGACCCGACAGGACGGCTTCTCACAGTTATCAAGACTCTAGTAGATGAGGGCAGTGCGGAAGGGTGGATAACTCCCCAGGAGGCAAGATTCCTGGTAGCAAATCATCCTGTTACACCTGGTTTCTATTGCCTCCCTAAAATCCACAAAGCCACTAGACCACCTCCAGGGCGCCCTATCATTTCAGGGATTGGTTCACTTTTGGAGCCTCTATCCACATTTGTGGATTTCTTTCCCAGGCCTGTAGTTAAAGACATGCCTACATATCTACAGGACACAGCAGATGTTCTGAGATTGTTGCCAGAATGAGAGTTCAACGTCGAGACAGACCTTTTGGTCAGTTTCGACATTGAGTCACTCTATACCTGTATACCACAGGAGGAGCCCTTAGAGACTGTCAGACGACTATTGTCTTTGCGAGATCTTAACAGCATTACCCCTGTGAGCTTTATTCTTGACTGTGCTAAAATAGCCATGATGGAGAACTTCTTCAAATTTGAAGAACAGTTCTTCCTACAGATCTCCGGAACTTCTATGGGGAGCATTTATGCCCCGAGCCTCGCCAACCTTTATGTCCACCAATTTGAGCAAGAGCATGTTCTCGACCATAGCAACCCATTTTTACATCAAGTGTTGCTATGGAGGAGATACATCGATGACATCCTGGTAGTTTGGCGAGGCTCAATATCAGAGATCCATCTTTTCCATCAATGGCTCAACACTCAAAGCCAGTACTTAAAATTCACGGTTGAGTTTAGCAGCGAGAGGCTATCCTTTTTGGATCTGTCCATTTTTCCAGCAGCTGCTAGGCTCCAATGCGAGCTCTACACCAAACCCATGGCAAGAAACTCTCTCCTTGAATACAGTAGTCATCACCCACGCTCACTACGAGCCAACTTACCAGTGGGTCAGTTCCTTCGGGTGAGAAGAAACTGTTCATCCAAGGAACTTTTTGACAAACATGCAACTACATTGTCCAGTCACTTACAAGATAGACAATACCCTAAACACCTAGTCAAGAGGGCTTGGAAACGTGCCTCGAATAATAACCGGGAGGCACTCCTAGAAAGGAGACCTACAAAACCCCCACTAGAAAGATTGACATTTGTAAGTACATTTAATGTCCACTCCAACAAAATCCAGAAAACAATACGCAGACATTGGGACATCCTTAACATCACGGACACTAACATACCCTTACGCTGTTCTCTTTTAAAAGAGCACCCAGCTTGCGTGACAGTTTGGTTCATACCAGACCTAGAATCCAAGAGAAAGACAGACCGGCTACACTATGGGATCTTCCGCCAGTACAGGGCCACTATCCGTGTGGCTCTTGTAGTGCTTGTCCACAGACTATAAAAACGGACAAAATTGATCTAGGCACAGGCAAGATATGGCTTCTGAAAAAACATACGAATTGTAACTCTGAAAGAGTCATATACATGGTAACCTGTCCGTGCTCTCTAAGGTACATTGGGTATACCACCCGTAGAATTAAACTTAGGATCAGTGAGCATAAGAGCACGATTCGGTGCCATAAACAATCTACTCGCTTGACTGACCATTTTCTTACTCACAAACATACAGCAGAGGATATGAGATGGGTGGTTTTAGAACAGCCATTCATCCCCCCCACATTAGCGACATTTCCAGATTCCTGTTTACTAGGGAACAAAGGTGGATTTTCTTCCTTAAAAGTGACAACAGGGGCCTCAACGACGATATAGCTTGGATGTCATTGTAGGTTATCCACTAGATCCCCCTATACATGTGCAGTAAGTTTCCTTTAATATAGGAGACATTAAGGGGCATCCTATAGATCTTTATAACATTAAATACCTACATACTGGGCTTCTGTTGCTAATACATGGAGTGCTACAACTTACTGCACTCTGAGCCTGGTCTTGTTTATCTCTCATTTTAGGGAGTTTCAGATGAATACATTTATAACATCTGGTTCCACTACCTGTATATGAAACAGTTATGTTTGCTAATGGCCGTTTCTTCCCAAGTATATGGCTGAGCATCCTATAGATCTATTTGCGCCACGTCTCACAAATTTATGACACGCTTTTTGGTGCATACGAAGTACTGGTCTGTTGTGAGCACATACTACCACTTTTTTTTATTAGATCTGGGGTGGTTTATACCTCTTGCGAGACCCCTTTCTCCTGTTAAAGTTTTTTAAAATCGATCCTTTAATAGGCAGGACACATACCGATGGCCGAGCGCGGCGATAGTGACCTCGGGCACTTTACCGCGCATGCGCAATACAATCATTCTCATTGCGCATGCGCTAGAGACTACCGTCTCTTGGCGACCGCGCATGCGTATGCTTGGCTCGGATCGCAATCACAGCTTTGACCGTGCGCATTCAAGATCGGTACTCAAGCAGCGCTTTTTACCATCAACAGGTGTGATTAATTTCAACCAATCACCTCCTGGATAAAAAGGCGCGCTCTCCTCCCGTACGGTACCTCCACTCTCACTTGGAAGCAGGCGAGAGGTACCGACGGAGAGGTGAGCACAGAGGGCTAGTTTACTATAGTCTACTTTACTGCTGATGCCTAGCTATTACTCTTTAAATACTGAACTCTTCCCATGTTGTTCTTCATTAGAGCTTAACATCTGACTCTATATACAATTTAAAAACAAGGTTCCTTGCCTTATCTCTAGTCTGGACCAGTATGGATTCAGTCATTGGTCTGAGGGGGCGGTGTCTTTCATGAGAGCAACTGGACATTGTTAAAAAATACTTTGGAAGCTTTAGAAATATATCGCAATTATACTATTTCTGCGATGAAATATATTCTACTATTTCTTCCATATTTTTAAACAGAGCGGGCCTCATTTTTCCCGAGCGGGTGCCGGGTGAGGTGAGGCGACTTCCCACATAAAGCTGGGTGAGTATGTAACTGTAATATCATCATGACCATTGTCATTTAAATTCAGGAGGACTATTGCCTCTGCTAAGTGAAGGAGACTTTCAGCTCGTCTTCACAATATGTGTTGTTTGTACTTTTCTTTTTGCTATTTAGTGATGATATGGAAACACAGTTTGATATCACATATTTTGTGTATAACTCTTCCTACAGGAAAGGATAATTTACTCATTTTTCCTCCAGACAACATTGGGGATCCAAGTTCCTGGTAGGACTATTTTGACTTGATATTTTGCTTGTTTCACTATTAAACTAGTTGTTTTTTCACTGGCATCTGCAGTGTGTATTACATCACGGTCCTGAAGGAAGCTGAATATAGTTTATCCGTCAAGCTGAAACATGTCGACCACTCTGCACCACGCCTTTACATCGTTATATTTTCCCACTATGGGGCGTAATTTTAGCCTTAACACTGTAACAGTGCCTATGAAACATATTTTCTGTCACAGTAGTTAATTTTAAGTTCACACTTTTTTCACATTGCACACCATCACCACCTTATTGAAATACATTGTGGCTAGAGGGTCACCCTTGAATCCATCTCTACACCATCACCTGATGGGTTGGGTAAGACTTGGATTTACCATCCGTATCCCACGTGACGATACTACGCCATAATGGTGGTCTGATGGGAGTTTTTCAGCCACATGTAATTTCTGGTGTTTTCCACGACTCCGTTCTGTTTTTAGAGGCACCACCATGGGAACGCTAAAAAAAGCCTGCCAGACAGGAGGAATCTCCGAATCTGGCAGGCATTCTGACCACGGCTTTGGTGGTGCGGTGGCGGGTGGACCTGGCCTCGCACTGCCAAAGTCGCAATTGTGCCCTAACTGTTGCACTAGTGTTTTTCTGATAAGGTGAACTTTTATGCATCACCTTACTCAACAATTGATTACAAATCAATACACTGTAATTTACACATAGCAGAAAAGATGTATAATACACTAGGAAGTTCCATTAAAATACATTCTCATAAAACTTTAAAATTACTTTGGCATTATTGCCAACTGTAACATTCCAATCGTGGGATATGATAAGCTGCCTTTGACTATCTACTGTGAAAGAGCAGACACAGAAGTGCCACATTGAATTGCCAACTGTAACAAAATGGTCTTCCATTAAATTTGGTATACAACGCTAATATGTATCTATAAATATTATTGAGCACAAATATCATGTCAAAAATGTTGTGAGGGCAAGGGTATAATGGCATAGAATATTGCAGGTACAAATATCATCATTTAGGTTTGTAATATCATTTTACTTAAGGTTGTTATATATGATGTTGCATTTTAATTATTTCATAATGTGTTATTGGATTGTATGTTATAAGTTATTATCATTTATTGTTTATTATCTTCATTCTTTTTTAGTACAGTTTATTATTTCTTTGTTTGGTATTATTGTTTAAAGAATTATTGTTCAATTTCAAGGGAAGTAGGGCGGAAAGTCTTTTTATTGTGTATTTTATATTTTTGTCTAAATTGTTTATTCATTCATTAAGTTTTATTTGGTTAATTGATTAGTTATATATTTTTTTAATTGTTTGGACTAATTGATTTAATCCATTTTATTGTATTATATTTACTTTTTTAAAATCTAGTCATTTATTGTATTAATTTATTATGATGTATTTATTTATTTTTATTAAAGATGTTGATTTTTTGCAGGTTGTTGGATTTGCATTTGAGTTGGAGAGAAGTATTTTACATATTTATATTTTTAACATATTAATTGGTAAATAATGTTTAATTGATGAACTTATATTTTTAGGTATGTTCAATATTTGGGGGGCGATTTCGATGTCAGGTGGAATTGCTTCTGCCCAACATCGACTCGGTCCTGAGACCGTCCTACACCCGGTCGGCAGACCCGATCACCCAATCAGGATGCGACCGAACACTGTTTGGTCGCATTACTACATTTCCCTATGGGAGCATGCATTACAGCTGTAAACCAGCCGTAAAGCATGCTCCCATAGCAAAATTGGAGGTGTGGCTCATCTCTGCACCCCGAGGCCAAGGTGCCTGCCACAGGGTGAAAGGATCATCAGGGGGGGCACCAGAGGCCGCACTCACAAGATGATCCTGCTGAATAGACGAAACATGCTTTCTGACATACCTGCAAACTGTATCTGCTGTTGCTCGGGCTGCTGACCGAGGGTGCGCCTCTTCGTGGGATCCTTAGCGCTTTATCTGGGACCTTTGACCTCGCCGGACCCGCTTTGCGGGTCCCGCAGCGCCTGGTCATCTGGGGCTGCTGGTTGTCGAGAGTACACGGCTGAGGAGCGGGCAGGCAGAGGAGCCGGCGGGGCTGCGAGCACAGGCAGGGACTCCAGTATCCAGGAGCCCCTGCGCGCCCATTGCTCACACCTGGGCTGCTCTCCCCGCTGGCCACGCCCCCCGCCTTGGAGTAGAAAACCGGGCTGAGTCCATCGACCTGTGGAATACCTGCAAACTGTATCTGCTGTTGCTCGGGCTGCTGACCGAGGGTGCGCCTCTTCGTGGGATCCTGAGCGCTTTATCTGGGACCTTTGACCTCGCCGGACCCGCTTCGCGGGTCCCGCAGCGCCTGGTCATCTGGGGCTGCTGGTTGTCGAGAGTACACGGCTGAGGAACGGGCAGGCAGAGGAGCCGGCGGGGCTGCGAGCACAGGCAGGGACTCCAGTATCCAGGAGCCCCTGCGCGCCCATTGCTCACACCTGGGCTGCTCTCCCCGCTGGCCACGCCCCCCGCCTTGGAGTAGAAAACCGGGCTGAGTCCATCGACCTGTGGAATACCTGCAAACTGTATCTGCTGTTGCTCGGGCTGCTGACCGAGGGTGCGCCTCTTCGTGGGATCCTTAGCGCTTTATCTGGGACCTTTGACCTCGCCGGACCCGCTTCGCAGGTCCCGCAGCGCCTGGTCATCTGGGGCTGCTGGTTGTCGAGAGTACACGGCTGAGGAGCGGGCAGGCAGAGGAGCCGGCGGGGCTGCGAGCACAGGCAGGGACTCCAGTATCCAGGAGCCCCTGCGCGCCCATTGCTCACACCTGGGCTGCTCTCCCCGCTGGCCACACCCCCCTGTCCACCAACCAATGACTGACACTGATAGGGAATAAAAACGGACCAAGACACCCGCGTCGCGGGAGCGCGCCGGGAGAAGCCCGGGACAAGGGCGGGACCGTCTGTGGCCGTCCGGGGCCGAAGGAGGCCGGGCTGGGCCACCCCCCTTACCAGTGACATATAGCATCTCCTCCAGTAAGTGGCATAGAAACGTTGGATTTGATTAGTGATTAATATGGCAATGTCCACATCAACAAGCTCTGTAAATAGCCACCTGATAACTCCTCCTGTAGAGTCTGGTCCACTGGCAATTGGGCCCTTAGACAAATTCTTTTTTAACCGTTCACTGGCAATAGACAAAGAGTTAACCTTGGCAGAGAAGCGCGCAGAGCGTAGACTATCAATCGAAATACTTAAGAATTCAACGGATAAGTTTCCAAATCTAGCTTACCCCACCCTGGTAACTCCCTTGTCATCAGTGAACCTCCCAGTTGCAAATGAACATTTTGAGGTTCAGGCCCAAATACTAAATAAGGATGTTGTGACAGAATCAAATAATCCTTGTGGTAGTAAAACCCAACCAACACCGCTCCCTGACTCTGGTGCTCAGGTTACATTGGCCCAACCCAATATCGGGTCCAAAAGGAAACGACCAGCATCTGCAAGAAAATGTAAAAAGGTGGCCAAACCCCCACAAAAACTCAGGAAGTTACACAAACCCGTGAACATTGGAGAGGTCGCCACCGAAGAAACTCAAAGTACAAAAAGTGTCACACCCATTAATCTTGTCTCCTTGGTTAGCCAGGACAAAGAAGACAATCCGTGTACTGACTCCACTGTACCATGTAAAGAAAAGGTGCTATCACTTGCAAATGTACTCCCTGAATTGGAAAAATTGTTTAGATCACTACTCACCCCTATTGAGGATAGAATTGCCAAGCTTGCAGATAGGCTAAACCATTTTGAACAGACAACATTAGACAATTTCTATTCTACAAAATCACTGATTAAAGCGAATAGGGCGGAAGCAAGCACAAACTCTCAGGTCCTTAATAACCCTGTTATCCAGGATAAGGGAAGAAACCCCCGAAATAGCTCTCCTTTACCTCCCAAACAAAGCAAACCTACAACTAAAGCCATTGTAAAATCCTCAGATAGAACTGAGAGAGCGAACGTTGGTTCTGATCTATCTCAGTCGACCATAATACACCTTACACAGCCCACAATTCCCCTGACACAAAATCCACCAACCGTTATGAGTGCTGAGGCTATAGCGCGTCACCAAGCGGGCAAAGTACCAACAACTGCAAATGTAATTAATTAAAACATGCAGATAGCTCCGAACATTCCGGTGGGAGGGAATTGGGCTAACGTATGTCCGTTGGTAGGTAAAACTCCAGTACCGTCCCAAATAAATAACAAACAACAGGCGCTGAAGCCTGCCCCCCAACATGTCCCCCAAGTTCCCAAATCTATCCCACCGCCCTTGGCAAAGCCACCTCATAGAAAACCCCCAATTAATCTCACCCCAGACTCCTTCCCCTATGTAGCAGTTCTTATAAATGTACCACCACTACCCCCAGGACAGAGAGAAACTTTCCAGATGCTCAAAAACAAGATCATGCACTGGTTAAAGGAAAACCGTCCTCTGCCTGGCGATATCGACGGGCTAATCATAGGGGTAAGGAGAATAGATTGGATGGGATATACACCGAAAACCTTGGGTGGGGATTGTATAGTGGTTAATTTTCAAGATCCAAGGGTGGCGGGATGGATAACAAGGCAGGGATGGGGAACAAACAAGGGAGGTATCGGAATCGTAGACCTTACCTTTTTTTACCCCCGACCCACTAGTGTAACGACTAGTTTACTCAATGAACCCCTAATTCCCCCTACTGTATCATGGCCAGTCAATCCCTTACCACCTCCTCCTGTTGGTCATAATCATACCACATATACATATTACAACTCTCATGTAGGATGGCAGGACCCGGGATGGGGATATTGACAAACCAGCACAGATAGTATAGGTGGGAATAATAACGAGCCAAAAGGGCTATGTGATGTTTATGGTAATACCATTGTTACAAACCTATCGGTCAATAATATCGAGGCGGGGGGTTTGGCTGAAGAAGGTGGTTTTAGACTGGGAATCCTAAATACAAATGTCATGATAACATACCCAGCGACAGTTAACACGACTGTCGATCCAATAGATGACCTAGAAAGGCTGACTAATTCTACTGAAAGCCCAATGTTAGCCCAAGTATTTCCATTCACTAACACTCGAGATGGGCCAGATGCTAGCATTGGTACGCTTTTATCTTGGAATGTTGCTGGGTTGGCCAGTAAGTTGGATTCCCAATCTTGGGTGAACTTTATAAGTGGGTATGACATCTGCTGTTTTCAAGAAACCTGGGCTTGTGATCCCCTCTTTTGTTTTGGTTATTTGAACTATTGTATACCAGCGTTAAAAGGGGGAAGAGGGCGGCCCAAGGGAGGCCTAACTGTTTGTGTTAGACAGGACCTGCACATCAACATCAAAATGCTGGACCTGGGAAATAGTGATCTGCAAGTATTAAGAATCTCCGTAGCCAAGGGTCAACCAATAGATTTGTATAATGTCTATGTGAGAGGTAACAATGTAACCAATTTACCCACTATTGAGCTGTTGTCTGCTGCCATAGAGGCCAAGTCCCAGGAAAGTGTAATGATAATTGTAGGGGACCTCAACAGGACTTTTGAACCTTTGGGCTGCACAAATGACCTCTTGGAGAGTGAAGAGGATAATCTCTGGGGAGTACCATCTCTATGCTTAAAACCTGTAAAGAGATGGACAAAAGAGATCTTATTACTGAATGGAATTTGTATGGAACATGGTTTAAGAGCACTGAATGGGAGGACACCTGGGGACAAGGAGGGCAGCTACACTTTTGACAATGGTATCAACAGGAGCCGAATCGACTACATATTGTGTAGTCTCCAGCTGTGGAATGGGGTTGTTGATATGACTGTTAGGCCCCGGGTTGAAAGTGACCACAACCCCCTCTGTGTGACTCATAGGTGGTGGAATACTGGTGCGGGAAACCCTCTAGAGACATACGATGAAACTCCTGTTATGAGTAATGATGAACGCAGGTTAAAATGGCCCAAGGTACTGGCAAATGAGGCCACTATGACTTACATCAATAACGTGGTTGATAGTGCAATTTCCGCGATGGAAGCAGCGGTTCCAGTGGTTCCAGGGGATAGTGGTATCACCGAAATCCACAATAAGTTATTCTCCCTCCTGAGACCATGTTTCTTCATCAAAAAAAGGAAAGGGAAGAAAGCTAAAGAAGTGGGAAGGTGGTTTGATAGTCATTGTAGATCAGCACGACTAGACCTGGGACAAGCCATAAGGAATAGGGACCGCGCCGCAGTGATAAAGAATAGGAAACTGTACAAAATGGCCATCTATCGTGCCAAAAAGAAATGGGATGAAGACCACTGGGCCGAACTAAAAGAGGCCTCTGATAACAAAGACTCCAGGTCATTTTGGAAAATTATCAAGTGGGGTAGTGGAGCTGGTCCTGCGAAGCCAGATAATAATTTAGCAGAGGAAGCTTGGGATGATTATTTTAGACCACAGTATGCGGAAGTTAACCATCCCATGGCAGCTGATAGTATAACACCGGTTTATGCAACCGAAGATCTGTTCTCCCTTAGAGAAGCGGAAATTGCCATTGGTTCCGCGAAATGTGGGAGGGCGCCAGGTCTAGACGGTATTCCCCCTGATATTTTCAAATATGATGTGACTAGATGGGCGAGATATACCCTCCTTGTAGCAAATGCCCTAGCGAAGGGGGAAGTGGTCCCAGACCTTTGGAAAGGTGCAACCATTATCCCCATCCACAAGAAGGGTGATCGTTCACTGCCTGCTAATTATAGGCCTATAAGCTTAATAGCCACCATACAGAAAGTAGTTGGGAGAATGGTAACAAACCAGCTTATGGACTGGGTTGAAGACAACAATGCCCTTTCTCCATACCAAGCGGGATTCAGGCGAGCAACCAGTACCATTGATCAGGTCTTCCGCTTCACCATATTGCGGTGGAAGACCGTTGTACTGGGAAGGGGCTGCCTGTATGTCGCGTTCGTCGACCTGCGGGCGGCGTTCGACCTAGTCCCCCGGTTTAAGCTATGGTTGGTTCTGCAAAAATTGGGGATTCCTGCTGATCTGCTAACATTAATCATGCGATTGCATGAATCCAACTTCGCTAGAGTCCAGTGGGGTGGAAGCGGGGAGACAACAGCGGATTTCCCAGTGGAAAGGGGAGTCCGACAAGGCTGTTCCATGGCCCCTTTACTTTTCTCGTTATTCATTAACGGGATTGTCGAGAGAATGTTGAAGGCTAGTGTAGACGCCCCATCGTTAGCGTACACCAGGGTTCCGATCCTGATGTTCGCCGACGACACTCTTATCTTGTCTAAGACCCCCATGGGGCTGCAACGTGCATTAAACATTTTCGATGCTTTTTGCACAGAGCATGGGCTAGAGGTAAATGTGGGAAAAACAAAACTAATGGCCTTTTCCCCAGGACGCAGGAACTACCCCAAGGTAACCTTAAACAGCAGCAGGTTAGATATCGTCACGGAATTTACGTATCTGGGAATACAGATCGCAGAGGGCATTGGCTGGACGCATCATGTGGATAAAGTGGTCTTAAAGCACCAGCAGCTTTCAGGTGCTCTAAGGGGGGAACACCGCAAATCCAAAACAAAACCTATAAAACCCGCAATAATAGTGTATGACGCGAAGGTTTTGGGTGCCACATTATATGGTGCGGAGCTATGGGCTTGGGATAGTCTAGCGGCTCTCCAGAATTCCGAGAACAAGTTCATGCGAGGGATTACAGGACTCCCACAGAGCACCCCCCTAATCCCATTGTTTTTGGAGCTGGGTAGACGTACCATTGTAGACAGAGCCCGATTGCGCCCAGTCCTCTACTGGAGACGCCTTTGGACGACTCCAGAAATAAGACAATATGCGGAGGGTTTTCTATGGATAATCAAGGAAGATATCTTCCATAAGATAAAATGGCTAAAACATCTGAAGTCCATGCTAGTAAACTTAGGGTTTTCAAATCTTTGGAACAACCCTGAGGGAGAGATCTTCCCTAGCAAAGAAGCCCTCAAAGAACAATATTGGGATTGGGTGGGTGGTAAGATGCTGAAAGACACCAGGGCCGACTCTATGTCTGGTCGCTTCCTGGAGACAAAAATCCTTCCTGTCCTAGAAAATTACTGGGATATCATCACGGTACCAATGGACAGGAAACTCGTCTTTCAGTTAAGATCAGGATCTATCCCCCTTAAGAAACTGACATCTGGCTGGCACAGATCCACCAATAACTTATGTCCAGCATGCGAAAATGCCGAGGAGAGCATAGGCCATTTCCTTTTCGTATGTCAAGCTTACGCAAATCCGAGGAGTAAATGGCTCTCGCCGGTATGTAAAAACCTGGGGACACGAGACAGCGCAGTGGCTCTAAGAATCTTACGTACAACAACTCAGGATTCGATAGTCATAGGGGTAGCTAAATACCTGGGTTGGGCATGGGCAATTAGACGACGGTCCCTGGGGGGAAGCAGGTAATCAGGTATTCCTTTTAATAATGATTCATGTAATATTATCTGCTACAAATGGTTTTTATATGTAAACGTAGTATGAGCTGTACTCCATGTTTAATGAATTTTTACTCTGTAATTATGTATTATTGTATAATAGTTTTGATTTTATGTGCTTTTATGAGAACTGTCTCGAATAAAGCTTATACAAACTAAACTAAGCTTTCTGACATGGTTTTCATGTGGAACAGGCCGGCATGGAAACCTTGCCATAAACCATGCATCGTAATCTCAAAGGCGGAAAGCTTGCCCTTTGGTATTACGAGCGATCTCCTTGAGCCCATCGGAAGACAGCTGGAATGACCAGCCGGTTTAAATTCCAATCGACTGCATCTTTATCAGCCAGTCAGAATTGAACCCAATGATGGCGGCCGGAAAGCCTCCGATCAAAGGTTGGAGGCTTTCCAACCGCCATTGTAATAGGCCAGTTAGTTGTTTATTTAGGGAAGTATGGAGCTAATCTCATAAATGTATTTATAATCAATCAATAATACCTTTATGCAAAAGTATAATAACAACCATAAAAACACATAAAATATTACATCAGAAAAATTATTCAGAAAAATAAGTCAAGCATTAGTTCAAAAGTGTGGGTTGGCGGAGTTGGCATAGGGTCAAGACTGAGTTGCATAAAGCTGTGTCTGAACTGGGGTGGCGAAGGAAACTAAAGAACGATGATGGATTCAACTCAGATCTGTCACTGGGGGTGAGTGTCTGAAAAGTTTCAGCGCTTCGTCCATCACCTCCTTGTGTTTGCTTTGTTCGCCATAAGTTGACAGGTTATGCCTAGACATGGGTCCCTTGCTCACTTTGCCATTGATTCAAGCTAGCCTGGCTGATGGGGTCTGTTAGCCCGAAACAGGTCCCAGGATGCTTGTTTACGGTCCAGTGAAGACATGACTTGGCAGTTCGGGCTGGACTGTTCCCATGAGGCAAAGGGTCAAAACTGATTTGCCCATAGCTGTTTCTGAACTGGGGTGGTGAAGTGAGCTAAAGAACTATGATGGATTCAACCCAGATCTGTGACTGGGGGTGAGTGTCTGAAAAGTTTCAATGCTCCGTCCATCATCTCCATGTGTTTGCTTTGTTCACCCCAAGTTGGCAAGGTATGCCCAGGCGTGGGTCCCTTGATGAGGGCTGTTAGCCCGAAACCAGTCAAAAAAGCATATCAAGCATTAGTTAAAAAGTATGGGTGGGCGGAGTTGGCACATGGTCAAGACGGATTTGCATATAGCTGTGTCTGAACTGGGGTGGTGAAGTGAGCTAAAGAACTATGATGGATTCAACCCAGATCTGTGACTGGGGGTGAGTGTCTGAAAAGTTGCAGTGCTCTGTCCATCATCTGCTTGTGTTCATTTTGTTCACCCTAAGTTGGCAGGGTATGTCCAGACGTGGGTCCCTTTCTCACTTTGCCACTGGATTCAAGTTACCTTGGCTGACGAGGGTTGTTAGCCTGAAACCGGTCCCAGGATGCTTGTTTCTGGTCCAGGGAAGACATGACTTGGCAGTTCGGGCTGGACTGTTCCCATGAGGCACAGGGTTAAGACTGATTTGCATATAGCGCTGTCTGAACTGGGGTGGCAAAGTGAGCTACAGAAAAAGTATGGATTTAACCCAGATCTGTGGCTGGGGGTGAGTGTCTGAAAAGTTTCAGTATTCCGTCCATCATCTCCTTGTGTTTGCTTTGTTCGCTCTAAGTTGGCAGGGTATGCCCAGACGTGGGTCCCTTGCTCACTTTGCCACTGGATTCAAGCTAGCCTGGCTGATGAGGGATTTTAGCCCAAAACCGGTCCCAGGATGCTTGTTTCCGGTCCAGGGAAGACATGGCTTGGCAGTCCGGCTGGGCTGTTCCGATGAGGCACAAGGTCAAGCCTGTTATTCCTATATTTTTATTGTTTTGTTTTATCTTATATGTTTAATCAAATGTTTAATTACAAGAACTTCTGATTAAGATTATATTTTTTTGTAATGTATTAGTTGAAGCTATTTTTATATACTTTAGTTTCATAAATGTTTCATACCTATGTTATTTGAAGATTTTATTTTTTCTTATTTTAATTTAGGGTTGGAAATACTATATTTTAACCCAAAAAAGTTTTACACTTCCCGTACTGTTGCTTAAGCTGGAGACAACTTTACCTACTGTTGCATAGCTTGGAGCGCAAATAGTACCCCTGACCATCCAAAGTGCAACACTTTCTCCACTAGTCCTTAGATTGGAGCAGAAATAGTAAATCCAACCCCACCAAAAGTCCAACACTATCCCTACTGTTGCTTAGGTTGGAGTAGTAATAGTGAACTTTATTCCTCCAAATTGCAACACTTTCAAAAGGTTTTTATCATGAAATGTGATTGTTAATGTTTTATTTATGTGTTTCTTTCTCCATATTTACAATTTTATCTTATAGTATATATATAAGAATGATGATGGATTAAACCCAGATCAGTAGACTGGGGGTGGGTGCTTGCAATGTTCAACACTCCGTCCTTTATCCCCTTTGGTTTTGCTTTGGACGCCCTAAGTTGGCAGGGTATGCCCAGATGTGGGTCCCTTGCTCACTTTGCCGCTGGATTCAACCTAGCCTGGCTGATGACGGCTGATTAGCCAGAAACCGGTCCCAGGATGCTTGTTTCCGGTCCAGGGAAGACATGGCTTGGCAGTTCGGGCTGGACTGTTCCCATGAGGGACTTTTATGACAAACAAGATTGTCCTGGTGTTTTTAACTGCCTTAACTGTCTGCTAGTTCTCTTGTAAATGAAACACAGAGAGTGTCCTTTGGGCCAGCCCTTTTCCTGTAGGTTGCTATGGGTAGGCCACCTTCAACCATTGCTCTAGACAGTGTCACTCACACCTTGGATGAGCCAGGAAGAGTTTTTCAGTTTCACCACCATGGTATTAGTTGTATGTTTGTGTGCCTCCATTGCAATGCTTGAGGTGTATTGTTTTCAGCGCCTGAGAAGGACTATTCGCTGGGTGGAAAAAACAATTTGAAAACTAGGCTTCCCTCACTAGAGGCAGGACATTCTGCATTATAACCAAATGAGAATGTGAAGTACGATTGCGCATATGTATGTAAATATGTTATGATTTTTTGTGAGTCATCATTTTTTCTTGCCAAGCATATTTTCTTGTGTGTATTTGAAGACTACAAAACTCATGATGTTATTGAAAAATGACAGAAGAAAATCATTCTGAGGCATTTATATAATTAAGCTTAAGAATTCCAAGGGAGCATTTCCACGTACTTTGTTTGGTTGTTTACTTTACACAGCACACACATCTGCAAGGTGAGTTCTTATTTAATTTTCATGACAGCAAGTCTTTGTTATTGACAAAAGGAACAAATATAAAACAGGATAGAGCCAAATTGCCAAAGTCTCAGGTGAGTAAACAAAAAAAGCATTAAAGTGGGTCATGGAACTGTTGTTTAATGTCCATTTCAAGCTGTGATTTTTTTTAAATCAAAGATGACATGTGTTGAAACTTTCTGTCTGGATTCTTTAATGTAGAGTCTAGATCATTCCAGTGGTGGGGACTAGGAGACGTTAAGGTTCTTCCTCTGTGCCTTTTTATTTTGGGTTTGTTGGAATGAGAACATGATTTTTCAGATCTTAAAGTTTCTTGTGGGGTATTAAGTAGTTGCCAGAGTTTGCAAGTAAAGCAGGGCTTTTCCAGGTCATATAGTATTTTGAATGTAATCCTTTGTTGCACCTGAAGCTAGTGAAGGGTCTTCAGGGTAGTTTAGGAGGGTACACATTGTTTGAGGTTTAGGCATATCCTTATCGCCTGATTTTGAAATTGGATTCTGGAGGTGGGTGATTGAAAGCTTGCCTTCAGTACATGGTACAGTCATTATGAATATTTAGTAATACCATTTGGATTGTGTAATGCCCCTGCCACTTTCCAGCACTTTGTGAATGACATAGTTCAAGATCCTCTGGACACAATTATCTCAATGACCTTCTCATCTATTTTGAAAAAATACCACAGCATAGAAAACATGTACAAGACATTCTCTCTAGATCCTGACCACATTCACTTGTTAAATGAGAGAAGTGCATTTTTGAAGGTCCTGAAATACCCTTTATAAGCCTTCAGATTTTGGGTCAAGGTAATAGCCTGGACATGTTCAACATAAAAAAGAAAGAAAGAGTCTACTGAATCCAAACTAATGTTTTTACAAATGCACTCCTAAACAAATGGTCAATGGGAGGGGCCAGGAAGGAATTGGAAAAGAAATGGCCACAGTGGGCAAGGGAGAGGAAGGTCCAGATGAAACCATAGGTGGTTAAGAAGAGATTCTGCTCCACCTGCTGGTTCATTATGTTTCTACAGTGTGCAGCTGGGTACTGATTGTGTGACTGTGAGGATTATTGTTTTGTTATAGAAAACAATGGTCCCTATTTTCAGAGGAAGCATCACTTATATACTATAATCATTCTCTAAATAGATAGTATGTCTTTTGTCCAGCCGGACGAGAATTTATTTTGCAAATATATAAAATTTTATTGTTGGAAACAATTAATGACAAAAGATGGCAGCCGGTCAGTGAGCCCGGTCAGGAGCTCCGTGCTGCCTATGTTGTAAATGACCTAATACTGCAAAAGGAACACCAAAGGAACACCAAGAACAGCAGGAAATCATGCAGGTAGATCTTTTCAAGTGACTGTTAGTAATGGGACTCACGAACCTCGACAGAATCCTCTTGATCTTTGTTACACTCTACAGCGAATGACGGACCGCAGGATTTGCAGGTAAAAATCAACCCGGAGCGCAGAAACCACTTGGAGCCTCCGCCCTCCGTTCCCACTCTCTGGCGACACCTACTCGCCCGGAGATTCACGCATAAAGCAAAAATGATAAGGGAATGCCAAAAATAATCTCGTTCTTACCTGGAGTCCCCGTCCTGCATTGGCAACAACAGGCGCTGGGTTCCGCGCATCGCGCACTTGCCGGGCGGAGGGAGGCAGCCTCTCAGGCAAACAGGAACTGCCGGAGGGCCGCACAAAGGATCTCCGTCTTCTTCCGGGGCAAAGGAGGTGGGGACAGCAAGCACATCAAACACAGTGAACACCGCATACCCAAAACACACGACGGAGTAAACGGGGGGAATACACCATGTTCTGAAACCTCTGTGGGTTTGAAGAAGAAGCGCAAACTGAGTCACGGAGCCGGATTGAAAGATTGAGGGCAGTGGAGGAGCCCACCCAAATTTCCCAAACAAAAGACTCCGGAGGTCCTAAAGATTGGGACATGAACCGGGTAAGCCAGGGACAAAGTCGGGAGGTGGAGGTGGAAGAGGTGGAGGAGGGAGGAGTGAGGGCTGAAGTCGGGGGGAAGAAGGCTGAAAAGCAACAACAAAGGCAACAATAACAAATTAGCCACCTTAGAACGGATCCCTGTGAGAAGGAGGGGGTTACTGCAGTTGGGGGGCCAGAAAAACCGGGGGGGTTAGGTCAGACCCCAGAGTCCAAGGGGAGGTCCACATACTGTTTAAGGAATAGACAGTTTTTTAAGAAAAACCAGCCTCCAGTCACCAAACATCCCTTTCCACCTCGAAGTACTAAAAGAAAATCTAAGAACCCCCTAAAGTTCAAGCGAAGGTAGGAAAAACCCTAAAAAATCTTGGGGGCAAAGTAGATGTGCGGGAAGGGGCTGACAGTGCGAGCATTAAAATAACTCCCTCGTTAAGATCCTTCTTTAAACTACAAGAGCAAGGCCAGGAAAAGAAGTGGGAGCAAGACTTAAAATCAAAATCAGAAGTACCTGGTCCTGAGAAGAAGAGGTCACGGGACCCCATTATTTCACCAAATACTCTACCCAGACCCACAATTGGCCTGGCCATGTCAGTAACAGGGGAAGCGGAATTATCCACTCAAGCTCATTGCCTAAGCCAAACCAAGACTCCAACCCCTTCTGTAGCTCAAACTCCAAGTCAGATGAGAACTTCCACAGACATATTCCTAGAGAAAATGATGGAAAAAATCAAGTCGAGATTCGAGATATCAGAAGGAAACCAAAGCAAGATCCAGGAGGCATGCGAACTTCTAGATACAAAACTAAATGCCTTAGGAGAAAGAGTAACTGCGGTAGAGGTAGAAGTGGTCTCACTAAGTAGAAGAGTGGAGTCTAATCAGAGAGAAATCAGAACGTTGAGAGAAACAGATAAAATAATCTCCGACAAACTGGAAACGTTAGAAAACCACTCCAGACGAAGTAACCTTAGGGTTCTAAATGTACCGGAAGGTAGGGAAGGCACAGACATTAAGAAATACATTGTCTCCCTGTTAGAGGAGTTCTTCCCATGGAGCAAAGACCTCGGACTAGAAGATGACATACAGAGGGTACACAGGGACCCATTCGGAAAAAGTAAGGAAAGGAAAAATCCAAGGAAAATCTTGGTCAATTTTCGAACATACTCTCTCAAGGAAAGACTCCTAAGTGAAGCCTTGAAAACTGGTTCATACAATAAAGACGACTGGTCCTTCAGGATCCGCTCTGATATATCAAAAGCTACACAAGACAGGCAGTGGGAGTTGGGGCAGATGATGCCTGAGTTGAAAGCGCTTGGCGCTACAGTCCAGATGAAATTCCCGGCCTCCTTCCGGATAATGTGGAGAAATAAAATGCACAATATCAGAGACCCTAAGGAAGTCGAAACCTTCCTAGAACACTTACGTGATCAGAGGCGGAAATAGTTTTCATGGAATAACTCCAGGAAAATTGCGCCAGAGTATTCTCAGCTCAAAAGATATTAAGGCACTGAGCTCAAAGAGGGCTATAAAAAAAAAACAAAGAAGAAAAAGGGAGGTTTCTCCAGGGAAGGGGAACTTTTAAATCTTCTTTTTTAACTTGTGCACTACGAAATAAAAAAGAAACAAAAACAGAAAAAATTATGCACGGAAGATGGGCGCAAGTTAGGGAAAAAAAAGAAAAAACGTCCTCAGCAACAATCAGAAAAAAGAGAAGGAGTACTCGGAGGCCCGCAAAAACAAAAAGAAATATATAGAAAATAAATGAATAAAGATAAAACTCATGTGAAAATAATCTCCTGGAACGTTAATGGTTTAAGAATCAAGAGCAGAAGATGGAGAATATTAGAATACTTAAAAACAGCAGACAGTGAGATTAAAATCCTCCAGGAAACACATCTGCTAAAAAAAGAGTGGGAAGACATCGTGAAAAAACTGCACTAGGTAGACTCATATATCTGCACTGACCAGGAGTGTGTTGTTAAAGGCGTCGCCATTCTTTTCAAAAAGTCTCTAAATGCGAAAGTGCAAGCATTAGAAACAGATCCAAAGTGGAGATGGGCAATGGCCAAAGTAAGGATACGAAACAATGCCCTAATTGTGGCAGGCTATTATGGTCCAAACATGGACGACCCGGTCCCGTTGCAAACTCTGTATTCGCAATTACTCTCAGTTTCATCACCCATCATTCTAGGAGGAGACTTTAATATCATACTCGACCCAAAAACATACCGTCTCCCCAGTAGAAGACAAACAACCCTGCCAAATATGGGAGACTGGTTGGGGGTGTACAAAAGAGATCTGTGCTTAGTGGACATCTGGAAAGAAAAGGGTGATAGACAAAAAAACTTTACTATCAAAAATAAAAAACTCGGAATCCAATCAAGAATAGACTTCTTTCTTTTGGATCAAGGGCTAGTCGAAAAAACTGTAAAAGTAGAACATATTCCCGCCCATCTCTCAGATCACTCGGCGGTCCTGATCACCTTGAAACTGGAACCTAGTAAGGAAGGCACAAGATGGACCTTGGATCGTACAATTCTCCTAGACCCTCAGATCACTGACCAGCTTAAAGTACAGACGGAGCTCTTCTTTGAGGACAATAAGGAAGGTACCTCAATACAGACAACCTGGGACGCATACAAAGCGGTGATCAGGAGATACATCCTTAGCCTAGCGGCTCACAAATCAAAGGGAATAAAACAATCGATCCAAACATTGGAAGACAAGATCAAAAATTTGGACCTACAAATAGCTGCAGCAACATCTCCTTCTCATAAAGAGCAACTGGAGGCGGATAGATCGAGTCAAAAAGAAAGTTTAGTAGAAATCTTGGAAAACAAAGTTAGAGAAAAATGGGAAACTAGCAAACTCGCCCATTATGAATATGGGGAGGGATGTGGCAAGATGCTTGCTTGGAAAATCAAGACACATCAAGCCAGGAACAAAGTTGCTTGTATTGACCCTCGAAACCCAGCTGAGAATGGATCAGAAGAAACTGTAATAAAACAAGAATTTCTCGCTTTTTTCTCAGATCTGTACAAGGAAGATTGTAAACCTGAAATTGGAGAAATAAAACACTTCTTAGATCCTCTAAATCTGCCATCCTTAACACCAGATTTGAGAGAGGAACTAAACGCGGAAATCTCAACTCAGGAAGTAAAAGAAGTATTAAAAAACCTCAAGAAAGGCAAAGCAGCGGGTCCGGATGCTTTGCCAAATTAATTTTATACAAAACTAAAAGAGGCATTGCTTTCCTCCTTAACAACTCTGCTGAATAAAATCTTCTTGGAAAAATGTGATCTCCCAGACTCCTGGAATGAAGCCACAATCACTATCCTTCTAAAACAGGGTAAAAGTCCAAAAAAATGTGAATCATACCACCCAATCTCGAACCTGAACTGTGATTATAAGATCTTTACACAGATTATGGCTAAGAGATTGGGGAAAATAGCGGGGCTACTAATAAATAACAACCAGAAGGGCTTTATACCCGGAAGACGATTACAAGATCTAACGCAAGAACTGTTTGCCGCCATAGACATAGCCACCAACGAGAAACTTCCTCTATCAATAATCACGATCGACGCCGCAAAAGCGTTCGATAGAGTCAACTGGGTATATTTAAGTGAAGTCCTGAAAAAATTCAACCTGGGGACAAATATGCTGAATATGGTGGCAAAAATATACACTTCCCCTAGAGCACAAATCTTAATTAACTGTAACGTCACTACAAATATACATATAAAGAGAGGAACAAGGCAGGGATGCCCCCTCTCCCCCCTTACTTTTCAATTTTTATATTTAACCAATGGCAGAGCGTCTTAGAATAGATCCATCAATATTCCCCATCTCCTTCCGAGACTGGTCTAAGAAGATAGGCCTTTATGCAGACGATCTGATGATTTTCACAGACAACCTTAGTGGATCTCTAACAACAATTGAAGAGACCCTGACCAGTTTCGGAAGTTTCTCTGGCTACCAAATTAATCAAGACAAGACGGAAACAATGAGTTGGAATGACAATTCTATCAGTCCCTATAATAAGGATAAAATCAGATACCTTGGCATAGACCTAGTCAAAGACTTAGATAAAGTAGCACACATCAACATTCAAAGAATCGAAAAGGAAGTTAAGAAGTTACTGAAAGTGTGGGGAGGACTACCCCTGACTCTACTAGGCAAATCAAGCATAATAAAAATGTCAATTTTACCAAAATTTACTTTTGCCTTTGGTGCCATTCCTCTTGAATTTAAAAGAGAAACAATAAAAAAAATCCAGGGTGAAATCTCAAGTTTTATCTGGTCTGCAAAAAACCCTAGAATCGCCTGGAGTAAGCTAAGAAGGAAAAAAGACCATGGGGGAATTTGCTAGTCCCGATCTCTTTGAGTACTGTAGAGCATTTCAATTTAAATCAAGCTGGAAGCTCCTAAATACATTCGAAAACTATCCGCCGTACTTTCAAACAATGACTAATAAAACCAGCCATTTTTTATACAAATTTGGACACCCCAAATTTAAAAAAAGAAATTACACTTAAGATGCTGAAGTCTGCGGCCAAATCTTGGTTTGGCATAAGATGTACTTTAAATATTCCTTATTACAGCGACCTGGCCCCCATATGGGACTCGCCTGGCACCCCAGAGTGTCTTAAAGACAAACTAGCATTCCCAATAAAATCTGCAGGAATAACAAAGTGGGGACATCTTATGTCTCAAAATATCCTACTGGATTGGAGACCCTATCTTTAAAAACTAATGGCTCTGTAGCTAAATTCAAGTACTATCAGATATCTAGCTGGGCTAAATCCCTAAAAGAAGTCAGAGCGGGAAACTCAACCCTGGAAAAAGAAATGCTGAAAAAGGATGCTATACATAAAGAAATCTCGTATTGGTATTGGGCCTTGATCCTTGCAGGGGAAGAAGAATTTCAGATACCGGAGAGAGTATGGGGGAAAGATCTACCGACGCTGGAGTTAAACAACAAATGGCAAGTATCTATGAGCAAATGTTGGACAATTGTAACATCAGCTGCCCTAAAGAGAAACCATTTGTTCACATCTCATAGAGCTTACTGGACCCCGAAAAAGTTGTCGAAATTCTCTGGGGCGACAGTGAAAGCCTGCCCAAAATGCAGATTGGAAAGGGCCGACGACCTCCACATGTTTCGGCAGTGTCCCCTTCTCGACGGCTTCTGGAATGATGTGGGTAAAACACTAGATGGGTTACTAGGAAGACATCTAAATGTAAGTACTGATTTCATTTTTTTGGGGTAACGAATCCAAGTGTTCCAGAAAAACTTTCTAAAGTACAGGAAAATCTACTTTTCCTATTAATATTGTTGGCTAGGAGAGAGATCTGTGTGAAATGGGTGAGTCCGGTCCCCCCGACTCACAGTGAATGGCTAATATCAATACTAAGAATATACAAACTAGACAAAAGGAAAGCACCTAGTAAAAAACTTAAGTTCTGGGAGATCTGGGAAAACTACCAGCTAGGATTTAGCTAAATTGTTTGGAGGATAATTTTAGAGGGATATTGTCCCAATGGTTGGTCCGAAATAGATCCACTTATGTAATAGTCCAATGATTATGTGTGAGCAATGGAAAGTCAGGAGAAGGCCTGCATGAGTAGCCAAAAGGGCTAGCTCCCCCCCTCGCACTAAATCCTTCAACAAAGTAATGGAAATAAGGGGACCCTCCTTTCTTCTAAATGATGCAGGGGTACTGTCTAGATACACACATTCCGCTATACGACAGTGAAGGCAAAGAACTAAAGAGAGATTGGGGCCCGACAACTCCTTACTAATAATATTGCACTAATGTGGAAAACAAAAAAAAAAAAGAGAAACATTCAATGACAAGTGGGCACAGCCGTGACCCACGAAACAGTGAGACAACAAAACGAAGCACAGAATGGCCAAAGTGCAAAGTGAAATACGTCTGTACACTCCTATTTGAAAGTTTTAACAGACTAAGATCATTTTCTTATACACCATTGCACATTACAATATTGCATAGTCATATTGCATATGGCGTTTTTTGGTGTCGACGACGTTTCGATGCCACCACTAGATACTGGGCATTATCCTCAGGACAACATAATATTTCATTGTTGTCTTTATGAATTTACAATTAGTTCGTATTAGTTCGGGAGTCCACTTGGATAGTCGAGATAGTCGAGGTAGGGATTCCTTACAAGTGCGCAATCGCAGTTTCAAGATCAGGAGCTTGATGGCTGGTCCGGCTTCAGGATAGAGTTCTATCCAGAAGCCGGACCAGCCATCGAGCTCCCGATCTTGAAACTGTGCAATTGCGCACTTGTAAGGAATCCCTATCTCGAATATCCAAGTGGACTCCCAAACTAATACGATCCCTATCAGCTGGCTAACCGCCCCTTGTGACCCCGAGCTATCGCGGCTGCTTCTGACCCAACTTGCAGTAATGCGATTTAGGCATAGTGCAATTGTAAATTCATAAAGACAACAATGAAATATTATGTTGTCCTGAGGATGATGCCCAGTATCTAGTGGTGGCATCGAAACATCGTCGACACCAAAAAAGGCCATATGCAATATGACTATACAATATTGTAATGTGCAATGGTGTATAAGAAAATGATCTTAGTCTGTTAAAACTTTCAAATAGGAGTGTACAGACGTATTTCACTTTGCCCTTTGGCCATTCTGTGCTTCGTTTTGCTGTCTCACTGTTTCGTGGGTCACGGCTGTGCCCACTTGTCATTGAATTTTTCCAGCAATTTAATTTTATATATATTTGAAAAATAAATTCTTGTCCGGCTGGACAAAAGACATACTACCTATTTAGAGTATGATTATTGTATATAAGTGAATATAGGGACCAAGGTCCCTATACTATACCTTTTGGGTTCCCTTGTTTTTTGTAACAGCTGTGAGGATTATTGGACAAATTATGGAGGCAAACAGTCAATCAATCAATCAATCAATCAAGCAATCATAGACATTTATAGAGCGCTCTACTTACCCGGAGGGTCTCAAGGCGCTAGGGGGGAGGGAGTGCTGCTACTGCTCGAACAGCCAGGTCTTGAGCTTCTTCCTGAAGGCGAGGTGGTCTTGGGTCAGGCGCAGGTCGGTCGGAAGGGAGTTCCAGGTCTTTGCGGCCAGGTAGGAGAAGGACCTTCCTCCTGTCGTCGCTCTTCGGATGCGGGGGACGGCGGCGAGGGCGTGACTGGCTGATCGGAGGTGACGTTTGGGAGCCTAGAAGTTGATGCGGTTGTTGAGGTAGCTCGGGCCTTGATCGTGCAGGGCTTTGTGTGCGTGGGTGAGGAGACGGAAGGTGATTCTCTTGTTGACCGGGAGCCAGTGCAGGTCTCTCAGGTGTCCGGAGATGTGGCTGTGTCGTGGGACGTCGAGGATGAGTCTGGCTGAGGCGTTCTGGATCCGTTGGAGTCTCTTCTGGAGCTTGGCGGTGGTTCCGGCGTAGAGGGCGTTACCGTAGTCCAGTCGGCTGTTGACGAGGGCCTGGGTGACCGTCTTCCTGGTCTCGGTGGAGATCCACCGGAAGATCTTACGTAGCATGCGCAGGATGTTGAAGCATGACGAGGAGACGGCGTTGGCTTGTTTGGTCATGGAGAGAGAGGAGTCCAGGATGAAGCCCAGGTTGCGTGCGTGGGCTGTCGGTTTGGGTGCGGTGCCCAGGGCGGGGGGCCACCAGGAGTCGTCCCAGGCAGAGGGCGAGGTTCCCAGGATGAGGACTTCCGTCTTGTCCGAGTTCAGCTTCAGGCGGTTGGTCGACATCCATTCGGCTACCTCTTTCATCCCTTCGTGAAGGTTGGCTCTGGCGGTGGCGGGGTCGTTGGTCAGGGAGAGGATCAGCTGGGTGTCGTCGGCGTAGGAGATGATGTTCAGGTTGTGTTGGCATGCGATGGCCGCGAGGGGGCTCATGTAGACGTTGAAGAGGGTAGGGCTCAGCGAGGATCCTTGGGGTACTCCGCAGATGACTTCGGTGGCCTCTGACTTGTACGGTGGTAGGCAGACTCTCTGTGTCCTTCCGTCGAGGAAGGAGATGATCCATTCCAGTGCCTTCTCCTGGATTCCGACGATGTTGAGGCGCTGCGCTAGGGTGCGGTGGCATACGGTGTCGAAGGCCGCGCAACCGGAAATCACTCAGATTTCACAAAAGTGATATCCTACATTTTAAGAACCCCTGAAAGGAGCCGGCTGTTCTATGAGTATTTATAGAGCAGTGTAGCCTGCAAATCATAAATGAGTGTTCATATGATGTGTCATTAATAGAAAGCCAACCTCATGCTTTATTGTTACTAGTGATAGTTGATCTTCATTAAAACCTCTGAATTTTCTTCACTATCTCATTTGGGCAGGAAAATTGTTGCATTTGGCATTTCTAACACAAGAGTTTCTCATTATGTTATAAATCCTGTGCCTGTTTTGCTAGTTCCCATCATGGATCAGCATGCTTTTCTTCTAATCTCTTTCTCATCTGCAAACATTCTTGGAAAGGATTGTTGCAGGGATTCTGCTCCTACACAGAACTGTGCACAGAGACTTGGGACCTCAGTGAATTAGGGTGTGCCAAAACACACCTTAGTATCCAAAATCCCCTACCAGACTAGCATCAGTGTCTCATTAGCTCTTAGTCCTAGAGCAAAGAAACCAATGATTAGACAACCCAGAACATGCGACTTAGGTTACCTCAGGCAATGTGGAAAACAAGAACACTCTTTAGTTATACTCTCATACCAGTCCAAAACATGGAGTAAAAAGAGATTCGTGCAAGTTTTAAATATTTATTTCTAACGCCGTGTTCTAATGCACAGCACCTTAGCTAATACAAGCAGACATATTATTAGAAACAAGATTGTCAGCATAGTTGCTATTCCATAAAATACAAAGGGAGAAAGCATGTTATAATGCTAAATGGAAACAGGTTTAAAATATACCTATGTTTCACCCTCCCTTGCTAATAGGTTATTTTATAACTACAGAGGTCTCTTGGGATTACATAGGCGGCCTCATACCTCTAGTATTTAGCAGAAGAGGATCACATCAAATTCTGCACAAGCTCTTGGCATAAAAATGTTCTCCAAGTGTGTGTGATCATGCCTACGCAGTGCATTATTAAACGCACCAATATCAGAGGTGGCCACAGCGGCATATGTGTTATGTCTAGAACGTGCGCTGATCAGTCCAAGCAACAACCACAGTGTTGAAATAACCTTGAAGGCCTCGGCACTCACTAAGCTTACCAAGCAAGGCTACTAATGTAGAAAAACACATTATTCTCATGTGAAAAAAACCCACTCTGCTAAACTCTAAACAAGTAATAAAGTGTGCTGTGTGCAAAAGGCAGTACAAAAGGGGGTGGTGATGGACGGAGCATCTGAACCAATCAAACACTCACACCCAGTCAAGAGATCTGGGTTTAATCCATCATCGTTCTTTAGCCCATTCTGCCACCCCAGTTCAGACATGGCCATATACAAATCAGTCTGACCCTGTGCCTCCTGGGAACAGTCCAGCCCGAACTGCCAAGACATGCCTTCCCTGGACCGTAAACAAGCTTCCGAGGACCGGTTTCTGGCAATTCAGCCGTCTTCAGCCCGGCTTGCTTGAATCCAGTGGCAAAGTGAGCAAGGGGCTCAAGTCTGAGCATACCCTGCCAACTTATGGCCAACAAAGCGGTACAAAAGTGGATGGTGATTGACGGAGCATCTAAACCAATCAAACACTCACACCCAGTCAAGAGATCTGGGTTTAATCCATCACCGTTCTTTAGCCCACTCTGCCACCCCAGTTCAGACATGGCCACATGCAAATCAGTCTGACCCTGTGCCTCATGGGAACAGTCCAGCCCGAACTGCCAAGCCATGCCTTCCCTGGACAGGAAACAAGCTTCCGAGGACCGGTTTCTGGCATTTCAGCCGTCTTCAGTCCGGCTTGCTTGAATACAGTGGCAAAGTGAGCAAGGGACTCACGTCTGAGCACACCCTGCCAACTTATGGCGAACAAAGCGGTACAAAAGGGCGTGGTGATGGACGGAGCATCTGAACCAATCAAACATTCACACCCAGTCAAGAGATCTGGGTTTAATCCATCACCGTTCTTTAGCCCACTCTGCCACCCCAGTTCAGACATGGCCATATGCAAATAAGTCTGACCCTGTGCCTCATGGGAACAGTACAGCCCGAACTGCCAAGCCATACCTTCCCTGGACCGGAAACAAGCTTCCGAGGACCGGTTTCTGGCATTTCAGCCGTCTTCAGCCTGGCTTGCTTGAATCCAGTGGCAAAGTGAGCAAGGGACTCACGTCCGAGCATACCCTGCCAACTTATGGCGAAAAAAGCGGTGCAAAAGGGGGTGGTGATGGACGGAGCATCTGAACCAATCAAACACTCACACCCAGTCAAGAGATCTGGGTTTAATCCATCAACGTTCTTTAGCCCACTCTGCCACCCCAGTTCAGACATGGCTATATGCAAATCAGTCTGACCCTGTGCCTCATGGGAACAGTCCAGCCGAACTGCCAAGCCATGCCTCCCTGGACCGGAAACAAGCTTCCGAGGACCGGTTTCTGGCATTTCAGCCATCTTCAGCCCGGCTTGCTTGAATCCAGTGGCAAAGTGAGCAAGAGACTCACGTCTGAGCATACCCTGCCAACTTATGGCGAACAAAGCAGTACAAAAGGGGGTGGTGGTGGACGGAGCATCTGAACCAATCAAACACTCACACCCAGTCAAGAAATTCGGGTTTAATCCATCACCGTTCTTTAGCCCACTCTACCACCCCAGTTCAGACATGGCCATATGCAAATCAGTCTGACCCTGTGCCTCATGGGAACAGTCCAGCCCGATCTGCCAAGCCATGCCTTCCCTGGACAGGAAACAAGCTTCCGAGGACCGGTTTCTGGCATTTTATCCGTCATCAGCCCGGCGTGCTTTAATCCAGTGGCAAAGTGAGCAAGGGACTCACGTCTGAGCATAGCCTGCCAACGTATGGCGAACAAAGCGGTACAAAAGGGGGTGGTGATGGACGGAGCATCTGAACCAATCAAACACTCACACCCAGTCAAGAGATCTGGGTTTAATCCATCACCGTTCTTTAGCCCACTCTGCCACCCCAGTTCAGCCATGGCCATATGCAAATCGGTCTGACCCTGTGCCTCATGGGAACATTCCAGCCCGAAGTGCCAAGCCATGCCTTCCCTGGACCGGAAACAAGCTTCCGAGGGGCGGTTTCTGGCATTTCAGCCGTCTTCAGCCTGGCTTGCTTGAATCCAGTGGCAAAGTGAGTAAGGGACTCACGTCTGAGCATACCCTGCCAACTTATGGCGAACAAATCAGTACAAAAGGGGGTGGTGATGAACGGAGCATCTGAACCAATCAAACACTCACTCCCAGTCAAGAGATCTGGGTTTAATCCATCACCGTTCTTTAGCCCACTCTGCCACCCCAGTTCATACATGGCCATATGCAAATCAGTCAGACCCTGTGCCTCATGGGAACAATCCAGCCCGAACTGCCAAGCCATGCCTTCCCTGGACCGGAAACAAGCTTCCGAGGACCGGTTTCTGGCAGCCTGGATTCTTACTAATTTTTTTTTATTAAACTGAGAAAAAGGAGGTTAGCTCAAGAATCACATTCCTCCATTAGCATACTCAGAATTGCCAAAAATACAGCAAACTCTCTGAAGGAAACCTTCTGGTCGCCATCCAAGTCCATTGTCTTCATCGCCTCTTTTGCCATTTCCTCGTCTTTCCCAGAGGCAGATAGTTTTGGGAACTCTTCCTTCAGAAGCTTGGACAGCTCCTCCTGGTTCAGCTCTCCATCCTTACCATCAGCTCCAGAGTATTTCTTGAATGTCTGGATCATAGCCCCACACAGCTCTTCAAGATGCATCTCGACTGTTTCGATTGCGAGCCACAGGCGGTGAGCGCAGGATCCTGGATGAGAGAAGCGAAGAAAGCCTGGCTGATGAGGATTTTGAATTTAAAACCGGTCCTAGGATGCTTGTTTCCGGTCCAGGGAAGACATGGCTTGGCATTTCGGGCTGGACTGTTCCTATGAAGCACAGGGTCAGACTGATTTGCATATGGCCATGTCAAGACTGGGTTGGCTGAGTGAGCTAAAGAATGGCAATGGATTAAACCCAGATCAGTTGACTGGGGTGAGTGTTTGAATTGCTCAAACGCTCCGTCCATCATCCCCTTTTATGTGCAAAAGGCAGCAGAAAGAAAAAATGGTGATAAACTTCTAATAAGCTCATGTCAACCTAACACTGTGTGAATGCAAGGCTCAGCCCCACGACACCCTCCCTTGATCTGAGCACGGATAAGAAGGGGGCAAATTTGGAACGCAGAGTTCAAGTTCAAATCGTCACAGTGGATAAACAGGAGCAAACTCCAAATTTTGAAAACACTTCAAATCAAGAATCACTTTAACGGGCACAGTGAAGTCAATGGGCCGGAAAAAAATTAAGATGGCAAAAATAAAAAAAATCTGATGTCCAACATGTGAGGTCGGCCACGAAAGGGGGAGAAGAGAAAACACATCTCATTCTAACAGTGTATATGCACAGTACGTTGCAACAGCCTCCAACAGGAAGTCATTGTTCTCATCCGAAAACATTTCAGCCATCCAATTCAGTAATGGGAAAGAACATACATGTTCCTCAATAACCAGAGCCTCTAGTACCATCAGAGGACAACTCGGTTCTCTTCAATATGACTGTGTGCCAAGATGTCATGCGCCACTGCAAAAACATTCCAACGTCCTAGGACTCCATACATTGCGCAAAGGCCATAATCCTGTCGCCAGAACAAAGCATTTCATGAGCAACTAAGGGGTTCATCAGTTGATCATAATCCGCATTGGGAGACACCGTATTGCAGAGCAACAAATCCAGAGCCCAGTCCAAATCGCAGCGAAGGCAATGAAAGACAGGCTGGACGCATGTGAAAAAGGAAAATCGAAATGATAATCCATAAGCTGCACTCAATGTAGCAAGAGGCAGCACTCCATAATAATAAAGCATTCAGTTGCGGAACAGCAACAGCCGTGGCAGATCGTCTTGTAACACAGGAAGTGCATCCATTTTGAAATAAACAAAGCAACAGAAGCACTCCTGCAACCAGAGAGAGCATTAAGGAAAATCCACCAAACAGGCTGGAAAAGATCAAATGAAAAAAACTGGGAACACACCAAATATAGTTTGAAAACAAGCCACAAGGCCACTACTAACAACTTTAAAAAAGTGAGCCAGCCCCGTGGTGGAGGAAGTATTAAAGATAGTGTAAATTAATTCTCCGAAATGCAAGGGCAAATCCGTATTTAATAAAGCATGCACCTCTGTGCGGGTGTTCGCCACATAAAGGACAAATGTTTCACGAGCAGATGTGATGGTGACTTCTTTTTGAAACAAAAGAGCTCTTATGCGGCTCATCTTGTTGAACTCTGCTTTCAAGGTCGGAATCGACGGCCAGATGGAAACATCCAGCTTCCCATGTGGAGGAGGAAACATTATGTTTTTACAACAAACTACACGTTCAGATACCGTAAAGATGTAAGGAATTCCAGCTAACATCCCACAACAATCTTCATTATTTAAAGGTAAATAACTACTGTTCGCTAGTAATGTGAATGTGGGTATGATAGCAGGCGTCGGTGTACCTTTCAAAACAAAGGCTAGATTAGGCGCATCTTGATTGCAAGAGCCATGCAATTGAATATTCCTACACACTAATGAGTGATCCGGTGTTGTTGTGCAATCCTCACCATTCAAATAAACCTCTTTTCCCTCCCTCAGGCACCTATAGGTAAAAGGTAGTGACCCAGCTTCATGGAGATAAGCGATGCCCAGAGGTTCATATCTGCCAATTGCGTAGTACTTCATGCAGGCTTCGCATTTGAACAAAGGAAAAGGTAATGTTATTAACCCATGGACGAGCCACACAGCAGAATTTGTTCCTGCCACAGAAAACGGTAAAGGTTCTAACTTTTCAATATGTAACATAGAAAAAGTTGCATCTTTCATAGACATAAAACGTTGCTTGTCGGTCAAGTTAAAAGGAGCAAATAAAGATGATGTGTTCATGTAGTGCCAAGGAACTTTTCCTGCCTTCAACGTTTGCAAAGTCCATGCAAATTGCATAATGGAACGCAATTGATTTTGACCATGGTACAAAACAGAGACATCTTCTTGCACAAAATCAACAACAGATGAAGCAATATTATCTAAAGTGTAAATGCAGGAAAAAAGCGTGTTAATGCTGTTGTCTACAACTGCCAGCACCTTTTCTAAATTTGCTTGATCTATAGCTCTTACGGGAAGCAGCCTCAATCTGGGACAGTTTCCAAACTTTGTTGTAAATAGCATATATCCACCTTTTGGAACCGCCGGAAGCAGGGCCCTTGACAAAATCATTTAGATCAACATCGTCAGCCAATTTAGACAAATGAAGCTTAACTGGCTCTAGGCTAAAGTGGAGTGTTTGAGCCAATTCTGACATAACTTGCCTACTGAATATGTAGCCACAGAATGGTCACTCTCAAAACGGGGATCCACCCTAACCTGTGTGTAGCCAGGATCTAAACCCAGAAAACGATGTTGGCAGAAATCTGCACTTTTGTGCCACAATGACCAACCATTAGGATCCAAACTGGATATGTTAAAAGTAGAATTCAGCAATAAGGTCTGTAATTCTCAGATAGAAAAACTGGTATTATTATCCCAACCGGGGTATGCTTCCAATTCTGGAAAAGAAGGAGCATTTAATTTTTTAGTAGTAGCCAATCCAAACAGGTGGTTTGTGAAATAGTAAAAATCAAAAACAACATATGGTTCGGGATGAGACATGCACGATGGGATGTACCATGTTACAACGCATACCATTACAACTACCTACCGTTACAACGCGACCATTACAACGCATACCATTACAACGCATAGCGCTTTGAGGTGCTGGATAGTGGTAAGTATAATTTACTATTCTAACTCCAGTCCCCGTGGACCCTAGGGAAGGTGTTGGATAGTAAATTATACTTATTCCCTATCCTAGAGCGCCCCCCAGCGCAATGCGTTGTAATGGTATGCGTTGTAAAAGTCGCGTTGTAACAGTATTGCGTTGTAAGAAATGCGTTGTAACAGGTGTATACCGCACGAAGTAAAGCCTCAGTGCCTTGCACTTGCCAATTTTTAGAACCCCAAAAAGATTTAAGATCAATAGTATCTTTCCGCAGTCCATAGCCCCCAATAGCCAATAGGTCAAGAAAGGACTTGGATTGCTTTTTATACGGAGGGACGAAGTGGTATTGCTGCCTAACTGCTGCCTTTTTATCTCACTGCCTCTCAACCAACTGCTCGCGGCCCCCGCTTTGCGGGAGCCCCTCAAAGTCATCATCGCAATGGACTATTAGTGGAGCTGTGCAGAGACTTCTTACCCCAGCGGGACTGCGAGGACCAGCGGGCGCTGCGCTTGAAGACTCGCCGCAGCTGGTCCTCTTCCCACCCCCCTCCCGCTATATATTGACATCAAATGACGCGTACACGGGACGCGCGCGTGTCAAAGCGCGGGGCTAAGCCCAGGCAAAGGGCGGGCCCTCTGAGGCCCTCAGAGGCTGAGAAAGGCTGTGCTGTGCCCACCCCCTGTATAAAGTACTGTACTTGTTAAAACGTTTATTAATAGGTCTGGGACTGTTTCATTGCACATTACTGTTTTTGTGATATCCTTGTGCCTTCCCTAGACTTATTCGAAATGACGGCCAAAAGCTTAGGTCTGGAAGATTTTTGGTTGGAAGGTCGTGTTCCAAAACAAAATCGAATCCCCTTCGCAATAAGGTTAATCATGTTGCACAAGTTAAGGGTACCTGTCAGTTATTTAATCTCTGGGAACGGGGAAAAAATAGAGCATTAAATGTTGATCCTGCATACGAAGACACAGTAAAAGCCCCCTCCTCTCTGTTGGGATTGAGTACCGCGGGTTTGAGGCATGAGAATAGCATGGAAAAGGGGGTAAGTACTGCAGTTGTAGTAAGAGAAAGTTTTGCCTCTTTGAACAACTGTATGTCTCCCCCTCTGCATAAATCAAAGGACAAAAATATTTGCCTTACTGCCCCCCTACAAATCCCATCTGAAGCTATTTTTCAAGCGGTGGGCGATTTAGAGCATGTTTCTTTTCTTAAAACTAGTGAGCCTCCATCTGAAACATATGAACCAAGTCTTTCTCCCCCTAGAGAAGTGCACAATAATGATCTTGTTTTTTCTGATTTTGATTTGGCGCTCTGTAAGAGATATATTGAGGTTGATACTGAAAAGGTTAGGGATCTCATAAAAACTCCTACAACACCAGTTCCACCTGTTCTCCATCTTTATAGCAGTACTCCCTCGAATATCTCTCAGTTAAATATCTCAACACACTCTAATCTCAATATAACAGGTATTAACGCTATGCCTCCTCCCAGGGTGGATAAACCTGTCTCTGATTGTCTATCCTCTCTTGAATATTTGCTCTCTTCCATTCTATCATTATTGGAGAAATTTGTTGGGGGTTCTGATTGTGTATTGGAAACTGTAACCCAAATTCTGAAGGTTTTATTACATGACAAAATTGAGAAGAAACCCCGCTTAAATTTAGATACCATGGGAGAAGATCTCGTAGAGCAGGAAAATTCTGGGTCAAAAATTGGACTTCCAAATATTTCCCATCCCATTAATGATAGCAAACAATTAGTCCTCCCCTTGAAAACCCCTATTTCAAATTGTGTAGTTGATATAGTATTTGTAGTAGAGGTTTTACAAGAAATGGTGTTAAAGGATGATATAGAACCATCCCCAATAATAAAGGATCTATATGAAACGGATCCTAAGGAAGATAAGGAACTTTTTCCGAACCTTATTAAACAGCATAATGTAGGTGATAAGGAGGCTTCTGAACTAGAAGGAGATGGGAAAAAGGAGAATTAAGGGAAGGTTAAAAAGAAGGGGTCAAAAAAGAGGAGACTAATTAGAAGAATTGAAAAAAATAGACGGAGAAAGATTCTTTGGAAAGAAAATTTGGCAATTGTCTCAAATCAAGAATTATTCCAGGCCTCCCCACTGGTACAAAAAAATGAAAGTGTGGACGTAAAAATAGCGGAGGATACCCCTACCCCTACTGCAGCACAGGGTTCTGTTTCTCTACTATCAATTCCCTGTTCTTCTGGTGGGCCCCTTATAGCTAAAGGGGATTTGTTAAATCCAATTCCTCCAAAAAATGAGATCATTCCTATTGGCTATGCAACCTCCACTCTAAATCCACTGGCCAATCTCTACTCTGTTAAAAGGGAGGGAGTAGCGGTTTGTCAAAATCCTCCTGTAATTTCTATGGAGGAGAGCGTTGATACCCTCACTCTGGACTTCTTCCCTCGATTTGATGCTGATTGTATTTTAAATAGATCATTGCTTCTTAAATACTTCCAGGAATCAGCAAATTTGAAATTGCTACTAACAGCAGATATAGATTTAGTACGGATTTTGAAGTCAGAGGGTGGAAATTTAACAAGGGTAAAATTTTACTCCAAATTAGTGGTGAACCTAATCTTACAACGGTCAGAAGATTTCCAGAGTAGAGGAATTGAGGTTATGCCTTTCTGGGGGAATCTCCCCTCTGTTAGACCCTTTAAATCCTTAAGGCCTCTAGGGTCTTCTCTATCTCTCTTGCAGGTAGCTCCTGATAATGCAGAAGAAGCAGCAAGGTTTGATGATTTGAGAATTCGTTTATCAAAAGATCTTCGCCTTGTATCTTACCCTAACCTACCAATTCCCCCTTCTCAGGATAAGGTTGAAGATGAAACTTTTCGCTGGAACTGGTTACCTGGCGTTCTTTCAAAGAAATTGACTATTAAGTACCCTCCCAATCCTCATCTTTAGCTGCAATATAATGTTGTTATCTTGGAACTGTGCTGGGCTGAAGAATTGTCCAGAAAAAATCCAATTCCTTATGTCCCTAAAGGCCAGTGTGATCTGTCTCCAGGAGACTTGGTGTTCAGAGACACTTCAAACAGGAAGGGACTTTTTTGTTCTGGAGGGTCGCGCTGTTCCCTCCAGGAGAGGCCACGCTAGGGGGGGAATTGCATGTCTTTTATCCAATCGGATAAAATGGAATTTCTCCCATTATTTGGATCCTTGTAACCTTTTTCAAGCTGTAACACTGTTCAGCCATGACAATGTTGAGGTATCTAAACCCCTAGTATTGATTAATGCCTATATTCCCCCTGAAGTTAGTTTTAATGTAATTTTAAAAAAGGTTTTCGTCTATATTCAGAGTCTTAGAGAGAAATCTCCTTCTCCTAATATAATTTTAGTAAGGGATTTGAATTGCAAAATCTCTAATCTAAGCATGAGTCTGTTTCGCGATAAATATAAAGAAGAATCTCTTCAGATCCCCCAAGCCCTCCTTCCTGAGAATATTAAAACAAGCGAGGGAAAATACTTCTTAAAGAACTGTCCGCTATGGACGGGATTACAGCGAATGGAAGGCTCCCTTCCAATTCTCCTGCAAATTTTACTCATAAATCCCATCAGGGAGAATCAATATTAGATTACGTGATAGTTGAGAATTCCACCTTTGCCCTATTAAAGGATCTTAGGGTTACTGAAACGGTTTTCAGCGACCATAAATTACTTTCTTCTTCTATGAATATAAATACTCCGAAATCTGACCAATGGTCTCTTGATAGCGTCAAGGTAAGCTTTGGAGCGAAATCAGGAAGATGCTATTGGAACACAAAAGCTGAACAAGATCTGGAGAGTGTTCTTGATGCTGCAATTGATGACCTTGCTATGCGGCAAAGTTTTGAAATTGTGTGCTTTCAAGATCTAATGAAGTCAGTGATCTCGGTGGCTAAAAAAACAAATAAGAAAAGGTGTTTTGTAACACCCTCTTGTCCCCTACGTTTACTTAATGTAGAGATAAATATACTAGTGAGGGAACAATACTTGTGTAAATCGGCAGAAGGATCACATAAAGTAAGTTTATTAAAAAGAAGGAGGAAAAGGTTAAAAGTTAAATTACGGAAAGAAGGGGAGGATACTATTTGGATAAAATTAAGAGAGGCAGCTTTTAAAGGACAAATGAGACAGTTCTGGTTGCTTATAGGTGAGGGGTGTGGATCAAGAACAAGACTGCTTCCTATCCCCATTGAAGAACAAACATGGGTGGATTATGTCACATCCTTATCTGCAAATATTGGAGCTGTGGTTCCCTCTATAGGTTTTATTGTAAGTGGTCAGCCTTTAGATCTCGTATCTGAAAATGATATTGTAACAGCTATAAAGGAAATGCGTTCATCTGGGGCAATGGGGCCGGATGAACTTCCAATTTCTGTTTTAAAGCAAAGCAGTGAAAAATGGAGCAAATTGTTATGCCCTGTGTTCAACATTTGTTTCTCTAGCGGAAAGATTCTCCCCTCGTGGAAAGGGAGCATCTTAGTGCCCCTTTTCAAAAGGGGTGACCAATATGCTCTCCAAAACTATCGCCAAATTGCCCTCTTAGATGCAATCGGCAAAGTATTTGCAAGATGCCTTTTGAAGCAAATAAATGATTGGGTGGACCAAGAAAATATACTTCCCCTTGAACAGACGGGTTTTCGAAAGCATCATGGTACCCTGGATAATTTAACGGCTCTACAGGTAATAACGGACAAATATATCAGGGTCACAGGTGGGGGAGTCTATGCCGCTTTCATAGACTTCTCCACGGCTTTCGATAAAGTTGATCGTCCTCTGTTGTGGAAGACATTACTTACTTTGGGTATGCCAGTAAGGCTGTTGAATTTGGTTCAGGAACTTCACTCTGAGACGTGGTGTAGAGTATTATTGGGTGGGGAGAGAGGCTTATCCCAAGTAATCCTTTCTGCCAATGGTCTTAAACAGGGTTGTCTATTGGCCTCCTTGCTGTTCTCTCTCTATGTTTGTGATCTCCCCCAGACCCTATCTTTGAGTGAAGGCATCGCCCCCACTTTAGGAGATAAACCGATTGCATGTTTAATGTATGCAGATGACATACTTCTTTTAGACCTTACTCCAAATGGTCTCAATAGTCGTCGGCATGCCTTGCATTTATTCGCTGAGTGCCACCATTTGAAGATTAACATGTCTAAAAGCAAGGTAATGTGCAATAGAGGGAAGAAACAAACGGAATTGGGTAATTTCAGTTGGTTTTTAGGGAGTGAGAAACTGGAAATTGTAAAATGTAATGTTTTTCTAGGGAAAATAATATGTGGTAACTTGAGCGACAAGGCTCACATAGACAGCAACATTAGGAAAGCCATGACTCAGGGAAATGGACTGAGTGCTCTCTATAAAGCAACCGGCAGAAGACATTTTGTCTATCTGCTGGAGGCATTTCGTGCAAAAATTCCAGCATCCCTGCTTTATGGCATTGAGTTAATAGATTTGAGGCAATGGGGTTTCCTAGATACTGTCGAGGGTAGACTCTTGCAACATTTATTGTCGGTCAATAATGCCTGTACAGTGAAATCCCTCAGACTGGAATTGGGCATACAAAGTAGTTGGGTTCAGGCCCTAGCAGGAGTAATACGTTGGGTCTTTTATTTAGCCAAAGGCAAACCGGCTACCTTAAGATCCCTCATTTATAAAGAATTCTTGGGGCCTATGAAAGAATATTCTTTACTTATAAAGAATTTCAGAAAGGCTGTTACGTTATTAGAACTGGAGGAAACAACTCTTTTTTTATTATCTCCACATCAGCTAAAGTTGTCATTAAAACGGGCTACATGGGAGTTAAGTTTTAAGAGGGATAGAGATGCCCGTATTACAAAGAAAGGTGTTACTGAGGTTGTCAATTCCTACGTATTCAAACAAATACAACCATATGCATCCTGGATTCTCCCTCATGGCTTACGCCGTTTTTGGTTCCTCTTGAGACATGATCTTCTCCCTTTAAATACATTGTTGGCTAGATGGCATGGTTGCTCCGATAAATGTAATCTATGTAACATTGACAGCTCAACTCAGGATATCACCCATATCCTTTTTATATGCCCTGCCCTAATGGTCCATCGTCGAAAGTGGGTAAGACCAATATGCTTAAAGCTATGTATTTCTTCTGATAAATATTTCCTCAATGCCATTCCCAACCCTCCTAATGAAATGTTGTTACAGAATTTTTAACTTTTTAAAATGTTTTTTAGAATTATATTAATAGGTATGATCCCTATTATTCAATTTCTGTATAAATGGAATGTATTTTGAGGTTTTTTTTTGCTTTGTACTTTTTGTTGATTCTTGTGTTCTGTTTATATGTGGATCTCAATTGAGTTCCAAAACATATTTAAATAAATTGAAATTGAAATTGAAATTGACTTGGAATATAACAATTTTGTGTGGGTAAGTCTAACTTTGGAAGTGGACTTTTCGGTCATCTTAAAATAAAATGCATTGGGATTTGACTGATTAAAATCAGTAAAATAGGTGAACCTCTTTAAAAGATAACTGGAGCTGCCTTTAGCAGGAGCGGGGCAATGTTCCCATTGCGTATAATTAACCATATTCCTCCTGGTGTTTGCCTTATGCAGGTAATGATTGCCAAAGTATTGATAACAAAACAAATCACCATAATTCGCCGAATCTAAATATAAATCTTCAGCATCAAAGGCAGCATAATATTTCAAATCTGAAAACAAATCCTCTACGGCTTGAACATCCCAATCATCAGAGCATATATTTTGTTTGATTACATCCGCCATAGAAACTCTTAGGACATTCGGTACATTTATAACCTCTGTGGGACCATGGATTTGAAATTTAACAGCATCCCATACAATCCTATCTAAGACGGGCCAAGCAGTAATGTTTACAAAAGTCAGGTCCCTCTTCAATCTGTGTGATGAGGAATGGGGTGCCAATGTTCCATTAATGTGTTGAATAGATGTTCTCTCTTCAACGTAGTGTCCGTTTACAAGAAGGAAAAAATACACCACAAATCCAATTGACATGAACAAAAAAATAGAAAAAAGCACCAACCAAATGTAAGTCCAAGTAGGAATCAAAAAATGTTTTTTAAACCATGTTGCAAAAACAGAGATTTTTGAAGGGGACGTTGATGTGGTAGAGTTAATGCCAAATGAAAATCTGGACTCAGTTGCCAAACGTGTTTGTAGATCAGGCATCGATAAGTCTGTGGGGTAAGTATACTCAATATCATCAAGATGATCATCAGGTGGGGTAATCAATAAAGGACTTGAAACAGCAGGCATCTCAATGGCAACGTCAGGCCTGGTGTTAGGAGTCAGAGCCAAAACAGAATGTCTCAGTATAGATGGACAAGAGACCGCAGGTGTCATACTAAGAAGAATCGGCAACTCTGTGTAATTTGACATTGTCAATGGAGATGTACCTTTTTTCCTTATGACCTGGAAGTGGAGGTAAAATGACTGTTCTTGTGCCCTGCACGCCAAGTACAGGAACTGGAGCTCGATATGAGGGACCAAATTTTTCTTGTTCTCGATCTTCTCTCGAACCAGTTCTCCAACTCAGGGTAGCCAGCTTACTACCGGAATCACCAACGCAGCATCTGATGTGGAGGGCTAGTGTTCCTTTGCAAGACTGTCTCTTGTTTATTGCAGATTCTATAAAACATGACAATGTTCATCTACGTCAAAGGGGGCAGTCGCCGCCGCCTGGTTTGGACCTTCAAGGTCCGGGACGAACATTTTGATACCAAAGAGCATCTCGTATGGGGTCCGCCCACCCAGAGACCTTCTAGGGAGATTATTAAGTGCACGTTGTACGCTATTGAGATGGGCTAGCCAGTTCCGGCCTGTACCTATAACTCGGGCTGTCAATGACTGCTTTAAGTCTCGGTTCATTCGTTCCACAACACTATTACCCTCAGGTCTGTATAGAGACGAAAATTTGACTTAGACCCCCAATGAAACCATGGCATCCTTGTACGTCTTAGAGGCGAACGCTGAACCCTGATCAGAATGGAAGGTGCCACATGCAAAAATTCCCACAAAGACACGCAAATCTCTTATGACAGTACGTGAATCAGCACTGCGGTGCGGCCACACCCATACAAAGCACGTGCAAGAATCAACTGCAACTAAGATGTACTTATACACAGTATCAGAGGAAAAAGGACCGCAGTGATCTAATTAAACACAACCAAGTGGTTTATTAGAAATGTACAATTGTGTCTGGGGCGGACGCGCAGCAGTTGAAGGTTTAATCTGCTGACAAATGTCACATTGAAGGACATAATCACGCTTCTGTTTGTACAGTCCCCGCCACCAGAAACGTTGTTGTAACTGAGATACAGTAGCCGAAACGCCTGCATGCGCAGACGCAACACCTTCGTGGGCAGCTGTAAACAGTGTGGACCTGCGTTCTGCGTTGGGAATCAATATGTCACCAACATCCGGTATTTTCACATAAGGAACTTTATCAGGACCTAAATAATACTTTGAAGGAAATCCAGTAGGATATTTACCTTCCCTTCTCAGTAGCAGCAATTGCTGCCAAGATGTCTTCATCAATCTTACATTTGGAACGTGTAACTGCTGCAACCAAATATGTTGAAACTGCTGTCTTCGCTACCTCATCTGCAAAACTATTGCCAATAGCGTGAACTCCCACATGCTGATGACCAAGAGTATGAATTACATACACGAGTGGCAGCTGCAATTTAAGTTCAGCCGCTCAAACCCAGATCATTTTATGTTTTATTGTGCTACCCTTGGAATCCCGAAAGTCATTCGGAGTCCAAAAGAACAGGTTATCATTGTAAGACTGGACACAGTAGTAAGAGTCACTCACAATGAGTGTAGTCACACCAGGATCAGCGTACTCTAATGCAAGCATCAGAGCACAGAGCTCTTCCAATTGGGTGGTACAGTCCCCTAATGTCTGCGTATGTACGACATCGGACTTGAATTCACCATTCACCATGGTACCAACCACAATGGCGCAAGCTGAGATGTATGTGTGCTAAGACCCATGCACAACTTGCGCTGAACCGTCAGTATAAATGACACAATGGAAATCCTCCAAAGGGCGCACAGTCAATGGGGCAGGATGAACAAACTCATACTGCAAAAACTCCTGCGACTGTAAGGAGGTGTCAAAAATAAACGTGACATCCGGAGACATCAATGATGATGCCCATTGTATCCACTGTGGGTGCAAAGCTTTAGAATTAGGTACACTGGCTTTCGTTACTGCCTCCAAGGCAGGATACGGGGTAACAACCAACATGCATTTTCCCTACGACAGTTTGCTTTCCTTCAGAATCGCCATATGCACTGCTGTCAAAACTTTTTCCACAGTGGAATACCACATTTCAGCCGAAGTGTCCAAGTGTGACTTGTAAGCGATAGGTACTGTGTCACCTTCGTTAAAAGTTAGGTATGTGAAACCCACCGCCCCAGGGATGATTCTTATCACCAGGTTGGTGTGATTATCATGAGTCAGTAAGAATTTAGATTCTAGCAGATCAGCCTGCAAAGATTGCAAAATGGCTGAATGCTCAGGCAGCCAGCACGATTTGATAAAAGTTGGTTGTATCAAAGCATACAATGGCTTGATATGCTGGGCATATTTGGGAATGTATGTATGCCCGAAATTCAAAAATCCCAGCAAGGATTGCAATTATTTCAGTGTTGTAGGAGCATGCAGCTGTGCGCATGTCCCCAAGAAGTGAGGAGTCAATCCTCGACCTTCATTGTTGAGCTCATAGCCCAGTAACAACACTGTGTACTCTTAAATGTGCGACTTTGCAAAGTTAAATTTGTAACCGAAGTCCGCAAAATTACAAATTATGCGGTCAACGTGGTACAGATCCGTCCATATTTCAACGTCTGTGAGATAAATGTCATCCACATACGAACACGCATCTGGCTCTACTCTCTCTAATAGAGATACGATACGCACAGCAAACACACCTGGACTATTCTTTTAGCCCATGGCCAGGCATTTAGATTGGAGTTGTTTGCCACCACTGGTAAAACTGGTCCATTGGGAACTTGAACCAGAAAGGTTGTGGGCAATAAAACCATTGGATATGTCAAGTGTGGTTTTAAACCGTTTTCGCACAATACCATCCACTAAAGCAGAGCCGTGGGTATTCTGTACTGCACAGGTACGGCAATGCGAGTTTAAATACCGGTAATCCAATACCAAACGGTACGAAACATCAGGCTTGGTTACAGTAAAAAGTGGGTTATTCATCGACACACAAGTTTCAATCACTCCTTGATATTGCAATTGTTCAAGGATTTCTGCCACGGAACCTTTCGCTTCACGCCGTATGGGATATTGAGGTTGAGGCTGTGGCATATACCGTAAGGGAATCTCGTGGTGGGGTGAGAATTTATCCCAACCACAGTGAGTACGGTACAAAGCCAGTGCAAGGACCTTAGCCCACTCTTCTGCAAAATTCAGCGCATGCTCCTTAGACACTGTGTGCGCGAAACTAGGGAGGATTACCTCCTCCAATCTCGGAGCTGCGAGAACAAAAGGTGGGGGCCAGTGCCTCCGCTAACAAAATGTCATAGGTAGTTGTAAGATTTTCCCAAAATACCCCTTTTATGGTACGTTGTATGTCACCTTCAATTAAAAGGTAAATTTCAAAAAGCCTATCAGGAGGAGCTACTCTAGTATCAGCTGTCTCAACAACAATGAATTGGTAATTCGCTGTCACCTTTAGTAGTGGACGCAGGGCCTCGCGGACAATTGTAATCTCCGCTACGCTGTCCAACAACATCAGCGCCCATGTCAGATTCCGAAGCTGCGTTCTCACTATCTGTGACATATCTCGCTGTTAAAGCGGCAACTTTGTTTTTCTGAAACTGGGGTATTTTCTGCGAAGAATCGTCCTGCTTGCCTTTTCCGTCTTTTGGGCGGGGCTGGTCGCGACTCTGCTGGCCACCCCGACCTCTGCCAACCCCCTCCACCACCGTACGATGAGGCCAATGTGTCCTGTAAAGAATGAGGAGAACGTTGATCAGGAACCTGAAATCGATCATAAGTGCGCTCAGTAGATGCAGGCACGGGTAACGCTGGACGGGACTCCTGTTTCTGTTGTTGTTTTCCCTGTTTTTTTTGGTTCCAATTTTGCTTTGGAGCTTTGGGTTGAACGTCTTTCTCAGACTTCGAACCCTGAGGTTGTTTTTTATCTTTGGCAGAAAAGGGCTTGACACCTAAACTATTATGGCCAATGGTCTTATAAGCCGCCGTGATAATTCTTGGTAACTGTCGGGGTTTGTCGGCATCGGGGACATCGCGCAAGGCAATAGCCACTTGGAAGTTCAACGCATCTCTCTTTATATTAGAGAGGACAAGATTGGAAACTACGTCAAATGTGCCAACGAGTCTCATTCCCAATTCACCCGCAGCCTCAGGTCCGTGTTTATCCTGAACATGCCAAATGACCGTCGGAAGGACAGCCATTGACGGAGTGCCGAAGCACCTCGTGTATACTGCCGCAAAAATCCTACCCCATGACTCACAGTTAGAGGTACAACGTAAAACAATGTAGCACAACTGGGTAGCAATTCAAAAGGAAACCATTTTGAAAGATTCAAGCTTGAAAAGACCTATGTAACTATAGGTAGGTTTATCCATCACCACTGTTAACCGGAAATAATAGTGAAGGGGTTAAGGACAGCTATAAGTACTTCTCAAGTATCATGTAATAAGACCACCATTGTTAGGGCGCCATGTTGCGGGGATTCTGCTCCTACACAGAACTTTGCACATAGACTTGGGACCTCAGTGAATTAGGGTGTGCCAAAACTCACCTTAGTACCAAAATCCCCTACCAGACTAGCATCAGTGTCTCATTATCTCTTAGTCCTATAGCAAAGAAACTAATGATTAGACAACCCTGAACATGTGACTTAGGTTACCTCAGGCAATGTGGAAAAGAAGAACACTCTTTCTTAATACTCTCATACCAGTCCAAAACAATGAGTAAAAAGAGACACGTGCAAGTGTGAAATATTTATTTCTAACGCCATGTTCTCATGCGCAGCACCCTAGCTAATACAAGAAGACATATTATTGGAAACAAGATTGTCAGCATAGTTACTATTCCATAAAATACAAAGGGAGAGAGCATGTTATAATGCTAAATGGAAACAGGTTTAAAATATACCTATATTTCACCCTCCCTTGCAAATAGGTTATTTTATAACTACAGAAGGTCTCTTGGGATTACATAGGCGGCCCCATACCTCTGGTATTTAGCAGAAGTGGATCACATCAAATTCTGCACAAGCTCTCAGCATACGAATGTTCGCCAAGTGTGTGTGATCATGCCTACGCAGTGCATTATTAAACGCGCCAAGATCAGAGGTAGCCACAGCTGCATATGTGTTATGTCTAGAACGTGCGCTGATCAGTCCAAACAACAACCACAGTATTGAAATAACCTTGAAGGCCTCGGCACTCACTGTTCAGACTAAGCTTACCAAGCAAGGCTACTAATGTAGAAAAACACGTTATTCTCATGTGAAGCAAAACACTCTGCTAAACTCTAAACAATGAATAAAGTGTGTGCCGTGTGCAAAAGGCAGCAGAAAGGAAAAATGGTGTTTAAACTTCTAATAAGCTCATGTCAACATAACACTGTGTGAATGCAAGGCTCAGCCCCACGACAGGATCTTTTGTGTAAATTAAAATGTACAGTATGTTGCACCAGCTACTATGTTCCTTTGCATGTGCCTAGTGAGAAAAATGTGGTTTAGCTTTTGTTTATAACAATGACTTATGTAAAACTGATTATGCTAAATCTTCAAGTCATAGATGTGGGATGTTCTTAACCGCGTTCCTTCCACTTTATGGTCTGAACATGCTAATGATGTAGATTTTGTCCTGACTGTTGCGCCAATAAAAATGAGTAAAACCCATTAAAAAGCTTCCCTATATTCCACAATACCCTTAATATTCTGAACCTGTGGCTGTGCTTGCCCCGGTCATTGCTGCTCCACGACAAAGGGAATTTTAGTAAACCCCTGGGAGCGTGAGTAGCACTTCTATTGATCAGTCAAAGAGCCTTGTAAAGACACTTATCAATTCGTATAAGATTTAAAGGCCGTTAATGTTGTTATATTGGCATGTTTTCCTCCTGTAACCATTTTTGCTATAATTCGGTCAAATATTCTGGTGACCACTGCAATAGTGGATGTCGGTTCAACTTTCTTTTCTTTTCCAATTAATTGAGAAAGCCAACATTGGTTTGCTGTATCTTTCACTTGTGTCCAAATCACATGGTCTCAATTTTCCCAGGAGTAGAGAACTGCCTTCTCTCATCTCACAAGCTTTCAAGAAGAATGTGAACATCATTGACTTCTTGTAAGTACACACTCTATTTTTTTAATTATTTTTTTTAAACGTAAGACTTTATTGACATCTGCTTAATGGACACAGCATTATGCCTACAACCCTGAGGCCGGCTGCCACACAGGTTAAAGTCACGAAGGAAAGAATATTAAATACACAGTATCTGCGGTCCGGCAGCAGTTTTTTTAACAGCACAGTAGAAACAGGATAGCATTTTTTGAAAAATCTGAGTTCGTCTTACTTTTGTATTTTATAACCATAACTCAACTTGTGACTCAATAGATTGAACATGCTTTTCACATTCCAGCACCCATGATTCTATCCTCTACCCCGGCATGTCAATACTGGCGCTCCCTGTGTACCTCCCGCTCCTCAGGGTACCCCAATAGATCCGGCAGAACACCGTGACAATTCGGGGGCGTGGTTTGGACGCCGATCGGGATGGCGGCGTGAGCTTGCAGCTCCGCGCAGGGTCCCGCTATTTCTCCTGAAAACCGCGCCTGGGGCGACCCCTGGTCGGCGCAACTTGTCTGCGAAGTGTTGGGGAACCACTGGTGAGCGGAGGAGCCCTCTTTGGGGTCCGCTAGTCCCATGGAGACCTAGTCAGACGACGTCCGAGGTGTTGCCCGGAGTGTGAGGAAAATGGCGGCGGCGAGGGTTGAGGTTCCGTGACAATTGTAAGTGGTGCTTTCGACTCGCACGAATATGGTCGAGTCTAGTATCTATGAACCGCAAATGACGAGTTTAGTAAGTGTGCGCAGTTTCGCTGTGCTGACTTAAACCGTTCGTTTGTTACGTGGGTTTTTCATCTGTACCCACGGGTTCCATCTTAGATACGGCATCCATTTTGTCTCTTGCCCTCAAGTAGTCAGCGAACGGACACTGTCCGCTTCGCGACCCTGGGACTCCCAAGATATTTGCGGAAGACACATGTCCTTTGTAAGTGTCTTTATGACGAGGGGGTTGCTGCTGTAAGGCAGGTGGCGCCGCTCGAGGCTCATCTTGCCGCACGGGCTTATTGTCTCAGCCGTGCATCTCATTAGGCACGTCCCTTTGATGCCTGTATCTCGTGTTTCCTCGACACTCCCCTTTTACACCCTTTCCGATCTCCCCACTGTCTCCGTCTTCCTCTGCACCTGTCTTCGTTCCTATTTCGATCTACTTTACTGCTGATTGGAATTTGCTAATGGTGGGAAGATGGGTTTTTACAGTTGGGAACCGCCAAATGTTTCCGCACTTATGTTCCGGACCTTATGTGTTTCAAAAGACCAAAGCGACCCCTCTGAAAGCGACTTGTGGGAACCAGGTTGTAAACTATTGTGTCTCATGTTATCTTATGGGTGAAAACTGTATAAAAGGAGCGATCCACAGAACCAATTTGAAGCAGTCTCCCCGAACTACACTCGATGTACTTCCTGTGACTTCTGTGTTCCCTGCAGTAAATAAACCTTGACTCTTTGACGCCGAAGGAAGTGTCCCGTGTCTCTGTGACTTGTACGCCGGAGCAGGTTATCCCACGAAGGTTTCAGGTGTTGTGCCCTGGCACCGCTGGGTCCAAAAGAACCCAGTCCTTCAGTTGGCGCCCAACGTGGGGCTGCATCAGTGGTACCGGTCCAAGCCCGACGATCGTGAGGAACTTCGTGTGAAATCTCCGAGGGAAGGTGCACCCCGCTTCATCGATCCTGTTGTCGAAATAAGTGGCCCGAAGACTTTTCCCGCGAAGATTCCCGCCTCCTAACGGCTGCGACGGACTGCTGCCCTGACTGTAGACCTGTTTTGGCGCCTGGCGTAGACCTTGGTATAGCGAGACGATTGACGGGCCTTCCTGAGGACGCCATTGTTCTTTGAGTTAAGTATTTGTGGGTCGCTCCCAGAGTTCTTGGTTGTAGACACTTTAGCGAGTGTCTTTGTTGTAAACACTAGTGTTTTTGTTGTACACGCTGTGTGAGTGTTTTTGTCGGTGACACTTTGCTAGCGTACTTTGTTGTTGTATTTGTTTGACGACTGCAGCCGCCAAAGACCGAGGGTTTTGTCCTTACTGGGACTTGGTAAATCCCGAAATCCCGTAACCCTTGAAGTTTGTGAAACTCGGCTAGTGTGCAAGATGCCTGGTCGCAGTACTTTGTTCAGTTGCTTTAGACCTTGTGGTGCGGATTCCCTGCTGGAGGACTCGTGTCCGATACCTCCGGTTGGAACTCCTACTTATGACTTATATAGCAAACATGGGCTAGGCCCGATTGCTTTTAACGATTATTGGATAAAATATACAAAGAAAGACGGCGATCTTCGTTGGCCACCTCACGGTAGCTTCGAAGCGTCGATCTTAGATAATTTGGAAATAAAGTTGTTCGAACGCAAATCTAGGCCGGCCATGTTTGATGCCTTTCGGTTGTGGCGCAAAGAAGCCCGACAGAAAGAAATCAGACAAAATAAACGTAGTGAGCGAGATAATGTTGCTACCATAGTGAAGAAAGCTGAGCAGTTTCAGCGTGATAAGGAGGTTAAGGATAAGGAAGTGTTTGAGAGGCTACAGCGTATGTCCATAGATAAATGCTATCCTGCTTTGCCTACGGAGTCGGATAAGAAGGAAGAGGCAGTTGAGGATCCTTTAATGTCCTATCTTATGAAGTCGCCACCTCCGTACGTACAGGGTATCGCAGCTCCTGTGGTCCCTGCCGTACCTGTTCTTCCACCTGTTATTCCTCCACCAGTTCCTCAACCTGCACCCGCTCTTCCGACTGTTCCTGCTCCTTTGCCTGGTTCTATTCCTACTGCTCCTCCGCTTCCACATACTCCTGTTCCCGCTACTGCTCCTGTGTTGTTAACCCCTGTTGTTGCTAATGTCTCCACTCCTTCTCTTATTAGTCCTGTATCTTACTCTTCTCCCTCTACTCGTAATCGTAACTCTCCCATTGCGACAAACTTCTTCCAGTCGCTCGGACCTGTTTTTGGGTCTACTGGTTCTGATGGTCCACAGAGACGTAGTCAGCTTCCTGGTAATAGAGAACGTGTAGCGCTATACAATATGGCGATGGGTTGGATGATAAACCCTGTTAGAAATCCACCACGTGTTGTCCTCGAAACGTTTGATCAATTCAACATACCAACTCAGAGGTATGTGTTTGATGAAATGTGCAAGTTCTTACATGATCAGATAGTGGCCTTTGCGCCTGACGAGGTGCTGTCCGCCCTGTCCGAACTTCGGCTTCAGTTCGCAACTGGACTGATAGTCGACACTAATGTCCGACGTGCTATCGAGCGGTTGCTATCTCTTCGTCCCGCTCCTATTCCTCATGCATTGTTCGTTGAGGACATTGAGAAAGGAGATGGGTCTGGTCAATATCCTATGCGTGAAGTTCCGCCGGTTTGGATACCTGCTGATAATACTAATGCTAATGCTCCAGTGGCGGCGCATTTCCAGAGAGTGTGGATACACCTCCCTTGGAAACGATCGGAAGTGCTTCAGGTGAAACAAACTTTGCCCGATCCTCGCAAAAATCCTGCTGGGTATTACAAGGAATTGTCGCAGCTCGTAGACGCTACGATAATGAATCTGGCCGATATCGACATGTTGTTTGGCAATGTCGTACCGCAACCGGTATGGGCCAAGATTCGTCACCAAGATCACGCGAATGAATTAGGTGGTGATTGGGCTGCTATTACAGCGGCAGACGCTGGACAAGTGGCTGCTACTAAACCCGATCAGTTGATTGAACTTCTCCCCCAGCGAATCATTACATTAATGAAGACGCTTATGCCAGCTATGAGGGTAAATTGGGATAAGCTGTCAGCCTGTAAGCAGAAGAAAGATGAGAGTGTATCAGACTTCTTTACGAGGTTTGAGGAAACATTCGTTGATCATAGTGGGCAGGATATGGGTACTGAGGGTGGACAACGGTTGTTTGTAGATAAATTCGTATCGAACTTATTGCCCGACTTGTGCAATAAATTAAAGAATTCAGAAAGTGCGTGGGCCGTTTCTACCTCAGCTCAAATATTGGCTACGGCACAATATTATGAGAATAGAGAAAAAGAGGAAACTGACCGTGCTGATAGAAAGACGAAAGAGCTGAAAACTAAAGTGTTGTTGCAACAAGCGTATCCGCCGCGTTCTAATCAGAATGCGCCTCAACAGAATAGATCACAGTCGCAATCGAATCGATCGCAGTCGCGTAATGATTCCTCTTTCCAAAGATCTTCGTTAGGGTACAATCAATGTGCTTATTGTAGACAGGAGGGACACATTAAATTTGATTGTCCTGCTTTAAATGACCGTAATAGTGGTAATTCGTCTAGAAGAGGCCGTGGTGGTTCACAGAACGCATCACGTGGTAGAGGTCGTGGTGCTCAGAACGACCGTTCTGACAATTCATCAAATTCTAATAACTGTTTCGATCAACGTGGATCATCGCAAGGACGATCTGCGCAGTATAATGTAGACGATTATTACGTCGATCAGGGAACTGACGACAGTAATTACTAGGACAGCCAAAGACAAGGAGAGGGAGTGGTATCAGTTCCGGTTGATCAGAGAGGGCCTTACGTCGCAGTTGCTACATCGGGCGTCGTTGAGCCTTTTCTGTTGGACACTGGTGCAGCGAAAAGTTCTATCATGCATTCGAAACTCCCTGGCGCACCTTTGTCTGGCTTAACAAATGTTTCCGTTGGATTCTCTGGCGCCCCCGTTAGCAATCCAGTTTCATGCCCTTTGCCCCTTAAAGTTGGGCCTTGTGAGCTCGAAGCTCCATTGATTTTGACCACTGGTTGTGGCGAAAATCTTTTGGGTCTGGATTTGCTTAAACGTTTGTATGCAACGTTGTATTGTTCTCCTGCGGGTGTAAAGCTTACGTTCGGAGAGAGAGTAGTCTCTCCCATGTATTTGTCTCTCGATAAGCTTCCACCGGAATTGGATTCTCTTCCTGCGTCTTTGTGGGCGACGGGTCCAAATGATGTGGGCCTACTTGATATCTCCCCTTATGTTGTTCAGTTGAAATCTAATGTGCGATTGCCACGTATTCCCCAATATCGTATCTCCCTTGATGGTGAACGAGCTTTGTTAGCGATCATCTATGATTTGATCGAGAAAGATGTTATTGAGGAGACTCGGGGAAACGTGTGCAATAGCCCTGTACTGCCCATTCTTAAACGTACTGATCCTACCAAACCACCTGTTTATCGTTTTGTTATCGATTTACGGGAGGTAAATAAAATTGTGGTTCCTCAATTCCCTGTTGTGCCTGACATCACGGCGCTACTGACTCTGATTCCAGCTACTGCTTCGTGGTTCTCGGTGATTGATTTGAAAAATGCGTTTTTCAGCATCCCGATTGCCGAAGAGAGCAGGGACCTTTTCGGTTTCTCTCTTGGTGGACGTAGCTTCCGGTTCAAACGCGCTCCTCAGGGCTACTGTGAAAGTCCATCGATTTACAGTCAAGCCTTGAAGGGTCAACTGGATGCGTTTAGGTTGCCGGTTGGTGCGGCTTTAATCCAATACGTCGATGACTTATTGGTGGCTGCTGATACTCAGGACATTTGCAAAATTGCTACGGTGTCGTTGCTGCAACATCTCTGTGAGTTAAATCACAAGGTGTCACCTTCTAAACTCCAATATTGTTGTCAAGAAGTAACCTATCTAGGTCACTTATTGTCAAAGGAGGGAAGGAGATTGACCCCAGAGAGAATTGCAGCGATTGCGCGCATGGCTGTGCCACAAACCCAAAGAGATGTGCGTGCCTTTCTAGGTATCACGTCGTACTGTAGGCAGTGGATTCCTAATTTTTCATTGCTAGCGAAACCATTGGTGGCTCTTACGTGCAAGGATGTTTCAACTCCTTTACCATGGACGGAAGAATGTCAGAAAAGTTTTTCTGAACTGCGTGATTCATTGTGTTCGGCTCCTGTGTTAGGTACCCCTGATTACAGTAAGCCGTTCACTTTATATGTTCACGAGAGGGAAGGTTGTGCTTTAAGCGTCTTAACGCAACCTTTTGGTGGTAAGCAACGTCCATGTGCATATTTTTCCTCGACCTTAGACCCAGTAGCTAGAGCATTGCCGAGTTGTTTGAGAGCAACTGCGGCAGCTGCGGTCTCTATCCGACAATCAGCAGGATTGGTCATGGATAATATGCTTACGGTGATGGTTCCGCATGCAGTCGATACTCTTTTGAACCGTACGAAAACTCAGCACTTGACGAGTGCGAGGTTATCTGGGTACGAATTGACGCTTTTGGCAAGCCACATTCAGATAAAACGTTGTAATGTCCTAAATCCGGCAACTTTGTTACCAATTAGTGCAGAGTCAGATGCAGTAACAGAACATGACTGTTACTTGCGGACAGAGGAGGAAACAAAAGGTCGAGTGGACCTTAAAAACACCCCATTGGAAGATCCGGAGGGCACTCTGTATGTGGATGGGTCATGTTTTAAATTGCCGAATGGTGATGTGACTACCGCTTATGCTGTGGTGACATTGAATACTGTTGTTGAGACTGCAAGATTGAATCAGAATTCTGCCCAAGCTGCAGAGCTGATTGCTCTCACTAGAGCATGTGTATTAGCAAAAGGGAAACGTGTGAATGTGTACACCGATAGCCAGTATGCTTTCGGTGTAGCGCATAGTTTTGGACGATTGTGGCGAGAGCGTGTTTTTTTGACGTCACATGACACGAAAATACAGCATGGCCAGCTTGTGAACGATCTTTTGGATGCATTGACTTTGCCTGCACAGGTTGCAATTGTTAAGTGTAGTGCGCATCGTAAAGTGACGGATGATGTTGGTCGTGGTAATGCGTTTGCAGATGAGATTGCTAAGGAGACTGCCCGGAACCTTAGCACTCGAATGTATGTGACGAGTTCGGTTAGGTGGCCTGCAGAATCAAGTATGTGTGAAAATACCATAGAGAGTGTGAAAGCAATACAGAATGAGGCCACCGAGACTGAAAAGACGAAGTGGAAAGAAAGTACGGGAAGGTTGGATGCGAATGGTTGCTGGATTGATTTGTCAGATCAGAGAAGATGGATGTTGCCTGATGCATATGTACTGGCCGTTGTGACAATGGCGCACGGGTTAGCACATATTAGCGCGAAAGGTATTTGCAAGTTGGTGGCTGATGTGTGGAAGAACGATGGTATTACGAAGTGTGCTGAACGTTTGGTGAAGAATTGTATGGTGTGTATAATGTACAATCCTGGCAAAGGAACCCCAACTCCCCCTGGCAGTTTTGCTCCTCCTTCGTATCCCTTTGAGGTGATCCAATTGGACTTCATCCATATGGAGCGATGCAATAACCTGAAATACGTTTTGGTTGTGGTTTGCGCATTCTCCCGATGGATCGAGGCCTATCCCCTCAAAGACAATACTGCTTTGTCTACTGCGAAAATCCTACTGAAGGAATACTTTCCTCGGTATGGAATGCCTAGAGTCGTGTGGTCAGATAACGGAAGTGAGTTTGTTGGAAGTGTGATGAAGAGTGTGTGTAAGGGCCTTGGAATTAATCAAAAATTCCATAGCGCCAATCATCCTCAGTCAGCTGGATTGGTTGAAGGGTACAATGGCACCCTTAAACTGAAGCTAGCGAAGATTCAGGCTACGACTGGACTTTCGTGGCCTGATGCTTTGCCGTTAGCATTACTGTCAACTAGGGCGACTGTACACTCCCGAATAGGGCTTAGCCCCTATGAAATAGTGTTCGGCCGTCCTGCGAATGTGTGGGAGGTTCCTAGGCCAGGTGTATTCGTTGATCTTGAGTATCCGATGTTGATTGACTACTTACATGACTTGACTGCTAAACTGAGGTTAATTCATCAACAGGTTTACGACGCCTTGCCGACGCAGACGGAGGGTCCAGGCCACCAGCTCCAGCCCGGGGATTGGGTGGTTACCCGAAATTTTTCACGCAAAAAGAATCTGGACCCCCGCTTCACCGGACCTTACCAGGTACTCCTGGCCACGAGGACTGCCGTTCGTCTTGAGGGGCGGAAAAATTGGGTACATGCTACCCATTGTAAACGAGTCCCTATTCCTTTGCCGGCAGACCCGTGGGTGAGGAAAGGCATTGCGTCAACAGAAACAGAAACATTGCCGGCGTTTGTACCTTTTAGCGACGCACAGCTTGTTGAAGAACCCTCAGCGCAGCAGAAAGCCACTGTTGAACACTTGTCAGCAAAAGACTCAAGACCAGATCAACCAATTGATCAACAGGACGCTGTCTCTTCAACGGATCCTTTGTTTGAAGAGCAGACACGTCCCGGGAAACATCGATATTCTTTGAGATCTCATACTAAGGACAAATAAAATTTTCTTGCTTTGCTGAAATCGATAAACTGCAATATCCTCGTTTCCCATGATCAATTTTGAACACTCGTATCATTGAAAATTGTTTTGTATATATATTAAGCTTTTCCTTGTATCTTTTTCCTTCCACAGCTGAGAAATACTCTGCTAAAATACATATTGTGTATTGAGGGCCGTAGGGCCGCGCGCGTACTTCCTTCTGGACAGTAGGTCTTGACGCTAGGTTAAAGGCCGTCGGTTCCTAGGAACTCCTGGGGATTGACTATTGCTGCACAGAACGAAGTGCGTCAAGAAACGTTGCGGACGGTCGTAGGGAAATGGCATTTTCGAAGCTGAATGATTTGGAGGGAGCTCAGGCGTATAGAGTCCAGCTGCAGAAACTTAGTCGTACTAAATGTTTTGTATTCCAGTTGTTTGTATTGTTTTTGACTGCTTCTGCATTTTTGGCGGGTGGGGTGTATTACATTATGTCTTACTTCTTACTTCCTACCCCTACTCCTACTCCTTACCCTAACATTACTTCTACTGCTTCTCCCCATTCCTTTCACATGCTACCGGAACACGAACAGGCTAGACGTGTAGAATTCCGCAACAATTCCTTTATCCAGCTCCTCCATCAGCATCAGTTAGTGGTTAACACTACTAATTGTTGGGTGTGTGGGTTGATGCCACATACTACGGGTAAGGGAATTCCATATCTGGTGTTACCGTATAGTTCCCAAGGGTCAGCTCGAGCATTCCAAACAATGCTTCGAAGTGCACTGGGTTTCCACCCCACTCCAGAACAACGTTCCCCCAACCCTGGTCCTACCTCGTATCAGTGGGTGCTATCGATGGCAATAGCGGACATGGAAGATGAGATCCATGATGCTTTTCTCATCCCTAAAGGAGAGGTACAAGCCTATAGGGTCCTAAGTCGAGGGGAATATAGTATGTTCACTAATGAAAAGCAGTTTAAAAGCTCGCCTCCAATATGGGTCGTACCCCACACTGGTAATCTTTGTCTTGTGGGTCGTGGCTCGCAAGCCTCACTTGGAGTAAGTGCTTGCACTGAAAGTTACGTTCTGCCAATGTCCCCGACCCCTGTGTTTCTGGCTGCCAAGGGTACATACTTTATCTGTCATGATCGTGCATACACATGGTTGCCCGCAGACTTCATGGGCTCATGTTTCGTTGCAAATCTGTTGCCTCCGACGTTCACTGTAGATGCCGATTATCATAAGACTAGAGTTGTACGAGGCGTAATTAGCGAAGAGGATACTGCCGGTCAAGAGGCAGGAGACTTTTTCAAGGGTTTCCTCCCGTTTTGGGGACCTATGGTTAATAGTAGGAACCTGAGACATTTGACTCGAGTGGTAGAATCGACAGCTAACATTACTGCCAGTGCCCTTGGTAATATCACCACAGAACTTCAGGCGGAGAGACTTATGACATTACAAAACCGTATGGTTTTAGATGTTGTCTTAGCAGATCGCGGTGGGGTATGTAAGGTGATCCATTCGAGCTGCTGCATTTTCATTCCTGATAATGCTCCTACTGTCTATCAAGCCATCTCGAAGTTGCACAAGATCTCCGAATCCATACACGTGGATGTAGGGGATTGGACGCTACTCGGTTGGTTTTGGGGCCTGGTGTCGACTTGGGGTTGGAAGATTCTGATGATCATCGGGGTCGTGGTAGTGTTCCTGTTCACGTGTTGCCTTTGTGTGCAGTGTGGTCCTGCCTTATGTGGCCTTTGTGCTACAACGTGTATGAGACAACCATCTGTTACCAAGGGGACTCGGTTGGACAGAGCTATGCTACAACGACATCTTGATGGTCTGATGAATATTGAGTATGATTCCGACTAGTGCTTGCCTACATGAGGGCAAAAGGAGCGTCTGAGGTTCCGTGACAATTGTAAGTGGTGCTTTCGACTCGCACGAATATGGTCGAGTCTAGTATCTATGAACCGCAAATGACGAGTTTAGTAAGTGTGCGCAGTTTCGCTGTGCTGACTTAAACCGTTCGTTTGTTACGTGGGTTTTTCATCTGTACCCACGGGTTCCATCTTAGATACGGCATCCATTTTGTCTCTTGCCCTCAAGTAGTCAGCGAACGGACACTGTCCGCTTCGCGACCCTGGGACTCCCAAGATATTTGCGGAAGACACATGTCCTTTGTAAGTGTCTTTATGACGAGGGGGTTGCTGCTGTAAGGCAGGTGGCGCCGCTCGAGGCTCATCTTGCCGCACGGGCTTATTGTCTCAGCCGTGCATCTCATTAGGCACGTCCCTTTGATGCCTGTATCTCGTGTTTCCTCGACACTCCCCTTTTACACCCTTTCCGATCTCCCCACTGTCTCCGTCTTCCTCTGCACCTGTCTTCGTTCCTATTTCGATCTACTTTACTGCTGATTGGAATTTGCTAATGGTGGGAAGATGGGTTTTTACAGTTGGGAACCGCCAAATGTTTCCGCACTTATGTTCCGGACCTTATGTGTTTCAAAAGACCAAAGCGACCCCTCTGAAAGCGACTTGTGGGAACCAGGTTGTAAACTATTGTGTCTCATGTTATCTTATGGGTGAAAACTGTATAAAAGGAGCGATCCACAGAACCAATTTGAAGCAGTCTCCCCGAACTACACTCGATGTACTTCCTGTGACTTCTGTGTTCCCTGCAGTAAATAAACCTTGACTCTTTGACGCCGAAGGAAGTGTCCCGTGTCTCTGTGACTTGTACGCCGGAGCAGGTTATCCCACGAAGGTTTCAGGTGTTGTGCCCTGGCACCGCTGGGTCCAAAAGAACCCAGTCCTTCAGTGTCGATGGTCTCTGAACCGAAACTGAGCGGAATTGGCATCGGCTAGCGGGGTGGCCCGCCTGTGCGAGATCGGAGTTGCAGGATCTGCTGGCACAGACCTGAGGAGCGGGGGAGATTGGTGGTCACCATTGGATTGGACTACTGGGGGCACGCACTCGTCTCTACTTTCCCCACCTCCCCCTCCATCCCGGTTCTGGCGACAGTGGGAAGGACGGCGCTAGAACTTTTGGTCCCTGGCGTGACGGGCACTGCAGAGGCTCTCTATCACGTTCGCTGCTGAGGCGCACGTCCCCTGGATAGAGATTATCGGGACCTGGTGAGGTCCGGCCTGCCCGTGTAGCTGCGACAGAGACACCTAAGATGGCGGCTGAGAGTGGAGCGGCCATCACGGAGCAGAGCCGGGAGGATTCGGCCGCACTATCCCAGGTTGGCGAGGCCTCCCCGCCGATGATGGATCAGGAGCAGAGACTGAATCGGCGCCTGGATGCTATTCTGGATGCCATCACCTCGACCAAGGAGGCATTGCAGCAGGACATTGCGCAGGTCGCCACGGGGCTGGGGCTCCTAAGAGAGGATCATGCCAAGTTGGCGGATAAGGTTAAGGACCATGAGCAGCTGTTGTTGGACCTGAAACCGGCGGTGGTGACCGCGGAACATAAGATAACAGACATTCTGGCCCGGCTGGACTCGTTGGAGCGGCGAGCGGAGGATGCTGAAAGCCGCAATAGGCGGAACAACGTGCGGGTCGTAGGCCTGCCGGAAAGAATTGAAGGGGAGGATGCGGTGGCCTACATGGAGGACGGGTTCCGGACAGTGGTGGCACCGGAGGGACTCACTCCCTTCTTTACATTGGAGCGGGCACACAGGGTGCCAGCTCGCCCGCCAGCGCTTGGCCGCCCCCCCAGACCGATGGTGGTGAAGCTCCTTCATTACAAAGATCGGGACCTCCTCATCCAGAAAGCTCAGGCCTCGGGCCCGTATGAGGTGGAAAACAGCCGGGTCACGATCTTCCCGGACTATACTCAGGCGGTCCAGAAGAATAGGGCATCCTTCTTAGCGGTGAAAAAGGAGCTGCGGGAGGAAGGCATCCAGTATTCCTTGCTCTTCCCGGCCAAGCTGCGGATAATCCTGGATGGGACCACTCATTTCTTTCAAACTCCGGATGAAGTGTGGCTGTGGCTGGAATCATACCGAGCTGGTACGGACAGGAATAGCAAGAGTCAGCGTGCGAAGCCTAACCCGCCCAAGGTCCGGAAATCTCAGAGGATTCGCTCCCGCACTAAGCTTCAGCGAGAGAAACGAGAGGCTCAAATGGCTGCGGACAAAAGAGGGGCGCTGGCAGCGACGGCGGCCATTACGAGATCGCAGCGGGAGAGTGACTTGGCGGCTACGGATTCTGGAGAAGACGGTGGCAGGACTGGAGAGGAATTTTCGGAGGCGGAGAGCTTGAAGGGGCCGGTGGTCACCCCCCAAATGTCTGATGAGATTTTTCATGGCTGATTCTTCTATGGGACTTGGGACACTGTTTCTGGTAGGGTGGCATCCTGTTGGCGCTGGGTGGGTCGCCTGGTAGGGTGCAGCATCAGCATTGCGGGATGGAAGGCGCGGGGTGCGGGCTCCGCCTGCCCGGGGTCAGCGGTAACTCACCCCCTCAGGGCCCTTAAGGCCTTCTGTGGTGGCAACCACAGGTTAGTCGGATGTATGTGTTGTTTGAGGTTTGGATCGGGGCTCTCACTGGGTTTGTAGGCTCTGTCCTGGGGAGTGGGGTTTGGGGAGTTTTTCTTATGGTTTGTTTGGGGGAGGGCAACCGCTGTGATGTGGGCATTGAATGGCTATACCTGAACTGGATTGCTCAATGTTGGTATGGGGACGTTACCTAACTTGAAATGCCTAACGTGGAATGTCAGAGGACTGCGAACTATGGTCAAACGCCACAAAGTGCATGCTTATTTGGTGCGGCAGGGGGTTCAGGTTGCCATGCTGCAGGAAACTCATCTAACGAAACAGGAATGCATCGCACTACAGAAGAGGTGGCGGGGTCAGGTCTTTGGCACTACTTACTCCGCGTTTGCTAGAGGGGTACTGATATGGGTGCGGGCGGGGATACCGTTCCAGGTGTTGAATCAATTGGTGGATCCTGAGGGCAGATATGTGGCGGTGGAGGGGAGGTTGTATGGCCGGGATGTGGTTTTCAGCTGCATATACGCTCCAAATGTTGATCAGGCCCGCTTCTTTGATGGTCTATCCGGCTCCTTGGCCTCTTTCTTAGCGGGGCCTCTGAAACTGGGGGGGACTTCAATTCGATCACAGATGTGGCCTTAGATAGATCCCACCCACCACTCGTTGATTCCCCTGTACGTAAGTTAGCCGCACACAGGAAGGATTGGCAGGAAAGATGGGGATTGCTGGATGTGTGGCGGGAACAGCACCGGGATAGTAGGGACTGTTCCTTTTTTTCAGCCCTCCACGCCTTGCATGTTAGGATTGATTCGGTACTGTGCAGCGGGTCCTTAGCCCCATTGGTCTCCCATACGGAGTATCTGGCCAGGACCATATCGGATCATAATCCTCTGTTGGTGCATGTCCAATGGCAGAGAGCGCGCTCCGCGATTCCAACATGGCGGCTCCGGCCCGACACCCTGGAGGACTCGGTGTTCAGTGACGCAGTCCAACGGGGCATAGATCAGTATTTTGGCGAGAATGAGGGGACAGCTTCTTGTAGGTCCACTGAATGGGACGCAATGAAAGTGGTGGTGAGAGGAGTATGCTTGGGGAGGTTCTCGAATGCTCAAATGTCGGTGTTGAATGCGCTTGCCAGTGCGGAGGAGAAATTGAGGGATTTGGAGCGGCATAGGCCGGACTGACCGGATCTACAGACCCGGCTGCTGGAAGCTAAAGAGGTGGTGTCCACCGAAACGGAACGGCTACGGAGCTATGACTACAGACAATATGCCATTAGAGCGCATGCTGAGAGGGATAAGGTGGGCACGTTACTGGCTAGACTCGCTAATCCTGAACTCAGAGGTTGCCCGGTCTTGAGCATCAAAAATGATCTGGGGGAGACGGTCTACTCCCAAACGGCGGTACTGGAGTGCTTTAGGGCCTACTATGCTGAGTTGTACGAGAGTCAGTTAGGAATGGGGTCGGGCGAAATAGCGGAACATTTGGAGTCAGTGCAGCTTCCGGTGCTTGATGACGACGATGCGAAGGACTTAGGAGGACCTGTCACGCTGGCCGAGATTCGGGCAGCCATTAAATACATGGCGAGGAATAAGACACCCGGGGTGGAAGGCCTGCCAATAGAATTTTACCAGAAGTATGCTGATAGCTTGCCGTCCAGACTACTGGTGGTATATGAGGAGGCTCATAGGTTGGGGAATCTGCCCGGATCGATGAGGGAGGCATTGATAGTACCGTTGCTAAAACCCGACAGGGAAGCGACTGATGTGAGGTCTTACAGGCCCCTGTCCATGCTGACGGTGGACTATAAGATACTAAGCCGGATCTTGGCCACCAGGTTGGCCCCACATATGACCAGCCTGGTGCACAGGGACCAAGCGGGGTTTATCCTCACGAGTAGTACGGCATTAAATATTCGCCGTCTGATAGGGATACTGGATGGCACAGTAGATACGGACGGTACCCAGGCGGTGTTGTCTGTGGACATTGAGAAGGCTTTTGATAGTTTGGAATGGGTCTATCTGGATGAAGTCCTAGTGAGGTTCGGCATTGGTGAAGGGTTCCGCAAATGGACGAAGGTGTTATATTCCTCGGCGACGGCGCGAGTACGACTGGGCAATCTGGTGTCAGCGGCTTATCCTGTTGGTAGGGGGACGAGACAGGGGTGCTCCCTTTCCCCTCTTCTGTTTGCACTGGCGATGGAACCACTGGCGGTACGAGCCAGGTCGGGAGACATGTACGCAGGGATTGCAAGAGGTGGGCAGTTGCACTACATATCATTGTACGCGGACGATCTACTACTGTACATGGAGGATACGGAACGGGCTCTGGAAGGGGCGATGGAGATGTTGTCTGAGTTTGGCCGGTTGTCGGGCCTCAGGGTTAATTGGACAAAGACGTGTGTCTTCCCGCTTAGAGCGACCATGCCCTGCCCCGCCCGTGATATAGGGGTGGTTTGGGAGCAATCTTGCTTCACTTATCTGGGAGTCCGTATCTACCACGAGGTCGCGGACTTATTAGAGGGCAATATTGGGCGGTGCGTACGGGCCCTGAGAGGTTGCATGTCTTTCTGGGCGTTCCTCCCCCTGTCGGTGTTGGGTAGGGTGGCTCTGCTGAAGATGGTGGCGCTTCCGCGGCTCTTGTACTATTTTCGCACGCTGCCCATTTGGATTCCCCAGAGGGTCTTCAGGGATCTGCGGACGATGGTCATTGACTTCCTTTGGGGGCACGGCCGCAGTAGAGTGGCACTTAACACGTTGCTCCATCCTAAGCTTGAGGGGGGGATGGCCGTCCCGGACTTTGAGTTGTATTATTTGGCCGCGCAGCTTCAGGTTCTCACACAGCATGTGGCTAGGGTGTTTAGAGGACCGGAACGCGGCCGAGAGCAGGGGATACAGCGCCATGTCTTGGCCTATATCATTATGCAGCAGAAACTGGAGTTGCGAGGCCTTACTATGGAGGAGCGGACGTTCAGGTTGTGCTGGCAGAGGAGTCTGAGGAGGGCGAAGGCGGCCCGGCCGTATGCCCCGGAGATACCGATAGGCATGCTGACTGCGCTGCCGCATGGGGGCGACTGGTCTCCATTGTTGGAATGGGAGGAGCTGGGACTGCAAGTGGTGGGGGACTTGTACATTGATGGTACGTTGGGGCCCTTTCGCACGCTACAAGAACAGTTTGGGCTGCCGGAGGGGAGCTTCCTCTTGCATGCGGCTGTGGTGGCGGCCATGCAAAAGCATTGGAGAGAGGGGCTCATTGAACCGGGCACGACTATGGCTTGCCAGTATGTAGTGATGGCCGCCGGCACCTTTAAAGCGGTGACCTGCCTCCATAATAGGATGTTGCATGAGGGGTTGAAACCGCTCCTGGGCCTAAAAGCGAAATGGGAGGTGAGCATAGGCAGGCCCATCCCGGACACGGTGTGGGGTCATATCCTTAAGCGTACGTGGAAGGGCACGAGGAACGCGCGCTTTCAGCGGGTGCACTTTTATGTTTTGCATAGGGCCTACTTGACGCCGGAGAAGATCAAATGATACTTTCAGGTACAGGAGGCGCGGTGTCCGAGGTGCATGGCGTTGGAGGCGGATCTGGATCATCTGTTATGGGGCTGCCCGAAACTGGAGGACTACTGGGAGGAGGTTGGGGGACTCCTCAATGCAGTGACCGACACGGAGGTGGAGTTTGATATGGCGGCGTGCTTGTTGCTCTGGTTCCCACACACAAAAAACACTAAGGTGACAAGCAAATTTATTGACCTGGGGCTGATATTGGCGCCGAGGGAGATCACCTGGCACTGGAAGTCCAGGGAGGGGCCGTCGGTGAGGAGGTGGACGAATGAATTGCTGAGGTGGTCTGAATGCGAGAGTGTGCTCCGTATGAGACAAGCAGTCAAGCTTGACAACGAAAAGAGCCTGGAATCAGCACGGGCGTGGGAGTTGATAGTGCAAGCTCTGCGTGACTCCCTGGTGGACGATGAGGATTGAATGGATGGAGCATGAGGACACTGCGAGGCTTACGAGTGTGGAGGTATAAGTAGATCTGTAGCGGGACCCATACCGGAGTCAGGGGCACGGCACACATCATTAGCGGTTGCTGGGGGGGAGGGCACGGGTGTTGTTCTAGGGCTGTTGAGGGGTGGGTTAGACACCGGGATCCAGGTCGGGAGCGGAGGAACTACCGGGCCGTGACTGCCTTTACGGTTTGTAGAGCATGAACAGATAGCGGAGCAGGGGCAGGGGCACGTGGCACTGTCGTGACAGGGCCCCACAGGGTCTGGGGGGCAGGATTGCAGTATCGCCATGAGACCGGGCTGTTAGCTTGTGATGGACGGTGTTGGGGTTGGGTTAAGGGTTGGTGGGGTAAAATGCAGATACATGAAAAGATTTCGACCATTGTCCCTCAGGGATGCTCACTGTGATGTCTTGCTGGCAATCTGGAACATTATGCCGCCCGGCCCCCGGGATACGGGCTGAATGGCTGTGTATACACTATGTTATTCGAACTATGCAGGGGGACACCATGAGTGTGCTGGTTGATTTATTGTATGCAATGGTTTCTAATTCTGCAATAAAAACAAATTTACAAAAAAAAAAACACTGTGACAATTCCATTACACCACCTTATCAGCGTTTCTGGTCATCAATCGGGTTATTTATTCTATATCTTCCTCATCCTCTGAACTATCAATGTCTTCCTCCGGCAGCGGCTCACACAGTTCCCCTCGATATTTGTTCCAGGGCAGCCAGACCCTATTCCACTTGCGAGGATAGGCCCTCAGTTTGTACACCGCTCGCTCAATCACAAGAAGCATATCCATGTTCCTACACCACTGCCCCAGAGTCGGGGCATCTGCCGCCCCCAATCTCTGTGCTATATCCCGTTTGGCCACCATAATACCCACAATGGCCCATTGTTGTCCCTGGCGCGTCAGGTCATTTGGCCCCCTTACATTCAGCAGGCACACACGGGGGTCAGGTGTAATGGATACTTCTAGAGTCTGGGATATGGTACGCATTACCTGTCGCCAATAATCTGCAATAGTCGGGCATTCCCAGAGTGTATGTAACAGTGTGCCTTCCTTCCCACAACCCCTCAGACAATATGGATGGTCAGCCCTGTGAAATTTGTGTAGGGTGTCCTTGTATAGTAAACCCGGTGCAATATCTTGAATTGCACCAGTCGGAACAGAGCCGAGATGCCCGCTTCCTTCGGGGATGCCATAGCAGCGTTCCAGTCCGTCTCATCCATTCCGCCTATCTCACTTTCCCATTTCTCCCTCAATTTCTGTAGGGGGTCTGGAAGGTTATTCAGTAGCTTTTTGTACGTGAGGGAAGTGGCGCTAGTCTGCATAAAGTCGGTAAGTAGCCGATCTTCTAGCGGGGAGGACTCCGGGATCTCCGCTCCTGCCTCTATTGCCGTCATCAGTGCATGTCTTATTTGAATATAACGGTGGGTCTCGTTCGAGCCCAAGTTATATTGCTGTTGTAGGTGTGAAAAGGAGACCAGCCCATCTTTCGTCCACATGTCTCCCACCGTGGAGATTCCAATGTTGTCCCATTGAGTGAATCCCTTGCTACTTCTCAACTGACCCAACGCCTTGGTATCCCACAGAGGTGTAAGTTTGTTATAACACCCCCCCCCCCATTTGAGCCTCGTCTGCGCTTTGTACCATAACGCCACTGTGTGCCTAGTTGGGCCCATTATTTTCGCTGCTAGTCCTTTATGATAAAGCGGGGCCAGCAGGCTGTGTGTACCCAGCTGTGCTCTGTCTGAGAGATAGGCCGGGTCATCTTGCGGGACGTGCAGCCATTGGTTAATAATTTTGAGGTGAGCAGCCCAGTAGTACAATTGTACATTCGGCAGGGCTATTCCACAGTCATACCAGCCCCGGATAAGCTTCATGTGTGCTACACGAGCTGGGCAGTCGCCCCAGAGCAAACCAGTCACCACTGCCGTCACCTTCCGGAAATAGGAGGGCGGTATTAGAGTCGGCGTATTTTCCAACACATAAAGGAAACGTGGCAGCGCCATCATTTTGAATAGCGCTGCTCGCCCCAGCAGAGTCAAAGGGAGGGCCTTCCAATGTCTCGCATCAGTTTGTAGACGAGCGATCGGTGGCAGTAAATTCAACTCATAAAAGGCTTTGTCCTCACTGGTAATATGAATCCCCAGATATCTGAAGTAGGTGCCCGCCATCACCAGTGGGCAGTCCGCAGGAAGATTCAGGGAGGGACCTCTAAGCTCGTAAATGACCAATTTCGCCCAGTTGATCTTATACCCTGAAGTCTGCCCTTGCTCATCACACAGTGCCAATAATATCGGGATACCCCTCTCTGGGTCTGACAAATAGATTAACATATCATCGGCGTAGAGGGAGACTCTGTCTTCCCAGTTGTTTCCCCAAGGTTTCCCTCTCAGTAGCGGGGATGTTCTAATGATTGTGGCCAGCGGTTCCAGGACCAAGGCAAATAGCAGAGGCGAGAGCGGACACCCCTGCCTTGTATCCCTAGCTAACATAATCTTGCGGGAAATATGACCATTTGCCGCCACATGTGCCACCGGACTCGCGTACGGTAGCTTAATCCAGGCGATAAATTTGGGGCCGAAGCCCATGTGGGCCAATACTGCAAAAAGGTACTGCCACTCCACCATGTCGAACGCCATCCTGGCATCCAACGACAGAATGGCCGCCCGTTCCATCAGCAGTGTGGCTCATGCCAGCGCTCAGTGTACTCTGCGGAGATTCAGTGCCGCTCCTGTGTGGCATAAAGCCCGATTGATCCGGGTGTATTAACTGCGCGAGGTGAGGCATCAATCTGGTGGCCAGTAATTTCGCCAGAATTTTGGCTTCGGCATTGAGGAGAGATATCGGGCGATATGATGTACACTCTATGGGTGGTTTCCCCGGTTTTGGGATCACCACAATGGTTGCTCTACGTTGGTCGAGGCGTAGAATCCCCCGCTCCAAGCTTTCGGTGTACATGTTAAGTAGGGGTGTACTTAACGTTTCCGACATAGCCTTGTACCACTCAATAGGGATTCCGTTGGGGCCCAGTGCTTTACCGGAGCGAAGTGCATTAATGGCCAACTGTATCTCCTCTGGTGACAGATCGGTTTCTAACTCATCTACTGCCTCTTGTGCAAGGGTTTGAGTCGGTACATCTTGGAGAGCCGTTGTCACCTCCCCCGGTGTTATTCCCACCTCAGGGGTGTACACCTCCTGAAAGTGGTCAGCCAAGGCGTCTATTATCAATGACGGGCGAGTTTGTAGCATCCCGTCTGAATCTCGCAATTGTAGTATATTCCTATTGCCTCCCTTCTTTCTGTCCAACCAGGCCAAAAGCTTACTTGCCTTATCTCCAATATCATAGACTCTATGTGCTGTTGCTGCAATGTTCTCGACTGTCCGTTGCCTAAGATGATCATCGTGGAGCCGCTGTCTGAGTTGAAGCGTGTGTAGCGTATCTACCGTTAGGTCCGCCATGTGTGCTACATTCGCCTTGTTAAGTTCTAGTTCTAATTCTAGTAGTTCCTCCTTTTGTGTGCGTTTGTGTCCTGCTATGGTTGAGATCGCCTGCCCCCTCAAGACCGTCTTATATGCCTCCCACAAGACCGTAGGTGATTTTACCGAAGTCGCGTTCTCCGCAAAGTAATATCGGGTCGTCTTTTTCAGCTCCCTACATATGTTCGGTATCTGGAGATAGCCTGGGTAGATCGGAAATATCCTTTTGCGAACCGTCTCCGGGCATGACAATGTCAGCGTTATTGGAGAGTGATCTGATATGCCCCTGGGTCTGATCTGCACGTCATCTATGGTTAGGAGGCCGTCTCCCAGCGCAAGAAAGTAGTCGATACGAGATAAGCTATTATGGACACTAGAGTAGTAGGTGTATTGCTAGTCCTCAGGGTGGAACTGTTGCCAGATGTCTACCAGCCCCTGTGCTACTAGGAACTCGCCTAATCGGGAGGGACCAGGGGTCTGACTTTGTATCGGAAACCTATCCTGTGTGTTGTGCGCCACTGCATTGAAGTCTCCTCCTATAATTAGGTCCCCCTCCGGGAGTTCCAGAAGGAATTTCCCCAATTCAGGAAGGGTGATTGCGTGACGTGCTGGTGGATTGTAGACGGACACTACGGTTACCGGCTTGCCTTCCCATTGTCCATTTGCCGCTGCGAAGCGGCTTTGGTCATCCGTTTTAGTGGTCTGTACTATGAATGTTGCCGATTTTCGCATCAATATGCCCGTCCCGCGCGACCCTGAGGTAAAACCTGAATGTACTATCATTTGATAACCCTGTCTGTCCAGTGCCTGAGTAGCTGCGCCTATCAGGTGAGTTTCCTGAAGAAGGACCAAAGCAGGACTTAGCCTCCTGATACCCTGCAGTACCAACCCCCTCGTAATCTTGTCCCCCGACCTCTCGCATTCCAGGTCATCAACTGCAGCGGTGTTACCGGCCCCATTTGAGATCCCCCGACTATGGTATCATCCTGTGTGTCGTGCGCCATTTACAACTTGATGTGGAAGACATGAGTGCGCCACGGACTGTGATTTGCGTGCCAATCGTGTGCTGACCAATGTGCCTTTGCCTGTATGCCATATCCAACCAATATGAGTCAAACAATTAGCAACGTAAACGTAAACTCCCCCCCCTTAACTCTCCCCTCCCTGCCTCCCTGCTACACGGACCTTGAACCGCCCTCCCCCCCAACTTAGCAGAGTGCTTAACCCATCCCACACACAAAATACTTGCTCGTTGGGGTGAGGAATACTCCAGAGTCAGCGACCCCTCTTGCCCTCCTCGGGGGCCCTCGGCCCAGTGTCCAATGGCAGTTTCCATGACATTAGAGTGTTCTGTAGCCGCCGGGTGGTTATTGATCCGTGTCAGCGTCTCCATTCACACTGTTTCTCTCTGATGAGTGCCCTTCCTCTTCTCGTCCTGATGTCTGAGAGCCTGGCAAGTCCCCATGGGTTGGTCCCTGTGTCCCCTGTTTGAGCGGCGGGGCTGAGTGGCCGGCCTCCATCCTTCCAGTCAGTCTTAGGCCATTTCCGGTTATCAAAAAACCATGTCTTGTTGTCTGCCAACACTCTTAACCTCGCCAGAAACAGCATGGAGTATGGAATTTCTCTCGCCCTCAATTCTCGTTTCACGTCTAGGAACGTTCTCCGTCGGCGGGCGACCTCAGCCGTGTAGTCGGGGAAAAAGGCCAGCGTGGAGTTTTGAATCTTAACTGGAGGGGACACTCTCGCTGCCTGTAGAATGGCATCCCTGTCCCGGAAATTAAAAAGTCTCGCCAGGATGGGCCTCGGATTTGCGCCCGGTTTTGATCATCCTCCCGGTACCCTGTGTGCTCTTTCTACTGAGAAGAAGGTGGACAGTCCATTAGGTTAGAGCTTTGTTGTGATCAAGTCCTCCACAAAGAGATCCGTCGCTCTTTTCCCTTCAGATTCCGGAACCCCACGGATTCTAATGTTGTTCCTTCTAGAGCGCCCTTCCTGGTCGTCTAGCTTCTCTTTCAGCGCTTTATTCTCTGCCGTCATGCGTTCCATCGCAGTTTGCAGCTCCGACACGTCCTCCACCAGTGACTTCGTTACCACTTCCAATGAGCCCACCTTCTCCGACATTTTGTGGAAGTCCGCTCGTATAAGGGTGATGTCCGTAGAGATGGAACCCACTGTGGCCTGCAATTGTGTCAGCGCCCTCATAAAGTCATCTAGCGTCACCTTCTTTCCTCCTACTCCATCTGCTGGTTTAGTTGTAGGTGTCCGCCCCTCCGTGGGGGATGAGGCGCCCTTGTCGCAGGCGTACTTGTCTATTCGGGTCTGCGTCATGCCACCCTTGGAGCCTCTGCCCGCCATGATGAGTGTTGCTGCGCCTTACGATGTACTAGCGCTATCCTGTCCCCCCAATTGTCGGCACTCAGAGGGGCAGCCAGAAAGCTTCTATGGACACTGCACGTCACTTGCTGCACCCCTGTCCACCTGTCTATTTCACCACAAGCTGACTCACTCTGTACCTTTTGCGCTATCAGGGCGAGTTGTTAGATAATGTTTGTGTCCTGGAGGCCTGTGGATGTATTATAGCCCAATACAGAACCAGAGTGCTCCCCTTTTTGTTCACCAACACGGGAATGAGCGGTCTTCCTTTCTCAGGCAGTACTGTCGCGTTTCAGCGCACCGCCGTCACTCACTCTCCGGGACTCCCCCTGCCAGCTCCAATATAGGTATGGTGTAATGGTCTGCGTCCTTGTGGTAGCAGGGTAGTACGGAGCCTCCTCGCTGCGATTTAACGCGACCAGGGGACATCTGGGTGTACGTTTGGTAGTACAGCTGTTCAGGGGGTGTCACGACTTTCCGCAGCTTAGTGACACGGACACTCCCAGGGCAACATCTGACGCAGGGGTGTGCTATCCGTCTCTGGTCTGTCCCTCCGCCTCAGGCTAAGCTCCCTGTTTGCGTCTCCCTCAGCGTCAAGCCCCATGCAGGACCGAAAATTAGTGTAGTTTATGGGGCGCTCTCTGCTCGGCCAGTGCTCCCTCTGGTCACAGTGTCTGATTTTCGCTGCCGCCGCTCTGCACCCCTATATGTCGGCGGAGAGCACTGTCCCTGTTTTTGCGCCGATCGCGCTCTCGCAAGATGGCGGTATTGTCGCCTGCGTCAGTCCCTAGACCAGCCGCCACAGTCCTTAGTTGGTCGCGACTTCCGGATGGTGTTGCAGTGATCGCCCACTATAAGGTGTAAAGCACCTTCCGCTAACCCTGGTCACTTCTGTCCGCCGCTGCTCTGGGCTCCGCAGTTGCACTCAGGTCTTTCCGGGAACTTCCGGTCTATTTCTCCCAGGCCGTCTGAACTTCCGGCCGGATTCTGGAAGCACTACAGGTCCCGGCTCCTCCTCGCCTGCCAGGCCGTCCGCTCCGTCATCGATTATGGCACCACCCGGGCATCTAGTATTACCAGTACTTCTGCTTCTGGTACCACCCGGTCCTGGGCTCCGGGACCCCCCTTTGGAGAACCGTACGGTGACGGATTAGTAATCGGATTAAAGGAGAGGCCGCTAAAACTCACAGAGCTCTTCTCCTAGGCAGCCGCCATGCTCGGCTGCTAGCCACGCCCCCTAAGTATACACTCTTGATCAATATGTTGACGATTTGTTGGATGCTTGTAGCTCATGGTTGAATCCACAGTAATGCCCTATTTTTATTCAGTTTAACAAAATAATCATCCAACATACACAGGATATCAGGTACCTACATCATCAAGTTGGTCTTCAAATGATGAGAGTTCCAGCTTGTCATACAGTTCCGGGCTGCTGCGATATAGTTCAGTACAAGTCATTGGTCCAATATGTGACATAACAGCTCCAATATTAGTGCAAGACCATCATATCCAAGCCAAGATAATACCATTCAAGTCAGCAGCTTACAAGGAACTAGTACTGAATAAAACCAACCCAATACCCCTCACTCCACCCCAACCCGCTCTTCCCCCTCTTCCCCCTCCCCCCTCCCCACCAGACGTGACATGTTTAGCATGCAAATCCAACGGTAATAGTATGTAGGTACATTGTGGCAATCAATTACAGCACATTTATACATTTCTATGGATAGCAGTAGGGTATATAGCACACCTAGGATCAATTACAGATCTCAGCACAGCTTCCACCTATCTATAGCGCCCTAGCGGGTCTTAAATGTAAATGTAAATGTTTTTGGATTTGTAAAGCGCCTATCACCCAGGGGTCTCTAAGCGCTGTACGAATACCGATGAGGGCACTCTGTTAAGCAGGGGCACTCGAATCATTCAAATCATTCACTGTAGAGTCCTCTTCAGATTTCATGTCTGCCGTTTTCAGCAATAATGTAAGCGCTTCCCAGGCCCTTTCGGCCTCAAATGCCTTTTCACTATTTGCACGGCTTGCTGCTTGCATGGCTTACCCTCGCATTCTGCCCATCTGAGAAATTCCGTTCTCCATCTTTGATAGCTCGGGCCCTTGTGAAGTAAACAAGGGCCCGGGGCCAGATCAATACGTCTCTCAGTAATATCACAGAGCAAGTCCAGTACCTCCCCCCAGTACATCAATACATTGGGACATTCCCATAGCATATGTCTAAAATCGCCCCCCTCTCTTCCACACCTCGGACACAGTGCTGTAGTCACCCTAAAGTATTTGTTAATCTTTGCTGGGGCCATATGCCCTATGGAGTATATAAAACTGGACCAGTTGAAATCTAGCATTCCTAGTGCACTTCCAGGGTCGCTCAACCAATTCAGCCCACACCTTCTCCGAGATCTCCACACCCAAATCCGCCTACCACCTCCTCTTTAATTCTTCTAGGGGGGCAAGTCTCTCATATGTCATCAGCCAGTATATGCACGTAACTGCCTTAATTGTACCCGCTGCTAGCACTACATATTGACAGACATGGAGGTTTTTGGTGCAGAGAGTCCCTCCCCCCCGTGTTTTGAAGTGCTGCCACTAAGGCTAAGTGAAGCAGGTAGTCCCCACGGGGCAGGTTATAGCGCTCCCTCAAAGTCCCAAAAGGCAAGAGAGCATTCTCCTCAAATAAATCTCCTATTGCTGTCAGGCCCAAGTAAGGCCACTGGTTAATTGCCGACCAGTTACCCCCATGTAGGAGTATAGTGCACATGGTGATAGGAATCTCAGGAGCAAAGGGGCGTGCAATCTGTGCCCTCTTTTGGCTTCTGTTCCAACTTAATCTAAGTTCTGATCTCAGTGGAGAGTGTCCTAAGGGACATCGGCCTTTGTAAAATGATGGCAGCCAAAATCTGCTTGGGCACTCTCCCATCGGCTCGCTCTCCCACTCCTCGGAACTCCAGAGCCTCCGCCTGAGTAAGCCATTGCAGTTGAGCCGTAAGGTAATAAGACTCAAAGTTCGGTACTGCTAATCCTCCCTCCCCTCTGGGGCGTAATAAGGTCTTCAGGGCCACTCGTCGCCTACCAGTGTGCCAAATAAAGCCTGTGATCATTGACTGCAACAGTTTAAAAATTGTCGCTGGGAGCCAGATGGAGAGTGTCCTAAAAAAACACAGAAGCCTAGGCAGTGCCACCATCTTAAGCAGAGTTACTCGTCCTGCCACAGACAGCGGAAGCGTTCTCCAGAATGCCATACTGCCCTGTAGTCCCCTCATAGCTCTGCCCACGTTGCCCTCTAACAGATATGCTTGTGTATGATAAATACGGTTACCTAAGTAAGTCATACAATTATACTGCCAATGCACCCCTTTAATGAGCAGCTGTCCTTTGTACCGTGGACCAGTGGGGAATAGGCACGATTTACCCCAGTGTACCCTGAGACCTGCCACTAATTCAAGGTCCGTCAGCAATCACTGCACCCCTAGGAGAGCACCCTTGGTGTTTGGCAGAAATATAAGAAGATCGTCCGCATAAAGTGCGATATATTGGATACTCCAGTGCACCTGAAGGCCCTCGTACCTACGTCCCTTCCTGGCATGGGCGGCTAAAGGCTTGATAGCCAAGGCAAACAAGAGTGGGGATAGTGGGCATCCCTGCTGTGTCCCCCAACCTTCCTCACAACTATCTGAAATCAAGCCCCCAGTTTTGACCCTTGCCATGGACGATCTATATAACAATGCCGTCCAGTTCACAAAGCCATCCCCAAATCTGAATGCACGCATAACCTGAAATAAATAAGGCCACTCTAGGCTATCAAAAGCCTTTTCAATATCTATCGAAAAAAATAGCGGCGCCTGGTATCGAATATGTGTCAGCCTCCAATATGCGGAGTAACCGACGCACATTAACTGCTGTGAGTCTTTTTGAGATGAATCCTGCCTGATCCTCATGCACCAATAGGGCCATGTGGGGGACTAGCCGAGTCACTAAAATTCGGTTCAAGATCTTATAGTCTGCAGTAAGCATAGACAGAGGCCGGTATGCTGTTCTGTTGGAAGGTGTCTTCCCAGGTTTCAATAATGGGACTATTAGTGCTTCTCGAGTAGATTCCGGCAGCTTCCTCACCCTATTAGCCTTGTTATAGAGGGTCACAAATTTGGGCGCCAACAGATCTATGAAGGTGAATAGAACTCGATCGTCAGCATATCCGTCCCAGGCGTTTTCCTACAAGCCATGTGTTTGATCGCCCCTCTGACTTCTACTAGCGTAACCCTCCAAGGAAGCTCTTGTCTAGTTGTATCTTGCTCTGATACTGTTCCGGGTAATATGCTAGAAACTGCTCATTAATTCCCTGTTGCGTGCGATGAAGTTCTCCCGTCGAGCTACACAGTTCTAGTATTGATGATCCCCGCCTTTTTGGATTGGCTAACCAAGCCAATAGGGTGCTGGACTTATCTCGTTCGACATGAGCGTGTGCAAGGTATGTTTTATAGTCATAGCACCGTAGCCTCTCAACTTCTACCACTACTGCTTCTCTTGCATCCAGCAGGTCTTTGTCCCTATGAGGTTGCTTGGGCTGGGCCCGTTTCTGGTCCCGGAGCCTCTGATTCGTGACCTCTAAGTCTCTAATCAAATTTTTCGTACCCCAGCCACCATAGAAATGCACAGGTCCCTCACCAGTACTTTAAAGGCATCCCATTCGACAACAGTTGAGGTGCTGTGCCCTCAATCTCAAGGAAATACTGTGTCACCCCAATGTTCACCGCTTCCCGAAACACTGGACCCTCCAGGAGCTCTGGGTTTAACCGCCAGTTTTGGATCACAGAGAGTCCACTGGACCCTAATCTGTAGGGGGTTGTGATAGGAAATTGTCCTGGTGAGATATTCGCTATGTGTGACTTTGGTGTACAAGTCTGGGGAGCAAAAGATAGCATCCAACCGAACATGTAGTTTGTGTAGTGCTGAGAAATAAGAATAGTCTCGATCCAATGGGTGGTGTGCCCTCCTAGTGTCCACCAATCCCCAGTGTGCCTGCCAAGCCCTCCTGACTCCAGCTATTTTATGTGTAGCGGCTGTAGGAAGCTGTGGGTGGGATCTATCTAGAAGGACATCGGTGACCGAATTGAAGTCTCCGCCGAGTAATACATGGCCAGTTAAATAAGGCGCCAGTTTCCCAGATAGCTGGTCAAAAAAGAACGGTTGATCTATATTCGGCGCATATACGCTGCCCAATGCCACATCCCTACCGTTAAGCCTACCCATCACCATCACATATCTACCCTCCGGGTCTGTAATCTTTTGTACCACTTGAAAAGGGACCCCCACTATGATCCAAATTAGAACTCCACGTGCAAAAGCGGGATAAACCGTATGAAACACCTGACCCCTCCACCTATGCTGCAATGCTTTGCCCTCTTGTCCCGTGAGATGGGTTTCTTGGAGGAAAGCTATTTGGATCCCCCTACGCACCAAATAAGAGTGTACTTTATATCGGCGGTTCATTGTATGCAAACCCCTGACATTCCATGATATGCATTTTATATCCATTAATGTGCCCATCTTGGTGCCCAACCTAAAATAAATAGTTTAACAGTGCCACTTCTGGCTCCCCAAGAAACAATCCCAACTCACCCTCCCAAGGACAGTAACTATAGAACGAGCTCCCATCCAAACTGTTATTTAACTAACTCTAGAGGAAACCTCCCACTAGGACGTGGTGGACGCATCTGACCAAGGGCTTGAAGTTCTACTTGTGTTGTACCAGTTGCACCATGACACAAATATCACAGGGACCATAGTTCGAATAAAACATTGTAAATTGAGCCATTAGAGAGTCACAACTCCATCACCTGATTACCCAATATCATCTACACTTTGAGGAGTTATCCCCAGGAGTTTCGCACTGCCCCCATTTGATGTGTTCAAATCATTGTTGTCGGATTCTCTACCAGTACCTGCACCATCATCTATCTAGGTTGGACTCCTGTTCTGCGATGGGGCCACCACTGCCGGCAGCACTGCTGGCTGCTCCCTTGATGCTTGTGTAGTGCTGGGTTTACCCCGATCTATCCTCCCTACTCGTCGTGGACTACCTTCTCCTGAAGATTTTTTCTGCTGTTTCGATTCCTTATGGGCCGCAGCTAGTGTCAATCCGCCTTTGTAGGCTTCCAGCCAGTCCCATGCCTCAGAGGGAGAATCAAAGTAGTGAGTGGTATTGTCCAGAGCATTGCGCAATCGGGCCGGGAACATGAGGGGATATTGAAGACCCTCTCCTCTGAGTGCTTTCTTGACCTCCAGATAGGACATTCGCTTCCGCTGTACCTCCAAGGTGTAATCCAGGAATACATTGACCTTGTTAATGTTCACTAGGAAGGGACCGTTTGCCCGCGCTCATTGCAGCAATTTGTCCCTGTCACAAAATGAAGCAGACAGGCAACTACCGGGCTCTGGGGCCTACCTGGTGTCAATGGTCTGGCTGGCACTCTATAGACCCGCTCCAGAGTGTAAAAGGTGGTCAATCCTTCAAGAGCCCCCACTGTTCTGAGCCAACATTCCAGGTAGGACACCATATCGCCCCCTTCAATTCCTTCCGCCAGCCCTACTACTCGGACATTGATTCGCCTATTGAGGCCTTCGGCATCCTCAGCCCTACGTTCCAGCAAACCAACTCTATCTGTGAGAGCATGCAGCTGTTGTTCTGTTGCTTTGTGCGCTGGGTGCAATTCTACAAAAGAAGTTTTGTTGATCTTGACCCTTTCAGCCAGTTTCTTGTGTTCATCTCACAATAGCCCTAGGTCCGCCACCACCGTACTTATATCCTGATGTAGGGTGGCTTTGGTGTTAGTGATGGCGTCCAATATCTGCTTCAGCTGCCGCTGGATTGGGTCTCGCTCGCCCCGGGTTTGAGGTCTCAGTTGTGCTGTCCTCTGGATCCGGTACAAAAGGGAGTGGTGATGGACGGAGCATCTGAACCAATCAAACACTCACACCCAGTCAAGAGATCTGGGTTTAATCCATCACCGTTCTTTAGCCCACTCTGCCACCCCAGTTCAGACATGGCCATATGCAAATCGGTCTGGCCCTGTGCCTCATGGGAACATTCCAGCCCGAAGTGCCAAGTCATGCCTTCCCTGGACCGGAAACAAGCTTCCGAGGACCGGTTTCTGGCATTTCAGCCGTCTTCAGCCTGGCTTGCTTGAATCCAGTGGCAAAGTGAGCAAGGGACTCACGTCGGAGCATTCCCTGCCACACTTATGGCGGCCAAAAGCGGTACAAAAGGGGGTGGTGATGGACTGAGCATTTGAATCAATCAAACACTCCGACCCAGTCAAAAGATCTGGGTTTAATCCATCACCGTTCTTTAGCCCACTCTGCCACCCCAGTTCAGACATGGCTAAATGCAAATCAGTCTGACCCTCTGCCTCATGGGAACAGTCCAGCCCGAACTGCCAAGCCATGTCTTCCCTGGACCGGAAACAAGCTTCCGAGGACCGGTTTCTGGCATTCCAGCCGTCTCCAGCCCGGCTTGCTTGAATCCAGTGGCAAAGTGAGCAAGGGACTCACGTCTGAGAATACCCTGCCACTCTTATGGCAGCTAAAAGCTGTACAAAAGGGGGTGGTGATGGACTGAGCATTTGAATCAATCAAACACTCACACCCAGTCAAAAGATCTGGGTTTAATCCATCACCGTTCTTTAGCCCATTCGCCACCCAAGTTCACACATGGCAATATGCAAATCAGTCTGACCCTGTGCCTCAAGGGAACAGTCCAGCCCGAACTGCCAACCCATTTCTTCCCTTGACCGGAAACAAGGTTCCACTTATAGCCATGACCACTTCAGGGAAATAATGCCGTATGGACAAAACTGCGACCATTTCCAGTCGGGCCTTGCCTCCGACGCTCACAGGTCTCAGGATTTTGATCCCTCACAGAATGCTCGCTTCAGCTGCGAACCCGCTTCAGTTGCCTCACTAACTGGGAGCACGGCGGGTCCACTCCGTTCCTAGCGACTATCTCCCAGGGCTGTGCAGCAGGGATGCCTGCGGCCCGTATACCTCCTCAAGGTGGGGCGTTTCGTATTCAGAAGGCCGCCTAAGTCCTCCGGCCAAACTGGCTTCTCCCCATTGAGGTCTGCACTGGAGTGTGGCGTCTCCTGATCCCAGAGTCAGGGACCCCCGCAGTCCCCTCCACTCCTCTCTGTCGGGTATCCTGATAGTCAGGCAGCAGTGAGATCCCACCGCTCGCTCCTAGCTGGTCCGGGTGACAGAATAATTAGGCAGGCGGTCAGGAGCTCTGCGCTCAAGCGTCCACCATCTGCCCCAGGCAAGCCACGCCCCTCATGATGCCCTATATGTATACTTTGTTTACCTCTTGGTTGATAGTTAGATCATGACATCATGATGGAGCGATACATATCTTCAGACCTAAATGAGGATACCTATAAGCTACCCAGACCCATTACCATTTCCTAGGTACATACTTCTTTGGGGATGAGAGGCTACTTCCTACGGTTGTTTTGGGGTTATGCCAATATTGCCAAATGATTGCAAGATTCCATATAAAAATATATCCTGAACATTTGCTTTGGTCTAAACAGGTAAAACAAGTACTTGTTACTTTGAAACAAACATTGGCATTTGCACCTGAATTGGGTTTACCTGATTAAACCCAATGTTTCACATTGCATCCCCAGGAAAAAGATGGTTCTGGTTTAGGTGTTCTAGTTCAGGATCATTTTGATAAAAAGAAAACAATTGCCTACTACTCTTTTATCCTTGATGCTGTCACAGATGGGATATTTCTGCGCCTGCTCTCAGTAGCTGTGGCTGCCAATTTATTTAACACTTCTATGAACCCTCTGCTAGGATCCCCACTCACTTTTGCTGTACCTCACACAATAGCGGTATTGCCACAGACCACTAAAACTCAGCATCTTTCGTTCATGACTGACAAGGTACCATGCCGCTATTGTCTGCATCTTAGATTACACATATGTGCTACCCTAGGTTAAACCCTGCCTCTCTCGTCTCTACTGATCTTGATGGTGAACCCCATGATTGTGTTCTTACCACAGTCCACCTACCTAACTAAACCTCCTATCAATCTCACTGATGTTCCTTTATCAAACACCGACCTTGTCTATTATGTTGATGGTTCATGTCTTAGGAATGACAAAGGTATTGTGGTTGCAGGGTATGCTATATGCTTGTGGTATGATATTAAAAGCAATTTTTACTAAATGTTTACTCTACACAAGTAGCTGATTTGTTTGCTCTCAAACAAGCCTACAGATTAGCTTCTTAAAAAAACTGCAAAAGGGACAGTTGTTGATTCAAAATCGCTTCTTCCAAATCATCCCTGACTGTAAAACAGTGTTGTACACAAAATGCAAAATGGTATATTTTGTGACGCAAATACACATAGATTTGCTGCCTACTTTCCCTCCATTACCCAACAGTATTGCCAATGCTAGAACACTTGCCAAGACCACAATCTTGAGAAGGTTGACAGAATCTCCCCAGCTACCCATCCAAACATACCAACAATTCAGAATCAGGACAAAATGTCATTTGTTCCAATTGTACAATAATGTCACCACTATCTCGCACATAACTCTGGGTGGTTATAGCAAAATCTTTGATGAAAACATCAATATATTTGCAAAGGGGTTCCAGGAGCGACCCACAACCAGAGACTATGGGCCGGCCGGGAGGATTTTCCACATCCTTATGCACATTTGGAAGTGTGTACAAAACAGGAGTTCTGGGGTTCTTAGAATTGAGAAAAACAAATTATTTCTTACTGAGAAACCCAGCCGTTCTTGCATCAGTTGTCACTTTCAGTATAGATTTTTGGATCTCAGCCAAAGGATTGGGTCGAAGAATCCGATAGTGTTCGACATTATTCATTTGTCTTTTCATCTCAAATTTATATTTATCAACAGACTGGACAACGATCCTGCCGCCATTGCAGTCTACATGGAGAAAATGGCCTCCCCATAGGCGCCTGGCTGGGCGGCGTCCCCACCAATCATAACGCTGCCTTTGCAGCCTTGTGATTGGCTATGGGGAGGGGAGGGAAGTTGCCTGCTTCCTGTTCCTGCCGGAGGCAGAAGAGGAGAGCAGTAGCTAGAGCCAGAGCTTTAAAAGCGCAGGACCGGGCCGACAGGTGCATTGTTTAATTAATTATTAAACTTACTGCCACTCGACTCCCCGCAGGACCCTCCCCCGCGATTAATGCCGCCCACAACTGCTTACCTAGCTCCATATTCAGCTCAAATCCATACCAATGAACCCCTGAAACATATGTACCTTCATAACCCTTCATCTCATTTGAATTTTCTGAAAAAATATATGTACCGCATCAACACAGACTTTCCGCTCATACTTGAGATATATATTGGGAACCTCACAGCCAACCTCCCATATTGACTTTAAGACCATCTAAAGGAGCTATGTCAGCACTGTTGTGCAATCATGCTTCATCAATAAATCAGAGTTATCCTAAGAACACCATCACTTAACGTCTCTCCCCCTTTTTTCAGGCCGACCTACTTACCACATATGCAGGGAACCATCCCCTTCACCTTTGACAGTCCGATTCATCAAAGCTCTCATGTACCATACCTAGAACTTTATTAAGAATATTTTGCTTTCTCGCACAGAAAATTGCCTACTATATATACTATTCCATTAAAGGAACTGAACATATACAGACACGATCCCCCGAGCAGTACGACACCTTCAAACCTTTCTAATTAATTATATTTTTAGCCTTCTCACAATATCTTCGGTATTTGGGTTATTAATTGGCACTGCTTTTCATATTGTACACAGAGACTGAAATGGTATACCAAATGTACATATATCAACGCAATGACACCGTTACACGAATAACCTTGAAATAAGACTTAGGCCAATAAGTTTGCATAGGGCAAAACACATGTCGGCTGCCTTCACCTGTTGGAAAAATACAACATGGAGCACTGAGCCATAAAGTGTACAAAATAAGAATTCATACTATCTCAGACTTTTAAAGATTTGAAATGGCTTGTGCTTTTTCATAGCCCATGTATACCTCTATTATATGCTTTCTGCACCTTATGTGTGTACTTATAGTGCAATTTGCTACACTACTTCTGCACACTGATACATAAATGTGTAAAATCATATTTAACTATCTTATCTAATCCCTAATTTATTTTTCTTTTTTTCTTCTTTTTGTAAGACCTTTATTGTGACAAAAGATGTTTACACAGCCAGGAGCCTACAACCCGGAGGCCGGCTGCGTTGATGCAAATAATACAGTGCAGAAGTGATTGTACACAGCCTTGTAGCCGACAACACAAGGTCCGGCGGCAGTACGCATATAAATTAGGTCTTGTTTTTCAGTTTTTGCCGAAGTACAAAAAGAAACATAAATTAACAATTAACAAACCAGTGTATGAGACCATCACTTACTATCAGTCAATTTCTTGAATATCGAATGCATTTCAGTATGTTTGTGCAGACAGCATCATTTGACACTCAACCACAGTGACACACTGTGGAACACCATCTTATTTCAATCATTTGTGGCCGCTTCTATTTTAGGCATATATTCAGTAAGGTATCCCCAGAACTCTTTTGGCCTGGATCTCATCCGTAACTCTTCCTCATACGTCAGGAGTTTATCCCTACAGCTGGACATGTCTTGCAGTCACTTGGTTATAGTAGGCACTTTGGTACTGTGCCAGCATTGTGATATTTGTCTCTTGGCAAGTAATAATGAAACCGCACAAAACATACGTTTGGTGGATTTAAGTTGCAGTACAATGCCCAATAAATATATATTGATCGTGCAGGCTATATCAACTCCTATCATAGCAGATATTTTGGTAGTTACATTGATCCAATATTCGTGGACTCTAGAGCAGGCCCAGGCTAAATGTGCAAAGTCTGCGCCTTCCATGCCACAATGTTTACACCTGTCGTCGTCCTGCATACCATATTTATATATTCGCGCAGGTGTGTAGTATGCCTGATGGAGGAACTTGTAATGTATGAGTCTGAGATTGCCATTGGGAGTGAGAATTTGAGTGGAGAAGTGTGGCTCACTGGTTAGAGCAGGCAGACCCTGAAGCAGAGGTCAGACCCGGGACCAGGGTTCAATTCCCGACGCGGCAGGGTCTTGAGCTCAAATGTCCATGGACTTGTTAATTCTCGCTTCGGTGCCTGACCTAATCATGGGTTCACACTCTGCAACTCTGGGCATTAAGCTTGCTTAATCTCCACAACGGCCCCCCCGCGGGGGGATGCCCTGTAGGGGCTATCTCACAGGGAAAAGCCAGGACGGGTTCCCAAGGCAAGCGCGGAGATACCCCTTCGGGGGTTGATTCCGGCGCTATATAAGAAACATAATAATAATGCGCAGGTCTGTTGCCATTCTTGGTCTGTTAATGGCTCAAGTAGTACTGAGTCCCATCTGGATTTTGCCCTCTCAGTGATGTGAGGTATTTCTGCCTGCGCCGCGGTGTACAGCCTCGATACCAAGTGCGACAGATCTTGAGTTGTGATTATCAACTGTAGTGTGTTAAGACTTTCTGGTTCGTCAGGAAGGGTAGGGTCCAGTTCCATCACGGCTCGTTTCAGCCTGTAGTGAGTGAAGCTGAACAGTAGTGATTTATTTTGGATATATGCCAGGTCTGCAAGTTCTATAAACTTGCCATCCTTAAACAAATCTCCCATACATATCAAACCCACCTGTTGTAACAGTGACATTCCCACTTTTTCTCCCGTGACTGACAAAGCTTGATGATTATGCAAGGGCATGTCCGGTGCGTATAGGGGGGTCTTATGTGCTAATTGTCCAAGTGCTCGCCATGCCTTTACAGTGGTGTCTATCGTGTTAATGTCTTGAGCATGTAGGGGCTGCCTCTTGTGTGTTATAATAGCTGACAATGGGATGGGTTTCGCATCCCCTTCTTCAATCGCTGTGTGTGTGAGGTATGGTACTTTGTGAAACCAATAGGCAGCATACTGAGCCTGTGCGCATAAGTAGTATAGTTTAAAAACCGGCACCCCTAGTCCTCCCCGGGCACATGGAAGTGTCAACGTTTGGAGATCTATCCGAGCTTGTTTGCCCTCCCATATGAGTTGTAGAACGAGTGATTTTATGCGGCGGATTACTTCGCCAGGGGGGGGTGATTGGAATATTATTAAAAAGGTATAAAAATGTGGGTAGCATATTCATTTTAACGATCGCGATGCGATCTGCTAAGGATAACGGCAGCTGTATCCAGCGTTTCACTTTGTCCTCCAATTTGTATATGGAGGAACAATAATTCGATCGGATAACTACCTCTGGGTCTCTATTATACAGCATCCCTAAATACCTTATCGGTTCGGATTGCCACTCTAATGGGTACTCGGTGTCCAGGGGAGACGTCGTATCAGTCAGTGGGATAATGTAGGATTTGGACCAGTTTATGGCTAGACCTGAGTGGCCCCTGAATTTGATATATTCCCTCAGAAGCTGATTTAAATGATTTGCAGGGTCACGCACATAGATCAGCATATCATCTGCGTACAGAGATATATGTAGTGGTCTGGACGGGAATTGCAGAGCGGACGATTTGTGATTCTGGCGGATCAGGCAGGCAAAAGGTTCAAGGGCTATGGCGAATAGGAGGGGCGATAATGGGCATCCCTGCCTAGTGCCACGCTCTATAACAAAGCTTTCAGACAGGTACCCGTTTACTCGGACCCTGGCGCATGGGTTGTTGTAAATTAAAGATATCCATTGGACAAATCTTTTGGGGAATCCCATACGGTGTAGAATAGCAATGAAGGATCTCCATTCGATAGAATCGAATGCCTTGGCGGCGTCTAGCATCACCGCTATCGCCTTTGTATTGGGCTGAAGGTAGTGAGACAAGGCAAATAGTGTCCTGGTATTGTGGGATGTGGATCTTGTAGGAATAAACCCCGCCTGGTTAGGTAATACCAGATTAGTCATCAGAGGAGTGAGCCGCACCGCCAAGATTTTGGCAAGTATCTTGGAGTCTACATTGATCATCAATAGTGGTCTGTAGGAGTCGCAGAGGTCTGGGTCTTTAGATGGTTTCAGAAGGGCAAATATTACTGCTTCCCTGAGTGTTGGAGGTAGCTCTGCCTGATCGAATGCAGCCCCGTACATTTCCACCATGTAAAGGGCCAGAATGTCAACGAAATGTTTATAAAATTTGTTTGTGTACCCATCTGGGCCTGGTGCTTTCCCATTCGGCAGTGATTTGATCACCTCCGTGACTTCCTCTACCGTTATGGGTGCAGCTAAATATTCCCTCTGACCATCCGATAACCAAGCTATTGCTACATCTCTTAAATAGCTGTCAAGTTCCTCAGTCGATGCAATTGGTTGTGACCTATACAGTGCCCCGTAAGTTTCGACAAAACAGTTCAGACTGTCAGTGGCTTGTGTTTTGAGCGTCCCATCCTCCGATTTAATGCGTAGAATGGCTGTGTGACTTCTACCTTCACATATTTTAGCTGCTAGTACTCTGCCCGGTCGACCACCCTCACCATAGGCCCTAGCTGAGTGTTTCTTGTCTAAGTATTTTATCTCGTCATCGACCAATGTTTGATGCTCCGTTTGTACCTGTCTTAGCTTACCCAAAAGTGTAACATCACGTGTGACCTCATAATCCTTTTCCATTTCTCTCATGCGTTTTTCACAATTGTGTATTTGTTGCCTTATAGTACGTAGTATGCCCACTGTAGTGCTCATACATACCCCCCTTATCGTTGCCTTGAAGGCTTCCCACAGGAGACATGGGTCCTCGACCACTGGCTCATTTATTTGAAAGTAGTCTTTAATCGCCGTGTTGATGGTGTCAGCGTAAAGTATATCTGTTAGGGCGCGTGAATTAAACCGCCATTGGAAAGGGGGTGGTGCATAATCTGGTATAGTGATTTTACATAAAACGGGGTTATGGTCTGAAAGTGTTCTGGGGAGGACCTGTAGGTCCTGCGTCCATAGTGTGATGTCATTCCTGCCTAGCCAGTAGTCCAGGCGCGACCAACTATTGTGAATAGATATATATGTGTTGCACCTGGCGAGTTGGGGTGTTTGTGTCTCCAAAGGTCCGTTAATGACAAATCCTGCAGCATGTGAAGGAGTTTGGCTCTAGCCTGTTTGTGTGGCTCGACGGATTGTGTGGAATGATCAATATCGTCAGCCAATGCCACATTCCATTCTCCACCACATATGATGTGTGTGTCTGTTAACTGCTGTAGGTGTCCCCACAATTCCTGGAAAAATTCCGGTGCATCTACATTTGGGCCATATACATTAAGAATTGTCAGTCTTTACCCACGCAGAAGACCCGTTACAATAACGTAGCTACCATTCGGGTCTAGAGTTACCTGTTGTGTTGTGAAATTCATGCCCTTACGTATCAACGTCATCACCCCTCTGGAGTAAGAAATATGTAGTAGTGTATACCGTTTCAGCCCAGCGCTTACCTATGGATTGATGTGTGTTGGGTGCGATGTGCGTCTCCTGCAATAGAGTGATGTCTATGTTACATCTGTTTAGGTAGGCGAATACCTGTCTGATTTTCTTGGGTTGTGCTAGGCCTCTGACATTCCATGTGAGGAGATTCACGTGATTACTTCGCGTATCATTTACCCTCTGTGTCATTAGTGAGGCAGGGGTATCAAAGCTTGTGACATAGTACATTCATGTATAGAAACGGTGTGTATTTCAATGTATGAACTCATATGTGTCCAGGTGACTATCTGCCGCAAAACAAACACAGAAATGACATGGTCTGGAGGATTCTGTTTCAATTGAGCAACCCAAGGTTGCCCTGCATTCATATGTTCAGCACAGTTCAGATGAGATGGTCTCATAACAGTAACAAAACACCCGCCCTTCCCACCCCATCCACTCCAGCAACCCAACCCTGCCGAAGCCATATACCCTCGCAACATTTCCCTTTTAACCTAGAAAGAACCGTGGCTCTTTCCATTGGAACCAACTTATTTGGGGAACACCCTTGTGGAGGTCCGCTAGGGCACAACTCAACATCCAACCAAATGGATGTGGACGAATCTAATACCGCTAGGTGTGTACAAGTCCGAAGTGTCTTTATGTCCCATTTTCATCTCGGTATGACTTGTGGCTGTGGGCATCGTGCGCCTGATCTCTCCCACACAACAACACACCCACTTCCCAAGTTGGACTACTGGCACATGAAGGTAGGCGGGACAGTGTGTCGGTCCCCCTTATGTGTTGTAGGAACCCCGTGTTCCAGCCAGCGCAACCAGCCGCACAATATGAATCCTCACCATTGACTAGGCCATAACCTTGATTGTTAAACAACTATAGAGGCCCATGTGGACGTGTAGTATACATAGGTAGGGTCTGGCAGCGCTGTTATGAGCCCAACAGAGTGTAACAAGTTAGCAGCAGGCGCCATCCTGAAGCATGCAGCGCGACAGTTCACAAACTTGTGAGTATCATCCAATATTTTGGGGGTGCCACCGTGCCACTGCTCGCCCTAGCTCCCCTGCTTATTTAAGACGGCATCGGGGGACCTGTGCAGCTGAAACTGAGCGTGTTACGTTATGTCCATAAGTGTTCATTTGAGTTCAGCATATCCCTCATTGTTCGTGACATCATATACACTGCATGAGTAGCGGCGCCCCGCCTCTGAATGTCAGTATTACCGCCACTGTCCCTCAGCAAAGTATATCGCTGGGTAGGCATGGGCCGCATAGCCCCTCACCCCAGGCCAGTAGTTGAGAACAAGAGTGCACCTTACAAAGTGATTGAAAAAGTCTTACCACTGTTCATCATCGTTCGTTCGTTTGTCAACCATCATTGACTCTCAGTCTGAGTCTTTGTGCTGTTCTTCACATGCCTTAGTCTTAGCCTGTTTCGCTGCCTTTTTAATAAACTCCTGCGCTGCTTTTGGGCTCGACAGAATGATTGTTTTACCTTCCCACTTCACACGGAGCCGAGCCGGATACAGCATGGAATATTCAAGATGGAGCTCCCTGAGCTTGGTTTTCGCAGACGCAAACTCCCTCCTTGCCTGTTGAACAGCGACTGTGTGATCCGGATCAAATTTACCCTGATGAGTGATGGGCCCTTTTTCTCACGCAAGTCTGAGGATGGTGTCTCTGTCCCGATAATTCAATATTCTCGCCACAATGGGTCTCGGCGTCGCCCCCGGTGGAGGACGTGGTGCCAGGGATCTGTGCGCTCTTTCAACTATAAAGACGGAGGACAAAGCCTCCGCACCAAACAGTTCAGTGCACAGTTGTTCTACATATAGTTCCATGCGCCCCGTGTTTGTCGATTCTGGAACGCCCGTGATCCGCGCATTATTGCATCTTGAACGCGCTTCCAATTCCTCCTCCTTCGCACGGATAACCTCTATAACCCGCTCCATGCCACTGCACTTTGTAGCGGTGGCTCGTGCCTCGTCCTCCACTTCCGAGATTCTGGTCTCAGCCGTTTCAAGTCTTTGGCCATGTTTCTCAATTTTGTCCGACATGCCATCCATTCTACACGTTAAGTGATCTAGCTTCCCATTGATGTCCTGTAGATTGGATTCAATGGCTTGGAGTATTTTCTCCATGTTGTTGTTGGGCGCTATCTCGGGTGATCCACCACCCTCTGCCATTTGTTACGAGTTTTTCTAGGGGTTTTTTTAGCTTCAAAGTTGATCTTTTGTTGTTGCTTGTCCGGCCTCACCATCATCCTCTGCGGAGTGTTTTGCGTTTTAGCTGTCTGTAGGGAGGACCTTGTTGATCTAGTGGATGTTGCCGTTTTGATATCCAGAGCGATGGTCGGTTAGAGCTGGTTTATGGTCACCCGGTTAGCAGTGAGCTCTCACTCACACGAGTCTTCCGCTGTCCTCATCTGACTGTTTGTAGCAGTTGCCCGCGACCGCGAGGCCCTGGAAACGCTGGGGAGGTGGTTTCGAGCAGGGTCAATGAAGCACTACCCCGCAGATATTACGTCGCGAAGTATGTTTTAATGGCATCACGAGTCCCAGCCCTGGGCCAGCGTTCGATGGGTATGTCGCGACAGCAGCAAGGCGGTGTCAGCCACTCTCCGTCCCGCACTGGCTGGGCCACCTAGAACTCAGTTCGCGCCCAAATCATTGTTAAGGCGCCACCCTCGTTGTGAGCGCTCGACAGGAGGCATCGACCATGAGCCACAAACAACAGCGACACAGACGGTCAGAGGCCCCCGCGACGCCGTCTCAACGGCGGTAGTAACGTTATATTTCTTCTCAGTGATCCGAGGCACAGCGGGCCCAGTCTCGGTCACGTAATCAGGCGAAAGTGGCGCCACGCTTGAACGCGCCTGACATGTCACCTCTTCCAGCCGTTCCTGCAAATGTGCCCTGCGCATCCAGTCTCACCGCCGTGGGCCTCTCTGTTATTTCGCCATATAGCGCCACGTCCACTGTCCGCACTGGGCGCCGCCATCTTGACCCAGCCGGGCTTCGGATGGCGAAGTGAGATAGCGCCATTTAAAGTTTCGTAGAGTCTCCATTTGCAGTCGTCAGGGCATTCCGATTGCCATCTAGTCCCACTCTCATCACAGAGTTCGCGATAATTGATAATCTCCACTTACTGTAAGTCTCGGGGGGAAGGTCGCAGAGCAGTGCATTGGCGCCATCTTGTCCATTGCCCCGCTTCGGCAACGAAGAGTTTCAATTTCTCACTCTTGTGTACTCGCAGTCTGACAATGCAGAGCTCAGAAGATGCGTGCTACATTCCGACACCAGATTCTGTCATTTGTTGACGGTTTTGAGCGCTTTTAGATGGGTTTCATTCAGTACGATGTCGGTCGTCTGGCGGAGCTGCGGTTTCACCCAGCCATCCCGCTGTGCGCCCCCTAGCGCCTCCCCAACTATCTTATCTAATCCCTAATAAGATAAATGAACCTAACTAAACAATATGAATTCAGGTCATTACCAGAAATAGAGAAATAATGACCTGCTACTTCAGTAGGTTTAGTTGAATTAGTGGCACTACAAGGGTTTGATAAGGGTTTGCCCACATAACACAAGTCTGTTTAATGATTATTGATGTGTTCTAATTTGCACTAACAAATAGAGTTGAGGGAACGATTGCCTTGGCATAACTGTAGTTGCTGCAGCCATGTTTTCGTGGTCATGTTAACTGTGCGTAAATGATGCACCATTTGCGGTTTCTGCAAGAGGGCTTGCTTACAGCCGTGCTGGAAACATAAAATGGCAATGAAAAGATTTCATTGCCATTTGATTTTTCCGACGTGAGCACTGTAGCAGCCAGCCAACCCCAGGTCCAGACACTTACAGGACAGGATCAGTGGCTGGCTGGAGGCTTCAAAGTGAGCATGACATTGTGGTTGGCTGTCTACGCCGGCCAAAGTTATATGCGCACTTTGTAAATGTAAATGTAAATTGGCATTTCTTAAGCACAAGCTGTTACTCCGCAAGGAGTATCCTGGTGCTGAGGAATAGACGGTGAGCACAGGTCCTATCGCATACCAGCTTATGTTCCAACTAGATTAGTGCAAGACAGCAGACACCAGAAATGTTGTATATCCATGTCTTCAATGCCTTCCTAAATTGAGATTCAGTTTTCTGTAGTCTTAAGTTGGTTGGAAGGGCATTCCATGCTTTAGGGCCCCAGGACAGTGACAGTTTTCCCTCCTTTAGTGATCCGTCTGAAAGAGGGAGGTTTCAGGAGGTTGGCTGTGGATGACCTAAGAGTCATCCACACAGCTGTCTTAGAAGCTCTTAACTCAGCTGTCTTAGACAGCTGGTTGGAGACCAAGCACAGGCCTACAGGGCCTGAAGGACCATCCAGCCAGCCCGCTCCATCCAATCCAGGTGCTTCTCTCATGCTGGTTAACAACATGAGAGCAGCATCTGGATTGGTTAGGGGAACTCAACTGCAGATTAAAAAGTGAAACACCTCGGAGGGCAGAGGACGTGCTATCATGGGTACGTACTATTTATTTAAATTATATTTTAATGTTTTTCTAGTATTTATTTTTTTACTTTTGGAGGGAGGGGTGTTTTATTTTGGACTTTTGAAGAGAAGGGATATTTTATTTTGAGTTTTTGGAAGGAGGGGTGGTTTACTTTGGGGTTTTGGAGGGTGGGTATATTGGGTTTTTTTGCAAGGTGGTGGGGCACTTCACTCGCCCCACCACTTTCAAAGGGTATCAGCTGCCCCTGTGCTCTGCTCACGAAGCAAGGGTGGATGATTAGCTTTCTCAGCATAAAACGTTTCTATTCTTGTATCAACTGGAGATTGTCTCCCTTCCACTTTGTGGTCGCAGCCTCCAGCACTTGAGCACCCTCTTGTTTCCCTGAAAACAAGTGATTGTCATTTTGTAAAATACAATATATTTGTGTCTCGCCTTGGTAGTGCTCATTTTTACTATATTGTGGGGGGAACCTCCTTGTCAGTCTAGTCAGTGATTCACAGATGTCCATTTTTCTTTTGTTAATAAATATTTTACGACTTTATTTGTCTGAGCGCACAACCTCTTTGCATACCCCACTAAAAGCAACACATTCCACAACCAAGATCTCACTTTAAGTATTATTTCAAGTATGTAAATCCTCTATAATATTTGCCAGCTGTTATTTGTAACGAACATTGCCTTGCCTGCAAGAATGCTAAGTGAAAATACAAAATGGATGACTTTATTGAAAAATGCAACATTAGAGCACGCAAGAACCATGACAGGCTATTTACATGTTACAAACAGCTCATACGTGTTTGTGTAGCATGTGTTTCTTCTTTTATTTTTATTTCTGCAGCACATAAACATGCAAGTGAGTCATGTTTTCCTATGAGCTGCACACTAATCTGCATATTAAGTAGTTTAATGTTAATGTTCTAATGCATGCAAATCACATGGCGTATCACGTTAGTACATTAAAATAAGATACATTAGATCTGACCATATATAAATATAAGATGTCGAATAATCGTGATACTTAGTTACAAAGGGTTGATCAATTCAAGAGCATGCTAGAGGAACAAAAGTCTGCTCATAGTACTCAATACATTATTCATACAAAGTAAAAGAAAATGCAACAGACCAGATTCTGAATACACAAGCAATTTATTTTCATTGCAAGTGGTGTATTGAATTTACTTGGCAATTATTGTTATAATGGTGAGGGTTGCTCCAAGAGAGTGAATGTGCAAATAAGAGTAGTGCTCGAGTGAGTGGTGATAAGGCAAATTAAAGTATTTGAGGTCGTGAAGTAAAAAGGATGATAGAATTCTAAAAACTGAAGACTGGTTGTCAATCACCGTCCCTTAATGGCCTGGCCGAGGATGCAGTTCACGCAATAATTGTAATACAATTCTCTATTGAGGGGTAAACATTCCGATGTTGCACGTTGGGCATGTAGAAAGGGGGTCCAGCAGGCCGTGTTAAAAAGGGGGCGTCGACGTTTATAGGGGAATAGGGTGGGAAGTAATTTAATTAAATATGTTTATTTATTGGTATTCATTTTGAATTAATTGTTAATTAATTTTTTGGGGTAATTAATTCATTTTTGATTGTAATTAATTTATATTCATTGATTAATTGATAATTATGTTAATTGTATTAATTTATTTTCCGTAGCGGGTTGTGGGTTTATAGGGGAATAGGGTGGGACGTAAATTAATTGTAATTAAGTAAATGATTTTTATTTATTTATTGGTATTGATTTTTAATTTATTGTTAATTAATTGTTAATTGGTAATTAATTTGTATTAATAGGTAATTAATTTTAATAACTAATATTTATGTGTATTTTTAATTGATTAATTATTACATAATATTAAATTGTACGTAATTTTTTATTGGGATTGATATTTAATTTATTTTTATTAATATATTAAATCTTTACCTTCCCTACTGTTAAACTCACTAGAGTGGGAATAGTAATTTTTACCCCTACGCTATCCAACGCTTTCCCTACTGCTGCACTCTCTAGAGTGGGAATAGTAATTTTTACCCTCCCGCTATCCAATGTTTTCTCTACTGTTGCACTCTCTGGAGTGGGAATAGTAATTGTTACCCCTACGCTATCCAACGCTTTTCCTACTGTTGCACTCTCTGGAGTGGGAATAGTAATTTTTACCCTCATGCTATCCAACGCTTTCCCTACTGTTGCACTCTCTGGAGTGGGAATAGTCATTTTTACCCTCCCGCAATCCAACGCTTTCCCCGCTGTTGCACTCACTGGAGTGGGAATAGTAATTTTTACCCACCCGCTATCCAACACTTTCCCTACTGTTGCACTCACTGGAGTGGGAATAGTAATTTTTACCCTCTCGCTATCCAACGCTTTCCCTACTGTTGCACTCACTGGAGTGGGAATAGTAATTTTACCCCTACGCTGTCCAACGCTTTCCCTACTGTTGCACTCACTGGAGTGGGAATAGTAATTTTTACCCTCTCGCTATCCAACGCTTTCCCTACTGTTGCACTCACTGGAGTGGGAATAGTAATTTTACCCATACGCTGTCCAACGCTTTCCCTACTGTAGCACTCACTGGAGTGGGAATAGTAATTTTTACCCCTACGCTATCCAACGCTTTCCCTACTGTTGCACTCACTGGAGTGGGAATAGTAATTTTTACCCCTACGCTATCCAACGTTTTCCCTACTGTTGCACTCACTGGAGTGGCAATAGTAAATTTTACCCGCCTGCTATCCTACGGTAAAAATATTGTATATGTTATATTAATAGTATGTTAATATATATATATGTGTTAAGAAATAAAATGTTATGTTTTTTTTATAACCTAAATTAATTATTTAATAATTTTAAGTTCATTTAAGTATTTTAAGTATGTTTTAGTTAATTATATTTATTATTTCATTAATTTTAAATTACTTTTAAGACATTTTAAAAAATTCGATATTTTGACTAACTATAGTTTTTTAAAATGATATTTTTGATTCGACCTTTTTGTACTTACCTGTTTGTAGATTGGAATTCGATATTTTTTTATTCTATATTTTTTCCTCGATATTTTGGTAATTCTATATTATTGTAATCGATATTATGTCAGTGATCCGGAATAAATACCTGGTTTAAATAAATGAAACTACCCCTATGCAGCCTTTTCTCTTCATGGATATTTAGTGAAAGCTATGTTTCACGATCATTGTGCAGTTTTTCGCCCTTGTTTGTAGGGTTTGTAAGATGATATGAGGATCTATTAGGTAAATATGCCCCATGACTTTCAAAGTTCCCCAATCTCCACTGGAGAATATAAACTGAGAAGTATTGAAAACTTTGCAAAAGGGGGACATCTTTGCACCCTTCTACTCTTTGTTCTTGTGAATTAACCCAATCAGCTGTTTAGGCTTTATTGTTGTCCTGCATCTATGCAACCAGCGAAGTGCTTTTTAACCTTTCAAATAAGCCACTGGTCCTGCCAATGATTGGTCTGCATTCCACAAACAAACTCATTTGTGGTGAGTGGAGGTGGTCTTATGTTACCCAAATGTTTAAATGAATGAGAAGGATTTCGTTGGAAGTGAACCATGCTTTGAAAATTACCTCTTTGAAATTTACACTAGTAAAATCCTAAGTCTTGTGAATATGGCTGAGGAAGTGACAGCCTCAAGAAGTGCATTAGGGAGCCAGAGAAGCCAGGTGGCTGTGACTAGCTTTCAGTAATAGACGCAATTCTGAGCATATGCCTAATGCAAATTTAAAAATATGGGACTGCGATTGGTGGAATACTATGCAGTAATCATCAGTCCCACTCCTTTACTTATTTCCCCCAAAGAGGAGGATACACAGTCTGTAAAATAATCCCTTAATTAATTCACATTTTCTCAGTGGACCCCAAACAATTTCCAGTATATCAGAGAACCATAGAGTGGATAATGAAAATTAAATGAGACCTTGTCTGATCTGCTGATTTTAGCCTGTAGAACTTCAGAGCTATATTCTTAGTCATCACTTACATTATAAACACAATAATACATATACTATAGATGTCTCTGAATGGCCAAAATTAATCAAGAAGTAATATGTATTTCTCTAGGTGCCCTTCAGATATTGACAGTAACTCTTCACCACATCCTGCACCAGCTTAACAAATGAAGCCAGACTTACCTAGGAGTTTTGTTAGGTCTTTGGTGCCCTTCACCAGTGCAGCGACCAGGTCCTCAGAAACTAGGAAGAGATACCAGATAGCACCAGATTACTAAGAGGGTGCACTACAGAACAGAAGAAACTCCTAAACACAGTTCCCCACACTCCCTCACCCTTTCCCTCTAGTTTTCTAAGATCTGAAGGTGAATGTGAGTGTTCAATGGGAGGTTAAACTGAAGTGGAAAATAGGATATGATCCGGAAGTGTCTGGCGAATTGGTTGGGATGCAGTGAAAAATGATTGAAGATGATCCGAACAGTGGTTTTATAAAGTAGTCCTTGTGTATAGTCTTTCTAAGAAATAATATTCTGCAGGCAGTCCGGAAGAAAAAGAATAAAGTGACTGCTTCAAAGGTCACTATTTTAGGGGGAATACCTGCTAAATCAGTGTGGATCCTGGTCAATCCACGACTAACCATGAATATGCTTGTATGATCTTTGGGCCTGCGCGCTCTTTACTGCTGAGGCATTTTAACTGTGCTTAATTTTTAAATTTACTTGCACCGCTGGCATCGCGCCACAGAGCTGTTAAGGGCTAATTTAAATCGCGCTGCTTACTTAGGAGTCGGATTCTCAGGCCGGGGAACTAGTTCAGGCTCACCTGCACTCTAATTTGGATTTCACCCGCACTTGGCGGGATACAGACAGTTTAGCAGGTCCGACCGCCATCTTGGGTGGGGGCGAAGGCTGGGAGCACTTCGGGCGCCATCTTGCTGAAGGCAAGGGACGCAGGAGGTGGACTTCCGCACTTGGTGAGCTTATTAAAGCCACCAGGGTGCAGTCAGGTTAGATCTTTGGGCCTGCGCGCTCTTTACTGCTGAGGCATTTTAACTGTGCTTACGTTTTTAAATGTACTCGCGCCGCTGGCATCGCGCCACAGAGCTGTTAAGGGCTCATTTAAATTGCGCTGCTTACTTAGGAGTCGGATTCTCAGGCCGGGGAACTAGTTCAGGCTCACCTGCACTCTAATTTGGATTTCACCTGCACTTGGCGGGATACAGACAGTTTAGCGGGTCCGACCGCCATCTTGGGTGGGGGCGAAGGCTGGGAGCACTTCGGGCGCCATCTTGCTGAAGGCAAGGGACGCAGGAGGCGGACTTCCGCACTTGGTGAGCTTATTAAAGCCACCAGGGTGCAGTCAGGTTAGATCTTTGGGCCTGCGCGCTCTTTACTGCTGAGGCCTTTTAACTGTGCTTAATTTTTAAATTTACTCGCGCCGCTGGCATCGCGCCACAGAGCTGTTAAGGGCTCATTTAAATCGCACTGCTTACTTAGGAGTCGGATTCTCAGGCCGGGGAACTAGTTCAGGCTCACCTGCACTCTAATTTGGATTTCACCCACACTTGGCGGGATACAGACAGTTTAGCGGGTCCGACCGCCATCTTGGGTGGGGGCGAAGGCTGGGAGCACTTCGGGCGCCATCTTGCTGAAGGCAAGGGATGCAGGAGGCGGACTTCCGCTCGGTCTAATACCATATAAGGATGGAAGACCAAGCGCGCAGCGGTCACGCGCAGCAGGCGCAACGTAGGCGCGCTGGAGGTGTGCCGGAGGTAAGCCCGTTTGCGCCCGTTCGCGCAACGGACGCGCATAGGGCCGCTACCTCTGGCCATCCATGCTCTTCCCGCCTAGTCTACTCTCGGGCCACCCTACTGGAACTGAGACCGAGCCTGTTGTCCTCTAACAAGAGGGCCACTGCTCTACCTCCGTCTCACTCTCTATCCTGTGGTTTGCTTAACGTTCGGTCGCTTTGCAAACACCACACAGAGATTGCCTTCCTCATCGAGTCCTCTCGACTTGATGTCTTGTTCTTAACTGAAACTTGGACCCGTGAGGACTGCCTGGTTGAACTAGGCATGGCTTGCCCCCCAGGCTTTAAAATTATTCACACTCCTAGGCTGAAGAACAGGGGTGGTGGAATTGGTGCCATCTTTAGAGAATCGCTGGGCTTTTTCCAGCTTAAAATCAGAGAGGTCCCAGGCTTTGAGCTGATGGGTTTCTCATTTAAATATCGGGTGAGAACACTGCTCTCGGACGTCCTTTGCTATCGCCCGCCGGGCCCGGCACCCTCCCTGTCAGACTTCGTCGACCTGATTTATGACCTCTCTAACGCCCACGCCAAGTTGCTGGTCCTAGGTGATTTCAACCTATGGCAGGGGGGTCCGTTGGATGGGGCGTTTATGACTCTCTGCCAGGCTCTCGGCGACATCCAGCTGCAGCAACTGGTTCGATCAGCGACCCATAGGGGGGGTCATGCCCTTGACTTGGTTTTTGCCGATGCGCAACTAGTAGCGGTCACTGATATCCTATGTCAAGACTGGACGGACCACTCACTGGTTGCTTTTGCCCTCGGTATAGGGGATCATCCCCCGGGGGATGTTGGTGCCGGACAAGCTAAATCGGGCAGACCTTGGTCCCGGTTACTTAAGTCTTCTCCGCTGCCTTCCTTATTACCAGATAATTTTTGTCTGAGTAATTCGGTGGAGGACAGCTACATCACCCTGAGCCGGTCTATTACCAACAAGTTAGACAAGGTTGTGCCCTTCCGCAAGTCGCGAGCCAGATTGAACCGGGCCTGCCCCTGGTTTATGGAGGAGCTGCGGCAGATGAAGCTGAGCTGCAAACGCGCCGAGAGAGCCTGGAGAAAGCAGTATTTGTCCTCAGCGAGGGCCTCGTTCAGGTTGGCATGCAGGGCTATAAGGCGCAGATTAAGGTGGCTAAGGCGGCCTTTCTAGAAACCACTCTGAATCAGGCGCCTAACAAGTCCCAAGCCCTGTTAAAAATTGTCAGGGATCTGACTCATCCTGCGTGCATGGCCACCACGGTCCCTGCGTCGCAGGCTCTGTGTGACTCCCTGGCAGGTGCCTTTGAGGAGAAGACTGCTAAGATCTTGGAGGGCTTAAAAAACCCCATTCCTCCGGGTCTCGGTTTGGGAGCTCCGGTTAGCCCGTCCAGTCGACCCCAGCCGGCTGCCTGCAGCCCTGGTTTGGGAGTTCCGGACCAGGTACCCAGTCGACCCCAGCCAAGTGCTCTAGTTCTTAGTTTGGGAGCTCCGGACACTCCCTCCAGTCGACCCCAACTAAGTTTCTTCCCCAGTCCCTCCTTTGAGGAATTTCGCAGCATGGCACATGCAGTATCTTCGGGTTCTCCGCTCGATCCACTGCCCCCCAAATTTTGGAAGGTTTTTCAGGCGGAACTTTTCCAGCCTTTGTATTCCGTCTGCCTCCAATCTTTGGAGCTGGCAACTGTCCCCGAGTGCTGGAAGCTGGCAGTCGTGTCACCATTGCTGAAGAAACCAACGCTGGACCCTGCCTGTCTTTCCAACTATAGGCCTATCTCTTTACTCCCTTTTCCTATTAAGATCGTGGAAAAATGGGTGACCCGCTCCCTGTCTGGCTTCCTGGAAGAAATCGGATGGTTCGATGAGTTCCAGTTTGGCTTCCGCCCTGGGCATGGGGCGGAATCCGCACTGGTCACCGTATTGGACAATCTTCGTTCGCGTGTCGACAGTGGTCGGGCAGCCTTTTTGGTGCTGCTCGACATGTCGGCCGCGTTCGATACGGTGTGCCATCGAACCATCATTAGGAGGCTTGAGGAGTGCGGTGTCACAGAGAGGGCAAGAGACTGGCTGGTATCTTACCTTAGCAACCGGCAGCAGCTGGTGGCGCTGCCTCCATTTCAATCGGAGCCACGGAAAGTAGGGCAGGGGGTTCCACAGGGCTCGGCCATCAGCCCTATACTCTTTAATTTGTACCTCCGCCCTTTGGTTCAGCTCATAAAATCTTTTGGTATCTCGGCTTGTAATTACGCCGACGACACCCAGCTGGTCTTTTCCCTGGAAGGTAATAACGCGGTTCCATTGGAGACATTTCATTGCTGTATGGCAGCTACAGCGGATTGGCTGCGGGCCAACTCTTTACAATTTAACAGCACTAAGACAGAGGTGCTCCATTGCTCCACGGATCGGATCCCGCGGACACTTCCAGAGAATTTCTGGCCTGCTGCTTTCCCTGAGCCAGTGTCAGCTGCGGAGTCAGCCCGCAACCTGGGGGTGATTTTCGGCCCAAATTTACAACTTGACATGCACGTCCATAAGACCATTGCTTCATGCATGATGTTGCTGCGCATGCTGCGAAAAGTTCTGCCCCTTTTCCCCGCCCATGCCAGACCAGAAGTAGTTTGCGGTATCATACTGAGTCGTATAGACTATTGTAATGCGCTACTTCTGGAAGCACCTAAAAATCTGTTGGGGAAGCTACAACGGGTGCAGAACATGGCTGCCAAGTTGGCTCTTTCTCGCCCCAACTCTAGCTCCTCATCTCAAGCTCTAACGGATCTACACTGGCTGCCGGTACATTCGCGTGTACTATATAAAGCAGCGTGCCTGGTGTTTAAGGCGGTGCATCAACAGGGCCCAGTGCCCTTACAGAATATGTTCGCTTGGTACTCTGCCCCGCGGCTCCTTCGCTCCTCTTTGGCACAACTGCTCGTGGTCCCGAGGTTCCAGAGAGTTAGGATGGGCGGCCGCTCGTTTAGTGTAGCAGCGGCCAAGCTCTGGAACTCCCTTCCCCTCTCTTTGAGAAGCCATAGGGAATACCTCCCGTTCAGGAAGGCGCTAAAAACGCATCTTTTCCCCAGAAATGTCTGAGCAGTGAAAGCATGTCTGTCTGAATTGTAAGCGCCAGGATGCCCTTTGGGTGACAGGTTATAAGTACACCTACATACACATACATGACAATTGTTTAATGCACACTGGTTCCCCAACCTTATAAACATTTGATGCAGGTATGATTAAATGTAAAAAAACATGGATTGGGGGGAAAGAAAATGGTTAACAATGGCCATTAACGAATAAAAACAACATGCCCGTCTATGTAATTGCTTCAAGTTGTTCATTTAGCTCATTGTATTCTAGTCTCTGCAAGACAAAGGTCACTTAGGTACATCTATGGTATCATCAACGCTAAAAGATTATAATGACACTAACAGATTATGATTGTCGGTCATCTGTATTATTACTAGTGGGATTAGATGGAAAACCTTAGTCAATACCATTGAACAACAAGGAAAAAAATAGACTATGCCACAGTTGAAAATTGAGACATCATACATTTTGGCGTGTCATGGAACATAAGCGGTAGACTTCAGGAGACGTCTACATAGTGAGGGAGAATAGGTATAGGACACTGAGAACATAGCCAGTGGCACATTACAGAATATTACAAACAGGGCAGAGAGTTGGGGCAAATGTTGCTCAATTAACTCTGGTAGGCTATCACCTCAAAATGACTTACCTAAAATTGACTCATGTAAGTGTCTTCGATTAAAATAAGTTCTTCATAATGACTTAGCCAAAATAAACGTAATTTTCTAAAAAAAAAGTCATTGAAACAAGCTAGTTTTCCTAATCCTGTTTTCTGAAGCGAATCTTTCCCTGCCGGGATAGTTCTGACTGGTCTTGGTTAGCAAACATCCAGGCATCAGTAAGAACCCCCACTACTAAGTCAGACTGCCTTTGGTATATTCAACTGTTCCACTGAGATGCCTCCTCCCTAGCTTTCAACCTGCTGATGTAAATAAGGTAGCTGGTGGCGATTACAATCTGACAAAGACATTGCTAGGTTTAAAGAAAGTTATAACAATATCTTTTTGCAGGAGACTTGGAGTTGTGACACTTTCCATCTTCCTTTTTACTCAGCATACACTGTACTAGTTTTGAAATCTATAAAAGGGGGAAGAAATGTGTCGACCCAGTCATTTATATTGCCATCAAATATTCCTTCAAGACAGAAATGTATTTGAATCGATAGCCCTTATATACAGGCCGTGTTAATTTAGCTATAAAATAGATCCCTATGCGGTATTTAAATTAATCCACATTATGCACAGAAAAAGGAATCACTATATCAAATAGTTAACGTGTTGTTCAACCTGCAAGATTGCTTTCCTAAAACAACCTTTTTAGGGTGATAGTAATTCAAGTGTATCAAAAGGGGAAATGGTGAATGAATTCATGGAAGAACAGGGTAGTCTGGATTTTCCAAGGCCAGCCACACTAGCCTTTCATTTAGGCAGTCATGATTGGATCAATATGTTTTAAATGATTTTCACGTTTAAGGCAACGAGCATTGGATGGTCACTTTGCCACTAATCATTCTATGCAACTGATGAACATTAATGAGCAAATAATGTCCACTCCATGCAAAATAAATTGTGAGAACGGAAAGTGATCACTTCCCTCAAGCCTTCCACATGCACACCAGAGGCACTGAGCCCCAAGTTCTTAGGAATGCACAGTTGTCTTGTCCAGATGGTAAAAAACAAAAGGGATTTCAAACAGAACACCAAATTAGGTCAGTGGATGGCTCTGCCTACTGCTAAAGGGATTAGATATAATCTCGGTCTTCCTGGTGTAAACGACATACTAGCCCCATTTTGGTATGGCTTAGTGAGATATTTAGTTAAAACATTTGGTGGCAAGACTAACCCATCAGGGATTAACCCTTCTTTAACCCTTTATTCAGATGGTACAGAAGGAAATTATTAAGACAGATGCATGGGAGGCCAAAAGGAAAGTCAGCAATAAAAGATTGATTTAATTACATTAATTAATATTTAATTGGGATTCTAGAAATTCTGAATCTACATAACCAGACTAGGCATTGTACTTTACAAGCCCAACTAAACCTTAATGGTTCCATTATACTCTGGCAAAAACATATTATGTCACTGCATGTCACATTTTTAGAGCCAAATGTACGATTCAGTATTCCTGATAAATAACCAGTAGTATGGGCAACTGGGAAAGGTATCCGCGATCATAAAAAAGCTAAGGTCAGATGGTGCCAAACAGCACCCCTGCTGCTCTTTTTAAACTTGATGTTCAGTTTCAGGAAGCATTTTTATCCTCTCTGTTTACTGGGTGCTATTAGACAAAGGCGATACCCCACTTCTGGCTAGGTTCAGTGTCACACACCCTTCATAAAACAGGTAGCTGCACGGATCATGAAAGCTGCATAATGATTACTCTAATTGGCGTATATGTTAAATTTATACCTCACTATTAATGGATGACTTGAAGAACTGGGCCACTAAAACAGCTCATTCCATGGTTCTGACAGGCTATTTTGAGGGTTGCCGCACTATAGATAATATACTAGCTCTATCGATGATGGTGGATTCTCAGACCGCCTTGATAGCTCTCCTTTGTACTCTTGCTACATGACTTTCAAAATGCCTTTGATAATATTAATATAAATATTTTATGGAGAAAGCTGTACAGATGGGGAATTCCACGCTACTATTGAGAGCTATACAGCGACTGCACCATGGGACCTGGGGTTGCATCGAATTCTGGAAGGCAAATCCCATCACTGACCTACTAGGTATGAATCAGGGCCAAAAGCAGTGTTTCTATTGGCACTCACACTTTTTAATCTGTTTGTTGTAGACCTCTGGACAACTCTCAGGAAGAACAGCTCTTGTCTACCAAAACTAGGAAGGATGGCTGTGCCAATCTAACAATAGGCTGATGATACTGTCTTATTAGACAAGACTGGTCTTTGCCTCCAACGCTCGTTGAAAGCCCTGAAGACTTATTCTGTCAGTCATTTCTTGTCAGTAAACACTTCCAAAGAAAATATTGCCATATTTGGCAAAACACTTTAAAAGACTGGATGTTCTAGGGATCTCCGATCCCCAGAGCCACAGGTTATATATATTTTGGAGTATGTTTAATCTCGTTAGGAGCTCATATCATACTTGACCTTTGCTTTAGGAATGGCTGTAAAACCAGATTTCTTGCAACTGAGATGCGGTCTGTTTAAATTTAGGGGCCTATTAGGATGGCAGGTGGACTTTAGTCCGCCCGCCACCCTAGCGGTGCTGGAACCGGCCGCTAGTGGTGCAGCGGTCCCGCACCAGCAATTAGGGTGCAACGGTGGTGATGGCATCCCCCATCCACAACATTATGGCCCGCTACAATGCTGTGGATGCACCTTGTTAGTGCCTGCCACCTTGTCCACGCCAATGTAAGGGGGTACCATAGGTACCCCCCATGTGCCCCTCCACCCCCCAACACTCTGGGGGCCCACAATGGGACCCCACATGCAGAATCCGCATGCCTTTCCATGGCAACAATGCCGCCATGGAAAGGCACATCTCCGCATGCATCTTAATATGGATGGCGGTGTCTTGCAGACAACGCCCGCATATTGAGCCCCTTTTCCGCCTGGTCGACTCGTCGACTGGTGGAAAACCGGCAGACGGTGTTTCCGTCCGCCGGGGGCCTCCCCCCGCCATCGTAATATGGCGGGGGAAATGTTTAGCAGGCGGTGAGAAATGGCGGGCGGATCGCCACCACATACTGGCGGTGGCGATCCGCCCTCTATTCTAATAGACCCCTTAGTAGGACTGGGCAGAGTTGGAAAAATGTTTCAACAATCACATTTTGTATGTTGTGCAATGTTAATTCAGATGAACTGTCTCGTCTTCTCTGCATCCGCACAGCACTAAAAACAGACCAAATTCTTAAAAAAAATAAATAAACCTGAACTGCTTAGGTTAGATGTGAGAGCTCGCAAATAAGCCATTAATATGTTTAACTGCAGTGACGAACGGCTATTGTCAGGCTTTGTAAAGTTCATGTTGGCCGCTCAGAAGAAATTCTTGGAATCCTCAGCTACCTTAGTCATCTGACACATGCAGGATTTCATTGCTCAACCGAGCACTTTGTCTTATTGTATAAGAATAATAGATGCACTATGTGGATTAAGCATCAATGTTAATTGTAGCAAGCTGGTATACCATTTTGCACTTAATGTTTTATTGTTCTACTATTCTAACTGATATGTATTATTTTTTCATTGAATTCATATTTATTGTCTTTTTGTAATGGATTTAATTAACTACACAATAAATACATTTTTCTTAATATTTATGTGCTTTAGTTTAAAGTGATTAAGAGCCCTAATTTATTTTATGAGCATGAAAATGTGAATACTAAATGTTATAATAATTCTAAAATGGTTTTATTAAAAGCAAAATGCAACCTTAATATGTACTTTGAAGGCGAAAAGCCATAAGAATACCAATTCAGCTTTACTTTATGTATGCTAAAAGTATTACTTTAAAAAAAATACCTTACTCTTTTTAGTTCACCAAAAAGACTCAGGACAACATGCTTTATTGCTTGATTGATCAATATAGCTAGAGCAAGTTATAACACTTTATCTGCCTTCTCTAAAATCGGTATTGAGAATAACTGTTATTTTTTAGAAAAATGCAGACAATTGAAAGTAAAAATTAGACAATTTTTGGTTTCAAGAGAAGAAAAAGATGAAAGCTAATATATCTTTATCTTTTTACATTAAAATTATAAAGAGGACAAATTATCAATAGTCTAATCATTTGTAAAGATAGCAGAAAATATGCAATAAAATTAAATAGTGCCATGATTATAGCAGAAAAAATATGGCTATTTTAAAGGGTAGTAGTGAATCCTTGATTTTATACTTTTTTGTGTTTTTCGTTAAATGTAGTAATGCCAATGGCATGCTGACAAGTAGATAAATGTGATTGAAAAATTGAATTACATGCGATAAACTTTAAATGTGCATACACCAAATTAAAATTAAAATAGTTTAAATTGTATGTGGATTGTATACAATGCGGGGTTTTGAGGTGAGTAATTTTGAGAGTTGTCTGGTGCTGTATATTGTTGGTCATGGTGCGTTAATGGTGGTTATTATCCCTGGAATAAATATTGTGCAGTGTAACAGACCACAACTTTCATTTTGTTCACTACTAAGAAAGAAGGCCCTTATGTATCAACACCTTACTCCATAGACACAGAATGGTTAAAACCCTTTGACACATCAGGGCTGGAGTGAGTTCACAGAATTATCTTTTCAGAGTGGCGAACTGTTTGAAGTATGGTTTTTCAGAAGCACATCTTGCTCACTCTCTTTATACGTGTGCTTTAGGAGAACGCTTAAGCACTGACTACTAGTATGTTGACAGTATGGAGTGTTCAGTTTAGCACAGCTAATATGAAACACTGAGGGTAGGGTGTGGGGAGGGGGTGAGGGCGTTAAATGTACATACACCAGTCAATGCTGCTTTTGTTATGGTTTTCTTTGTTCTTACGTATGCCATCTGTTTAAAAGACCAAGGTGTACGAACTGGAAAGGATCTTACTCAATGTCATGATGTTAACACACTGCTACTGAGCTGTGACCTCTGCAATCTGTAATATGACTTACGTACCAAAGTTAACTTCACTCCTGCGTGAGCGCTGCTCTCCACATTTAAGGTATACTCAGTATGCATGCAGACCCAAAAGATAATATACATCCCGATGTTGACGAATTATCCCATGAATAACTGTACGTCTACATATAAGTTGCCTGTCTTAACTATGAAAAATAAAATTAATAAAAACAGATTTGAACAAAAAAATGAGATGGTAGAAACAAAAAATTTCATTTCATTGATCAATTTAATCTATGCTCAACGATATCCAGTATCATTATTCATGCTTCACCTTGGGAGCTGATAGCCTGTGTCATTGATTACAACTATTAAGCAGTGTTTCCCCCTGTAAACACAACTCACTATAGCCATTGTGGTCAATGATTTCTAGTTCCTTATCCTGGCCAGTGATTCTTTTATCTGTCGGCATTGCTATCAATAGTCATCTATTCATCTTGTGACTGACTAATCACTATGGGAGTTTGTAAGACATATCTATGTGTCATATACCTAAAGTGATAATACATAATGGCAGTTTGCAGAACAACATGTTAAAGAAGAGGCTTCTCTTGATGGTCTAAGAATACATATGCATGACTGGAAGTGTACAGATATTGTGAGAAATAAGAAATCAAATGAAACAGAAGAAGTTTATGTGACAATTAAGTAGAGATGGCCGCAATGTCTTCAGCTCCTCCAATAACAGTGAGTCTATATAAACTTCTTAATGCACATTGTTGTGATCTTTGTGGTCTAAAACCTCCTGTTAGAAGTAGGAAAAGTTGCTATATATATAGGTTTACAGATATCATAAGACTTTATGTGGACTTCTTCCTGCCACAAACACGCTGCGAAACACATCCTTGCCTGCACCTCACCGCAGGAATTAACACTGCAGAAGGTGCAGACAGGAAAATATAAAGAATGGCCGGAAAGAGAGTCACGAGGGACAACCCAAATCAAAAATGTGCAACGGTGGGAACAAAGGCTTGAAGTGGAAGGGGCATCATCTATACTAATATAATAAAGAGAGTGCCCAAACCTTTGAGGCGGGTAATCTCAGGAACAACCTAGCCCTGAACCCTAAAAATACCCCTGTACCCCAAAACCCATACCTATCCCTAAACCCTAAAACTACCCCTGTACCCCATAACCCAAAACTATAGCTGAACCCTTAAAATACCCAAACACCCCAAAACATATAGCTCGGTACCCCAAAACATATACCCCTATACCCACACTTGCCTTATCCAAACAGTAAAAAAATAAATGCTTTTACCATTCAGGCATTTACAACGAATTTCGTTGTAAATGTAAGCGTGGTAAAAGCATATAAAATGTAATGCCATGCGTTATAATGGCATTGCGGAGTCGTGGTACTTTCGTAATGAAAGTATGCGGAGTGATGGTATGCGGAAAGAAAGTTGAGGAATAATGAGTGTTTACCCTCCCCCGGTAAGTACATTGGTGGCACGGCGGCCCACATCTCCAGCAACATACTCATATTTTTTCACCACCGATTTGAAAAATGCACAGGTCTCTCTCATTGATAGCCAGCACCGACATACACTTTTAGACACACCTCCCGCCACAAGTTCTAGAATTGCGAACTTTAGAGCTGGGGAGCTACGTTTGAATCTCGGCATCAGCTCAACATCCTGTGATTCCAGGCAAATTGCTTTCTCTCCCCGTGCCTACCACAAATGAATGTGTTCTTCTGTAATGTAAATTGTGCTCATGCCATGTTGTCGAGTTCGCGCTATATAATATTGCAACGAAAAATAAAGTAGGGAAACTCGAGTTCACCCACTACTGAACACGCACTCTTAAGTGCATCAGCAGTGCACTGTGAATCGGAGCGTTTCACAGGCCTGTAGAGATAAGAAATGCTATCAAAACGAAATCCTACAAAACAATATACTACTGGCCGGCAGCAATTCATACCCAGACAACGTCAGGACGGGCTGCTAGTTCATAATAAAATTAAAACAGTGGAACAAATATGGGATACTAGAGCTGATCACCATTAAAATAAACAAACAGAGGTGTTCAAAAACATGAGGATGGACTTTGAAAGCCTTGGAAAGATGACAGCAATGTAGTGGAAAGATGAATTAAGGTAGGTCAGGGAAGACAAAATAAAATAAATTAAGAATAAGGTAAACATCAGGGTAAACCGACACCAATATCTAGTATTGCTGATATGAATACCACAATGGAAGCCTCACTGATGCAATATGTGCAACCAGTGAGGTTGACGTGGTGAAAAAGTCTTGGAAAAACACTGAGCAACATTTAGAAATAAGAACTTAAACAAAGTAAAATACGTTTTTACAAATGAGTGAAGCTGGCCACCATCTCTTCAGCTCCTCCAGTAACTCTGAGTCTACAGGAGAAAGAAAATACACTTCTCAGTGTACATTGTGAACTTTCCTAGTGCTAATCTGAACCACATGGTCAAAAAATTGTCAAGAAGGAGAAATCAAAATTGCAAAAAACTATTTGTTACTGTACAAGAATTCTCCCGCAAGAAAAATATCTTGATTCTGGCCACGATACCTTAGTCCTAGACCAGTGATGCCATTGATTCATATGTTGACATATATATTGATGGAGTAATCCCTATCAACTACTGGCAAAGCCTTCAAAATATAGCCACCAGTCACATGCCTGACAAATCTCAGTCTATAACAGAACATGTATATGAAGAAGCTGGTCTTAAATTAGGACTACATGTGCATGACTGGATGGTTAACTGATGATGTAAGATGTTATGCAGTCTTTGTCCTGTAGCTTTCACCCTCAATACACTTCCCAGTTGCAACTAACGAAGAATATACACACTGTGGCTGGTGGAGAAAGTTAAAAAAGAAACACGAGAGAGAAATGCAGGCAAGGGGGCATTAAGAAAAATGCATGACCGTGGAGTCCGGCTTGTGGCACATTTTGTGTACAAAATACAAACAGAGTAATTTGTAATATGGAGGGTCACCAACTACTTAAGATAAAAACATTGAGGTGGTCCTCAGAAGCCATTCCATCCTCATATCTCGGTCGAGGCCACCCTAAATGTCCACAGTGCAAGCCCTAATTACCCAAGCTACAGCCACTTTCCTACATTCTGTAGGCAAGAGAAGAACCGGAACAGAGGAGTTGCAACAAGAAGTAAATTAAAAGCAATGAATGGGTTAAAGGGAGACAAGAAAACCAGAAGAATGCGGTAAACCCCCGGGGAAAACCAATGGCTTTAAGAATTCAACTCATAGCCATTTCATTGATGGAATGGGTGTGTTTGTGATATTAACATGGAGAAAAGAATAGAACCAAAGTAGAAGAAGTTTTTATTACAGTTGGGTGCTGATGGCTGCCATCTCCTGGGCTACTCCAATAACTCTGAAACTATGGATGAAAGAAAAGAAACTTCTTAGTGCATATTGAAATACATGTTGCCATCGCTAGTTTGAAATCTCCATATAAAAGTTGGTTTAGTAGGAGAATCCCCTGCAAACATCTTTTGTGGACGAATGTCGCTTAAGAAAATTCCTGACCATTGTTTCCTTTATCCATGAGCACTGTTATACATTTTCTGTGCTGCAGGGATGCATGAGGCGCTCACTAGTGTTCACTGCTGGCATTTGTCATCTATTTATTATGCCACTCTTGCAAGTCTATCTGATACATTCAATTAAATCTATCTTTTCTTTTTTGGTCCCGAGGATATTTTTGGCCAGGTCTACTCTTTTGAATGATTGCAATCTATTTTCTGAGCACTATCTGTCCAGAAGATGACCCTTTCTAGTTACACCCGAATAATCGAAACATCATCATAAAATAGCACCAGATTGTTGCACATACTTATTACAAGTCTTTGCAACAAATATGAATTTTTTCTTGTTTTTAAATAGGTTTTCCGCCATTTCTTGCAACAGATTATAGTATGACACAAATCACTGAGCTACTTACAAGTTCCAGTAATGATTTGATTTCCACTAGCCTCATAACTATATGTCTAGTCCATTTAGTAATAAGATGATAATTGTTTTTACTTTCTACAATACTGTGCATACAAAACAATTTGAGATGAATAATGCTTTAAGTTTATAAGTGCTTCCACAGATCACATTGTTTTATTCATACTGCTATCCATGGGCATCAATATATTGGCTCACTGACTAACCACTGGGCAACTACAAATAGAGATTCTACCACAATTAACATGTCGCATGTCTACAATGACAACACTTTTCACCATTTAACAGAACACAATATTAATCAAAAACTGATTTTAATGTGCTAACAGCACACATGCCTGTCCTAATTGTTTAGAGATAACCTTAGACATTAGAATTCATATGAAATAGAAGAAGATGCTTTTGTTACTGTTGAGTGCAGATGGCCGTCCTCTCTTCATTTCGTCTGATAACGCTGAGTCTGTGGAAGAAAGTCAAGAAACTTAGTTCATGTTGTTGTAAGCATTGTTGCCACTAATATGAACAATTGGCTAAACTGAGCTTTAGTTTTTACAGAAGAAAAAAATCCTTGAAAATATACTCTTTCTAGTGGGAGAATTCTTCTGCAAGAACATTCTCCCATGAAAAGAATGAGTCTCTGTAAGACTTCACCTATCGAAATGTGAAACTTGTCGGTCAGTGTCAGTTGTTGAGCAGTTTATGGAACCTCAGCTTTCTGCCACCACCTAATCATGTCACTCACACAGGGATCTATAGAATTTCTGCCACATTGCTTTGTGAGACTTGTAAATAACTCACCACCATCTAACACATGAAAGACTGTGAACATAGAATAAATTAAGCAAGACACCCCTGGTAACTATGGACAGGGCAGAAGTGGGCATAGGGTGGCTGGCAGGTGGGCGCTGGTTTTGGAGCAGTGGGTCGGTTTTGTTACTGGGGGCCGGTTTTGCAGCAATGCTGCAATAGCAGCCCCCAGTAACAAAATCAGCATTGCTGGGGTGTGGTTTTGTGAAACAGCAGTGCTCCACCTACTGACCCCGACCCCCTTTCCGTGGGTGAAGGCCAGTCCGACAAAATTGCTAGGGCTGCCTTCATTTCCCAGTCCAGCCCTGACTATGGAAAATAAAAGCAGCCCTCATATACTTAATTGCTTAGGGTGTATTAGTTGTTGACTGTGATAAGGTCTTACATCCTTTTGCAAGTTTGTAGGTATGCACTCCTAGTGGATGAAATGCCCAACTTACATTTTATGAGTGTCACAGTGAAAAGTATGATGCAAGTGATAAAGGTAATCAGCAGCAGGATGTTGAAGAGGGAGGTGTCATTCCTGAGGCATCCCATCCTTCTGGGAGATTCCAACAAGGAGAATCCTGCACCTGAGGAGCAAAAGAAGACAATTACATTCCATGCTGGACCCACACCTTAGCACACCTAGGTCAGTGCCTCCAGCTGAGGAACAGCAGCATCCAAACAGATCCCAAGAAGGACCCACAGGCTTTCACTCATAAAACCATGCCTATAGCAGAGATGTAATCACAACCAACCAGATCTGAGACAGGAAACTTCTACCCGCATGAACAACCTGATCAGAATCTATGCAGGACATGGAGCTACAATTGAGGAGCCATAGTGACCAACCACAACCAAAAGCGGTACAAAAGGGGGTGGTGATGGACGGAGCATCGGAATCAATCAAACACTCACACCCAGTCTGAAGATCTGGGTTTAATCCATCACTGTTCTTTAGCCCACTCTGCCACCCCAGTTCAGACATGGCTATATGCAAATCAGTCTGGCCCTGTGCCTCATGGGAACAGTCCAACCCGAACCGCCAAGCCATGTCTTCCCTGGACCGGAAACAAGCTTCCGAGGACCGGTTTCTGGCATTCCAGCCGTCCTCAGCCCGGCTTGCTTGAATCAAGTGGCAAAGTGAGCAAGGGACTCACGTCTGAGCATACTCTGCCACACTTATGGCGGCCAAAAGCGGTACAAAAGGGGGTGGTGATGATTTTTGCATTCAACCACAACCAAGGCATGACCCATCCCCATGCATATTGGACCTGGACCAAAGGCTGAAGAGCATAATCCCAACCAGAACACAGGTAAGATCCATTCTCTGGCACAAAGGGCCCGGATGTGCAGCTAAGGAGCAACAAGAGGCCAATTAGAAGCCTTAAAGCGCCCAGCAATCTGCACACAGGGCATCAGCCCTTGAATTATTGTGCAGCTCTCTTAAGGTCTACTGTTGTAACGTATCTAGGGCTCTAGTGTAAATTTCACGATTCATGCCCTTATATAGATATAACTTATCATATCCTTATATAGGCATACAAATCATAACCATATTTAGACACAGCCAATGCAGTCCAAATACGGCATGGCTACTTCCCCTAAGCTCCCAGAGTACAACGAGTTCTTAAAGACAACCAGCCTTCAGCAGCCCGGGAAACCTCCCCGCTTCAGTATTGATTTGTCCCAGAACTCCTGGAGTGTGTAAAGAACTTCGAGTTCTTAGTGACGTAATTATGTCCACCCTTAGGTCAAACTCGGCACCTTCCAGGTATAAATATTCCCACATCTGCCCTAGCAAACACACAGTGGTTTTGGAGCAGATCGACTAACTACTTGCCCGACGCCCTGCTGTATGCGAGTGCCGAAGGAAGCCGACCCTCCCTGCTGATGCACTGAGAGAGACGCTGTCTTTTTCTCCTACTGAGAAATCCAGCTCCAGTGTTTCCCTGCTACCCTTGCGGGTTACTGGGAGATCGAGTCCTGAGAGAGAGATACAAGACCTCCTTCATTCTATAACCAAGGTACGGAGCTGATTAGACCCTTAGAGAATTCTTGGATAGATTCTTGCCAGAAACTATTTAACTCGAGCTACACCTCACTTACTTCTTCCCTTGTACTAGGCTTAGGTTAGGTACACCGGGGTAGGCAAATTTTAGATGCACCAGTTGAGTACTTTTAGTCATTATTTATCATTGTATGTATTTTATCTATTTTAAGTATCATATGGCTTAGAAACCATATAAATGCTTTTACAGTATTATTTCACAATACTCCTTTTACTGTACGCAATTTACTTCATAGCAAGTATTACGATTGTAGCAATTCACTTCTCTTGCATGAGAAAGCAGACTGCTCAATAAATAACCTTTTTATTAAAAACGCCCGTCTCTCTATTTCTCTGCACTTCTGGTGAAACGAAGCATGCACGATTGACTGAGTGAAATAGCCATCTATTGTTTCCGCGACTCTGGAGATATATTCCTTATTTCAGGGGGAACAAAGTTGTCATGTTATATGGTTGTCAGAAGCTAATCCCTTCTTGTGTATTCGAGAAAGTTTCTAGTGACCTCTGAGCTAGTTGGCACACACAATTAAGTCTAACATATTCAATAGAGACCTAATCGACCTAAGTCCTACGTCTAAACTATCGTTTATGTTATTCCAATGTGCAGAGCCTATTGGAAATATAGGAACTACACTACATGGCGCCCAACGTTTGGTAAGGCGATAATTTAACGCTAGATACTAGAGTAACTCAGTCGTGCTTTTCACACAGACCCCTTTTTCCGTAAAAACTCCAAAAAACGCCTGGAGTGGGAAAAAGGTTAATATCCGCCAGAACTAAATAGGACGAGAATCCTATGTATTAGTTTTTTTGTTTATTCAACGTTGAAGGATACAGTGTTCCAAAATATTGTGCACCTAATCTTTGTTTCCTTGAAACTTGCTCTGCAAACTTTTTGTCAGCAAAATGACAGAGAGTGACGATGAAAGGGAGAGAGCTAGAATAGCAACTCAACTATTAGAAGAAGACACAAGTCTTCAGCAAAACAACCCGGATGCAATAATCATCCCGGTAAATGTAAGAAAGAGTGTAACTTACAAACTAATAAATAGTGGTGTATCATCGAGAGGTGGCACAGTCATATTTGTGGTAGAGGCACATGAATATCGGCAGGCAGAGGAATTCTTTTCATGGATAAACTTTCCAGCAGCAAATGCTGTAACACACGAGTTCTACTACTACAAAGCAGAGAAACCTCCAGCGGAATACGTTCCTTTCGAGGACGTTGAAATTCCACTAAATTACCAGGAGCATCAGTTCTAGTTTAATGGCGCCCTAAAACATCAAAATCACATTACCAGGCTCAGACCACTACGTAGACCAGGAGCCACATAGCCGGTTCTAGCCAGCTATACACCACATCCTGACATTGAAGAAATGTCAGACAGAGAACTTTTAGTTCAACTAAAACAATTAACAAAAGCATATAGACAATTAGTTCAATTGACAATTGACGGTACAACCTGCTGCCCAAAATTAAGAGAAAAACAATTTCAGTCCACAGGAAGGTCTCCCCAACGGAGAGATACATCTCCAGACCGTGGGGGTAGGTCCCCACAACGGGAGCCCTCTGAGATAAGACACAACCTTAGAAATAGGGATAATTTGGAAAAACCTGACAGATATCAAGATATTGATACACGTCCCTCTCGATCTTTTCAGACTTCCTCTCAGAAATCGGAAAGAAGAGGACGGTCAGAACATAAAGAAGAGTGCGCCAAGTCCAAAGACAAGGAACCCGCTCACCGAAGTAAAAATCTCAATTTCCAAAAAAGAAGGTAGCAAGCATAAAGATAAAACATGCCGAGGATCCTGAGGACACAACTCAAGAACAGAGAGTGGGCCCAAACAGTGCTAGACAGCGCAGCAGAAGTAACCATAGCTCGCAAGATCCTGATGAATCTTCTGGAGACAGTGGACACGAATCAATCAATCAATCAATCAATGACACTTATAGAGCGCGCTACATACCCGTAGGGTCTCAAGGCGCTTGGGGGAGGGCGGGGTGCCGCTACTGCTCGAACAGCCAGGTCTTCAGCTTCTTCCTGAAGGAGAGGTGGTCTTGGGTCAGGCGCAGGTCGGTCGGGAGGGAGTTCCAGGTCTTGGCGGCCAGGTAGGAGAAGGACCTTCCTCCTGTAGTTGCTCTTCGGATGCGGGGGACGGCGGCGAGGGCGTGGTTGGCTGATCGGAGGTGGCGTTTGGGAGCGTAGAAGTTGATCCGGCTGTTGAGGTAGCTCGGGCCTTGGTCGTGTAGGGCTTTGTGTGCGTGGGTGAGGAGGCGGAAGGTGATTCTTTTGTTGACGGGGAGCCAGTGAAGGTCTCTCAGATGTCCGGAGATGTGGCTGGTTCGTGGGATGTCGAGGATGAGTCTGGCTGAGGCGTTCTGGATCCGCTGGAGTCTCTTCTGGAGCTTGGCGGTGGTACCGGCGTAGAGGGCGTTGCCGTAGTCCAGTCGGCTAGTGACGAGGGCCTGGGTGACGGTCTTCCTGGTCTCGGTGGGGATCCACCAGAAGATCTTCCGTAGCATGCGTAGGATGTTGAAGCACGCCGAGGAGACGTTGTTGACTTGCCTGGTCATGGAGAGGGAGGAGTCCAGGATGAAGCCCAGGTTGCGTGCATGGTCTGTCGGTTTGGGTGCGGTGCCCAGGGCGGGAGGCCACCAGGAGTCGTCCCAGGCAGAGGGTGAAGAGCCCAGGATGAGGACCTCCGTCTTGTCAGAGTTCAGTTTCAGGCGGCTGGTCGTCATCCACTCGGCTACCTCTTTCATCCCTTCGTGCAGGTTGGCTCTGGCGGTGGCGGGGTTGTTGGTCAGGGAGAGGATCAGCTGGGTGTCATCGGCGTAGGAGATTATGCTGAGGTTGTGTTGGCGTGCGATGGCTGTGAGGGGGCTCATGTAGACGTTGAAGAGGGTGGGGCTCAGAGAGGATCCTTGAGGGACGCCGCAGATGACTTCGGAGGCCTCTGACTTGTACGGTGGTAGGCGGACTCTCTGTGTTCTTCCGTCGAGGAAGGAGATGATCCATTCTAGCGCCTTGTCCTGGATTCCGACGTTGCTGAGGCGCTGTACTAGGGTGCGGTGGCAGATAGTGTTGAATGCCGCGGAGAGGTCTAGGAGGATGAGGGCCGCTGTTTCTCCGTTGTCCATCAGGGCTCGGATGTCATCGGTGGCGGTGGCGGCGATGAGGGCGATGAATACATTCAAGTGGAAACTGCAGACACCAGAGTCAGTGTACCTCATAAATTATATGAAATAACATTGCGTATAGAAGAGGACATAACTAGGAAAATAAGAACTCTATTTTGGGAGAAGCTATCTAACGGCCATGATATTCTTCTAGCTGAGAAAGACTGGCCACCAGAATGTGTTAGGGAGTGCCCACATGGCGAAGAAATGATTATGCCTGCCTTCTCAAATCATATTCCAATTCAAGAAAAACACACTTGCAAGAAAATGGGCAGTGGCCCAAGCCCCTACATTATATAAAAATCATGTAGGATGGGATGAGGAATCTCCTCACCATAAAATCCAGTTAAAAAATCAACCTACTGCACAAAGGCAGTATCCTGTTAAGCAAGAAGCTAAAAAACAAGTCAGGGATATCTTAGATCAACTTGAGTACAAGGGGGTGATTGAAACATGCACCTCACAAATGAACAATCCTTTCTTTCCTGTCTCCAAACCAGACAATTTGTCTAGTATTGGACTACAGACATTCAAAGTCTTGTTCAAAACATTTCCAGGACGAAATTCACACAGTGCAGCACTGATGAATAACATCGTGCACAAAAAATATAAAACAACATTAGATATTTCAAATGGTTTCTTCTGTCAAAACATTGCACCTGAAAGCAGGTATTTAACTGCTTTCTCAAGTATGGGGGCCCAGAATCAATTTTGCCGTCTCCACCAGGGATTCAAGAATAGCCCAGGATTATTTTCAGCCAGAGTAACAGAGTTACTACAAATGTATGATGATGAGGCATTATCTTATTTCGATGACATCTATCTTACAGACGATGATTTGGACATTCACTTGAAAAGAGTGAACACCATTATACTTGGGTTTGCATCTGAAGGGTACAAATTCAACTTTAAAAAAATCACGGATTGCCCACCTCACTGTCCTATTTCTAGGATATGAGTTATCAAGTGAAGGGAAAAGCCTGGCAGCCAATTTCTTAGAGAAATGTGCACTGCTCCAAGCACCAAAAACGCGGAGAAACTTACAATCAATTCTAGGTTTCCTGAATTTTGGAGGAACATACGTTCTGAATTACGCAGAAAGGGTTAAACCTCTCTACGAATTAATAAAACCTGATTTTAAACAAAATAATTGGACTCAAAAACACACAGAAATTTTACGTTCAATACAAAGACATGTTAGTTAAAACAAAACTGCAAACACGCGTAAACGAACGCAACCTTGTAATTCGAGTCATCCCAGGAAGATGCGGATTCACGTACCTGACCTGTAACGAAGGTGAAACGGTACCAATAGCTCACAAATCACACTTGTACACACAAGCTGAAATAAAATTCACTTCAACTGAGAAAATTCTCACAGCGGTTCAAACTGCTATAGCAAAAGAAGAGCCCTGGCACAGGGAAAACGCATATCAGTCGTTACACCTGTACCTGCCTTAGAGGCAGTGACAAGAGCGAGCATTCCAAATGCTAAATCTTTACATCCACGATGGATACAATGGGTTAAATCTCTTGCTGCAACAGACGGTGAATACGTTTTTTGAGCCTAGCTTGAAAACACAAGAATTTCTCCAATGCTAGTACGAATGTCCTCTGCCGACCGAAATTCTGCCTCTTGAACATTACAGCTGTATAATATATACAGACGGATCAGCACAGTCGGCAATTGGGGGTAAACAAGTCTATAGTGCTGCGTGCGCGATTGTAAAAGGTCACTGGCGTGAAGGTAAATTCCGACCTATTGTCACAAAAACACAATCACACGGAGACTGTACAGCTCAGCGAGCTGAACTACAGGCTTTCAAGATGGCGCTTGAGAATACCGATCGCAAATTCCCCAGACTCATAGTGTGCGATTCGTATTACTGCGTCCAGTCTTACAATGAATACTTGCAGAATTGGGTTCAAAACGGTTTCAAAGATGCAAAAGGTGGCACAATAAAGCATAAAATGCTTTGGGAACAAGTAGTTCTTTTACAGAAAGAACTACAAAAGACTCACGTGATCCATACACTGAGTCATCAACTTGATGGCGTTCACGTTGCAGGGAATTCATTGGCTGATGAAGCCAAAAAGGCAGCTGTCCACACGGCTTCCGTAGCTACAATTAAGCGCTCTAAAAACAGAATAGACTGACAAACGCTACTAGCAGTAGAAGCCTCAATGGAAGGCAATTATGCAGCGTTACCTCTAAATTATCCACTCGGAAATATATACATAATTGATGCAAACTCCGTTCCTTTTGCTCAAATCCCTGGAGTGGGGGACAGAATAATTCCAAACAGGAAGCAGAGAGTCTTCTTGATTCAAGAAGCACACATGGGAGTGGGTCTGAGGCACCAAGGGATTTTAACTTCCCTAATAGGATTACAACTGGAGTACTGGTGGCCGAGAATGAGCGTGCAAATTTATAAATTTGCAATGGATTGTGAAAACTGCAACAGAGATCGCAGTCATGAACCGGATCAGGGGACTGACAATAGCACAGTCAGTCCAGCCCAGACACCTCTGTTAGATAGCATTAGACTGTCTACACGCAGACGTCCCTGCGGACGGATGCGGCCCCACAACTACTAGGACAAGATGCATTTGGATGTGGCCCCAGCGCTCGGCTGACGCCAGAACTGTTATAAAAGATTTGCGAGTCTTTATCGGCACATACGCAATTTGCACTTGCTTACAAGGAGGCCATGGCTAGCTTGGGCGTTGCATTGCGGTACTCTAGTCCCTTCCATCCTGAGGGAAATGTGGTAGTGGAAAGAAAAAACATGACATAAAGCAATCTATAACAGCGAGGGTATTAGGTTCGGGTGATGGGTGGGTCAAACATCTAATAAGTGTCCAACGTAGTCTAAATAATCTGCCAGGAAATTCTCTTGGTGGAGTCACTCCGTATGAACTTTTGTTTGGTACTAGAATGATAATCGAAGACCTCGGTCATCAAACTTCAGTGGTGGAACAAAAAAGCTTTGATATCAAAGATCGTTTGGCTGTTTTACAGGACTTAAATGAAACAAGAAGAAGTCTGAGTAACATAAAGCAAAAGCTAACGGCCACTGAAGAAAAAACACCTGTCCCAGCAAGACCTGTCTGGATTCCAAAGATTGGGGATCTGGTCAGAGAGAAGATCGCGGTGAAGAAGGAATTTGGGCCTTCTTACAGAAAAGCAGTACCTGTCTTGGCAATCAATGGAACAAGATCAGTAGTACTACCGCCCCTTGCTGGTAAAATGGAGAACAGAGTTGTATCAATCGACCTGGTAAAACCACAACCATGTGGCCAAAAATAAGTAGTAGGTCCAGTGGACTCCCAAGATGTAGCAGAAGACCAAACCTTGCTACAATTCAAGAGGTTCAAACTGAGAGACTAATCACATTTGATAAACCTGCAGTGAATAAAGAAGGACTATGCAACAAAGCCATGGAACTTGTGCCTCTTGAAACCCAAATTGCAACAGTTCATCAAGAAACACCTGTCTACAATGATGTAGCCTCGGACTGTACTAATTTGAAAAAGGAAGAAGCAACTACAAAGATTAATAACAATCCTGATGTGATTCAAACAATTGACAGAACTGCCTCTGGCTATTTCATCATTTTCGATGACTTTTCTGAAGATCCTAGTGAACATGAAGAAAAGCCAACAAACAAAACATTCAAAGAAAAAATAACAGAACTCTTTCATCAGCTTGGAGAAATATATCTGATTTCACCATGGATTGAATTGTGGATTGTGTTAGGTGTACTTTTCCTCCTACTCTGGCTCATTTTAATTTTAAGCTTGGGAAGAATGATTGATAGAGAAAATATAGTACAATGGACACAGCAAGTCAGAACATCAACTTGGACCTAAAGCCACACAAGTCATCACATGTTGAAAAAAGAGACCTGTCATCAGTAAACATCACAGCCATTCCTATACCTGGTGGTGTAGCATGGGACGCTACTGATTACGACATCTATGGCCCGGTTGAACTCTTGAAGTATCCACATCAGTTCAAGGTTTTATTAAGTGACTTTGTCTCACCGAGCAGTTTCTCTGATGATTGGAACTTTGAGACTATTAATAATATGATGTCTAATTTAGAAATGTCAGCAAAATTTACAAATCATGATTATTTAGAAGGTTCATCTGATTATGAAGAAATGTATTGCTTTAATCATTTTGTCACCACTGTTTGCATAAATCTGCAAAACCTAGAAATGTTTTAACTTATTGTCAATGGGAACATTGTCCAACACCGCCAAAAGGTAGCTCAAAAACATTTTATGAGAAATTTTCATACTTCTCAGGGTGAAGGACTGGGTTCTTTAGGACCCAGCGGTGCCAGGGCACAACACCTGAAACCTTCGTGGGTAACCTGCTCCGGCGTACGAATGACAGAGACACGGGACACTTCCTTCGGCGTCAAAGATTCAAGGTTTATTTACTGCAGGGAACACAGAAGTCACGACAAGTACAACACGTGCAACTTGGGGAGACTGCTTCAAATTGGTTCTGTGGATCGCTCCTTTTATACAAATTTTACCCATAGGACAACATGGTACACAAAGGTTTACAACCCGGTTCCCACAATTATCCCCCAGAGGGGTCGCTTTGGTCACTTTGATACACATAAGGTCCGGAACATAAGTGCGGAAACATTTGGCGGTTCCCAACTGTAAAAACCCATCTTCCCAACATTAGTGCATTCCAATCGGCAGTAAAACAGATCGAAATAGGAACAAAGACAGGTGCAGAGGAAGACGGAGACAGTGGGGAGATCGGAAAGGGTGTAAAAGGGGAGGTATCGGGAAACACGAGATACAGGCATCAAAGGGACGTGCCTAATGAGATGCACGGCTGAGACAATAAACCGGCACGGCGAGATGAGCCTCGAGCGGGGCCATCTGCCTTACAGTATCATCCCCCTCGTCATAAAGACACTTACAAAGAACATGTGTCTTCCACAAATATCTTGGGAGTCCCAGGGTCGCGAAGCGGACAGCGTCCGTTCGCTGGCTACTTGAGGGCAAGAGACAAAATGGATGCCGTATCTAAGATGGAACCCGTGGGTACAGATGAAAAACCCACATAACAAACGAACGGTTTAAGTTAGCACAGCGAAACTGCGCACACTCACTAAACTCGTCATTTGCGGTTCATAGATACCAGACTCGACCATATTCGTGCGAGTCGAAAACACCACTTACAATTGTCACGGAACCTCAGACGCTCCTTTTGCCCTCATGTAGGCAAGCACTAGTCGGAATCATATTCGATATTCATCAGACCATCGAGATGTTGCTGTAGCATAGCTCTGTCCAACCGAGTCCCCTTGGTAACAGGTGGCTGTCTCATACACGTTGTAGCACAGAGGCCACATAAGGCAGGACCGCACTGCACACAAAGGCAACACGTGAACAGGAACGCCACAACGACTCCGATGATCATCAGAATCTTCCAACCCCAAGTCGACATCAGGCCCCAAAACCACCCAAGTAGCGTCCAATCCCCTACATCCACGTGTATGGATTCGGAGATCTTATGCAACTTCGAGATGGCTTGATAGACTGTCGGAGCGTTATCAGGAATGAAAATACAGCAGCTCGAATGGATCACCTTACATACCCCACCACGATCTGCTAAGATCACGTCTAAAACCATACGGTTTTGTAACGTCATAAGTCTATCCGCCTGAAGTTCAGTGGTGATGTTACCAAGGGCACTGGCAGTAATATTAGCAGTCGATTCTACCACTCGAGTCAACTGTCTCAGGTTCCTACTATTAACCATAGGTCTCCAAAACGGGAGGAAACCCTTGAAAAAGTCTCCTGCCTCTTGACCGGCAGTATCCTCTTCGCTAATTACGCCTCTCACAACTCTAGTCTTGTGATAATCTGCATCTACAGTGAACGTCGGAGGCAACAAGTTTGCGATGAAGCATGAGCCCATGAAGTCAGAGGGCAACCATGCATATGCACGATCATGACAGATAAAGTATGTACCCTTGGCGGCCAGGAACACAGGGGACGAGACCATCGGCAGAATGTAATTTTCAGTGCAAGCACTCTCTCCAAGTCGGGCTTTCGATCTTCGGCCGCGACCTATGAGACAAAAATTACCAATGTGGGGTACGACCCATATCAGAGGCGAGCTTTTAAGCTGCTTTTCACTAGTGAACACACTATATTCGCCTCTACTTAGGACCCTATAGGCTTGTACCTCTTCTTCAGTAATAAGCGAGGGATCATAGATATCGCTATCTAAATCCTCTATTGCTATAGACAAAGGTTTTTGATACGAGGTAGGACCAGAGTAGGGGGAACGTGGTTCTCGAATGGGGTGGAAACCCAGTGCGCTTCGAAACATTGTCTGAAATGCTCGAGCAGACCCTTGGGAACTATACGGTAACACCAGATATGGAATTCCCTTATCCGTAGTATGTGGCATCAACCCACACACCCAACAATTAGTAGTGTTAACCACTAACTGATGCTGATGGAGGAGCTGAATAAAGGAATTGTTGCGGAATTCTGCACGTCTAGCCTGCTCGTGTTCAGGTAAGATATGGAAAGAATGAGGAGAAGCAGTGGAGGTAAGTTTAGGGTCAGGGGTAGGAGTAGGTGTAGCAGAAGGTAAGAAGTAAAACATCGTGTAATACACCCCACCCGCCAATAGTGCAGAAACAGCCAAAAACAATACGAATATTTGGAATTTAAAACATTTGGTACGACTGAGTTGCTGCAGCTTGAATCTATGAGCCTGAGCTCCTTCCAAATCCGTCAGCTTCGAAAATGCCATTCCCTATGACCGTCCGCAACGTTTCTTGACGCACTTCGTTCTGTGTAGCAATAGTCAATCCCTAGGAGTTCCCAGGAACCGACGGTCTTTAACCTAGCGTCAAGACCTACTAACCAGAAGGAAGTACGCGCGCGGCCCTACGGCCTTTATTTCACAAGTGTATATGCAAAAACAATGTCTCTCAGCTGTGGAAGCAAAAAGTGTAAGGAACGAAGCTCAATAAATATGTACAAAATAATTACAATGGTACAAATGTTCAAACTGATCGTGGAAAACGGGATAATGCAATTATCAAGGGACAGAACAGGATCTTTTATTAGTCTTTAGTACTGGATCGCAAAAAGTATCGGGTTTTCCCAGGACGTGTCTGTTCGTCAAACAAAGGATCCGTTGAAGAGACAGCGTCCTGTTGATCAGCTGAATGTTCTGGTCTTGAGTCTTTTGCTGACAAATGTTCAACAGTGTCTTTCTGCTGCACTGAGGATTCTCCGACAGGTTGTGCGTCACTGAAAGGTACAAACGCCGGTAATCCTTCGGTTTCAGCTGATGCAATGCCTCTCCTCACCCACGAGTCTGCTGGCAACGGGATAGGGACTTTCTTGGTATGGGTGGCATGCACCCAATTCTTCCGCCCCTCAAGACGAACTGCAGTTCTCGTGGCAAGGAGGACCTGGTAGGGTCCAGTGAACCTGGGATCCAAGTTGTTCTTGCGCGAGAAGTTGCGCGTCACCACCCAATCTCCGGGCTGGAGCTGGTGGCCTGGACCCTCCGTCTGCGTCGGCAATGCTTCGTGAACCTGTTGGTGAATTAACCTCAGTTTAGCAGTCAAGTCATGAAGATAATCGATCAACATTGGATACTCAAGATCACAGAAAATACCCGGCCTAGGAACCCCCCAAACATTCGCAGGACGACCGAACACTATTTCGTAGGGGCTAAGCCCTACTCGGGAGTGTACAGTCGCCCTAGTTGACAGTAATGCTAAGGGTAAAGCGTCAGGCCACGAGAGACCAGTCGTAGCCTGAATCTTCGCTAGCTTTAGTTTAAGGGTGCCGTTATACCCTTCAACCAAACCAGCTGACTGGGGATGGTTGGCGCTATGGAATTTATGATTAATTCCAAGGCCCTTGCATACACTCTTCATCACACTCCCCACAAACTCACTTCCGTTATCTGACCACACGATTCTAGGCATTCCGTACCGAGGAAAGTATTCCTTCAGTAGGATTTTCGCAGTAGACAAAGCAGTATTGTCTTTGAGAGGATAGGCCTCGATCCATCGGGAGAATGCGCAAACCACAACTAAAACGTATTTCAGGTTATTGCATCGCTCCATATGGATGAAGTCCAATTGAATCACCTCAAAGGGACATGAAGGGGGAGCAAAACTGCCAGGAGGAGTTGGGGTTCCCTTGCCAGGATTGTACAACATACACACCATACAGTTCTTAACCAAACGTTCAGCACATTTCGTAATACCATCATTCTTCCACACAGGAGACAGCAACTTACAAATACCTTTCGCGCTAATATGTGCTAACCCATGCGCCATTGTCACAACGGCCAGCACATACGCATCTGGTAACATCCATCTTTTCTGTTCCGACAAATCAATCCAACAACCATTCGCATCCAACTTTCCCGTACTTTCTTTCCACTTCATCTTTTCAGTCTCGGTGGCCTCATTCTGAATTGCTTTCACACTCTCGATAGTGTCTTCACACATACTCGATTCTGTAGGCCACCTAACCGAACTCGTCACATACATTCGAGTGCTAAGGTTCCGGGCAGTCTCCTTAGCAGTCTCATCCGCAAACGCATTACCACGACCCACATCATCCGTCACCTTACGATGCGCACGACATTTGACAATCGCCACTTGCTTAGGCAACGTAAGTGCATCCAAAAGATCATTCACAAGCTGGCCATGCTGAATCTTCGTACCATGCGATGTTAGAAAACCTCTCTCTCTCCACAACCGTCCAAAACTATGGGCGACGCCAAATGCATATTGGCTGTCGGTAAACACATTCACACGTTTCCCTTTCGCTAACACACACGCTCTAGTGAGAGCGATCAGCTCTGCAGCTTGGGCAGAATTCTGATTTAATCTCGCAGTCTCAACAACAGTATTCAACGTTACAACAGCATAAGCAGTAGTCACATCACCATTCGGCAACTTGAAACATGAACCATCCACATACAGTGTACCATCTGGGTCTTCCAATGGGGTGTTTTTAAGGTCCACTCGACCTTTTGTTTCCTCCTCTGTCCTCAAATAACAATCGTGTTCTGTTATTTCATCTGACTCTGAGCTAATTGGTAACAAAGTTGCCGGGTTCAGAACATTACAACGTTTTATTTGAATGTGGCTTGCCAACAGCGTCAACTCGTACCCAGACAACCTCGCACTCGTCAAGTGCTGAGTTTTCGTACGATTCAAAAGAGTATCAACTGCATGCGGAACCATCACCGTAAGCATATTATCCATGACCAATCCTGCTGATTGTCGGATGGAGACCGCGGCTGCCGCCGTTGCTCGTAAACAACTCGGCAATGCTCTAGCTACCGGGTCCAAGGTCGAGGAAAAATATGCACATGGACGTTGCTTACCACCAAAAGGTTGTGTTAAAACACTCAACGCACAACCTTCTCTCTCGTGAACATATAATGTAAACGGCTTGCTGTAGTCAGGAGTACCTAACACAGGAGCCGAACACAATGAATCACGTAATTCAGAAAAACTTTTCTGACATTCTTCCGTCCATGGTAAAGGAGTCGAAACATCCTTGCACGTAAGAGCCACCAATGGTTTCGCTAGCAATGAAAAATTAGGAATCCATTGCCTGCAGTACGACGTGATACCTAAAAAGGCACGCACATCTCTCTGGGTTGTTGGCACAGCCATTCGCGCAATCGCCGCAATTCTCTCTGGGGTCAACCGCCTTCTCTCCTTTGACAATAAGTGACCTAGATAGGTTACTTCTTGACCACAATATTGGAGTTTAGAAGGTGACACCTTGTGATGTAACTCGCAGAGATGTTGCAGCAACGACACCGTAGCAATTTTGCAAATGTCCTGAGTATCTGCAGCTACCAATAGGTCATCGACGTATTGGATTAAGGCCGCACCAGCCGGCAACCTAAACGCATCCAGTTGACCCTTCAAGGCTTGACTGTAAATCGATGGACTTTCACAGTAGCCCTGAGGAGCGCGTTTAAACCGGAAGCTGCGTCCACCAAGAGAGAAACCGAAAAGGTCTCTGCTCTCTTCTGCAATCGGGATGCTGAAGAACGCATTCTTCAAATCAATCACCGAAAACCACGATGCAGAAGCTGGAATCAGAGTCAGTAATGCCGTGATGTCAGGCACAACGGGGAACTGAGGAATCACAATTTTATTCACCTCCCGTAAATCGATAACAAAACGATAAACAGGTGGTTTCGAAGGATCAGTACGTTTTAGAATGGGCAGCACAGGACTGTTGCACACGTTTCCCCGTGTTTCCTCAATAACGTCTTTCTCGATCAAATCATAGATGATCGCTAACAGTGCTCGTTCACCATCAAGGGAGATACGATATTGGGGAATACGTGGCAATCGCACATTAGATTTCAACTGAACAACATAAGGCGAGATATCAAGTAGGCCCACATCGTTGGGACCTGTTGCCCACAAAGACGCAGGAAGAGAACTCAATTCCGGTGGAAGCTTATCGAGAGACAAGTACATGGGAGAGACAACCCTCTCTCCCAACGTAAGCTTTACACCCGCAGGAGAACAATACAAAGTTGCATACAAACGTTTAAGCAAATCCAGGCCCAAAATATTTTCACCACAGCCAGTAGTCAAAATCAACGGAGCTTCTAGCTCACGAGGCCCAATTGTAAGGGGCAAAGGGCGCGAAACTGGATTGCTAACGGGGGCGCCAGAGAATCCAACGGAAACATTTGTTAAGCCAGACAAAGGTGCGCCAGGGAGTTTCGAATGCTTAATGGAACTTTTCGCTGCACCAGTGTCCAACAGAAAAGGCTCAACGACGCCCGATGTAGCAACTGCGACGTAAGGCCCTCTCTGATCAACCGGAACCGATACCACTCCCTCTCCTTGTCTATGGCTGTCCTAGTAATTACTGTCGTCAGTTCCCTGATCGACGTAATAATCGTCTACATTGTACTGCGCAGATCGTCCTTGCGACGATCCACGTTGATCAAAACAATTATCGGAATTTGATGAGTTATCTGAACGATCATTCTGAGCACCACGACCTCTACCACGTGATATCTGCTGCGAACCACCACGACCTCCTCTAGATGAGTTACCACTATTACGTTCGTTTAGAACAGGACAATTGAATTTGATATGACCCTCCTGTCTACAATAGGCACATTGATTGTACCCCAACGATGATCTTTGGGAAGAGGAGTCATTACGAGATTGTGATCTGTTCGATTGCGACTGCGATCTATTTTGTTGCGAATTATTCTGATTTGAACGCGGAGGATACGCTTGTTGCAGTAACACTTTAGTTTTTAGCTCTTTCGTCTTTTTATCAGCACGGTCGCTTTCTTCTTTCTCTCTATTCTCATAATATTGTGCCGTAGCCAATATCTGAGCTGAAGTAGAAACGGCCCACGCACTTTCTGAATTCTTTAATTTATTGCTCAAATCGAGCAATAAGTTCGAAACAAATTTATCCACGAACAACCTTTGACCACCCTCAGTGCTCATATCCTGACCACTATGGTCGATGAATGCCTCCTCGAACCTCGTGAAGAAGTCGGAGACACTCTCGTCCTTCTTCTGCTTACAAGCTGACAATTTGTCCCAATTCACTCTCATAGCTGGCATAAGAGTTTTCATTAACGTTATTATTCTTTGAGGAAGATCAGCAATCAGCTGCTCGGGTTTAGCACCACCAACTTGTCGAGCATCCGCCGCTACAATGGCCGCCCAAGCACCACCTAATTCATTCGGATGATTTTCCTGACGAATCTTAGCCCATACCGGTTGCGGTACAACATTGCCAAACAACATGTCAATATCGGCAAGATTCATTATCGTAGCGTCTACGAGCTGCGATAATTCTTTGTAATACCCTGCAGGATTTTTGCGAGGGTCAGGCAAAGATTGTTTTACCTGTAACACTTCTGATCATTTCCATGGGAGATGTATCCAAACTCTCTGGAAGAACGGCAAGATCGGAGGAGCAGCTGCGGGATTACCTGGCATCCACACTGGTGGAACTTCCCGCATAGGAAATTGACCAGACTCATCTGGCTGTCTTTCGACATCCTCAACAAACAAGGCTTGAGGTATAGGAGTGGGACGGAAAGATAACAATCGTTCAACAGCGCGTCGAACATTGGTATCCACTATCAGTCCAGCCGAGAACTGAAGCTGTAGATCAGACAAAGCGGTCAGCACCTCGTCAGGTGCGTCGGCCGATATCTGATCGCGAAGGACCTTACTCATTTCCTCGAACACAAATCTTTGGGTTGGTATATTGAACTGACAAAACGTGTCGAGTACAATACGTGGTGGATTTCTAAGGGGGTGCGTCATCCAACCCATCGCCATATTATATAGCGAAGCACGTTCCCTGTTACCAGGAAGCTGACTACGTCTCTGAGGACCATCTGAACCAGCGGACCCAAGAACAGGTCCGAGCGAATGAAAGAAACTAGCCGCAAGAGGAGAATTACGACTACGAGTAGAGGGAGAAGTATAGGACACAGGACTAACAAGTGAAGGAGTAGAAACAGAGACAACAGCAGGAGTTAACAGAGCAGGAGCAGTAGCGTGAGCAGGAGTATGTGGAAGCGGAGGAGCAGTAGGAATAGCAACAGCCGAAGGAGCAGGAACAGTCGGAAGAACGGGTGCAGGTTGAGGAACAGGCAAAGGGAGAATAGGTGCAGGAACAGGTACAGGGGGAATCACAGGGGCTGTGGTACCCTGTACATACGGAGGTGGCGATTTCATAAGATAGGACATTAAAGGATCCTCAACTGACTCATCCTTCTTGTCCGACTCCGTAGGCAAAGCAGGATAGCACTTATCTATAGTCATACGCTGTAATCTATCAAACACTTCCTTTTCCTTAACCTCCTTATCATGCTGAAATTGCTCTGCTTTCTTTACAATAGTAGCAACATTATCTCTCTGATTTCGTTTAGTCTGTCTGATTTCTTTCTGTCGGGCTTCTTTACGCCACAACCGAAAGGCATCAAACATGGCCGGCCTTGACTTTCTTTCGAACAATTTAACCTCTAGATTATCTAAGATCGGGGCCTCGAAGCTACCATGTGGTGGCCAGCGAAGGTCACCGTCCTTCTTCGTGTATTTGATCCAGTATTCATTAAAAGTAATCGGGCCTAGCCCATGTTTACTGTACAGTTCATAAGTTGGAGTTCCAACCGGAGGTATCGGACACGAGTCCTCCAGTCGGGAATCCACACCACAAGGTCTGAAACAACTGAACAAAGTACTACGACCAGGCATCTTGCACACTAGCCGAGTTTCACAAACTTCAAGGGTTACGGGATTTACCAAGTCCCAGCAAAGAGCTAATACCCTCGGTTTTTGGCGGCTGCAGTCGTCAAATAACACAACAAAGTACGCTAGCAAAGTGTCACCGACAAAAACACTCACACAGCGTCAACAACAAAAACACTCGCTAAAAGTGTCAACAACCAAGAACTCTGGGAGCGACCCACAAATACTTAACTCAAAGATCGATGGCGTCTCCAGGAAGGCCCGTCAATCGTCTCGCTATACCAAGGTCTACGCCAGGCGCCAAAACAGGTCTACAGTCAGGGCAGCAGTCCGTCGCAGCCGTCAGGAGGCGGGAATCTTCGCGGGAAAAGTCTTCGGGCCACTTGTTTCGACAACAGGATCGATGAAGCGGAGTGCACCTTCCCTCGAAGATTTCACACGAAGTTCCTCACGATCGTCGGGCTTGGACCGGTACCACTGATGCAGCCCCACGTTGGGCGCCAACTGAAGGACTGGGTTCTTTAGGACCCAGCGGTGCCAGGGCACAACACCTGAAACCTTCGTGGGTAACCTGCTCCGGCGTACGAATGACAGAGACACGGGACACTTCCTTCGGCGTCAAAGATTCAAGGTTTATTTACTGCAGGGAACACAGAAGTCACGACAAGTACAACACGTGCAACTTGGGGAGACTGCTTCAAATTGGTTCTGTGGATCGCTCCTTTTATACAAATTTTACCCATAGGACAACATGGTACACAAAGGTTTACAACCCGGTTCCCACAATTATCCCCCAGAGGGGTCGCTTTGGTCACTTTGATACACATAAGGTCCGGAACATAAGTGCGGAAACATTTGGCGGTTCCCAACTGTAAAAACCCATCTTCCCAACATTAGTGCATTCCAATCGTCAGTAAAACAGATCGAAATAGGAACAAAGACAGGTGCAGAGGAAGACGGAGACAGTGGGGAGATCGGAAAGGGTGTAAAAGGGGAGGTATCGGGAAACACGAGATACAGGCATCAAAGGGACGTGCCTAATGAGATGCACGGCTGAGACAATAAACCGGCACGGCGAGATGAGCCTCGAGCGGGGCCATCTGCCTTACAGTATCATCCCCCTCGTCATAAAGACACTTACAAAGAACATGTGTCTTCCACAAATATCTTGGGAGTCCCAGGGTCGCGAAGCGGACAGCGTCCGTTCGCTGGCTACTTGAGGGCAAGAGACAAAATGGATGCCGTATCTAAGATGGAACCCGTGGGTACAGATGAAAAACCCACATAACAAACGAACGGTTTAAGTTAGCACAGCGAAACTGCGCACACTCACTAAACTCGTCATTTGCGGTTCATAGATACCAGACTCGACCATATTCGTGCGAGTCGAAAACACCACTTACAATTGTCACGGAACCTCAAGGGTTAAATGTCACAGATCCAGAAACGTTTTACTTAAAAAAATGTGAATAAGACAGGAATGAAAAATATGTTAACCAATACAAAACTGATTTATTCTGCTAAATTTTATGAACAATTGTCTACATTTGGTTTTGAATTCTGGAAAAACAACATTGAAACAAAAACAATCTGGGGTTCAAAAGATTGGCAAGTACAGGGATTAGAATCATTATTCAGAGCCTGCATGATCCCAGAACAAATAATGTTCCTGAATGACACCATTCAACAAACAACCTGTCTTGGCCTAGCTAAGATAAAAGATTTAAACAACCCGTCTATACCAAAGCCTATGCCTGATAGAAATAACACTACAGATGAGGGGTTAGACGTGTCCCATATTTTACAACAAAACAGAACTAATCCTAATTGGAGGAAATGGTTGATCTGGTCCACAGACACTAATAACTGTCAAGATAGATTCTTAGACAAAACACAGGGGTTCAAACAGAACAGGCCAGACCCAAGATATTCCCAGAGACAACATCCAGGGATAATAACAACATACAGTGTAGGAAAACTATGCCTCGAATGGCTACAGAAATCCACACTACCTGAAATTAAGCAACACTTGACTTTACTTACTTAAAGAAGGTGCTGACTTGTGAGATTTCTTATTGGGACCTCGCAAACAGTGTCAAAAACGTTTCATATACGCCGGTATACATGCTGCTTACAACGAAGCTTGGAAAGTAACGCAAATTGAAACTGCTGAAAAAATGCGATAAATTGATCGTATTAATTTGGAAAAATCACTGTCTGTAGTGGACAATGGGTTAACGACTCTGTCCTCCAGAATTTATTCTTTGGACAGCATTGTATCATCTGCTATTGATATAATAGAACAGGATATGCTAATGTTACAACATGGCCAGTCCCAATTACGTTCTATTGTACAGGTAGGCTGGACGTTACAAAATCTGGGTTCAGGCTACGTGCCTTGGTGTCTAATCAACACAACGTCATTATTTTCTATCTTTAACCTTACCGATAAACAAATCACTTTGGCACAAAAAGGAGCAAACTATATAGTGATGAGCATTGAAAAACTAGAAAGATTACCATTAACAGTTTCCGAGAAACCTGTCATTGAATGGACAATACATGGTACCATAACAATACCAATAACGAGATTCCAGTTTCAATACTGCCTACAGCAGGGGTCTCCAAACCGGTCATGGAGGGCCGGATCCATTCCAGATTTTTTGGATATCCCCATTGAGATACATGTAGTAATTTTACAAATCTGGCATGGATCTGGCCCTCCAGGACCGGTTTGGAGACCCCTGGCCTACAGCATATACCAGGGGGCCTGTATGAAAGGTTGGGTAAAGGATACATCAAGTCGACCTGGAATTTACCTTATACACATAGATGTTGGAGTGGGAGTAACAAAGAGGTATTTCTTAGTGGAAAAAATTGTGAAAAATCACTAAGTGGTACACTTCTGTGTCAAGAAATTAATTTACATTGAGCCTGTGAGGGTTCATCTAATGATCTTTCTTGCCACTTGCACCGCACTCCAGCAACACAAATAGAACCTGTTTTCAGGCAGCTTTCCAACGATAGCTACGTTATATTAAGTGACCACAGCTGTTGTGGCATGTTGCCAGGAACGCCCTATCTCATCAGTGTTACATCCAGGGTCACTTGTTGTATGCAAGTATTGTATCCAAACAGCAAGCCAGACAAGGAGGCAACAATTTGGCCTTCTTTGAATATCTCTTCTATTTGAATTGATACATTAAGCAGAATGAAAGCCATTCTTTTACAAAAAACTGTGCCTTTGACCTCGACTAAAGAAAAGTATGATCTCAAAGTTGCAAGGACCTCGGCAGAGATACATACATTATTATCAACAAATTGCCCCGTGCATTTCATAGAAATGTTAGGTCAAATTTTAAACATGTCAGATACCAGTGGCATCGCACATGTATTAAGACACTTTTTTCAGGACTGTTAGCACTCTTTGAAGCAGTCTTGAGCATTTTTCCGAATTTCGTGCACTCTGTGTTCGGCGGCCAGCCTCTCATATTGGGACTCGTAGCAGGAATTCTATTTTTGTTTCTTCTGCTCCGATATGGCAAGTCCAGTCACCAGCGATACCCAGGTTACCATGGAACAAGCGATCCAGGCACTGCGGTACCGAAATAGGATAACACAGGTTCTCGGCTTGGCTCGTCTAAGAGATCTGAATACCACATGGTTTTTATCATTCAGACCAATCCGGCAAGATTGCATTGTACCTGTTCTATGATGCCTGCTCTGCGGAGAAGAATGCGTGTTAGACATCTGTCTCTCACTTCCATCAGCAGTACCTATGGATGTCGATACTTTGCTTGGTTCGGTAACGGCTCATGCAACGTGTTGTCCCCAGCGGCTACCAATTCTGATGACGGCATTCGTTGAGACCTCACCATTACGATTAGGTGGCGGTGAGGTACGAGATGAAAGCGGCACACAAGTACAACCTTCTGTGAACATTGCTGATCCAGATAACGCTGACGGTGATGCATCTCACATATGCACTATTTCCACTTTTTTGGAAATGGCCCAACTTTCACCTACTGTGGTAGACAAATTCTTTGCCAGCCTATCTGAGTTAATGTTTTCTCCTACCAACGAGAATAACTCTTGAGAAACGAGCACACAGCGTTCCCTGAACTTTGATTTCGGCCTTCAGTTTTGATAAACAGAACTTCGTAAAATTTGGAACTATTTTTTACTACAACAAAATTATTTTTTCTCAATACCAAAATATGTTCCCCTTTTTTTGGCACAGAGTAATCTGCTTAATGTAGAACTATTCTTAGAGAACAAGATTTCTATTTTTGGATACCTAGAGACAATATTTTGAAAATAGCCTCTAGCACATGTACAGTATTATATAAATCTGTGATAAAATGGTCTCGACCTTCTCTTCTGTATTAAGAGCCATTTCATAAATATAAATTTTGTGAATAATTCGCCAGCATTTCACATGTAAAACTATATGCATTATTTTAATGATAACACTGCTTTGAAAACGTACAGTACAATACTCATTTTTCGTGTACAAACCATTTCAAATGCATTTTGTATTTTTGGGGTGGGATTGTAAACAAATGCTTAGAAATGTTATAACTGCTTAGTATTTAGTAAAGATGGACATTCTACGTGGAATGGGTGTTGTAACATACCTAGGGCTCTAGTGTAAATTTCCCGAATTCATGCCCTTATATAGATATAACTTTTCATATCCTTATATAGGCATACGAATCATAACCATATTTAGACACAGCCAATGCAGTCCAAATACGGCATGGCTACTTCCCCTAAGCTCCCAGAGTACAACAAGTTCTTAAAGACACCCAGCCTTCAGCAGCCCGGGAAATCCCCCTGCTTCAGTATTGATTTGTCCCAGATCTCCTGGAGTGTGTAAAGAACTTCGAGTTCTTAGTGACGTTATTATGTCCACCCTTACGTCAAACTCTGCACCTTCCAGGTATAAATATTCCCACATCTGCCCTAACAAACACACAGTGGTTTTGGAGCAGATCGACTTACTACTTGCCCCGATGACCTGCTGTATGCGAGTGCAGAAGGAAGCCGACCCTCCCTGCTGACGCACTGAGAGAGACGCTGTCTTTTTCTCCTGCCGAGAAATCCAGCTCCAGTATTTCCCTGCTACCCTTGTGGGTTATTGGGAGATCGAGTCTTGAGAGAGAGATACAAGACCTCCTTCATTCTATAACCAAGGTACGGAGCTGATTAGACCCGTAGAGAATTCTTGGATGTATTCTTGGCAGAAACTATTTAACTCAAGCTACACCTCACTTACTTCTTCCCTTGTGTTAGACTCCTGCCCAACCCACACACTGCAGGAACGAGGAATAGTTCAGTCCACTTCCCCGACTCACCAGCCACTCACTAGATGATACATATGAGTAAGCTGATGACCCGGAAAAAGGGGTGGAAAATAACTGAAGGCACCCAAACCTTCCACCCTTGTAATGCGCCGTAAGATGAACACCCGCCTCCTCCTTCTGCACCTGCATAAACAGGGAAACAAAAGTACACCTTATGGTAATCTCTCAGTCCCCAATCCTACCTTTGAACAATATGACCATATCCAATAACCACAACTACACATACACTTACCAGAAGCGGATGCAGGTTTTGCTTCGGGGAGTTTCCAGTCCAGAGTTACACAAACCCAAGATAACCTCTCTTGGGCGGAATAAAAACAGGACTGATCGTTTTAGGGGTGCTTGGTTTGGGCGAATATGAAAGTGCAGGGTAAAAAACACACCGAAGTCTCGGGCATGTACAAAAAAACCCTGTCTCTCTTGGAATCGTGATTGGGGATAGGTAACTCCAGGGGACGTGATGGCTCTTGCCCTCCGATATGCTCAAAGGTAAAACCCAGCCGGGTTTCACTCGCGGAATGGCCAAAATCGTCACTTCCGCCCAAAACGAGGCGGACCGGTTACGCTCTAAACAAAAGCACCGCCCATCTCCGCGCGTACAACAGCTAACCTCACAGCGTCTCCGTATCAGGAAAGAGACGCGAAAACGGCAGCAAACAAACAGGAGCCCCTGAATGTTGGTGACGATACAAAAATAAAAGGGGAATAGGAACAAGACACGAAGGACGCTAACTAACTCACTAATCTACAAGGGGCATACACTAAGTAACAGGGAGGTAAGACAAGGGTAAATACAATAACGGAGCTCCAGGGCAAGGGACTAAGCAAAAAGGGAAGGAAAAAAGGGAAATCTCCAATGTCTCTTCACGAGCCCGTGAAAGACAGCAACAGCCAACAGGAAACACAGGAGCCAGGATGCAGGAACCCACAGGTTAGCAATAACAAGCATCAACATAATAGTAGGACTCCCTTTTATGCAACTGGTGTGTCATGTGACGGCTAGGACATGGTCAGCAAAAGAGGACTGGGGACCGAATCCTAACAGTACCCCCCCCCCCCAATGATCCTCCCCACAGGTTGTGGCTTCCGGGGATGCTGTCTATGGAATAGCCTCACCAAACGAGGCGCATGTACACCCCCAGCTGGTTCCCATGTCCTATCCTCCGGGGCATACCCCTTCCAATCTACCAGGTAATACAACCTACCCCTCCTTTGCCTAGAATCAAGAATGGACTGTACTTCGAACTCCTCCTCGCCATCCACCAACACCGGGGCAGGAGGGGGCAAGACCTGATCTGACGGAACAAAGGGCTTCAGCAATGAGGTGTGGAATACTGGATGGATTTTATAGTCCGATGGCAATAACAGCTTCATCGCCACAGGGTTGACTACCTGTACAACCGGAAAGGGGCCTACATATCGGGGCTGTAGTTTGCGAGATCCCTGTAGTCTCAGGTTACGTGAAACCAACCATACTTGATCGCCCACCTTATAACCAGGGGCCGAGACTCTATGGCGATCCGCCTGCACCTTCATAGCTGCCTTGGCTTCCTGTAACCTGCCCCTAGCCACCTCCCAGATGTCACCCAATCGTTTACACACTTCGTCAATGGCTGGCATGTGCCCAGTGGGTTGGATAGCTAGGGCTCTAGGATGGTATCCCATAGAACAAAAGAAAGGTGTCATTCCCAGGGCCGTGTGGACACTATTATTATAAGCAAATTCTGCTATGGGTAAGGCCATCACCCAATCACCCAATCACACGACAGAGACGTAATCAAGCACCTCAGGTATTGTTCCATTGTCTGGTTGGTGCGCTCTGTCTGCCCGTCTACTAGGCTTAGGTTAGGTACACCGGGGTAGGCGTATTTTAGATGCACCAGTTGAGTACTTTTAGTCATTATTTATCATTGTATGCATTTTATCTATTTTAAGTATCATATGGCTTAGAAACCATATAAATGCTTTTACAGTATTATTTCATAATACTCCTTTTACTGTACGCACTTTACTTCATAGCAAGTATTACGATTGTTGCAATTAACTTCTCTTGCATGATAAAGCAGACTGCTCAATAAATAACCTTTTTATTGAAAACGTCCGTCTCTCTATTTCTCTGCACTTCTGGTGAAAGGAAGCATGCACGATTGACTGAGTGAAATAGCCATCTATTGTTTCCGCGACTCTGGAGATATATTCCTTATTTCATGGGCTTTGGTAAACCACCCGATTTTGTTAAAAAGGTTGAGAGCTGGTAGATCGGGCCTGGTCTGCGGAGATGGCCTCCGGTATCATCTCCTTTGGGGCGGAAGAATCTGACTGGTTGTGCCCGGAAACCGCATCCCGTCCGGCGTTGGAGGGGGCCCGTTGCTCCACATGTATCATTGGGAGGGTCGAAAGCGGGCATGTCCTCGGCCAGAGGTCGGAGGGATAAAACCATCAAGGACCTGTTCGCTAAGGCTCCGGCGGGGAAACAGGCTGACCCTGTGGCGATGGCTGTCAATACTCCTACCCCGGGCCCATCAGATGGTTCAGAGCCTATCACTAAATCCTTTCCTGAATCCCTATTTAACACCCTACGAGATGACATACACACTTTGAAGTGGGAACTCAAAGAGAAGATTAAGTAGGTCCAATGAGATACAGACGCCATCGGGGAACGGGTGGCGGATCTGGAGGTCAACTGTGAGGGCCGGGAAGTGGAAGTGGAGGCACTACAGCAGGAAATAATTTGTATACACGATCAACAAGTGGACCTTCAAACGCACCTGGAGGATTTGGAAAATCGCTCCCGACGCCATAACATTAGAATTAGAGGGTAAAAATGACTGAGGACACTAAAGATCTCTTCCGGTTTGCCAGAGAACTGTTTAACCACATACTGGGACACCCCTCAAACGCGGAGCTTCGCCTTGACAGGGCGTACCAGGTGGGCCCCCGCACTCGGTGTCCGCCCCACCTCCATATATCTTAGTCTGCGTGCAAGACTTTCGCACAAAGGAGGAGATCCTTTCAAAGGCACGTCAGTTGAATGCCCTTACCTTTGGAGACCTCTCACCGGCCCTGTTTCAGGATTTGTCTGCCCTCACACTGCAGAAGCGCAGGACCTTCAAGCCAGTTACAGCGCTACTGCAGCAACGCAATGTCCCCTATAGCTGGGGTCACCCGTTTTGACTTGTGTTTAAATGGGACAACAAACTTTACCAGCTGAGGTCTCTGACGGAGGCTTGCAGGCTTCTGGGCATTGACGTGCTGACTGAGGACAAGGAAGACCCTGACCGTGCGACAGATGGGAATGATTCCAGACCGCAGTGGCGCCGGCGGAGGCGACGGGCGAGACGGCCCCTGCGGCAGTGATCGAGGAAGGCCAGCAGGCGGCGGTGGAAACAACTCAATGTGGCTGACACTTAAGTTTACATTGCCTATAATGTGCACACCTTTTTTTCTGGCAAAGGCCGGCGGTGGGAGGGGGTATGTTGGGATTGTTTGAGCTACCCGTATTCCTACATTACCACACATCTACGGATGATGGACATACTGTTTAGACTTAAGGTTTTTCTTTTTTGGGGTATGGAGGGACAGGGTGGAAGGGAGGGATTCAACGGTCCTTAGTCCACCAGGAGCCTAGACAGGTTTTGACTACCCGAGGGCGCCGCAGAGGGGGACTTGGTACAGGAGGGAGGATGGGGCCTTTCACTGGTCAGTATGCTTCAATAGAATCCCAATACATAGTGACTAGATGCCAGTAGCGGAATTGAAAATACTCACACTTAATGTGAGGGGACTAAATAACCCAGCCAAACATAGGGCCGTGCTACTCTGCTTGGAACAAACACATTCGGACATATGTCTCTTGCAGGAAACGCATCTTTTACAGCGAGACTTTTATTGTCTCCGGTCTAGGAAGTTTCCCCTCAGTTTTTCTCCTCTAGCTCCACTAAGACGACAGGGGTGGCTATACTTGTGTCTCAGATATTTAAGGGTCAGGTCCTGGATAAGTTAGCTCAGATCAAGGGGCGATTACTTAACTATAGATTTTCATTAGGCTCCACCCTTTTCTCTATTGGCTCGGTTTACGGACCGAATGAGGGGCAAGAGATATTTTTTCACACAGTGCTTACTGAGGCCACTTCTTCGTCGGACCGCCACATACTGCTAGGGGGAGACCTTAACATGGTTTTTGATAATGTTTTAGATAGGTCTTGCCAGCGTACCACACAAGCAGGAGCATTATCAGGCGAGGTTCTAGCCAGGCTGCATCAATTAGGCTTTCGGGACCTTTGACGTAGTCTTCACCCAGAGGAGCGGGAATACTCATATTTTTCACATGCGCACAAAACATATGCTCGTCTAGACTACCTGCTCGCTCCGTTGCCCACACAAGCCTTAGCTACAAAAGTGGAGATATGTGTTTTGCCTCCTTATCAGACCATGCACTGGTAATTGTTAGCCTTGCTCTCCCCCCTCTTAGGTGCGCGCAGCGGACATGGCATCTTAGAGAGACACTATTGCACCGGAAAGATGTGATCTCACAAATTCAGCGCGCCCTCACAGATTATCTCTCCCATAATAGCAACACAGATACCACACTGGTGACACAGTGGGCAGCACTGAAGGCGGTCCTTAGAGGTGAATTTATAGCTATCTCGGCGGCGGGTAATGTTGAGAGGCAGTGCAAGCGGGATGACCTTACTCAGCAGGTTAGGGAACTAGAGCAAATGCACCAGAGAACGGGGGCGCCCAGGATTTGGCGGCAGTTGAAGGCAGTGAGGCAACAATTAGTGGCATTGGACCAGGACAGGGCGGAGTTTGCAGCCTTGCGCTTGCGCCACGCCTTCTACACGGGTGGAGATAGGTGCGGGAGACTGCTGTCACACAAGTTGAGGGAGACCAGACAGCGGCAGATAGTGCAAGAGATAGTTAGGAGGGACGGGAGACATGTCACAGAAGATCACGACATAGCTGAAGCATTTAGGGATTTTTATGCTGGCCTTTGTGCAGATGAACCTATGGGTGTTGCCGAGGAGGAGATCTTTTTGGACTCTATTCCCCTCCCGAAGCTCTCACGAGATCAGGTTGACCTTCTAGAAAGCGCTATCAGTCCGGAGGAGATCATTGCGGCTATCTCCCGCTTGAAAGTGGCCAAAACACCGGGGCCTGACGGGTTTCCAGCGAGTTTTTATAAAACTTTCTGTGCGCAAATTGTCCCCCTACTGGTGCCCCTTTTAAATTCTTTTTTCGGAGACTGGTGCGATCCCGAGTGATCTTTTAGAGGCCTCAATTGCGGTTATCCCGAAGCCGGGGAAAGATCAGACGCGCTGCGAGGCATATCGACCTATCTCTCTTCTCAACGTTGATTTAAAACTGTATACGGGGATTCTAGCGGCACGACTCAGAACTCACATTGGGGGTCTGATTGACCCGGACCAGGCTGGCTTTATTCCCAAACGCCAGACCTCGGACAGCACAAAGAGGGCCCTACATCTTATTGAGAAGGCTACACGGACATCCAGGGAATATATGATGCTAGCTATCGATGCCAAGAAGGCGTTTGATCAGGTCAATTGGCCTTATTTAGCGAGGGTCCTTGAGAAGGTGGGTATGGGGCCAAAGTTTCGTACTCATGTACTGAACTGTTATAAATATCCTTTAACCTCCCCCCGTTTTGCTATAGAGAGGGGAACGAGGCAGGGATGCCCGTTGTCGCCCCTCCTTTTTGCTCTCTATATGGAGCCATTGGCGCAGAAACTAAGGTGCAATCCAGATGTTACGGGGATGAAGTTCGGGGGTTATGTGCAGACGATTAGCCTGTATGCTGATGACGTCTTGATATCGTTATCGCAACCCGCGATCGCTTTACGGCCTGTATCGCAGACTTGGACTCATTCGGCCAGATCTCCTGGTTTATGGTCAATATGAGCAAATCGGCAGCGCTAGACTTGTCCCTGGGGAAACGCACCCAAGAGCTACTGGCCAAGGAGTTTCCCATTCATTGGGAGACGGAGGTGGTTCCCTATTTGGACATCAGGCTGGCACCATCCCTAAGGGACACGGTAGACATCAATTATGCGCAGTTACGGGCCAAGATCCGGAAGGAAATGGGGCAGTGGAAGCACTATCCTTTACCCTGGTTGGGTAGGATGGCAGCCATAAAAATGACCGTTCTTCTGCAGATCTTATATTTATTTCGCACTATTCCCCTACTACCTCCGAAAGGTTGGATAAAACAGACGCAATCTGAACTGGCCCAATTCATTTGGAACGGGAGAAAGCCGCACCTTAAACTCCGAATGGCAATGCTCCAGCTGGAGCATGGAGGGATCGGCCTCCCAGATTTGTTATCATATTTTCAGGTGGAGTAGATGGGAGTCTAAAAAGCACTGGCTTTTTCAAGACCAGGCTGTGGCTGGCAGACCTTTACAGGAAGTCCCCTTTCTCCGCAAGCATCATAGACCCCCCAACTTGTACGCCTCCTACATCACCAGGGTTCCCTTAGAGGTATGGGATAGGACGAACACTAGTCACAAACTCACCACTTTCCCGTCCCCGCTTTCCCCTATTTTGGACAATCCGGACTTCACTCCGGGGTTAGACGCTGTGGCCTTCGCGGGCTGGCGGACAGCAGGATGTCGATTTCTTTACCATCTATATGCAGCTGATGGGGTGATTCCCTTCTCTCATTTTCGTCAAGAGTTTGGGTTGTCAGAAGGGGAAAGACTCCGCTATCTGCAGGCATGACATTGGGCTCTCAGTGAGCAAGTCCGCTCCGAAGCCGACAGACAATTTACTCCCTATGAATATTGGTTAATCACACGTAAGACAGACTAGAAATTAATCTCTGAGCTTTATAAGATGCTACTGAATAAATATGCATCTGTCTACAGTGCTAGTAGGACTCGTTGGGAGAGGGAATTGGACAAGACTTTTACCCACCATATGGGACTTACAGACACTCTAACAAAAATTGTAACATACTGGTACTACACCCCTGAACATCTTCACAAAATGGATCATACTAAGGAGGCACGTTGTTGGCGAGGGTGTGGACAGGTGGGGAATCTGGTGCATTTGCTCTGGGATTGAACACACCTTCAGGGCTATTGGAAACAGGTTCTAGATCAGGTGGATGCACACTTAGATACAGAGATTCCCCGTCTCCCCTCATTTGTCCTTTTGGGGCTCCCGAACCCCCTGATATATCCACTGCGTTCCCGTAGAGGTCGCCTGATTGCGATTGCGCGAGGCTCAGCGTTGCAGAACATTGTAGCTCATTGGAGGACTGCGCTTGTTCCCACACTGCAGGGATGGCTCCATCGTCTATGGATGGTGCTCGGCATGGAAAAACTCTCTCTAACAGCGGCTGGGGAGGGAGCAAAATATGCGGAATTATGGCAGCCCTTTTTGTCTCTACTGTCTTCTGAGTTTTGTGAGGTTACCTGCCCAAGGTAGCTTAGACTGTTGCGTCTCTCTGACACGGATGGTGGAGAATAAAGTTGGCGGGAAAGACATGGCTTCATTTGGTGGACTTGGACAAGGGGAGGGGTGGGTTAGGGAGGGCAGGGTAGGGGCCAAGGGGTGGGGGGTTGGGAATAGGTGTTTTTCTCTTTATTTGTTCCCCCCTGTTTCTTTTCTACCTGATTTCCTTACTGAGGGTGTTGTACGCACTTAGATTTTGTGCTGGCTTTGGTCCGTAGTTGCTGCTCGGACGCAGTCTATCTTGAGTATTCTGCTTTGGTTAAGTTATTTCAAGTAATGCCCCTGATATTTTGTGTATGCTTATTATGTGTCATTCCTTCAATAAAAATTATTTAATACTAAAGCTTAATGGAGAAAAGACTGAGGTGCTGATTTTTGACGCTGGCTCGCCCAGCTGGAATAGTAGCTGCTGGCCAGATTCACTAAGAGTCTGCCCGACCCTGGGGAAGAAGGCTGAAAACCTCGGAGTTCTGGTAGGTACCAAAATCAACTACAATGCCCAGACGAATCGTACGGTAGCAGCCTGCATTTGGATAATAAGGATGCTTAAGAAAATCTTTCCGCTTATTCAGCAGTCAGCCTGCAAGCAAGTCACTCTCAGCGGCGTAGCAAGGAGGGTGCGGGGATTCGGTCCGCCCTGGGTGGCACAAGTCTTGGGGGTGGCAGCCATCTCCTGCTCTTACCTGCCATCTCGGGCGGCAATCAACACCCCACTCCACAAAGCAGCCATGGCGGGGTGGCAATCTGGACGAATCTCGCCCAGCACCTCCCCCCTTTTCAATGCTGCCACGGGGCAGCAAACACAGGGACAGCCACAGGCGCCCAAAGGGCAGGCTAGACCACTGGTTGCTCTTGCCCCAGTAATATCCAGACTGGATTACTGCAACTCACTATACTTGGAATCTAACAAGAGCACTCAGTACAGACTTCAGGTGGTACAAAATATGCTTGTCAGATTAACTCTAGACATCCCCAAGCACCAGCCTGCTGTCATGGGACTTGAGGCCTTACATTGGCTGCCGATTAGAAAGCACTTTATGATTAAATCTCTATGCATTATGCAGTAGGCTCTTTATTTCCCATGTCCACTAAGAATAAAGGCTAGTTTTTTTGGTACATCCAAGGTAGAAACCTGCGATCAGCGCATCAATACCATCTCATGGTGCCGAGAACTAAAAGAAAGAAATGGGGTGATAGAGCATTTTCAACGGCGGGAAGCAGACTCTGGAACTCCCTTCCACAAAGTCTTATGGCCATTCCTCAGTTGATGCCCTTCAGGAAGGCACTCAAGACCTAGCTATACTCTCTATAGATTATCTCCCTTCTTCTATAGACAACAGGGTTTCTCCAGATGGTCGTCTACAGCGCCCTGATGTCTTTGGGTAATTGTTCGCACTCTTAAATCATTCAAATCAAGTATTTTTCAACATTTGTGTCTGATTCCTCTTCATATACTGTATTCATGCGGAAATTGTTTAAAATAATAATATGTTTATTTGGAATAGAGGCAATGATTTAATTCGACTTGCCCCTGCTCTCATTCCTTCTGCATTTTTACGGAAGAATCCAGTGCCATTGATTTAGACACTGTTTTCTCTCAAAAGTCGAATTATAAAAAAATTGGGAGCCTACCATCACCTATGTATCAAGATTTTTGTCAGAGTATGAAAAACAATAGTCTACCACTGAAAGGAAGGCGTTGGGCTTCATGGCAGCTATTGAGCAGATTATGACATACTTGATTGGCAAACTTTCATTATTAGGCCAGACGTTAAACTGTTGATTTTATTAATGTAAATGAATGGGACAGGTATCACCACTTCCAGCTTGATTCGCACTCTATCTAAGTTGTATTCGTTGAGTTTTGATGTTCGGTTCATTTCTGGTAAGGATGATACCAGAGCAGATTCAGATTGCCTTACCATGTTACCTTGAGAATTTAATGAAAGAATTGAAAATTCAATAGAACAGTGCACTGTAGCAAATGTTTCTGAATTTCTGGAGTCTGATAATGTTCACATTTCTGGGAAAAGGTGGGATGGAGCCAAGATTAGTGAAACAATCTTTTTGCATGTCAACAAGCTGATTGTTATTAGAGAACCTAGAAAAGGAAAAGGATCACTCACTAGTGAATTGCAAGTTTTCGGGAAGGTGAAAGCAGATTTGTCTTTGGAAGGAAATTTCATAAAGAGGGGTGATAAATGTGTATCTCCTGTTATTGTTAAAAATTATTAGTGTGGCACATAAAGGGCATCTAGGTTATGTTATGTTATGTTATGTTATGTTATGTTATGTTATGTTATGTTATGTTATGTTATGTCATGTTTTGTTAGTGGGGTTATAAAGTGCAACAGCTGCCCTAGCAAAGAGGCATCCCGGCGCGGACCAGCAATAGGATCAGAAAGGGCAGAGGGAGACCTACGGAGTGGAAAAGAGAAAGGTTTTTATGGCTTTCCTGAGGTGAATCTAACAATAACAAATTAGTCAGAACTAGGGTTTGGTGGCCTTCATAGATTCCATGATTAGTTAGACTATCAACAATTGCTCTGTTTGATCTACTGTATGCCTCCTCAAAGCATTGTGAAGACAACTAAATCTTCAGTGATGTTGGAGGATAGCAAGTGGTGTAGCTTATCCAGGGTTACATTGTGTGAATAAATTATTATTATTATTATTATTATTATTTATTTTTATAAAGCGCATAGTCACCCGGAGGTATCCCAGCGCTAAAAACCCTAATTCAGCAAACCTGAGGACCGGGAGCTGAGAGCAGAAGAGAGGAAGGGTGAGGAATCAAAACAGGGGGGGGCATGGAAGCTAGGGAAAAAGATGTGTCTTTAGCAGCTTCCTGAAGCGCAGATATTGTGGTTCAAGACGTAAGTCATGAGGGAGTGAATTCCAAAGACGGGCAGCTTGTACCGAGAAGCGTCTTCCTCCTGATCGGGCTTTCCTGAATCTTGGGGTATTGATGAAGTTTTCTGCGTTAGAACGGAGGGATCTAGTGGTTATGTAAGGGGTGACAAAATTGCTGAGGACTGGGGGGCCTTGGTTATGCAAAGTTTTGTGGACGAGGCACAAGGCCTTGAATTTGACTCTCTCCCTTATGGGGAGCCAATAGAGGAGTTTGAGAGCGGGTTTAGCAGATGATCTGGCCGGGGTGTTTGTGATAATCCGGGCAGCAGTGTTCTGAATTCTCTGCAGTTTATTAAGGGTCGCTTCAGGAGCGCCCAGATAAGTCACATTGCTGTAATCTAGTCTCGATATTATGAGACCTTGAAATTAGTAATTTTTGGGATTTAGGGGGAAGAAGGGGCAGGACTTTCCTCAAAGATTTTAGAAGACCAAAGCAGGTCCCTGCTACCTTCTTTGCTTGCGAAGTGAATGAGAGATCGGAATCGATCCATACACCCAGACTTTTCACCACTGTTTTTGGGTCAGGGGGAGGACCTAGACAGGCTGGCCAACTGTCCAGGGGGAGTGAGGTTCCTTTCGGGCCAAGTATAAGGACCTCAGTTTTTGTCCCATTTAGCTTTAGGGCTGATCTATTCATCCAACGATGGACCTGCGTAAGGCAGTTGAAGAGATCAGCTTTCTGTTGTTTGGGATGGGACAAAGACACCACTAATTGTGTGTCGTCAGCATAGCTGACGACGCTCACTCCGAATGGGGTGATAACCTCCTCCAATGTGGACATATAGATATTAAATAATGTGGGGCTCAGGGAAGAGCCCTGAGGCACACCACATTGGAGGGGCATTTCGGAGGAGCGGGCGTTCTTCTCCGAAATCTGATAGGACCGTTGGGCCAGGAAAGATGAAAGCCAAGATAAGGCTGTACCTTCCACTCCGACTCTTGCCAATCTTTCGATAAGGAGTTGGTGGTCAACGGTATCGAACGCCGCGCTGAGGTCGAGGAGGATCACTGCCACTGATCCTCCCCCATCCAGTAGCGCTCTGGCCTCCTCTACCGCTGCAGGAGGGCGATGTCCGTGCCCTGCCCTGGTCGGAAGCCCGTCTGGGAACTTTTTAGTTTGTTATTGGCCTCTAGAAACTGCGAGAGTTTCCTGTTGACTAATTTTTCCGCGATCTTGCTGACTCCTGGGAGTAGGGAAATGGGCCTGTAGTTCGCCAGGTTCTCAGGATCGAGAGAAGGTTTCTTCAGTAGGGCTTTTACAACAGCCTTCTTTCAGCTCGAGGGTACAACTCCTTGTTGGAGTGAGGTATTAATCAGATGGGTAAGGGAGGGGATGATAGTGGGGGCTACCTCCTTAAGGATCCGAAGAGGAGCAGGGTCCCTAGGGGAGCCGCTCTTCATGGAGTTGAACGTATTTCTCACTTCGTCTATCGAGACCTGGCCCCACGTGGACAGACAAGTGGAAGATGTCGTGTATGGGAGAACGGTTTCTTCCCCCGGGCCCGAGGGAGGAATTGAGTCCAGAATTAGTCGGATTTTATCATGGAAGAAATTTGCCAATTGTTGGCATTTCTCCTGGTCGGCTTTAGGGTCGGAGGGAGGTCCTAGTCCTTGTTCTGGGGGCTTTGAGAGCTCTTTAAGGATGGCGTATGCTTCCTTACTGGAGCATCCCGCTTTCTCTATTCTCTCCTGAAAAAACACGCTTTTGGTTTTGCGAATAGCGGTTTTATAGGTTAGAAGAGAAATAGAGTAGATGTTTTTATTGGTTCCTGATTTGTCGCGTCTCCAAGAGCGTTCGGTTTTTTTGCACTCTTGGCGCAGAGCTTTAAGCTCTGGAGTATACCATAAAGCGGGGGATAATCTTTTGGGCTGTTTAAGGGTGGTGGTTTTCGGAAGCATCGTATCAAGGGACAAAGTGATCCAATCACTAAATTGTTTGTCAGCCGTGTTGGAGTCAGAGGAGAGCTCGGGAATGGAGTCTGCAAGAGAAGCAGCCCATTTCTCAGGTGACAGTTTGCGCCATTGTCGGTCGGTAACCTGGGTTTTAGGGGTTGGGAGAATAGGTGTGGGGATTTCCCAGGAAAAAGGGACCAGAAAATGGTCCGTCCATGGTAGGGTCACAGGTAAATTGGTGGTCACCGTTGCTATATTGGTGAAGATAGGGTCCAATAGGTGGCCCTTCTCATGGGTAGGCTCGTTGTTCACTAGATGTATCTTTAAAGATGTTAAGTCGTGTCTGATGTCCGAGGCGACTCGATCCGTGGGGTCCAGGAAGTGGAAGTTCAAGTCACCTAGTATAAGGAAGTTGGAGGTGGAGGAAGCTAGTTGTGATACAGATTCGAATATGGAATTGATAAAATTGCCTGGGGCCCCTGGGGGCGATAGATCAATAGCCCTGCTAGAGTAAGGGCTGGGGAGATTTGGATGGAGAATTGGCCGCTCTCGCAGTCCTCGATACCGGCATTAGCCATCCTACAGGTGAATTGTTCCCTGTTGGCTATTAGGGCCATTCTCAACATTGCTAAGTTAGCATGAGCTATGCTGCCATGATGCTTCTTTTGTGCATGTTACTTTATGCTTTTATTTCACAAGACTGTTTGTGCCTTTCACATGAGAACGCTCTGCTTTCTACATTCTCTGCTGTTCCGGGAGTGTAGTCTGAACACAATGTGCAAGGTCAATATTCATGCCCCTTGTTATTCTGTTCTGGTCAGTCCCTAGCACCTAGACCAAACATACTAAGCACAATTGCAATGCTGAAGACTCGTTCTTTGATTATGCGGGGATGCATGTTGGTCACACTCACTTAGAGTGAAACCTTTCCTTTGAGAAGAGCTATGCTGTTCCTATGATTTAAAGCAACAATCTAGGCTCTAATGTATGGGGTCTGCTTTCAGAGCCCAGAGAGTGAGGCGGGTCCCGGTCAAAACATACGCGGTCCTGACGAGAAGAGCATAAAGCCAAAGGTGAGTGAAAACAGAGTGGGTTCGTTGGAGAAATGTTAAATAAATGGTCCACTTCAATGTCCAAGTGAAATGGTAAACGGTAAGAAGTTGGTCCCTCTTATCGTGCACTGGTTCCAGTACTTGGATTGAAAGGTACTTGTACAGTCATTCTACCTTCTTCACCTGGTCAAAAAGACAACAAATACATCTCAGTGGACAATGTCAAGTTACACCGTCTGGCTGATTCTGAATAGTGTCACTCCTGCTGTTTCGTGTGAATCCAGTAACTTCATCCACTTACACTAATGACAGAGAATTCAATGACAATATGGAAACTATAGTTGACCATTCACCTGTTCTTCCTTCTTCCTCTTTAAAAGTAAAAGTCAATTCTGCTTCCCCTACAAAGGAGTCCAATGTGGAGATGCCTACTACTAGGCAACAAGAAGATGATTCGGCCCTACCACCCCAACTAGATGTGGAGACGGGTGGTTATTTTGGATGACATAACAGCTTTTCCTATGGCTCTTCTTCCTCATCTTCCACCTTAGCAATTCCACTGACAAAATTGATTACTTTTGTTTCTTGGATCCCAAACAATTACATGGTACCACCTTGGACCTACATCTGGTTGGTTCTTATCCTATTCTTCCTCTTCATGTCAATTGGGTCTATGACAGTGTTTTTCCTACTAGTCAATGGCCATTACTTGCCAGACAACTCTGCTATGAACTTGGTCAACGGAATTCTGGCCCCTCATACATCGTCCCATAACTTAGAACACTGGCAATGAGGTCTGGTTGGCAGGCCTCAGTGAACTCTCAGAGTCACAAATCCAGCAGCATTAGTCTAAACATTTCTGGGAGATCATGCAAAAAGAGGCATTTCTTTACAGTTTTTTTTCCCCCACTATTCAAATCTGCCTCTGTGTGCCTCTTGGTCCCTGGAAGATACTGTTGCAGCCGACAGACTCGAGCAAAGTCTCGGCCCTCTTCATTACATAGCCCTCCTCCCACCTTTAATGGCATCCAGACCATGGACTCTGTGGGTCCTGCACATACTTCTCTGTATATAAATCATAATGATAATGGCATGAAAATGCATTCCAAATGACTCGGGTCTTGAGAGTCCGATGAACAAGTACGTCGCATTTGAATGCATCCGGATACGATTCGGTCTGACTTCAATTGACTTCAATGGAAGCCTGTGTACCGAACACGTACACATGCTCGCATTGACAAAAGAGGTGGTTGGGGATAATCGTGCACCCTGTGGCGGGCACCCCATGGTGCCTGGAACACTGTGCATGGTTGGGGAAAGGGAACACATGGGTATCCCCACAGGCCCGATTCGGAGGGCCCCGGGTGAAGGGGGCCTGCCACAGGCCCCAAAGACTGAATTTGGCAGCTTTTTGAATCCGGACAAACCGACTTGTGAAGGCTGTCTGAATCGTTCATCGTACTTGCTCGATTTGAAAACCTAGACCAGTGTTTCCCAAACTGTGGTCCGCGGACCCCCAGGGGTCCCAGACACATTCCCAGGGGGTCCGCAGGCAGCAGTTTTAAAAGCATTGCAAAGCATCATGTTTAATTAGCAGTTTTCAGAGAACAATAACAATGTCAAGATAACAGTGATTAATGTACCTGCTGGAGAGACATGAGAGTTTTGTCTGGTGGCAGGTTTGACTTAAGAAATGTAGCACAGAGGGTTTATATGCCTACTGCAAAGAACGTGTACCATGCATGTTCAAAAACAGTATTTTATATGCATAGGTCAGTGGGTTACTGCTTTTGTCAGATAGATTATTTTGTTACAGTGCTGTTCATAAGTGACAATCGTAATCTAGCACAGTGACCAATAAACTCATCAAACAGCTGCTGGCAAACTGCAAGGTACAAGTTAGTGATTTATGTTTTTTCTCAGTCTTTCATTATCCTGATACTTCTAGAAAGGTTTATTCGGGTTGAAAAAATTTTTAATTGTTAAAGCCAATGCTAACCACTGTGTTATGTTCTGAATCCTGAGTTTGTTTTTCTCCAGATCAGCACTCTTTAAAAATGCCTACTAGTATGAATGAGGCATCAGGCTCAATCACTGCACTTGGTGTGCACCGTGTGGGCACTGGTCTGAAATAATTTGCCAGGGCGGCTTTGAGTGTCCAGTCTGGCCCTGGCAGGAGCCTTGTACTGCGAAATAAAGCCAACCATTGAAAAGTCACAGAGATGCAGCACCAACCTTCCCATTAACTTTTTTTGTTTTCTTGCAAATTCTTTCAATATAAAATACAACAGTAGGGGCGGAGAGTGTCACTACCCTCCTTGGCTTAAAAGGACACTTCGCATCTTCAGAAAGGCAGGGCTGCACCATATTTACAAGAATATGGTGCAGCCCTGCGTTTCCCCTGGGCTGGCGCTACACTTAACATGGAAAGATTGTTTATGTACAGGAAGGTCCCCCTTCCTGCACATAAACAATCTTGAAATGTAATGTTGTCACTTCTATGTGCGCTGCTTAATGCAGCACTCATGGAAGTTACAAAATGTTATTTTTTTAAAGGTTGTTAATGTGCAGGAAGGGTCACCTTCCTGAACATAAACAATCCTATGCGTTTTGAAAAAACAAAGAGAAATGAAGCATTTCTCCTTGTTTCACCAAGTTCAGACCAAGTTTTCCCTGGTCTTAATTTTGGCGCTGCTTCCCATTTACGCTGTCCTTGTAAATCGGGGACAACGTCAAAATCAATGGGTGTTGCGGGAGAAACTCCCACCGCAACACCCACTGCCCACATCTTTCACTCTAAGCATTGGATGAAAGGGGGTCTTATTTACAAGGCACCGTTAAGCCACGTTAAGTGGCTTAACATTGATTTGTAAATAAGGCAAAGCCCCTATCTCCACGGGAACATATCAAAAGGTGATAGGGGCTTGTAAATATGCCCCTAAATCATTAGTAATTCGAGTATTTGTTTTGTGTGCACACGTGTGTTCATTTCTTCTGAATTACTGTTTTAATGTTTGGAATTTAAATCCTACAAATTGCTTGGGGGTCCCCGGCTTCCAGTGGTGACTCAATGGGGGTCCTCAGGTGTCAAAAGTTTGGGAACCACTGACCTAGACCATAGATCTGTACCATTCGGCTGTGGAAGGCTCTATCTATCTGAATGCCTTGTGAAACCAATTTGGTCAGCGCTAAGGCTTTCAAGACATCGTACTTGTTCGTTCAGAACTGTGAGCAATGAGGTCGGGAACAAGGGCTCCGGATCGGTTTCGGCAATTCCGCATACGATTCAGAGCCCTTCCAAACGAGATCGGAATCGGCCCCTATGTATGATCTGTGAAATTATAGTCAACAGAGAAATGGGCACACTATGTTGGCCTCCTTGTCTCTATATATGACTAATACTTTTTAGGGCTGTGTCACTGTAGAAAAACGGTAACAGTACATTTGTACATATCCCACTTTTAAATACTATGCAACCTTCCTTGAGGGCTACAAGTAGGGATGGGCCTAACTCACATAATTTGCTGTAGCATAATTGCAAGAAAATTGAGCAAAATTACACGTAATTTTTATGGAATTATGCAAGGAGCTCAGCACTGCAATTAGCTCTATTTTCTTTGAGAAAAATCAACCCTTGTGTCCCAAATGACACAAGGAGGCATTTTGTGCTAAGAAAACAGTGTTAAATGCAACATAACAGCAGCCAACAGTTGTTCATGCTTGGTTTCTGTGCTCTTAGGGAGAAATTTTTAACCCAAATTACGCAAACCGGCATAATCTCCTAATTCTTGGTGATTTTGCACCACAAAAGTAATAAAAAATTACCAAAATTACTCTGGCAAAATTAAAACTCCACCAAGGCCTAGATATGAGGCCTACAAAGGGGTGACTTATTAATATTTAAAAGGGAGGTTTTTCCCTCTCAACAAAGGTTATTTTGACACGCCCGACTGATAGATGAAACTACATTAGTCAGGATACGCCGTAGACCTGTCACCATGTTCTCTCTGTCACATTAGTCGGAGACACAAAAAGTGCTGCAATCCACCATTGACATTTAACCTTAATTTCCATGGATGCAGTGCCACTACCCTCAAGAGTAATAGGACAATTTACAAATACACATTACATGTGTGTATGTCTACAGAATATACTTCGAACAGAAGGAGGGCTTTAGGATATACAATATCTGTAAGAAATTGGGCAGCAAATCAAGTCCTTCACAAGTAATGAGTAATAGGTCTGCAAGTCTCTTATTACTAGGAGCCAAGTAACTCATTGTAGCACTTGACTCTCTCAGTGTAGCGAAGCAGAGCAGTCCCAGGCCTACTCAGGGGAGGTGGTGTAGGATAGCCACCCCAATCCGCTGGCACGCAACAATAACCCTCAATAAATTATTGTTCAGTCAGTGTTTTTTATTTTTTTAAAGGAAAAGTACTTTTAGTACACACCCTCTATGATATTATACACATTTAATTACAAAAACATACATCAGGTACATGGAACTACTTTTGCTGACACCCTCATATCACATTGCACACCAATTGGTCCTGAACCACATAATCTCAATACCGCCCACCTACACCAGATGCAGCATCACAATATAAGGGGTTTCATGTTCAGTAAGGCAGGCCTACTGGATATGTCAGGAGGGTTTGGCTTATTGGCGCCTGGGTGACCAGCCCCACCCGAGACACCTGCATATCAATTTGTTTGGGGGTCGCCGGGGAAGCTTCAATCTCCGACAGCCCTGGCTGGCTCCCGTGCACCCAGCCTCCTTCCTTGGATGGCACGAGAGCCAGCATAGTATCTCCTTATGCCCACATCAACATGGGTGGGTCGCTGATGGGCTGCGCCTCCCTTGCTTCACCAGGCATGGGCATAGGGAGTAGGAGATGGCACAGCTGCTGTAGTGGAGCTTGCCGGACCCTGGGAAATGGGGTCCCTGATGCATTTCTAGGTCTCAGGGGGACATGCATCCCTCTCCCCTTGATCCCATGATTTCATAAAGATAATATTGCACTGACCCCTTGGGGCTTGGCCCTCCCCTGGAGAATGTGTAAGTGTATCGCATAGAGCGATGTACGCTCATTTACTTTATTTTTTGAAAAAAATAGGCAAATCTTTAAAGCTACATATCTATTGCCCTGTTGGGCAATTTTCTACATCTTGGGCTTGTTTTGCTCCTGGTGGCCAGGTCTAGCTACCAGGAGAATTTTCATCAGGCTGCCGGATAGCTCAATAGGGCACTTTTCATGGGGAGCTGGATCTTCTGGCTCGGTGCTCCAGAACTGCTCTGGCTACTGGTGTGATCCTCTTGCTGATGGGGACATCATGTGCAGACCCTCCACAAAGAGTCATTGCCACATTTCTGCGGTTACAGTGCCTCCAGGCTTATTTAAGTGCACTGGTGTGTCAGTGGAATTTAGGACCAGTTCACAGAAGTCTCCGAAGGAACCACCAGTGCCCTTCAGCAGGTCCTTTCCTCCAACTGGTCCTAAGGGGGCATAAGGGGGCCAGCACCACTGGCCCTGGAGAGACCCATCCTAGTCCTGAGGGTCAGCTGATGTCAAAATTCTTAGACCATCCTTGCAGGGAACCAGGTGGCTTCTCCTTCCAGCTAAGCATCATTTCCACTGTCCTTGTCTCACAGATCCAAGGTCTTCTCAACTGCCTCTCCCCTGTGCAAGGGTTTTCTAATGGGGGTAAACAGAATTAGCGGCCAGGTATCCCATGCCAGTTCTACAGTGCCACGTCATTCCTCCACCCCTGTGCCAACCCCCTGAGCAGCATTGTGGGATAATCCAAAATGGCAGCTTCATGTTTTAACCAGAAAGAGCTCCTCAGAGATCCTCAACTGTGCACCTAGCTGACAGCTACCTGATCCCTTCACACCAAAGCCTCAAAGGTGAGCCCCTCTTGCATTGGCTCCAGAGCTTTAGGATCCCTCCTTTGCTCTTGGAGATCTTGGTGGTCACAGCCCAGATGCAGTGTGACAAGCTAATTATGAGTTGCTGATTTTCCGCACACCCCTCTTCTCTCCCAGGAACTGGGGTAATCACCAATAATTGATACTTCTGGGTGGGAAGGTCTTTGTTCTGTCTTCTGGGGAGCAGAGTAATTAACTTTCCCTAGTAGGGAGGACAAAGGCCTGCTATCTGATTATGAGCTGGGCCAGAGAAAATATGACAAAACTTGAAGTCCCATACGATGTGAATGTTGTTGGGGCATGGCCAACTAAAATGGCCGGATAGATGTGTTTTTTAGTGCTCTCACCAATGGCAGGGGAATCGGGCAAACTCCTACGGTGTACTTAAGACACTGACCTTGCCATAAATAACGGAACATCCAGAGGTCCTCCCGGCGGTAGGTGTGGAGGAAACCGTTGACCTGATCTGACACAGGAAGCCCTGAAGGGGAAGGCCAGGCAGACCCCGCCGCCCTCTTAACTAGCTGGAGAAGGCGGTGTGTAAATCACCAGAGATGCTCCCCCGCTAGAGCTGTGAGCAGTCGAGCTGCCCCTGATGGTAACAAGGCAGCGGCAGTGAAATCAGTTGGCAGGAGGGTGATAAACCAAGCTGAGGAGCACCAATGGGCGGAGCTCCCAGAAAACAAAGAATCTCTGCCCCCGGACCAGAAGACAAAAAGAGGGAGTGGCAGCAAGAAGAGGTGACATCACAAGCAACAAGGAAGCAACAGCTGTGGGGCTCTCTCGCTCCTTAAAGCCATGCTGTACACCGTGAGATAAGGAGGAGAGGAACAATTGAACTTTCATCAGTGACACCAGAACAGGGGCTTGGCTGTCCCGTCGAGGCCACGACTGCCTGGAACATGCAGGTGAGAATCCAATACAAGAGGGTCCCCCCTGGTTGACACCTGACGATATTGGTGCTATCAGAGGGAGATGGTCCATGTTCACCCTGGTGCAGCTGTATCCCTTGACAATAACAGACTCAGTGACTGGTAAAGCACTGAGGACCACCCTGACTCGGAGAGGCAGGTTTGCGGTCCACAGAGTCAGAAAGAGTCAGCTCAAAGGTAAAGGGCCCACATAGAGGTGGCGCTGAATGATTCAGTGGAGCCCAGAGCTGGAGATTGAAGTCCAGAGGCCCGGTAGACGGGGAGTCGGCATCGCATACACAAGTCATTGAATCAGAAGTGGAGATGTACCAAGCTGTTTACAAAAGGCAGGGCACTACAGAATACTTTAAAGGTTTGGACTGTGAAGACCAACGTTAATAGTCATGCTACTCGAGTCCTCAGGAAAGGTTACCTGTGAAAGGACCGGGTGACAGGACTCACACCCAAACAAGAACCAAAATAATAGTCAGTAGCAGGGCTTACAATCGAACACCGCATGGAGATCCTAAGAGGAAACTGTGAGTTCCTTCAAGGAAGACAGAGACTCCAACAAGGTTATGTTATGTTATATAAAAGCTTATAAAATGCTCGAATGCCGAAGCGTCTTGGCGCTGGGGTGTGTGAAGGAGGTACGGCGTGGGGAAGGACCAGACATTAACCGGCATTAAACAGCCGAGATTTTAGGATTTTCCTGAACGATACAAGGTTCGGCTGCAGTCTCAGGGCAACTGGTAGTTTGTTCCACAGTTGGGCCGCACAACAGGAAAATAGGTGGCCCCCCATCTGGCTCGCATGTACCTGGGTACACAGATCAGGACGTGATTAGCCGAGAGTTAGTCACGTGAAGGCATGTAAGGCCTGAGCCTGTTCAGGCAGTCGTCCGCACCTCCCCCGTACCGTCCTTCAAGCAGAGTGCTTCTAACTCAATTCTCTGGTGGACAGGGAGCCAGTGTAATGCTCTCCTGCCCAGAGTGGTGGGGTGGCGGTTTGGAAGCTTTAGAATCAACCGAACTGCAGCATTCTGCAGAGATTGAAGTTTGCTGATTTGGTACGTATCAATGCCCAGGAACATCGCGTTGCAGTAGTCCACTCTGGACATAAAAAGGGCCGCCATAACTGTTTTTTGAAGTGCCAGGGGAATGAAAGGGAAGATTTTCCTCAGGGTCTTAAGTAAAAAAAAACAGGCTGATGTTAGACTGTTCACCTGAGCTGACATATTAAGTTTAGATGACTCACAGTCAGTTTGTAGACCGTCCCAGTTCAGACTTTGTTTCCTTTGTTTTGAGGCGAGGTAACCAAAAGACAGCCGGAGGCAAGTGCGTGGCGTAGGTCTTATGATGGTGAAGGATAAAAGCACCAAAGTTCAGACCATAAAAATCCTAAATTACGCACAACCATGCCCCCAGCTTGGCATCCCAGACAGGCCTATTCAACTAAAAGGAATGCAAGAATATCCTGCTCATTCGGATGGCCACCAAGCCTACTGGCTGCGATGCAAGTACTGGTATCAAAACATATATACTTTTCTCTGTGAATTAAAAATGGCATTAATTTGTAATGTATATTAGTCCGGGGCTCCCTTTGAGCTCCATTACAGGCAGTTGTTGTGTTTTATTGTTTGGTCCGGTATAGTTCCCCAACCGGGCCTTGTAATAGACGTTCAGGGGAGGGTAGAAGCTCTGGCGCGAATTGTTTGTCTGATATGAACTTTGGCCTCTATTTAATAACTGCAATGTCACCTTTCACCTCCACACTGCAACACACATGCTTAACACCTACAATTTAATCACATGGAATGTTCTGGGTCTAGGATCCATTCAGAGACGTCATAGGGTAGAGGCACAACTACTCAGGAGCAAAGCGCAGATAGTATTCATGCAGGAATCCCATCTTACAGAGCCGAAAGTGGCAAAACTACTTAAAAAGTGGAAAGGGCAAATCTTCTCCACCAATTATTTGGTTTTTGCCAGGGGTGTAACGATATGGGTCAGACACGAGGTGCCATTTGTAGAACTGGAGAGGCGCACTGACACGCAGGGAAGATACATATTCTTACATGGGACACTTGATGGCACGCACATTAAATATGTAATTTTTACGCCCCAAACTTCGACCAAGATACATTTTTTGCTGACCTCAACCTGGTACTAACGGGATGGGAAATGTGCCCATGGATCCTTGGAAGGGATTGTAACGCGGTTATGGATGTTGTACTAGACCGCTCACATCCCCCCTTTCACAGAGTGGGATCAACTAAACAGGCAAGGGCTCTCTGTGGGTGGTCTGATGGATGAGCATTGAGCGACGTGTGGTTACTACGACACCCGACTCATAAAGAACACTCATTTAACTCCCCAGTTCACTTACTGTAAACGAGAATAGACAGGATTTTATGCTCACGAACGATAGCAGCACACGTAAAACACAACACATACTTGGCTAAGACTTTCTCAGACCATAACACCTTAGAAATCACCTTTGCATGGGGCAGGATCCCCAACCCAGTACCCACTTGGAGATTATGGCACCAATTATTAAAAGACACTGTGTTCCGCACTACCCTTGCTAATATGGTAACGCATTACTTTACGGAGAATAATAACACTGCGTCCTCCATCTCAGTTGAATGGGGCGTATTCAAGGCAGTCATCTGGAATAATGCGATCGGTGCTACCGTGGGCGCCAGACCAGAAGTACACCTAAATCTAATAGCGAAAGAAAATAGATGAATACACGGGAACAAGAGGCCGCAAATGACACTGACAAGCAGGTCCCCTTACAGGAGGTGAGAAGTCTAAATATCCTACACTAATATCGATGTCACAATATCGAAGGAACAGAATATCGATGTTAAGAAATCAATCGACAGAATATCGATCCTAAGGTAAGTAATATCGATTTTTTTAAATCGATGTAAGTAATATCCGAGTTAGTAAAATCGATATCAAATATATCAATGTTACTAATATCGATGTTACTAATATCGATATTTATATTATTGTTATATATTTTATTATGTATTTAATATGTATGTGTTATATGTGTTTTGTTAAGTTTTCTACTTGTTTTAAAATTTATGTATACAATATGTTAATAAAGTTTTTTAAAGTTATTTTTGTTTTTTTAGTATCGTAGCGGGTTGTGGGTTTATAGGGGAATAGGGTGGGAAGTAATTTAATTATACTAAATTAATTATTTATTTATAGGAATTAAAAATTAATTTTTAAATATTTTTGCGTTTAAGTTCTGTAGCGGGTTGTGGGTTTATAGGGGAATAGGGTGGGAAGTAATTTAATTGTAATTAAGTAATAATTTATTTTAAATAATTAGTATTGGTCATTATATAATTGTTAATTAATTATTAATTGGTTATTAATTGTTATTAATTGCTAGTTCATTTTTATTAAGTGATTAATTGATAATTATGTTAAATGTATTATTTTATTATTGGAGTGTGTTGTGTGTTTATAGGGTAATAGTGTTTGAAGTAATTGAAATGTAATTAAATATTGGTTAAAAAAAATGTTGGGTATTGATAATTAATTTATTGAACAATAATTATTAATTGGTAATTATAATATTTTATAATTATTTGGTTATGAAAATTAATTTATTGTTGTTTCATCATTAATTAGTAATTAAATATTATTAAATGGTATTTATTGATAAATCTAATTAATACATTAATAGGTAATGATTAATTGGTGATTTCTGTTTAATACGTATTTTTTGTTATTAAAATATTTTATGTATCAATATTTATTATTTGGTAATTAATATTTATTAATCATTATTTATTGGTATTTATTATTAATTTATTGTTAATTAATTATTCATTGGTAATTATGCTTTTATTAATTATTTATTGTTATTTGTAAATAGTTTTGAGTTATTTAATAATTAAATCATTAATTAATTAAAAAAGGTATTTTATTTATAAGTATGTAATTTTTTACTTCTACGCTATCCAACACTTTCCCTACTGTTGCACTCTCTGGAGTTGGAATAGTAATTTTTACCCCTACACTATCCAACACTTTCCCTACTGTTGCGCTCTCTGGAGTGGGAATAGAAATGTTTACCCTTACGCTATCCAACGCTTTCTCTACTGTTGCACTCACTGGAGTGGGAATAGTAATTTTTACACTCCCTCTATCCAATTCTTTCCCTACTGTTGCACTCTCTGGAGTGGGAATAGAAATGTATACCCCTATGCTATCAAAACTTTCCCTACTGTTGCACTCTCTGTAGTTGGAATAGTAATTTTTACCCCTACGCTATCCAACACTTTCCCTACTGTTGCGATCCCTGCAGTGGGAATAGTAATTTTTACCCTCCGGCTGTCTTAAGCTTTCCCTACTGTTGCACTCTCTGGAGTGGGAATAGTAATTTTAACCTCTACTCTATCCAACACTTTTTCTACTGTTTCACTCTCTGGAGTGGGAATAGTAATTTATACACCTACGCTAGCCAATGCTTTCCCTACTGTTGCTCTCCCTGCAGTGGGAATAGTAATTTTTACCCTCCCGCTGTCTTAAGCTTTCCCTACTGTTGCACTCTCTGGAGTGGGAATAGTAATTTATACCCCTACGCCATCCAACACTTTCCCTACTGTTGCACTCTCTGGAGTGGGAATAGTAAGTTTAACCTCAACACTATCCAACACTTTCTCTACTGTTGCACTCTCTGAAGTGAGAATAGTAATTTTAACCTCTACGCTATTCAACACTTTCCCTACTGTTGCACTCTCTGAAGTGGGAATAGTAATTTACACCTCTGCGCTATCCAACACTTTCCCTACTGTTGCACTCTCTGGAGTGGGAATAGTAAGTTTAACCTCAACACTATCCAACACTTTCTCTACGGTTGCACTCTCTGGAGTGAGACTAGTAATTTTAAGCCCTACGCTATCCAACATTATCTTTACTGTTGTTTTTTTTGGAGTTGGAATATTAGTTTTCTTCACTCTGCTATATAATATTTTTTGTATTATTTTAGTCAATGTAGTATATTATTAATGAAAAAAATTTAAAAGTAAATTATTTTTTTAAATGTATTATACATAATTATTTAATTTTAATTTACGTTATTGTTTTATGTGTATAGATGTATTTGTAATTTATATTATTTTTTAATAATTCACACGTTATTAAAATAATTATTAAAACGGATTGTTAAGTAAGTTGATATCATATTTATTATATGTAGGCTGTCCGGTTTTCGGTTTAAACCTATATTAACTTATAAAACCCCACCGGAAGGGGAAATAGCCCTCACCAGTGTAAACATATAAACACTGAAAAAACCCTGCACAACCACAAGCTAAATGCCATTCAAAGAAAGGAAAAGGAGCGTGAAAGAGTCATTTTTATTTCTTCCTGAATGGGCTAATACAATGTAACTTTGTTATATAAAGTAACAGTAAGAAAGATTGGGCTAACATTATTCTGCTTGAGTTTTGTTTAGGGATGTCACTAAAATATTGTTTCTTCATCCTTTTTTCAGTTATGTGTTCTTTGGTCTAAAGATACAGGGGTTAGAAGCATGTTTTAGGTGTTTATTAATTTTATAAATTGTAGAGAATCAGGAAATATATAAATCATATTTGATTTTTTGACAACGTTTGAGTCTTTCACTGATAGGAAAAATGTAGGTTTCATAAGAAACTTTCCCAGTATGTGCCATCATATTTACCCACAGAGAATGGGTAAAAAGCCTTTATACATCAGCTCCCTTTTCTAGTGAGTCAGTATTGATAGGTGAATTGCCAAACACCCCAGGCTTTAAACATTTAATGCAAGGTATAGCGACAGGTATATGTGAAAAGAGTACAATCACAAAGCATCTGGTATACTGGTGAAAACATGACACCAGACTTTTGGAAAACATGGAATGCAGTGCTACTTGGAATGCTGATGCAAAAGGTTCCTACCACGTTCAACAAAGATTGGAGTGATATTGTTTGTATTTGCAGTTATTCAGCTACATATATGAAAAAGTTGTGTGTTGACAAGTCAAAATCGATACCTGAGCTGAAGTGCTTCCCTGTAAGAGATCCTTGACACTTGTTAGATGGCAATCTGAAAGCATCTTTACAATCTCCAGAGATAATGAAGAATGCTATTGACTTTTTAGTCCAATCTGGTGCACTGTTTTGTTATGCCACTGCTGTAGTGGACATAATAAAAAAATAACGAGTGTCTGAAAACACCCTTGTCTACCAAGTGTTCAGCATAATTCGTGTAGATGTGGACCATCTCCTTGAGAGTAAGCTGGGTGACACTTAACATGTTCCATGTTAGAGTGCTTGCCACTTCGTAAGCAAAGAAATGTTGAGGAGGAATTCAGGAACTTTTATTTTACAACATATGAGTAATAGCCCTTCAACAACCATGGCATTTGAAGTCAATGAAGGCTCACTGTGGTACTCTGCACAGGTTATAGATCCCTTTCGTAAAGGAACATTTTCTCCTGAATTTCAAAAGTGCTGCCTCATTTTTGACCGCTTCAATAACTCTGAGGGCATATGCACCCAGTTCAAATCATATTTTGCAGAACCTGTCGCAGAGAATCACAATCTTCAGGTGCACCAGTATTGGCATGGAAAGCTATGCCAGTGGCCAGAGTTAGCAAATCGTGTATTGGCTATTTTGGCATTGCCTGTCTCATGTGCCAATGCTGAGCAGGCCTTTTCACAGATAAAAGTTTACATGAGAAGTAAAGAGCAAGCGTGCATGACCAAATTCTCACAGAAGAAGTATTGTATGGTGCACTATGATAAGTTTGATTGGTAAAAATACATTTGGACCGTATATACACTGTATGTCTACTGTCTATTAAGCAAGCAATAATAAAAGCAAAAAGTTCCATAAACACTGGAAAAACATTGTTTCTATTCATTTTAATGGCGTGAAAATGTGTAATCACCTATAACCTCTGTTTTTTTAATGTATTGAAATCACTGGAAAACACTGGAAAAAAACACCAGAATTTACCAAAAATAGTAACTGAAAACAGGAAAGCCTAATTATATGTATATGTTTAATTAACGTTTCATTCAATTTTATATATTACTTATTATTTTTAAACATTATGAAATATTTGTAATCATGTTTATTTTATTTATAAGTATTATTTAGTTTATTTTACATATTATTTTTAACTAAAAAAAACATATTGGGGGCATGGCCAAGATGGCGGTGTGAGCAGACGTGCTTTGCCGAGCTCCCGCCGCCGGTCGCCGACTTCTAGCACTAGCACAGCACTTATCCCGGCCCGAAGAGTCTCACACGGCGCCTGCCACCGGCGGTGCAGCGGCGGAGGCGGCGGCGGTGGCGCAGACAGAGGAGGAAGCCCGATCCTTGCCGCGGTCGTTCGCCGCGACCGTTGGGGCCTGGAGTGTGCGGAGCAACGAAAGTGAGGCCGAGGTGGGCGGGGCCTGAAAGCCGCCTTGGTGATTCCCCGGACGGGCGGCGGTAGTGGCGGCAGGTCCGGCCCGCGCGGTGCCGCGCGAGGCCTCCCGTAACCCCTCGTGGAGGCTTCTGCGGACCTGCTGCCCCAGCCCAGATACCGGAGCCGTCCCCGCCCGGACGATTGCCGGTGCGCAGCAGCGGCCTAGGCAGCGGCGCCAGGAGGCACCCGACGGCGCCAGAGGTGAGGATCGGGGGGTGGACGACCGTCCCCCGGCACACGGCACAGCGGCCGCAGAGGAGTGGAGGAAGTCGGGGGTGAGACGGTGACGGTGGGCCCCCCCTCCTGCAGGGCGCCCGCCTTTCCCTTCGCCCAGCCGGGGTCGAGCAGCGAGACAAGCCGCCATTTTGAGAGGCCTGGCGCCACACTCGTGAGAGCGCGGGCGGTCGGCCTGTGCTCCCCCACTCGGTGGCCCGCTGCCGCCACACAGCCTCCCTGGCCACGAATAAGACGCCGGACGCTCACCCACACTGCACATAGGGCGTTGGACTGCGGAGGCCCGGCCTGTACAGGGACCGCTGGCACGTGGTATGCCCGAAGCCTTGGGCCCGGAGATTACTGACACTAGCGGCAGCCGTTCAGCACACCGGAGAGGGCCTCGTTGGGTCATGTCCAACGGGAAGACACGGAAGAACCGCACCATCACAGAGCTCTTCACCCCTGGCACTATGGGGAAACGGACGGACGTCGCGTCAACCAGCCACCGAGCGGGCTCCGAGAAGAAAGCCCCGGACTCTCCACCCTTGGGAAAGATGGACCCAGAGGGCCCTGTTACACGTTCCTTCTTGGAGTCTCTCTTTACCGGGCTGCGCAAGGACATACACACCCTGAAGAAGGAACTTCAGGAAGAAATAAAAGAGGTACGCCAGGACACCGACGCCATTGGGGAGAGAGTGGCCGATTTGGAGGCGAAATGCGACACGCGCGACGCGGAACTCGAAGCGCTGCGCCAGGAGCTGGTGCGCATTCATGATCAGCAAGTGGACCTCCAGACCCACGCCGAGGACCTGGAGAACTGCTCCAGGCGGCACAACATTAGGATTCGGGGTGTGAAGCACTCCCCGGACACGGAGGATCTCTTTCACTTCACCCGGGACCTGTTTAATCATATTCTGGGCCGCCCAGCAGACTCTCTCCTAGGTCTCGACAGAGCGCATCGAACGGGCCTGCCTAGAGCTACCGCGGCCCATCCAGCGGACATACTGGTGTGCGTACAAGACTTCCAGACCAAAGAGGAGATCCTCAACAAGGCGCGCCAGATGGCGCCGATCACCTTCGGCGCACACTCCCCAACCTTGTACCAAGACCTCGCAGCCCTTACCCTGGAGAAGCGCCGCACCTTTTGGCCGGTCACGGCAGAACTACGTAAACGCAACATCTCCTACAGTTGGGGCCACCCCTTTAGACTGGTGTTTAAAGTGGGCAACAACCTCCACCAACTGCGCTCCCTCAGGGAGGCCTGTAACCTCCTGGGCATTGACGAGCCGATGGTAGACGAGGACCCCTCGGGCGGGGGCACCACCGGTGAAGACACGGCCGGGAGATGGAAGCAGCAGCGACGTCGCCACAGACCACGGCGCCCCGCCACTAAGGAGATAGAGGAGGGCCAGCATGCGGCGGTGGAGACAGTCGCGCAGGGCCTAGCGAAACCGGACAGTGGCTGACTCCGACTCGAGCTGCACAGACTTCGGCAGTTTTGATGAGGCCGGGACTGCTCGCTCCGGCGGCGGGAGTAGCGGCATCGGACCCTACACACTTTCTCCGTTGTCCCAGTCCCGTTCTGCCCACAGCGGCGGACGGGACTGTGCTTCATCCACCAACACCGTTGCCATTGCCTGCTTACCAAGAGACTACCTTACCACGGGTCCAGCGGACTCTCACCTGGACCTGGGACTATGTTTGTTCGATCCTTTTTCAGAGTTTGGATAACGGGGCGGGGGGGAATCCGGGAGGGGGGAGTTGCACCAGTTGGGGTTGGGGGGGAGTTGGGGGAAGGGGGGGTGGGGCGGGAGGGCTCTCCTTGTCCAGGGGGTTCTAACTTCACTGATAGAGTCGGTGGACGCCCCCGTGCTGCGCTGGCCATTGTCCTACGGCTCATGCCCACTGCCCACGGGTGGGACCTAGCATCTCTCCTATTACTCCCGACATGACACGTCACTTGACGATACTCTCACTTAATGTGCGGGGTCTTAACAGCCCAAACAAGCGCAAGGCGATACTGTCCTTTTTGGAGCGATCGAAAGCAGACATATGCCTCCTCCAAGAAACACACCTTGTCACTGGTGACCACCACAGGCTTAAATCGCGCGCCTTCCCCTGGCAGTTCTTCTCCTCCTCCCAGAAAAAAGTAGCCGGGGTAGCAATTTTAGTGGCCAAATCATTCGAGGGGAGGGTCCTTCAGAAAGAAGCTGAACATAAAGGGCGGCTTCTACTTTATAGCTTTCAGGTCGCGGGTCGCACTCTGCTGGTGGGTTCGGTCTATGCCCCGAATGAGGGGCAGGAAAAGTTCTTGCACACGGCACTAGAATCAGCCACCTCCACCACACACACACACCTACTACTCGGTGGGGACCTCAACCTTGTGTTCCACAACATGGCGGACCGCTCGGGTCAGAGATTCGGACAGGTGGGGGTGCTCACGACCGCAGGGCATGCACACATTGCAGAGCTAGGTCTCATCGACTTATGGAGGCATGCTCACCCACAAACAACGGCCTACACATAATACTCAGCGGCGCGCAAGTCCTATGCGAGGCTGGACTATTTTTTGTGCTCCTCCCAACTGGTGCCACAGGTCAAGGACGTGGAGATACTCCCGGCCTCGCTGTCGGATCATTCCCCAGTCGTGGCGACTTTTCACATAGGGCCCACGCCGGCTCCCAAATGGCAATGGAGGCTGCGAGATGGCCTTCTGCAACTGCCCGACACCCAAGAGCGGCTTAAATCCGCGATCGCCCACTTCCTGGAACACAACGCAAACGAAGACACTACTAAGGCCACACAGTGGGCAGCCCTCAAGGCGGTCCTACGCGGTGAACTTATCTCCATCGCCACCACCAACAACAAAGACAGGGCTCTGAAGCGAGCCGAACTCACCCAACGTGTGGCGGAGTTGGAGCAGATGCACCAACGCACGGGGGCGGCGCGGGAGTGGCGCCAGTTGTGCGCCGAAAGGAAAATGCTAGCTGCCTTAGACCAAGACGTGGCGGAATACGCCGCCATGCGCCTCAAGCACGCATACTACACCGGGGGTGACCGTTGCGGGAAGCTTCTGGCGAGTAGACTGCGGGCGCAGACTCAGCGGCAACAGATACGCTCCCTTCAATCCGCTAATGGCACCCAGATCACGGAGGACGCAGCCATAGCGGCGGCCTTCGGAAACTTCTATGCCTCTCTTTACGATGCGGACCACCTGGACCCCAACGCCGGCCTAGCCTATCTGCGAGGCGCTGCGCTCCCCACCCTCAATCAGGCCCAGGCGGACTTCTTGGATCGGCCTATAGGCCTAGAGGAGGTCATTTCGGCGATATCTCGCCTCAAGTTGGGGAAGTCCCCGGGACCTGACGGCTACACTGCGGCCTTCTATAAGGCCCTTTGTCCACAGATTGCCCCCCTCCTGCGCGACATGTTTAACACCTTTGATCAGCCTGGTGCCATACACCCCGATCTGCTAGAGGCAGATCGGGGTGTATGGCACCATCTCTGTGATTCCTAAGCCCGGCCGCGACCCGACCAACTGTGGCTCCTACAGGCCTATCTCGCTGCTGAACATAGACCTGAAGCTTTACACCGGCATACTCGCAGGTCGCATAGCGTCGTATATGCAACAACTGATAGACCCTGACCAGTCGGGCTTTATCCCCCAACGGCAGACCAGTGACAATACTCGCCGAGTGCTGCACCTCATTGAGGCCGGGTCACGTTCCAGGCCGAGTTGTATGCTCCTCACCATCGATGCTGAGAAAGCATTTGATAGGGTGCATTGGCCTTATCTTGACCAAGTGTTGCGCCACTTCGGGTTTGGGGAAACACTCCGCCATCGCATCTTCAATTGCTACCGCCGACCCAACGCGGCGGTGTGGGTGAACGGTCATACTTCCCCGAGGTTCGACATCGGCAGGGGCACCCGCCAGGGCTGCCCGCTCTTGCCGCTCCTATTCGCGCTTTACATGGAGCCGCTGGCACAGAGAGTGCGGCATCACACGCTCATCTCTGGCATCCCGTTCGGTGCTGACACACACAAAATTAGTCTCTACGCTGACGACATCCTACTGTCCCTCACCAACCCGATGCAGTCACTGCGTGCTCTCTTCGTGGAGCTCCATGCCTTCGCCCTGGCCTCGGGTTTGAAAATCAATGAGGCGAATTTGGAGGCCCTGAACATCTCGCTACGACCTGCAGTGTTGGACGAGGTCAAGGCGGAGTTCAAAATGCTGTGGTCAGACACCTCCGTCTCTTATCTGGGTGTCCTCCTGACCCCGACAGTACGGGGTACGGCAAGGGTCAACTACGAGGCGCTCACGGAGAAGCTACGGGAGCAACTAAGGTGTTGGAAGCCGCTTACGTTATGATGGCTGGGCAGAATAGCCGCAGTCAAAATGACGTTGCTGCCGCAGATTTTATATCTGTTCCAGACGCTCCCCTTGAAGCCCCCGGCCGGGTGGCTTCAACAGACCCAATCGGAGCTGTCACGATTCATCTGGAATGGCCGTCGGCCACGGTTTAAGCATACCCTCGCCACTTTGCCTCCTGCTCACGGGGGGGTAGGTGTGCCTGACCTCACCCTGTATTTCCAGGCGGCACAGCTACGCACTCTAGTAGAGTGGTATCAACTGGAGTCAGGCAAGCACTGGCTCTTCCAGGATCAGGCAGTGGCCGGCCGTACCCTGCAGGGAGTGCCTTTCCTGCCGCGCCGGCATAGACCCCCCAACCTTTATGCCTCTGAAATCACGAGTACCGTTCTAGAAGTATGGGACAAAGTGGCCGTGGCCAAAGGATTGACCTCCTTTCCCTCACCGATGACCCCCATTTTCGACAATCCGGACTTCACGCCTGGTTTGGACACCAGAGCATTCGCGGCTTGGCGTGCGACGCCCTGCAGAGCAGCGGGCCACATGTTTGACCTCAAGGGGATCCTTCCGTTCCGTCAAGTCAAGACGGACTACGGCATTGCCGAGACGGACCGCCTCCAATACCTGCAAGTACGACACTGGGTGCTCCACCCCTCGATCCAACCAGGAGCCCAACGACACCTCACGCCTTATAAAAAGTGGCTGCTGACACGCACCTCGGACAAAAAACTGATCTCAGACCTCTATCAACAGCTGCTCCTCACGCACGTCCACACATACAACGCAGGGCAGGCTAGGTGGGAGAGGGACCTGGGGTGACAGCTCACAAGAAAAGAATGGGAAGGGGTGTACCAAAGGGCCAGGCATTCAGCACACCATACTGGGCTCACTGAGACACTAACCAAAGTCGTCACATACTGGTATCATACACCCGAGAGGTTACACCAATGGGACGCCCGGGTTAGCGATAGATGTTGGAGGGGGTGCGGGGAACTAGGGACTCTGGAGCACTTGCTGTGGGGCTGCGATGCGCTTCGCTCATATTGGACCCCTATCCTAGACCTCATAGACTCCCACCTGGATACGCAGCTGCCTCGCTTCCCAGCCTACATCATCCTAGGCCTCCCCAACGCCCTCATGTATCCTCTGAAATCCTGGAGAGGGAGGCTGATCGCAGTGGCTCTGGGGGCGGCAGTCCAGAATATTGTGGCCCATTGGAGGGCCGTCCACGCTCCGCAACAACTGGGTTGGTTACACCGCCTCTGGGCGATCCTGGGGATGGAGAAACTGTCATTGGCTGCAGCGGGGAGGGGGGGGGGCGGACTTTGCGGAGCTTTGGCGGCCCTTCCTCACCCTACTAACGGGGGAATTTCGAGAGGTGAGCTGTCCCCGCTACCTGCGTCTGCTGCGCCTCGCAGAAACCCCTCTCCCGGAACCCAAGACGCGCACCCACAAGCGCAAAACCCCGACACGCGCAGCGCCACCTGACCTGTAGAGAACCGACTGTGACCTACTACTTATCCCCAATATTGGACAAGGAGAGGGGAGGGAATGGGAGGGAAGGGTACTGGGGGGTTATTTAAAGTTCTGCGTTCTTGCACTATTGTTGCTCAGCTTGCACCTCTATAGCACCTCTTTTGACGTGGCCGGCCCGGTTGGGTTGTAGGCGGCTTGCTGTGTTAACGAAAAGTGAACCCCGCTAGGGATGTGATGGGCGACAGTGGGGCTCGGGATTTTGGCTTCCCCAGATCGGTGCCGGCCCGAACGATGTTGTGAGGTGCATGATGCTTATCTTTGCTCAATAAAAGATTTAATACATTAAAAAAACATATTTTTAATAACAATATTTTGGACATCGATATTTTTTTTCTCAATATTTTTGTACTTACCTTGTAGATATGATGTCGATATTCTTGATATCGATATTTTTGCTTAGATATTTTTGTAGGTCGATTTTTTGGCCTTCGATATTTTGTCAGTGATCCCTTATAGAAGGCACGTATTCATTTTGCAGAACTATTAGAGTCCCTTAGGGTCATAGACTACAGAAAGTATACCCAACTAAAACACACGGACGCGGACAAATCAAGGATGTTATTAGCCAGATTGCTGTGGGATGATCCCCCGACTATCATAATAAGCGAAATTACTACACCTAGGGGTGATACTGTCAATACTCAACAAGACATAAATGAGGCCTTTAGCCTATATTATGCTGCACTATTCAACAAACCAGATACAACAGACGAGTCCAACATAGACCCATTCTTAGATGCCGTACACTACCCACAGCTCACTGCAGAGGCCCGGAAAGCATTGATAGATCCTATTACCAAGACTGGAATACAAGTGGCAATGAAAGGACTCCCGCGAAACAAAACGCTGGGGCTAGATGGACTCCCAATCAAATTTTTCGACACCTATGCAGAGGCCCTAATTCCCCAATTGGAGAACCTATATAATAAATCACTAGAACTGGGTCGCTTACCACCCTCCACAGCGCAGGTATTGGTGGTCTCACTTCCCAAACCAGGAAGGGACAAATCAGATATGGCAGGATACCGCCCACTGTCCCTATTAGCGACAGAATATAAAATATTAAGCAAAATACTAGTGAATAGTCTCCTTCCATATTTAAATAAATGTATACACATGGACCAAAGTGGGTTCCTACCAGCCTGTAGCACATCCTTAAACATTCGGAGATTGCACCACATTATGGCAACAACTCCAGAGCATTACAAAAATGCAGGTTGCATTGCGCTAGACCTATGACAAGCGTGCGACATGCTAACAAGTGATTATATGTTTAAAGCAATAGGGAAGTTTGGCCTACCCCCAATACCTCAAATGGTTCATTTGCTGTACAAGGCCCCCACTGCCAGAGTCCGTATGGGGAGACATATCTCAAGTGAATACTCAGTATTCAGGGGCACACGGCAGGGGTGCCCCTTATCACCACTGCTGTTCATACTAGCACTGGAGCCCCTAGCACTTAGGCTACGATTAGAAGCTCATCACCTTGGAGTCCCGATAGGTGACATAACACCTTTGGATCTCTGCCTATGCAGACAACATAATAATATACTTCCGGGACCTTAAGGGCACCTTAGACCCCATCGCTGATATTTTTAAAAAGTTTGAACAGATATCTGCCCTTGCCATTAACGCAACAAAGTCCAATGTCTTCTTCTTCCAAGAGGACATACACCCAGAGGAAATCACATTTGGGACATGCTCACTCCCAGTGGCACAGCACACTTTCAAATACCTAGGTATAAATGTATACCAATCGAACACAGATATGCTAGAGGGCAATTTTACCAGAGCGATAAGGTCAATACGCTTGAGTATCGCCTTTTGGACTACGCTACTGCTTTCTGTAATGGGCTAAGCGGCCATATAAAAAATAGTGGTTCTCCCATGACTCTTGTATTACTTCACTCATTCATCGATAATAATACCAACAACCACCTTCAAAACACTAAACACTATACTCTCAGACCATTTATGGGGAGCTGGAAGGCGCAGAGAAATTCTCAAGAAGCTACAACTGGGGACCACTGAAGGAGGACTGTGCGTACCTGACCTCAGAGCATATTACTGTGCGAGCCAATTGCAGTGGCTGTCCTACTGGACAGGTGGTCGTAATCTGCAAGACATAGAATCCACAACACAAGATATTGACCAGGGTACCCTACACACGTTGTTGTTGCCACAAAGCAAAACTCCCTTGACCCTACCGCCTCTATTGCATACAGCACTTCAGTGCTGGAAAGCGGTGCTACATTACACGTCCCATCACTATCCTTATGCTGGGAACATTCCACTAGTGGGGATCCTATTAGCTAGAGGCGGGCTCACAAAGTGCAGGATAGAAACCTGGCTTGATGAAGGGGTTGTGGAATTACCAAATGAATCAGTATTCAATTCTGTGACTACACTGATATGTTCATGTCTCTGTAAACATATGGTAGCACTTTATAAAAACACACTGACCAAACTGGTAGATAAAGTGATTCTTTAGTCATACACTTTCTCAATGTTTTCAATTATTTTCAGACATTAGTTCTGCTGTCCAAACGGTAACTAAACATATACAATACAAAAACAACGTGGTTTGTAAAAAAAGGGGCAGGATAAAAACATACATACACAAATACACAATGATTCAAATATTACAGGTGGTCAACTGTAAACACAATAGTCATTTAGGCAAAATAATTTCTTTTGTTCCTTACAGACTTTGTACAGTTACATCTCAAATATGTTGCGTCGACGTTTCGACCCTAGTGTTGATTCACTGACTACGTGCATCAGGGGCGGGTCTTCATCAGGACTTGAATAAAATGGACAGCCTAAGGGTGAAAATGACATATGTCAGGGCTTTCCAGGGTCAGTGGAGTGGAGAGTGGAGAAGTGTGGCTCACTGGTTAGAGGCGGCAGACCCGTAAGCAGAGGACGGCCCGGGACCAGGGTTCGATTCCCGACGCGGCAGGGTCGTGGACCAGGGTCAGCGGACTCGATAATTCTCGCCTCGGTGCCTACTCTAGTCAGAAACCACACTCGGCAACTCTGGGCATCAGCTTGCCTCATCTTCACAACGGCCCCCCCAGACCGCCGGGGATGCTTGGTCGCACCATGGAGATACCCATCAGGGACCATCTCTCAGGGTGAGCCAGGACGGGTTCCCCAGTGGTTGAAGCGTGGAGATACTCCTCCGGGAGTCGATTCCTAGCGCTATATAAACCCACAATTAAATTAAATTAAATTAAGTGGTAAAAATATACTCTAAAGGGCACCTGGTCTAGTGCTCACCTTCTTAATGTTCTTTGGAGAGCAATGTCTTTGTGTGTCTGTCAGCCGACTAAACACACTGGGGGCTGATGAGGAGCTGGTCCTAAAAGTTAACACATAGGACCATAGTATCTATTTGCTGCGTGTTCACTCTAAGTGGTGCCAATACTTGAATTCTACACCTAACTTGAGGTTGTCTTCAAGGCACTAGGTAAACAATTATACTTTTCAAGGGACGTCTATGCTAACGCCTGTAATGACAATGTGCTGAGTATCAGGAAGGTATTCAAAGACTAAGGTGGTGCTTCTTAAGATGGGTGATGGTGAATCCAGTGTTTCCTTTGGATCTCGGCGTGCGTTTAAAGTGATTACACGATTAGTAACAACTGCATAACTAGTTCTAGTGTGGTGACTCTTGTCAAGGAGGCGGCTTATAAACTCCAGAGCCAAGTGCTGTCATGCTGTGAATCTAAAAAGGTTCCTAGAATGGTGTCAGTGTTAAATTGAAGGATTTGTATGCCATAGAAATTCTACAGAATCCAGGGTGCCTCCGTAAAAAATATAGTAAATGCCCGTGATTGGCGCGGTGATTTGCAAAAACCATTGCAGGCCGCTAATGAAAAAAACTTTTCCTCATGAAGTTGTGTGTCATTAAATAAGAGGACGGAATAACGTGGTGGCTAACTCAATGCGATTTCTAAAGTCAACGGATAACGCGGTTAAACCGTGCTGTGCGTAAAGATGACATTCAAATGAGAGGTCCAACTCACGTGGTGGCCAATTATGTGCTAGGTCAGTGAGATTCCTCACGTCTACAGATACCGTGTTGAAAATAATCTTGTGACTAAACGACTGTAACTAAGCATAATAACCCAATGGAACCGATCCTTAAGGAAGAAATACATTCCCTCCATCTTATGCTGACCTTCGGCTTCTTACTTACTTGAGACTGCGGCAGAGGGCGTCCGTCTCCATCCAATTCTGCTTTGTGAATGACGAGCAGTTATTGGGACTGATATTTGACCTGCGCTGGATATGCGCGTGTCTGACGTGATCTCACGTTTACTTAATTGGTGTCTCTCAGCCTGCGTGTCTTATTTAAAGGAATGATGACTGTACATTAGTGAAACAGGTCCCATGTACGGTTTACATTAGATTTAGATGCAAGGAACCAATATTTGGTGGTGATATCGCTGATGCCGGAATACCAGTCTGTGCTTTCTGGTTCATCACGACATTTCGGCAAGTACTGTAACAACAATTCTAACTTCCATTCGGAATTAGTTTACAAGTTTTTGACATTGTGGCAAGTACTATAAACAGCAATTCTAAATCACACTCGAAATTATAAAACAATTTTAAATCAAACTCGAAATTACAGAACAAGTTACAGTACGGTTATCAATGTATTTTGATATCGTGTCTCCATGGCCTGCATTACCCTAAAGTTAAAAGTGTTCAACAATGCATTGGTTGTGCATTTAACCACCACCAACGTACTTAAGCATATATGAAGCACAATGTTCTAATTGGTAATATGCCTTATATGAATTATTAAAGGGATTGTTACAACCATACATTTCAGCCTAAGTTCCTTAGTGAAATTATACTATTTCTGTTTGCTATCTGTAGTGCATGAGTGTGATGGTGGTTAATTAGGTTGGCATTTGGTGAGCTGCATGGGAGAGCTGGGTGATAACCATGTGTGTGGTATCATCTGTTCATGTGTTATCTCAAAGCCTACTCATCATTTGGATAAATGTCTCCTCCTGTTCATTGAGGCCATGAGTGGTTGCTTCCATGGTATGGATCCAGCGGCATTCTTTAAAGTTTAGTTGGTTCAGAATGTCACCCCCACGTTGGTGGAGGATGACCTTTTCCAACACAATCCATTCGATTTCTTCTGATGTGTGAACAAGTTGTGAGTAGTGTTCAACTAGTGGAGCACCTGATACCTTGCATTTGATTCTGCTTTGGTGCTGCAGGATTCTGCTTTTTACCTCTAGTGTCGTTTGGCCTATTTAGATGAGTAGGCATGGACAGCTGATTGCATAGATTACGTTTTGGCTATTGCAGTTGGTGAATTGGTTCAAGGTGTAGTTTTTCCCATGGTGCGTGATCTTGTTTCCTGTTATTGAATACTTGCAAGCTTTGCAATTGCCACATCTTTGATGTCCAGTGATTGGTGGAAGGCCCAGTTGTGAGCGAGTGTCCGGAGCTGGAGTCATATCCAGGAAAGAGGATACTAAATGTTCCTTGATGTTATTCACTCTTTTAAAAGCGAACATTGGTGCCTCTTCTATGCCGATTTCTGGGCCAACTAGGTTCCAATACTTTCAAATGATGTTGTTGATTTCATGGCTTTTGGTACTGAATGTGGTAACACATATTAGCCTGTCTGTCTTATTGTCTCTTGGTTGTATTTCCAGTAGTGTATCCCTTGGTCTATACCGAGCTCTTTTTCTTGCTTGGTTCAGGAGTCCTTTGGGATATCCTCTGTCTTTAAGCTTACTGATCAGTTGATCACTTTCATTTAAATAATCTTTCCTTCTAGTGCAGTTTCTTCGCACTCTTAAAAACTGGCCGTATGGTAAATTGTCCTTCACGTTTCTTGGATGGTGTGAGTTGTATTTCAAAAGTGTGTTCTTGTCCGTTGTTTTTTTTAATAGATTCATTATGATTTTATTTATTTATTTATTTATTTGATTTATATAGCGCATTATAACCCAGGGGTCTCTAAGCGCTTTGTCAGGATCCACTTAAGCGATTAAAAAAGATACAGTTGTTCAAAAATTAGAGGCAACCCCACGCTTGCTGAAAGAGCACTGTTTTTAATTTCTTTCGGAAGGACAGCAGCTTGGTTTCTTTCCGCAGTTCTAATGGCAGTTTGTTCCAGAGAGCTGGGAGTGTATGGGAAAAGGCACGACCTCACACGGTAGCCAGTCTACAATGTGGTTGGATAAGGAGGGTAGCTTCTGCAGATCTTAACGCCCTCCCCCGGCCTGTAGAGAGTCAGGGGTGATTTCATATAGCTTGGTGCCCTACCGTATAGGGTTTTGTGAACAATGCACAACCCTTTTGAACATTAGCCTCTGCTTGACTGGCAGCCAATGCAGTTCACGCAGGAGGGGGGATGCATGCGAGTTCCTTGGCTTTTTAAAAATGAGTCTAGCAGTGTCATTCATGACAACCTGCAACTTGTTCAGAAGTTTTTGCGGTAGTCCTATGTACAATGAGTTGCCGTAGTCCAGCCTAGCTAAAATGATAGCAGAGACCGCACTCCTCAAGGTGGAAAAGGACAGCAACGAGGAAACTTTCCTAAGTTGTCGGAGGAGGCCGACACAGGTGCCCACTACAGCCATTACTTGTTTTTTCATGGGCAGCTTACCGTCCACATGGATGCCCAGGCTTTTGACAACCGCCGCCGGTTCCGGGGGTGTTCCTAGCTCCCTAGGCCAGAATTGATCATTCCATGGGTTGCCAGCGATGGTAATTGGCAACACCTCGGTCTTATCCGGATTGATCTTTAAAGAATTCCTGGACATACAGTTGGCTGTGCATCTCAGAATATTTTGCAGTCTTGCGAAGGCATCCTGGCCATCATCCAATTGGATGAAGACCTGGGTGTCGTCCGCGTAGTTATACACCTGGCAGTCCATTTGGATCAGCATCAGAATCAGAGGCTGTAAATAGATGTTGAACAAAAGGGTGACAGTGCAGGCGATTGCGGTACTCCGCAGGTGATCAATGTTGTGGTGGAAAACAGGTCACCAAGTTGCACTCTCTGCATCCTCCCTTGAAGAAGGGAGGTGAACCATGCAAGTGCTGTGCCCTGAATGCCGAACTCCCTCATCCGCGACTATAGTTGTTTATGACAAACGGTGTCAAATGCCGCGGAGAGGTCCAACAGCACCAGGTCACCCAGGGTTTTCTTGTCTGCTCTGTTCCTCAGTTCATCTACAATCGACAGCATGACGAGCTCCGTGCTGTGATTCGCACGAAAACCCGCCTGATTCGGCTCTAGCAGGACGTTACTTTCCAGGTGTGCCGACAGAGTGGTGAGTGCATGTTGCTCCAACACCTTCGCCAGGAACGGTAACTGGGAGATTGGCCTGACATTTTTCAGACATTTCACGTCCGCCCCCGTTTTTTTCAGCAGGGAAACAGCCGGGCTTCCTTGAAAGAGGAAGGCACTTGTCCTATCTGTAAGGATGAATTTAGGAGGCTCAGCACGTCTTCCTCTATACCAGGGAGTGCCAGTTTGAACACTTCAGGTGGGCACGGATCAGCCTTTGAGCCCGACTTGACCCGCCCCATAAGAAAAGACAGCCTTTCCTTTATAATCAAGGGGAAGGCAGTTAATGGGGTTGTCACTGGCATTCTAGCTGGCATTACCGCAGTAATTTCAGCAACAAGATCTGTAATCTTGTTAGTAAAGAAGTCCTGAAATGTTTGGCAGTCCTCCTGGATGAACTCCGTAGTCTGTTCCTTATTTTTCCTAAGTTCCGTGAGGACTCGGAAGATTTCTTTCTGGGGGTTCGTGGCAGTTACAATCCTCTCCTCAAAGAACTCGGATTTCCTAGCTATGATCGCCTGCTTATAGCTAGCGAGTGCCTGTGTGTATCGGCTCCGGGAGTTGGAATTGTAATCCTTCCGCCAGGCTCTTTCCAGTTTCCGTAGCCCCCGTTTCTTCTCCCTAAGTGGTTCAATATACCACGGGGCCCCAAGACCTCTGTCCACTAGGTTCACCCTACGGATTGGTGCCACCCAATCCGTGGCCTTCGTGAGTTTATCCATAAGTTCCTTGCAAAGGACCTCTGGATTATCTGTCCGGTTATTAGGTGGGGGATAAGTTCGGAGAAAATCTACCATTTTATCTCCATCAATGTTGTTCCGATTTTCCCATTATCGGTTTCCAATGTGAGGTCCAAAAATGGGATAGACTAATTGCTATGTGTTAGAATTGTTGTTACAGTACTTGCCGAAATGTCGTGATGAACCAGAAAGCACAGACTGGTATTTCCGCATCAGAGATATCGCCACCAAATATTGGTTACTTGCATCTAAATCTAATGTAAACCGTACATGGGACCTGTTTCACTAATGTACAGTCATCATTCCTTTAAATAAGACACGTAGGCTGAGAGACACCAATTAAGTAAACGTGAGATCACGTCAGACACGCGCGCATCCAGCGCAGGTCAAATATCAGTCCCAATAACCACTCGTCATTCACGAAGCAGAATTGGATGGAGACGGACGCCCTCTGCCGCAGTCTCAAGTAAGCAAGAAGCCGAAGGTCAGCATAAGACGGAGGGAATATATTTCTTCCTTAAGGATCGGTTCCATTGGGTTATTTTGCTTAGTCACAGTCGTTTAGTCACTTTACGCAAAAAATGTGCAAACAAGATTATTTTAAACACGGTATCTGTAGACGTGAGGAATCTCACTGACCTAGCACATAATTGGCCACCACGTGAGTTGGACCTCTCATTTGAATGCTTCAAGCAGGCTGAGCGGGCTGAGCAGATCGTAGCTGCGGGAGAAAACAGCCTGACAAAACAGCCTCACTGGCCATTAGCTCACCCTGCTGTCTTGCCGGTTGCCTCGTGGAGCACGGAACGCGGGCGTGGGGCTGCCAGAAGCCGCTGTGTGCGAGGGTCCCTCCTCTGCGGCCACACCACCCACTCCAGCCGAGAAGTGATTTCCCGCATTGGCGAGAACTGGAACAGCCCGGTAGCGGCAGGAGCCGTGAAAAGACCCCCCGGGTGGCAGGAGCCGCGGGTACGGCCCGGCAGGAGCCGCAAAGTGACCCCCCGGGCAGCAGGAGTTGCGGGGACCACTCGGCAGCCGCTGGAGCCGTGACAAGCCGCGATAAGACCCCCGGGGCAACAGGAGCCGCAAAGAGACTCCCCAGTGGCGGGAGCCGTGTGAACAGCCCGACAGTGGTAGGGTGAAGATCATCCTAACAGCAACTGCACTATCAGTCCCGATCAGACGGTCTTTTCCGGTCAGCTGGTGGAGGTGGAGCTAGAGAGTAGCCGGTGGAGAAGGCGAAGCGAAGGTGAAAGAAAGGCGGCGGCGGACTTGCGTTTCCAGTGTCTTCAGCTTCCAGCGCTTCTTGCCGAGGGGGAGAGGCTGCACCCCCCCCCCGCGTCTCATACATCCAGCAGCTCGGCCAAAAGAGGTGAGGCCGCAAAATTAGCATAAACCGCAGGTACCAGGACGCGAGCGCGGCTGCCGGTAGAGGCAGCCGCTAAGTAAGAGCCCGGGGAGCTGACCGGGAAGGCATTCTGACTAGGTCTGACTTGCCTGCGGCCTCCCTCGTGCGCTCCGCTCGCAGGTCAGGACCCTCGTAAGCTGCTCCGCCTTGCTGCTGCCGTGGATCCGGCTGCTGCTGCTGCAGTCTCATCTGGCTCATAACTCAGCCACAGCTCCAGAGAGACATAGAGACACCCACGTGCATGACCCACCCCGCCCCATCGGATACTTACACTTGTAATTCGCTGAGAACTATAAAAACTCTCAACAAATAAAAACAGCGCAAAATACCAAATAGCTGGCGGTGTAGTAATGAGAACAAGAAATTCGACGCTCTTACAGCGCCAAGACGTACCCCGCCCTCATAAGACAGCAAAGCGCTTTAAAGAAAAAATGCTGTACCCCTTTGGTGGAGGGGCCTCTAACTTGGCCTCTAATTTGGGATTGGATTACAGAGAAGAAGTAGAAGCGGAGGCGGCGGCATCAGCAATCCACAACGGAGACATTTCACCAACAACTCCACAGGGAAACAAGCTCCAACAGTGTCAGCCTGCGCCCTCATGTGGGTCAGTGCCAGGACTAGACAAGGGCTCACCGCCAAGTAGTCACAGAAAAATAATCGTCAATACTGCTAATAACAGAGACATACGCAATTTTTTTCCTCACATAACTTCTAAATGTACATATCTGTACGCAGACCAAGACAATGATGCAACAAATCCGGACACAGACGCTAATTCACTAGGAAACAACAGTCTTTTGTGCCCAGCAATCCCGCTATCTCCACAAATAACCATAATACCGGGCGGTCTACCAGCACAAATAAAATCTGCATCGACCTTGCCTAATAAGAACACCGGTTCAGCTAGTCCCCACATAATAGCAGCTCAACAGACCTGGGACAACCAAAAGGTCTCTTCAGCTGACGGCGCAATCAATGTACAGCTGTCAGCAGGCCTGTCCCATAATAAGGGGGCGGGAGAAACTTGCGTCTCAGCACTCAGCGCACATGCAGAGCCTTTCCAAAATTCTACAACACTCCTAGTTAGCCCTGAACCCGATCACAATGGCATTAGTCATAGACAGCAAGGCCAGGGGGACCATATATCGGACGATATATTGGAGAAGCAGCCGGCTAAACTGGACCATCATCTTGTACTGATCAATGATGTTTTGGCCTCGATGGTAAACGCAGCCATAATGCATGCCGACAAGTTAGACGTCCAGATAAGCCTACTGCACACAGTTGCCGGCCTGATATCAGGCATAGATTTAAAACTAGAAGCCTTGAACTCTTTAATACAACGCGCTCAGGCAACTACCACAACTACACTTAAACCACAGGACTGTGGATGCAGCCCGGTGCTACTCTGCTTGGAAAAACTGCCGGCAATAATGAATACACTGGGTGAAGATCTAAAAGCTGAAACGAGCAGGTACAGGAGCGATGAAAAGACGAAGTCGGCAAATACAGACAACACTCCACCTAGGACACAGACGATTATTGACTTTATCGGCAAAGATCCCCAGCAGGACATCCCAAAAACGTCGGCAGCTGAACTGAGCAGGGCTACAAGTAGGTCACTCCAAACCACCTTAGGCGAACACAGCACAGCTGTTAAAGAACAAGCAAACTTAATCAGCTTGAAGGCGACAAGCCCTGAAACTGGCCACCTATCCCGGAAAAATAAGAAAAAATTAAAAAAGTTAAACAAACAAAGAAGAAGCAATCAGACTCAAAATGGTTCAATTAGGTTGTGGTTGCAGCCGGAAACTAACGAAAACTTTGTGGCTAGCATAACCAATGCCGCGCCTACCACACAGCAAAATCCCCCAACTACAGACGGGAAAGATATTTGGCCGGACAACTCAACTAAAATGACCCTAGCGGACGGGCATATCGAACTCCATGAGGAACAATCTACCCGTGCAGGCAGCCAGGGACCGTCTGTATTCCTGGCACCTCATCGAGACAGCCCAACGCCGATTAACGCAACGGACATTGCTTTACACAGCAAAACCAGAAGTCCAACAAAGGAAAACAACCAGCGAACACACGGAAAGGTCTTCAATGACTCAAGTAAGATAGCGCCAAACAAAACAAGCGAAGCCTTGCCGCTGATAACAAAAATGGGTCCCACAAACCACGCAAATGACGACGTAATTGCTGGGCCACGGCAAACCCGTCAGGATATAATTTGCCAAGCCCCTCCCATAAAAGGGACACATAAGCCACAAATCCCACACACACAGGATGATCTGAAAATATGTCTCCAGCCAGAGTATGCCTCACAGGGCAAGTGGGACATACTCAATCGTAGCAATCTATTAAAACTCTTTGCGAACATACCAGGCCTGGAAAATATAACGTCAACTGACATCGACTCAGTTTCCTTTTTCACGCAAGGTTCAGGTGACACCAACGAATCTACAGAACTGCTTTTCTCAAACCCAGACATAATCTATACACTAAAAAGAAACCACCAAATACTAGAAGATTGGGGCATAAAGATCACGAGTCGACCGACAATAAAATACCCTATGCCTTTGAAACACGCCCACCTGCAGAACCAAATTGACCCCAGAACATTGGATAAACAAAGAGACAACCCGAAGGTAGAGTTGTCACTCCCACCCTTAAAAACACTCTCTATACTCCATGGGAGCGAAAGTGGAACAAATATAAAATTGACAAGCGATGGGCTGCTTAAGGTCACTACAAACATTAGTAAAGGCACCCAGAGCTGCTCAATTCAGAACATCTCACACGAAGACTGGTCTTGGGTGCCTCGTGCCCTAACTTGTAATTCCTGAACCCTGCACTGTTGTAACTAAGATCACACTACCACACAGGCAGGTAGACTTACCAGTTATAGAACAGAAAAGGGAGATAACTGGGGAACAACATTTATCCATCATGTCCTGGAATGTAGCTGGGATATTAAAACTAACACAAAATCCAGCTACATCCCAATTCTTCACTGACATAGACATAATCTGCATGCAAGAAACGTGGGCTATTAAACCTGTTTCAATCAGGGGATTTGCGGGCTATCATAAGCCGGCTGTTAAAGAGAATATCTTCGGCAGACCATCTGGAGGTATTTCCACTTATATTAGGCTTTCAAGGAAGTTACAATTTAGGGAAATCCCAACAACGTCAAACTTGTATATGGCCGGCACCTTGAAATGCCTCTCATCAAGTAAGGGCACATTGTCTACATTATTGATTAACGTTTATTATAACCCTAACGGACAGGAAAAAAAAGAAAAACTCTCTGAGTTACTAGAAGACATCGAAAACCTTCTCCTACAATTTGCCCAGATGGACTCAATAATACTCGGGGATTTCAACACACACAATATTGGAGACAAATTAGTAAAAAGCCACACTTCCCCCGTGACGGAAGCATTCAACGCCCTTTTGCACGCCTACCAGTTGGCATCAGCCCATTCCTTATCCTTAAAGGCTTCCCCAGGAAACCTCTGCCCGCCAACGTACAACAATCTTACCACAATTGACTATATATTTTTAAGTTCTCGGTTACAGAGCCTGATGACAGGGTACAAAGTTGTGCAACGGAAGGAAAGTGATCATGCAGCTCTAATAACAACTTTAAATCTGACAGCGGATAACCACTATATACCTAATCTACTGGGATCAACAACCGGCATTGAACAGCACACATTGGTAAGAAGGATTAAATGGGACGCAGGCCCTATACATAAGTTTGAGGAATGGAAAAAAGTTTGGGTGGACGGTATTTTAGAGGAATCATATAGGGGCACAATTAAAGACTGGGACCAGCTTGCCCACAATCTGGTCACACACCTACAAGAAGGGAAAATAAGAACGACCAACTATCACCCGAGACAAAATCTCGGTGACATACCTGCAATCCGAAAAAGCGCGAAACTAGTGCGCAACATTCGAAAGACTTATCTGAAAACCGGTTTATTTAAAGATAAACAACTCTTGCAGGAAACAGCGAAACTACATTCAAAGCAAATTTGGGTGGAAAAACGGAAACAAATTGAAGCAAAATGGCTAAAAATCTTCGGACTGCTGAGTCCCAGCAAAACGCAAGAGTTCTGGCAATACCTCAACACTCTAAATCAAGGGAATAAGCAGAGAGAAAACTCAATTGACTCCAACACCTGGACAGCCCACGTGACATCTTTATACAAGGAGGAAGGTATCCAAAACCAACCAAAAACAGAATTAGACTACGTAACACAACTGTCTAACCCTAAAAATTCATACATAGTGGAAAAAAAGCTAGTTAACACAATACTAAAAAAAATCAGACCCAACGGAGCGCCAGGACTCAACGGTTTGCCGGGCTCCCTCTTTAGACAAGACACAGACTTTTGGGCCGACAAACTGTCCGTGTTATATGCGGAATGTCGATTAGTAGGCAATGTACCGGACTCTTGGCGCGGGTCGCTCCTACATCCCATCTATAAGAAAGGGTCGAAATCAAATCCACAAAATTACCGGATGATTGCACTTCTTGACATCGAGGGAAAAGCCTACGCCAATACCCTTTTAATAGAACTTTCATCTTGGGTCAGTGAGGAAGGCCTCCTGCCATTTTATCAAACAGGGTTTAGACCCGGTGCTTCAACAGTGGACAACATCATAGCCCTCTCATACCTAACACATAAAGCAGTGGCACGAAAATCTCTCCCCATCTTTGCATGCTTTATCGACTATACTGCGGCTTTTGATGGCGTCGACCGCTCTATTCTTTGGCAAAAACTGGCTACCTGGAATATCGACCCACAATTACTTAAAGCAATTATATCCTTATATTCAAACACATGGGTCAGAATCAAACTGTCAACCACCTCAGCCTCAGAGAAAATTGACACCAATCGTGGCCTGAAGCAAGGATGTGTACTTGCCCCAATGTTATTCAATTTATACACCGCAGACATGGGCAAAGCCTTGCTGGGAGCATCACTAGCAACTCCCCGCCTTGGGCATACCAAGATTCAATTACTGCAGTACGCTGATGATCTGGTATTACTAGACCACACTAAAATTGGGCTTCAAAAAGCGTTAATGGCATTGGACACCTACAATGCAAAAAACAAACTGATCGTGAATGCAACCAAATCAAAAATAATAATATTTGGCCCTTTTCCCAAAAAAAAAACCTTAAAATGGAAGATAGGACAACTGATGTTGGACTGCACACGTCAATACAACTACTTGGGAGTTTGGTTTTGTGAAACAGGGCGACCAGGAACACACCTCGAGAAAGTACGGGCAAAAGGGAAAAGTATTTCGTACGCCCTGGGGAAGCTGCATGCAACTCTACACAGCCCTACAACATCAGCAATTCAAAGAGTATTAAGGGCGAAACTAATACCATCATTAAATTACGCGCAGCAGGCCTTTCCAGGCAAACTATCAAGCACCCTGGAAAAAATCCACTGCTCGACCTATAAAAAATTATTTCACTTACCATCTAGCACCAGAAACACCCTGATACGGCTCGAATTCGGCTTGACACAACAAAAGCTTGAGGAACTGGCCGCAATTAGTAAATATTTTTACCTCACAACTGCAGCCCCAGAAAACTCGCTGAAATCCAGCATAAAGAATATTTTTCTGGAAAAAGAGAACCCGTGGTCAAATACACTTGCCTCTGCAAAAGAAACCCTGAACCTTGCTGTGAATAACTGGGACCCTAAGTTACTTAACTATGCCGCCATTAAAAGCGCAACGAAACGACAAGTCCGGCTCTGCTCGCGCATCACTGACCTGAAAGCATTGGAGTTAAGAGGCTTACACAAATCGCTAACACTCCCGCAGCGGGCACAGTCCTCAAAACAGCACCTTACCCAAGCTGTGGGCAAGGTGGCAGTCAATAGGATTTTAGCGTTTCGGCTACACCCACTGCCCCTTAAAGAGCTTTACGCCACGAATAGACTTGAGATAACACATTCTGAATGCCGCTTATGCAAGTATAAACAAGAGAGCTTCTCTCACATCCTGTTTTGCTGCTCGGGGCTGACTGTCGAGCGTAACCGCTATCTAAAGCCAATTCTACTCAGACAAGGAATTAGAACGACAAAGGAGGCGGTGAACTACCTATTCACAATGGATATAGTGAAAGATATGGCTGTGTTCAGTAAATATATACAACAGATACGTGGGAAGCTGATGGCCCAACCTAAATTAGGCCCGCGGCCGTCAACTGATATGAGACATTTCAGCCTATGATGAAATGGACTAATGAATACAGCTCTTTTAATCATGCTTTTACTCATGTTTAAGTTTTTTGTTTCTTTCCTCTTTTCTTTTTCACTATTTTATTTCTGACATGAAAATAATGCCCACCAAAGTTTGTCTTCTTTAATGGTTTTGAGTAACCAAATAAAGTTTTTATTCATTCATTCATTCATTCATTCATTCATTCACTCTCATTTGAATGTCATCTTTACCCACAGCACGGTTTAATCGCGTTATCCGTTGACTTTAGAAATCGCATGAGTTAGCCACCACGTTAGTTGGGCCTCTTATTTAATGACACACAACTTCGTGAGGAAAAGTTTTTTTTCATTAGCGGCCTGCAATGGTTTTTACAAATCACCGCACCAATTATGGGCATTTACGATATTTTTTTCGGAGGCACCCTGGATTCTGGAGAATTTTTATGGCATACAAATCCTTCAATTTAGCACTGACACCACTCTAGGAACTGTTTTAGATTCACAGCATGACAGCACTTGGCTCTGGAGTTTATAAGCTGCCTCCTTGACAAGAGTCAACACACTAGAATTAGTTATGCAGTTGTTACTAACCGTGTAATCACTTTAAACGCACGTCGCCATCCAAAGGAAACACTGGATTCACCATCACCCATCTTAAGAAGCACCACCTTAGTCTTTGAATACCTTCCTGATACTCAGCACATTGTCATTACAGGCGTTAGCTGGGACGTCCCTTGAACAGGATAATTGTTTACCTAGTGCCTTGAAGACAACCTCAAGGTACGTGTAGAATTCAAGTGTTGGCACCACTTAGAGTGAACACCCAGTAAATAGATACTAAGGTCCTATGTGTTAACTTTTAGGACCAGCCCCTCATCAGCCCCCAGTGTGTTTAGTCGGCTGACAGGCACACGAAGACATTGCTCTCCAAAGAACATTGAGAAGGTGAGCACTAGACCAGGTGCCCTTTAGAGTATATTTTTACCACTGACCCTGGAAAGCTCTGACATATGTCATTTTCACCCTTAGGCTGTCCATTTATTCAAGTCCTGATGAAGACCCCCCCCCTGATGCACGCGTATCAACACTAGGGTCGAAACGTGGACGCAACATATTTGAGATCTAACTGTACAAAGTCTGTTAGGAACCAAATAAATTATTTTGCCTAAATGACTATTGTGTTTACAGTTGACCACCTGTAATATTTATTAGAATCATTGTGTATTTGTGTGTGTATGTTTTTATCCTGCACCATTTTTCACAAACTACGTTGTTTTTGTATTGTATATGTTTATTTACCGTTTGGACAGCAGAACTAATGTCTGAAAATAATTGAAAACATTGAGAAAGTGTATGACTAAAGAATCACTTTATCTACCAATTTGGTCAGTGTGTTTTTAAAAAGTGCTACCATATGTTTACAGAGACATGAACATATCAGTGTAGTCACAGAATTGAATACTGATTAATTTGGTAATTCCATTCCGACAGAACCATTATTATTTGTTTAACTACCCGCCCAGGTTCTGAGGGTTACAGGGTCACCCCATTACACTTAATGGTTGATGAAGGGGTTTGCACAGTGAGTGACTTATTCAATAATGGGAAACCGATGGATCACGAAAACTTTGTGCGAGAAACGAGGGTGCCAAATCATTTATACTTGATACATGCCGCACTACTGCAATACATCCAAAAATATTGGGCCCCTCAGAGACAGAAACCCCCAACCCATGAGTTGGTAAAGGCCCTATACTACATGGGAAGGGGGCGACACCATATCAAATGGCTATATGTGGAAATATGGGTGCATGCCGCAATAGAGCTCACTGCACTACAAGCTACAAGGGTGGAGGATATAGGACAGGAGCTTTCGGACAAGGAATGGGCTGAAATTTTAGAATACCAGAAACGCAAGGTTTAAATTTATACAAATTATGCTACTCGATAGAGCTTACCTTACACGACGACGGCTACAACAGATGTTCCCACACACACAACTCCACTGCCCTAGGTGTCACCTGGGCAAAGCTGGCTTAGTACACATGGTATGTGCATGCCTATGCTTACGAGGTTTCTGGAAATCCATCAGGCACCACATATTGGCAGTCACACAAATAAACGTGGAGACACAATATAGAGGAATGCATTCTGGGACTATGTAAATGATCTCAACTCAGATTCATGGACTTCGCCCAATTTTTATTTATTTTTTTATTTTATTTTTTTATTTTATTTATAAGTTTTACATCATATGAAACAAATCATATTCATACATAGCATCAAGTCAATCTTGCATGAATTATTCCACAAATGATACATTTACATAGGACAGCACTATAAGCAATATTCAGCAGTACAATGTTACAGCCCGGGAATGTTGCATACCCCTAACATATACAGTAATTATAACTCCATTTTTAGGAGGTCAGGGTGTTCTTGTAGGTAGTTGGTAAGCGGTTCCCAGAAGTTAGAAGGTTTAGAAGCTGTGGGTAGTTCTTCTGCATATATCTGAAAATTATCTTTACAGTAGATAGAGTCCAGTGCCCATTGAGCTACAGAAGGGACCTTCCTGCTGTCCCAATGCATGGCTACTCTCTGTTTTGCTAATAGTAACAACAGGATTGCAGCCACTTTTTTCTTGGTAGATTTCAAATGTGTTAAGTGTCCCAATGAACACATTTGCAGCGTGCAGTCTAATTTACAATTCAGGACCCCATTTAATAACTGTACCACCTGCTCCCAAAACAGCCTCACTTTATCACAATGCCGCGCTAGGTGCACAAAACCGGCCTGATCTGTACTACAGCGTTTGCATTTTGCATCCTCTCGTAAGCCATGCTTGTGTAAATGGAATGGAGTGTGGTATGTTTGGTGCAAGTATTTATAATGTATTATACGTAAATTGCCATTGGGCGTATTAAGCTCAGTGAGTGCACAGCAAGTTTGCCATTCCTCCCCTGTTACAGTTGTGTCTAGTACCAGATTCCACTTGCCGTGTGCATGTTGTGTACCAGCGCCAATTTTTCTCTGTAAGGGCTTGTAAAGTTGTGCCACTATGTGTGTGTTATCTGAAGCAGTTATTAATAGCTGTAGCATCTTTAGGGAGGGGGGCTCATATGGAAATGTGGGGTAGAGTACCTGGATTGCTGCGCGTAGTCTGTGGTGAGCAAATTTGAATAGCATTGTTTGATTGCTTATATATGCCAAATCAGTCGGATGTAGAAATTTCCCATTCGGGTATAAATCACCCATCATCGTGATGCCAATCTGTTCGAATAGCCCCATACCACCCTTTTCTTGCGTTACCTATAAAGCAGGATGTTGTGCTAGTGGTAGATTCGGTCTGTATAGTGAGGTTTTGTCTGTGAGTTGGCTAATTAGTCTCCATGCCAGGTAAGTTGTGCGGACTGTGTCAATTTCGTGTTTGGTCAGGTGAGGTCTTGAGTGTGGCAATATATTTGCCAATTTAATGGGGTGGGCATCACCATCTTCTTCTGCAAGGTGTGGCATATATTGCACTGGATGATACCAGTAGTAGGCATATTGCGCTTGAGCGCATAAATAGTAGAGGTAGAGATCAGGGACTCTGAAGCCCCCTGAGGCGTATGGTAATGTCATTGTGCATAAAGTTATCCTGTCTTGTTTGCCCGCCCATATCAATTTATTCAAAAGAGATCTTAATCGGTTGAAGTGAGGTTTCGTGACGATTTGAACCCGTGTTTTCAATATTGTCGGAAATACATAATTTTGGTATCAATGAACCGCAAATGATCCATTTAGCATATCCTGGTGTTTTCGCTATACTACGAGCAAGAGTACTCCTGTTACAAACACATTTCCGATCTACCCATGGCATCCATCTTAGATCATGGCAGCCATTTTGTGTTTCTTGCCCTCACATACGCAATAACCTCTGATCACTTCATTTCGATTAAGGACAAGTAGGATTAGCCGGCGATTCACCTTTCTAGTGACACGTGCACTTTAGATCACAACACGCTGTAGCTGCATGACTCGACAAAGGCTACCTCCTCTGCCCGAGGCCAGTCCTGCTATACTGGTTCTTGTATTCGTTGGCCTGATCATGATTAGGTGGCCGAAGCTGGTAGCCTTGCCCATTTACGACCCACAAACATCTCTTATCCTGCTTTTCTATCTTCTGCACCTGGCTCTGCTCCTTTCCTTCTGGGCCTTTATTAGGGGGAGGTAACGAAATTTACGATGAGGCGGTCCGGGTCTTGAATGAAAAGTTGACATGAGATTATGATGGAAAAGTGGGAACCCCTTGTTCGTAATGTTTTGACATCAGATATTGTCGACGATTCCTGTGCAACGCCAAATATTTATTGTTTAGGACACAAAGGTTTTGGGAATGTATTACATGTAAAGAATTTGCCTCAAGCTCAAATTTTAGTATATAAGGAGCAACCTTTTTTGTACAATTTGAACAGGCTCCTAGAATCTGCCCGTGTGTAGTTTCTGTGACTTCTGTGTCCCTGCAGTAATAAACCTTTGGTCTTTGACGCCACCATCGAGAAGCCCGTGTTTCTGTTTATTTGTGCACCGAGACAGGTGGAACTCCGGGGTCTTCGGGTGTTATCCCTGACACCTCTGGACGGAACCAAAAAGTCCAGAACTCCAATTGGCGCCCAACGTGGGGCGACATAATTCGGTACCGGTCCAAAAGCCTGAAGAGTTCGAGAAGCTTCGTGTGAAGATTCCTGAGGGAGGCGCCCCACTTCATCGATCCCGGCATATCGCAAAAGTGGCCCGACGTTCTCTTCCACGAGGGTTCCCGTTCAGGACGGCTGCAGTGGTCCGTTGCCTTGACCGTCGCCCTGTCTTGGACCCGAGGTGCAGTCCTTAGTACGGCGAAACGTGACGGGTTTCTCCTTGGTGACGTCTTCAGTGCCTCAGTTAAGTATTTAGTGGTTGCTAGTTGGTTACTTCGTAAGGGTTGTTAAAATCCTTTTAGTTCTTGGTTTGGTTTGGTTTCGTAAGATTATCACTGGTTGTTCTGGTTACGATAATCTCTTGGTTCAGTTTTGGGTATCGATACATTTGTTCGCTTTTGGTAGGCCTAAGTTCTTGGTTCGAGTGCACATTCCTGTTTGTGTTTGTTTGTTTTGTGTTCCGGATTACAAAATGGTAAGTCGGAAAAATTGTATGTAGTCGTGCTTTGGTTGCAACAGTGATTCCCGGTTGGAGGATTCATGTCTGGTTCCTCCGATCAGAACTCCCCTATATGATCTATATTGTATGTTTGGTGTGGGTCCTATATCTTATAATGAGGTGTGGGTCCGATACACTGAAAAAGACGGTGTCCTTAGTTGGCCACTGCATGGTAGTTTTGAACCTGAAGTTCTTGACAATTTGGAAGTGAAATTGTTTAAGAAGAAAGCCCGGCCGGCAATGTTTGATTCTTTCCGTTACTGGCGAAAAGAATCTAAACAGAGAGAAATTAAAAGGTTGAAAAAAGAACAGAAAGAGCAAGAGTTAACTTTAGAACAGGCGGCTAAGCAGCTGCAAGTCAACGAGTCTGAAAAGGCAATAGAGATAGCTACTAGAGAGCGTAATTTGGCAATAGATAAGTGCTACCCTGCTTTGCCATCGAGTACAACTAAGATAGTAGAGGACCCCGAAAACGATCCTCTGTTGTCTTACTTGTTACGGTCACCTCCACCGTATGCACAAGGTGCTACGGCTCCACCTGTACCGAATGTTCAATTGCCGGTTGCTGGACAACCTGGTATTCCTGCTCCTGCCCCTCAGAATCAAGCTCCTGTACCTCCTGTGGTTAATGTAAATGTTCCTTCGGCACCCCCTCTCCCTGGGTTGCCGACTTTTTTGCCTATACCTATATTGCTTACACCTACTGTTCCACAAGCTACCTTACCTGATACTCCTACTGTTTCTGGTCTATCTATTCCAACTGCTACTGTGTTTTCTACATCTGCTAGTATTATGACTCCGCTTTCTGTTCGTCGAAGAATCACTGATTCTGTCTCTAACATTCTGTCTCCTTTCTATAAATCTTTAATTAAGACTCCTACTTCTGAGTCTGTGCAGAGACGTAGTCAGCTGCCAAGTACTGAGGAACGGGGAGTATTAGATTCCACGGCTCTCCGATGGATTTCGAAGAGTAGGAGATATAGTACGAGAGATGTACTAGATACATTTATGCAGTGGAATGAACCAACACAAAGATATGCGTTTGACGAGATGTGCTCCCTTTTACGAGAGGAGTTAGAAGAAGATGACTCTGAATCGAATTTAGAAGACTTAATTAAGGTTCAGAAAGAGTTTTCTGCAGGTATGATAGTAGGTCAAAATATAAAAGATGCGATGGAACTAATTTTAAGTTATAGGAATGATCCATCACTTTGTTCACCGAGGGACTTAGAGAAAAGTAGTACGAAGCAGAATCGCCAATATCCAATGAGAGAAGTTCCTCCAATTTGGCGCAAAGCTGTGCCAGCTGATGTGAATCGTGGTATTGCAGCTGCTCCGGCACAATTCCAAAGAGTGTGGATACACATTCCGTGGAAGCGAGCCGAAGTGTTAGCAGTGAAACAGGCCTTGCCAGATCCGCGTAAGAATCCTGCCGGATACTATAAGGAGTTGGCGCAGACAGTTGAGGCTTGTGTAATGAATCTAGCGGACATTGACATGTTATTTGGGAATGTAGTTCCACAACCAATTTGGGCTAAAATTCGTAAAGAGAATCATCCAATTGCCCTAGGTGGTGATTGGGCGGCTATCGTTGCAGCAGATGGTCAGCAAATAGGTGGTTCCAAACCCGAACCTCTAATTGCTAATCTTCCAGGTAGGATAATCGACCTAATGAAGACTCTGATGCCAGCATTGCGTGTCAATTGGGACAAGTTGTCTGCATGCAGGCAAAAGAAAGACGAAAGTGTCTCCGACTTTTTCACGAGGTTCGAAGAGACTTTTGTAGATCACAGTGGTCAGGATATGAGCACAGAAGGAGGACAGAGATTGTTTGTCGATAAATTTGTACACAATCTGCTACCCGAGCTATGCAATAAATTAAAAGATTCCGAGAGTGCGTGGGCTGTCTCTACAACTGCGCAAATACTTGCAACTGCACAGTATTATGAAAACCGGGATAAAGAGGAGAAAGAGAAATCAGATAAGAAAACGAAAGACTTAAAAACTAAAGTTCTTCTGCAACAGGCATATCCGCCTCGCATGAATCAGAATAATACACAGCAAGGGTCGTATCAAAGGACAGATTATGGTTCTCAGAGACCACAATACCAGTGGAATCAGTGTGCGTATTGTAAGAAAGAGGGTCATTATAAGAATGAGTGTCCAGTCTTAGCGCAAAATAACGCAGCAGCAACTCAGAGAGGTCGTGGTGGTTTTGTGCAAAATACTAGAGGTCGAGGACGAGGTACTATGCCTCCACAAACGAACGATCGCCCTTCCAATCACTTTGATCAGCGAAACGGACAGTCTGCTCAACAGAATAGGTCGCAACAATATCATGTTGAAGACTATTGTGAAAATGATGAGGGATTTCAACAAAGTGAGTACTAGGACAGCCATGGACAGAGAGAGGGAGTAGTATCAGTTCCAGTGGATCAGAGTGGGCCTTATGTCGCAGTAGCAACATCAGGTGTAGTCGAACCGTTTCTGTTGGATACTGGTGCCGCAAAAAGTTCTATCATTCATGCGAAACTCCCTGGTGCACCTTTGTCCGGCTTAACAAATGTTTCTGTAGGTTTTTCAGGCGCCCCTGTTTACAATCCAGTATCTGGTCCTTTGTCTATTTCTGTTGGACCGTGTCAATTGAAAGCACCCCTGATTTTGACGACAGGTTGTAATGAAAATCTGCTTGGTTTAGACTTGTTAAAACGCCTATATGCGACATTGTACTGTTCTCCGGAAGGAGTACAGCTTACGTTGGGAAAACGAATCACCTCTCCGATGTACTTGTCAATGGATGCACTCCCGCCAGAGCTGTGTTCACTCCCTGATACTCTTTGGGTGACTGGTCCTAACGATGTAGGCCTTTTGGAAATACCACCATATGTAGTCACTTTAAAAGCAAATGTCAAATTTCCACGAATCCCTCAATACAGAATTTCTAGTGAAGGCGAACGTGCACTTTTATTGATCGTGCAAGATTTGATTAAGAAAGGGGTGGTTGAAGAAACTAGAGGTAATGTCTGTAATAGTCCTGTATTGCCAATTTTGAAACGTACTGATCCTTCAAAGCCTCCAGTATATAGGTTTGTTATCGATCTCAGAGAGGTTAATAAAATTGTGGTTCCACAGTTTCCTGTAGTTCCAGACATTACTGCATTGTTAACATTGATTCCTGCAACAGCCACATGGTTCTCAGTCATCGACTTGAAGAATGCATTTTTCAGCATTCCGATAGCCGAGGAAAGCAGAGATATTTTCGGCTTCTGTCTAGGAGGTCGAAGCTTCAGGTTTAAACGCGCTCCACAAGGCTATTGTGAGAGCCCATCTATTTACAGTCAGGCATTAAAAAGTCAGTTAGATTCCTTTGTACTTCCTCCAGGTTCTGCTCTAGTGCAGTATGTAGATGACCTTCTAGTGGTTGCCGATGACAAGGAAACTTGCAAAGCAGCTACGATTTCATTATTGCATCATTTGTCCCATTTGAATCACAAGGTGTCCCCTTCGAAAATGCAATACTGCTGCCAAGAAGTGACCTACCTAGGTCATCTCTTGTCAAAGGAGGGAAGGAAGTTGACCCCAGAGAGAATAAAAGCAATTACGCAGATGAGTGTTCCTCGTACACAGAGAGAAGTACGTGCCTTTCTAGGTATTACCTCATACTGTAGGCAGTGGATCCCAAATATTTCTCTTTTAGCAAAACCATTGGTAGCTTTGACTGGGAAAAATGTTCCGAGCCCGGTGCCATGGTCTGCTGAATGTCAGGAGAGTTTTTCTGAGTTACGAAATGCACTATGTTCAGCTCCTGTATTGGGTACACCCGATTACAGCAAGCCATTCACGCTCTATGTTCACGAAAGAGAAGGTTGCGCGTAGGCATGGGCGGAAAATCCGTTCCGCTCGCGGATTTTGCGGATTTTCGGGAAATCCGCAATCCGCGAGATTTGCGAATCTCCCGCAAAATCCGCAAATCCGCGAGCAGCGGATTTTGCTCGCACTGCTCGCACTGTTCGCGTGAGTTCGCGTGAGTTCGCGCCCCGCGAATAAGTGCAAAATTGCAGAAATACGATCTTAGCAAAACTGAAAGTAACTACTTACCAGGTTCAAAAGTTCAGGCTCATCATTAGTAGCCATTTCCTGTAGTGCTTCCTGAGGGGCCCCTCCAGAGTTCAGTTGCCAGTTGAAACTATTATGTGACCCTGCTCTGAACCTCAGAATAGTTACACATATGCCACAAAGGTCCTGAATTACAGCTAAGGGAGACAAGCAGGAGCCAGGCTGGAAGTTAAAATCCATTAATCAGCCCCTAATTCATTATTGTCAGTTGGGGCAGGGCAGGTGTTGTAACTAATTTTGCAACAATGAAAGCACTTAGCAAGTGCAAAAGATCACTAATCAGGGCGCACTAAGGAAGCAGGTGCCAGCTAAAAAAATATTCTGTGACACATTAATCAGCCCCAAATTAATTCAGGTCACTTGAGGCAGGGAAGGTGTGCTTTGCTTTGCCGAAAATAATGTACACTGGACAACCAGAGGGTGTGGTGATGAAACAGAGGGTGGCATGGGTGGGCCAGAGGGTGGCATGAGTAGTCAGAGAGTGGCAGTGGTGACAGAGAGTGGCAGTGATGAAGAAGAGTGTCCCAAACAGGCTGGACACGTAGAAACAACAAGTTCGCGAAACTTGCGACCCGACAGGTAAGTTCGCAATTTGCGAAAGTGTACAAAACCCTCGCGAACTAGCAGAAACACGGGCGAACACAAAAAAAAAAAATCCGCAAATTCGCGGGAATTCGCGGATTTTGCGGATTGCGAATCCGCAAATCCGCAAAATTCGCGAACGCGAGATCCGCAAAATTCGCCCATGCTTAGTTGCGCGTTGAGTGTTCTGACACAGAGATTTGGTGATAAACAACGCCCTTGTGTGTACTTTTCATCAACATTAGATCCGGTAGCTAGAGCGTTGCCTAGTTGTTTGAGAGCTACAGCGGCAGCTGCGGCTTCCATTCGACAATCTGCTGGTTTGGTGATGAATAACATGCTAGTGGTCATGGTTCCTCATGCTGTGGATACACTCATGAACAGAACCAAGACACAACACCTTACCAGTGCTAGGTTATCTGGATACGAGCTGACATTGCTAGCGAGTCATATTCAAATCAAAAGATGCAATGTATTGAATCCAGCAACACTGTTGCCGACTAATCAAGAGTCGAGTGATTCCGAGCCCCATGACTGTTGTTTCAGAACCGAAGAGGAGACAAAAGGACGAATTGATTTAAAAGACACCCCATTGTCAGATCCAGATGGCACGTTGTATGTTGATGGGTCATGCTTTAAATTGGAGAATGGTGATGTGACTGCTGCCTATGCAGTAACGACTTTGAGTACGATTGTGGAGACTGCAAGAGTGAGTCAGAATTCTGCCCAAGCTGCGGAATTAATCGCTCTAACAAGAGCGTGTGTTTTAGCTAAGGGAAAGAGAGTGAATGTGTTCACAGATAGTCAGTACGCATTTGGAGTGGCCCATAATTTTGGCCGTTTGTGGAAAGAAAGAGGTTTCATTACGTCCCATGGGACTAAGATTCAACATGGTCAGCTAGTTAACGACTTGTTGGAATCTCTAACCTTGCCGACTGAAGTTGCGATTGTGAAATGCAGTGCGCATAAAGCAATCACGGATGATGTTGGTCGTGGGAATGCGTTTGCTGACGAGACTGCTAAAAAGACAGCTAAAAATATGATGAGTAGAATGTATGTGGCTATGTCTGTGAGATGGATTTCTGAGTCTGGAATGTGTGAAGACACAGTGGAAAGTGTGAAAGAGATTCAGAAAGAGGCGACTGAGGAGGAGAAACGTGCATGGAAGGAGAGTACAGGCAAGTTAGACTCGAGTGGGTGTTGGATTGATTTGTCGGAACAACAGCGTTGGATGTTGCCTGATGCGTATGTGCTTGCAGTGGTGACAATGGCACATGGAGTAGCACACATAAGTTCTAAAGGGATCTGTAAGATGTTGGCTCCAGTCTGGAAGAATGATGGGATTAGTAAATGTGCAGAGAGAGTGGTGAAAAATGGTATGGTATGCCTGATGCATAATCCTGGCAAGGGAATCCCCACTCCTGCTGGTCACTTCGCTCCTCCCTCTTGCCCCTTTGAAGTGATTCAGTTAGACTTCATTCACATGGATCGGTGCAATAATTTAAAGTACGTCCTGGTGGTAGTTTGTGCTTTCTCTAGATGGATCGAAGCATATCCACTAAAGGACAACACTGCCCTATCAACTGCCAAAATTCTTCTCAAAGAATATTTCCCTAGGTACGGAATGCCACGGATTGTATGGTCAGATAACGGAAGTGAGTTTATAGGGAAAGTTATGCAGAGTGTGTGTGCCGGTTTAGGAATAAAGCAAAAATTTCACAGTGCACACCATCCCCAGTCTGCTGGTTTAGTAGAGGGTTACAATGGCACCCTCAAACTAAAACTCGCTAAAATACAGGCATCCACGGGTTTATCCTGGCCAGACGCACTACCCTTGGCTTTGTTATCCACGAGAGCGACTGTACATTCTAGAGTAGGGCTTAGTCCGTATGAAATTGTCTTTGGCCGTCCCGCTAATATTTGGGGAGTGCCAAGGCGAAAGGAATTTTGTTCTCTGGAATATCCAATGTTGATTGATTACCTTTACGACTTGACTGCTAAATTGAGTCTTATTCACCAACAGGTTTTGAATGCATTGCCAAAGCCTCCGGAGAGTCCAGGTCATCAGCTGAAACCAGGTGACCACGTTGTGGTGCGGAACTTTGCGAGAACAAAGAACCTTCAGCCCAGATTCGTTGGCCCCTATCAAATACTACTAGCAACGAGAACTGCTGTTCGTGTGGCCGGACGCAAGCACTGGATCCATGCGTCACATGTTAAACGTGTGCCCCTGCCACTTCCTTATGACAACTGGATTAAGAAGGGAATTGGTGCATCTGAGTTCGAGCGAACACCCAAGTTTGTCCCTTTCAGCGATGCCGAATTGATAACTGACACTTCGAACACTGACTCTCCTCCTGAAACTATTTCTTTGACTCCTGAACACTTGCCCTCTGCATCAGAAGGAACTTTGCCATCTGTGAACTTGAACATTGCAACCTCTGCTGATAACCTACTATTTCCTGATCAAACAGTTCCTGCGAAACTGAGATACAATTTACGATCTCGCAATATGGACAAATAAAGCAGAAAACTGCCTATTTCACACATTTGAAATTTTAACATTTTGCCTCCAGCCAGGAAGTTTGCTATTGTTTTATTGTTTTTAAAATTGCCTTGCCGTCTGGGTAGCCGTAGGGTCGTGGCTGTGTGCCTAGTTGAATCTGCGGGGGTCAGACACAAGGTCGATCTTTCTGTTAGTTCTGGGAACTCCCAGGGCTGATAGAGGCATTTTCATCTACGTACACATCATCAGTGGTCGCGAGCGGATTGTAGAAGATGGAGCTTCCTGCGCTGCAACGAGAAAATGTGATTTATGTTCACAGAAACAGACTTTACAGAATTCTTCATAGCAAATGTTTTCTGATGCAATGTGCTATTACATTTTTAATTGTTTTAATAACGTTGGTGGGTGGAATCGTTTTTGGTATAAATTTAATTTTTGTACCAGTAACTACGGTACCTCCCCTTGATCCTGCTACCTCTACTGTTCCTTCTATACACTCTTTTCACTCGTTTCCTGAACATGAGCAAGCTCGACGCTCAGAATTTATCAATAACACTTTCGTACAGCTCTTGCACCAACACCAACTGGTGGTCAACACTACAGACTGCTGGGTGTGTGGCTTGATACCCCACACTATGGATAAAGGCATTCCCTACCTGGTTTTGCCTTTTAGCTATAATGGATCATTTCAGGCCTTTCAGACCATCTTTGCTTATGCCCTTGAAACCTATCCCCCGCGTCCACCACGTTCCACTAAATATAACTCTGCCAACAAAGCTTTAGTCCAGGGAATTATTGACATGATCAAGGACGTCAATAATACTCCATCTTACCCTAGAGACGAATTGCGAGTATATTTGAGTTGGAATTCTTCAGAGTATCGCCTTAGTTTGGGAGAAAACAAGCGTAAAAGCTCCACTCCAATTTGGGTCGTGCCTCACCGAGGTCAGGTCTGTTTGCAAGGTAATGGGAGAAATCCGAGAGCTCAGCTAGGGAGGAGTGAGTGCGTTGAGACTTACGTGTTTCCGTCTAACTCTTCCCCTGCCTTCCTTACTGCTAGGGGTACTTACTTCATCTGTCAAGACAGAGCGTATACATGGTTGCCTGCTGACTTTTCAGGTTCATGTTATATTGCTCGATTGTTGCCTCCAACATACACTGCTTCTTCAGACTATCACAAGACCAGAGTAGCAAGGGGTGTTTTCAGCAAGGAGGACACCGCTGGCCAGGAAGCTGGAGACTTCTTCAAAGGTTTCCTTCCGTTCTGGGGGCCTATGGCCAATAGTAGAAACATACGTCAGCTAACACGGGTAGTTGAATCTACTATTACCGAAACTGCTGGTGCCCTTAGCAATTTGACAGCTGAGCTTCAGGCGGATAGACTCATGACGTTGCAGAACCGTATGGTTCTAGACGTAATACTTACAGATCGAGGTGGGGTATGCAGAATGATCCAATCGAGCTGCTGTGTCTTTATTCCCAATAACGCTCTAACAGTCTATGAGGCGATCTCTAAGCTACACAAGATTTCCGACTCTATACATGTAGACAAGGGAAACTGGTCCTTCATGGAGTGGTTGTGGACTCTGATATCAGCGTGGGGATGGAAGGTTCTGATGGTCATTGGTGTCATCTTAGTATTCCTATTCTCATGCTGCCTGATTATCCAGTGTGGTCCTGCTTTGTGTAGTCTCTGTGCTGCAACCTGTTTCAGAAAACCACCTGCGTTTGGAGAAAAGGCACGAGAAAGGATGATGATACAACAGCATGTCACTGACCTGATGAGCATAGAGTTAGACTCTGACATAGACTGAATAATTGCCTATGTAAGGGCAAAAGGAGGGTCTGAGGTTCCGTGACGATTTGAACCCGTGTTTTCAATATTTTCGGAAATACAAAATTTTGGTATCAATGAACCGCAAATGATCCATTTAGCATATCCTGGTGTTTTCGCTATACTACGAGCAAGAGTACTCCTGTTACAAACACATTTCCGATCTACCCATGGCATCCATCTTAGATCATGGCAGCCATTTTGTGTTTCTTGCCCTCACATACGCAATAACCTCTGATCACTTAATTTCGATTAAGGACACGTAGGCTTAGCCGGCGATTCACCTTTCTAGTGACACGTGCACTTTAGATCAGAACACGCTGTAGCTGCATGACTCGACAAAGGCTACCTCCTCTGCCCGAGGCCAGTCCTGCTATACTGGTTCTTGTATTCGTTGGCCTGATCATGATTAGGCGGCCGAAGCTGGTAGCCTTGCCCATTTACGACCCACAAACATCTCTTATCCTGCTTTTCTATCTTCTGCACCTGGCTCTGCTCCTTTCCTTCTGGGCCTTTATTAGGGGGAGGTAACAAAATGTACGATGAGGCGGTCCGGGTCTTGAATGAAAAGTTGACATGAGGTTATGATGGAAAAGTGGGAACCCCTCGTTCGTAATGTTTTGACATCAGATATTGTCGACGATTCCTGTGCAACGCCAAATATTTATTGTTTAGGACACAAAGGTTTTGGGAATGTATTACATGTAAAGAATTTGCCTCAAGCTCAAATTTTAGTATATAAGGAGCAACCTTTTTTGTACAATTTGAACAGGCTCCTAGAATCTGCCCGTGTGTAGTTTCTGTGACTTCTGTGTCCCTGCAGTAATAAACCTTTGGTCTTTGACGCCACCATCGAGAAGCCCGTGTTTCTGTTTATTTGTGCACCGAGACAGGTGGAACTCCGGGGTCTTCGGGTGTTATCCCTGACACCTCTGGACGGAACCAAAAAGTCCAGAACTCCAGAAGATAGGGGCTGGGGGAGTTATGGGTATGTTGGATGAAAAGATATAGCAGTTTGGGCAGGAGTACCATTTTTACTAGAGATATCCTATATGCTAGAGATAAGGGTAAGGTGATCCATCGGTCTATTTGTGTTTCTAATCTATCAATTACGGTAATTTATTTACTTCTAATCACTAGCTCAGAGTCGCAGTGTATCCAAATGCCTAGCTATTTTATAGGATCCTCCTGCCAAACCAATGGGAAATCCATTTGCAGTGAATTTGTACTGGTTGTCAATGGTATCACTGCTGACTTGGACCAGTTTATTTGTAAACCGGAGTGTTGTCCGAATTTTATGTATTCTCGAAGTATCGGAGAGAGGTTATTACCGGGATCCCTAATATATAGCACCATATCCTCCGCCTACATTGATATGCCAATGGGGCGCAAATTAAAACGTAAGGCTGTAAAAGTATATTTCTGGCTTATTTTACAGGCTAGGGGTTCTAAAGCAATTGCAAATAGTAAAGGTGAAAGCGGCAGCCTTGCCACGTCCCCCTTTGTATCGGTATTACGTCCGATGTATGCCTGTTAACTTTTATGTGAGCAGTGGGTTCCGTGTAAAGAAGTTTGATCCATTGTATTAACATTGGTAGAAGACCTATCCGCTGGAGAATAGTAAGAAAGTCGGTCCATTCAACGGAGTCATACGTCTAGTAACACAGCCACAGACCTCAACCCCGAGTTCAGTTAATATAGGAGTGCGAATATCGTACGCAGGTTATGTGTACTGGATTGGGATGTTATAAACCCAGGTTGATCCGGTAGTACAATAGTAGTCATTAACGGTTAAAGCCTGGTTGCAATTATCTTAGCTAGTATTTTTGCGTCTGTATTGATTAAGGAGAGAGGTCTATATGACTCGACTATTTCTGTTTTTTTTCTGGTTTAAGTTAGGCGACTATGAGTGCTTCACGCGGTGTTGGAGGAAGAAGTTTATTATTATATGCTTTGTCATACATTTCCAATAGGTAAGGGATAATTAATTTGGAGTAGAATTCTCCTGTGCAGCCATCTGGCCCTGGTGTTTTGCCATTTGGGAGGGTCTTTATAGCATCCTGCTTCCTCTAAAGTTATCGGCTGTGCTAGATATTCACGCTGACTGTCTGAAAGCCATACTAGTGCTACATCCTCCACATAATACAGGATCTTTTGTGCGTGCGCAATTTCACGTGCTTTATATAGGGCACCGTATGTGTCCATAAACGTCTATAGAATGCCTGCCATAACATAATGTTCTGCATTGTTATCATCTATCATTCTTAGTATGGTATGCTGTTTGTGTTCTGTGCTTATATTTTGTGCAAGTATACGTCCCGGCCTACCTCTCTAGCCCATCCTGTTTGCTGTATGGCGTTTTGCTAAATATTTCACTTAGTCATCTACTAGAGTATTATAAGTGTTTATTTAATCTCTTATAGCACTTAAAATGTCTGCCTAGTGTGTATTGTCGTATTCTGCATCTAATGTTTTAATTCACTTTTCACATTGTGTGAATTGGGTACGAAAATCTTTAAGGATTCCAGCCATTGTGCTTATGCAGACACTCCGCAGTGTCGCCTTAAAGGCTTCCCAGTGTGCTCGCACTTTCTACTGATTGCTTATTGGTGGCAAAGTAGTCTTCTATTGCATTGTGTATTGTTTCAGCATAAAGTGGGTCCAGCAAGGCTGTTGCATTAAATCGCCATACGAACGGTGGTGGGGTGTATGTTAGGATTTGTATAGTGAGTAGGACAGGTTTATGGTCCGACAGTTTTTTTGGTAGGTGATTGACATCTTGGATCCATGTGCATGCTTGTTCCGTTATAAGCCAATAATCAATTCTGGACCAACTATTATGTTCAGTTGAGGAGTGGTGCTATTATGTATATGTAGGTTACGCATGCGCCATATATCCTGTAGTCTAAATTCATTCATACCGTGCTTGAGGGCTGCAGCCGCTCGTTGGTGGTGTTCAGTCGTATTATGCGATCTGTCGCATGTACTGTCCAGTGCGACATTCAAGCCTCCGCCCCAAATGAGATCCATATATGGAAGCTCCCGTATTTTAATAAGCACTTTCACTAAAAATTCGTGATCATCCAAATTTGAACCACATTTATTAACGAGTCCTACCCTAGTGCCTCCCAGTATCACTGTGATTATGACATATCGTCCTTGTGCATCAGTTATTATTTGTTCTGTTATAAATTGAGTCCCTTTTCGCACCAATGTCATTACCCCTCGCGCATATGTAGAATAAGAGGATGAGGCCACTGGTTCCGGCCATCTCTTCCCAAATCTATCCGCTTTGTTTTTGAGTAAGTGTGTCTCTTGAAGCATGGCTACATCAATGCCATGTCTATCTAAGTATGCACATATCTGCCTAATTTTTCTAGCGTTATTTCGACCTCTCACATTCCAGGTCACAAGCGTTAGGGGCTTAAGTGTAGTGATAGTGTACATTGTCATAACTCCAGCTATAATTAAGGATGGAGATACTTGTGCTGCTGTGTCGGCTTGTAGACATCTCTATCTGAATGTTGAAGAGATACATAGTGCTGTTGCATAAAGTGATAATGGAAAACAACATTGGTCCGATGACTTGATAAAACAATTGAATAGTATCTAGAGTCCTCGTTCCCATCCCTCCTCCCAACCTCCCACTTCGCCATCCCAATGATGACGAAGATAATCCACTTTAGAAGAAAATAATCCCCCACCCGTCCCGTTGAAAAAAGCGAAAGGTATAACTTTTGCTGTGGTGCACACAGGTGGGCGGAAACTGCCAGCTGGATACCCTAAGGACGAATGTCCTCTAGGGGGGTCACTACACTATCATATAGTGACATTCCTGACATCACTAGTCTCCATCAGTGAAGTGGTAAGCTCATTAGTAACTCAGGTATAACAGGATGGACATTTTCAAAAGGTGAAATATGCATTTTAGTAATCATAACATTGGTAGTGTTAGAAATTCTGAACCATAACAATCCCTTTAGTACTTATCAGTAATGTTCTGCAACAATAATAATTCTGTTTGCCATAAATGTCCTTTACAGGCATTCGTACAGCGTAGGCCTCCCAATTATTCAATGTCTGAGGTCCCAGGGTGCTCTTCCAGCGCACCTTTGGCTGATTTATGGAACGTAGGTTGAGATCCTCTCTGCTGTAAGTATTTGAGTACATCTTTCAATGTAGAGTGCAGTTTTTCCACCATCAAATAATCTCAGTCTAGCTGGATAAATCATTGGATATTGAATGTTCTGGTCTCTCAGCTTCTTTTTGACGGCTATACATTTTTTCCTTGCCTCCTGGACTTGCGGTAAAAAATCTGGGTAGATGGATATGTCAATGCCCTGGTGTTTTAAGTTACTCAGTTTCCATGCTTTGCGGAGCGCCGCATCCCGGTCTCTGTAATTTAGTATTTTGGCAATAATGGGCTGTGGTCTTGCCCTGGGCGACGGTGACTGGGCCAATGATCAATGGGCTCTCTCTACAATGAAGACGTCAGAGAAGGTGTCTTTGCCCAAGAGTGTGATAAGTAATTGTTCGATATAGCGCTCCATAGGTCCTGTGTTGGTCTTTTCTGCTATTCCCATAAGGCGAATATTACTGCAACAAGATCTTCAGCTTTTGCCATTAGTATGTCCATGTTTTTGTCTATTTTGCTTTGTTTAGTCTCTCTTTGGCATTGCGCGTCTTCTGCATCTGATATGCGTCGCTCTGCCATGTCAATGCGCTCAGTGTTTCGATCGAGGCGTTCGGACATACGATCCACACAATAAGTTAGATTATCTATTGTGCTCCAAATTAAATATACACTCTTTTGCGTTTCAAAATTGTTTTTAGTTTTTTCCAACAATAGGAACGACCATGCAACTTTGTATAAGAGGTTCATTGACGACATTTTTCTGATGTGGTCAGGAACTAGACAAAACTTGGAATCAGAGATAGAAAGGCTAAACTCATGCTCCGAACACATTGAATTCACGCATGCCATAAGCGAAAAAGAACTTCCTTTCTTGGATGTACTAGTTAAAATTGATGAACAACAAATTGTTACCACCATATACAGAAAACAAACCGATGTCAACAATTCACTTTTATACCAAAGTTTCCACACCCAACATTTGAAGGATAACCTCTCAGTATCTCAGTACATGAGAATCAAGAGGATCTGTTCTGAAGAAGATGAATGCAAAAAGGAGCTTGACTTGCAACACCAACGCTACAAAGATAGAGGATATCCGGAAGAAGTATTGAAGAAAGCTGAAGACTGCATAAAAGTTTGCAGCAGAGAGAATTTACTCACTCAAAAACCCAAGAAACTTCAAGACAGACAGGTGTTCGTATCCAAATTTTCTACATCATCTAACAAACTAAAAACCATAATAAACAAACATTGGACTCTTTTGAGGAATGAAGTTGATTTCAAGGGAATTTTTAACAACACACCCATCTTTGCTTACAAGCGCTCTAAAAATCTGAAAGAGTTACTTATGACCCCAGTCAGGGCAACTGAAGAAATTAACAGAGGCATGAAGAAGTGCCAGAATTGTGTACACTGCTCCAATGTTATTGTAGGAAGCATACTGAACCATCCGCAAACTGGTAAAGAAATACAATTACACTACAATGGAGATTGTAACACAAAAAATGTGATTTATTACATCAAATGCCCGTGTGGCAAAATCTACACAGGGAAAACAGAAAGGAAACTGAAAACTAGAATTTCAGAACATAAAAGTACAATTAGGAACAAAAACACTAAAAGTAATTTAGCCAGACATTGGAATGAGAATAACCACAGCATCGCTCAGATAAGGTATTCCATCCTAGAGGTAGTTAAATTATACGAGGGGGTTGATCTTACCAGATCCCTCCTCCAGCGAGAGATTCACTGGATTAAATTTCTATTGACACAAGAACCCAAAGGACTCAATGAAAAAATAGATTTCTCATGTTTTTTATAAATCCTTTTGACTTTGTCAATGTACCATAGTATGCTGCTTGTAATTACCATTGTAACATTGCATCTGTTTGTAATCTCTAAACACTTTGAGGCACATTGTTTCTTGGTTTGAATCACTATTTCATCACTCACTAATATATATTTTTACTCTCATTCACTTGCTTTTACTTGAAAGGGTAATTTTTACCATTACAAGATGGCGCTGTTTAGCGTGTGGTACTGTAGACGCTAGTCCGTCTTTCATGTTGTTGGACGCAGCTTGTAGATTAGCACCGGCGAGGTTTGTGGTCCCGCATCCACTGGGTCGAGAGAAGAACGCGTGAGGTTTTCAAAGCAGAGGAGTTTCGTGAGAAGTTACTGTGGAAGTTGAATGAGGTGAGGGAGCTGCGCTATTGCAGCGGTGTTAGTTACATCGGTCAGGGTTAGTTAGTCGCCCGCTTTACAGATATGGTGTCTCTTTGTTACTTTCGCAGGTGAAAACTAGAACACGGAGTATACAGCATTTTTGACTAGTGGAATTGAAGACAAGGTAATTAGGTGCTCCAGTCCTCCGGATTGATTATCGAGAGTTTAGATTTTGTTTCAGTTATCTTGGTAGAAACCTGAGTTTAGAGGACATGTTCTGGTTTTTGTTTACAGAATGATTTAGCGCTTGAGGAGCGCGACAGGAGTAAGTGGTTTTTTCAGCGTTTTTCACACGTGCACTAAGGTGATGGTGAAGGTTTTTCTTTGTTTAGAGTGATTAGCTCCATTTCACTATTTTCTTACATCTTATGTGCTTCTAAGACTTGTGAGTGATAGTACTGTTTTCTGCATTATTTATCTACAGGCCCCCGACGAAGAGCTGCCTACAGCTCGAAATGCATTGGGCATACAGAGATGAAAAGAAACCGATATTGATGTTTTTTTGAAATATTGCATATTGTGTTTGTTATAAAATGTAAACAAGTTGTGTTTATTTGTAATCTTTGGAAACTATTGTTGGAAAAAACTAAAAACAATTTTGAAACGCAAAAGAGTGTATATTTAATTTGGAGCGCGTTTAGCGCTTGAGCAACAGTGCGCTAAGGTTAAGTGTCATTCACACTTAAGATAAGGTTTTCTAAGTTTCAGCACGTGATAGGGCAGACGTGCTACCTCAGCTGCACGCCTTGAGGTTAAATAAGTTTGACTATTTACTCAAGTTCAACGAATAATAATAAATAGAGATAAGTGAGTGCTCCTCTAATCATTTAAAGTATCATTTTGAGGATCTGTCTACACGGAGTGAGCACCATGGCTTATGACCAAATTTCAAGCATGACAGATAACAGGGCGAAAACATTAGCCTACACTTCAGAACAAGCAGACAGTATTTACACCTTAATTCAGGAAGTCAAGTCATCAAATGCGCAAGGCAATACTATTATGCAACAACTGAAACAGCTTGAATTTCTCGCAAAACGAGAAGTAAACCAGAAGTTACACGCATCAACCTTGGTACAGTACCACAGAGTCAAGAGGATTCCGCGTGGTCTAAGGATGTCCATAAAACCGATGTTGCACGGATTTCACCTCAATAAGGAGTTTATGGAGAAATGGTTCTCAATCTTAAATAAGTGTTCACTCGACTTAATCTTGTTACTGATAGAAGAGCTGGCAAAAGTCATTCATGAATTATCCAACGAAATTGATGAAATTAAACATAATCTGGAATCACGGATGGACAAAACGGATTGGGATAAATCACTAGAGGAACTAAACACCAAACTAGAAAGATACCAAAAGGAGCTTCAAGAGGGTAAATTGAGGAAATTTAAACGTGATACACTGGACTATAAATTAAATGAAGTGTATACGTGGGCGGAAGTTTATGCCCAGCGAAGATCATTCCAGAAGAAAAAGACTGTCGTGACTTCAGAAGAAAGTTTAGTTTCTGATAGTGAACTGAGTACAAACAGGCCGGCAGCTCAAACCCAAATCGCAGAAACTAGCACTGGACAAACATCAACTGAAGCTACTAAATCTACCTCCACAAGCCAGCCTTTTTTATCCCAGGTAGTGGACACAAGCCAACCTCCAGGGAAGCAACCAAAAAAACAATCAAAACAAGGAGAGGAGGGAGAAGGAGTCCGAACAAGAAGCACGAGGTGAACCTGGTCTTAAACATCTCACAGATTGAATTGACAAAGGATGAAACGAGAATATTGAACAAAGGGTTAGGATTTGTTCCAACATATGACACCAACAACTTGGAAAATGAGATTGCATTTTTTAAATTCATGAGGGTCCTTAAACTTAGACATTTCTTCACTAATGTGGTACCGGAACAAATGGCGAAAGAAGAACCTGAACTCCTAGAGTTCAAGCCGAAATCTAAATTTCAAGCTCCAGTAAGCCATAAGATCTTGGATGCCTTTGAAAATTCTGTCCTTAATGAAATGGAGAATATGAATTTGAAAAAGTCAAAGAGGAAAAACATCTCGATTTATGATAGGTCCATCATAAAAGGTCTGCAAGAAAATCCTAATATTCATATACAGAAAGCTGATAAAGGAGGCGCCATAGTAGTTATGGACAAGACTATGTACCTTAGAAAAGTGAATGAACATGTGCAAGACACCATGACCTATCTGAAACTGGACAGAGATCCCACAGTTGAATTGCAACAGACTCTGACTGAAATCCTAACTAAAGCTTTGGATCAAGGCCACATAACTGCTACCACTAAACAATTTCTAACTGTGACTAATCCTAGGAGACCATCGCTCTATATGCTCCCCAAGGTGCATAAAAACCTTCTAGACCCCCCCATGCGTCCGATTGTGACCGGGTGTGGCACCATTTTTTAACCACTCGGTCAGTACATCGATACATTTTTACAACCATTCGTCCAACGATGGTCATCATATATTAAAGACACCAATGATTTTCTTGTGACGCTAAAAAATGTTAAAACAACAAATTCCATACTTTTGTGTACTATTGACGTGAAGTCATTGTACACTTCAATTCCCCACCTCGCTGGGTTGGAAGCCGTAGAATGGGCTTTGCTACAACAGAATGCCGTAAGAGCTAATAAAGTGTTTATTTTAGAGCTATTACATTTTTGTTTACACCACAGCTATTTTAAATGGTCCTCTGATTTTTTCCTTCAACAACATGGAACATCCATGGGATTTGCCGGGGCCCCGGCATATGCCAATACCTTTATGGCAAAATTCGAGGCAGATCACATGTACAATAATAAAAATTGGAACGACCATGCAACTTTGTATAAGAGGTTCATTGACGACATTTTTCTGATGTGGTCAGGAACTAGACAAAACTTGGAATCAGAGATAGAAAGGCTAAACTCATGCTCCGAACACATTGAATTCACGCATGCCATAAGCGAAAAAGAACTTCCTTTCTTGGATGTACTAGTTAAAATTGATGAACAACAAATTGTTACCACCATATACAGAAAACAAACCGATGTCAACAATTCACTTTTATACCAAAGTTTCCACACCCAACATTTGAAGGATAACCTCCCAGTATCTCAGTACATGAGAATCAAGAGGATCTGTTCTGAAGAAGATGAATGCAAAAAGGAGCTTGACTTGCAACACCAACGCTACAAAGATAGAGGATATCCGGAAGAAGTATTGAAGAAAGCTGAAGACCGCATAAAAGTTTGCAGCAGAGAGAATTTACTCACTCAAAAACCCAAGAAACTTCAAGACAGACAGGTGTTCGTATCCAAATTTTCTACATCATCTAACAAACTAAAAACCATAATAAACAAACATTGGACTCTTTTGAGGAATGAAGTTGATTTCAAGGGAATTTTTAACAACACACCCATCTTTGCTTACAAGCGCTCTAAAAATCTGAAAGAGTTACTTATGACCCCAGTCAGGGCAACTGAAGAAATTAACAGAGGCATGAAGAAGTGCCAGAATTGTGTACACTGCTCCAATGTTATTGTAGGAAGCATACTGAACCATCCGCAAACTGGTAAAGAAATACAATTACACTACAATGGAGATTGTAACACAAAAAATGTGATTTATTACATCAAATGCCCGTGTGGCAAAATCTACACAGGGAAAACAGAAAGGAAACTGAAAACTAGAATTTCAGAACATAAAAGTACAATTAGGAACAAAAACACTAAAAGTAATTTAGCCAGACATTGGAATGAGAATAACCACAGCATCGCTCAGATAAGGTATTCCATCCTAGAGGTAGTTAAATTATACGAGGGGGTTGATCTTACCAGATCCCTCCTCCAGCGAGAGATTCACTGGATTAAATTTCTATTGACACAAGAACCCAAAGGACTCAATGAAAAAATAGATTTCTCATGTTTTTTATAAATCCTTTTGACTTTGTCAATGTACCATAGTATGCTGCTTGTAATTACCATTGTAACATTGCATCTGTTTGTAATCTCTAAACACTTTGAGGCACATTGTTTCTTGGTTTGAATCACTATTTCATCACTCACTAATATATATTTTTACTCTCATTCACTTGCTTTTACTTGAAAGGGTAATTTTTACCATTACAAGATGGCGCTGTTTAGCGTGTGGTACTGTAGACGCTAGTCCGTCTTTCATGTTGTTGGACGCAGCTTGTAGATTAGCACCGGCGAGGTTTGTGGTCCCGCATCCACTGGGTCGAGAGAAGAACGCGTGAGGTTTTCAAAGCAGAGGAGTTTCGTGAGAAGTTACTGTGGAAGTTGAATGAGGTGAGGGAGCTGCGCTATTGCAGCGGTGTTAGTTACATCGGTCAGGGTTAGTTAGTCGCCCGCTTTACAGATATGGTGTCTCTTTGTTACTTTCGCAGGTGAAAACTAGAACACAGAGTATACAGCATTTTTGACTAGTGGAATTGAAGACAAGGTAATTAGGTGCTCCAGTCCTCCGGATTGATTATCGAGAGTTTAGATTTTGTTTCAGTTATCTTGGTAGAAACCTGAGTTTAGAGGACATGTTCTGGTTTTTGTTTACAGAATGATTTAGCGCTTGAGGAGCGCGACAGGAGTAAGTGGTTTTTTCAGCGTTTTTCACACGTGCACTAAGGTGATGGTGAAGGTTTTTCTTTGTTTAGAGTGATTAGCTCCATTTCACTATTTTCTTACATCTTATGTGCTTCTAAGACTTGTGAGTGATAGTACTGTTTTCTGCATTATTTATCTACAGGCCCCCGACGAAGAGCTGCCTACAGCTCGAAATGCATTGGGCATACAGAGATGAAAAGAAACCGATATTGATGTTTTTTTGAAATATTGCATATTGTGTTTGTTATAAAATGTAAACAAGTTGTGTTTATTTGTAATCTTTGGAAACTATTGTTGGAAAAAACTAAAAACAATTTTGAAACGCAAAAGAGTGTATATTTAATTTGGAGCGCGTTTAGCGCTTGAGCAACAGTGCGCTAAGGTTAAGTGTCATTCACACTTAAGATAAGGTTTTCTAAGTTTCAGCACGTGATAGGGCAGACGTGCTACCTCAGCTGCACGCCTTGAGGTTAAATAAGTTTGACTATTTACTCAAGTTCAACGAATAATAATAAATAGAGATAAGTGAGTGCTCCTCTAATCATTTAAAGATTATCTATTGTACCATCTATGTTGGATAAGGTGTTCTGTATCGAGGAGAACATAGTCTGTACGTGTCCCACAGCCGCTCCACCCGCAGTTGATGTGGTTTGCTGCGAATCCTGGTGCCCTTCCGGATCTCTCTCAGGGAGTTTCTTTTGCTGGTCGAATGTCAGCTTGGGCTGATTCCTTTCTGGCTTCCCCATATTGTGGTGATGTGTATCAGAACAGTCCCTGTGATGGGGCGTGGTTTGAACGCTGATGGTGGAGGTCGCCTGAGAGCTCGGCTCCGCGATCGAGCCGTCATTAATCCTGCGCAAAAGGCGACAGCCGATCCCTGACCCACAAGAGATCATGTGGGAAGGGACACTCAGCTGGCGACAGGCAACAGAATTTCCCGGCAAGGCCAGCGGACGGAGAGAGGGGCCGAGCGAGATCTGACGTTCTTAGACGACGCCGCAACCAAAATGGCGGCCGGGCAGCGCTGAGTCCTCATAGGCGGCCGGCGGATCCACGGAGCCTGAGCCTTGTGCCGGACCCCCCCGGCCCAATGGAGCGGGGCGCGACGGCTGCCCGGACTATTGGGGTTGCTCTGTGACTCCCGCACGGCAGCTCCCATGCTCGCCCGCCGCGCGGCACACACAGGGGGCTGTACATCGGGCCCGGGCCTCGAGAAGGGTGTGCCCGCGAACTGTTGAGGGCTTGTGGAGCTGACCCGCGCCACGGCGAACCACTGGTGAGTGCGGGCCCCCCCCCCCTGAAAAGAGTATGGACGGAACGGCCCGGCCTCCTGGGCTGCTGGGGTGGTGCGGATTCCGCCTTACGAACAGTTGACGGCCCCCCCCCCATAGCAGAGCCTGGTGGAGTGTGTGAGAGCTTGTGAGGTTCTACCGCCTACTCCTAGAGCCTAAATTGTGGTCCGTGAGCGGGGGGGAGTGGCGGAGATGAGCGATCGGCGCCCAGCACCTTATTGAGACCCAGGAAGACGACGGAGCGTGCTGGGGATCCGGTGCGAAGTGGTGCGGTGGCGACGACCCCAAAGATATACTGTTTAGCAGTGCTTAACGTCGCTGGCGGTGCTGGGCGAGCCCCTCACCGGTGACCGAACCACAAGTGGCTGAAGTAGACCTTTGTCTAGACTGTTGGCGGCATTGCCCGGAGCAGAGACGGCCTCAGCGTGGGATGTGGCGAGTTGAGATCCGCTGTTGAGCCTGGTACAGACGCTGCTGCTGACCGGACCGCCGCCCCGGGTGGAGATCCCCGCTGGCTCGGCTTGCCGCCCGCTATAGCCTTCAGGTGCTGGGAGCTGGAGAGGCTTTGTGTTGTGTTGTTCGTGGAAATGACACCAGGAGCCAGGATGTATTCTAGACTTGTTTATTCAGTCTTCTGGTAAGGTAACAACATCTCTGTACTCCAGCCAGCCTAGTGTGGTACCAGCCCCACCAGGAGCAGCCTCCCCAGCTGCTCAGCCCATCTCCAACTGCCACATTCATCCCACTCAGTCACCCAGGCATTCCACGCATCACAGGCACACCAACATTCTAATACTAAGACACACTCTGGCTGAGCAGCTAGAGGCAGCAGGGCTAGAATACCGGTTATAATTATGTAGAATACAACATTACCTCTTTTTCTTTAAACAAAAGAAAACAATTACATAGCACAATCACATTACTAATCTCAAAGATGCAGCAAATGAAAAAAGCATCAAAGAAGATGGAATCATTAAAAGAGGTGAAAATCAACAATAGAACAAATTGCGAATCTCTAGAATGCAGCGATCAGAAATCATTACTAGAACATATTTAAACGCTAGGATGCAGCGATGACAAAAATACATCACAAGAGAAAAACTTTCAGAAAAGGAAAGATGGTAAAGATAAATACAACATAAGTGCAAAATCCCCATCCCCCTTCAAACGAGATTATTTAATACATATCAGAACATTGCATTTTAACTCATATCAGAACATAGCATTATCTTCCACATACTCAGTAAATGAAAATCACTATGACCCCAAAGGATAACCAAGAATAGTGCTAAAGATAAAATGACATAGAACATAATCCCACTAGTAGGGAAAACCAAACAAATGGGTCGTCACCCATACTTTTAACCGTAAAGGTACTATGCACAACTGTAACAGGGATCCCACAACCAACCCCGCGTAGGAGTAAACCTAAGTACAAACTTGTGAAACAAGCACATGAAGCAACACCCCTCGTGGAAGTTACATACCCCCACATAATAGGAGTAGCACACTGTCCCAATTGCGTCCATAATAGGAACTGACTAAGAATCCAACATGGGAACTAACTGAACCATGTACCAATCCCTTTGAAGAGATTGCACTAAGTAGGAGTAACCAATCCTACTGCCAAAACAAACTGGAATGCGCCGGTGAGCGAACTCTCACCAGAGTTGTACCAAAACACTTTACCAGCACAAACCACATTTCCTGGTTACACTATACTAATAACATGGTCTAATAGAGAGGAACAAAACCAAAGTAGGCAATAACAAGAATAATCACATATTTGTATTGTAAAAACATGTTGTCACCTGAAATGAAAACGGACGTACTTGACTCAGAGGTTGTTACTGGTGGTAACAATAATATAACTTTCCCCAAATGCACCAAATAGGAGAGATTACTCTCACAACGTAAAATCGGCAGTAACTTACATGTAAAAGCTGACTTCAATGAAGAATGCCTAGTTCAAACAAGCATTTGCAATGCAATAGGTCTCGTATTAGGAAAGTTTGACCTATTGGTATTGTAAATGACAAATGTTTTATTTAGGTTTTGTTTTTGAAAATAGCGAAATTAATAGCTTTGTCATTTACCATGCCAATAGTTATAACTTTCGCAAATGTGACACCTATAGCATTTGTAATGCAATATGTGTTGTATTTACGTGACTTACATTTATTGATATTACAAATAACAATGGTTTTACATTTTTTTTTAATAATTAATACTTAAATAAAAGTTATTGTAATTTATAATGGCAATAGCTTAAACTTTTGTAAATAACATTTGTGAAGATTATGTTCAGTGTATTTTATTGTGACGAAAATCCAAAAACATATGTCAAATATTAACATCTTTTTGTTACATTTGTAATAAAGCTTGAAACATTGAGATGACATATTTGAACCAGTTGTTGTTTAATGGTTGCACAGATTGATGCTGTGGTGGAGCTCAGTGATGTTGTGGTGCCACAGAGTGATGCTGTGGTGGTGCTGAGTGATGCTGTATGCAATGCTATGTTTTGTTTTGCTATCCTATGTTTTATTTTGTTATGCTATGCTATGCTGTTTTGTTATGCTATGCTATGTTTTGTTATGCTATGCTATGCTATGCTATGTTTTGCTATGCTATGTTATGCTATGCTATGTTTTGTTATGCTATGCTATGTTTTGTTATGCTATGCTATGTTTTGCTCTGCTATGCTATGTTATGCTATGCTATGTTTTGTTGTGTTTTATTATGCTATGCTTTGTTTTGCTATGCTATGTTTTGTTATGCTGTGCTATGTTTTGTTGTGTTGGTTTGCTATGCTGTGTTTTGCTATGCTATTATGTTTTGTTCAGCCATGCTATGTTTTGTTTTAAGCTATGCTGTTTTGTTGTGTTTTGTTATGCTATGTTTTGTTTTGCTATCCGAAGCTTTGTTTTGTTATGCTATGCTATGTTTAGTTTTGCTATCCTATGCTTTGTTTTGTTACGCTATGCTATGTTTTGTTGTGTTTTGTTATGCTATGCTATGTTTTGTTGTGTTTTGCTAGGCTATGCTTTGTTATGCTATGCTATGTTTTGTTATGCTATGCTATGTTTTGCTCTGCTATGCTTTGTTCTGCTATGCTTTGTTCTGCTATGCTTTGTTGTGTTTTATTATGCTATGCTTTGTTTTGCTATGCTATGTTTTGTTATGCTATGCTGTGTTTGGTATGCTATGCTGTGTTTTGCTATGCTATTATATGTTTTGTTATGTTTTGTTAAGCCATGCTATGTTTTGTTGTGTTTTGCTAGGCTAGGCTTTGTTATGAGATGTTTTGTTATGCTATGCTTTGTTATGCTATGCTTTGTTTTGGTATGCTATGTTTTGTTATGCTATGCTTTGTTATGCTATGTTTTGTTATGCTATGCTTAGCGTTGTTTTGTTATGCTATGCTATGTTGTGTTTTGTTATGCTATGCTATGCTTTGTTGTGTTTTGTTATGCTATGCTATGTTTTGTTATGTATGCTATGGTTTGTTTTGTTTTGCTATATTTTGTTTTGTTATGTTTTGTTATGCTATGTTTTGTTATGCTATGTTTTGTTATGCTATGCTTTGTTATGCTATGCTTTGTTATGCTATGCTTTGTTGTGTTTTGCTGTTTTCTTTTGCAATGCTATGCTTTGTTATACTATTCTATGTTTTGTTTTGCTATGCTTTGTTTTGTTATGCTATGTTTTGTTATGCTATGGTATGTTTTGTTGTGTTTTGTTATGCTATGCTTTGTTATGCTATGCTATGTTTTCCTATCCTATGCTTTGTTTTGTTATGCTATGCTATGTTGTGTTATGCTATGCTGGTGAGGGTGAGTGAGGGTGAGTGAGGGTGGGTGGGTGAGGGTGGGTGAGTGAGGGTGGGTGAGGGTGGGTGAGTGAGGGTGGGTGAGCGAGGGTGGGTGAGGGAGGGTGGGTGAGTGAGTGAGGGTAGGTGGGTGAGGGTGGGTGGGTGGGTGAGTGAGGGTGGGTGGGTGAGTGTGTTAGAGCGAGGGTGAGGGTGAGAGGGTTGTGAGGTTGTGTATCCTATGCTTTTTTTGTTATGCCATGCTATGTTTTGTTATGCTATGCTGATGAGGGTGTGTGAGGGTGAGTGAGGGTGAGTGAGGGTGTGTGAGGGGGTGTGAGGGTGAGGGCGAGGGTGTGATGGTGTGTGAGGGTGAGAGGGTTGGGAGGGAATTGCCATTGGAAATCTTTTACAGCAACACTGATTTCGCACTGTGTTTTCTATTTCCATATGGCCACTCGGGTCCTGCTAGGAATACCACAGTATTCCCATTTCCAGAATTACCAACACTACCTGTAGTATCTGGGATTCTAAAGTGTGAGAATACCATGCAGTATTTCCAGTCCTGTCAGATTGAGAGCCTGATTGGTTCGATTGTTCCAATAAATGTCAATCCGATATTAGAAGATGTGCTCTCCCTGGCCTTGGATAATGTTAATAGTTTTGTGTCAGTGGTGTTTAAATGTGTCATCATTATCACTCTTATTACATAAATGGTTTTGAATAAGTGTTTTTTGAGATAGCCAGCAGCAAACGCTGTTGGCTGTTTTTTCGTTTGTGGTGCAGACATTTTTTTGTTATTGAAATACCTCTGGCAATAATTAAAAATGTTTTTCAATGAGGCAACATAATGGTAACATCAGCGCCATTCACCACTGGCTAATTCAAAACCGTTGACAGTTTGTGTGTCATCAAAATCAAATGAGTAGACATATAGTAAGAAACCCAGAATAGAAGATAGAAAGACAAAGACAACAAGAGTAAAAGAGCTGCTGAAGAGTGGAAAATTAAGAAAGAAGACACAAAGAACAGCCGAGATTGTAGGTCGACAGGGGGTAAAAATAAAGCAAAAATTAAGAGCTAATGGTAAGTAGAAAATGAAGCAGAGAGGATTTGCGTACAGGAGCATGAGAGAACGACAGAATGTGAAACCAAGAGTGTTTAACAAAGAAGAGAAGTGGAGGAGAACAAGGGAGAAGTAGAGAGACTGGAAAAGGCCAACAAAGAAAAAAACAAAGGAGAGATGAGCGAAACTACGAGAAAGAGCAAGAGAAAACAGGAGAGGAAAGCAGAGGAGGTGACATAAGGGAAGAAATAAAAAGAAGGAGATGGAGGAAAAAACGGAGAGACGAACGAGAGAGAGAGAGAGAGAGAGAGAGAGAGAAAAACACATAACAGCAATAAGTGAATAAAACCGTTGAGCTGGGAGAAAGAATGAAAGGGAATAGAAAACGAAGGTTCAAAGGATGGAACGAGTTTGTTTTCAGACTCATGCCTGTCTGTTTTAATGGAGTTTGTTCTTGATCAAGAGGGTTGGCAGGTACAGTTTTCCTTATAAAGAAAGACATTTTTAAGGGACGTATAGACGAAAGAATGTTCGTGTTAAGATCTTGTGACAGAGCTATGTCTCCCACAAGACATCGCGCCGTTTGATTCTCGGGCTTGTTAGCTGCCGGCATCCTTGGAATCGAGCACAAAGTGTGACGAGGGAAGAAATCAACTCCTGACACCTTTAAAAATGATAGCAATTCTGGCGCCGCCAGGGCTGGCCCTAGGGGGCTCATTTCAATCAGTGAAGCACATATTTTATATTCAGCCCTCCTCAAGAAGAAAGGGGGAAAAGTTAAGTAAAGATCATATTGCATGCATAAATAATGTTGTGTTGACAGTATATGAGTTTGTCAGCACTTATGCCATTATTGCATAAGCAGATTTGTGTTGGCGGTTTTTGAATTTGTGTGGGTTTAACACTGATGTTGGCTTCTGAATATATTGGCTATAAAGGCAGCACCAGACTGCACCATATAATGTACTTTTTATGTTTGTTATTTTTGACGGTGGTGTTACGATAAACAAGCAATAAAACGAGTCACGGCCTGCGGCCGTAAATAAGTGACGGCGGGGGTGGGGCAGCGGAAGCCTTTGATGTGGCAAATGCTGCTGGCAGGGAGAAGTGGATAAGCGCGGTGGGAGGGAGGCTGATAGGCAGAAGGCTCGGCGAAGATGTGGGATTAGAGGGAGGGGGTTAGCTGCCTGCAACTCGAGCGACCATATGGAGAGGGAGGGGGTTGGGCTGCCTGCTGGGAGAAGCTTGTGTGCCTTTGATGATCGAATGCAAGCTTGTGCACGAGGAGCTTGTGGTCACGTGATTTCACGTAAACTGTTGAAAATCCTCATCGTAAAAAGTCAGCTTTGTGGATGGGCGGCATTAGGTCTCTCTACGAGACCTAAAACAGTGAGCGTAAGAAAACATCACTAGATGGCAGTGTAACACAATGGAAAAAGTACATGAAAATACGATTGTACACAGATATTTAACAAACATACACTTCTACGAGAAATGGTTTGTACCATCCTGACAATTGCCGAATAGAATTTCCTTACAGCCATATTTACTACAAAACAGTAAACGCGCTGTGAACTTCATTTCCCAAGTGCTGTTAAATATCCAAAGCATAGTTCACATGCACCACGTATCTTATGAGCTGCTACGACGTTTTCCCACATCGCTTTCCACAAATTTTCCATTGGCAACGTCAGAGCTGCTACGTCGTTTTTTCTCAACACTTTTCCTCTACATTCTCTCTCGGCAACATCATCGTCACTTTCTACTTGCTGCAGTCCTATTTCACTGTCACTGCTCCAAAGACGTGAGATCCCAAAGATGACTCATCGCAGCTTCACTGAATCCCCAAGAACATTCCACGACGTCATCATTCACTTGCCGCTCTGGACAGAAGAAGATCTCCGTCACGGACCAAAGCAAGCACAATGCAGGACCAGGGACCAACCGTCACCACGCAGCTTCACGAAGTGCATTTCCTCAAGAAGCAGTTGGAGCCTCGCTCTAATCTCCTCACGTTAAGAAAGGTAACTCTAAATCACTTTGACAAATGGTTTTTCTGCCGCCTGGGAAAATATCAACTCTCCATACCTTAATTAGAACAGCCGCTGGAGGAGGTTGCTATTTGTGTGGACATGAAGCATGGCTTATTCCCTGAAGCGCCCAAAAATGGCGGTTGACCCACGACTAAATAAGCAGGAACATCCCAAATTGGCACATAGTTCAAATTGCTGTCATTCTTTCACCAAGCTTAAGGATGAGAGTGAAACACCAACACCAGTAAAAACTGACCCTCCAACTCACGAAATCCATTAAGCTGTGGTAACTGGTAAACTTAGAAACAGCACTTATTTGAAAATAAATGTCAATGTCACTGTGGTTTTAAAATCAAACTTTCTCTGTGGAGCCAACACTATGTGTTGTCACTACAAGCTGTTAGGTGACAAGTTCTTGTTCTTTGTAACTACACATCCCAAATTAGTCTCTTGACTGTAAATACACCATAAGCTCTGTAGAGCGCTGTGAGTGTAACTCCACCATCTGGTCTTTTTTATACTGGACATCACAAAAATTGTGCCTTGAGCTCTTTACAGTCACTTTATTTACAAGGCACTCTTCACACATTGGAGTGATGTGACTGGTCCACCAACACCTGGTGGTAGCGACGCTACCCATCCAACTCACAGTCATTCTTGTACTTTACCAAGTGGCTGGAACTCCAGGTGAGGTTGTAGTTTAACTACTCCACCAACTCACTGTAGACCTTTGTGGCTGGAACACCCAAAATCGGTTGTAGCTGTGCTACTCCTCTAACTCACAGTCGCTGTAGTATTCCCAGGCTGTAGTGTCAGTTGGTGGTAAAAATGCTTGTAGGGGCTGTCCATGGAAAGGACACTGGTGGGGCTGGGGCTGGCGCTGGCGCTGGCTTGCCTGGAAATACCTTCTTTTTCTTCTTGTAGTTGCTTGATGGATATCTTGGTAGTTCTGTTACTTCCTCAGTTTCAATGTTTCCTTGTTACTTAGCCGTACCAAGAGCTTGTAGGGTTCAAGATTGTCCTCGTCGCCAAAATAATGTTGTGTCATTCGTGGAAATGACACCAGCAGCCAGTATGTATTCTAGACTTGTTTATTCAGTCTTCTGGCAAGGTAACAACATCTCTGTACTCCAGCCAGCCTAGTGTGGTACCAGCCCCACCAGGAGCAGCCTTCCCAGCTGCTCAGCCCATCTCCAACTGCCACATTCATCCCACTCAGTAACCCAGGCATTCCACGCATCACAGGCACACCAACATTCTAATACTAAGACACACTCTGGCTGAGCAGCTAGAGGCAGCAGGGCTAGAATACCTGTTATAATTATGTAGAATACAACACTTTGATTACTACTGCCCGACCCGGCGCTCCTGCTCTACGGTGTGGATGAACAGATGGTGGGTCCCTCATAGCTGTTCATTGGAGCTTGTGCAGTGTATGACCGGGGGGAGTTCCTATCGGAGAGCCGAGGCCCGTTGGCCGAGGTGAGACTCGTTAAGATATGTCTGCCGTTGGGCGGCTCGCCCCTTTGCTCGCTGTGGTCAACGTTGGGTGCCACGACTGAGATGGGGAAACCGAAAGGAGCCAAGGGCAGCACTCAATCTACATCGGATGCGGAGATGCCGGACAGAGGAGAACAGCTGGACTCTGAGACGCCACGAGACCCGCACCTCCAGCACCAACTGGACAAGATCTTGATGGCGATAACAGATACACGAGCGGCACTCCAGCAAAACATAGCACAAGTTGCAACGGGTCTCGGATTGCTCACGGCTGATCATGGCAAGCTTTCTGACAAGGTCAAGGAGGTTGAAAGTGCGGTTCGTACCCTGGAGCCGGCGCAAAAGTCACTTTCGGCCACTATGACGGATGTGCTGGCCCGAATAGATGCTCTGGAGAAAAGGGCAGAGGACGCTGAAGGGGGCAATCGCCGGAACAACATCCAAATAGTGGGGCTACCAGAAAAAATTGAAGGGGGAGATATGGTCCGCTATTTGGAAGAGTGGCTCCAGACGGTGGTGGCGCCAGAGGAACTATCCTCCTTTTACACGTTGGAACGGGCGCATAGGGTTCCGTCTAGGCCGTTGCAGCAGGGACGCCCCCCGCGCCCAGTAGTTGCGCGGCTGCTACACTACCGGGACAGAGATCTGCTACTTCACAATGCCCGGTTGAACGGTCCCTTCCAGCTGGAAAACAGTAAGGTCAACATCTTCCTGGATTACACTTATGATACACAACGCAAAAGAGCCTCTTTCTTGGTGATTAAACAAGAGCTGAGAAGCAAGAGTATACAATACTTATTGTTTCCGGCCAGGCTCCGAATAATAGCTGATGATACTACCAAATTTTTTGATACACCAGACGAAGCGTGTAGCTGGCTGGAACTGTAGTGAGCCGGAAAGGACGGCCCTGGCTCGCATTTTACAACAGTCCCTGAGGAACGGCCACGGCGGAAGTCCAGACGGATACGCAATGGACGCAGAGGGCTTGGGCGACCTTCATTGCTGGAGACGGCGGCGGAGAGGCGAGGAGTTTTTGAGGTGGTGTCCGGCATATCGGGATCACAAGAGGCGCCCTTGACGGATGGCACAGAGTCAGGCAGAGGTGAAGACCGCTCGGACACGGAGTACTCCGAAACAGACAGTGTGCCCTTGCCCACGATTACTCCGGAGACGGCTGAAGGAATGCTAGATGGACAATGAAGACTCTTGCTGAGCTGTTATGTCTATGGAAAGAGACTCTCACGGGAGACTTACTGTATGTTGCGAGAGGGGATTACTTACCTGCTACTAGTTGGGTGGAAGGTGAAGCATTGAGCTGGCCATCAGTCATTAGAGCGCGATCGCACACAGGAAGTTCGAGCAGAGGGCGGCTTCCCGTCGGCGCTCGACCCCCCCACATTGCCCCTAAGGCACACCAGCGGTGACTACCGTCGGGTTTCTTTGATTGTTCTTTGGGAGAGTTTGGATGGGAACTAGATTGCGATCTTTGGGTCCTGTTCTGGGGGGGGGTGGAGGGTTTTGAGAATGTTATTTTGTTAGGGGGTGGGCACGCCATCGGTGCAAGGGTTCTTTCATATTTGAACCAAGTGGAATTTGAGTGGAGGAGGGAGTACAGGGCATTGTGGGACAATGGGTGAAGTATCTAACTTGAAATGCATTACCTGGAACGTACGGGGACTACACACTATGACAAGATGACACAAAGTGCATGCCTACTTAGTACGCAGAGGAGTCCAGATAGCGTTACTGCAGGAAACACATTTAACAAAGACGGAAGGGCTAGCATTACAACGCAGATGGAGAGGACAAGTTTACAACACTACATATTCAGCTTATGCTAGGGGCATATTTGGATTAGGGCTGGAGTCCCTTTTCAGGTGACTAGACACATAGTGGACCCTGAGAGGCGGTTTGTGGCCATAGCGGGTAAACTGGGAGGTAGGGATATAAACATTTGCAGCATCTACGCACCTAACATGGACCAGTTGACCTTCTTCGCGACACTGTCGGCCTCCCTGGCCCACTACTTAGTGGGACCAATACTGATGGGAGGCGACTTTAACTCAGTGGTAGATATCGCCCTTGATAGATCACACCCCCCATTGGCAGACTCCCAAACACACCAAATAGCTAAGGGTAGATTGGAGTGGCAAGCAAAGTGGGGTCTGAATGACATTTGGCGAGCCCAACACCCGCATACCCGAGATTACTCCTACTTTTCGGGAATGCACGAGCTCCATGTGAGGCTGGATGCGCTCTTGTGCTCTACAACGCTGACACCCATAATTACCAACACCGAATATCTGACGAGGACGATCTCAGATCGCAATCCTCTACTGGCTGACGTGCGGTGGTTTCCGGGCGCCTCCTGTGTTCCCACCTGGAGATTACGCCTCGAAATGCTAGAAGACCCACTTTTCCACAAGGATCTGGGGGAGAGGATCACTAACTACTTTGCAGAGAATGAAGGCACGGTTAGGGAGAGAGTGACGGAATGGGATGCCTTTAATGTAGTTATAAGAGGATACTGTATAGCTAAAAAGGTAGGAATGCATAGGGTGCTGTTAGACGACCTCAGCAAAGCAGATAGGAAACTCCGAGAGTTGGAGGTCCTGCGGCCTGGACACCCTGAGCTTCAACAACAATGTGCAGCAGCGAAAGAAGCGGTGGCAGTTGAAGTAGAAAGGCTGCGCAGCTTCGACCACAAGACTTACATAACCAGGTCCCTCGCGGAGGGAGATAAGTCGGAGCCTTGCTGGCCTGGCTGGCCAACCCCATGAGACGCAGCTCCCCTACAGTATCGATGCGCACACCTAAGGGTGTCGAAGTATATACTCAACCTGAAATTCTTCACAGTTTTTCAAATTACTATGAAACTCTATATCAGAGTAGATTGATAGCTGGTACTTCGGCCATAGACAACTTTTTAGAAGGACTCCCTTTCCTGCAGTTAGAACCCGAGCAGGCACAGGACTTGGGCAAAGACATTGAAATAGGGGAAATCCATTGCACCATAACACGGATGGCACGCAATAAAACCCCAGGGCTGGATGGACTACCCATTGACTTTACGCTAAATACATAGATTTGTTGGCCCCTCGACTAATGGTAGTATATAAAGATATAAAGAGGCGAAACAACTGGGTTGTCTACCACGCACTATGCGCGAAGCGTTGGTGATCCCCTTGCTTAAACTCGATAAAGAGAGCAATGACACGGCGTCTTACAGACCGTTGTCGATGCTCACAACGGATTATAAAATCTTAAGCAGCATTCTAGCATCCAGACTGTTGGAACACATGACCACGCTGGTTCATGTGGACCAAGCGGGCTTCATACCTAAGCGCAACACCACTATGAGCATTCGCCGTCTGGTTCGCCTGTTAGAAGAGGACCATGAGGAGGCCCCCCACCCCATGATACTATCGGTCAACTTGGAAAAGGCGTTCGATAGCCTGGAATGGGAGAACCTCCACAGAGTACTCAGATGTTATGGGGTGGGTGAGGGATATCTACAATGGACTTCCATGCTGTATGCATCAGCATTGGCACGAGTGAAATTGGGAGTGCTGATATCCCCACAATACCCGGTGGAAAGGGGTACGAGGCAGGGATGTTCACTATCCCTGTTGCTTTTTGCACTGGCAGTGGAACCCCTCGCAATGACGATCGCACGGGAGCCCATTATAAGGGGCTACGATCCTTGTCTGGGCAACAGTTCATCTCCCTATACGCGGATGACCTTTTACTCTTCCTAGAAGATGCAGACGGAGCTCTGACGGGAGCCAACACCGTACTGACCACCTTCGGTGAAATATCTGGCTTCAGGGTGAACTGGTCCAAGACATGCTTATTCCCAATGCGCAGGGGAGAAATCCAGCCCACCACGACCAGGGCAATTAGATGGGAACCCAACTGTCTGAAATATTTGGGGGTCTATATCTATCACACCCCAGCTGACGTCTTAGAGGGTAACATCTCTCGCAGCATCAGAGTGCTTAAGGGTAGTATGACCTTTTGGCCACCCTCTCACTGTCGGTAGCGGGTCATATAGCGCTGCTCAAGATGGTGGCGCTACCTCGCCTGCTATACTATTTTAGGACGCTCCCGATTTGGAATCCTCCTGCTGTATTTCGACACCTGAAATCATTGATCGTGTCCTTCCTCTGGGGAACGGGCCGACGCAAAGTGGCACTTGCAACTCTGATGAGATCTAAATCAGAGGGGGTGCTGGCTGTACCGGATTTTGAAGCATATTACTTAGCAGCTCAATTACAGACATACACTCAGGAAATACCGCGAGAGTTCCGAGGTCCAGAGGAATCACGAGGCCTGGGAATACCTAGACACGTGCTCTCCTACATAGCAATGCCGCAGAGACTAACCATTAGGGATCTCACACAAGAAGAACGTACACTTAGGCTATGCTGGAACCGAACACAGCGTAGAGCGGGAGTGAACCACTCCTACGCCCCTGAAATTCCGCTGGGGATGCTCACAGCATTACCGCATGGTGGAGACTGGTCGCAACTGCAGAACTGGGAGGAGGCTGGGTGACCTTTACAAGGACGGGATGTTATTATCGTTTCCAGCGCTCTTAGATCGCTTTGACATACCTAGAGGCGACTTCCTACTGCATGCGGCGATCACGCGAGCAATACAGGCACACTGGAAGGGGGGGCTTGAAGAACCAAAGACAATAATGGCATGCCAATATACTATGATGGCAGCTGGGACGATTAAAGCAGTCACATGCCTGTACACCAGAATGCTTAATGAGTGACTTCCTCCGCAGGAGGCACTTAGAGGTAAATGGGAAGCGGACATAGGGAAGGAAATCCCTGAGACAACATGGGCTCAGCTGATGCGCCGGGCCTGGAAGAGTAGGCGCAGCGCGCGGTTCCAATTAGTCCACTTTCATATTCTGCACCGGGCGTATTTGACCCCGGAAAAGATACAAAAATACTTTGCTATAGATACCGCCGCTTGCCCTAGATGTCAGGCAATTGGAGTGGAGCTTGGCCACATGTTATAGACCTGCCCTAGCTTGACCCTCTATTGGAAATCGGTCGGAGATACTCTTAATGAAGTGACAGAGCGTGCATTACAGTTTGACATGGCGGTTGGGGTCCTCCATTGGTTCCCACATACCACCAAAAACAAAGTCACTAGCAAATTCATAGATATGGGACTTATCCTAGCAAAATGTGAAATCACACGGCACTGGAAGGCACGAACGGGTCCAGCAGATTATTTAAATGGGCTGGTGGGGAGAGCACTTTGAGATTCCAACTAGCGCGGCGGCAGCAGAACGATAGAGCTTTAAAGACTGCGCAGGCGTGGGAGGCCTTGGTGCAAGCTTTACATGATTACGACACACGAAGCGACTCAGAAGACTGATACAATGACCGGACTACTTCCCCGTAACACGACAGGTACACTGCATGTTTTCCTATCTGACGGCCCCAATGTTCCAGACCCACAATGACTATCCTAACAACGATGCACCGATGGCGGGGACCGGGAGAGAGGGGGGGGGGTTAAACTTCAATTTCTATTCCTTTGTACACTAAGGACACAGCGGACTGGATAAGAATGCCCTTCACGGGATTGTGCCCTGCTGACCAGGATCACCTTAGAGGCCAATATCTAGCTTTAAGTGAGGGACTGAGTGGGAGGGGGGAGATAGTAGACACGGCTAAGTAGATACTTCATTGTTAGCTCCCAGGGGTAGTTTTAGTTTGTTTGTTGGGGTACGGGGAGAAAATGAAAAGCAGATGTAGAATCCTTTGTTGGCCGGACGTGGTTATGATAATGTGAAGTGCACATGCATATCCCGATTCTGATTATTGCCGCCCGTCCTCCGGGTTGTGGGCTAAATGGCTGTGTATACCAAATTTCACTACGTCGTTGATTCCAAATGACAATTGTATAAATCTTTACCGGCGAAACTGGGTAATGACCATCTGCAATTTAAAATATATTGAAAAAAAAAGAACAGTCCCTGTGATATCGTTTTCACAATTTAACACAGAAAAGCAGACGTGTAGGCCGGTCCCCAGAGAATATAGTTGCTAGTAGTGAAGTTAAACGGACATGTCATCGAAAGCAGGGTGCTCATGTAATCCTGCAGGTACACTGATCATCGCAATATACTGTTGTGACAGTTATTCAAAATAGGTGCTTGATTGATAGCAGGCCTACGTCGGGGGTGGATGGTATAGTGTCCACTGCAATGCGAGCGTCCAACAGCGATCACCGCAACAGATATTGGCTGAGTAATTGTCTCCTGTTTGTAGTCTGTGTTCAGGGTAGGGAGGCGGTGAGTCGCGTTATAGAGCGGCGCCCTTAAATACAGATTAACCCCATACTCTGCGCTCAATTAATCACTAGTATTGTCCTCCACTATGCCCTATATAGGGTTATTTAGGCAATCTTCCTGTAAGGCAGTCCGCAGTGCCCCAGCGTCCAAATTATATGCAGCAAACAGGAAAGCAGCGCGCAGGGAAACACCGACGTTGTGGTGCTCGCCTACAAGTCAACTCCGTTCAGCCCCTAGTTAGTGTATAGGGTGAGGTATGCAGGCCTTCACCGCAGCCGTCTCTCACTCAGCTCAGTGTCTGCCGTGGGGGCTTCAACGCTGGTGTCTCACACTGTCTTGCGCCGGTCAGGAGGCCGCCAGTCTGGGCGCTTGTGGACTGCGGACTCACCGAAGCATGTAGAAATCGGATTCAGCGCTTCTCCCCCGTAGCGGTAATTGGGCCCTCCAGTCACGGGAACCCAACGGCCACGTTCGTCACACCGTCTCCTCAACCAGTTGGTAGTAGTGGATTGCAGATCATGCGGCCAGCTGGTCCCACCTCCAGACGCCCATACGATCACAGGGATTTCAGTCCGCACCAGACACCATTCAAACCTGACTCAGTAGTCGGCCTCTGCTCGGCTTCCATGAGACATCGGCCTCAACTCAGGGATTGCATCAGGTGCGCTCATGTCTGCACCCGCCCAGCACCGTACGTCTCTACATGGGCAGTACGCAGCCTGTACGTCTGTGCTCGGCCTACAAGCCGTGTCTCCGCCAAGTTTTTCGGACGTCGTTTATCTTCAATTGTAATGTGTTTCAGGGGCTGAGAGTTGGCTCAATGCATCGACTGGATTTTTCGATTTCCCATTCTCGTTCATTTACCACTTCCGGAACAACGCGATGCAGGATATATTCAGGATGATGTGAGCAACCGAAGGAGCTCACTTAGAAAGCGGCCATCTTCAAGTGTGGCTAGCTCCGTCCCGACTTTGCCCTAATATTAGCAAAAAGAGCCATCACTATAGGATGGAAATCAAATAAGGACCCCCCACCGAGCATATTTGGCATAGTGAAATGCTCCAATGGGGTGGAGCCGAGAGAGCCGCAATACTAAGAGAGGAAACCAAGGGCCTGCAGGAAGACCCAATAGCCATGGAATGGGATGTCATCCTGGAAGCACTTAAAGGAGTGGACTTGGAACTTAGAGCCAACACCCAGAACAAGTAATACCCCGCAGCATAGTTACAACAAGTGAGAAATACGGTGAAGGACAGGTTCAGTTAACTGATGCAATCTCTAAAGATATAGAGCACAGAGCAATAGAGCAGGCCACAAGAATATGCACATAAATAATTGTAATGCCAGAACAAAAGAGGGAGGAGGAGGGGGATGGTGGGATATGTTGACTAATAACCATGTTTTACCATGTTGGTTCTCCATTATGAGGCTAATTATGAAACGTATAAATTTTGGCAGATGCATGACAAAGAGATTTGTAATGTTAGTGACATTAACACGCAATGTGAAATATATCCCAATGCTGAACATTCTGCTATGTAACACTGCCTTCTGATTTCAACTTGTAATGCATGTATAGCCAATCTTGTCTATTTAATGATAAATCAATTAAACATTTTTTTTTTTAAAACATGGCCCCAGGGCCAAGATCCTCAGGACATAAATGTAGAGAAGCAAGGTGAAGAATCACAATTCCCAACAGAACGGGAACCCTCTCAAGCTGACATCCTGGCTGGGATCCAGTCCACCCGGGAGGACATGGTACACCAGATCGAGGTGGTTGGGATCAAGTTAACTTGTTGAGATGTGACCTACATAAGGTGTCAGAGAAAGTGACCATGAATGAATGGAAGGTGGGCACATTTCAAACGGAGATCCAAGCCCTTAGAAACACTGTAATTGAACTGAAAAAAGTGGTAACATTAGATGAGAGAGCTAAAGATGTTGAATGTCGGTCAAGAAGAAATAATCTGAGATTTGTGGGGTTCCTGGAACGAGCCGAATGTCCCTCTGCTGAGCTGTTTTTGGAGAATTGGATTGTTAATGACCTAGCCCCCAAAAGACTGTCAAAGTTTTTTAATGTTGAAAGAGCACATAAAGCGTTTGCTCCTCCGCCCAACCTGGTTCACCACTGCAAGCAATTGTAGCCCGCTTCTTTACTCACCGGGACAGAGATATTATACTTCAAGCCACCCGGAGTGGTGGACCACGATTTAACGAAGGTCATCCTATCTCAATCTACCCCGACTACACACAGAGAGTACAGGAACAAGGGTAGTCCTTTATGGCGGTTAAGAGACGACTGCAAGGCACCGGATTAAAATACAGACTCCTTTTTCCAGCCAAACTTTGAATGGAACACAAAGGGAAAGCCCTGTTTTTCTTTTCAGCAGCCGAGGTGAATGAATGGCTGGATGACACTAACCAGCTGGACTACTGCCTGTCCGCCCCCCCAACAGGATCCTCAAGATTGACACAAAGTGCAACTATGAACAAAAGCCAGCATCGTCCTAATCAGGGAAGACTCTAGGGGACGGGGTGATCCGGGACGTATCCAGGTATGCCCAGATGGAACCCTACAGTTGACAGAAGTAATCTCCAAGTCTGAGGCAGAATCACAAGACATACTGCCTGTCTCTAATAAATTGAAGAACACCTCAAGTTAAAAAGGCGGACAATGACCATACTGCTAGAACTCAGATAAGTGTAACTCTGTGTTGAACACATGATTATGCGATGGGTAGAGATGATGGGGATAGGGATATAAAATGAACTGCTGTTGGCGGGAGTTCCCGCCCCCTCCTTTTAGAGGTGGAGACACGGGAAGAGAGATAGAGGTTTTGACCTCGCACTCGCTTATGTGCTCGGCCACTTGCATGGCATAATCCATTGGAATATGAGACACCATGCACTAGATATAATGAAATGCAATGGCAACAAACAGAGAAACGTGATGTATTGGGATTTTATTGTTATACAGGTTGTGGGCTTGTTGGGGAATGGGGAGGAAAGAACAATTCCTATCTCTCCATGCATTAGGGGGGTTGGACCGGCACTACTGCCCAAGAGGAGGAGTGAGTTATCAAAGTTAAGGGTGTTAAATCTTGTATGGGAAGGTTTCTAATATTTATGTTTGTGGTTCCCGGGATGGTGTTTATGGTCATTCAGGGCAGGAGGTGGATTGGGACTGTAGATAAGAAAGGGGGATGAACAGCATTGCACAAGACTTGTTGCTCATGGCTTTCACCATAACGAAAATGCTCATTTGAAATGTCCAGGAGCTGGCCGCTTTTGACAAACGTAGACAAGTTTATGCTTACTTAAGACTATATAGAGTGTCTATCGCCTGTATACAAGAAACACGGTGGGGTGGAACCCTTCCATGTGTCAGACGGAGATGGAGGGGACAGATGTATGTGACCTCATATTCTGGATCCGCTAGAGGGGTCCTCATATGCGTGGCGCAGGGGGTGCCCTTCAAGCACTTGCACCACGTGGTTCTTTGGAGGGTAGATATGTGATTTTACATGGCAGGCTAGAGGGTCGGGAAATATGTATAAATAATGTGGACACTCCAAATGTAGATTGCCCCACTTTTTTTCCCGATGTGATGAAGGCGGCAACTCCCTACTTGGGTGCGGCGGTGATCATGATGGGAGACGTGAACTGTGTTCTCGATGGTACGCGGGACCGAGAACCCTCCGACTAAACACAAAATCACATATGACAGGGTCCCTGAAAGATATTCTACAAGGTATACAGCTGTGTGATAAATGGAGGGAGCGACACCCACCCGAGACAGGGATTGTTTTCCTCTCATACTGCAGTGTCCAATAAATGTTGTCAATAATCTATTGTTTTATATCTGAAGAATTTTCACCTACAGTGGAAGGAATAGCATACTTGCGTAGGTATCTCTCAGATCACTCGCCTGTGCGGCTTGGCCTTGGGGGGCTTCGGACATGCTCAGTGATACCCATGTGGAAGCTTCGAGCGGAGGCATTGTCGGATCCCCCCTTTGCTATGACAGTTTCGGAGGTGATATCTCGATACTTTGAGGAAAATTGGGGGTCAGTCTCCAATAGGGCAAGGGGATGGGAGACCATGAAGGTGGTAATTAGAGGGGTGTGCATACAGACAACATACGGTGTTAAATGCCAGTTAGAGCAGGATATTCAGGTGCAAGAGAAGAAGTTGGGTAAATTAGAAACAGATCTCCCCACATCTCCACATCTCATGGGGGAATGGTGTACGATACGTACAGAACTGTTAAAATCCTGGCGCCGGCTAGAAAAATTCATCTATTCAGCGTATCGGCAAAGCTTACACATAGAGGGAGATAAATCTGGTGCTATCCTTCCCCGGCTGGTACGAAGAGAGACAACATGTATGCCAATATTACAGATGCAGCATAACAGTGGTAAAGTGGTGTATAGACAAATGGCAATCGTTGAGGTACTAGCTCATCACCTGGAAAAAGTATACATGAAGCAGTGTTTCCCACCACAGGATATGATAAGGAAATTGTCAAACTCACTAGAGGTACCTCACTCAGATCAAGCCTCAGAGGAAGTGCTTGGAGCCCCCATCACTAGAGAAGAATAACTGGTGGCTATCAAACGCCTCAAAACAGGTAAGAGTAAGGGAAGCGAATGTTTCCAGGCTGAATTTTATCAGCGGTTTGCCACACTACTGGTGGATTGCCTTTTAGAAGTATATAATGAGGACTTAAGGATACAATCTCTATCGAATTCTATGGAGGAGGCAGTGGTCATCATGATACCTAATCCTGATGGGGACCCCATGCTGCCAAGCTCATATAGACCAATCTTGCTTCTGAATTTAGATGGGAAATTGCTGAGTGGGATCCTGGCAGCCAGACTCCTTTCACACTTGCCCCACCTGGTCCTGGACCAGGTGGGATTTATACCCAAAAGAAGCACTATGTATAATTTACTACACCTGACACATGTACGGCACTCACCAAGTCTTGAGGAAGATAACTATGCTCTGGCACTATTAAATATAGAATAGGCTTTCGATTCGGTGGATTTGACGTACATGTGGTCTGTCCTACAGAGAATGGGAGGGACACGGGGATTCCTTAAATGGGCACAATTACTTTATACAGACCCTCATGCTCGGGTTCACTCGGGAGGCCTGGTGTTGGAGGCCTTCATGCTGGAAAGAGGCACCAGGCATGGCTGCCCATTTTCGCCACTCATATTTATGATAGCCATAGAACCTTTGGGGATAATTTTACGGGACCAGATGAATGCTGGGGAGATACAGCTGGGAGATACCAAACATATGGTATCTCTATACGCTGACGATAGATTAGTCTTTGCCCGGATGCCGGAGCAGTCTATACCTGTCTGCTCAAAATATTACAGACATTTTGAGAAATATCTGGCCTCCAAACAAATCAGGGAAAATCAAAATTGGTTCTAGTGGGAAGATTAGCCAAAGACATTGGTGACAAACTCCCAGAAGTGGGACTCCCCTGGACGACCAGGGACATTAAATACATGAGGGTTAAGATAGGCAAATACACCTGCCGTACACATGGAACTTAATATTGGGAGAGTAGTGGAGGGCATCCGTGGGTCTGTGAGTTTTTGGAGGGAATGGCCTCTGTCCCTTATGAGCAGGATCACAATTACGAAAATGATTACCCTGCCAAGATGCCTATATACACTTCAACACATAGGGGCCGATTCCGATTCGGGAAAAAACACTTCGAATAGCCGTACGGAGTCTTTTTCCCGTACGAACCGTACCCTGCAACGTCCCCCTACGTGCGTCGTAGTACGATTCTCACCCAATGCAGCTCCCCATACGAATCGTACCAGGAACCGTACTACTCGAATTCCTGTACGAATCGCCGCCGGAACACGCAGCGAGCGACGTTTGTACGGTTCAAAGCAGGTTTTCCCGACCCAGCAAGTACGATTCGTCCCGCCGACCCTCTGTATGACTCTTTTCTTACGGGAGCTGAAAACTGTCAGAAAAGCAGAGTACGCCTCGAAACAGGTGCCGATCGGACCCCCCCGGATACGGTGCGTACCCCCCATCATCGCAGGGGTACGGTGCGTACCCCTGCGATCATAGGGTGTACGCACCATACCCCATGATCGCAGGGTGTACGGTGCGTACACCCTGCGATCATGGGGTACGGTGCGTACACCTCATGATCGCAGGGGTACGCACCGTACCCCTGAGATCATGGGGTGCACGCACCGTACTGTGTGAATGTAAATTTGTGACCCTCCATACGAATCGCACTTACCTGACGGGTACCATACGAATCGCATCTCCATTCCACGGTCCGGATCGTACTCATCGGGTCGTATAGCATGTGTACGAATCGTACAGTCCACTGTGAGATAACGAGTCGTATGGAAGCTCCGGTGCAATTCGTATGGGTCCCGACGATTCGGACGGAAACTGTTTGTACAAATCGTACTACAGGATTCAGACGGACGTGTATGATTCATACGGAGAGGGCTCCGGATACGATTCGGACGGACACTTTTTTTCCCATATCGGAATCGACCCCTTAATGTATAAAATTGCCAGTCGATACTTTCAAATCCTGAATGGCTTAATGATTGATCTCCTTTGGGGTTCTAAACACAAGAGAGTCTGATTAGAAATAATGCAGAGAGCGTGGACTTATGGAGGCCTCGAGGTACATGTCTGGAGTATTACTACATGGCTTCTCTTCTTTAGGACACAATTCACTGGCTAGATGACCAGGATCCCTTGGAAAAGAAGTTGCTGGCAGGCATAAACGGGGAAAAAACTTTACCGGAGCAGTTGATGCTAAGGGCGAGGATCCTCTCCGCCCTCCCATATATTATACAACACGTGGTGTAAATTTGGGAGACCACAATACAGAAGGTGATTTGGTGGTTGCCTTATGCTCCGGACACACGGCTATAGGCAGTACAACCTTTTTGTAAAATCGCAGAGTCTATGTTGGTTCAGAGATGGAGGACAGGATTCTGCTTATCAATGGGAGATCTATATGTTAATGGTCAATTTATAACCCCGGAAGCCGCAGAGGCCACCTTTGCACTGGGTAGAGGGCAATTCTTGCAACATGAAAATCGCTTGAGTGACGAGGGAGATATGGCCCTCCATGCCAGAGGAACCCCCTGTTACTAAGGTACTGCAAGTAACCCTGGGAATAGTTCGCGAAGTGGCGCTATGCGTAGCTACGCAAAGTGCACTTCGCACTACGCAAGCTACCTGTAGGGCTATGCGAACTGCATAGTGCGCTGTTCGCGATGAGTGCACAGTGCCGGATGCTTGTCCACACTGTGCAATCATTGAAAACGGCATTTTGCACAGTGCGAGCTGTCTTTTACTGCCGCTCGAGTAGATTTTTACTTGAGCGGCAGCTTTCTCAACGCGGACTGGTAGTTTCTCATTGCGAGCTGTCGTGAGCATACGCGACCACTTGCAATGAGAAACCTGACCTCCCCACGTTGAGAATCTCGCCAGGAGGTATATACAGAGTATGTAGTTTTAGCAAAAATAAATAACGGTACAGGATGGAAGGCCGCCAGGGAAGTCCGCACAGTAATATTAGGCTTACTGCCCTCTCCCAAAGGTAAGAAATTGAGTTGGAAATGTGTACAATTGGGGCTAGGGTTGAGGTATGGATGAAAGACGTATGAATGAAATCAGGTTCGGAGAGACGAGAAGATAGATGACGATATTAGGGCATGGACAAATATGATCACGGACCTGGGAGGCCCCCCTGACTCATGAGATAACCGAAACAAGGATGAGGAAGGAATCTCATGAAACTCCAGAATTTTACATAGTTCGAGGCGGTGATCCACCGTATGACAGATACTAGATAGAAAACGGACAACCCCTTGAGAAAAAAGGATGGGAGGGACCTAGACACCAGCACACGGAGGGGAGGGAGGGTGGGAGAGAAGGGGTATAGATTATGAGAGTTAAAATGACATACAAGGTTGATAACAATTATTAATGAACCACTGTGAGCATATAGGTGTGTAATACTAAAAGAAATGTTGGGATAGGAGGGGATTGATCACAATGACATTTATGCTCTCTGAAATAGCTTGTGATATGACCTATAAATGCCAATAGAAACGTTTAAAAAAAAGAAGATGTGGTTGTTGTTTAATTATTGGGAACTGCAAATTCAAACTCGGAGTGTATGTTGTGCTGGACTCTGCTGGGCCCAGTAGGCGTAAGTGGAGAGAAACTCTACTTTAGGACATACTTTGTCTATATGTATAATAGAGTGAAAACACCCCAGGTTTTTCTGTAAGCACTATGGACCTACATCACTCACAGTAAAGGTCCAAGAACTGGGAAGTCAAAAGTGAAAAGATCCTGGTGGAATAAATGGGCAGAACCTATTTGCTATGGTATTCAATTTAAGAAATGAAAGCGCCAGGAGCAAAGACAGAGATGGAGATTAAGTAGAGTCTGCAAGATCACAGGAGAAAGGAACATGGCTAGAATAAGTGGTTCAATGATCCTCATTTGTCATTGATCTCTTTGTATGTTACTATGCAATATAATAAAAGTGTGTGTAGAGACATAGAGGGAAACTGATAGACTGTGAATATGAATACGTATTCATTAACCAAATCTGATTGCCACCATAACCTAAATGAATTAAAATATTGTGTATGTAGCTTAAGTTGAGGGCACTACTGTGCTACATAGATGTTCATCCCAAATATACTTGCAAATACATGTGCACGCTCTTCATGAGTGTTAATATTAGTGGCCACACCATGTGACACCATGTGCCCCCTCCCCAAACCATTTTTAGTGACACCACTTGGTAGCAGAGGTAATTTGGTACTATATTACCATCTCATCATTCTGGTAACAATACAAACCAATCGGAACGCTGCCTCAGGGTTTATGATGTCACCAAAACCTCTCAATAGCAATCGTGCAAAATATTCTTTGGTTATCCTTTATGTATCCTCTTTGTATGACATGTTTAGATACTCTCATTGCACAAACATATTTTACAAGGAGCTGTGAAATATAGAAATTGTTCACAGAATCCTGTTTAAAAGTGGCTTAATCATCATAATGCTGTGATTATTTACAGGTAATGTCCTTTTCTCCTAATCCTACTCATCCTCATCCCAGCCAACACTCATGAGGGTGAGTCTCGCCCTGAGACAGGAACAAAAAATCATGAAACTGAGAATAAAGCTCAGCCCACCCTAGCATGGCAACATCAATGGGCTATTATTCTCAGCATCCCCCTGACAGACTAGTCAAGAACTGTGAGCACGCCAGTCATGATTGCTGCATGTGAGATTAGGGGTAATGAACATTACCATTAAATGTTCAGAGCATTACCTCCATGCCCCTCGTCCTCGCTCCAGTCATTACTTATGAGGTATACCCAAGAATAACAAGCTCCAGAGCATCATAATAAAGTTCAAAGAAAACACTGAACTCAAGTACCCAATGCAATATCCAGTGATTATTAACCACATAACATAATTCATGACAAAACAGAACTACACAGTCCTACACCAAAGGTTCTACCCTTATTCTCTAGATTTCAAAGTCTGTAGTGATGTACAAAAGTGTTTGAGGAAGTAGAAGTGGCCACTCTGCAAATCTTTGCTAATTGAATCTCTCAAACCTCTTCATGCAGTATCCAAACTTTTAGTGGATTTACCTTGGATTTGAGTTACAAGTGAGACTATGGCTAAAGAGCAGGTCAAAGCAATAGTACACCTAATCCACCTACTGCCCGACATGGAAGAAACTTTCTGCTATTGATTAGCTGTACCAAAATGTATAAATTAGTGATCAGAATGTCTAAACGACTGGGATCTCTTTAAACAGATTAACGGAGCCCATCTAACATCTTCTAGCAGATGCCATTTCTCTTCCTCTGTGGTAAAAGAAGGAAAGTGATTGGGAGAATCACTTCCTGAGCCCCAGGCACAGCAGTAGGAACCTGTTGTATGCTGCTTGTGTGCGTATCAGCACGCAAACTTCTAGAATGTAGAATGTCCCAACTCCGTTCTGGGTCAGTTGGAGCTGGACTGTCCTTGTGGGCGGTTGGTGGTTGTCAAGCTGTTCCCTACCTGTTGAATAAACCTACCTGATGAAGACTACGCTTGGTGTGGACCTCCTATCTTTACAACATACTGGCGACAGTGGGAGCAACCCTTAAAGCAAAACGAGTCTACAGGTTTGAAGCAGAACAGCGTTCACGTGTGATCCAACTGGAAGTAAGACTTTTTATTTGTCATTGTGTGAATGCGCACTGATAGCGCCAGCGGCGGGTTAAAGAAAGCTCAAAGTGCTTTGATAGCACCTGCGGCAGTGTTAGACTAACATAAAATTTAAATAAAGAGCGAGCGCAAACTAGTCTCCGTGTCCGTGCTCAGCGGCGGCTTACAGTCAGTGCACTTGATGGCACCTGCGGCTGGTATACTAATGTAAACTACACGGAAAGGGAAAAATTAACTACAAGGGAAGTGAACATTTAAAAATAAAAGGTTGTGGCATTTCAAGGCTACTCACTTGAAAGGCTCGAGCGCTTCGTAATTCTAACTGCGCAGTAGAACGTTGCTGTTCACCATTCTCTCTCTCTGCTGCACTGACGTAAGGATCAGGTCTCCAGATAATCGTCAGTCTCACAGAGCATTCTGGGAGTGACGCTTCACATCTTCTTTGGTTTTTTCGGCCATTTTGGTTTGGGAGAGTTCGAGGAGTTTCCTGAGCAGCATATTTATATTGTCAAAAACGTGTTTTTTTTTGACGTTTTCAACAATTTCGAATTACACAACGGTGTAGTCACTAATAAGATATATATTAATCCACTTTAAGGGAAAAGTGAAATTTTATTTTCATTGTTTTTTTTTTTTTTTTTTTAAAAGGAAACTTATTTAATAATCTTTGGTTTCAAAACTCCAACTGCCATGGCAAATATTATGGTTCCACCACATTTCTTACCAACGGCAGGAGAGCCAAAAATGGATTGGGATTTGTGGTATCCCATGTTTCTGGCCTATGTCAGTGTTTTGGAGGAGGAAGGTTGTTCTGCCAAAAGGAAGTTAGATCTTTTACGCTTGTCTTTAGGTGGCCAAGGGCTAAAGGAGTTATCGGATTTGCCTCCCTTGGAAGACTCTAGCTCTGATACAGATGTTTTTGAAATTGCAGTAAAGCAACTTACCATTAGATTTGGGAAAAAAGTGAACACAGTAATGGAACGTTTTAAATTTTACTCAAGAGCGCAAAAGGAAAACGAATCCATAGAGAACTACATATCTGCTTTACGCGCTCTGGCTGGTTCCTGTGCTTTCGACACAAATAACTATGAACAGGTGCTTAGGGACCAGATCATGATGAAGACTAAGAGCAAGAAGATACAGGAAAGATTGTGGTTAGGAACGGAAACTTCACTTAAAGCTGTGGTTAACATAGCCAAAGGGATTGAACAGTCAGAAAAGTTTGTGTCTGAAATAAGAAGTCAGAGTCAGGGCATTTCTGTAAAGATCCAAGAATCTGTACCTGAAGTTTCTGTTGTGAAAGGTCAAGCATTTCAAAAGAAATCTGTTGTCCCCATTTTCAAAAGAGAAGGTTTCACGAGAGAAAACAGGTTTAATGAAGGTTTCATGAAAGACAACAGGTTTAATAATAGACGCTCTTTCATTATCTGTTATAGATGTGGGAGTTTTGACCATGTGGGGAATTTAAAAAGTTGTCCCGCTTTAAATAAGATTTGCGTAAAATGTAAAAAGACTGGTCATTTTGGAAAAATGTGTCGTTCACCCCAAAAAGTTAATTGTATTTCTGTAGATGAAGAGGATTATGAAGCAGAATTTAGTGAGTTCAACTGTATTTCTTGTATATCCTCTGACGAATGCAAAAGTTTTCCTTCTGCTTTATTTTACATTGATGGAAGAGAGGTTTCCATGTTAGTAGATTCCTGTGCCTGGTACTCCATAATTGGGAAAGAAGTTTTTGAAGAATTGTGGCCTAATAGAGAATTCACATGTCCCGATATCAAACCTGGCAGCTATACAGGCCACAAAATTGAATTAATTGTTTTTTTTTGGGCAAAGGTTGAATTTAAAGACAGGTTCACTCAAGCTAAAATATATATATCGCTAACAAAGGGGAGTCGCTCTTAGGCTGGCCCCATCAGAAAGAGATGGGCATATTATTAGATCCCAATGCCTCACCCCCTGTATATATTGACCCGAGTATTCAATGGCCAGTTTGCATGGTAGCCCCGAGCGACAATGAATTTGTAGATAGCATCAAGAAGGAATTCCCAAAAGTATTTAATGAAAAGTTAGGCGAGTATTCCCAATTTAAACATAAGATCATTCTTAAGGACAACGCAGTACCTGTAAGGCATAGGGTAAGGAATGTACCTTTGGCCTATCGTGGCAAAATGAAAGGGATTCTTGATGATTTAGTTAAATCAAATATCATTGAACCTATCGAGTCTTCTCCTTGGGTTTCCCCCATTGTTCTGTCCTTAAAGGCCAATGGCGAGCTCCGCCTGTGTGTGGACCTTCGAAGCCTTAATAAAGAGATATGGTCTGACATGCATCCCTTACCCAAAATCAATGAGCTTATTTCCACCCTCTCTGGTGCAAGCGTATTCTCTACATTAGATCTTGCCAGTGCATATCACCAGGTTGTCTTGCATGAGGATTCTAGGAATCTTACAGCTTTTGTAACTCCTGAGGGTATGTTTCGCTATTTACGGATGCCGTTTGGCCTGGCTAGTGCCGCATCAGTGTTTCAGCGCTTGATGAAGGAAGTGTTGAATGGATGTGATGGGGCTATCGCATTCCAGGACGACATCTTGGTTTTTGGTAGTGATGTAATAGAACATGATAAGAACCTCAAAGCTGTTTTAGGAGGGATACAATCAAAAGGTTTGACCCTCAAGTTTGCTAAGTGCAAGTTCAGACAGGAAAAGGTAGATTATTTGGGACATGAGATTTCCAAGGAAGGGATAAAACCTAAATTCGATCATATTTCCAGTATCTCAAAGGCCCCTCCTCCTACCAATAAGGATCCATTGTTTTCATTTCTTGGTTTAACTGAATATTTTAGAAAATTTGTAAAGAACTATGCTTCCAAAGTGGCTTCACTTCGACTGTTACTTAAAAAAAGTGAAACATTTGTATGGGGAAACGAACAGCAACTGCAATTTGATGTGTTAAAAAAGGAAATTTGTTCTGCTCCTTTCTTGAAACCGTTTGTTGTGGGTCAAAAATGTATTGTTTCAGTTGATGCATGCAATACTGGGTTGGGGGCAGTTCTGATGCAGAAAGGTTTGGGTGAAGAGAGTATTATCTTGTATGCTTCAAGGACATTGAAAGGTGCTGAGTGTAACTATTCTACAATTGAGAAAGAGTTATTGGCGTGTACCTGGGCAGCCCAACATTTCCGACAATTTTTGTGGGGCACTAAATTTGTGCTTAGAACCGACCACAAGCCATTAGTGAGTATGTTGGCTGCAGGAGGTGGAAGGATTCTGACAGCCCGTTTGGCCAGGTTGGCGGCCAAACTACAGGAGTATCGATGCACTGTGGAGTATATCCCCGGAAGACTAAATGTGCATGCTGACTGCATGTCCAGGTTAGCTTTACCTCATCAAGAGGTTGAACACTCTGATGAGTGTGACGTAGCCTACACCATGAAAGACATTAATGTGGATGATACAGAAGTCATCAGTGAAAATCTTTGGGAGGAACCAATGTCAGAGGATAATACTTTGGGCTTGGTTAACACTTATCTTAAATGTGGTTGGCCTGAAGAAAGGAAGTTGTCGGGCTAAATAAGTTCCTACTTTAAGGTTAAGGATGAGCTCATGTGTTATAATAACATTATCACCAGGGGTGACAAAATCATTCCTCCTGTGTCAGTCAGGGAGAAATTAATAAAGATTGCTCACGAGGGTCACATGGGCATGTCCACCAGCAAGAGGAGGTTAAGGGAGAACAGAACCTTTGGGATAAAAGATGAGTCAGAGCGTAGAACAGCAACATCTTCTCGAATGGATCACAAAGTATGTGGATGAAGTTTTACTCATGGTACAATGAATACACAAGGTTCTATAGTGCAGATTCTGCGGAATTTCTGATGACTGGTTGCTATCAGAACAAGTTAATATGGATCATCACCATAAATGTCACCACTACTATCAATGGGTGATTGAAAGGTTCTCTGTTGGGTCTCCATTTTGAATGGAATAGACTTTACCCAGCAGTAGAGATGTTCCAAATCTGTCACAATTCTGAGTATCCCCCTCCCGTGACCCCGATCTCAAGGGGACCAGAAAACAATGGAACACACTACCACTCCGATTTCTGATGTAGGCACTGGTACAAATACTCAAACAGATGCTCCTGTCAGGCCTATATCCTTTTGCTAGTGGCATACTAGAGGCTCAACACCCGGACTGGTCCATAAAAATCAGTCTTTCCATTTAAAGTTATCATTTTATGAATATTCATCATTATCTCATTTATTTTTCTTCATAGAAAAACCGTTTTGGGGCTTTTTATTCAAGCTCTCAATCAGTGCAAACAAGTACAATTCTATTTTCAAGTTTCAATGTGTGTAAATACAATCAAGTTCATAGAAAATATTTCATTGTTAACATATGCAAAAAATATTATTTAGAGGTAAAATACACGGAAAGACATGTGAACACATTCTATTAATTAATACATGTGACCCCAAAGCAAACCATCAAACAGTCAATCTCATCGACCAAACCACTCTCAACACACTCACACACAGACAAAAAATCCTGGGGACACTTCTATCCGTTTGTATGACATACAGTAACGACGATGAAGTGGACTGGCTAAGTCTCAAAGTTTTCCACTGTTGTGTTATCTTTAAGGAGTTTCTCATAATCTGGTCAACGTACGTTTCGGTGGATGTATATTGCTACCACCTTCATCAGGACCACTCTTTGTAAAATACTTTCAAGTGAGTGGACGGCGGTCTTCTCATTGATTGGAGCTCTGAGTCTATGGTCCTCACTCTTATGGATTTATATGATGGAAATATTGTTGCAACTGTTCTGAATGACGTACGTGTACAGCCGAGTAACTCCCTATTAATTTGAAGAGGAGTTAGGTTTGTAGTACCTCTGTATCCAACTCTAGATGATATGTGGGGGTGCCACTCCGTCTTGACAATGTATTGGTGTTCATCCATTCTTTCTCACTTGGATGCTCCACATTGTAAGAGCTGCAGGTGTTGTTTCTGTGGTGAAAGGATTTAACGTGCCTCACTTCCGGCCTGCTCAGACAAGGACATTTCCCCCTGGCTCTTAGACCTGAAAGAATTTCTAGGTACCGTTCCTCGTTATTTGACATTGGTACAAATGCTTGTTTCTGAAGTAGTGAAAGAACTGCTGAGATTAGGCTAACCTCTTGTCAGGACAAAGTGGCCATGGTAGTGGCTTGACTCCTCATTTAGGTGTAAGTGATGAGAACTTGAACTTGTACCATGTTCTGACCCCTCAAAAGACCCATTTGTTAAAAGCAAATCTTACACATGCCTTTATATAAGGATGAAGGTGATCTCTTGCCAGAAATGTGGGGTCATGACAGTCATGGTTGTTTCTATTTCTGAGAGTAGCACTAACAATAACTCTTCCTTTTGCCTTTTCTCAGACTGAAACTGAGACTTGCCAGCGGTTGAAAAGGACACTTCTTCCAATAAGTCAAGGTAGAGGAAGAGGCCATGTAGTATAGTTGATACTGTTGCCTAAAAGAGGAACAATATTTCGTCTCCTTAAACAGCATATACAGCTTGTCTTCCAAGTCTGTGCCAAACTATAGAGTTCTCTTGAATAGTAAACAAAGAACAGTGGCTACCTGTGCTGTTAAAGTTAACCAGTCTTTAGGAGGAGATGCCATTGTGGCACAATAGAAGCCAAACTAGCCACAATTAAAGCTTGGCCTGCATTGAATTCACAGGACCTCCTAATTTATCCTGCATTTGTAATCTGGGAGTTAGATTAGCCTGAAGCATAAAAAGTGCTGCCTTATCCAGGTTCTTCCATTCTCTAAATATAACACCTATAACATGCAAAGGAATAGGACGACCTTGTTGAGAGTTGTGCTAGAATGTTTGCAACAAGATATCTGATGGAGTCCCAGGAGCATCTGGATCTGGGAAACCCATAATATGTCTCACCTAACATGAGATAAGATGCCAGAAAATTGGCCTCTCCTGAATACAATTTTTCTTTTCCCATTTCCCGGTAATCCAATGAGGCCTTAGGGGACAATGAAGAGGAACATCTCCCAGGAGAATTCTGGGTGCCATCTGGATTTAAAACCTGCTAATCTTTTTTATTTAGAGTTCATATTCAGTAGTGGCTGGTGTTGGGGAAAAGTGGTGAGGCAGCCCTGGGTAAGACACCAACAAAACAAATAAAAAAGGTACCTGCCGCTCTTCTGCTCGCCACGCTTCTGCTCCTCCAGGTACAGGCTGAGGCTACCAGACTCCCTTACGGTCAATCTAAACGCTGCTGTCATGGTGGTAATAACCATGAGAGCAGCGTTGGGATTCGGCAAAACTGGCTGGTTTTGCCCTCCATCGGGGGCTGCGAGCCTCTGCCTGCATTTGTTCTCCACCATGCAACGAGTTAGGCTGGAGAGATGTCAGTGCTCTTTTCGTTCTGCTCGTCCTAAGACGGACGGCCAAACCAACATGCGCACTGAAAGCAGAGCCCAATACTCCTCCACTATTCATAGTAAGGCCTCACCCCCAAGACTCCCCTACTGACGAAAGAAATTGTAATAAAACTGTTTTATTATCATTTTATTTTACGTATACCTCTGCGGGCAGGGGGGCTCCGCTCCTACGCCATGGTGGAGGAGCGGCCACTGAACAATTTATCTCCAGCACTTCTAAGTCACACATTCGCTGAATATTTATTAGCAGGAAATATTATTTAACCAACAGACCTCTTATCTTTACTTTGCAATTCCTTAAATACTCTGAACCAGATTCCATGGTTCTCTGGTCACAGTAAATGCTTGCCCTTGCGCGGTGGCCCCTGCTTAAAATCCATCTTACATGTGCATACAGTATTCACTGTCCCCAAACATTGACTGGAAATTGGAAAATGAAAATCGATATCCCCACAAAGGACAAATCAGAGCGCTGCAACAAGACTTGACAGAAAACCGTTACACAAACCTACTGCCTCACATCCATAGGGAGCACTGATGATTTTGGCTCAACTCTGTGCCCAAATCAATTTAAAAATCTCAAGTGATCCCATGCCTTGGTGATCCCTCCATGCACATTATGAGGAGACCAAAAGGAGACTAAACAGCGTAAGTCCAAGCCCAGCGAGAAATCCTCCACACAGCTTCTCAAGTTCTCCTCTTGGTATGAGCATGGATGTCAATTCACCAAAATGTCAAGGGGAGTTGAAATATCATCACATACCCTTAGGCCTTTATGGTATCACAGGAATTGACACCATGTGACTCTTGACCCTGCATTTTTCCTAGAAGACATATTGTATGACCCGAACATCACAATTGACATCTCTAAAGTTCCATAATAACTGCATGATTAGTATAACAGCATAACACAGTCAAATGTCTATTTTAGATACCACCTACATTATGGTGTTGACTTAATCTTTGAAAGTTTGGGGGTAAAACACTTGCCCTGAATCGCAGTAAGCAAACAAATAGAGTAAGTCAGAACTCTCTTAGGGTCTTCTCCCAATGAGAAAAATATTAAAAGAACACAGTGAAATAGTGCCTTTTAAAGTTCAATTTTCACATAACTGTTCTAAAATGCCATAGGCGCTAAAGAGACACTCATTAAATATTCAAATATTTAAATGATTTGCCAAACCAATGAATCTTGATGTTTCCCAGGAGTTGACCCCATCTTTTTTCAAAATGTGGAATGGGTGCCCCCATATGTCAAAAATTAGCTCCAGTGTGCCAGGGCCAGCATTTTGTCTGCGGTTCCTACATAGTTCATGTGTGCCCCTTTATATCAAAAATAAAACAAAATATGTTAGTGCCAGAATTCTGTAATTGATGCCATCCATGGTGCATAGTTGATCCTTATGTAAAAAATGACCTCAATATGTCTGGGGCAGCATTTTGTCTTGGATGCTACCCTCCCGTATGCCAGGTTATCCACCTTCATGCCAATAATTTCATCCATTGTGCTATACCAGCATTCCGCCTCTGGTGTCCACATACCAAGAATTTCCTCAAGTATGCCAGCATTTTTCCAGGGTTGCCCTTAATGCTATGAAACACCTCTAGTATGCCAGTGCCTGTTTTTCTTTTTACTATTGATGCCTTTTAGGCCAATAATTACCTCCAGTGTGTCGAAGTCAGTATTTCGTCACAGGCATAAGTCATGCTAAGAATTGCTGCAAGTATTCCAGTGCCAGTCGTTTATCCTAGGTATCTCTAAAAGACAATAAGTGCCTTCAGAATGCAAGGGTCAATGTAAAACTCACAAGCATTACATTACATTCTCGCTCCAACTCACATTCAAACACTCACACTCATTCTCTCAATCACACTCACTCTCACGTATTCATTCTCACTCACACTTTCTTACACCCCCTTTCACTTGTTCCCATTAATTCTCACTCACTTGAATTCACTCCTAATCTCATTCATTTTTACTCACACATATTTACTGACACTTAGGCCCTAGTTTACTAAAGCTTTGCATTGGGTTTGCATCACTTTTGTGCCGTAAACCCCGCATAAAATGCTAAAGTGGGATTTACTATCCAATGCAGGATTTGCGTTGGACAGTATCCCAACGCAATGCAAAGTTGCGCTGTGTGCTGCTTTGCATTTCTTTGCGGCAAGAGGGCGTTCCATGGGTGATGTATCCACTCCAGTGCAATCACCCATGGGTTTTAAAGCAAATCCCTATCTACAAACATTGGTGGACAAGAATTTTTTGCCAACACCATACGCACCCTCGAGGTGGGTATACCAAGGACAATTTTTTCATTGTTCCTCATTTTACCAAATTTTAATCTGTGCTGCACTATACAGCACACATGTGAAGTGGGACAAGCTTTAAAGCATTGTTTTGTACTAATAAAAAACCTATCCTTCAGAGAAGGCACACATGTAAATGTAAATGTGTTTGTATTTATATAGCGCCTTCTACCTAGAGGTCTCGTAGCGCTGTATTCATACCGCTGTGGAACCCTTCCTGGCTTTCCTGTGAGATGTCCACTACTGGGCACCCCCAAGGTGAAGCCAGGCATCCAAGCACTGATGGGTCAGTTGTGGAGATTAAGCAAGCTATTGCCCAGAGTCACAGAGTGGGACCCATGATTAGACTAGGCACCAAGGCAAGAATTATCAGGGCCAGGGAGATTGAGTCCAAGAGCCGCCGAGGCAGGCATTGAACCCTGGTCTCGGGCCAGACCTCTGCATCAGGGTCTGCCGCTCTAACCATTGAGCCACGCTTCTCCACACATCCTGGCATTATGCAGTAAGGGCATATGTGCTTGTGCATGACTGTCAAACGTGCACCAACACAAGGGGAGAGAAAAAATGCACCTTATCTTAGTAGAAATGGCACTTTTTTCCAATCTTCCTTTCACTCAAAGCAGTGTAGCAACTTTGGTACAGCGTTGCCTTGTGACACAAATAGTAAATCTTGACCTCAATGTCACAGAAAATCACTCACTACCTTTCAAGGACTCTCACTCACACACATGGTTACACACACAAACACATATGCTCACACATACACATGCAGTCTCTACATAAACACTCTCACTCGTAAGCATGCACATGCTATTTTTACCTACCACAGTTGCCACCAAACTTCAAGCTAAGTGTTCTCCATTTCTTATTATACAAATAGTGAAAAACAGCCTCTTTATGGTGACCAGCTGGGGTAGGTGGATATATATTCTGAGGTTCCTCAAGGTTTTTTATCCTCACCTTCTACACCCTCCAACAGTGGTGTAGCAAGGGGGCAGCACGAATTTTGGACAGCAATCGCCAGCACCCCCGCTCTTTAATGCTGCCCCAGGTGGTCAAAGGTCTAGCTACGATACTGCCCTCATGAGTAATGTCTGAGACAGGTATGAGCGTTGTGTAGATCTTCGCTGCCCTCAAATAAACTGGAATCAAATCTGATTGACTGGCCATTATACCAGGAAACCTTACTATGTGTTCTGACAACAATACTAGAGATCATTATGTTAGGACTCAAATTATTGATTCAAACACCCTTATACCACCTGCCGAATCCTGTATGATCATTGCAGGGATGGTAAATGTAAATAGTTCCAGGAAAACTTCTCTGTTAACTTGAAACATCTCTGGCATCAAATCTAAGAGCAATGATATAGGCTGGGGGTAATTCATAGAAAACGGAGACTTTGCCTGACGCAGAAGACATGGGTAAGCATGGGCGAATTATGCGAATCTGGCGTTCGCGAATTTGCGTATTTGCGAACTCGCAATCCGCAAAATCCGCGAATTCTCGCAATTTTTTTTTTTTGTGTTTGCAAGGGTTTCTGCCAGTTCGCGAGGGTTTTGTGCCAGTTCGCAATTGCGAATTTACTTGTCGGCTCGCAACGGTCGCAACTATGTTGTTTCTACGTCTGGTTCATCATCACAGGTTCACAGCACCCTCTGTTTCACCACTGCCACCCTGTTTCACCCATGCCACCCTCTGGTACATGCCAACCTCTGGTTCATCACTGTAGATTATGGGTTGAAAAGCAAGCACACCTGCCCTGCTTCAACTGACATGAATTAATTTGGGGTTGATTTATTAATGTGTCACTGTTTTAAAATTCCAGTCTGGCACCTGCTTCCTTATCTGTAATTTGCTTTCTGTTGCAGTGCAATTTTTTTTCCAGGACCTTTGTGGCCTACTTGTAGCTATTCTATGAGCCTGCTGTGAGGGTCAGAGCAGCGTCATAGAATTGTTGCAACTAGCAACTGAACTCTGGAAGGGCCCCAGTCAGGAAGCACTACAGGGAATGGTTACTAATGATGAGTTTGAACTTTTGCACCTGCTGAGTGCTTTCAGTTTTGCAAAACTCGTTTTTCTGCAGAACAGCAACTGTAATGCCCCAAACAAACATAGGCAACTGAACTCTGGAGGGGCCCCTCAGGAAGTACTACAGGGAATGGTTACTAATGATGAGTGAACTTTTGCACCTGCTGAGTGCTTTCAGTTTTGCAAAACTCGTTTTTCTGCAGAACAGCAACTGTAATGCCCCAAACAAACTTACTTGTGAAAGGTGATTTCTAATCCAAAAGTGATCCAAAGAAAGTCAAAAGGCATCAAATCCAAAAAATGCCGCACGCCGCAATATTGTATCACCAAGAAAAAAAATCCGCTGCGTGCGAATTTGCGGATTTTCGGTAAATTCACAAGAGTCCGCAGGATTGCGAATTTACTGAAAATCCGCAAAATCCGCGAGCGGAACGGATTTTCTGCCCATGCTTAGACATGGGCCATAGCCCCCCCTTCCCCCCACCACCCCCACTTCATAGATGGTATTAAAACCTACTGTATCCCAGCTCACTCTTTTTGTGCAGGCTTCTGCCGGTTTAAGTCCTTGGGTTAAAACTAATTTGAAATGTCAAATTAAGCAGATCTGCATTAATTCACCTGAGATATTGACCCTCAATATGCAGCTGCCTCAAGATCAGAAACTTCTCCTGATCAATGTATACAGTAGGAGTATTAATAAGTCTGTTGAATCTCAAATATTCCAGGTATAATCTGATTTTTTTAAATCATGTTTGGCAAAGATTGACAGGTTATCATAGGGAGTGATTTTAACACTTTCTTTGAATCATCCTTTCTGCTAGAGATTTGACCAGAGAAAAGGATGCATTCAGGGGTACCCCGGAACTAAATGTTCCTACTAAGATTTCTCATCTTACAAGGACTTTCTACCAATTAGTTGACATAGTACTCTCTTATGGTCTCCGTGCCTGCAATGGTCATTCGCCTTCAGACATCTGTGCAAACTCAACAGTTAAAAGAGGGTTATATAGAAGTGACATTGATTGTATTTCTGTTAATTCAAGATTGCGGGTTGAATTGATACACATGGCTGTGGTACCAAGACATGAGAATGATCATGACCCCATCATTCTTTAACCTAATGGTACCCTGTTCAATATGCTATGTGCTCTCTCTCAAAAAGGTTAGCTGTTTTGTCCATTACCAATGATAGAATGAATGTAATGTGGAAGCAGGCATCAAAATGTCCATTTGGTATCACAGCTATGTATAGAAGCCTTGTTCCTGTTCGCCATCATTTTAGCCAAAATATGGAAAGCGCAGTGATACTTCTGGCAGCTCATACAGCATTCTTTGCAGATCTAAAATAGTTTTTTTTAAAAGACCAAAAATTATTCCTAGTAACACTAAAGGAACCCATGTTTGGTTAAACCCAGAGTGCTGAGCTGCCAGGAATACACTTATTGATGCTTTTTAACACCATCACTTCTGCAGCAATTCCTCCTCTGTGCTGAGAGGCTTTGAAGCCCACTGTTCATGACGAGCTCAGCTCGTCATAAGCACAGCTCCACTGTGCCTCATGACGAGCTGAGCTCGTCATGAGCATCGAAGGGGTTAAAAAGGGGATAAAAGCAACTTGAATGAGGCTAGCATTACATATACAAAGACCCAAGATGGCGCACATCTGAAAGAATCTCTGAAAGCGATCGGCCATACGAGGAGGGTTAGCGCAGTCTCGGTGGAACCCTGGGAAAACGAAAGCAACAAGCGGGGACAAGGTAACAAGCGCGGCGGCTTTCGCTGTCTCCTGCATTTCGCCCAAGAAAAGGTTATGCTGAAAACTAGAGAAATATATATAAGGTACAATGTCCCAATAGGTATCAATAAATAAGGCAGTTTCAAAGGTGCATGCATCAAGCATTACAGGTAAAGAACAACAAGGAGTCTCAATACATTTGTGAAAGGCTTATTAATCACCATCTTGTTTCAAATGGGGGATACAGTTAAAAAGCAGCACTGTACATGAAAGCATTCATAAAACAACCCAAATGGCACTTGGTGACAAGGTGATAACAAGGTGAAAGTGACGACGCAAGTGAACGTGGTGAACAGCGTGGTCGGCGCAAAGTGACTAGAAATATTTGGTGAAGGCTCCACAATAAATACACATAATTTCAATGTTTTAAATTGAACACAGTTATGAGCCTAGAGGTAATGCGCCAAAGAATTGCGCTGTAATTGTCGACGGCGTTTCGATCCTCGGTGATTTGGGATCCTCTTCAGGACAGGGTTGATGATAGATGGAGTGCTGCATGGGGATAAAACCGAATTCAGAGATCGGGCAAGGGTGTAGGGTAGCCTAACTTCAAGGGCGGGGGTGTGAGCCGGGTGGAAGGGCAATTCACACAAGGGCGAAAGAGCCAAGTTATTAAAGAGCAGACCTATGAGTGATGGTGGTGATAGGTCTCATGCAATTACTCCGCGCGTGAATATGGAAAGGGGGGCCTAAGGTGGAGGACGGGGAGTGGCAAGTAAGAGGCACAGGCATGTGCCAGTGGCGTACCTGAAGTAAAAGAACGCTGACATTGGGTAGTTATCAGTCGTGCAGGAGCTATAGATGCGGGTGATCCTGCCAGAAAGAAAAGCAATTATCAGGATGACGGGAGAATGGGTGGAGGGGGGGGAAAGAGGGAAGGGGGGAAGGCGGGGAGACGGGGTTGATGAAGAAGCACGACTTACAAGGGGTGAAGCAGTGATCCTTCCCGGGGGAGTTCAAGTCTCAACGTTTGGAGTCGGTGCAGCGCCTGAAACGGGAGAGCCTGATTTAGAGCAGGCGGTAAATCACGGGCACTATCAGTTTTAAAAAAGCCTAGGATCGCTAGGATGATCATTCGGCAAAAAGGGTCGTAGTTTACCTGATTGAATCTCGCGCTGGAGCAGATTAAATCCGTGGCGTGAGTTCCGATTCTCACGGAGGACAGAGGTTGATCGCCGCTGCTGGATCTAACCAGGAAGTAGCAGCGAAAGGGGGCGGATGACGTGTTGGGAAGGGGCGTGAAGGGAGGGAGGGAGGGAGGAGGGAAAGAGAGGAGGTGACTGCGCCTTGAGGCTATGTCTAACAACGTTGAAGTGTTGGGAAGGGGCGTGGAGGGAGGGAGGGAGGAGGGAAAGAGAGGAGGTGACTGCGCCTTGAGGCTATGTCTAACAACTAACTTGAGTGTTATATCAAGATATGATTGTAACAGCATCAAAGGGAATTGAGAAAACACAATTATTTAAATAAACCATTAGAATCACAGTTAAATCAATTGGTTCTAAATGCATAATGTATATATATATACAGATCAGGGGTGAATGCGCAGTAATTGAAGCATGGCTGGAGTAATTGCTGGAAAACAACCCTGTATGAATGGTAGTGATATCAGTTGCATGGAGGGGGTTAGTACCTACATTGGAACACATAGTCAAGCAAAGGGCTCATGTACCGTGAGGTAGGCATATGCCATGTTCAGGTAGATAAGGGCAGGTTGAGGGTCCCGGAGTAGAAATTCAAGTGATTACAGTACTATTCCACTCATCCAGAGTATTAAGACCCCGGTTTACAGAGTCTACCAGTGAAATCCATTTGCATTCAGCTCGGTTTAGAAGCATGTTTATGTTGCCACCTCTAATCGGGAGTCTGAGATGTTCAATCACCTGCCACTGCAGGTCAATGTCTCAATGTCCTTTCTCAATGAAATGAGGTACAAGGGGTGCTGAAAGAACCTGGCAATTTATTCGGCTTTTATGTTGAATCATGCGCTGTTTCACCATTTGGGTGGTCTGGCCAATGTAAAGCAGATCGCATGGACAGCGAATGGCGTAGATCACGTTAGTGGTTTTGCAGTTGGTATGGCAATTCAGTTCATGGCTTCTTCCATTGTATATAAACTCTTTGGTGTTGATGGTGAGTTCACATACGCTACAACTCTGGCATTTGTAATGTCCTTGAATTGGTGCAAGGCCCCAGGCGGATGTGATGGTGTGTTTGTCTTTGGAAGTCTCTGGCCACGTGATGGCATGTACCAAATGATTTGCAATGTTGTTGCAATGTTGATATGAGAAAAGAGGAGGATCCTGGAATTGCTTTTCAGATCGTAGCACTCCCCAGTTCTTCTTGATGATGGCACTTATTTTGTTACTGTCTGGTCCAAAGGTAGAGACGAACGGGATCCTTGTCGTCGTTTTTTTGGTATTGGGAATCAATAGATTTTCCCGGTGGTAGTACCAGGCCCGTTTCTTGGCTCTGATGACCAATCTACAGGTGTAACCTTTGTGTATTAGTTTATTCACAAGAATGTCTGCTTTGCGGAAGTAGTCCTTCCTCCACTTGCAATTACGTCTGATACGTAGAAATTGTCCGAATGGCAACCCATCTCTTAGGCCTCTAGGATGATGACTTGAATAGTGCAGCAAGGTGTTGCGTTCTGTGGATTTCCGATAAAGAATAGTTCCCAAGGTGCCCTCCTCCGCATGTATGGTTACCCTCCCTCCCTCCCTTCACGCCCCTTCCCAACACGTCATCCGCCCCCTTTTGCGGCTACTTCCTGGTTAGATCCAGCAGCCGCGATCAACCTCTGTCCTCCGTGAGAATCGGAACTCACGCCACGGATTTAATCTGCTCCAGCGCGAGATTCAATCAGGTAAACTACGACCCTTTATGCCGAACGATCATCCTAGCGATCCTAGGCTTTTTTTAAACTGATAGTGCCCGTGATTTACCGCCTGCTCTAAATCAGGCTCTCCCGTTTCAGGCGCTGCACCGGCTCCAAACGTTGAGACTTGAACTCCCCCGGGAAGGATCACTGCTTCACCCCTTGTAAGTCGTGCTTCTTCATCAACCCCCCCTACCCCCCTTCCCTCTTTCCCCCCCCTCCACCCATTCTCCCGTCATCCTGATAATTGCTTTTCTTTCTGGCAGGATCACCCGCATCTATAGCTCCTGCACGACTGATAACTACCCAATGTCAGCGTTCTTTTACTTCAGGTACGCCACTGGCACATGCCTGTGCCTCTTACTTGCCACTCCCCGTCCTCCACCTTAGGCCCCCCTTTCCATATTCACGCGCGGAGTAATTGCATGAGACCTATCACCACCATCACTCATAGGTCTGCTCTTTAATAACTTGGCTCTTCCGCCCTTGTGTGAATTGCCCTTCCACCCGGCTCACACCCCCGCCCTTGAAGTTAGGCTACTCTACACCCTTGCCCGATCTCTGAATTCGGTTTTATCCCCATGCAGCACTCCATCTATCATCAACCCTGTCCTGAAGAGGATCCCAAATCACCGAGGATCGAAACGCCGTCGACAATTACAGCGCAATTCTTTGGCGCATTACCTCTAGGCTCATAACTGTGTTCAATTTAAAACATTTAAATTATGTGTATTTATTGTGGAGCCTTCACCGAATATTTCTAGTCACTTTGCGCCGACCACGCTGTTCACCACGTTCACTTGCGTCGTCACTTTCACCTTGTTATCACCTTGTCACCAAGTGCCATTTGGGTTGTTTCATGAATGCTTTCATGTACAGTGCTGCTTTTTAACTGTATCCCCCATTTGAAACAAGATGGTGATTAATAAGCCTTTCACAAATGTATTGAGACTCCTTGTTGTTCTTTACCTGTAATGCTTGATGCATGCACCTTTGAAACTGCCTTATTTATTGATACCTATTGGGACATTGTACCTTATATATACTGTATACCCGGTCCCATTTTGGTTTATGGGTTTCACTCCTGTTCCTTTTCGCTTTGAAAACTAGAGAAAAGCGGCAGCTGCATAGACCAATATAGAGAAGAAACTAAACCGCATCTGTATGAAGGGGCCGCCATCTTGCCAAAGGAGCTGTAGGAGCTGAAAGAGTAAAGGCATCGGAAACAGATGGAGACCCGCCAACAATTGTATTAACAAAGGCGATACAAAGGGAGTCGCTGGAGGGTGCGTGGCCGCCTATTGTTCTGAGGCCGACCAAAACTGGGAATACAGAAAGTGGGCTTAGCACCAGGGGCCCGCGCTACAATATGAAACTGAAAGTGCCGGAGTGGGGGGCGCCATCTTGTGCCACCATTGGTGCAGAAACGGGAGCAACGCAAGGACGAACACAGCGCGGGGAAGCTAGCCCCACAGAGATAAGCACCCGAACATACCCAAGACACTGCAGAAGGTGACTGGAAGCCCAAAACTATCACAAAAAAAACAGAAGGTGGTCTTAGTGCTGGGAGCCCGACGTGGCACTAAGAGAGGGGAACCCCTTTTGCGCTGACACTGGTACGCGAAGAAGGTCACAGCACTGGGAAGCTAGATTCCCCGAAATACCACCACTGCGGAAGAATGGTTATATGCAGCTGAGCCAGCGGCAGATACTGCTTGAAAAAAAAAACGAGACACATCAGGAAGAGCCAGAAAAGCCTGCAACCGCGGAGGCGCCTGGGCAACAATATAAGGCAAGAAAAAGGAGCAAACATATCAGCACGACGATATCAAGCAAGAAACCGAGACTACAGAGCGGGACTTCAAAAGGCGGGGTCCCACCAACTAGGTGACCGGGATGATTCGATGCCCTGCTAGGAACCAGCGGGTAACAAAGACAGTGGGGGTTAGACAGCACTGGCATCATTCACCATGCCACAGAGACTACCGAGAGACTGCCACTAGGTAATAAACAAATCCAAAGAGAGAAGACGTCAACCAACAGCAGGTCGGAGATTAGGGGGTGCCACAGGATACATACACAGCTTGATCACACCTGAGGTCAAGAGGAGGAGGAGGGTTCATAAAAGACAAAAAAAAATCCGAAAAATCTCAAAAGCAAGAATTTGAACACCCCAGAACAGAGATACAAAGGGAGGTGGCCACTACAAGAGCCTCGGGTAGGAACCAGGAGTAGGAGAAGGCACAAGAGACAAGATTCACATTCCAGAGAAGCACCACACACAAACGGAGCACCATCATCCCCCTACCGCTGCGGAGACAACTAGATACAACACAAAAAGAGGACAAGAGATACAAGCTCCAACAAACCAGAAGAGGCCTGATAACCATGGCAGGCACTGAGGGGAAATTCCAGCAGCAAGAAAAGAAGAAGAAGGGGGACTTTCAATCGAACTCCCGTATCAAACAAAGCAAGATATCAACGCCACACTAGACATAATCCTAAGGAAACTGGCTGAGGTCCACGACCTAGCCAAATAAACGAAACAAACCACAGATGCAATCCAGCTGGAACTGGCAGCGGTCAGAGCAGACATCCATGCTGCAAGCAACAGGCTATCAGTAGTGGAGCAGCGAGTTAGCGATACTGAAGATGGGGACCAACGAGCAAATACGGCCCCTTAAAGATCTATCCAAAATGACAGCAATGCTACAAAGGCAGACAGCAGAGCTGAAAGATAAAAACAGGAAAAGCAACATAAGAATCCTAGGTGTCCCAGAGGGGGAGGAGGACAAATCAGGATCATGCATGGCCCTAATTGAGGAGCTGATCCCCAAAATAACGGCATCCAATTTACCCAACCACTGGAGCTGTACAAAGCATACAGAGTATCAGCGGTCAGATCGATGAACCAGGCAGGCCCGTGCCCAATAATCTGCAAGCCGCTGCACTCACAACACACTGATGCTATTTTCGGAGCGGCAAGAAATTCACAAAACCTGCTATGGAATGGATACAAAATAATCCTTACACAGGACTATTCCAAGACGACAGTTGACACAAGAAAAGACTTCCCGGACCTGAGAGACAAGCTAAGGAAAGAGAACATAACATTCTCTTTTGCCGGACCAGCAAAATTCAAAATCACTGACAAAGGAAGGACAGTCATCTTTGAAGAGCCAGAAGAACTGACCACATATCTAAAAGGGCCTACACACCAAGAGATGGAAACCTCGCAAGTGGGAACAAGCAAAAGAAGTGCATCACCAGAACTAAGGGTGGAGTAACAGCAAGGAAGAAACAAAACTACGAGTTACACGAGATACAACCATATCTACCTCAGAAAACCGACATCATCTACCTCAGACCGAAGAAGCTACAGAGCAACTACCTCGAATCAGACCACCACACATGAAGGAACCGCAGCAAAAGACCAGTCAAGATACCAGAGACATGTTCATGTTGCCTACCCAGAGGCGCTGGACTAGACAATCTCTGCCGAGCATTATATCCTTTTCCTACATTTTTCAGGGTCCCAAGGGAAAGCTAAGGGGGGAGAGGGAGGCAGGTCAGGGCATAAGGGGACCCGATTGTTGAGAAATATATAACAGACCATCCACGATGGCAGAGACAATATGATGTTGTTCACCCAGTGACACTGAACCAAACAATCTATACCCGATAAATGTATTCTCTCCATAGTAACTGGGGTACCAATAGCAGCAAAATGGGGGGGAGGGAAAGACAGGAACCACAAGGGAACCTGTCATAGCACTGCCGCCTGGTAGGCCCTCAGTGTAAGCTGGGAAGGGTTTATAGCAGCCATATTCGCTAAAATTAGAATCTCCCGGGGGGCGGGGGGGGCGGAGTGGGGATATTGCTGTCGCACGTCCATTGTACGATGGTTGGCTGGGGGGGGAGGAAGGGGTGTCCGGGTTGTCTGTATTGTCTGTCTCATCTAAGTCTATATATGATATCCATTGTCTCCTGTCCTTTCACTTTGCTACACACTATACCTCTAAATACAAGAAGGAACATTGAACCAGATCCGGCACATGGAAGAGTAGGACCCACACATTGAGAACACGTGAGGGAGCTGAGCAAAACACAAACAGAGAGCGCAAGGAAGAGGCGAATGCTCACAAGTACCCATGACACAAGATAACACGAACCAGCTATCTGCTAATCTAAAAATAGTGTTGATAAATGTTAAAGGCCTCAACCACCCAGTAAAAAGAAAAAAGATCCTAGACTACCTGGCCAAGACCAAGGGCGATGTCCTTCTGCTGCAGGAAACTAGGCTGTCATTAGAAGACGCAGACAGAGTAAGAGCGAGGTGGATAGGTCAGGTGGCCTGCTCCCCAGCATCTGGGAAGAAGCAGGGGGTGATCACGCTGGTATCCAGGAACTCCAACATTAAGTTAGTGGACCAACAACAAGATGAGACAGGGAGGATACTAATCACGCAGTTGAAAAGAGGGGACGAGACCATACATCTCGCTAACCTATACGGTCCGAACAAAGATGACCCAGAATTCTGGGAGGGCGTCTCGAGGAGACTGAATGTAATTTCCCAATACGAATTACTAGTATAGGCGGGTGATTTCAATATAGCTCTAGACCATACACTAGATAGACAATCACACTGCCACTCACTACTGTCCAAAGTTCAAGGCACCTTAAGGAACATTTGCGACAAATACAATCTCAAAGACCCTTGGCGATTACAACACCCAGTCACTAGAGACTACACATTCTACTCCAACCCACACAACTCCTACAGCAGGATAGATTACATCTTAATCTCAAGCTCGCACACGCACTTAATGGACTACACAGACATTGCGGCTAGGTCTATCTCAGACCTCTCGTGCATCAGCCTATTGCTGAGCGGACGTCGTAATGAGGACTTACCACGTAGATGGAGGTTCAACAGCGATGTCCTGGTATAATAGAGTAACAAAAGTAAAATTGATGAAGACATTAAAGAATACGTAAGACTTAACGACACACCGGACATGGACCCTAGGTCCGTATGGGATACACTTAAGGCAACAATCAGGGGCACAATAATAGAGATTAAAGGAAAAATGAACAAGAGAGCAAAAGCACCGCTAGATCAACTAGAAGAAGAGATAAAAAGACTAGAAACAGCCCATATCACAAAGCCAAAGAACAGTTCCACCTTAGCAATAATCACAAAAAAGAAATACTAGTATAAAAAGATCCTGAGTGAAAGGACAGGACTGTGGGTAAACAATTATAAGGCAATCAACCTCTGCAAAGCAAACAAAGCAGGAAAGATTCTAGCCTCTTATCTAAAGCACAAACAAAAGCAACACACCATATCCTCAATCACCGACTCAAAAAACAATACACACACGAGGCATAAGGAAATACTAAGAACCTTCCGCAAATTTTATCAGGACCTGTACAAAAAAGACAAGTCCCTGGATGTGGAGGGATGCACAGGATACCTAGAAAGACTAAATAGACCAAAGATAACAGGTGAGGAAGCACGCACCCTAGGGCAGGAGATAAGTGCAGCAGAAATTGAGGGGGCAGTAAGGTCTCTTAAAGACAACAAGGCCCCGGGCCTGGATGGCTACACAGCCTCATTTTATAAAACATTCCTAGGCCTCTTGAGCCCTATCATGAAGAAAGTGTTCAACCACCAAGATAAGGCAGGAGCAGTGACACAGTCCATGGCGGAAGCAAATATAGTAGTCATCCCAAAAGAAGGCAAAAACACACAACTACCCCAAAATTATAGGCCTATCTCACTAATCAATGTCGATTGTAAAATCTAAGCAAAAATACTGGCCTCAAGACTGAACAAGGTACTGCCAAAGTTAATAAGCAATGCACAAGTAGGATTCCTAAAGACGCGCATGTCGCATGACAATACTAGACTCCTGTGTCACATACTGGAGTGAGCTGCGGCAACTGATGAGCCAGCGGTGGCGATAACATTTGACGCCGAGAAAGCATTTGATAGGGTATCCTGGCACTTCTGGGAACAGTGCATGTGGACATTCAACCTGGGAGAGGCATTCACAAATAAAGTAATGGCCCTATACAAAAACCCAAGTGCAAGGATAGTAATCAACGGAGCGGTCTCAGAACCCTTCAACCTGCAGCGGGGTACAAGACAGGGCTGTCCGTTGTCACCCTCACTGTTCCTGCTGGCCTTAGAGCCAGTCATCAGAGATATCGGGGCCAATGCCTAGATGAGGGGCTTTACCATCAATGAGGTGACGGTTAAACTAGCTGCATACACGGATGAAATCCTAATAATCAAGGAGTGTCCCCAATCATCTATCAATGCCCTAACGGAGACCATAGAAAAGTATTCCGACCATACCGGATACAAGCTAAACAAGGACAAATCGGAATGTAAGTCCCTTAACATCAACACCACCAAAAAAACACTGGGGAATTCGGGCCTTGCCTGGCAGACCGAGTTCATTAAATACCTGGGGATACAATTCGGTAGGGACCTCAGGAGCTTGCTAGAGCACAATGAGAGTCAATTAGTTGCAAAATTAAAGGGGCTCCTGGAAGCATGGTCACCCAGATACATAACATGGTGGGGGAGGATTGAGACAATAAAGATGATGATCACGCCAATGGTCAACTACTTAGCTAACATGCTTCCCCTAACATTAACGGACGATTTCCACCAAAAGATAGGCAAGCTGATCAACACATTTTTGTGGAGGGACAAGCGAGCGAGGATAAGCCTGAAGAAGCTAAGACTACATAAGAAGCTGGGAGGGCTTAACCTGGCAGACTTCAAAACGTTCCAAACTGCCTTCCTGGCAAAACAAGGGGCATACAGGGTTCTCCCTGAACAATACTATACACCAGTCTGGCTCAGGATTGAGAAGAGCTTACTAGATAACCTAGAGCCCATAACCCTCTTCACGGCCAACAAGCGCACACAGTCGACATACCCAATACTCAAAAACACACGTAATGCCCTGCTCAAGGTAGACCAGAAAATGGACATCAGTATAAAAAACACGAGATGGGAATATCTCTGGGGAACAGGAAGATAAGGTACAGGGGAAAACCATTATCCATAGACACATGGAAAACAATGGGCCTCTCCTACTCAATCCAGTTAGATGAGGAAGATAACCTGCCCACCTTCAACATGCTAAGAGCAAAGCTTAACCTCCCTGACCTAGAATTTTATAACTTCCTTAAGTTTAGAACCGCTCTGACGAAAGCGAAACTCAACAAGCACAAACCCTCAATCATCCAGTACATGACTTATATTAACAGAACAGGACACCAAGTGAACTAGGGGCCACACTCAGCAAGAAAGAACTACACCTTTTATGGTCTTCCCCCACACAAAACAAAATCTCCCTGGTACTAGCACAGACAAAATTCTGGCTACTACACAAGATCTATTGGACACCAGCTCGTCTGGCGACCTTAAGGCTCAGAGAAAACGACCTTTGCTGGAACTGTCACAAGGGAAAGGGCGACCTAACTCACCTAATATATCACTGTCCAAAGGTCAGCAAATTCTGGGATAAGATCTTCAACTTCATAAAAAAAACACTAGGATGTACACTCAAACCAGAATTCACCTCCCTCACAACTGTATTTCTAACTACAGAGCTAGACTCACAACAAGACAGAGACCTATTGGGCCTGCTATTGACAGCGGCAGTAAAAATAGTTCTCACCAAATGGAAAGACACTTCTAAGGCAACCTTCAAGGGCTGACTCAACTGGGTTACATACCTGATGAGGGCTGACACAATCGCCCTCCAGCACTCACCGTGGAAACAACCATGCTGGGGCATGTGGGATGCCCTGGACAAATACCTCGACGCATATGGCCCACCTTAAACTATACCAACACAAAGCAACAAGCTTGAACACAGCATAACCCCACCCAGGGGCCAGGTCAGTAGCAAGTAATAGCAAACTTCTTGTATTTTTTTACTCCTTTTTTCCTTCTTTCCTTTTCACACCTCCCCCTACGCTCTATGGGCGCAATTGGATAAGGGGGTCAGCCAAGCACGTAAAATCTGTAATGTGGCGCCACCAAACCAACGGCCTTTGGCTGAAAACCCTGTAACGAGAAGTTTAAAGAGGACTTTATGTTTTATGTTTCATGTGTGTATGTAAAAACAATAAAAACATGTTGAAAGAAAAAAAAAATGAGGAATGGAAAAAGTCCTTGAAGCCTGAGATTTATGTCTAGCCTCAGAAGTGGGTTGAACATTTTACAGTACTGTATTCAGCCCCTCTAGAGGGAACATGTTTGAGGATTCTGATACCAATTATAATGATACTGATGTGGCTTCACAAACCTAGCTCCCAACTCCTTCAGGTGGAACTATTTCATTCGGAAATAGGTTTCCTGATGCCAAGAGATACGTACCCTCTGACATGTTACATTACTGGTACTTATCTGGCTGTGCGAGCACATAGAGCTGGGAAGTTGTATGATAGAACAACACAGGTAAAAACACTGCATGCCTTTTCAATGCATGTTTTACCCCCACATTATTTTGGCCCGCATATGCTTGTACTTCGCATGCCATTACCACGCATTATTAGTCTAACTAAGGGAAGTATTAGTAAGGTAAGTTATATATATATTTCTTTTTATCTTTTTTGAGGGCAGACCCCCGAAACCTGCATACTTACCTTAAATGTGTGGTAAAGGCATGCGTGTTATAGGCCTATATGTGGTAATAATTTGTGTGGTGATAAATGTGTGGCAAAGGCACTGTGAAGTAAAACATGTGTTGTAAAGACAGTTTCCCGAGCTGGGAATGTTTCTAGTTTAGACAGAATCCCTGCTGATTTATACCACTCTGACCCCTCAATAACATATATTAACGCCATCTCGAATGCAGTTGCTGCAGGAGCTCCAGTTCCACTTGCCTGGAAAGGTGTGGAGAGTGTTCCAATTCATAAGAAGGGTTGCCGCAGTATACCTGGCAACTACTGTCCAATAACGCTAATCAACAACTCACAGCCGATTTTCTATAAACACGTCCTGGATAGATTATCCATCTGGATGTTAGAAAAACGATATTCTTAGTCATTTCCAGCCTGCCTTTAGATGAGGACTAGCATGGTGGACCGGGTATTCCACTTTCTTATGCTTAAGTGGAAGACAGTGGATATCAATCAGGCAGCCTTTACGTGGCCCCTAAGGGGGAATCTATGGAAGATTGTGAAGGAGTTGGGTGTCCCATCTGTGTTACTGGAGGTAATAATATGCATACAGAAAGATAACTTTGCTCAAGTGCATTGGGGCCCAAACTAACCAAGACCATCTTTGTCAGCATAGGTGTACGACAGGGATGTGTCTTATCCACTACCCTTTTTTATTATTAGTTACAAATGGTTGTGTTGAATACTCAGAAAGTGTGCAAATAGTTCTCCAACTCCAGCAGGTTTGAAAACCTCTGCATTATTATTTGCGGATGACACATTTCTAGTATCAAAAACATCTAGAGGGCTCCAGACCCTCCTTGAGAAACGTGCCTCTTATCAGGTGTGCAACGCCCATTAGGCTCAAAGGGCTTCAGCTCCCCCCCCCACCCCTCCACCCCCACGTGTGTGGCAGCCCAGGATGAGAGAGCTTCCCGGGCACACACACAGCCACACCCGAGTACTTAACAGGTCTTTAAAAGACCATTTGCTTGTTAACGGGGGCTTGCTGTTTTTTCACCCCTTCTTAGAGACCTAGCATCACCACTCTGTGTATTGCTGGAAGAATTAACCCCACAAATTTTTTTTGCCCCCCCCCCCCCAAAATGTGGCTCTAGTTGTGCCTCTGCCTCCTATTGTACCATTAACAGCCTGGAGACTAATGCACTTAAAAGAAGTTTATGGGTATAAATAGGCACAAGCACTCTAATGGTGAGTTGACACTAGGCGAAACATTATTGGAGTGAGAATCTAAATTTGATTACATAGGTGTCAGGCTTTCAGACTCTAAGTCCTGGCTCCTATTATTATTATTATTATTATTATTATTATTATTACAAGTTATAAGGCACACTCCCTGTTGTAACACAAGTCAGCTGCTATCATGAGGATTGCCATCCGGTCTGTTGTTCATACATTCTCCCCCACCCTGGAGATTTATAGAGCTCAAGCAGGTAGCAACCCCTTGTATGGTTCCGAACTTTGTGGGCATTGCATTGTGGACACCTTAGGGGAGACTGAAATTATCTTTATAAGATCTTTGTTGAGACTCCTCAGAAGTTCTCCCTTAACACAATTGAGACTTGACTTAGCTTTAAATCCACTGGGTGAACACACTAAATTGAGACCTATCATTCAATTGTTCTGAAAACAGTCCATCGTAGAACTGGATCCCTAGAAGAGAGGCTCACGGGACATCTTAGAAAGCATACAATATACTTGTGGATGGTGGTCGAGCACTGCGAGTTTTTAATGTTGCTGCTTGATTTGTGTTTAGTGTGCTCCCGGGTATCACTCCCCACTCTGGAGTGTAAGTAAAAATAATGACGTGGTTAGCAGATCCAAATCCTTGGTCTGTCTCCCTGGGCACTGTAAATACTGAGTTTCCAGCTATTTTATAAATAATAAATGCATTGATGTCTAATCTCATATAATATGATACAAGCATGAAATGTTTAAACACTTTGAAGATAGATGTGAAGACAACATCTGCTATGAACGATATTGACAAATAAACAGAAGTGAAACACTTAAGAAAGTTACTCAGCATCTTTATTATTTATTAAATAGCTGGAAACTCAGCATTTACAGTGCCCAGGGAGGCAGACCAAGGATTTGGATCTGCTAACCACATCTTAGAAAGCCTCACTGCACATACGATTCCATAGTTGGGATACATTCAGAGCTTTCTATCTCCATTAGGTTTGAAAGCTTATTGGTACAACACGTCTTCCATTACTCCCAATTCGCTAAATTTTGTGAAAGAAAGAATCTGGTTTTGTGACTAAGAGAAGACCCGTAAGATTACACCGATGGGAAGTCTGACAAGTCTTTCAGTTAACAAAATGTGAACTAAAATTAAAAGAATTCCTCAATTACATTTCACCTATCCCAACTAAAGGTCTGTGGGACCAATTCACAGAACTAACTTGAGACAAAATCCTAAACTTACAACCATTTTGGTACTCACAGAAGGCACTTACTCATTTTGGTACTCACAGAAGGCACTTACTCATTTCGGTATTCACAGAAGTTAGGACTCCTAACTTTAGGACTCATAAATGCCTTCTGTGAATACCGAAAGTCTTAAAGTTAGGATTTTTCTCAGTTTAGGAGTAGTAAAGTTAGGGCTTCATGCCTTATCTAATGGAACGCTGATTGCTTCTGTAACTCTGGTAGGATTGATCATCCATATGCAGAGCTCCTGCCGCCGGCGATGGCATCCTAGAACCTCCTTGAGGTAAGATGACTTACTAACTCCATGACAAAGTCAGAGACACTTGCTGCAGGGAAATATTGATGGCGCGAAATTCAGATTTTCCTCTAAAATGTCTCAATTTATAGTACCTCTCCTATCAAGTCTTAACAGCCTTCTGCGCCTCTTTTCACTGCTAGATTGAGGCACACGCAAGGCCAGTACAGATCTTTTGAAAAGTGACTAACAGACCTTCACTGCCTTCCTGAGAGATTACAAGGTCCCGTTCTGTATCATGCTGCAAATAATAAAGGTTGTGCAGCAACAAACGATGAACGCAATGCTGAATAAATCAATCATTCACCCCCAGTCAACAAGTCTGGCTTAAATCCATTGTTCTTTTGCTCACTATGCCTACCCAGTTTGGAACCAACAATATGCAAATCAGTCTTGACCCTGCTCCTCAAGGGAACAGTCCAGACCAAACTGCCATGCCAGGTCCTCCCTAGACTGGAATGTTATGTTATGTTATGTTACTGGGTGTTTTGTAGAGCGCTCAGCTGCTCAAAGAGCGTCCCGGCGCTATAGATCCTCTTCACAAACTACCAGCAACCAACAAGACAGCCAAACGGTACTAGAAATCCAAGGAACAACTTACAGAGCAAAGAGATACGTTTTAAGTCCTTTTCTAAAGGCGGACAAATTAGGGCACGTTCGCAGCATCAGGGGCAGAGTGTTCCAAAGATGGGGGGCAAGGTAGCTAAAAGAGCGACCTCCACAGCGAACACGTCTCACTACCGGTACCATGGCATAGGCCTGGGCAGCAGACCTCAAGGGTCTAGATGGAAGATAGAAATTGACCCTTCTCTGCAAATAGCCAGCGCCGAGATTGTGAAGCGCCTTAAAAGCTGTAGTTAAGGTCTTAAATGAGATGCGCTTGCGAATCGGCAGCCAGTGCAGAGTGGCAAGGAGATTGCTCGCCCTGGCTCTTCTGGTAAGGCCAAAGATTGCATCCTAGGACCGGTTACAGGGCATCACGCCTCATCAGCCCGGCTGGCTTGAATCCACTGGCAAAGTTGTTCAACCTCCTCTGATGTGTCTGTAAAATTTACCTTCTGTCCTGAATTTTGACCCTTTGTCCTGAATTTTTGACTCACCGTCCTGAATTTGCACCCATGCCAGTTGGCCGCCCTACTGCGTGGGAAGACGAGGACTCCACCTGGCTCGGCCCTCGGTTACTAAATTCCCCATTAACTGGTAGAGACTGACTCACTCTTGGGAGTAAACGCAGGTCCCTGCGGATAGATTCCGCCCCCCCTGAAGGTTTAGTCCTGTCCAGCGATAACGCTTTGGGGATCTACCAAGTACCCCATCAGGTGTCTACCTTCAAAGTTTACATTCGTCCCGCCTCCTCCCCCGCTCACTCACGCTGAACCTAGAACTGTACCTGCTGGGTAGTTCCTGAACTTGTCCTGTTTCTGTCGTTCCCCTGCGTCGGCCTCTTCGTCGTCATCATACCGATCCATTTCTTTCTTCGGCTTGCGGTCTGCGTGGGTCTCGGAGGGGGAGGTGGTCGAAGGAAGGCAGGGATTCGTTAGAGACGTTTCAGGGAGCCTGAGGCGAGGGAAGTGTATTACGGAAAGGGTGCGAGGCGAGTGCTCGAAAGCTGGGCAGTCTTTCCCTCGGAAGCACCCTTTCCTCTCTGCGAAGGATGCCTGCGCAGTGAGCGCGTGCGGGGCGGAGCGCGCCCTATCCAAACCGGAGCTGACCACGACATTTTCCCCTCGCCCTACTCACCCGAACGTCCGTCCCCAGGCAGCAACCTCTGACCCATCTCCACTGTTTCCAAGAAAGATAAGACCTGTTTGTTTTTTTACGCTTTTGGAGCACCCTTCCCCTCACATTATCCAGAAAGACACACCCCGGGTTTAAAAAACAATGAACAATTATGACATTTCCCGAAGGTAAAACATGATTTGTTAGACCACGAAAAACACCACACAGCGAAAAAAATGATGATAAGCCGTTTACTGCTGTCCAGCTGAAACATATTTCCCTTCAATTTCTTTTAGTGATAATGCATGTTCCCAAATGTACAGACTTTTCGGAGGAACCAGCCTAACACGACACCTGCCCTGGCCCGGCAAAAAGAGATCTTCTTGATGTGTGACTGACTCTGGCCGACTCTACGGGCGTCTAGGAGACATCAGCATGACATGCAACTAACTCTCCCCTGAGGCATGACGCAACTGGCTCTGTCCCATCCATTAGTGAAACCTCTCAGCCTTTTCTAGCCCTGACACCTTTTCAGAGGTGTGGGCTTGACCTGAGACTAACACTGTTTTCAGACTTAACAATCTTTAAAATGCACTGGCCCGCATGTGACGGACTCACCCAGCAAAAAGGCGTCTCGGATCCATCTTCCGCATGTGTGACTACCAGCCAATGGTCGAAGTGGGCGGGGTTGGCAGGGCATAGCGTGCCTCTACTTTTTAATTTAACAGAATTCGTCCCCCTAATTTTTTTAAATACGTCCCTGGACGGCAGAAATAGTTAAAGCTTATAAATAAGGCTCGGCTGTTCGTGGCCGTTGGGAGAGAGGCTTGGAGAACGGAGAAGGAAAAGGACTCTGGGCCTCATTTATGAAAAGTGACGCATCGCTGCATGAAACAGCGATGCGTCACTTTTCATAACTCTGGGCCTCATTTATGAAAAGTAATGCACCGCTGCATGAAAACAGTGATGCGTCACTTTTCACTGCGCCCTCCTTGCGACACCAATGATGCGTCATATTTACAGTATGACGCATCATGACGCAAGGAGTTACAGATACGTCAGTATTTCTGACGTATCTGTATGGCACAAAAGCGACGCATTGCTAGAGTGTGTCACAAAAGTGACGCAGCTCCCGCAATGTGTCCTTTCACATGGGGCAAGCCCCATGTGAAAGGGCCTGCGTCAGTCTTACGCCTGCTGTGAGGCAGGCGTAAGAAATTGACGCATTTACGCCCTGGAAGTGGCGCAGTGAAATCTTACAGATTTCACTGCATCACTTCTATGACCCTTTCTTGCATCAGAACGCCCCCCCCTGCATACATTATACCTGGCGTAGGTATAATGTAGCACAGGGGTTTACAAAGTGACGCATCTACCTAGATGCGTCACTTTGTAAATATGGTGCAACAAGGCACATTTTTTACGCTGCTGGTGCATCACAAAAAGTGATGCACCGGCGGTGTAAAACTGACGCACGGCCTCTTAAATGAGGACCCCGGTCTTTTCCTTCTTGCCCAGAAAACACAAGGACAGTGTTCACTTCTCCTGCTCTGATGCTGTCAGTTGCGCCCACTCTCTCTCTCTTTCTTCCTCTTCCCCTCTCTCTTCCTGTCTCTGTCTTGCTCTTCACTTGCTGAAAACCGTGACTCCAAGTACCATCTTAACCTCTCTTTTCTCTCCTTCCTTCCATGTGAAATGGATCCAAAAAAGAAATTAACACTTTTGCTGGAAATGTCGTATGTGTTTGGACATTTTTGTATTCCAAAGTGCCTCCTCGAGAGGGAGAGAAAAAGGTACAATAAATAAATAAAGCCAGAGTAGTCGCAAAGTGACCAGATTGGTTTTATTCACACCCACACACATTAGTGCGACTTTGAAAGGTTTGCCATTGAAGCGCTACTTTCATTTTCTTGTCTTACTTAGAACAGCATTGTGCAGCAATTCTGGAGGTACTGCAATGCCTGGTTAAAGCATGGAGTGGAAAACGTTTAATGTAATTCTTAACAGCTTTTTACCATATTTTAGTTTATACAATGTGTACCAAGGCTCTGTGTTCAGGGATGTGGTCTTTTTAAACCATACTGTGTATATGTTTTGTAAGGACATAAGCACTGGACATTGAAACAGGTCCCTTCCAGTCACTGTTGCCATGTTCTTAACTTTTCAGGCAAAAACACTAATTGATTTCTGATTAATGAGCGTAAAAGTTAAGGCAGGGATACCCAAAGTATGCCCAATGGGCCACATGTAGCGTCCTGCCCTTTAATTGCGGCCCCCTGGTGAACAGCGGCCCACTGGCGTGACAAAACTTGAGGGGGCTCCCTGCACGGTATATGGAGGAATATATGACGTAACAACACATGCGTTTACAACGCATGCCTTTACAATGCGGTCAGTACAACGACTGTGTTATACCCTGCGCACCATTACAACGACTTGCTGTAGTCTGTGCAGCAATAGGGAAGGTTATGGATTTAAAATCCAAAACCTAAAGCCCCCTACAGCAAGGTGTTGTAATGACTTGCGTTGTAATGGTATGCATGGTAACAGCGCGATCGTAGTACTGACCACGTTGTTTTGGCACCGCGTTGTACCGACAGCGTTGTAAGTGCTGTTTTCCACATGGAGGGGCCACCTCCGGGCTCAATCAGGAGCTCTCCAACCAGAGTATTGTTCTGAGGGGGCCCCTGGAGCTTGGAAGACCGCGCACCGCGGGAGCATGAGGGGGGCCTGTGTTACACCACGGCACCTGATAGAGCAGGAATATTCAGAAAGCTGTGCAACAAACGGGGCATATTTTATTTACATGTTAACTAAAGTAACAATATATAAGAAAAGAAGGTGTCCTAGACAACCTATCTTTAGGAGCACCTTTAGTTTTAAAGACATCTTTCACTAAACATGTAAAAACATGATAGACTCTGCAAACTTCAAAAACGTGAATTTTGTTAATATGCATGAGAATTTTACCCTAGTAGAACAGATTATATCACTTCATTGCAAGGCATTTATCAGCAGGGATAGTTTTCAAACATGATTTTAGCAACATTAATGCCACCCTCCTTCTGAAAACAATGCCATTCGTGAACCAGGAGGCACTCTTGTATGTGGTAATGTGAAATAGGAGGCAAAGTGAAATGAACCAATTGCCTGGGATCACACTAATTGGTCAGGTGGGGGAAGCCAGGACTGCTCCCAGGTTTTCAGGTTTCGCATTTTGCAATACAGCCACCAGATGAGTACCTCTTTCCCTCTCACAGTGCACATTAGATGTTAATGCTTTGACTTTAATTCTTGATGCATGAGAATAGAGCGTCGGTGGAAGACAGAAGTCATGTGAAGGCTCAGTTTGTTGTCCACACCATGCATCTGCTTTGTATCCCCCCACGTCCACCTTTAATCACCCAACTCTCGCACTTCTGGCATCGTTGTGGCCCTGAGGCATGTCACAGACAGTACTTTGCACCCCCTTGGGAAATGTTTTCAGGAACCGGTGCGTTAAGGTAACCATGTTGTGCCTTCTTACAATTCACATGCCTTACTTAATCTTGCATTCCCTATGAGTGTTTGCTTTTTCCAGGATGTTGTTACATTTTTTCCAGGCAGCATATTACTCTTGTCTATTGCATAATTTGATTTGAGTTGCATCCAGGTGTTTATAGCAGGGCACTATTGAGTTATAGCTGAAGGTAGCGCGAGTTTCTCAGCAGGGCAGTATGGTTTTTATTAAGAGAAAGGATGTGGCACTATGGCCAGAGCTGCTGAATTTGGAACTGAGGAATCATGTTCAGCATTCATGACCAGTCCACAGACCACTCTCCCAAGGGAGCACATATGCATGCTAGACCTTCAAAGGTCCTGCTAGACCATAGAAGCCCTGGAGTCTTAGCACCAACGGTGGCAAGTATAGGCTAACCTTGAAGTCCTGTTCACCACTATCCATACTGAAGTTAACCTCCAGTCTTGCGATCAGGCCTGCGAAACAACACGCCCTAGAGCAACTGTGACTCTGTCACTGAGGTCACAGGACCCTTGAGGCCAGTTTGCTTCACTCATTGGTACCAGCATTGACCTTGTTTCAGAAGTAGCAGTTCAACTCACCAGGGATCAGCAATACACGATTTGCATGCACACTAAACTAAGTTCACAAACTTTACAGTCTCTCTGCTTCATGCACAAGCACTTTTAACATGTGCTGCCTGCTTTGGTGCCACTGGAAATATGCAGCAATGGCGGACAACATTATGTCACAGTGTTGACTAAATTATGCAGCAAACAAAATGCTACAACGTGATGCAGTACACTTTCTGATACTTTATTACGTTTGCATTTTTACACATATTACCGATCGCTGCAAAGATTTCGACTCATTAGTACCAGCGTAACATACAAATGCAGAAGGGAAAAAGGTGACCAATCAACCTTTGCAAAGGGCCCTCCACTTCGCAGCAACACAAGTCACATTTTTTAGTAACTTTTGATCCATTTGAGCTACAAACAATTTCTTAGTTAAAATCGTCAGATTATGCAGCAGATGATGTATTATGTGGCAAATATGGCAGAGCCATAATTATGTGGAAAACATTTGCAAACTAAGCTTTTTTGCCATTCATGTTTGAACTGATCTTGTAGGAAAAGGGAGGAGAAGTGCTGATGAGAGAAACTACATGATTCAGAGACAAATGGCTTGTGATTCCACTTTTAGGCGTATTTGGGACAGTCTATGTTTGGAAACATATCCCACTTTGTGAGTGTATTTTAATGTCAATAACCCCTAATAACCCTAAATAAACATGTGTATCCATTGGTTGAATTAAATAACGTAATAAGCTGTAACTGGTCAGGGAAATGCCAAACAAATATTAAAAATTGGAATGTTTTGCTCTTTCTGGCCATGCCACTGACTCCGTCCACCGACCCAATCCTCAGGTTATTCCTGTCCACCGATTCTCTGCCCACAGTTCCCCTGCTTTTTCCCCCCACTTCGACCACTGCTGCCAGCCACATGCCAGACATCGCCTGACACGACTGACTTTATGTTATCCCTACCTTACTGTGAAAGGCACCGGCCCCAACTGTCAAATACATTGCACACGCTCTACCAATGTTACAAATGCTGCAGAAACACCCACCTGCCTTGTTACTGACTTTTCCACCTGCATTTGCAGATATTTTCAGAAGGAACCAACTGGATATGCAAAGGATTGACTCTTCCAAGAGGAACAGGCAGGACTGTAATGGTGCGAGCAAGTTCACCATTCTAGGCAAAATATATCTTGCCTACCGAAGAGCTCCATTTAACTAATAAGTGACTGTGTATACCAGGACTCCAGACATTTCAAACTTTTCAGAGCTATTTGTACCCCATGCAGCTAATTAATCTTCTGTACTTTTTAAACATTTACCATTCTGGCACTGTTTTTATGGACCTTTTTTTCAGCTCTATCTGGAACCAAATATTGAGGTCCACATTAATGGCCCGGTTTGCGTCGCTCATGCACCTTGCAACGTGTAACCCTGGGCGTAGTTCGGGTAGTAGCGTTACGCGTATCTACGCGAATTGCACTTCTCACTACGCGAGGTCTGCGTAGCTACGCGAACTGCGTAGTGCACTGTAGAAAATGCTGTTCGCACTGATTGCACAGAGCTGGATGCTTGTCCGCACTGTGCAATCAGTGCAAACTGCATCTTGCACAGTGCAAGCAGTTGTTTTCTGCCGCTCGAGTAGATTTCTACTCGAGCAGCAGCTTTCTTAACGTGGACTGGTAGTTTCTCATCGGGAGGGGTCGCGAGCATATGCGACCACTCGCAATGAGAAACCTGACCTCCCCGCTTTGAGAATCTCGCCGGGAGGTTTATTTTCCACGCTCGCGATCGGCAACTTGATGTTGCTGATTGAGAACAAGGAAAACGTCTCACCGGGATGTAATTCTGCTTGCTCGCAGTCGCCAACTTGATGTTGAGGACCGTGAGCAAGCAAAAAATTACTGCTACTCTACACTACGCGTGTTTGCACTGTGCTACGTGCAATTTGCGTAGTGCGAAGTAGTGCAAACTACGCAAACGTAGGGTAGTACTTCACCCAGGGTTAGCAACATGGTGCAAGAGCAACGCAAACCATAAGTCATATTTTTGAAGCCGCTCCAAAAATAAGGAGTACGCAATGCAGCAGTAATCGCCCTGCGTAGGCATTTCATGGTTGTTGCGTGGGTTTTCCCACACAACTCCCATGGTTTTTGATGCAATGAAGAAACTTACAGAGAAATTTTGCGGGAAAACAGGACTGCCCTAGCAAAGTCAGGATGCCAGGTAATGCTAACTTTAATTTCTTCACTTACTACCATAGAAGTACTACACTGCCACTTTCCAAAGAACTATGAGGCAGACTATAGGGCGCATGCATCATTGAAAATACCGGTCGCAAAGGGGCAGATACGCAGAATCTGCCCCTTTACGACCAGTATTTTAGCATTTGGGATGTATCAACCCAAATGCAATTTCGCAATTTAGGTGATCGCAAATTTTGCAAGTACCTAAATTGCAAATGCATTTAGGGAATCGCAAATTGCTAGTCCCTTATTGCAATGCGTGATGCACTTAAAAATCGCAATTTTGCATTTTGGAATCGCAAATTACCATCAATTTCAAGTTGATAGTAATTTGTGAAAACTTTGAAAAATACACAAAAGTGCATTTTTCATTGAGATGGAACCTCAATACCTCCTATTGGGAATCCCAACTGAAGTAGATATCTCGTGACATAAGTTGATGTTGGTTAACCTGGGATTGGTAGTAGCTAAAAGAGATATCGCTCACTACTGGGGTGCACGTCAGCTCCCTACACTCCAGGAATTGAGAAATTGTCTGAATTTTGACATGGTAGCAAAGAAAGTGACGTATGCGGCAAGGGGGTGTCCTTAAAGTTTTGCAAAATATGGACTCCATGGACTCCATGGTTACAGTACTATGGTACCATTGGGAGAGGGACCAGACCTGGCATTGGGAGAACTGGGTAAAGAGCCTTAAAACCTGTATTGTCTGATCTACTGTGGGTAACGCTGGTTGACTCTGATGTGCCCCTCAGCACGTGTATATCTGTAATATTGCAAGATCTGATTGTGCTCTCTTTCAGAAGAAGTGTTGTACTATTCTCTGTCTTACACCAATTGTCAATATCTGTTGATTACTTGGTTTCGTGCGCTCATGATTCTTTTGTTCTGTTATGTCAATGTTTAAAAAATAAATAAAAATAATATATAACAGTTTTAATAAGTGCATTTTTCAGTGTGCCATGTTGCGCACACATATGTCCTTGAGGTATATGTGTGCGCAACATGCGATCACATGCCAATTTCAGGGGTGCATCAGGGTTGACCTCTGGCCCCCTTGCACCCTTGAAATTGCATGCACAATTTGCGAGTACCTACTGGGACGCCCAAGAAGCTATTGCCTCACCTCAGCCTTTCTGCTTCAGTTAAACAGTCCCAGGAGGACTGAAACGTCTGTTTTCATTGCCTAGCAGTCCCGGGGGGGGCGGGTGGGGGGCTGTGGGGTGTTGCATCATCCTCTGTGTTCTGCCTGTTCCTGCCGCCGGCGCCAGCACAGAGGTGACCCCAACTACCAGAGTCCCTCTTGCCACGCCCACCATCGCGTCAGCCCAGCAGCGCCAGAAGGCGCCATAAAATCACGCGTGGGCACCCGCGCCGCAGGACGCGAGCGGGCCATGGGCGGGCCCGTCCCGCGCCCATCAGAGCCCGGAGGAGGCTGGGCTGGGCCACCCCCTCAACATCTGCCGGCCCGCAAAAAGAATATCAAGGTACTGTGAAGGATCCAATTTGTTTATTGGCAAGTTATTATCAATTTGCATTCTCCTTGGATTGTATTTCCATCTAGTGGGCTAGGCTAGTGTTTTTCACCCATCTCTTCCAAAATGAGTAAAAAGAAAGGAGTCGTGGGTACTTTGGACGTCTTCCTTTTGAGGGCAGAATCTTTACTAACCCATGAAATTCAAATTGCTGAACGCCGCTTGTTCCTGGATCGGCTTTGTTGCAGCCCAGTTTGCCTCTACATGATCCAGGTATTACATGTACATCTCAGGTAATTGAGGCAAATTATATCTCTAGCCCCCAGGATGCTGTGGAGGATGTTATGTTATTATGTTATGTTATTATGAGCTTGTAAAGCGCGTTATCACCCAGGGGTATCTAAGCTCTATCAGCGGACACACACCACCAGCGAGAACACAGAGCCACCCGATCAAAGAGGCCCCCATGCCTCCAGGAAAAGCACAGTTTTCAGATTCTTCCTAAAAGGAAGAAGATTGGTTTCTTTCCGGAGTCTAGCTGGAAGGCGGTTCCACGCCAGGGGGACAGTGCTGGAGAATGCTCTGCGACCCTTAGACGCGAGGTTTAACCGGGGGCATAACAGGTTACATGCCTCAATGGACCGCAAGTCCCTACTTGGCATGTAGTTAATAAGTCGGTCCTTAATATAGCTGGGGGCCGAGCCATGAATGGCCTTGTGTGCAATGCAAAGGCTCTTAAATTTCGCTCTCTGGGCAATTGGCAACCAATGTAGATCCTGTAATAGGGGCGTGGCCCGAGTTCGCCTAGGTTTGTTGAAAATAAGTCCGGCGGCGTCGTTCATTACAACCTGTAGCCTAGCTAAGAGGTTTTTAGGTAGGCCATAATATAAAAAATTCCCGTAGTCCAGACGTGCTAGAATCAGGGCAGAAACCCCCAGCCTAAGCGTGGAAAATGACAACAGAGAGGATAGTTTCCGGAGCTGGCGCTGTAGACTAACACATGTGCCCACCACTGCCGACACCTGTTGAGTCATGGACAGCAGGGCATCAATTCTGATGCCCAGGCTTTTTCCTTGCCACTGTTGGTTCCGGAAAAGGTCCCAATTCCGCCGGCCAGAACAGATCGCTACACGGTCTTGCAGCTGTCGTGACTGCCAGGACTTCAGTTTTCTCTGGGTTAATTTTCAAAAAATTATCCGACATCCAGTTGATGGTATACTTGAGAATGTCTTGAATTCTCAAGTGAGCAGTAGATGAATGCTCAATCTTGATCAGGATTTGTGTATCGTTGGATAATTATAGACCCTGCAGTCCATCAAGTTCAGTCCTGCTATCGACAGCTGCACATAGATATTAAAGAGCTGGGGTGAGAGGGCTGAACCCTGGGGCACACCACAGGTCAACGTGGCTGGTTTGGACACTAGATCCGCTAGTTGAACTCGCTGTGAGCGATCTCTGAAAAAAGAAGTCAACCAGGCCAGGACCGTGCCCTGTATCCCTTGATCCTTAATCCGCGATAATAGTCGGCTGTGATTAACAGTGTCAAACGTCGAGGATAAGTCCAGAAGGACCAGGGCACACAGAATTTTTTGTCAGCCCTAAGTCTCAGGTCATCCAGCACGGAAAGCATAACTAATTCCGTGCTGTGATGAGCTCTAAAGCCAGCCTGATTGGGCTCGAGCAGGTGATTGCTTTCAAGGAAGTGGGTGAGAGAATGTAGAACATGTTGCTCCAAGATTTTGGCCAAGAAAGGCAGTTGGGAAATTGGCCTAAAGTTCTTCAGGACTTTTGGGTCAGCACCTGGTTTCTTTAGAAGCGGAACCACCCGTGCTTCCTTAAAATTAGAAGGGACACATCCCGTCCTCACACCCCATCTCCGAGACATCATCAACTGCTCCCTCAACTCCGCTACCTTTCCGGAAAGCTGGAAACATGCCGAACTCAGTGCCCTCCTGAAGAAACCCACAGCAGACCCCACTGAACTTAAGAACTACAGCCCCATTTCACTCCTCCCATTCCCTGCCAAAGTCATTGAGAAAGCCGTCAACAGCCAGCTAGCCGCCTTCCTCGAATCCAACAAATCCCTCAACCCTTCACAGTCTGGCTTCCGAGCCAAACACAGCACCGAAACCGCCCTCATCGCAGCAACAGACAACATTCGAGCCCTACTGGACAACGGGGAAACAACTGCCCTCATCCTACTTGACCTCTCAGCGGCCTTCGACACAGTCTGTCATAGCACCCTTATACAACGCCTCAGCAACGTCGGAATACAAGGCAAAGCATTGGACTGGATCATCTCGTTCCTCGCCGGAAGAACCCAGAGAGTCCGCCTCCCCCCTTTTAGATCAGAAGCAACCGATGTCATCTGCGGCGTACCACAAGGATCATCACTCAGTCCCACCCTCTTCAACGTTTACATGAGTCCCCTCGCATCCATCGCGCGCCAACACAACCTCAACATCATCTCCTACGCAGACGACACCCAGCTGATCCTCTTCCTCACAAAAGACCCGAACACCGCTAAAACCAATCTACATGAAGGGATGAAAGAAGTAGCCGAGTGGATGAAGAACAGCCGTTTAAAACTGAACTCGGACAAAACCGAAGTCCTCATCTTAGGATCAACCCCCTCCACCTGGGACGACTCATGGTGGCCACCGGCCTTGGGAAAACGCACCCAAACCAACGAATCACGCACGCAACCTGGGCTTCATCCTCGACTCCTCCCTGTCAATGACCAGACAAGTCAATGCCGTCTCATCTTCATGCTTCAACATCCTACGTATGCTCAGAAAAATCTTCCGCTGGATCCCCACCGAAACAAGAAAGACGGTCACTCATGCAATGGTCACAAGCCGATTGGACTATGGAAACACTCTTTACGCTGGAACCACAACCAAACTACAGAAAAAACTCCAACGCATCCAAAACGCTTCAGCCAGACTCATCCTAGACATCCCCCACCAAGATCACATCTCCAGACACCTGAAAGACCTCCACTGGCTCCCCGTCAACAAGAGAATAACGTTCCGTCTCCTCACCCACGCACACAAAGCCCTCTACAACCTAGGACCCGAATACCTCAACACGCGCCTGTTCTTCTACACCCCCACCCGCCAACTTCGATCGCCCAATCTAGCTCTCGCCGCAGTCCCACGTATCCAAAGATCCACCATGGGGGGAAGGTCCTTCTCCTACTTAGCAGCCAAGACCTGGAATTCTCTCCCCACCCACCTCCGCCTTACACAAAACCACCTCTCCTTCAGAAAACAACAAAAAACTTGGATTTTCGATAAGTAAAGCACCCCTCCTCCCTCAAGCGCCTTGAGTCCCTCTGGGTGAGTAGTGCGCTATACAAATTTTGAACTTGAACTTGAACTTGATAGTCCTTCTGATTAAAGGTCGGACTTGGGCTCTTAACCGTCCGCAGATCGTTTAGGACTTTAAACACTTCTTTCTGCGGGTCAACAGCCTCCGAGATTGTTGCCTCATAAAATTCGGCCTTTCTCTGGCGGATGGCTTTTTTGTAAGCGGCGAACTGCAGTATGTAAGCGGCACGTGCACTGGGCATATGGGACTTACGCCAAGCTCTTTCGCATTGACGGAGAACTTGTTTTTGTTCCCTAAGGGCATTATTAAACCTTAGTGCTCCTTTGCCCTTGTCTATCAGTCTGATTTTATGGGCTGGAGCTACTACCTCAATGGCCTCCTTCAGTATAGATAACTGGGAGACACTTTCAGTTTCCAAGTCGTCCATCCTAACTGAGGGATAATCAGACTGTGATAGGATAGTTGTCAGACCAGAAGCCTTGACCTTATTCCAACTGCGCAGCATTTTCCAGTCTGGTTTAGCTTTCGGTTGTCTTGTGAGGAGAGGATATTGGCCTTCAATTATATAGTGGTCCGACCAGGAACATGGGGAGACCACTAACGGGGCTGTGAGTGGGAAAGATGACCAAACCAGATCCAAAGTGTGGCCCTTCTCATGCGTAGGCTTCCTCACTAACTGAGTAAGTCCAAGAGATACCAGCACCTCCTCAAAATGTTTGGTGTGGCTGTCCTTCGGGGTAATTTCCCAGTGAAAATTGAAGTCCCCGAGCACCACCAAACCTGCATAGCGGGTGCGGAGATCATGAACCAATTTCAGAAAGGGTTCCATGAACCTAATTGTTGTGCTAGGTGGACGGTATACTAAAAGGAATACCATGCAGTCAGTGGGAGAGCAGAACTTCACCCCCAGTACATCCGCACCTTCAATGCATTCAGAACAGAGTGTTTCATTTTTTACGGTGTCCCTGAAAAGGAAGGCGACTCCACCCCCCCCTGTTGTTATCCAATCGATTGGCATAAATAGTGGTAAAGCTAGGGGGCAATGCTCCACCAGATCTGGCATGGATGATTTATTAAGCCAGGATTCAGTAATACAGAGCAGGTCCAAGTTATCCTCATGCAAAAGGGAAAATACCTCAAGACAGTGCCTCTGTAATGAGCGGGTATTGAGTAAAGAAAACCTACACCCTTGACCGCTCACCTGCTTTGGGGGAGTGGCCGGTGATGGAGCTCTGGTTACGTTCGTAAGAATCGCATTATGTCTCAGTAGCCCCTCCTGCGCGAGTGTAGATTTCGCTCTATCGGGTAGCGGATAGGCTACGGATTTTCAGCAGAGTAAAGTCTGCCTTGAATACACCAAAGGGGGACCAGGGATCCTGGCCCCGGGACCCGGCCTGGCACGGACTGGCGCAGACGGGCTGGCCTTTGGCGCGCCTGCGGCGCGCTTGCTGCACGCGTCCGCTGCGCGACGGCGCCGCCATTCCCTAATGTAGTATTCACAGGGGAAGGCCCGCCTGCTCCGTCCCAGGAAGTGCGTCACTCTGAGGGGAGACCCGGCTATAGGTCAAGGAGCCCTCCACTCAAACGGCACTGGCCGGGGTGGAACAGGGCTGATGACCACAGTGAGTAAACAAGCACACACACAGTAAATTTAAAAGACAGTTTTAAAAGCATCTAACTCTGATTGATATTTAAAATAGTAACAGCATCTGTGCAAAGATGGCAAGTAAAGTGCAGCTCTGAGCGAGTAAAGTAATTATATCAGCTGGCTGTGCAAATTGGCAAAAAACAAGCAGGGCGCACAGGTGATAGAGCAACTAGCGCCTCGCCAGAGAAGGATGGTTCATCTACTGTCGTAGCAACAGGAGCGTCCTGTATTAATACCAGTGCACAGGCGGGCAAAAGTAGTAAAAGTAGTGGGAGTACTAAAACAAAAGCATCAGTCAACAAAAGGAAGAGAATAGAGCGCACTCAGGAAACTTCAAAAGCTAAGCGCCCTGCTCTTAATAACCAAGCAAACTCTATAGTCGCTATTCCAAATAATTATGTCAACCCAGACTTGGTCTCTGTCTCTATGGGTACACAGTCTGATGTAATCACAAACCAACATGTGGCAGAAGGCGATATCAGCTCTAATGTGGGAATTATGTTAGTAAATGTGGTGGAGAAAGTTTTAGAATCCGCCCCATCCCAACTTAAAGTGGAGATTAGCAAGAACTTCGAACTACTTTGGGGAAAACTCAACAGAATTGACTCTAATTTTAACAATTTCAATGACACCGAAGAACACTGTTAAACTGTTAATGGGGGGGGGCAGTTTGACAGTACAAAACTCTACAAATTGTATGCTGGATATGACACACCCACCATTGGCGCATACGGATGCCACAGCAGTTAATTCTTGCAATACACATAGGGATTTTATTAATCTTTATCCCTCACAGTCACACCCTGGTGCAAGCCTGGCCCAAAACATATCTAGAACTACCAATATCACTCCTATAAACCCAGGTCATGACAGCTGCCTTAAATGCCCATTACCTAGTGCAATTGATGGTCCAGAAGCATCCCATTTAAGTAGAGGCATAACTATTACTAGTCACGTGGGAGATTATTGTACAAAAGCTAATGATGATATTCTGAATTTACCCCCAAGTTCTTGCCCATATGTGCTGGTCCTAGCTGGAGTTCCATACCTTGCTGGGGACCAGAGGGAGTCTTGGACAGAGCTACGTAACACATCTGTTGACTGGTTGATTAAAGATAAAAGATTCCATGCCTCAGATATGAATGAAATCCTTATGGTGAGACGAGTAGGGTGGGTCGGCCATTCACCTAAGAGTATTCGTGGTGACTGCATTATTATCAACTTTCGCAAACCTCAAATGGTCCGACGGATATTAGGCATTTCGGAGCAACTTGCACCACCCAACACTAGTATCAGTGCATTACCGTTGGGTTTTTTCTATAAACCCAAACATTTTTATGTCAGCAATGTACTCCCTTCCTTATATGACAACAATAGGTTTCAGGCTCTTTCAGACCTAAACGCACAAATTGACAATTGTGTAGGATGATCAATGCCAATGAATGTGTGGGGAATACACTAGTGGATACATTAGGTTCCCAACCACTTACTCAGTTGAAGCAGCTAGATGGTCAGGAATTAAAGAATTTGCAATTACCTGCATTAGTGGACCATCAACTACAGGTAGAGGGTGATACAGGACCCACACCAATTGCTCGTACTAACATGCCTAATACTTCTCACAATTCCAGGAGAAGTAAAATTGATTCCGACCTCAATGTTTTGAGTTGGAACGTTGCAGGCCTCGAACCCAGGTTTCGCGATGCTGAATGGCTGCATATGATATCTGATCAAGATGTCATAATGTTTCAGGAAACATGGGCCACACATGATTTATACATAGAAGGGTTTCATTGTTTTAGTTTAACTGCACCTAAGCCTGACTTTGGCCGTGCGTCCGTCAGGGTTTGTTTATTGGGATTAGTATAGCATCCGGAGGGAATATTAAAGTCATACCCACCAATAGTCCCAAAATTCAAATACTGAAATATAAAAGGCGAATCCCTTTTTATCTAATTAATTTTTATAATAATTATTTCTATTCTGTCCCAAATAGGAATTTTATTGAGCTTTTTAGCAATATTTCCAATTTAGACAAACAGCAAGGTTCAGATGAGTCTATTGGGATTTTTCTAGTTGGGGATTTTAATGCTAAACTTCCAACCAAATTAAACAATATGAATATACCATATGCGGATCCCGCTGTGCGAAGGGTTTTGGAGTTGGATGGTTTTCTGAGTCAGCACATCCTCACTAATGTAAAGGACATTGGATTAACTGGCATTGAACCCATCTATCCTCCAACATACCAGCAGGTACCTACATTTAGAGGCAGGGATTGTTTTTCAATCATTGATTTTATTTTTGTTTCCCCTAGCCTCACAGATCGCCTATTGACCGCTGAGGTTCAAGCAACAGATTTCGGGGATCATAACCCTCTTAAAGTGGTGCTAAGACTAGCATCCCGCCCCGTGCACACCACCATTTGTGGGGCTAGGGACTTAACTCCTGCAACAGAAGAATTAAGACTGAAATGGAGGGGGGATAATAGTGGGAAATTACTTCAGACCTTGTCAGAAGAGTACATGCATTTAATCACTGTGAAGTGGTGTGGCTCACTGGTTAGAGGCGGCAGACCCGGAAGCAGAGAACGGCCCGGGACCAGGGTTCAATTCCCGATGCGGCATGGTCGTGGACCAGGGTCAGCGGACTCAATAATTCTCGCCTCGGTGCCTACTCTAACCAGGGATCACACTCGGCAACTCTGGACATTAGCTTGCCTCATCTCTACAACGGCCCCCCACATTCACCGGGGATGCCTGGTTTCACCTTGGTGATACCCAGTAGGGACCATCTCACAGGGATAGCCAGGATGGGTTCCCCAGCGGTCTACAGCGCCACGACACCTCAGGGCAGCAGTGCGCTTTACAAGACCACACTATGTTAGCAACAAGGACCCCCTGATAAGGATCAATATCCTGGGGCAGGGTAAACAATGTGTGTGAAATAACGCTCCCAGGCATACAATCAATTACACAATAGATTAAACAAACAAACTAGTGCAGTTTAGAAAAAATACATTTTTAATATAATTAAAAAAGGAATGATAAAATTCAGTGCATTAATCAGACTTGATAAAATAACAATATGGTGATACATATGTATTCACAAGAAATTAAAAAAGGTTAGATGGCATCCAGTCGACGCGTTTCGACATTAAGAATATGCCTTCATCAGGACTTTACCATCAATTTCTAAAGTAGTACTCATGTACAAAGACAGTACTATTCTCTTGTAGCATTGATTTATTTAAGGTCCAGAGAGATGACACTTCCCCCTAAAGAGTTATGGTACGTTCCTCATCTGGGGTCTGTTTTTCGGTGTGGCACCACGACTAATGTACTTTTATACAGATTAAAACCAAGGATTATTCAAGCGCTGTCTCTTAGCGTTGCCACTCATTCCTCATGATGTGGTATTTAACAATTTTTGTATGTATATATCTTAGGCGTCGTGTCTACTGCTCAGTTAGACTGCCGTTTGCATATTGCTCCTGCAATTAATGAGGCGCTGATTCTTTCTAATGCCGTTCTCCCCTCGCAGTCAAAGTTCTTAGTGTACGGCGATGGCGTCACAATCGCTACTTTCTTTTTGCGCCGTACGCACGTTACTCCGGGACAGGCGAGGGTCTTGCCGATAAAGGTTACTCTTCCAGCGAGTCAGCTTTCAGGAAAGACCACATACATTACCTCATGCTTACAACCTGAAGGACTACACTTGAGGGTAATTGAAGATTTTGCTAAACTTTGCTCAGTGATCTAGGGCCAGATGTAGGAGCCCTAATACTGGTCGGAAACGGTCGATTTTGGCCGTTTCCGATCGGTATTAGGGTTTTCAGATGTAGGGGGCTGAAAAATACAGAATCGGTATATTTACCGATTCGGTAAAATTACCGATTCGGTTAATTACCGAATCGGTAAATATACCGATTCTGTAATTACAAATGTAGGTGGCACAGTTTACAGTGCCACAGGCCCTTAAGAGTCGGTATTTTACAGCACAAACCTATTGTGTGGTAAAATACCGAATTCAGGTGTGCATGCACATCTGTGCATGCACACCTGCGCAATGTGGCACACAGACATGCCCTTAGGGCATGTATGTTTGCCACATTGCACACAAGCCTGTACTTGGGGTGCTAGAGGGTGTCAAAGTGACACCCCCTGCACCCTTGCAGGATTTGTTATTTACCGATTCTGTGAATACAGAATCAGTATTTTCCATTGATTCCTATGGGCTTCAAAGCCCATAGGAATCAATGGGAAATACCGATTCTGTATTTACAGAATCGGTAAATACCGAATTTTACAGATTCGGTAATTCAGATTTTAAAATTACCTACATCTGCCCCCTTCCCATTTACAGACTCTTAAATACTGAATCCGTAAAATTCGGTATTTAAGAGTCTGTAAATGGGAATTACCTACATCTAGCCCCTAATCCCTTTTGTCTGTACCATTCTCTTAGGCCAAGAAAGTACCTAGGTGGTTTGACCACGAATGCTCAGAGGCCAATAGGAATCTGCGTAAGGCCCTAACCTCTAAACCAAGGAGCCGCATAGACGTAAGAATAGCCAGGAAGAGGTACAATACTGTGATAAGTAAGCGAAAGGGTGTCCTCCTTAATGAACGTTGGGAAGCACTATCAGAGTCAGCTGGGGGAAAGAAAGGAAATACTTTCTGGTCCTCAGTTAGGGATTTGCATTACATGGACCAGCAATTAACATCTGTGAGCTGTACAATCTCCAGTGAGTCTTGGGAGAATCATTTCTCCAAAATGTATGCCACCCCGCTTCATGACTCAGATCATTATGTGCAGGGCCAACTATGTTGCCTGCAAATCACATTATTAGAGGTAGAAGAGGCAATCGCTCAGAGCCTTGGTAACAAGGCTCCTGGCCCTGACGGACTTCCCATAGACCTAATTAAATGGAAACCAGAGTTTTGGGCCCCACTTCTCTGGAACGTTTTTAATAAACTACCCCAAGCCCCTATGCCGAGTACCTGGGCCACGAGTGTCATTGTCCCAATTTACAAAAAAGGGGACAGATCGGAACCCATTAACTATAGACCTATTTCCCTGGTCGACAATACACTAAAAATCCTGGGACGTATTATATACAATAGGATCTTAAAATGGACAGAGGAAAGCAGCATAATAGAGCCATGTCAATTGGGTTTTCGAAACAAGGTGGGAACAACTGAGCAGTGTTTAAATCTTAATTTGGTTATTAGTAAATATACCATTGCCCGACCTTCCCCAATTTATTTGGCCTTCATGGACTTATCATCCGCTTTTGATTTAGTGAATAGGTCCAAACTCTGGTCCATTTTATTGGGTTATGGCTTAGATGAGTCCTCGGTACACCTTTTGACATATTTGCACACAGATCTCAAGGCAAAGGTCAGGATTAGCATGGGTGGCGAGGTCTCGGGAGCAATCAGGGTAGGAAGGGGAGTTAGACAGGGGTGCGTTTTAGCACCCCTGCTTTTTATTATTTATATTAATGGGATGAATAATTCCCTGAAAGTGTCAACACCAGACCTCCCGATACTTAATGGAAAACCATTACCGGTACTCCTATACGCAGACGAAGCGGTCCTTATAGGTCGCACGCCAAACTCTTTGCGCACTTTGGTTAAAACATTTGTTGAGTACATGGACGGTCTGGATCTACCTGTTTATTTAAAAAAATGTTTTATTATGTCATGTGGACCAGGGAAACGTCAGCTCAATTCTATACTGGTAGGGAACGATAGACTAATTTCTACTGTTACCTTTCCTTATTTAGGGATGGTCTTTGCTGCGAACGGCTCGTGGACTGGGCATTTGACCCTCTCCACGAGCAAGTTCTCAAAGGCCATCAATTGAATTTTAAGTCTCCCCCGCCCAAAGAAGACTGGTGCTATCTCAGCTATTCTGAAATTTTTTAAATTACAATGCGTTCCAGTAGCTACATATGGAGCTGAGATATGGGGGTTGGCGAAGAGCTATCGCATCCAGCAGGAAGAAAATCGGTTTTGCCAAAAACTGCTGGGTGTTCCAATCTCTACCTCTCAGTATATTTGCCACAGGGAACTTAATTTAAATTTTATTTGTGATTTTATTAGTGCCCGTCCTGCTCCATTCTGGCTCTCAGTTTGGAAGAATAAATCTGCATCCTTAACGCAAGACATTATAATTGATTGTATTAAATGTGAGATGGACATTCCCTGGCTCTCAGGGGTCTAGCAAAGTCTATGTAGTATTGGCAAAGGAAGCCTTTTCTTAGACCCTAGTAGAGCCGACTCACTCCACAAGAAAGAGTTGAAAAATGCACTTTATGCACTTTACAACTCAGAAAGGATTAGTACAGATCCTGGGAAATCTTCCGTTCTCAGTTATATGTGCCTAGAATCGTCCAGGCATCCTTTACCAATATATATTACTCTGCCAATGACTAACTGGGAAAGGAGCCTTTTATTTCGATTGAGAGCAGGAACTGTAACATTTTTGTTATGTTTTCCTTTAGGCTATGGGGCAAATCTTGTAAATATACCATGTCCCTGTGATGGAGTGAGCGCACAAACTGATTTGCACTTTTTCTTCTTCTGTAAATATTACTTAAAATATGTGAAATGGCTTTTAACCCCTTTGTTTCCTTGGGAAAGTCTTACCAGATGTTGCTTTCTTTAGAAAATTAAGAAATAGTCTTTCGCACTTGCACTTTTCTAGGAATTGCCACTTGAGCTCATAAAATGATGAATAATCCATGACTCTTTAAATTCTATGGAAACCTTGCCAAATTGTTTGATGTTTTATCATGGTGTATTAAATGAATTGTCTATCATTTTATGAGGATGTTTAATATTATTGTAAATTTTTGAATTGTGCTTTTATGAATTCTTGGAATTTGAATAAAGATTTTTTGAATTTTGAAAGTGCATTTTTCAAAGTGCCATGTTGCGCACACATATGTCCTTGAGGTATGTGTGTGCGCAACATGTGATCACATGCCAATTTCAGGGGGTGCATCAGGGTGGACCTTTGGCCCCCTTGCACCCTTGAAATTGCATGCACAATGTGCGAGTACCTACTTGGTGCTCGCAGATTACGCATGCAATTCCCATTCATTACTATGGGCCTTTAGGCCCATAGGAATGAATGGTCAGCTATTCCTTTATTGGGAATCGCAATTTGCAATTCACAATTAAGGAATATGTAGGAATCACTAATATTTTAGCAAAACCTACATGCATAGGCAATTGCGATTCCATAATTGCGATTCCTTAATAATCGTAATTATGGAATCGCAAGTGCCTACATTGATGCATGTTCCCCTATATGTTGACAAGGCAGGCAAACCCAGAGCTTGTACTTTTCTATTAAACTTTACCTAGCTAAAGGGAGATATTGCAATATAGAAGATGGTCTCCAGTTGCCTTATGAGTAGATCGTCGAGTCTGTTTGCATTTTGGGACTTATAGTCTTGCACCTACATAGGTAAAAACAGAACTGAAAGTGCTAAAAGCAAACTATAAAACCAAGACTTGATAAGAGTCCAGGGGCCCGATGTAGGTACCAAATACCGGTCGGAAACGGCTGATTTCGGCCGTTTCCGACCGGTATTTGGCCTACTGAGATGTAGGGGACCTTTTTTTGTCCGATTCGGTATTTTACCGATTCGGTAAAATTACCGAATCGCAAAAATACCGAATCTGTAATTTTACCGATTTTTACATTTGGGATGTAGTTGGGACTACTTTCTGTCCCACAGGCCCTTCAGATTCTGTATTTTAACACCCAATCCAATTGGGTGTTAAAATACCGAATCCAGGTGTGCATGCACATGTGTGCATGCACACCTATGCCATGTGACAGACAGACATGCCCTTAGGGCATGTCTGTGTCACATGCCTGTTTTGGGGGTGCTAGAGGGTGTCAAAGTGACACCCCCTGCACCCTTGCAGAAATCGGTAATTACCGAATCGGTAATTACCGATTCGGTAATGCCCATTGATTCCTATTGGCTTCAAGGCCCATAGGAAGCAATGGGGGATACCGAATCGGTATTTACAGAATCTGTAAATACCGAATCTTACAGATTCATTATTTACCAAATCTGAAATACCTACATCTCCCCCCCCTCTAATTTACCACTTCATAAATACCGATTCGGTATGATTCGGTATTTATGAAGTGGTAAATGTAGATTTACCTACATCGGGCCCCAGATGTGGCTATGACATACAACATGGGGAGGTGCACAAGGATCCATAAAAATTATATATCTGCCTTTGCTATAATATTGAACCAAGAATAAAATATACAGTGCCTCTTTTTGAAACGTGAAATCATGTTAAAGTTGTGTCTGTGTCTCAGAATTCACACGAAAATAGTGCAAACTGTTTTCACTGAATAGCCTCTCTCCTTCATTCCCTGGTGTTGTGAAGAACCTAACAGGACAGCTCATGAATGTCAAATGAGGGTCTTCTTGGATTCTGATGTGTCCCTCTTTACATCCTCCTTTGCTGCTTCAATGAGACTCTGCAAAAAGAACAGAGGATGGACGAAACGTAAAACAAATAAAACATTCACCCCCAGTCAAAGATCTGGGTTAAAGCATTCACTTGTTTTCTCACCAGCCATTCCAGTTTGGACCCAGCCATATGCAAATCAGTCTTGACCCTGCTCCCCGTGGGAAAAATCCAGCCTGAAATGCCAGGCTAGGTCCTCTCTGGACTAGAAACAAGCATCCTGGTACTGGTTTTGGGGTATCACCCCTCCTCAGCCAATCTGGTCTGAATCCAGTGGCATAGCGAGCACGTAATCCACGTAAAAGCATGCCTTTCCCACTTAGGGTGACAAATGCAAAACGAACAGATGATAGACGGAATGCTGAACAAATCAAACGTTCAACCCAGTCACAGATCTCAGTTAAAACCATTGTTTTTTAGGCCCATCATGCCATTTCAGTTTGGGCCCAGCCATATGGAAATCAATCTTGCCCCTGCTCCCCATGGCAACAGTCCAGCCTGAACTGCAAGACCAGGTCCTCCCTAAACCAGAAACAAGCATCCTGGGACTGAATCCAGGGGCATAGCAAGCATAGGACCGGAGTCTGGGCATACCCTTTCTTCTTAGGGTCACATATCTAGGTTAAAACCATTGTTTTTTATGCCCATCATGCTATTTAATTTTTTATCCAGCCATATGCAGATCAGATTTGACCCTAATCCCTATGGAAACAGTCCAGCCTGAACTGCCAGGCTTGTTCCTTCCTGGACCAGAAACAAGGATCCTGGGAACAGTCCCAGGGTTTCACCCCTCATCAGCAAAGCTAGCCTAAATCTGGCTGCATATTAAGCAAGGGACCTACATCTCGGCATATCCTTCCCACTTAGGGCAACAAATGGAAAAGGACACATGATGGACAAAATGCTGAACAAATCAAACATTCACCTCAGTCACATATCCGGGTGGAATCCACTGTTTTATTGCTCACCATGCCATTCCAGTTTGGTCCCAGCCATATGCTAATCAATCCCGACCCTGCTTTTGTTGCCTTGAGTGGGAAGGGTATGCACAGATGTGGGCCCCGTGCTCACTGTGCCACTGGAGTTAAGTTAGCCAGGTTGATGACGGGTGATGCCCCGAAGCCTGCCCCAAGATGCTTGTTTCATGTCCAGGGAGGACCTGGCCTGGCTGTTTGGGCTAGATTGTTCTCATGGGGAGGATGGTCAATACTGATTTGCTTATGGCTGGGTCCAAACTGGGGTAGTGAGGTGAGCAAAAAAATAATGGGTTAAACCCAGATCAGTGACTGTGGATGAATGTTCAGCATTCCGTCTATAATCTGTTCTTTTTGTTTTCAATGTGCTTTCAATAAGACTCTACAGCACAGCAGGAGAGTCTTCAAAACAATTGTAAGGCAGTTTTCATCTAATGTGCATGCTTACCCATGCCTCTCCCCAAAGCCGGGACATTTGTCAGTTTAAATTAAAATTGGACAGTCCACAGAAAACCAGGCCTGTCTGGGGAAATCTAAAGTGCCTGGTCACCCTACCCTGCAGCCCTTGTGGTGCAGGGGGGGGGGGGCAACCCTCACGAGGGCCTCAACCTTTGAAGGAGGGACCAATTAGCATGAGGCCAATGAATATATGTGGAATTTTTGAGACCTGGGGGTAGGACCGGCCTTAAATCAGATTGACCAGAACAGCGCCCTGGGAGGAAAGAACATTTGAGGACAGATTTATGGCTAAGTCACCCAGAGCAGCGCAGCAAGTCACCTTGCTACACTGCACTGCTTAGCAGGGAAAGGGCAGAATTTTTAAGCCAATGCAGTGCTTTCCTGCCTTTTGTGCTGCACTGTCACCCTTTTGGCTGCCTCGTGCCAATGCAGACAACCTCACACCATGGTGCAAGGGTACCTGAGGCATTTTCCACTTTTTATGTGTGCTGAAGAATGCAGCTCACATAGTAAGAGGAAAAACGAGGAGAAATAAACATATTTCTCCTTGTTACGCCTCACTTCCAGAGTCAGAGTTTTTTGGCTCATTCCCAGTTCTCCCACTTTTGGTAAATCTGGGAATGCGTCAAAATCCATGGATGTTATGTGGGAACAGCCGCGCAGCACCCATGGAAATGCCTCCCTGGTGCAGAGTAATGCTATGCAGCAATTTGGGCTCCGTTCCTTTACTCGAGATTTATGAAGCCATTTGGGGCCACACAAGGTGGCATTGCATTGCTTCATAAATCTCATTTTAATTTGCTTCAGTCTTGCACGACGTTGCGTGGTGCAAGAGGGATGCAAAGGGGGAAGTCAATAGGTCCCTTGGCGTTTGTTGTGGGGGCAGTGGGTCTTTGTGGTGTGAAAGCAAGAAGTGTGAGGAAGATGGGAGGAGGGCAGGGGGTTGATGGGGTGCTGACAATTACTTTGAGGTACATTAATGGCTGATTACAAAGTCTCTAATGGGAGCGCTCGGGACCAAGTGGGATGGACGAGCTGCTGTTTGCGTAATATTAAGTCAGGCAGCTCCTTGCTGCGCCCCTCAGAATATTAGCACCCCAATCCTGGGCCCAGCTCGCCCGTGCCCAAGGTCGGCCCTGCTTGGGAGCCCCTCATCACATTCTGCTTGGAAGTGGGGGGGCATCATTTTGGGTTATGCCAGTGTCATGGGGGAGCAATCTAAACCCGATTTCGGGCTTGGAGCTTTGCTGAAGGCGATTTTAAACTCATCCAATGAGCTGTGTCCAAAAATGTGGCCACTGGTGATCCGCATTAGACAAAAGAAATCATATTTTAATACACTACAAAAGTAAACATAAACTTCGTTGGTGCTTGGTGTACATTTTATTGAAGTGAAGGTGTAAGACATGGCATCCAAGAGACTTACTTACACAGTTCAACCTCTTCAAAATGGGTTCCTTTCGGGCTGTTGCATGGCCACACACAGGCAGGTCGTTTTTTAACGGACTGCAGTGAGAGCAGGCACATCGATGAGCGCGTGCTCATTTTACTCACTTCTCACTAGGGCACTTTAGCACTCAGCCCAGTAACACCCAGTGCTCACGTTCACTGTGAAAGAGCTCACTCCCAGGGCTCTGCCCATGACCAGCACTCCTCTGCTCTGTAACTAGGTCTGCACTTCACAAGTCCACTGACACACTTGTGAACTAATATCACTGTACTGCGACCAAAGTCTCAGGATTGTGCAGACAGTCTGGAAGTGGGACAGCACTTTAACAAAACATCGCCGATACTATCACATTTCCCAAATATTTGGAAGAAATTTGTGGGCCTCGCGTTTATACTACACTTGCAAAGTTTTTTGACAAGCCTGATTATCAGCAATACACATGGTTACTAATTCAAACGTTTCCGTAGATGAGAGCAGAGAGGAACGCCTGGCAAAGACATATCAGTCATTTCCTGGAATACAGAAACATGTGCAACTTGGCTGAACTCCCAGATTGCTACGATATTTTCCAAGAAGGAGTTCATAATAAGCAAGCAATCCCACTGTACACAAAAGCATAGTCCAAACATGTGGTGGTATAACAAACAAGCATTGGCAAAGCCAATAGATCCCACCTATGCTAGAGCTAGTGGATTTGGCAATGATGTTTTAGCTATGATTTAGACCACGCCCCTAATTAGATAGATCAAAACCCTTTAAGAGGTTTGCCATGCCCCTTCTAGACGCCATCAGCTTTTTTCCCACACGAAGGCCTGTACAGAATCTTTCTTCATCATTTAAGTTAGGTGGGGTTGAGACAGCAGGGAGGGTGAAACACGTGCTTTGGGTGTGTAGTCATTTTGATGGAATCTTTTTGCCCCACACAGGGTTGGGCGAGGAGAACGCAACATTAAATGCGACCATCCAGAAAAAACTGCATGATGAACCGAAGTGAACAGGGTGGAGTTAGGAGCGAAGAGAGAAAGGGTGGGAGGTGGAGTGAGATAAAGAGATATGGGAGAGGGAAGAGGGGGAAACCATTATAGATAAATAGGGAGGGCAAGAGAGGAGACACAGAGATCAGAGAGGAAAGAGAGAGATCAGAGACTGATTAGGAATAGAGAAAAAGAGGAGGGTAAGCAAACAAGATGATGAATGGAGAGAATAGAGGAAGACAGTATTGGATAGAACTCAGAGGAGCAAAAACAAGTGAGCGAGAGAGATCAGAAAGGAGAGAAACAAAGAAAAAAGAGCAGAGTGGGAGATAGCATTATGAAGAGAAACGAGGCGAAAGAGAGCAGATGGTAGAGTGAGAGAGAGAGAAAATGAGAGAGTGAAAGAAGAAGAGTAAGAGAGGAGAACAAAGAAAGTGAGACAAAGAGTGACTTGGGCGAGCGGCAGACCAGAAGGGATACAGAGTCAGAGGATGGAGGCAGCAACAAGAGAGGGACAGAGGAGGGGAGAGCGATGAGGTGAGGTGGAGAGGAGGGCAGGTGGTTGATGGGGTGCTAACAATTATTGTGAGGTACAGTAATGGCTGATTACAAAGTCTTTAATAGGACCGCTTGAGACCAAGTGGGATGGACGAGCTGCTGTTTGCATAACAGTAAGTCAGGCAGCTCCCTGCTGCGCCCCTCGGAATATTAGCGCCCCGATCCTGGGCCCAGCTTGCCCGTGCCCAAGGTCGGCCCTGCTTGGGAGCCCCTCATCACATTCTGATGGGGGAGGGGGGTGCATCATTTTGGGTTACACCAGTGCTATGGGAGGAGCAATCTAAGCCCGATTTCAGGCTTGGTGTCTTGCTGAAGGCGATTTTAAACTCCTCCAAGGAACCGTGTCCAAAAATGTAACCACTGGTGAAGGTGATTCGCATTTGACAAAAGAAATCATATTTTTATACAGTACGAAAGAAAACATAAAACTCCGCTGGTACTTGGAGTGCATTTCATTGAAGTGAACGTGTAAGGCATGGCATCCAAGAGACTTATTTACACAGTTCAGTCTCTCCTACAGATGTGCGAGATACAGAATCAGGGCTTTATTTGAGCCAGGTTACCGCGAGTGATCATGGCGAGAGGGAGAGCAGAAGGACTACGGAGTCAGAGGATGGAGGCAGCAACGAGAGAGGAAGCGAGGAGAGGAGAGTAGAGGAGAGGTGAGGAGAGGTGAGGCGAGGAGAGAAGAGGAGAGGAGCGGGGAGGTGAGGACTGGACTGGACTCACGGTATTCACAAAGGCCATTAACGAGTAGTAAAGTTAGACTTTTGTCTCAGTTAAAGTTACGTTTTGGTCTTAAGTTTAACTGATATCAAAAATCTAACTTTACTACTTATAAACACTCTTCATGAAAACCGAAAGTGTTAAAGCTAGACTTTTGTCTCAGTTTACCTTTGTGAATCAGGCCCATTTTGTGTAACCATGTGTTATGATCCTATAATGACCTTGTGGAGTTCTGATGACATCATAAAGTACCAGACTTAAAGGTTAGAGCTTTCTAGTTCTTGGTGGTAGATAGTCCCTGAACCCTATTCACGGTCAAAGTGTGTGCACAGTTTTACAGCCAGGCCCTGCAGCCAAGTCCCACTGCACAAGGAAAGGCTTTTCTCAGTGGAGGAGGGAATACTTTCTGAAAAGTTAGATGTAATATATCCTCAAAAATCACAGAAGTACACTACGTTTTATGAATGTAAACTGTAAAAGCAATGAAATTCGCCATCATGGATAGCTCCGCAATCCATAATTCGCAAAACATACATGCAAACCAAAGCTCACACACCATATGGAATGAATATGACATCACAATATTATACAAATAAGTATCAGGCCTCAGCACTCACTATGCAGTCTAAGCTTACCAAGCAAGGCTACTAATGTAGAAAAACACGTTATTCTCATGTGAAGCAAAACACTCTGCCAAACTCTAAACAATTAATAAAGTGTGTGCCGCGTGCAAAAGGCAGCAGAAAGGAAAAATGGCGTTTAAATTTCTAATAAGCTCATGACAACTTAACACTGTGTGAATGCAAGGCTCAGCCCCACGACACCCTCTCTTGATCTAAGCACGGATAAGAAGCGGGCAAATTTGGAACGCAGAGTTCAAGTTCAAGAGTCAGAATCAAGTTCAAATTGCCACAGTGGAAAAACGGGAGCAAACTCCAAATTTTGAAAATACTTTAAATCAATAATCACATTAACGGGCACAGTGAAGTCAATGGGCCTGTAAAAAAAATAAAGATGACAAAAATTATTTTAAAAAAAATAATCCAATGTCCAACATGTGACGTCGGTCACGAAAGAGAGAGAAGAGGAAACGCATCTCACTCCAACAGTGTATATGCACAGTGCGTTGCAACAGCCTCCAACAGGAAGTCATTGTTCTCATCCAAAAACATTTCAGCCATCCAATTCAGCAATGGAAAGGAACATACATGTTCCTCAATAACCGGAGCCTCTAATACCATCAGAGGACAACTCGGGGTTTCTTCAATATAACCGCGTGCCAAGAAGTCATGCGCCTCTGCAAAAACATTCCAACGTCCCAGGACTCCATGCATCGCTGCAAAGGCCATAATCCCGTCGCCAGAACAAAGCAATTCATGAGTAACTAAGGGGCTCATCAGTTGATCATAATTCGCGTTGGGGGACACCTTATTGCAGAGACACAAACCCAGGGCCCAGTCGAAATCGCAGCTCAGGCAATGAAAGACAGGCTAGACGCATGTGAAAAAAGAAAATCAAAATGATAATCCATAAACTGCACTCAATGTAGAAAGAGGCAGCGCTCCATAATCATCAAACATTCGTTTGCGGAGCAGAAACAGCCGTGGCAGATCGTCTTGTAACACAGGACGTGCATCCATTTTGAAATAAACAAAGTAACAGAAGCGCTTCTGCAACCAGAGCTAGCATTAAGGTAAATCCACCAAACTGACTGGGAAAATCAAATGAAAAAATGCCGGGAACACACCAAATATAGTTTGAAAAGAAGTCACAAGGCCACTACTAACAACTTTAAAAAAGTGAGCCAGCCTTGTGGTGGAGGAAGCATTAAAGATAGTGTTTATTATTTCTCCAAAATGCAAGGGCAAATCCGTATTTAATAAAGCATACACCTCTGTGCGGGTGTTTGCCACGTGAAGGACAAATGTTTCACGAGTAGATGTAAGGGCGACTTCTTGTTGAGACAAAAGAGCTCTTATGCGACTAATCTTGTTGAACTCTGCTTTCAAGGTCGGAATCGACGGGCAGATGGAAACATCCAGCTTCCCATGTAGAGGAGGAAACAATACGTTTTTACAACAAACTACACGTTCAGAGACCGTTAGGATGTAAAGAATTCCAGCTAACATCCAACAACAATCTTCATTATTTAAAAGTAAATAACTACTGTTCGCTAGTAATGTGAATGTGGGTATGCTAGCAGGCATCGGTGTACCGTTCAAAACACAGGCTAGATTAGACGCATCCTGGTTGCACGAGCCATGCAATTGGATATTCCTACACACTAATGAGTGATCCGGTGTTGTTGTGCAATCCTCACCATTCAAATGAACCTCTTTTCCCTCCCTCAGGCACCTATAGGTAAAAGGTAGTGACCAAGCTTCATGGAGATAAGCGCTGCCCAGAGGTTCATATCTGCCAATTGCGTAGTACTTCATGCAAGCTTCGAATTTGAACATAGGAAAAGGTAATGTTATTAACCCATGGACGAGCCACACAGCAGAATTTGTTTCGGCCACAGAAAACGGCAAAGGTTCTAACTTTTCAATATGTAACATAGAAAAAGTTGCATCTTTCATAGACATAAAACGTTGCTTGTCAGTCAAGTTAAAAGGGGCAAATAAAGATGATGTTTTCATTTAGTGCCAAGGCACTTTTCCTGCCTTTAACGTTTGCAAAGTCATGCAAATTGCATAACAGAACGCAATTGATTTTGACCATGGTACAAAACAGAGACATCTTCCTGCACAATATCAAAAACAGATGAAACAATATTATCTAAAGTGTAAATGCGGGAAGAAAGTGTGTCAATGCTGTTATCTACAATTGCCCGTACCTTTTCTAAATTTGCTTGATCTATAGCTCTTAAGCGGGAAGCAGCCTCAATATGGGACAGTTTCCAAACTTCGTTGTAAATAGCATATATCCACCTTTTGGACCTGCCGGAAGCACGGCCCTTGACAAAATCATTTAGATCAACATCGTCAGTAAATTTAGATAAATGAAGCTTAACTGATGCCAAAGTTGATTATTTGAGCCAATTCTGACATAACTTGCCTACGGAATAGGTAGTTACAGAATGGTCACCCTCAAAACGGGGATCCACCCTAACCTGTGCGTAGCCAGGGGCTAAACCCAGAAAACGATGTTGTCAAGAATCTGCACTTTTGTGCCACAACAATCAACCATTAGGATCCAAACTGGATATGTTAAAAGTAGAATTCAGCAATATGGTCTGTAATTCTCTGATAGAAAAACTGGTATAATTATCCCAACTGTGGTATTCTTCCAATTCTGGAAAAGAAGGAGCATTTACTTTTTTAGTAGTTGCCAATCCAAAGCAGGTGGTTTGTGAAATAGTAGAATTCAAAGACAACATATGGTTCGGGATGAGATGTGCACGATGCAAAGCCTCAGTGCCTTGCACTTGCCAACTTTTAGAACCCCAAACAGATTTAAGATCAATAGTATCTTTCCATAGTTCATAGCCCCCAATAGCCAATTGGTCAAGAAAGGACTTGCAATATAATAACTTTGTGTGGGTAAGTCTAACTTTGCAAGTGGACTTCTCAGTCATCTTAAAATAAAATGCATTGGGATTGGACTGATTAAAATCAGTAAAATATGAGAATCTCTTTAAAAGATAACAGGAGCTGCCTTCAATAGGAGCGGGGCAATGTTCCCATTGCGTGTAATTAACCACATTCCTCTTGGTGTTTGCCTTATGCAGGTAATGATTGCCAAAGTGTTGATAACAAAACAAATCACCATAATTCGCCAAATCTAAATATAAATCTTCAGCATCAAAAGCGGTATAATATTTCAAATCTGAAAACAAAGCCTCTACGGCTTGAACATCCCAATCATCAGAGCGTATATTTTGCTTAATCACATCCCCCATAGAAACTCTTAGGACATTCGGCACATTTATAACCTCTGTGGGACCATGGATTTAAAACTTAACAGCATCCCATACAATCTCATCTAAGACGGGCCAAGCAGTAATGTTAACAAAAGTCAGGTCCCTATTCATTCTTTGTGATGAGGAATGGGGTGCCAATGTTCCATTAATTAGTCAAATAGATGTTCTCTCTTCAACATAGTGTCCGTTCACAAAACGGAAAAAATACACCACAAATCCAATTGACATAAACAAAAAAATGTACAAAGGCACCAACCAGACATAAACCAAGTTGCAAAAACAGAGATTTTTGAAGGGGACTTCGATGTGGTAGTGTTAGTGTCAAATGAAAATCTGGATTCAGTTGCCAAACATGTTGGTAAATCAGGCATCAATAAGTCTGTGGGGTAAGTATACTCAGTATCATCAAGATGATCATCAGGTGGGGCACTCAATAAAGGACTTGAAACAGCAGGCATTTTGATGTCAAGGACAGGCCTGGTATTAGGAGCCGGAGCCAAAACAGAATGTCTTATTATAGATGGACAAGAGACTGCAGGTGTCATAGTAAGAAGAATTTGCCACTCTGTGTAATTTGACATTGTCAATGGAGATGTACATTTTCTCCTTACGACCTGGAAGTGGTGGTAAAATGACTGTTCTTATGCCCTACACGCCAAGTACAGGAACTAGAGTTCGATATGAGGGACCAAATTCTTTCTTGTTCTCGATCTTCTCTCGAACCAGTTCTCCAACTCGGGGTAGCCAGCCAACTACCAGAATCTGCAACGCAGCATCTGATGTGGAGGGAAAGTGTCCTTTGCAAGATTGTCTCTCGTCTCTTGTAGATTCAGTAAAACATAACAATGTTCATCTACGCCAAAGGGGGCAGCCGCCGCCACCTGGTCTAGACCTTCAAGGTCCGGGCCGAACATTTTGATACCTAAGAGCATCTCGTATAGGGTCCGCCCACCCAGAAACCTTCTAGGGAGATTATTAAGTGCACGCTGCACGCTATTGAGATGGGAAAGCCCGTTCTGGCCTGTACCTATAGCTCTGGCTGTCAATGACTGCTTTAAGTCTCAGTTCATTCGTTCCACAACACTATCACCCTCAGGTCTGTATGGAGACGAAAATTTGACTTGGACCCCCAATGAACCCATGGCATCCTTGTATGCCTTAGAGACAAACCCTGTACCCTGATCTGAACAGAAGGTGCCACACGCAAAAATTCCCACAAAGACACGCAAATCTGTTATGACAGTACGTGAATCAGCACAGCGGTGTGGCCAAACCCATGCAAGAATCAACTGCAACTAAGATGTACTTATACGCAGTATCAGAGGAAAAAAGACCGCAGTGATCTAAATAAACACAACCAAGTGGTCTATTACAAATGTACAACTGTGTCTGGGGCGGACGCGCAGCAGTTGAAGGTTTAATCTGCTGACAAATGTCACATTGAAGGACATAATCACGTGTCTGTTTGTACAGTCCCCACCACCAGAAACGTTGTTGTAACTGAGATACAGTAGCCAAAACGCCTGCATGCGCAGACGCTACACCCTCGTGGGCAGCTGTAATCAGTGTAGCGACAATTGCTGCCAAGATGTCATCATCAATCTTACTTTTGGAATGTGTAACTGCTGCAACCAAATATGTCGAAACTGCTGTCTTCGCGGCCTCATTGGCCAAACTATTGCCAACAGCGTGAATTCCCACACGCTGATGACCAAGAGAATGAATTACATACACAAGTGGCAGCTGCTCTTTAAGTTCAAACCCAGATCCTTTTATGTTATATTGTGCTACCTTTGGAGTCACGTAAGTCATTTTGAGTCCAAAAGAACAGGTTTTCATTGTAAGACTAGACACAGTAGTAAGAGTCACTCACAATGAGAGTAGTCACACCAGGATCAGCGTACTCTAATGCAAGCATCAGAGCACGGAGCTCTACTAATTGGACGGTACAGTCCCCTTATGTCTGCGTATGTACAACATCAGACTTGAATTCACCATTCACCATGGTACCAACCACAATAGCGCCAGCTGAGACGTATGCATGCCTAGACCCATGCGCAACTTGCGCTGAACCATCAGTGTAAAAGATACAATGGAAATCCTACAAAGGCCGCATAGTTAACGGGGCAGGATGAACAAACTCATACTGCAAAAACTCAGGAAATCATTCTGACCCTGATCTGATAGCCTGGCTGATGAGGATTATGAATCTGAAACCGGTCCCAGGATGCTTGTTTCCGGTCCAGGGAAGACATGGCTTGGCAGTTTGGGCTGGACTGTTCCCATGAGGCACAGGGTCAGACTGATTTGCATATGGCCATATCTGAAGTGGGGTGGCTGAGTGAGCTAAAGAATGGTGATGGATTAAACCCAGATCGGTTGACTGGGGGTGAGTTTTTGATTTGCTCAAACGCTCCGTCCATCATCCCCTTTTGTATCGCTTTGTTTGCCCTAAGTTGGCAGGGTATGCTCAGACGTGAGTCCCTTACTCACTTGGCCACTGGATTCAAAATAGCTTGCCCTGGAAAGCGAAGGCAAGATGGCGGCGGCGTTCTAGACCGCTGTGAGACGCTCCGCTGACCAGTGCCTATCTGTGATGGATTGAGAGGAGCTTGCCGTCCTCTCGGAGGAAGATAAAAGCGGAGAAGACACCTAACTTGATGCGGGGCTAATAATCGAGCAAAATTCTGGATACAAGGAAAACGCAATAGCCAATAAAATAACGCTCAACCTATTTTTTGTCCGACTGCTGTAAGCTGGATGGAGGGGCTCGGACTCTATACTAAAGACCCAGAGGATATAACAGCGGTCTTGGCGCTACGTTCTCGTTTATCCTTTCTCTCCTCACTCATTGGATTTGCTGTGCTGAGACTCGTTAGACGTACCCAGTTTGGCGAAACCGCCGCTAGCAGCACAGCTAGTAATCTGGAAACTAGCTCTGTGGGTGTAATATATACTACCTATTCCCCCAGCGCTGACTCTGTGCTTCGAGTCAGTATCGAGGAAATGACCCCGAAGAATGCTGCTGCACTGGCCGCCGCTTCTAAGACGCGAGCGGCGAAGCAGGCTCTCCGAGACCGAGAGCTAGCACTAAAGCGAGGTGGCGTGCTGAGTTCCAAGGAAACTCCTGGCCTTGACATTGTCCAAGCCCCGGTGAAGCAAACCAAATCCTCCAAGCAACTGCCGTCTACACCCGGACCGGGCCCCTCGGTTGTGGAACTTCTACGGAAAACGCCCGGTGCTGTTCCCTCTCCCACTCACCTGCCGACAATTACAGCACCGATTACGGCGGATCAGTCCATGGCGGCGGCCTCCTCCTCTGAACTGACGACTGCAGGAGAGGCTGAGAAAATGTTGCCAGGAGGTGGTGCTCTCACTCAGGACCGAGAGGTGGAAGCGGCTGAGAAGCCTGATGATGCATTGGCAAGTGGAAACCGGATCGCTTCAGGAGTGAACAAGGCTAATCGCCCGCAGGCTTTGGGAGAACAGATGACCTCAGATTCTGAAGGTACGGATCTACAGGCTTCATCTCATCTTTTGCGTTCTCCTACCCCTACCCCTGTGGCCATTGTGTCTGTGATTACTCTCCAGCATCAGCCCTTAATTCCCAGGAGCATGCTTCCATATCTCATCCTGAGTTATCCACCTCTACAGACCAGCAAAGTGCCACATTGACTACTGTAATGGATACAGTTCTCCAGGCTATCGCCTCCCATCGGGAGCAGACTTTGAGGGATGAGCGCAGGGCACAAATAGCTCTACACAAGGTACAGGGTGTAGTTCGAAAACTCTCAAAATCTGTTGCGGCTTCTAATATAAGAATGACGGAGTTGGAAGATCGTACAGTGACCAATGAAGCAGAAGCCACAGTTACTCAAGTGCGGGTGAAAGCCCACGAAGCAGAACTAAAGGATGTCAGATGGAAGCTGGAGGACATGGAAAATCGCCTTCGGCGCAATAATCTCTGCGTCCTCGGAATTCCTGAAAAAATTGAGGGCGATGATATACGTACTTTCATTGTTCAGCTATTTAAAGACACACTCCCTGAGCTCGCGTCCTGGAATTGGGACTTGGAAGTCCAATGAGTACATAGAATTCCATTTACCTTGAAGGCCTCTTCACCGCAGGGCAGATACCCGCGTGAAGTAGGCATGGGCGGAAAATCCGTTCCGCTCGCGGATTTTGCGGATTTTCGGGAAATCCGCAATCCGCGAGATTTGCGAATCTCCTGCAAAATCCGCAAATCCGCGAGCAGCGGATTTTGCTCGCACTGCTCGCACTGTTCGCGTGAGTTCGCGTGAGTTCGCGCCCCGCGAATAAGTGCAAAATTGCAGAAATACGATCTTAGCAAAACTGAAAGTAACTACTTACCAGGTTCAAAAGTTCAGGCTCATCATTAGTAGCCATTTCCTGTAGTGCTTCCTGAGGGGCCCCTCCAGAGTTCAGTTGCCAGTTGAAACTATTATGTGACCCTGCTCTGAACCTCAGAATAGTTACACATATGCCACAAAGGTCCTGAATTACAGCTAAGGGAGACAAGCAGGAGCCAGGCTGGAAGTTAAAATCCATTAATCAGCCCCTAATTCATTATTGTCAGTTGGGGCAGGGCAGGTGTTGTAACTAATTTTGCAACAATGAAAGCACTTAGCAAGTGCAAAAGATCACTAATCAGGGCGCACTAAGGAAGCAGGTGCCAGCTAAAAAAATATTCTGTGACACATTAATCAGCCCCAAATTAATTCAGGTCACTTGAGGCAGGGAAGGTGTGCTTTGCTTTGCCGAAAATAATGTACACTGGACAACAGGAGGGTGTGGTGATGAAACAGAGGGTGGCATGGGTGGGCCAGAGGGTGGCATGAGTAGTCAGAGAGTGGCAGTGGTGACAGAGAGTGGCAGTGATGAAGAAGAGTGTCCCAAACAGGCTGGACGCGTAGAAACAACAAGTTCGCGAAACTTGCGACCCGACAGGTAAGTTCGCAATTTGCGAAAGTGTACAAAACCCTCGCGAACTGGCAGAAACACGGGCGAACACAAAAAAAAAAAATCCGCAAATTCGCGGGAATTCGCGGATTTTGCGGATTGCGAATCCGCAAATCCGCAAATCCGCAAAATTCGCGAATGCGAGATCCGCAAAATTCGCTCATGCTTAGCGTGAAGTCTTGGTATATTTCGGAAACTTTCTTCTCCGCCAGGCCATTGCTGACAAAGTGAGACCCGAAGCTCGGCGTAGCAGAGACTCTATTTCGTCCTTTGTTAGGCCAGATTTTTGCCACACCACCGTGGAGAGGAGATGGCGCCTTCTCCAACTGATCAAACCCTTTTTGGAAAAAAAGGCCCAGGTGTATCTTAACAACCCTGCTAAGCTGAAAGTTATTTATAATGGCCAGGCTAAATTTTTCACTTCAGAAATAAAAGCTAAGGAATTTTTAGATAGTCTGACCTAAGTTTTGACATCATGCTAACAAGTGAATAATTGAATATCTAGAATATGTTGAGACTGAGTAGGGATGAAGGGGTCAGAGTGAACTAGGGATGGCTATAGGTCAGTAGAGAGTCCGTTTGTAGTATCTTATAGGCTAATATTCGTTCTGTTTTTGTTGTCTATTTGGTAACTATCTATCCGGCATACGTCTTTGTAGAAGAAGAGCCTTGGACATTTAAGACGTGTAAGAGACTTATAGCAACATTTATATATACAGATATAATTTTGACAATCATGATGATAGGTCTGTGGATGCTAAAATACCCACCCAGTTCTGTTATCTGTCTTCTTTTGTGGCACCTCCCTACTTTTATGTCTCTTTCCCCCGCTTCATGCATTATATTCTCTTTTCTCTAAATTTTTCTTCGATTTTTCTCTATTCAATCTCTGATTTATTACTTTTGCACTTTCTCAATCCTATGGGTTTTAAACATATAAGTTCTTTGCTAGTGGTACTGGTCAGGGAACGTCTCTCCATCACCACAGACTCTTTTTAGAGTCTAAATGCCTTGGTGGTTGGTGTGCGGAGGGAGGGGAGTGGTGGGTAGGGGGAGGGGAAAATTCACAAAAATTAGCAATTTCACTCAAATAAGACAATGTCAAGTTTTTCTATGTATGCGGGATCAAACGGTGGTATTAAGGAGGAATCAGTTTATGAATTTGTGGCTTGCTATCTGTCTGACACCACTCTCAGGACACTTCCCATGCGGAACATGCATAGCCTGTAAAACAACAACAGCTACAAAAAGTCTGCAATTGGGAGAGAATTTTGTATGGACGCAAAAACAGTTCACAAACTGTAATTCATCTCATGTTATTTACATGATCCAGTGCCCGTGTAAAAAGAGATATATCGGGATGACCTGCCGCAAGGTTAAACTCAGGATAGGAGAACACAGGAGCAACATCAAGCTGAAAAAGAATACCACTAAGCTATGTGCCCATTTCATTGAAAGTAACCACACACATGAAGAAATGCAATGGACAGTAATAGAAATGCTGACCAGCAGAGCTGGTAATGCAGAAAAGATCCTGTATGAGAAGGAGCAAAGGTGGGTGGACCGCCTGCGTACCTACGACTCTGGGTTGAATGATAATGTGGCCTGGCATCATTTTGCTAAGTGAAATTATGAACATATCAAAGCATCCATCCCTGCCTCCAAAAGAGTTTCAGTAATTATGATCAACACTAGGATATGAGTACCCTACTATCCAACATGCAGATCAACATGACATACTTTGACCGCCCTGCAATTAGTGGGAATTGCATCCCGCATTGATTGAATTTCCCATAACTAGAAGCGTAATCGCCTTAAATAACAAAAAACTACAATTTCCCCGTCAGCGCGCAAGTAGCTGTGACCCCGCAGGAATGCCTTCACTCCGAAGTGCCAATTTCCTTTAAAAAGAAACTACAACCCGGCTCCCATCACTCCGGGGGCAGAGTCAGCACAAGGCAGGAGGAAGGACTCCATGCGGGTAATGGCGGTGTAACAATTCTCCGTCTTCTCCTCCTGGGTAAGCATTACTAGCTAATCTGTCCTGACAGTGGTTCCTGTCTCCGCTTCAGCTCTGTGGCGATTGAAGGTACCCCTGTAGGAAGTAGAAGTCGTAATCACGACAGGTAAGATTTCACAGAATGCCGTAATAGCCGGTTTGTGTTTTTCCAACCTTTCCAGAGCGCCTTCTCTGATTAATTAATGTAAATACTAGACATGGTGCCATTTTCACTCTGGCGAGAGCTTTAACATCAACTATTGTTTTTAAAACAAAGAATACAAATGAATGAAAGGGTAACTTTGTTGAGTGTGAATGATCTGCACTAAAAAATGACATACGATACGAGGCTGAGAGAGCATTTTGACTATCTGTGATTTCCCAGTTGAGCCACAAAATTGATCAGCGCCTGCACCAAAAAATGTAAAAGCATCTATAGCGATAGCCACTTTCCCGTTACCATAGTTCACGAGCGACTTTCAGTGGAAAGTAATCATTTCCCGAAATTTTAAACGCTCACCTTCATGGAAAAAACTTTCATGAATTACACTAGTGTCACTATTAATCACTATCTATGTTACTGCACTCACCCCCCTTTAAGGATTCACTGCTCACAGCTTAACATAGCTTTATATGTATATTCTTTCATAGATCCAGAAGAATACAATACTCAAATCAATGTATTGAGTTGTGGGATTACCGCACAATTCGTGTGAGTAGCTTTTTATATGTTTGTTTGTACCAACCCCTTTGTAAGTCCTGACGAAAGCTCTACAGACCGCTTGGCCCAATAGAGCTGAAACATGTCGACAATATCACCTTAGTAATACTATATAGTCCCGTAACTTGGCTTATCAATGAGTATTCAAAATTTTTAATAATGTAAGTTTGCCCAATATTAAAAAAATTTCGGGCACTCTTTTTCATTTTTATCCAATCCTTTTGGGAAAATCCTTTTTTGTCTCTGGACACTGCACTCGAGACTGGAGGTGCCTCTGGATGAGGCTAGCAGTACACACCAAGAGGAAAAACCCGATGATAACTGCATGAATGTCAGTGTGGGGCGGATGAAGCCAATATACCGCTAACCTCAAATATACATTGACTTCTATGAGGGTTTCCTTATTTGCACTGAACCAAAAGTCAAATAGTGTAACAAGTGTCCAATTTTGTTGATTGCAAACTGAATATTATCGGGGAAAGAAACGGACACTGTAAATTCCTCATCCCTCCCAGTTGATCAAGTTCCTTTCAGAAAGATGCCTTTTTAGGTCGAGCTACAGCACATGCACTTTCTGCAAGACCTGCTGTAATTGATAATCCAACTTTTTTCCCGCCTGCTACTTACCATTACCATTTGACCCTCGTGACCCTCTTCTTTGGTGCCTCCTAACTGGTTCAAATTGCCAAAACTTAATTTATTTTGAAGAATAAGGAGCACCGGTAAAGTACCGATTCCATACGCCTTCAGTGTTGATCTGTTTTTGGAGAACTCTTTTTCTTCTGTCTCTTCTGCTGCATTGCTGTTTTTTCGTTCTTCTTTCTGCTAACTTGTGATCTCTCCTATCTTCAGGCTGATGACGGTGTTATTAGTCTGCACTAACGTAAGCTCTGGAAATACTGCGATGGGAAGTGGGGGCATACAAGGATGCTTCATTTTTTCTTGCTGTTGTGGGGTGGGGGGTCTCCCTGCCCCCACAAGGTTAGTCTACGTCCCTCTGCACATGCGGAACAGAATACAAATAGCCCAACCCCTCCCCCCATTCCCCAACCACTGCTCGAGGAGAGCTCCAGCTCAGTGCTCCTCACCCCCAAATCTCTTCTATGCTGCCAGGAAATCAATGTTTAACCCTGGTGCTGAGCAGCAGAGCTGGGCTTGGCACAGCGCCCAGACCAGAGATGGCGTCCGTTGAGTGCAGACAGCGGCAGCCGCTTATCTTACCAGTCCCGGGGGCTAGGACGTGATCTGCCCAAGACCTCTGCTGCCACTGTAGTAATAAGCATTTGCAAAGCAATAGGTATCACATTTGTGACACTCTGAGCTATTGTCATTGTAAATTAAAATCAATAAAGGGCATTGTCATTTGCAATACCAATACGTCAAACCGTCGCAAATGCAAAACCTATTGCATTGCAAATGCTTGTTTTTAACTGCTCAAAAAATATGGCTGCGCCCAAGCAGCAAAGTGAGCCACTGTGAAGTAACTGTGGGGCATATTATCAAGGGGGTTTATCTCCGCTTTTTTGGCTTTAAAAGCCAAGAAAGCGGAGATAAAATTATCTCCCTATTACCTAGCTGCCGCTAACACCAGTTAGCAACAGCTAGTAGGAGATAGCGACCATCTTGGGCCCCACTTTGCATGTCAGTGATATTTATCACTAATGAGATGCAAAGTGGGCGTGCCAAGATGTTAGCGACTGAAAACAGTCGCTAACATCGCTATCTCCTATTACCAACTTTTGGAGATATTTGCGCTAAGCTGGAATATCTCCAAAAGCTAACACCTGCCCAGAGCAGTTCTTAGCCATGTTATCCAATGGGAGGTGGATAACATGGCTAAGAGCATTAGCTCGCTAATGCATGAATATCGCTGACTTTTCAGCGATATTCATGCTTTGCAGCGATTTTTACCGCATTTGCGTTAAACCTTGGTAATACCAAGGTTTATTTGCGGTAAACATCGCCGCAGAGCTGCGGTAAATTATTGTCTCTAACCAAGCAATAGCGATAATTATCGCTATTGCTTGGTAATATGCCCCTGTATTATTTAAAGGCGCAAGTCAAGCAGGAAACGGAAAGGCAAAAACGCATCCCTGCGACTTTCTGACCTGTGAGTTCTGATAGCCTGTCCCTTTGCTGTTATGGCATTCTCGCGTGCAGGTCCATGACTGCTAGGAAGTCATGCAACTTTCTTAGAAAAATTGCAGTTTTAGCTGGACAAATACACTAGACACTGCTTCTTATCAATGTCTTTTTATTTATAACGGACATTTGTATTGGAGGAAAGTAGGATATCTGATATTCATTTGTTAACCTGCGTAATGGACAACGGCTCTAGTGTTTTGATGTGTTTTTTGTAACTTTTTGCAACGTTCCTTTGTGGATGCTGTACAATGATGTTGAAAATCAAATAATGATGAACATGATTCATTAACAACCTGTTATTGTTAAAATTGTAACAAGAAGTTTTTGGCACTGGCTTAAAAAGGAGGCCACGAGTCAAGGAAAATGGCTCCTTTGACTGGTGTCTGCAGGGCTTTAAGTGGGCCGGGTCTTAAGGGGTCTGAGCACCGGCAGTTTTTTAAAAGGGGCCTCGAAAAGGGTCTCTACCGGGGTCTGTTTTGAGCCGTGGCACAAGTGGTCCGTTTTTTTCCGGACTGCAGTGATAAGTCCCGAAAAAAGTGCCAGGGCGCAAAACAGCCTGATAAAGACCCGTTTCGAGACAGCAAGCACATCGATGTGCGCTGCCCACACTGCTCACTTCTCACTAGTGGAGAAGTTACGGCATGACGTCATGCCAGGTGAGCGTTGTAGGGGAAGGGAAATCCTTTAAAGAGCCATTTTCTTTCTGGATTTCCCTTCTCTTTCTGAAACGCAAGATCAACAACATTGTGGTAGGGTCACCAGGGCTTTAATTGGAAGCTTTTTCAATATTATATGTAACAAGCCATAGTTGCAGCTTATTTATCTTATGCAACTAATAACCATTTACAAAGCCAATAGTCCTTACGTGTTGTAGGTATGATGTTACTTGTTGTATCACATATATGGATGCAATGACATAAACAGCAAAATACAAAGCCGGGTGACACACTATGCTAAACACAGATTTTGAGCGTACGTGTTTTAAAGCCACACCCCTAATTACACTGGCCACGCCCATTGAGAGACCCTCCAGTTTTTTCATCCCACTTAAAGCCCTGGGTGTCTGGAAAATAAAATACAGCGATTACAGGGTGCACTGTACCCCTGATAGTTCTGGGCCCGGGGGAACTGCGCCTGCTTCACTAGTGCTAGCTGCGCCCCTGGTCACGTGATGAAGATGATGCTTGTATTTACCTATTTGTTTTTGTAACTATAGTTTATGACCAGGAATTATGCTGCAGCAGGGGCTCGGCAAAAGAAGTCCAGCGGAATTTCTTCAATCCTTCTCTGAGTGGCGGTCGTAAAACATAGAGTTTCTCATGCCCAAGGGTATACTCTGCATCTCATGTGAATTGAACACGCTGCAGGACGGACCTCCGTATGAGATATCCCTGGCTACGAATTTAAAGTCCTTGAAATTTGGATAAATAGACCGAGCGAGAGGGATACCTAAGGAATGTCTGACATAATATCGACAGACAGAATATCGAAATACAAAAATATCGGCATAAAAATATCGACATCAAAAATATCGGAATCATATCTTCATAAAGGTAAGTACAAAAATATCGAAAAAATAATATCGTAGTACAAAAATATCGGAATTAAAAATATCGTTTTTTAAAATGTATTAATAATAATGTAAAAATAATTTTAAAATACATATAATTTTACAAATATTAAATAACAATATTAAAACAAAATTAAAACTAATACATATACATTTAAAATAAATAAAACACTTAATAATTTAATGTAATTTAATTTTTTTAATGTTATTTAATTGATTTAATGTAATTTTTTTTGTTTTTACCCTGTACGCCTGTACCCCAAAAACCCAAAACTGACCCTGAACCCTAAAAATATCCCTGTACCCCAAAAACCCAAAACTGACCCTGAACCCTAAAAATACCCCTTTACCCAAAAACTGAAAACTGACCCTGAACCCTAAAAATACCCCTTTACCCCAAAACTGAAAACTGACCCTGAACCCTAAAAATACCCCTTTACCCAAGAACTGAAAACTGACCCTTATCCCTAAAAATACCCCTTTACCCAAAAACTGAAAACTGACCCTGAACCCTAAAAATACCCCTTTACCCAAAAACTGAAAACTGACCCTGAACCCTAAAAATACCCCTTTACCCAAGAACTGAAAACTGACCCTGAACCCTAAACAAACCCCTTTACCCAAAAACTGAAAACTGACCCTGAACCCTAAAAATACCCCTTTACCCAAAAACTGAAAACTGACCCAGAACCCTAAAAATACTCCTTTACCCAAAATTAATTAATATTATTTAATTACCAATTAATTATTAATTAACAATAACAATAAAGTAAATATATTAGCACATTAGCTGTAATTAATTTAATTTAATAATTAATATTATTTTTCCCAATTAATTAATTAAGAATAACAAAAAATTATATATAAAAAAATTACTGTAATGAACTAATTAATATTAATTAATTACCAACTAATTAATAATTAAAAATATGTACAAAATTATAATAATTAATTAACTAATTAATATAAATTAATTACCAATTAATTATTAATTAAAATATGTACAAACTTATAATAATTAATTAATTATTATTAAATTACTTCCCACCCTATTCCCCTATAAACCCATAACCCGCTACAGAACATATTCATCAATTAATCAATTAATTAAAATTAATAAAAAATAAATTCTCAATTAATTAATTAATAATTCCTACTAATTAATAATTAATTTAACATAATTAAAACACTTCCCACCCTATTCCCCTATAAACCCACAACCCGCTACAGTAGTAAAAGACAATATTTAATTAAATTACATTAAAAATAAATAATAAAACATAATAAATACAATATAATATACACTAAATTTATTTAAAAATTGATATTAGTAACATCGAAGTTATTTATTTCGATATTATTGACATCGATATTTAAAACTTCGATATTACTGATATCATACTAATATCGAAATTAAGACTGTCGATATTACTTACCTTCGATATTTTGTCCCATCGATATTTAAACTTCGATATTATTGTACATCGAAATTTAAAACTCGATATTTTGTCTGTGTACCATACCTAAGAACCTCGACAATCTTCCTTGATAAGAGCACAAGATATAGAGGTCAGAAGGAGGAAACACAAAAGTCCTTACCATAAGAGATTGAGTAATGAGCAGTTGTGGTTGAGATTGCCCCGAGGATTGTACTAAACTTTGCAGCCAATTGATAAAGGCGAGACATTCTAACAATCCAGCTTCTTCATCATTCCAATCTCAATAATTGGAGAACTTGGCTGATTAGTAAGAACCGATTGATGCAGGTTCCTTACAGAACTGAATAAGATGTTTTTAAACTTGATATTGTAGTCCTGAAGAAGGTGACGATCATTATTTGAACACCCAAAAACCGCGTCGACAGACTATTTCAACAATTTGTTTTTAATTGCAACAAAAATCATTTTTTAATATGAGATAATAAAATGTTTTTTTAAATGTTCAATATGTGTAATGATAATATGTTTACTGGTCATTCTGGGACTGTACAAGCGCACAAAGCTAAACAAGGTACCGGCCCGATACTGGGATCTTGGGTTGATTACGGCCAAGCGGCTGCTTACCAAGCGGTGGAAGGCCGACACACCTCCACATATACGGCATTGGTACCTATCCCTTACCAACTGGGCGCGAGCGGAGGGCACGGTCTTACGACGGGAGGAGACGGCAGGACTTAGGAAATTCCCAATTGCACAGCAATGGGACGACATCCTCCAATCCTTCCAGCAGAAATGCTTGGAACAGGGGATCACTTGAAGGGATCCGCACCTGACCTCCACACCCCCCACAGGAGTCACCGCAAGACACGCTCATACCTACTGCCCTCCCACTCATTCTGTCTTCCCCCCACCTTTCCCCCCCCCCCCCCCAACATGGTGACACGGGCCAGAGCTCACGCCCTCGCACCAATGCCACATTGCACGCAACGCACTGAACACTGCCTGTGCCACACTCACGTTCCGAAAAGCGCACAACACATACCCTATTGTTCAGCAATGAAGTACTCATCGCCCCACCTCCACCTCCACACATCAGACTATCGCTGCGCAACCTGAACGTGGGCTGTCCCACGAACTATGCTCCAGTGACACACTCGGTATGCCCTCACAGTGGCAACCCCCCTTGACACATACACGAACCGCCAGACCTATACTGACACCACATCATTGCATTTATTCCCCTAAACACATGGATACACCCACCCACGCTTCCCCCTCCCTTTTGCCTGTACTCCCTATGTTAATGTTCCGATGTTTTATCAATGCACTGGACCCTTTCCTCGACCAGGCTCTTTGAAGTTAGTTCACAAAGACATTGTACGCGTTGCACGCATATCTTTGGTTATCACATCCAAGCCTACATATCGGGTCCCTTCCCTTCCCACAGATGATATAGCACAGCAGCGCTAGAAAGCAGCCAGAAGGAAATGACCACCGCACGTACTACTTGAGGACGGGCAAGTAGACCCGGGTTGTCTTATACAATACCGGCTCTCTCGCCCGAATCACAGCTACTGTGACGCGTCACATACCTAGGGCTGCTGGGAGTAACAGTCATGGCCAGGGTGATTCCAACTAAACGTCACCGCCAGCATTAGCCTCTCTTGTTAGGAATAATAAGCTACATGGACACTCGTTCATGGAAAAACTTGCGATGTCGCACGGACCTACCCTATGACTTCAGCGCCCGCTCCCTCCGGGAAGAAGAAACTCACCGACACACTTACCCATAACACTTATTAGTGGGAGCGGGCTGCGATCCGCCTGGCGACATTGACGAACATCACCATTGCTTTATAAACAAATAAAAACTTACAGACCTGTACACCTATAACGTTAAGTGGTTTGCTGATTGTCAGTGCTGTAATGAAACACTTTACGCCGTCGAACCTCAGGGCTGTCGGCCATACGGCTGTGTTCATCTGACAATGTTTCATATAGTTATTGATTCACGCGGCTGGCCCCGAGGGGTTGTAAGCTGGAAGCTGTGTTACATGCACTTTGTACAATAAAGGTCTTTTAAAAAAAAAAAATGATAATATGTTTACTGGTAAATAAAAGAGACATCTGGGCCCTTATTTATGAGTCCTTGCGTCAGTTTTGCGCCGCCGGTGCGTCACTTTTTGTGACGCACCAGCGGCGTAAAACATGCGCCTTGTTGCGCCATATTTAAAAAGTGACGCATCTAGGTAGATGTGCCACTTTTTAAACCCCTGCGCCACATTATACCTGCGTCAGGTATAATGTATGCAGAGGGGGCTTTCCCCCGCAAAAAGCCTCGTAATAGTGACGCAGTGAAATCTATGAGATTTCACTGCGTCACTTTTTGGATGCTGTTGCGTCAAAATCTTGCGCCTGCCTCACAGCAGGCATAAGACTGACGCAAGCCCTTTCACATGGGGCTTTCCCCATGTGAAAGGACGCATTGCTGGAGTTGCGTCACTTTTGTGACACACTCCAGCAATGCGTCACTTTTGCGCTTACAGATACGTCAGAAATACTGACGTATCTGTAAGTCCTTGCGACATGATGCGTCATACATTAAATATGACGCATCATTGGTGTCGCAAGAAGTGCGCAGTGAAAAGTGACGCATCGCTGTTTTCACGCAGCGATGCGTCACTTTTCATAAATGAGGCCCCTAGTATATTCCACATTTTTTTGTTTTTTTGTTTTTACTGTTGCACATTGTTTGTAATACATTTTTGGCAACCTACTTTAGACCTCATAGTATAGTAATAAGATCTGGTTTAATCCCATTAGAGAGTGTGAGAGACACAGATCCTCATTCCTTACAAAAAGAAGGGAAAGGGAGCTTTTTTTTGTTACAACTTGGTTGGCTCCTGTTGAGCGTAACATTATTCCAGGGACGTACCATTGAACTTTATGCCTCAGGAAATCAGGTCCTACTCTGTTAATGGCCTTAACGAGGGTACAAAGTGCTTTTAGGCGTACTCTTTGACCGGGAGCCAATGAAGTTGCCTAAGTTCCTCCTTTACAGAGACAAATTTCGGAGTCCCTGACAGCAGTCTGGTTGCTGCATTTTGGGCAAGTTGAAGCCGATTAATATGTTGCTTTTGAGCATTAAGATATAAGCCATTACTCTAGTTAAGGCGTGACTTTATAAGGGCCGTTACCATTGTCTTAAGGCTGTTTTCAGTGAGAAAAAAATTGATTTGTCTTTTATTCTTAGTGCCAAAAAGCAGGCTGAAATCACCATACGTATTTGGTCACCCATGGTGAGCTTATTGTCCATCAATACCCCAAGGTATTTTGCTTTCCTAGTGGGTGAGGGTCAGGTCAGGGTCCAAGGTCTTCCTGCCACCATTCGGGTGTCCACACAAGTGGATTGTTTTCAAAATTTATAACCTCGGTTTGCTAGAGTTTAGTTTTAGACAGTGGGAGGACATCTGTTCACTCCATCTGCAGCTTGCTCTCTCAAGCACTCTGCCATCATTGAGGATTGCAGCAGGCAGCCTCCTATGGATCGGGTCAGCCTGCTTCCGGCCTCGCCGAAAGCAGACCAGATCATTTGCCAGCCTTCCGGTCAGATCAGTTGTTACATGTGTTGATGTGCGTGGGGCAGAATTTATGCGTAAATACCACAGACAATAAATTCAACGTAGATGAATGAATGAATGGAATAGAATTTCTATAGCCCGTAACTACCCTGAGCCCACGTAGCGCTTATGACCAGACAGAAAAAAGCACAGCAAGTTATTGAGTGGCACTGAAAAGGTGGGTTTTAAGCAATTTACAGAAGGTCAGTAAGTTGGATTCCCTACTGAGAGTGAGGGGAAGGGAGTTCCAGAGATTATAAGCATTCAGAGAAAAGGAGCGTCCACCCTCATATGGATCTACAAACCCTCTTTTAAGTAGCAAGGAAGGCATCGCTGGAGCGAAGACTCCTGGGAGGTAGGTAGGAGGACACCAGAGGGTGAATGATGACAAATCCAGTTTTCCGAATAGCTCCATGAGCAAGGCACATGGCCCTTAAACGTATTCTAGACTGACTGGGAAGCCAATGACGTGTCCTCAATGCGGAGCTCGCAGACTGCCTCCGGGGAATCTGGAGGAGTAGGCTGGCCGTGCAATTCTGAATCACTTGAAGTTTTTTACAGTGGCAAGGGGAGCGCCCCCAAATATAGGGCGTTCCCATAAGCCAGTCAAGACAGATTAAGGGCTTGCACCAATATCCTGGGCGCCTGAAAAGGGATTAGAGGTAGAATTTTTCTTAACATGCTCAACAGGCCAAAGCAAGTGGCTGAGAGCTTGGCAGCTTGATGCTTGAAACAAAGGGTACTGTCAAGCCAGATGCCCAGGCTCTTACTCTGCTGCTTTGGAACGGGCATAGTGACAAAGACAGGTTGGCCAGGATAGCATCAGAGAGGGTGAAAGTGATTTTCCCAAGAACATTAGTTCTGTCTTATCACCGTTCAGCTTAAGGTGGGATAGTTCCATCCATTCGGCTATTGCCACTAGGCAAGTGTCTAGGGCGCAAGTTGAACCCTCTGGGTGGTTTAATGCCACCACCAGTTGGGTATCATCTGCATAGGTAGCGATGTGAATGCCGAATGGGAGTACTGTCCCTGCCAAAGGAGCCATATAGGTGTTAAAAAGCGTAGGACTCAGGGAGGAACCCTGCGGAACCCCAGAGCTGAGAGGCCACTGGCTAGATGTTACAGTATCCTCGATAACCTGAAAGAACCGCTCCTTTAAGAAGGACTGGAGCCAAGTGAGACCAATATGTGTTACTCCCAGGTGTTTTAGGCGCTCAAGCAAGGTGGTATGATCAACAGTGTCGAAAGTGGCACTGAGATCCAGCAAAATAATTGCTGCTGAGCTGCCTCGGTCTACCAGTCTCCTTGCCTCTTCTGTTACTGCCAGTAAGGCAGTCTCTATCCCAAACTTAGGGCGAAACCCTGACTGGGAGTCATGGAGTAGATTGTTTGATTCCAAGTACTGGACTAGAGTAGAGTTTTTATGTCTTTCGGTCAGCTTACTCAGCCAAGGAAGAAGAGAAATGGGATGGTAATTGGTTGGCAGTATCTAGGTTTGGTTTTTTCAGAAGAGCTCTAACGTAGGGCGCATTTCCAGACTGAGGGTACCTTTCCCGTAGTAATAGAGGCATTTAGGTTCTTTTGAATTACTGGGCAGATGGCGCTTGTTACACAAAGGGTAAGATGTTGCGGGGAGCTGTGTCCATGGGTGAGCCAGAGGTTACCCTAAGGAAGAGAGTGTTCACCGTCACCTCATCTAACAATGAAAACTCGGCTAGTGAACACTCTGGTTTGGAGAGGGAGCTCTTACTGCTAGGGGCTGCCAACTCGCTCTGGTGGGGAGGAAACAATTGAGATATCAAATGGATTTTTTTATAGAAATATTTCGCCAGATTATCACAGTGAACATGTGCATCGTCTGGGTTAGGGACTTTATGCGGTGTAGTAATAAGGGATTTAACAATCCGAAAAATTTATTTGGGTGAGTTCGCAGCTGCACTAATCTTAACCTCATAGAATGAGGATTGAGCAATTTTAATTTCTGCCTTGTAATTCCTTATTGCCTCTCTATAGACATTTTTCTTTTCACCTGCCAGGTTCTGTCTCCATCTCCTTTCAAGTTTCCTACAAACTTGCTTAAGTTCTCTAATTTCTTAATTTGAGGGAGAACCAATGTGCCAGCTTACTTTTGGATTTCTTATAGGAATTTTTTGGGGGGAGAAGTGTGTCCAGTGAGTTTCCAGTGAGTTTTGAATCCAAAGATTAAAATTACTGTTTGCCTTTTCCGGATCCAAATCAGCAGATGGAGTAGTGGCAGCTAAAGTTGTAAGCCACCGGCTAGGGAACAAATTTGCCTATTTTCTTTCTAGCCGCGGAGTAAAACTCTGCGAAGGAGGAGAGACCACGGTTTCCCAAACCAGGGGAACTAGTAAGTGATCAGTCCAGGGGAGAGGGATAGGGGAATCTACTGAGAGAGCCTGATCATTGCTGAACACCGGATCAAGAAGATAACCCTTGATATGCGTGGGGGCAAAATCTTTCAGTGCAATTTGGAGCGCCGAGAGGCTAGCTAGTAGATCTTTTGCTATATGGTCGAAAGGGTCGTCCAGATGGATATTTAAGATCCCCTAGCATTGTGAAATTGGCAGGGCTTAGGGCTGCGTCAGCAACGAAAGAGGGGAGTGAATTAGGAAACTGACCTAAGGGGCCAGGGGGCGGTAGAGTAGCAGGCCGGAGAAAATATTAGTAGGTGAGAATTCTAGAGTGAAAGTCATGCTCTCAACGTCGGGTAGAACCTCCAAAGAAGACTGACAACGGTAATTAACTTTAAAGATAATAGGTAGCCCTCCGCCTCTTCCTGTTCTACGGTCCACTCTATGTATTAGGTACCCTGATTGCAGGATCTGAATGATGGCTGGGTCAGCTTCGTCCTGCAACCAGGTCTCTGTCAAGAATAGAACATCAGGTTTAAGATCTTCAAAGAGGAGGGCCAGTTCGACTGAATGTTTTGGGAGGGAGCAACAGTTTAAAAAAACATTTTTTAGAGAAGAGCCAGCCTCCTGAATACCCTTACTATTAGGTAGGAACTTAAATTCGCAATGTAGGCAGTTTACAGGACTATCGGCGAGGGACAGTGAGTGTAGGCACTTGGTGCCCGTGACTCCACGCAGGTTCAGTAGTGTCTGGGCGTTAAATATAAAGATCTGTTGTAAACTGCCAGGGTCCATGGCCCCTGGTCCCGGCCGGGCGCGGCCGGGTGCAGACGGGCTTGCCTTTGGCAGGCCTTTGGCGCGCCAGCGACGCATCCGCTGCGCTTCGGCTTCATGGGAGTTAAAATAGGCCGGCTTGGGTTAGCACTAGAGCGTCAGCCTCATAAGATGGCCGCTTGTGAGTGCCACACCGGAAGTGAGGGGAATGCCCCTTCCTCTTAGCCTCTACTTCCTCTACACAAACAGCATTAAGAGCTGCGGTGGACCGGGGAGACTGACGCTCACACCAACCAAGCGCGAGAGTGCACAGTTAATAAAGGTACAAACCCCAATGTTGCATTTAAAATAAAAGTACAAACACCAATGTTGCATTTAAAAACAGATAAGCGAGGGGGTCAGAATTATGTAAATGTAGTAGTTTCCAGTAATAGCGCTAGCGCAGCTCAACGTGCAGGTAAAGCTAGCCTGTCAGTCGCTGCGCGTTGGCGCCCTGGAGCTAAATAGGCCAGCTCGGGTTAGCACTAGAGTGTCAGCCTCCTAAGATGGCCGCTCCTGAATGTCCCACCGGAAGTGAGGGGAATGCCCCTTCCTCCTAGCGTCTACTCCCTCCACACAAACAGCATTAAGAGCTGCGGTGGACCGGGGAGACTGACGCGCACACCAACCAAGCGCGAGAGTGCACAGTTAATAAAGGTACAAACCCCAATGTTGCATATAAAAATAATAGTACAAACACCAATGTTGTATTTAAAAACGGATAAGGGAAGGGGTCAAAATTATGTAAATGAAGTAGTTTCCAGTGATATCGCTAGTGCAGCTCAACGTGCAGGTGAAGCTAGCCTGTCAGTCTTCAGCTCTTTCAATCAAAATGTGTTTTATGTGTATTTTTTCTACTTGAAATTCCACCAAGTTAAATGCTAATTATGTGGCATAATGGGGCACATTTTTGTTTTGCTAAATTATATAATCATTTTTAAATATGGCAACACTGTGCGGACATTGGTTGCACCTCAGTAGTACCAGTTAAACAACCAAATACAGCCAAGGAGACTTCATCCCCCAACTAGTACTATGCCAGGAGTCGCGTTTGCAGAGTGATAGAGAAAGGACGTCCTTGATGATTGCGCAGGTAGTGCCTGTATGATTCTATGAGTGCCATTGCCAAGGACAGACTGCGAATACCCGGTGTTTTTAACAAAGTGTAAAACACGTATATAGACATATTTTGCATAAGATTTCAGTGTAGCTATTTAGTAAGATACTAATTTAACTTTCCCCTTTGTATTAATGTATTGAAATAATTAACACCTTGCGTGCTGCTCCGATTTCCCCCCGGTGCTGGACATTCCAACACTGGGTGTGGTTGTGACGGAACCATTCCGTCATCAGCACAGCTCAACCGTGACTGATGACGGAATGGTTCCGTCACAAGCATCGAAGGGGTTAAAGCAAAAATGCATTTTCCTTCTTCATAGCAACACCAAATGGCTCAATGACATCAGTAGTTACAAATACAAATGACAAAGGGAAATACAGATATATAGACATATTTTACACAAAGTTTGAGCCTAGCTCTTTAGTAACATATTGGTTTAACTTTATTTTAGCAACACATTTATAAAGAAGGACAGGTAAAAAAAAATTACAACATCTGAAGTCACAAATAGAACATAGCTTCCAAACACCCATCAAACCACCCATTGTTACCCAAACTCATGAGGAATTAAAAACTGTTGCCAAACTAGTGCAATGCACAATCAGAAAACATCACATGACCGGGAAAGTAAGGAATATCATTGGATAATATACTGTCCAATAAACTAAATAGGAAGTAGACACCCACACTTGCTTCTTGAAACTTCTTTTCCAGAAGTTTATTGTGAGCAGGTGGTAGATTTTGTCTTGAGACGTTTTTTTGGACTGATGTGGAACGACGTTCATGTTATATCATCTTAAAACTTATCATAGAAAACATCTCCAACTGCCAATCAAGCAGAAGGAAGCTGGAGGACCGTCTACATCAGTGGCAGCAGCAACAATTACCGGCCATAAAGTCCCTTTAGAGGTACAGACTAAAACTACAGATATGGCTCCAGAGATTTCAAGAATGGCCATGCATTGAATGGCCGGAAATTGCACAACGTTTGCACTTTGCAAAATTTTTCTCTTCAGCGGACGATAGCATTTTTGGTGGGAGTAGCTTATGTCTAAAATGTTGTTTGCATGAAACATTTCGGAGACAAATCAACCTTTTGTTACAGATATTTTCTCCTAAAGTTTTTTATGTAAGCAATGTATTTCTCCACAACTAGGTTCCGTTCTCTGGCACTTTTGTGGGCTCTGGCAGGAGCACACATTAGCAGCTAGGTGACCCCCACTGCCCGCCGCCCCTAAATGACAACCCTGCCCACCCCACATAACTAATCCCTGTAAACAAAGCTCCTGATTGTCTTGGGTTTGCCTCCCTCACCCCAGGCACCCTTGCAGTGCATTGGTGCATCCCCTCAACTCACCATCAGTCTCCTCTGCCTCCAGGTCCTTCCACCCCTGTAGCTCATCACCCAGCACCAGGGTCATGTAGTGCCCCCTGCGGGACTCAGCATCGGCCACAGCACCTGCGCCTCCAGCTCCAGTAGAGTTTAAGCCTCTTTGGGGAGAGGGCTGGCTGGTCCCAGGGATCGGGTCCAGGGCACCTGAACATGGTCTTGCAGCTCTTAGTACTCCTTGCCTCAAAGTTGAGGCCACACCCGGAACTGAATGTGAAAGTATCCCCGGAGTGTCAGGTCGGAGCCGTCGCCCCACCCCAGCTGCCATGGAGGCCCCAGAGAAAGGAGCAGAGCTCGGGCAGCCAAGGCCTGAGGAGGGCCTAGTAGCCCTGGAGAATGTAGCACAGCAGGGGCCTCGGAAGGACCCAGAACCAAGGGTCCATGAGCGATACTCCTCCACCGGCTCCAGTGTTGTCACCATCCTGATGACACAGTACTGCCTTGTGCCTCCAGGGTGAGTACACTCTTGCCCAGGCTCACATATGCACAGCTGCAACCACTTTACAGTGCTAAAAAACAAAAGGTTTCAGGTACGGTACTGCCTGAAACTAAGCACCACAGAGCCTTTCTTTTATTTACTTTTAGTGAGGCAGCCGCCAAGGGTAGACCCAGCCCTGAGAAATAAGTGTCAGTGCTAAGCACCGGAGACCACCGGTACAAATTAAGCACTGGTCCGCATATGATATGGTTTCGATGTTGAAGGATGAGATTACGATCAAACAACAGGAGATTAAGGGTATAAATGTTCACTCTCTTACCCCTAGTCTTAGTATTAATTAACAACAGAAGAGTGAAACAACAAAAGAACAAGAAACCTCAAACGGATCATGTGAGGGACAGACTAAAAAGGAAAAAGAAGAAAATGGTGAAGCAAAACCACACAGAATGATAGTTATGAAGAACCCTCACTCACCCACCTAGTGGTGACATGCTTCATCATTGGGTTCCCACTGGAAGGACCTAGCGTCCCCCCAGTGTGCTACAACGCCTGGTTACAGCGGAGCTGGTTCTTGTGAGGTAATATAAATTTTATGGTCATGTTGTGTTCCCTAGCGAGTACCCCACCGACTCCATGTACGAGTTAAAGGTGCATGTAACTTCCCTCCTGTACCAGCTATGAAGACGCAAATACATTTGCGTCCAACGTTAACTTGTCCTCTTTCAGACCCACCATGAATGGGTTTGATGGTCCGTTCCTAAGTATGCTATGCCAACGTCTTTTTGAAGTGTACTCCTACGTTTTTCAGCCTGGCTGAAAGTAGGCCCTGAATCTCTGCCACCGAGCCTCTTTTCTGGCTTCTGACTGCGAGGGCCTCTGCCCAAGCAGCCCCCGTACCCGTGAACTCTGACTTACTTCTAGCGCGGCCCTCCGTGCTCAGCTCAGCCTGCTGCCTGCCAAGATTGACTATAACCTTCGAGTTATCTGTTTTCCTTCCCGAAGATACATTCCAGCCTGCTAGCTTCAGTAAACATCCTTCCTTAGCTACAGGGCTAAAGGGCCGACCTGTCTTTATGCAAGTAATTCATAGCCTCTGTTGCCATGCTTCCATGGAAGGCCCCATGCCCCCACGCTTCTCATACAGACATTCAGGCGCTTATACACGCACTCACAGCAAGTATAGAATAGCTTCTGCTCTAGAGACCTTTCTGCCCAGATAGCTTAGTTCCTAAACATCAGATATCAGATATGATAGAAGCACAAGTTGATCTGACATGCCAGACTTCTGTCTCTTTCCGTCAGTGTAAATGTCAAGTCCCCTGCACCCCGTCTATCACACGTCATGCAGCTGCGTGCGCATCCAAGCTTCCGATTTCTGCTGACATTGCAACATTCTGTTAGCACCACCCCTTGGTGCCACCCACTTGCGTCACCTATCAGTGACGTTTCTAGCACACACGCCTAGTTACGCCTAGTTTACGCCTCTTGATGATGTATTAGCACCACGTGTATACTGTTATCTTGTCTTCTCTCAGCTGTTACGCCTCTTACATTGAACATTATGATGTATATCAAGTATATAAGCTATGTATTGTCAATAAACGACGGCGCGCTCATCTATCCCTTCTGACACCCTGTGTGGTGGTCAGAACATGATATCCTGATTCCTTTATGAGGAATAAAACCCTTAGAAACTCTTGCACCACGGACTCTGTTTTCCTTCATTCCGATTGAGTTATTATTGATTAAGTACTTACCTGCATAGAAATTAAGAGAGTAAATTAATTATTTACATCATTTTGGCGCCCGAATAGGGACCCCTCCCCCACCTCACGCGCCGGAAGGTGCGTTGCAATCCGTGTCCCCTGCCATCAGTTAGACGGACAACACGTGTACTGGCAGGAGTTCCTGCATCCCCCTCTGACACACGGAGGTGACGAAGACTGCGATCAGTGCCCAGACGAGGCGGTGAGGAGTGCGGAGGATCCCGACCAGAGCCCAGCCGAAGGAAGCAAGGTCCGAGGTGTGAAGAGGCCCACCAGTTTTCCGAAGTTTTCCGAAGTTTTCCGAAGCTTTCCGAAGTTTTCCGAAGTTCCGAGTCGAGTCCAGTCGAGTTTTCCAAGGCCTTCTGTTTTCCGTGCTTCCCGGTGAGTACCATTGCTGGGTCGTATCTAGACGGGTTTGGGTACGCAAGTCCGGTCTGCACTGTTTTTAGGCAGTGTATCTGTATCGTTGAGCGGTACATTCAGAGTAAGGGGAAATTAGCTATGTCTTTAAATGTTTCATGTAATTAATGTCGTGGTATGAATGTGATTGTTTTTGTGCATTATTGTGTTTTTGTATAAATAGTTACAGTTGACATTAAGTATCAAGGATCAAGCATTCCAGTATCAAGTAGGCACAATGCCGTTTTTCAACAAATTAAAGCAGATAGGAACTAGGAAAGGGATGTTAGAGGAAGAGATTCCGATCCCCCCTAGGGACACTCCAGGTAATTTCATGTATAATAAGCATGGCATAGACGCCATCTTGTATCTAGAGTTATGGACCGATTATACCAAGCACTTAGAGGAAAGATACCGATGGCCAGTTAACGGAACATGGGATGCCGAGTGCATCATAAAGGTAGAAGAAATATTACGAAAAAAGAAAGCTAGACAATCTCAGAAAGACGCCATAGAATTTTGGCGTAAGGAATCACGTAAGCGTGCTGATAGAGCACTCCGTAGAGAAGACAGGCTTAAAGAATCAGAAAAAGCCCAAGAAAATGAATTAGTTACTGAGGGAATTCGAGTAAAAGTAGAACAAATAGACCGTATCCTAAATAGCAAAGTGAACAACATGTATCTTTTGGCCGATGGTACCCCTGACGCCATTTCAGAAATACCGAAAAATTTGCCGTCACCATTAGTTCCAACTAAAGTAATACATAAGACTACTAAAGACATATTCCTAAATTCATATCTCGAAGATGTAGCGCCAGCTTACACCAATCTGCCTGTTCGTGCCCTGCCTACTGACAGGGCCGGGGGTGGTACTGCCCCCCAAGATCACTCTCAGCCGACACCGAAAAAGACTAGTCCCGTTCCGCCAGCTCCGCCACTTCCCTCACCTAAAACTGATCTGCCGAAACCACTTCAATCAGATCCTACTAAAAGACAAATTCAGATACTGACTACACACAGAGATAATGCCCAAGTTCCCGCTTCAGGAGGTGCGACCGCGGGTCTACAGACCCCGCCACCGACTCACAGATTAAATCTCAGAAGTCTGCAGAGTCCTCTTACGCACAGATCCCCCCGTTCTTCTAATTCATCCCGTCTTGATGCACTAAAAGAAAATATGTCAGTTTGTAGATATGATCCAGAACCTGGACAGGACGACTTAATGGTATTAGCGTCTTTACGATTAAGATCTGCTACTGATAGTTTGTTATGTTATGCAGGAATGAAGGAGCACCTAGATAGAATATATGAGTTCGTTCAAACAGGAAAGGACCCCGACAGTATTAAGGATGCCCTGGAGAAACAGAAAGTTACCATGCAAGCACTGATACTACGATTTTTCATAAATTGTCTAATAAGAGAACGAGACAGGCCCGGAACAGAGCAGAGTGAATTAGATGCATTGAACAAGTGGGGTCAAAATATAGCCGATGGAAAACATGACAGACAAAATTGCATAGAGGCCATGTATAAAAAGATTAAGAAAGCAGTGATAGCAGTACACGAGAAAGAGAAAGAAAAGGCTCCCTCCGAGGAGGAAGAAGAATCTGAAGAACCAGAACCGACTACAAGCACTATAGCATATGTAGGTAGGGGAAACTACCTTAGGAAAGGTGTCCGTCCGGAAAGCAAGAGAGTTTACTTCTCTGCCTTAACGAATCCGAATTCTGCTGAACATCAGTTCCAGGAAACTGATAAACGGCTTCGAGATCGAGTTGGGTACCATGTACTCAATTCTATGGATGAACAAGAATTAGCCCGATCAGCGGTATCATGGGCCGAAAATGCAGACATATATAATGATGACACCGTAGCACAGACATTTCTGAACCTCTCCCCCGACGAACAGAAATTAGCAGGGGTATATATGATTCAGCACCTTCTCATTAAGTACAGAAAACATTATTCCGATCCAGGTCCCTTACATGAGACACTAGAAGCACTACTGATGGATAGATGGAGAGGCCTAAGCACTAAATTAGTTCAAATAATTCTAGAACAACGACGCAGATATGACACCTTTGTAAGTCCTGAATATGTTCCCGCCCCACCTCCAGAAAGGAAAATGTACCATATGCAGTGCGGGAGTGGTATAGAAAGTCAGAACCCCTTGCGAGAAGTGCACCCTGTTATGGGTGAGGATAAAATTTTGAAACGCGTGTATGTACACACGCCTCTAACTAAATTAGAACTGTTAGAAATGAAGAAATTAGTACCGTGTCATGATAAAGACCCTGCAGGTTTTCATAGAGAGCTCAAAGACATGTTACTGATGGGGGACTACACATATGATGATATCATGAAAATGTTGAAAGTATTATTGCCTACGGGTATATTCGAGAAATTAAAGGAAAAGGACTGGGAGGTGGGAGACGCAAAGATTGCCTGGGCAGAAATAGAGGATGAAGAAAAGAAACGGGTTCCAGGGTTAGGCCTTGGGGACAAAACTAAAGCACTACCAGGTTTGATAGTACAGGTCCTGCCCAGATTATTGACAACTAGAAAGGAGGATTGGGATGCAATCTCGTCCTGTAAACAGAAACATGATGAAGATACTAGCGACTTTTATTCAAGATTCGAGAAATGTTTTATTATCAATAGTGGCCTCCAGCCAAGTAGCGAGTCGTACCCACATCTTTTTGTATCAAAGTTAGTCGAGAATTCCCTACCGTTAGTCAAAAATAGAGTGTATAAAGTCGAGAGTACATGGCAAGCAAATACGCCATCCCAGATGTTACAAATGTTACAATATCACCAGAATAGAATTAGGGAAGAACAAGATCAGGAACAGAAGCGCATGAAAGACACGAAAATGAAAATGTTAGTAGCCCAGACGGTCCCATCCGACAGTCACAGGAAAGGTACGACCCAGACAAGTCACGCTGCAGCTCCTGTTAAAGGGACATGCAATTATTGCAAGCAGCCAGGTCACTACGTTCACGAATGTGCAGTTCTGAAACATAACATAGCGACAGGTAAGACTAAAGAGAGACCGCATCCGCCTAGACAAGACCATAACCAGCATCAGTCTACCCCAAATACACAGCCCATGCATGCATCCGCACAGACAGCACAGACCGTAGCAGTACCACAGCCACAGCCCATTGCTGCAACTCAGCAAGTCTCACAACAGATGTACCAGTATGCCCAGTCTGCTTACCCCGAATATTCCCGATATACATGAAACAGCCTAGAGAGGGAAGGTGGCTTGCCTCTTATCGAGATTCCTGTAGATCAAGAAGGTCCTTATGTACACAGTCAGGTATTGGGGAAAGATAGAAAGTTTTTAATTGACACAGGGGCAAGTCGCACTACAATAAGTCATGACGAAGTTCCAGGGGCACCCCTCTCAGGCTCACAAAATGTTTCCCTTGGTTTTTCAGGACAGCCTATTGTAAATGAAGTATCAGAACCAGTTCCCCTGGCTGTGGGTCCATTATCACGCGTTACAGACCTGTTACTAACAAAATCATGTCCGGAAAATCTGTTAGGAATTAAAACACTGAAAGCTCTAGGAGCTATAATATGCTGCTCCCCGGAGGGAGTTAGACTCTTTCTGCGGGATTTCAAGGGTCATTACGTCCTTCGTGAGTTTGACGTCAGATTGAAAAATGTACCTGATTACCTGTGGGCAAAAGGCCCAACTGATGTAGGATGTATGCACATTACACCATACCGCGTTACCCTCAAGGCAGGTGTTGTATTACCCAGAATCAGACAATACAAGTTGCCACCCGATGCTGTAGCGGCTTTACTGAAAATCATTGAAGAGCTCATTGCCCAAGGAGTGGTCGTCGAGACCGACTCTAATATCTGTAATTCACCCATCATTCCGATTCTTAAACGTACTGATCCCAATGCACCGCCAGTATATCGGCTGGTGATTGATCTTCGAGAATTGAATAAATGCATTATCCCACAGTATCCTGTGGTCCCCGATATATCATCTCTCTTGACTGCTATTGATTCAGAAGCAACGTTCTTTACTGTAATAGATCTCAAGAACGCCTTCTTCAGCGTGCCTATTGATCCAGAGAGCCAATATCTCTTCGGATTCTGTTTAAATGGACGCAGTTTCAAATTTTCGCGCGCACCTCAAGGATTCACAGAAAGCCCCAGCATCTATAGTCAAGCACTGAAAAGACAACTAGATTGTATTCAAATGCCAGTTAACACCGCTTTACTACAATACGTCGATGATCTGCTGATCACCGCACGAAGTGAGCCCGAATGTGAAAAAGCATCACTGACAGTTTTACATTTCCTGGCTGACAAGGGACACAAGGTGTCTCCTTCGAAGCTACAATTCTGTGTTCAGCAAGTTGTGTACTTGGGTCACTTACTGTCCAAAGTGGGGAGACAGCTCACTCCCGATCGCATTCAGTTAATTGTGAACATGCCGCAACCCAAGACACAAAAGGAAGTGCGGGCCTTCATAGGCCTCACCTCGTACTGCAGACAATGGATTCCCCAGTATGCATTTCTAGCTAAACCACTCATCCAGTTAACGACACAGGAGGCAGCGACTTCGACTGTCCTCCCTTGGACTCAGGAACACACACAAGCTTTTGAAGAATTAAAGAAAGTTTTATGCCAAGCACCAGTTTTGGCGACACCATGTTACAGCAAACCGTTTACACTTTTTGTTACAGAACGTGATGGTACAGCGTTGTCTGTCCTCACTCAAGACCAAGCAGGTTCACATAAGCCTTGTGCTTATTTTTCTAGTACATTGGATTCAGTAGCTCAAGCACTCCCTGCGTGCTTAAAGTCAGTAGCAGCAACAGCGTTAGCAATAAGACAAAGTGATTCAATTGTGTTAGGTCATCAGTTAACAGTTCAAGTACCACATTCTGTAGAGGTTTTGTTAAACAGAACCCAGACTCAACACTTAACTATAGCACGACTGACAGGTTATGAATTAACACTATTCCAGCCACACATAGAAATCAGACGTTGCAGCATCCTGAACCCAGCAACACTGTTACCTACAGTTATGACAGATCCAGCTCCGCATGATTGTATAGAAATAATTAATGCAGTAACTAAGCCTAGACGAGACTTAACAGATGTCCCATTGACAAATCCAGACCTGACACTTTATGTGGATGGTTCATGCATGAGAACAAGTACAGGAGAATTAGTGGCCGCGTACGCCGTGACCACTGAAACTGAAATTAAAGAAACACATCGTATTGACACCCTGTCTGCTCAAGCGGCAGAGCTCATCGCTCTGACTCGAGCTTGTATTCTAGCCAAGAATAGAAATGTTAACATATACACAGATTCCCGCTATGCCTTCGGAGTTGTACACGACTTCGGAGTCCTCTGGCAAGAACGAGGTTTTCTGACTTCTCATGGGGCCAAGATACAACATGGCCCCCTCATTCAAGCACTGTTAGAAGCAATACATTTGCCCTCGGGCATATCAGTCATGAAGTGTAAAGCACATACTAAAGTCACAGATTCTGTTTCCCAGGGTAACGACCTGGCAGACCAGACAGCAAAACATACAGCACTGACTCACACCCAGACTACTGATGTGACAAAGACAATAGTACAAACACAGTGTATGACAGTTAGAGATCCCGCCCTAGACGTAATTGACATCCAGACACATGCTACTCCAGAGGAAATAAAGAAATGGACTGAACTAGGAGGGATTCAGACAGATCAAGGTTGGGTGACGAAGGGAAAATCTATATGGTTTCTCCCCGACTCAATGGTTCAAGTCATGATAAATACAGCACATAGTCCTGCCCATCTTGGAGAGAAAGCCATGTTAGACAGTTTACAGAACCTCTGGTACAACAAACACTTACGAGCAGCAGCAAAACAGAAAGTGCGTACTTGCATGATCTGTTGTCAGTTCAATCCAGGTAAAAGCGTCCCTGTTGAGCAAGGTGGATTTCATCCTCCCGATCACCCTTTTGAAGTCCTCCAGATGGATTATATCCAGATGAATAGCTGTAGAGGATTTAAGTATGTCCTTGTAATTGTTTGTGCTCTGTCCCGCTGGACCGAAGCATACCCAGTCCCAGACTACACTGCTCCGACCACTGCCAGACAGTTGGTTCGTGAATTCTTCCCACGGTACGGTTTGCCCCGTGTCGTGTACTCAGATAACGGACAGCCGTTCTCGTCCGAGCTGATGAAACAAGTTTCCCTCTTGCTAGGATATCAGTGGAGGTTCCACTGTGTCCGACATCCCGAAGCAGCTGGCCTTGTAGAAAGGCATAATCAGACACTAAAGATCCGTCTTGCCAAGATCTGTCAGGAAAAAGGGGTCGACTGGATAGTCGCCCTGCCCGTGGCACTATTCTACATGAGAATGGTCGCCCACTCGAGATCAGGGCTATCCCCGTACGAAGTGGTCTTTGGCAGACCACCGAATATGTGGGGGACGCCCGTTCCGAAAAAGATCACTGATATTGATTGTAACATGTTGACAGATTACCTTGCCTCCTTGATGTCTGCACTCCAATCATGTCGTTCACAGGTTGCCGCAGCCTTCCCTGACAACACCGATGTAAAGGCGCATGAGGTCCGCCCAGGTGACCTGGTAGTCGTCCGGAATTTCGACCGGAAAAGTCCGCTGGAGCCCCGCTGGAAGTCTCCAAAGACCGTTCTGCTTACCACCAGGACCGCCGTGAAAATCGAGGGGAGAAAGGGGTGGGTCCACACGAGTCACATCAAGCTATGCAATGAACTAAAAAACGGACTGAAACAGGACTCTGACTCGTCCACCCCCACCAAAGACTGTGTTGAAACACAAGACGTTACTGTGCCTAAAAGAGAAAAGACTCCTCAAGAACTTTACCGAATGAAGCTTCGATCTAGCAAGTCAGACAGTTTAATTGTTTAAGTCCTCCCCTAGGTGAATCGGTTAAATAGTTTCTGACATGTATCCCCTAGATCGAGTTAGAGAGAGAGAGGAAAAGAGAAGAACATATTGCAAATCACTTCGTAGTCACTGCATAGTGACACTAATAATCATGTTTATTCTGAGTATTCTAATTATTATTGCCAGCATTCTGCTTCCTATGTACTGGCCTATTTTCAGGCATGAACAATCTGCTTACAATGTCTCTGCTGAACACTCCTTTAGTGAACTTCCTGCACATGAACTCTCTTACAGACTTGCGCTGCGCAACAATACATTCATTAGTATGTTACACCATTCCCATCAGACAAGTAATGCTACAGACTGTTGGATATGTGGTCGACTCCCTCCCTACCAGAATTACAAGGGAGCTCTGCCCCTCTTTCCGTACCCATTCACTCACAATGGCTCCTGTGGAGCATGGTTTAAAATAATTAATTCTTTAGATCCTGATATTGCTGTTTTCGATGGGGGCTGGGTTTGGGGAAACTTGAACTTAGTCCTGCTCAACGTCTGTTATCCTGATAAAGAAGGACTTCCCACTCGAATAGGAACTGATCTAGAAAATGAAGTATATGGATTAGGTAATTACACAATTAGCCTTATGATCCTCACTGTTGAATCTGAAACTGCTCCAGTTTTGCCCCATATGTTAGTACTACCAGTCACAGGTGAATTATGTGTTAGCAAGAAAGGTTCAGTACACGTAGGTCATAGTAAATGCACTACTGTGGTCGAGTTCAGTGACCATGGTAAATCGTCCTTTAAAGCTACCAGTCATTCCTACTTTGTTTGTGGTCATACCGCATACATACGTTTGCCCCCAGATTGGGATGGTACCTGTTACATTGCATTCCTTCTGCCACCTGTTTTCCTAGCTCCTCCTGATTACCATAGAAATACGAATCTAGCACCGAATAGACCCAAAAGAGATATTCCCCTTGTCGACTACACAGAAACGGCATGGGAACAGTACACTGATTTCAATAAAGGATTCTTTTTCTTCCTAGGACCTGTCCAAAACAGTAAATTAATACGCAGATTAACGAGAACACTTGAAGCAGTCGTGAACGAAACTGCCTCCGCTCTAGGTAACTTAACAGAGGAGCAGTCTGCTATACGGACTGTTGTCCTTCAAAATCGTCTTGTGATTGACGTCATCTTGGCAGATAGAGGTGGAGCTTGTAAGGTCATCGGGTCAAGTTGCTGTGTTTTCATTCCACAAAACGCACCATCTGTCTATCAAGCTATCACCCGTTTACATAAAATTGCAAATCAGATACATCAGAATCCAGGCACCTGGACTTGGTCCGGTTGGTTCTGGACTACGTTAACAGCTTGGGGATGGAAGATCTTATCCTTCCTAGGCATTGGCCTTGTTATAGTATTCAGTTGTTGCCTATGCCTGCAGTGTGGGCCAGCGATATGTGGACTGTGTGCCACATCCTGCATTGAGCATTCCAGTTGCCTCTCAAACAGTCAAAGAAAGAAAGACGAACATATAATGTTACAAGAACAAACCGATCGATTTATGAGGATCGATATATCATGAAGGGTCCGTAGGGAACAAGGAGGGAATGAGGTAATATAAATTTTATGGTCATGTTGTGTTCCCTAGCGAGTACCCCACCGACTCCATGTACGAGTTAAAGGTGCATGTAACTTCCCTCCTGTACCAGCTATGAAGACGCAAATACATTTGCGTCCAACGTTAACTTGTCCTCTTTCAGACCCACCATGAATGGGTTTGATGGTCCGTTCCTAAGTATGCTATGCCAACGTCTTTTTGAAGTGTACTCCTACGTTTTTCAGCCTGGCTGAAAGTAGGCCCTGAATCTCTGCCACCGAGCCTCTTTTCTGGCTTCTGACTGCGAGGGCCTCTGCCCAAGCAGCCCCCGTACCCGTGAACTCTGACTTACTTCTAGCGCGGCCCTCCGTGCTCAGCTCAGCCTGCTGCCTGCCAAGATTGACTATAACCTTCGAGTTATCTGTTTTCCTTCCCGAAGATACATTCCAGCCTGCTAGCTTCAGTAAACATCCTTCCTTAGCTACAGGGCTAAAGGGCCGACCTGTCTTTATGCAAGTAATTCATAGCCTCTGTTGCCATGCTTCCATGGAAGGCCCCATGCCCCCACGCTTCTCATACAGACATTCAGGCGCTTATACACGCACTCACAGCAAGTATAGAATAGCTTCTGCTCTAGAGACCTTTCTGCCCAGATAGCTTAGTTCCTAAACATCAGATATCAGATATGATAGAAGCACAAGTTGATCTGACATGCCAGACTTCTGTCTCTTTCCGTCAGTGTAAATGTCAAGTCCCCTGCACCCCGTCTATCACACGTCATGCAGCTGCGTGCGCATCCAAGCTTCCGATTTCTGCTGACATTGCAACATTCTGTTAGCACCACCCCTTGGTGCCACCCACTTGCGTCACCTATCAGTGACGTTTCTAGCACACACGCCTAGTTACGCCTAGTTTACGCCTCTTGATGATGTATTAGCACCACGTGTATACTGTTATCTTGTCTTCTCTCAGCTGTTACGCCTCTTACATTGAACATTATGATGTATATCAAGTATATAAGCTATGTATTGTCAATAAACGACGGCGCGCTCATCTATCCCTTCTGACACCCTGTGTGGTGGTCAGAACATGATATCCTGATTCCTTTATGAGGAATAAAACCCTTAGAAACTCTTGCACCACGGACTCTGTTTTCCTTCATTCCGATTGAGTTATTATTGATTAAGTACTTACCTGCATAGAAATTAAGAGAGTAAATTAATTATTTACATCATTTGTGTGTGTTGGAGTGGTGAAAATAACCCAATTGTGCTAAGTGAGTGCAAAAAGAAGAGATAAAAAATGCTAAATTGTGACTGTCAACTATTTTATTAATAGTCCAACCAGCACTAGTTAAAAACAGGTGATGAGTGGACTCATAGGTTAAGTCTCATTTAATGGAGACCCCTAGTCCTCAATAAATGTAATCGAATTTATTCAACATGTTTCTGCTTGGAGAGCCCGAGTCGCTCAGCATTCTTCAGGACCAGTAGTGTGATCCTCGGCGGTCTGCACGCGCTAAGGTGCATCCGACCGTGAGGATATTAGTGTGAAAAAATATAAAATTATTAGTATTCTTATCAATACTCACGTCAGTCGTCGTTTGAGGCACACTCAGCTTTTTGCTGGGGCCAGACACAGGAGGCGTTTGTTATGGGCCGACACGGCAGGGGGTAATCTTCACGCCTCGTTCTTGATACGCAGGGGACTCCCCGTAGGTTTACCTAACCTTTCTCCACTGCGGCCCGAATGAAGGATGAGATTACCCTAATTAGTGGGGCCATATATGCATTAAAAAGTACTGGACTGAGGATGGAACCTTGTGGGACCCCGGAGAGCAGCGGTTTTTCTGCCGACTGATATTGCCCGAGGGTGATGGCTTGCTTTCGATTTTTGAGAAGAGACTTTAACCAGGCCAGTGCAAGATTGGAGATGCCATCTATACGAACTGTCCGGGGAGGCACCTCATTTCTTCCGGACTCGGGTGATGAGAACTCTATGAGGGGGTAATGCTGCTTGACTGCTCCAGCAGCCAGAGACACATACAATTTTACTGTCTGAAACTACTGACCGGTAAAACTATGTCCAGTGTCCCTGCACCAATACAGGGGCAGGAACACTTGCCCACTTTAAATTAGGCAGAGAAACATTTCATGCAGTAAATCTGCTCTGCCTGACCCATAAAAAAGGGCCTAGGTGGTGTGGAAGTCATCAGGTAGGTTTAAGACTGTGAGCGTGCAGGTGATGCCAGAATCACAAGGGCGAGGACCTGTACTTTAATATTCAGTATAGTGATTTTGGTTCAATTACAAGACTATAAAATGCATTTTCAGCCACTCAGAATGTTATCCTTCTCGTGGTGGGTGGAGAATAATTTATGACCACAGTTTGAACTGTTCTGATAATACATAGTAGGCTTGTTAAGAGCCTGTCATTGGAATCATTCTCGCGCCAATTATTCAGGTGAGGATGACAAGCTGCAGCCTCTGGGGAATATTCCACGTCAGAAAGAACGCCTTAAATAATTTAGCGATTAGGGTCCTTGGGATTGAAAGGCCTTATAGGCCCTTGTGATGAATGTGGGTAGAAAGGAAAGGCCTTGATGATCTTAGTGGTGAGTGTAACAGGAATAAAAGGTCTTAAGATCTTAGTGTTGAGCATTGTTCGAATGTGAAGCCCTTGTTGGTTATATTGGTGTGTGGGGTTTGGATGGGATGCCTGGAAAAAACCTTAGTGATGAGTGTGGTTAGAGTAGGAAGACCATGATGACTTAATAATACGTTTGCCTGGGATGGAAAGGCCTTGAAGAGTTTAATAAGGAGTACAACCAGGTTGGAAAAGCCTTGGTTACCTTATTGATGCGTGTTAGTGGGATGGATAGGCCCTAATTACCTTATGGGTGAGCTTGATTGTGACGTTAAGATCTTGAAGACATTAGTAGGGAGTGTGACTGGAATGGAAAGGCCTTCATGTACTACTGTGGAGTTGCAGTTTCTTCCAGTAGTCAGCTGGTTAGAATGACTGTTCGAACGCGCTATCTTGGGACTCCAAGTCCCAGATCCAAATCACTCCAGGAAGAAGGAGCCGAGAAGGAGAAGGGCCCACCAGTGCAACATAGCATGCTGCAACACCTGCTGCACAGGACACGCTATCAGGGGAGTCCAAGTCCCACATTCACATTGCTCCAGGAAGGAGGGGCCCAGAAGGAGGCAGGCCCACCAGTGCTATATAGTGCACTGCAATACCCACTGCACGGGACACGCTATCTGGGAACTCCAAGTCACAGATCCACATCGCTCCAGAAAGGGGGACAAAGATGGAGGAGGGCCCACAGCTGCTGCATGGGATGTGCCCATGAGAAGCCTGGGCCAATTGCCGGTCCGTTCGGGCTCTCCATATCCCGGAACAGGCTTGGGTCACCCCCTAACATCTACTGTCATCCTTCTGGTTTTTTGTGCAAGCCACGTAAGTAGAGTTAAAGGTTGTATTTGCTGTTGAGGCATTTATATTTGTTCTTGTTATGGCTTATTATCTTTGTAGCCAACATAGTCATGGGGAAGAGGAAAGTGGACTCAACAAATGTGGCTGGTAAATGGCCAAGGACAAACAAGTTTCTTTTGAGATAGGGATGCACACCTCTTTATTCACATATTTCTTTCCTCATTTTTATATCCCGCTTTCATCAAATTGCGTGCAGATCGGTGTAGGCATGCCCAACTGCCATAAGTTATGAAAAACTCTATGTGAGAAGGGACTACATAGCCCCAAGAACCTTTCGCACAGCTTCATGCCGTCTCTGACGTGCATGTTTTTCGCGGTCATTTTTATCAAGTTTTCCATTTTTCTTTCTTTTAACCATGTTCTTAATGCTTCATTTAGCCATCTTTTACCATTTTTCTCCAAGGGTCCACAACAGGTTTTCACTGCCATTTTTCAGATTTCTGCTATTCAAATTAAGCCAATCCAGGTCTATTTCAAAGAATAGGAATGATGCAAAAGTTCATCACAAGCAGTCTTTATTTTGCGTAAAAGACCCAATGCATTTCGGGCTGCTAAGGCCCTTCTTCGGGGGTCACTACAAGTAAAATTAACACAAGCAGTTAATACTAGTAATTTTTAAGTAAATATATCGTAGCAACATAATGCATTACTTATTCTGTGTATACATATTCACAAATTCTTTTCAATAAAAGCATAGCGTAATCCCATGTTTCACTTGTTATTGTACCCCAATCCCTCCTTACCAAACCCTCATGAGCACACACCCTCATTCCCAGTCCATCTACAGCTCCCCCCTGGTAATCCTCAAACAAGGCCATGTTATCTTTTCTCAATAACGCAGTATGGGTCCTTTTTTTTTAAACATAATTTTATTTATTTTCATAGAACATATACAGCATATTAATATGTTGCACATCATTTATGGCCATTTACGCATTTAAGATAGCATGCGCCGGTAATTATGTTGTTAGTCAACATGACCCTAGGATCATTGCCCTTTACAGTCAACGGATAGAGAAGGACATCTTATACAATTTATGGAACCAGTATACCCGGTGATGCTTGCCACAATATAAATGTCCAACAGTATCTTGTTGCAGAAGCAAATCTTGTGCCTACAGCCATGCTCATGAGAAATTACCCAACACACGAGTCCCCAACACCCCCCACCCCTATCCCTCTGATCCCATGAGCATACAGTAAATCATAAATATCATATAAAAAACGTTGAAGGCTTCATATAAAAGGTATGTATCTGCAGCCAAAAAAACACTGCATGTGTCATATCATTCGGGGAGTAGGTGTCCTAATGTGCATTTAACTGTGTGAGTTCAGAGGTGTACTGATTAATGTCAACTGATTTTAAGGCCTCAAGCATAATATCCCATTCCAACGCTATTGGAGTCTTGCGTAGGCCTCTAAGTTCCTTTCTGTGCAAAGCAGCACTCTCAGCACTGCCCCAACGCAGCATCTCACTATGCCATGTGAATACGGAGGGGGGTTTCCCCGACTTCCATCGCATAGTGATGGCACGTATCGCTAAAATAAGCACCAGGTCTATAAATCGATATTGTACCTTATGTTTGGACACTTGTTTGTGCAGGTTTAGTATGCATTCTTCTACAGTGTTTAGTATTTCACGGTGTGTAGCCCCGCTAGTTATGTTTCTAACATGGTCCCAATATCCCACACCTTTGGGCAAGTCCATACCATATGAGGCAGGTCCGCCCCTTCCAATAAACATCTCAGACAGTTATGCTGTGTCTGTGGGAACAGTTTATCCAGTTTATCTGCCGTAATGTAAGTAAGCTCGATGAAGGATCATAGTCTGAATAAATTTGAACTTCGCATTCCTAGAGGTTATTTTGGGGTGTTCTAGAACACTCGCCCATTCTTTATCTGCCAAGTCCCTGTCTATGTCCTCACTCCATGCCTCCCGCAATGAATACACAGCAATCATTGTATGAGAGCGCAAACCAGTGTAGAGCCACCTAATAAGGTATCTGCCTCTGCCCATATAGTAAAGCATTTTGACCAGGTCATGAGCGGGGGTTCCTGTCTCTGCGGGGCCCAGTGCTTCTATATGTATTGGAATAGTGCAGCGTGCAATAAATAGAAGTGCGCCAGGGCTCCCGTTTAATTAACAAATGTGTCATGATCCAGCAGCGTTCCTTCCCCAAACACCTCCGCCACTGTGCTAATCCCTGCATCTAGCCATGGTGTTATCTTGCGCTTAGTAAGTCTGCCGTCCGCCAGCGGAACACCCAATAGTGGAATGTTACCCGCATATGCAAGGGGTGCATGTGTGTATTACAGAGCCGCTTCCCAGCATTGGAGGACTGTACACAGCAAAGGGGGAGGGGGTCCCTCGGGATCACACCACCAGGCAGTAACAAGTATGTAAAGCACCACCGCCTCCGTATATCCTATCTCTTGCAAATTATGCCCCGCCATCCAGTATGACAGCCATTGTAATTGGCATGCGTAGTAATACGCACGCAAGTCCAGAACGCTTAGGCCCCCTTTACTTTTATCCATTGCAATTTCTTCAGACTAATACGTCTTCTACCAGCGCCCCAAATAACATCAATAAGCAAAGTGTTCATCAGTCCAAACATCGAATGTGGCACCATCAATGGTGCCACATTAAATTATTTAGTGAAATAATATATCAGTCTCGGTAGAATCATCATTTTTGCCAAGGTCGCCCTACCCATGACAGGCACTGAGGTCCAGAAAGTGATACTGGAATGCAAGGCTCGAAGTGCACGGTTTAGGTTACCGTCCAACATGTCAGTATGCGTCCGATATACCTAAATAATTTGAGTGTATGCTGTGCCACCTGGAGTCTGGTATTCCCAAATTCCATGTCTGTGATCTCTGGGTGGCCTGTGAAGATGAAAGCGTGTGACTTTGCAACATTAACGGCCAAACCTGAAATAGTTTCGGATGGCAAAATACCTCGTAGATCGAATCCAAGGGTAGATGGAGATAATGAAGGTAGAGAATAGTATCGTCAGCGTACGCAGAATAAAGATACGTTGTATGCCCTAACGGTACACCAGTAAAGTAGATCTTGACGAACCCTTATTGCCAGTGGTTCTAGTGCCAATATGAAGACAAGAGGTGACAGAGGGCAGCCCTGTCTGGTCCCCCTGTACATGGAGTATTCCACTGAGATATGGCTACTGTAGCGCTCTAGTGTTTCGCGGGTCTCGGCTGAGACCCGGAAACACATCCACACATTGTAGCACCTTCTGGCCAGGCGTGGCCAGAAGGCTTTAAATAAAGGGACCGGGGTCGCTCGTGACTTCCGGTCCGTACCTGCCAAGCTGAGTGAAGTGTCCCCTCCTTGTGTGTGTGTGACCGGTGGTCCGTGGCCCGTGAGTCTGGTGGGCCACGAACAGTTAACGTCCCTACATTGGCGACGAGGGCGGGCACTGGTGTGGTGAGCCCGTGAGCCCTGCGGCGGAGCAGCGCGTCTGGAAGCGCGTCGCGCCTACCTGCTTCGTGACGACCTGCGGAGGCAGAGGAAGTGAAGGCGGCGCGGAACTGGGCCGGTAAGCAGCGTGTGAGGAGCTGCATCAGGGACCGGCGCTGTCTGTGGGGAACGAGTCGGGCCTGGGAAGGCTTTCGGCGGCCTCGTGTGGTTCGCGCATGCGCAGTGGAGTCACCCTGTGCGCATACTGGGCCTAGGACGGCCTGCGTCTGCATCGTGCGAGGCGCGCATGCGCAGAAGTGACGGCTGGAGCGGCCCGGCGCCTGTGTGGCGCGAAAACGTCCCTGAAGGCCGCGAGTGCGGCGTGTGTCCTCACGGAGAGGACTGGAGGTTCTACATCGCTGGGGGAAGCCCGGCTGAGCAGGGAATGGACAATAAATCAAGCCTTGGCGCATCCAATCGACTAGAAAAATATTAAATGACATTTTGAAAAAAAAAAAAGAAAAATATATTTTTCATCAAGCCTTGGCACATCCAATCCGGATATCACTAAATAACATTTTGTCAAAAGTATCAACTGCATTAGGGCCAACAAAGGACAAGTAGTAAACAGGGAGCAAGGCTATACGTAGAAGACAGTCTTACCAGGAGGGGAGTACGTCACCTGTCAAACACTAACATGTCAGGACAAGAAGGGGGAGCGACAGGGGGAACACCACAGGCTGCGCAACCGGCAGCAGTGGCAGGAACAGTGGCACAGCAAGCTGTGGGGACAGTCGTCCAACATTCCCCACACTCACAAATCAACCCCTTGCCGCCATTTAGTGCCCACATTGAGCCAAATACCGCTGCACCGAGATGGGCGATGTGGCTGCGCCGCCTGAACAATTACTTCACGGCGACGCGTGAGAAGGACGAGGAGGTGAAACGCTCCCTTTTGCTGCATTTTGGAGGAGATGAACTCCACAAGTTGTTCACGCATCTACCAAATACAGGAGCAGAAACAGACTACAACGCAGCGGTACAAGCGCTGAATGACCATTTCGACCCCCAGTTAAATCCCCATTACGAACGATTCAAATTTAGACAGTCCAAACAGCGAGAAGGTGAGACCATGGATGCGTTCCATGCAAGACTCAGGGAGATGATAAGCACCTGCCCGGACGACGATCAAACGAAGGAAGTGACGGCGCAACTGATCCAGGGCTGTAGAAGTAAGCATTTGAGGACACTAATTTTGCGACAGTCGCGCATTACGCTGGACGAAATTCTGATGCTCGCCAGGTCGCACGAACTGTCTGATGCTCGTGCCACCGCGATGGAGGAAGCCATAAACCCATCCACCAGCCATGAAGTGACGGTGAAGACAGAAAGAGTGGACGCGATGAAAAGCAGCAACAACAGGGGCAGAGGAAGATGGCCTACCCGAACGCAGCGACAAGCCCCGTGTGGAGCATGCGGATATGAGGAACACAGTCAAAATGGCTGTCCGGCACGTGGTAAGGCATGCGCCAAGTGTGGCGGAATGAACCATTTCGCAAGCGTCTGCAGAGGGGGCGCCAGAGGAACGTTCAGAGGTCGGGAATCGGCAGGGAAGAAAACTCCAAACAGGGCAGTCAGACAACTGACGCTAGATGATACCCGTGAGAAATCGGCTGCAACGGGCAACAGACCACAGCCCCGACATCCCCAATACCCAGATGAATCGTCAACGGATGAAGACGATGAGTGTTATTATGTCTCATTTGTCAGCGAGTTGAAGAGAAGACGGAGACCACAACCCAAGTGCGAAATACAGATCGATGGATCAACAGTAACAGGTGTCATAGACACCGGGGCAACGATCAATGTGATGGGGTGTCAGCACTACAACGCTTTGAGACCAAGACCGGAACTACTGCCATCGAAAGCACGCATCCTCACATATGGGAGCACGAAACCCTTACCCCTCAAAGGAAGGATGACTGTGCAAGTAAGAGCAGAGGGACAGGAGATCACTACTACGTTTCACGTAATAGATCGAGAAGCGGATCTACTCATAGGAAGCCATACCGCCGAAGACCTCAAATTGATAGCATTTGCAAACATAGTGAAGGCGCTACACACCGAAGAGCTCCTACAAAGATTCCCCTCGCTATTCAACGGTCTGGGCACCATCAAACGACCGCCTGTCAGGCTACACATAGACAAAGCAATACAACCGGTGGCTCTGCGCCATAGGAGGATTCCATTCCACCTGCGGTCGGCGGTGGAGCAGGAGCTGAAAAACCTTGAAGAACAAGGCGTGATTGAAAAAGTAACGGGGCCGACCCCGTGGGTATCACCTATGGTAATTGCACAGAAGCCCCGACAACCTGGTAAAATCCGGATCTGCATAGACATGAGGATGCCGAATAGAGCAATAAAACGAGAGAGACATCTCACGCCTACAGTGGATAACATTTTGACCGATTTAAATGGAGCCCAATGGTTTTCTAAATTAGATCTTAATGCGGGATATCATCAGCTCCGGCTGGCAGAAGAGAGTCGGTACATCACGACATTCTCTACACACTTGGGGCTGCGACGTTACAAAAGACTCAACTTTGGAATAACATCAGCAGCTGAGATCTTTCAGAACACCATTAGAGAGATCCTGTCTGGGTTGAGCGGAGTATTGAACATAAGTGATGATATCCTGATACATGCGAAGTCGAGTGAGGAGCATCATAAACGACTAAAATTGACACTCCGAAGGTTAGCGGAATATGGAATCACTTTGAACAAAGAGAAATGCCAGTTCTTCAAAAGGTCAATTGAGTTTTTTGGTTATGTCTTCGATGCGGAAGGTGTCAAGGTGGACCCCAGGAAGTCGTCAGCAATCAAAAACGCCCCCGCTCCAATGACGGCGTCAGAGGTGAGGAGTTTCATGGGGATGGCGCAATACTGTGCCAGGTTCATTCCGCAATTAGCCACAATTGCTGAACCGCTAAGAAACCTGACGAAGACAGAAACGGCGTGGAGATGGTCGAGAGTAGAGGCGGAACCGTTCGAGAAAGTCAAGAAAGCATTACTAGACAGCACGACAATGGCCTACTTCGACGTTGCCAGGGCAACAGAAATTTTGGTGGACGCCAGCCCCGTAGGGTTGGGCGCACTCCTCACCCAAGAATCAGAACCGGGGGTGTGGGTCCCGTTGGCTTTTGCAAGCAAGGCCCTCACGGCAACCGAAGCAAGATACTCTCAGATAGAGAGAGAGGCGTTAGCAGTTAAGTGGGCCTGCAATCATTTTCATCTCTACATTGCTGGACAGCCCTTCAGGATGGTCACCGATCATCAACCACTCCTATCGTTATTCAGAGGGACCGCTCCACACCCACCGCCACGGATTGAGAGATGGGCCATTCAAACGCAACATTACCAAATGGAGCTGGTGTATCGTCCTGGAGCCAAAAACCCGGCTGACTTTCTGTCGCGACATCCCTCTGAGAAGGAAGAAAATGGGAATGAACAGGAATCGCAGACGGAAGAGTTTGTAGACATGATATCACAGCTAGCATGTCCCCGTGCACTGGTGTCCGAAGATATTGTGAGTCAATATGAGCATGACGCCACGATGGTGAGAGTGGCAGCGGCCCTAGACTCAGGATCCTGGGAGAGTTTCCTGCGCAACGTAAGCGACTGGAGTGAAACTGACCGAAATCGACTGTCTCAAATTTGGCGAGTGCACAACGAACTGAGCAAAGCCAGCAATGGACTAATCCTAAGAGGGTCGCGGATAGTCATCCCAGTGACACTCCAAGACCAAGCAACCCTGCTAGCACATGAGGGACACCAAGGGACCAGAAGAATGAAGGCGAGAATGAGGGAAAAGGTATGGTTCCCTTACATGGACGAAAAGGTAGACAGCGTGGTAAAAAACTGCAGAGCGTGTCAGCTCACGAGCACACCAGAGTCGCCAGCCCCGGTCATCACGGAGGAGCCATCACCATCTCCATGGAGCTGGATCAGCCTAGACTTTGGTAGTTTCCCGGATGGGAGAGTGACAGTAGTGATGGTGGACAGTTACACCAAGTACCCCGTGGTGGAGCTGGCTGCATCCACCAGTTTCGCAAACATCCACCCGCTGCTTAGTAAAACTTTCGCGCTGTTTGGCATTCCCCGAAGAATCAAAACGGACAATGGCCCGCCATTCCAAGGAGCTGAGTTCAAGGAATTTGTAAAGGAACTGGGAATAAAACATCACAGAATCACTCCGCAATGGCCACAGGCGAATGGGGAGGCCGAGCGTTTTATGAGGACAGTCAACAAAACCCTACGAATCGCCATGGTCGAGGGCAAGGACCCCGAATTAGCACTGCAACTGTTTCTGCGAGAATATAGGAGCACCCCACATAGCACAACCCAAAGGTCCCCGTGGTCATTGATGTTTGCCGGACCAAGGAGGGATCGACTGCCCATGGCGGACAATTGGAAAGTGGCGCCATACCGACCGGCGGCCACCCAAGAACGACGGCGACAGACCAATGCAAGGGCCAGTTACCGGAGGAGGGCTCAAGACAAAGAGCTCTGCCCAGGGGACACGGCGCTGATGCGAGCCAGAAGACCGGGAGGCAAGTTCCGTACACCCTACGAGGTTGACCCGTGGGTCATCAAGACGACAAAGGGTACGGCCGTGACAGCACAGAGAAATGACGAAGTAGTAACCAGAAATATATCTTGGTTCAAGCGCATCCCAGCGAGCCAGGACACCCGACAAGATGGTGAGACACAGGAAACGGAGAGGTCGGAGCAAGATAACGGCAACATCCACGCAACGGACAGCGAGAGAGCACCTGAACCGATGAGAGGAACACAGCCTGGGTCACAAGCAACCAGGGGAGGTGAGAGTTACCATCTAAGACCCAACCCTAGACCCAGTGTAAAGCTTGCGGATTTTGTGTGTTGACTCTTGACAGTCCTGTCCCAAGAATAAACAAGGGACCAAGTTGGAATGGGATGTAGCGCTCTAGTGTTTCGCGGGTCTCGGCTGAGACCCGGAAACACATCCACACATTGTAGCACCTTCTGGCCAGGCGTGGCCAGAAGGCTTTAAATAAAGGGACCGGGGTCGCTCGTGACTTCCGGTCCGTACCTGCCAAGCTGAGTGAAGTGTCCCCTCCTTGTGTGTGTGTGACCGGTGGTCCGTGGCCCGTGAGTCTGGTGGGCCACGAACAGTTAACGTCCCTACAGCTACCAGTGCGGGAACGCGATGTGGGGGCATCATATAGAGGCGTAACCAGGCAATATAGCCCTCTGGAATCACACATTTCTCCAGCGCCTGAAACATATATTCCCATTTGATGGAGTCAAATGCTTGCCGCAGATCAAGCGATATGCCACCCACATGAGGATTCAGTTTTGGGGCTTCAGTCATGAGATAATGGAGCTTTCTAGTATTCAGTGGGGAAACAACAGTTACAATGCAACTTTTACAACGCATTCTGTTACAAAGCACACCATTACGACGCAGGATCCTTTACAACGAATGCCTTTACAACGCATGACATTACATAGCAGATGCTTTTACAACGCATGCCATTACAACGTAAGTATTGGTAAGTATGTCATTTTATTTAATCATTTATTTTTAAATTTAAATTAAATAAATGTATTAAAGTAATAGTATATATTTAGTTTTGGGTTATGGGGTACAGGGGTATTTTTAGGGTTCAAGGCTGGGTTTGGGTTATGGGGTAAAGGGGTATTTATAGGGTTCAGGGCTGGGTTTGGGTTTTGGGGTACAGGGGTATTTTTAGGGTTCAGGGCTGGGTTTGGGTTTTGGGGTACAGGGGTATTTTTAGGGTTCAGGGCTGGGTTTGGTTTTGGGGTACAGGGGTATTTTTAGGGTTCAGGGCTGGGTTTGGGTTATGGGGTACAGGAGTATTTTTAGGGTTCAGGGCTGGGTTTGGGTTATGGGGTACAGGGGTATTTTTAGGGTTCAGGGCTGTGTTTGGGTTTTGGGGTACAGGGGTATTTTTACTGTTCAGGGCTGGGTTTGGGTTATGAGGTACAGGGGTATTTTTAGGGTCCAGGACTGGGTTTGGGTTATGGGGTACAGGGGTATTTTTAGGGTTCAGGGCTGGGTTTGGGTTTTGGGGTACAGGGGTATTTTTAGGGTTCAGGGCTAGGTTTGAGTTATGGGGTACAGGGGTATTTTTAGGGTTCAGGGCTGGGTTTGGCTTATGGGGTACAGGGGTATTTTTAGGGTTCAGGGCTGGGTTTGGGTTTTGGGGTACAGGGGTATTTTTAGGGTTCAGGGCTGGGTTTGGGTTATGGGGTACAGGGGTATTTTTAGGGTTCAGGGCTGGGTTTGGTTTTTACACTAACTGGATTTTAAATATTATTTTTATACACCTACATTATTTTTAAAAAATATTTAAATATATTTACAAATATATTAATAAAAAATATATTTAATAAATTAAATTAAGTCAATATTTATTAATTACATTTGTTAAAAAATAATATACTTACCTAGACTTACGTTGTTATGGCATGCGTTGTAATAGCATCTGCTATGTAATGTCATGCGTTGTAAAGGCTTCCGTTGTAAAGGATCCTGCATTGTAAAAATTGCATTGTAATGCTGTGCGTTGTAAAAGTTTGCTATGTAACGTCATACATCCATTCAGTGATGTGCTGTGTGCAGGTAAAAAAAATGGTTTGGACTATATGGATACGTTTGGACAGAGAGGGCAGTATTCTATTGGCCAACACCTTACTCAGTATTTTAAACTCCGTAGTTAATAAGGACAGCGGACGATAGCTGGCCATATCTGTGGGATCCCTTCCAGCTTTTGGAAGTGATATTACCAATGCTTGCGCCGTGGTGAGTGGTAAAGAGCCCTTCTCTAGTGATGTGTTACATAGTATTTCTAATTGAGGCACTAGGGAATCTGCATACGTAGCATAAAATTCAATTGGAAGACCGCCCAGACCAGGGGTTTTGTTACGCCGGTCCCTTCATGGCAACCCTAATCTCAAACGGGGTAATCAGCCCTATCAGTCCTTTCTGCGCTGCCAGCATGAGTTGCGGGTATGTGAGGTTGAACAAGAAAGCCTCCAAGTGGGTCATCGCACTGCTATCCAATGGACCATATCGTGTGGCTTAGTATTGTCGGAAGGCAGCATTGATATCTCCCTGAGTAATGGCACTAACCCCTTCCAAGGTATTTATCTCATTTATAACCACCGCTGGGGGGGATCTCGGATCAACCTGGCAAGCAAGTTCCAAAACGTATCCGCTTCAGTGTGAGTTCACCGTGAGTATGCCTGATAACCAATGACCCGTAGAGACTCTAGTAGCTCCGCGTGCTTAATTCTAGCCTCCTGTAGTGGGGCCCGTTTGGTCTCATCAATCACTGCGTCTTGTTCCAACCTACCCATAGCATGATCCACTACCACTAGGGACTTATGAATTTCCTGCTTGGCTCCCACAGTAGTGCCAATTGCCCTTCCCTGAACTACAACATTGAAAGCATCCCATTCAATCAGTCTAGTCAACGCTGTATTACTATTTTCTGCGAAATAATTCTCAATGGTATCTAGCAGATTGGTTCGGAATACTGAATCTTCTAAGAGCTGCGGCCACAGACGCCACGTGGGAACCGGAATGGGCACCCTCCCCCAGTGGATGACAATCTCCAATGGGTTATGATCCGAAAAAGTCTTCGGGAAGTATGTAGCTTGGGGTACCTGCATAGCAATCCTGTTGGAAAAATATATTCTATCTATTCTTGTGTGGAGTATGTGGACGGGGAAATAGAAGGAATATTTTCTGTGTGTTGGGTATCGCATCCTCCAGACATCACATAGTTCCCACCCATCCGCCCACCTGCCCAGCACCTAAGCCTGTTTAAACACTCCCGCACCATGTAGGGGAGGGTGCGACCTGTCCAGAGAGACATACATTACTGCATTACAGTCACCCCCTACAATCCATGCATGTCTTTCCACACTATCAATGCAATATTTAACATACCCCAATACTTATCTTGATCAAAATGTGGGGCATATACATTGCCTAGTGCCACAGGTTGACAATCCAGTGTTCCTCTCACAAATATGTACTTCCCTTGTTTGTCTACTCTCTGCTTCAAAGCTAAGAATGGCACTCCATGTCTCACCCAAATTGTAGTACCTCTTGCATAACTGGAGTACGTAGTGGAAAGAATTTGCTCTCTCAATTTCTTGCGGAGTTTCACCACTTCATTGTCCATCATATGATACTCTTTTAGGTATAGAATCTGTGCCTTGCAGTGTTGCAATTGCGCATTCACTCTGTGGCGCTTATGCACTGAACCCATACCCGAATATTCCATTTCAGTATGGTGTATTTACCAAGTGTACGCCTCGTGGTGTGGGTAGTACTCGCTTATAAATTAGTGTAGTTCTCAAGCTGCAAAGCCTATCTAGAACTTTAGCTACAATGGGACCGTCCCTCCCCCCAAAAGCCCCAATAATTGGTCTGGTCAAAAAACTATACCGGATCATGCAACCCAACTGAACAATTATGAACATAATGGTTATAAAAAGTGCTTTCGCCATGTGAGGGACATCGCTAGAGCTCCTCATGTGGTGTGACCTTCGCCTCAACAATACATGTAAGCTATCACACACGTTTTGTAGCAAACCGCTTATCACAACTTTAACAGTCTTTTCTTTATGGTCCAAAACACAAAATAATCCAAAAGGCTCTTGAAAGTTTCTTCTTATTTAATTAGTTTCAAACTCCAATCCCATGCCAACGCGTTTCGCCGAGGTTATTTTTAGCCCATCGGCTTCCTCAGGGCTGGAAATAATACAAAATGCGTTTTTAAAAAAAAACAACATTGTCTAACACAACAAATTTGAAATGCAGAGCCCCATTTGGCCTCTTCATACCTTTCATTTTCAGTAAAAACATGCACAGAATCAATATTTACTTTCATTTTGCACCTTGTGATACAATCAACATGTGAAAAAATACAAACATCAATGAAATCCATAAAAAGGTGTTAAACGCATGAACAGATAACAAGTTGGTGCACTTTTAAACTCCATTCAACACATTATTGCTTAATGTGAAAAAAAGTGATTTATTCCAACTGAGATTGCTTTTGTCGCTCTTTTTATAACCCCATATGTGATAGAGAATTTTACATATGTATTTACCTCAAACTTGTTTCGCATTAGGACCTAATAGGAAGACACAATCATTTCCTTTACCTTTTATGTTCTGGCTTGAAGGACAATTTTGGATCAATGCGCAATTGCTCAGTAGTCTTAATATTAATCTGAGGATCTCCTACCTCCTATTCTGGAAGTGAAATCTTCTCCAGTATCCTTGCTTATGTTATGAAGTCAAAATTTTCAGTCAATTGCATTGGTAATTCTAAGACAAACAAAGGCATGCCAAAGCCTTAGTACATTTGATAACTCCTTAAGCTACAGATTCTAACGATGGTAAAAGCCGCCATCCATTGGCCGGTCTTGCCTGTATAAATCAGGCAGGGCGGGCAAAACGATAATAAAACTTCTGTTCCCAATATCCAACTTTCGTATCTGACTAAACGAGATCCATCTGTAAATTACAGAGATTGTAATTGTGATTACAAAAGCCCGTGCTAAATAGATCCAGGTCTGAGCTACACTTTACAGCCCCATATCGTACCTTTATCTCACCGATTCCCAAGGTCTCGTGTTTCACCGCCGCCTGTGCACCAAACAGGTCTCCTAGCCAAATTCAGAAGCATAACTTGCCATTACTCCTTAAAAACTTCCTTCTCAGCTTAACCCCAATCCCTTTCTCAAGCCGCTTACCTTTCGCGTTGTGTGTTTCTCCCGAGTACAGGCGACACACAGCTACTTCCTGGTTCCATTGAGTCAGCCCCAAAAAACATAGACAAAGGACTAACCACTACTATTTGGTAACTGCCATCTTTAAACGGGTTATTTCGTTGATCTGACTATTTCATACTGCGATTTACCCTACAGGTTTCTCATGCATAAAAATAAACAATACATCGAACTAACTCAATTAAATAAAGCGTTTACCCTACCCATTCCTAATACAGGTAATGATTGCAGTACAAAAGATTATTGCTCCCTTGCGCTGTGATAAAAAAACAGCCACAGTTACACTTAAACTAACAACCGCGTTGAAACTTATAACCTCAGTAAATGTTACCCAATAAATATTATCAGTCTATATCTTAATCGCCAAGGAAATATTGGAGCTCCTGATCAAAATTAAGGCCATCTTCTACGGCCCGTAAACGCATGATCCATCTTGCCTCCTGCCTTCTTAATCTCAATTCTCTATTCCCACCCGGTGGGTCAACATATACATGGTCAATTCCATAGAATTTGAAACTCTTGCTTTGATCTTGCTTATCGCAGTTATGTATATGTTCCGCTATCGGATACCTCATATCATTGTTTTTAACTGCTCTCAAATACTCGCTCATTCTTTCTTTTAGCATACGAATTGTACTCCCCACATAAATCCGTAGACATTTGCATTCAATAATATAAATGACATATCTAGTGCTACATGAGATGTTCATTCTTATGTCATACTTTTTACCATCATTTATTTGAAAATACTTCGTTTTGTTTTTGGCACATCTACACATGCCACAATGGCCACATTTGTAGAACCCTTTAGAGTGTTCATCAAGCCATGTTACAGGTTGCTCGGATATTGGATAACTGGAGCTTAGTAAAGATCCCAGTGTCTGACCCCTTCTGTATGTTATTTGTGGTCTCCCTCCCACACGTTTCTCAAGGGTTTTATCCAATTTCAGTACGTTCCACTGTTTATTCATGCTCTGCAACAGCACATTACTCACTGGGGTATAGTTTGTGATCAGTCTAATAGGTTGTTCATCCTTCATTTTCCTCTCCGTAGGTCTGAGCGTTACAATCCGTTTGACATTCATTACCCTCTGTTTGGCCAACTTCACATTTCGTTTATCATATCCCCTTCTGATAAACCTCTTTTCAATATCACCAGTACATTCATTAAATTGCTGGGCTTCACTACAATTTCGTCTGGCTCATAACATTTCGCCAAACGGGATGACTTTCACCTGGTGATGTGGGTGAGCACTTTTTGCATGCAAAATCATGTTGCACGAAGTAGGTTTACGGTACATTTTACTTTCAATACAACCATTATTTATGTACAGTTCAACATCTATGAATGTAATTCTAGTTGTGCTGTGGTTTGTGGTGAATCTGATATTCATATCATTGCTGTTAAGATATTCATAAAATCCTTCCAGGGCCTGCTCTGATCCCGTCCAAATCATTATGCAATCATCAATGAATATACCCCAAAATAGGATAGATCCATTCCCCTCACTGGCTCCTGGGCCCCAGACAAACGTCTCTTCTAGCCAGCCCATGAATATATTCGCATACGCTGGTGAAAATTTAGAGCCCATGGCCACACCCTGTTTTTGTTAGAACCAATCACCCTTGAACAAAAAATCATTGTTGTCTAAAATTAGCTCAGTCATGGCTAGCGTCATTTGTGTATGTTGCCAATGACTGGCTGGTCTTTTCGAAAAAAAGTGGTCTAAGGCTTTCAGTTCCAATTCATTCCTAATACTCGTATATAACAAGATCACATCCAGGATTACCAGTGTCATCCCTGTTTCCCCCTTAATGTCCCCTAGGATGTTATGGATGTGTCGTGTGTCCTTGATATATGATGGTAAATTAATCATGATTGGTTGAAGGAAGACATCAACAAATTGTGATAAGCGTTCTGTTGGTCCTCCTATGCCTGACACAAATGGCCTCCCTGGTGGAAATGGTAGTCCCTTATGGATCTTCGGTAAAGTATAAAGACAAGGGTATCTGGGGCGATTAACCCTCAAATAAAGATATTCATCTTCATCCAACATACCCATATCATACCATTGTTTTAGGTGATTATTGATTGTGACACTCAGGGAGAACGTTGGGTTTTGGCTTACCCTTTCATAACAAGTCTTATTGCCCAATTGAGATTAGATTTCTTGCTTGTAATCAACTCTATTCATCAGCACTATGTTCCCCCCTTTGTCTGCTTTTCTAATGGTTATCTCCATATTACTCATTAGGTCATTCAGAGCACTCCTTTCTTGTTGTGTTAAATTGTCTTTTACAAAACCCCCCCAGGAAGGCTTTTGTTTCATTCGCATCTAGATCCGCAATAACCAATTTATGACAGATCTCAATGTTATTGCCACAAGCCAAGTTCGGTGACCATCTAGACTTCTTCCTTAGACCACTGGATACTGATAAACCCGGTCGGATCTCTAAGTCTTCCAAGACTTTAGATATTGTCATTGGATCCTCCTCAAATTCTGTAATTGAGAGGAGGGATACTGTGTCCTGGATATTACTTATGGTGTATGAATTAGACACCATACTGCTTGTTTTCAGAGTTTCATCTTTATTTTTCTTTGGATTCAAAGCAAAGTGTTTTTTCAACTTCAATCTAATGTATTTGAATAGATCGATCTTAGTGTCACAAATATTGACATGTTGATTGTATCACAAGGTGCAAAATGAAAGTAAATATAGATTCTGTGCATGTTTTCACTGAAAATGAAAGGTATGAAGAGCACAGGGTTGTTAAGGCCAAATGGGGCTCTGCATTTGAAATTTGTTGTGTTAGACAATGTTGTTTTAAAAAAAAAACGCATTTTGTATTATTTCCAGCCCTGAGGAAGCCGATGGGTTAAGAATATCCTCGGCGAAAAGCCTTGGCATGGGATTGGAGTTGGAAACTAATTAAAAAAGAAGAAACTTTCGAGCCTTTTGGATTATTTTGTGTTTTGGACCATAAAGAAAAGGCTGTTAATGTTGTGATAAGCGGTGTGCTACAAAATGTGTTTGATTGTCATTTGTGCCTAATCTTTTGATTATGCAGTGAGAAGTGGGGTGTTTTCTTCTCTTAAATTATTGTAAGCACCCAGATACATGATATTAGTAATCAAGATACTCTAGTGTATTTGTTCATGAGCGCTATAGATCTCCATTAGCACCCAAAGTGGAAGTACATGTAAGCTACCACGGAATCCTGGGCCATACGGACATGTTACTACTCAAACAGTCACACATACATTTTTAACATCAATTACAGAATCATACTGCAGTCGTAAGCACAATGTGAGTAGAGGCTACTTTAGCCATATAGATCATTAATTAACTGTGGGGTCGCAGAAGGAAATAGAGCCACACTGCCCTCTGAGTCCGTGTCATGCGTTTCTTCCTCCTCAGAGGAGGTCTTGGCCTCTGGTCTCACGGCATGCTTAAAGGTGGCTGCTGTGACAATCACCTATGATTTGTTCCGTTGTATCTGCTGCGAAGTGAGGTACTTCCGCGCAGGTGTCCTGCATGATCGTCTGCTGCCACGATCAGTGGGTACACCAGAACTGTTCCGGCGGGTTGAGAGACAGATGTTGCAGCACAGGTCAATTCCATCACCTCCAGCCAGTTGTCCACGTCTCCAGGGCTCTCAAAAAAGTAAGCTTTTCGGTCATGCAAAATTTTTAATCAGACCTGGAAGAGAAGTGAATATTTCAGGTTTAAGTCTCTAAGTCTCTTCTTAACCGCTAGGAATGAAGAGCGCTGTCTTTGTACCAGAACAGTGTAGTCGGGATACAGCGATATTGTGGCATTCTCAAAATGTATCTGAGGCTGTTCACAAGCCATTTGCAGAAGAGTGTCTCTATCGTGAAAGTTCAACAACTTCACTATGAGCGGTTGTGGGGGAGCCCCAGGTTTTGGTCGTCCGGTAGGTATTCTGTGTGCTCGTTCAATACAGTATTGCGTGGAAAGTCCCTCAGTCATGACGTGGTCCTTGAGCCATTGTTCCATGTAGCACGTTGCATCATTCCCTTTGCTCTTTTCCGTCAGGCCAATGACACGAATGTTGTTCCGCCTAGCTGTTCCCTCCGCATCCTCCACACGGTCTAGCAGGGTGGCAACCTGATCCTGTAGTTGTTTGATGTGGGTCTCGCTCTGTGCCTGGCATGGAACCAATCCTTCTAGTGACGTAGCGCTGTCCTTCACCTTGTCCGCAAGCTTTGCATGGTCCACCGGAAGCAAAGTAAGGTCAGTGGTCAGGGTCCCAAACTGCAGCTCTATCGCCTTCCTGGAGTCCCTCACCTCCTGCAAGATCAGATCTAGCTTGTCCATAGATGCGGACACAGCAGTAGGCGGGACACACCGAGACGTAAGCATGGCATCTGCGTTCTCCACGGTGTCCGGAACAGAGTTGGGCCTCCCTGATCCTGTTGATTTGCTCTATTGCGCCCCATCATGCAGGTCAGGACAGAGACAGCCAATATGACTAGCAGCGGTAACAGTTATCAAAACCCCGACAGCAGTTCTCAAGTAGAGCGGCCCAGCAACCACCTGTGTCCTCTTCCAGTGGTGCATCACAGCACCGGACGCCCGTCGTGCGTTACAGCACAGTCTATCACCGGCCTCTGCGCACCTCGAAACCACCACTGCACCGCCGGGCCAGGCTCCTATTGCGGCAGGGAAGTACCGCTGCAGGGGGCGGGGGACCGCAGGCAATTCACACTATCAGCTCAGGGCTATGATCCTGCCATCTTCAGCTTGAGAGGCACCAAGCACCACTCCTCATTGCCCACATGATAGCTCTGCAGCATCAAACAAAGCCAAGAAGGAAACCAGCGGCAAGCGGGGGTCCACCCGTCCGCCAGTCGCCCCAGGGTGCGCCGCAACTGCTGCGTGTCCTTTATCTTCTACCTCAGCCGTGCAGACAGAGTTTCTACAGCACTTCACTGTCCCCTACCTCAGGCTCTACCAAGGGTAGGCTGCCATTGCCTAGCTCCACCACCTCCCATGATCATACCCGGGGGGGGGGGGGCGGGGGGGGGGGCGTTTAGGCCGCATCTCATCCCCGGGCTCTCTAGATTTTTCTTCCCCCAGGTGCAGGGCCGCAGTCTCACCTGCTCCACAAGGGCCTCACGCACGGATCCCGCAGCGCCGCCTCATCGGTACTCACAGTCCAGCCCCAGTGCACACCATGCACCATTCTGGATTGCAGAGGAGCCGGCAGCGACCTCGCTCGCTTGTTGTGTCCGGGCCTGCCCGCTCCGGGCCTTGAACGTCTCATCTGCCCCTGTCCACGCAGTCAGGCTCCAGGGCCGATAATTCCCCTGTGTCTGCGATCTTTGACAACCACGCAGCTCCGAGTCTTCGTGCCACCACCGGCCAGCCGCCCACTCACTCACAACCCCCTTCTTGCAGTTTACATCGGGGTTATTCCAGGATTTTGCTGCCCAGGTCCGGAGCTCGTCTAGAAGACGACCGCCATGCTTGGCGGCTAGCCATGCCCCCTCGCAGTATGGGTCCTTAAGGAGGAACTTTTGAGTGGGGTAGACCAGCTGGCCCTAAACTGCCGCGTGGTCAACACTTTAAGGGACCAAGAGGAGACTTTGTCCATTGAAGCATTCGCTGAGGGTACTTTCAATTTACAATGCTCACCAGACAGTCCCAACAATGAGGTCGCACCTGTAAACCATACTCTGGACACCAAATGCATAACAACTTTTAAAACTTTTTAGAACTTGTAGGGAAGGCGCCAAGCCGAAAAGCAAAATAATTGTGATGTCAAAAAAGTCCCCGTCTGGAAGCAACATAGGTATGGGGTGGGAGGGGAAACCTGCCAAATATCATGTGCTATCTATGGTACCTTGCAGTCATCAAGACCTTTTTTTGAAATTGGAAACATGGACAGTTTTTGATGCACTCAATATACTAATTACTAAAATGGAAGAGGTGGTGGGGAAATTGGGAGAAACTGTGGGGTTCATCCATATGCATACGATAAATATTTTGAGTAAAACAGCTCTCTTGACTATCACTACCAATAATGCTCCCAATGTTCTGCTACACGGCCACGTTAGCAGACATTACTCGTCCCGTTAATTAGAGACTAACGTGGGACCAGAAACTGCAATATAGCTGATAAAACAGGTACTGTAACACTATTACCAAGGATAGGAATGCTCAGTCAGCTTCCCATGCGGCTCAGTCCTGTAATCCTACTGGTAGGAATTCTCCGCATAATAACACTAAGAGTGTATATCTTGGGCAACCAGGGAGGGAACATCATCATCCTGTTGAGGTTTTTCAGGGGATAAGCCTTGTGATGTGGTCATTCAGTTGCCACACGCATCCACCCCCTATGTATTAGTGATGAGCAATGTTTCCCCCCTTAAGGGCAAGGAAACTGAAAGGCATCAGCAGCTCAAAGACAAAGTCATACATTGTTTGACTGGCAGAGTAAACCTTGATTAGTCCTTATTTGAAGAAATTGTCATGGTTCGGAGACTGGACTGCACCGGGAAGTCCCATAAAACATGCTTTAACTTTTGTAATGCCAAGATGGTGGGTTAGAGCCTTCACAATCTCAGGGCAAGTACTGCTCCGAGAAATAGAATCACTGTATTTCCCCCTTGGGTTTTTCTATAAACCCATAAAGATGAGGCTGATGTGGAGGGAGGGGGGGGGGGGGGGGGGGGGAGGTGGCAGGGAATCTCCGGCGTAGTGATGACTCAGTCCGAACATGCCATCAGGGACAGGGTCCTAGTCTGACCTTTATACATCGCTTTGAATCACTGGTTGGGCTACAGGACCCAGACTGACCGTCCACTACTCCTTAGGTAGGAAACTCTGTTATTTCTAATGTGACCTCAGTTTATGTCTGTTTACTAAGGGGGGGGGGGTCTAGTCTCAAAGATAGGACGCCCACGTTTAAGGGAAGGGGATAGGTCTATATTTGATTATATTTTTGTTTCGACATGTTTATGTTTTTTCCCTTGTAAATTTTAAGGTAGAATGGGACACAGTGACCATAATCTTTTCTGGCCACTTTGTTGTGGGCAGACGCTTGTGGATGCAGTGTGCTTATTTAAGGAATCAGTAATATCAAAAGACCATGGTGAAAGGGTCAAATGGACCAAGATCATACCAGCCGATTTAATTTCGAATTTGCTTTTTACTTGGCAATCTGATTTTTTTACCTATTTAAATGTGGGAGCCACTGACACCACTATTTCGGCAGCATTTGCCAGCATCTGTGGGTCTATGAAGTCTACCCTCAGCAGGACTGGGGCAGTGCATAAAGAGTTGCTGGAGACCCTGAAAAAGAGGCCCCGTAATCAGAATGAGGGGGGAGGAAGGCTAGGGCCACATGTAGCCTCGCATGAAAATAATGTAAGAGTTATCTAAAAAAGGAAGCATGGGAGTCCTTTTTGCAGCAAGTGTATCTCAGGAAAGCACAGCCTTCTGGAGGGCAGTGAATCATCCACTGTTTAGCTCTGAGCAGCTGTAAGATCAGGCCTTAAACATCAAGGCCCAGGTGTGAACAGATCAATTTGTGGCTATGTAAGATAATGAGGGAACTGAACAATCCCCACCTTGTGCTCAGGAGGGCTTGAGGTTTACTTTCCGGTGGGAGAAAGTAAGAAAAGCCAGCTTGTCTCAACCTTCAGGAAAGGCTCCTGGATCTGAGGGGGACCCCAGAGGTCTGTACAAGTCTGAGGTTGGCTTGTGAGCACCCCTGTTGACCCAGCACCGAAATACTGCAGTTTGTGGTTCTCTACCTCTATTGACGTCATTCTGTGATTGACCCAGAATTGAAAAAGGGTAGTAGAGCAAAGTCAGCATGTTAAATACCAATTTCATTGGTGGACTCAGAGGTTAAAATCATAGGCCGGGTCAGTGGCGTAATGAAACTTGAGAGGGCCTCCCTGTAAAGTGCACGGAGGGAGCACTTTTGCTATGGGGACCCCTAAAGCTCGGGGGTCCTTCTGCACCACAGGGGCGGCGGGGGCTTATGTTACACCACTGATGGTGGGGCAAAACCTCAACTTACATCTGCTAATTACAAAGTAGACTAAATCAAAGGGGACTCAATTAACATGGCATTTTTTGGATCACAGGTCAGCGTTTCAGAGGGTTAATAGAGCTAAGCTCTGGCCATGCTGGGGCCCAGGGAGGTTGAGTCTACACTCATCACTTTCTTGCGAGATTTGCATGATGGTCTTACAGCCTCGGTGAGGTATGGACCCAATGGGGAGTGTCTTAAACAAGAGAGGTCCTGCACACATGCTTCAAGGCAATTTTGAGAAACAAAGGGGGTGTGCAATTCCTACGGGTAGGGGGGGAAAGAAGGTATTTTTTTTAAAGTGCCCTCACACACCCCGTACAATGTCATGCTTCATCATTGGGCTTGATCCTCGTCGGGCCAGCGCTGCAATGCCCGATAGCCACCCGCGAATTGGGTCTTTGGCGGAGGTCTTTTTGTAGATGAAACTGTAGGGTGAGTGCCGTGTGTGGGCTGGGTAGTGCAGTGAGTGTGTGAGTTAAAATAGGTCTAGGGCGGTCAGAAACTAACCCCTTCCATGCTGGGCCGATTTTCCTCATGTGCTAGGCTTTTAAAGAATCAATGGCTTTATGACGGCCCCCAGCCGTCATCAGCACACGAGCACTGTAATGCATGACGGATGGGGGCCGTCATCAGCATGGAAGGGGCTAAAGATGTTTATTAATAGGGAGCACTAGCCTAATTAAAAGTATTGGGCCCTAGCTGGATGAAATGATCCTATAGGGCTAGTGTGGTGCATAGCGTCAACATGTTTGATGGCAAATTAGCCCCTAACAGGTCTGGTGACAATTCATCAGGACCAAGAGAGTGATAAAAAGGTTCTTTGGCACTACCGCAAACCTGGTTCAGCGATTCGTAACTGATAACCAGAAGCAGTTGAACACCCGGGTTGAATGATCTCGAAGTGAAAGACCCCTAAAGATTAGGTCTAGTGCTGATGGGGATGGCAGAGCACTTTGTTGCTCTGATGGCAGGGACGCAGATCAACTAGCGTCTGTCCTACCCTGGCTCCGTGCCTCAATGGGGAGTGCACACAGCACTTTAGTATGAAGTGAGGGGTTTGCCAAGGTTGTATCCCGGCCTCCCTTCTCTTCATTCTCTATATAAATTGTTTAGGATTTGTTTTAATTGAACAGTGGCAGGATGTTCCGAGTGTAGGTGGTCAACTGTTGCCTGCCCTGTTATAAGCAGATGATCCATTCTTAGTTGAACGTACAGCAGGGGGCTTGCTGTGATTTTTTTTTTTTAAAAATATTTTTATTGTAAAACAAAAGGGTTTTTTTGGCACACACATAACACAGAATACATAGTACGGAAAACAACAAATGCATATAATAAATCAAAGATTACTATCGAGAAAAAACAATATAATACTAAACATACACTTCAAGTCATAAAGAAGAAAAAAGGTGGAAAAAAAAACATTAATCACATTAATAATACATCAAGCTACATTGGCATTTAACCTTTCCTTCCATCTATGTACCGGTTCCCAGATTTTCCTTCCCCATCTTTTAATCCTTTTACCTTTTTTCCCGAATATACCTTTTTCGAGGTTAAAAGTCCCTAATAGTAAAGCAATCCACTGCTGTATTCCCGGGGGAAGGGGGTCCAGCCAGACTCTAGCGATCAGCAACCTGAAAACTGCCATCGCTACAAATATGAATTCGCTATGTTCACCTTCACAATCCCGAACTCCCAACATAAATACTGTCGGCGTTAAATTCACATTTAAGGCAAGTGTACGGGCCAAAAAAACCTCAATGTCCTTTAATAGGGGCCTTAATTTGGGACAAGTCGCAAAAATATGTATACTATCTGCGGCAGTAGCGTTGCATCGCCAACAATTAATCCCTGTAGTTGCGCCCCACTGCGCTATGCGATCTGGAGTATGGTAAAGTTGATACAGCGTTTTGTAGTGCTGCGATTGTAATGGGGCAGAATAAAATGCTGAGCCTCCTAACTCCAAAGACTTCAAGAAAGACTCGCTTGAAGTCCCTAATTTCCCCTCCCATTTATTACCGAATCTGTCAGTATCGTCCTTCTTCGTCTCAGCCAACTGGGCATAGAAATACCTAATGGAGCAGACCCCACTTTGCGCTATTGCTTCCATGATGTTATTTGTATTAAATCCACCTGCCCCACCTTTTTTCTTAGAGAGAAAACTCCTAGTCTGTAGATACTTGAAGAAGCTATGTCTTGCTATATTAAATTTAGCCATCAGATCTGAAAATTGAAGTATGTTACCATCTGAGTTTAGCATATCTCCTATATTTTTAATACCTTTGCTATTCCAATCTGCCATAATGGTATCCACAAAAATTAAAGGTGGTAAAGACTTATTCATATATAAATTAGTATACCTGTTAAATCTCCCTAGTCCGAGATTTTTTGCAACAGCAGACCATACATTATAGGCTGCGGCCACAGTCTTAAATCGTGTACGTTTATAATACGATGAATCTGTACAATTTAGAAAAGCATTTGCGGAATCTTTACCCAGAACAATTGAATAAATCATAGTTGAGGTAGCTTTGACTTTCGGATCCCCTTCGTTTGCTCCGATTAAACCTTGAATATATTGTAATACCGATGCCCAGTAGTAGAACCTAAAATCGGGAACCCCCAGCCTCCCCTGTCCCTTGGCAGAGTCATGTACTTATATGCCCGTCTTGTCTTCCCATATGACCAAATAAATCTGTTAAGAATCGACTCTAACTTGTTAAACCAAATAGAATAAAAAAAAAGAGGGATTGTACGAAAAAAATAAAGAAATTTAGGAAGAATGAGCATTTTAATAATATTAGTGCGACCCACTAACGTAAGCCTAAGATTATTTATCCTCAGTAAGTCTGAATTAACTTTCTTTAATAAAGGCGAGATGTTCTGTTCAACTATTGTTCCTAAGTTAGAAGAAATTTCAACCCCAAGGTAGACTGCTGCAGGGACCACTCGTGGGTCAACACATTGGGTTGCTGTATTTTTAATAATCTGTGTTTTGGCACTATTAAGCTTATAACCAGAAATATTGCCAAAATTTAAAGCTTCTTGTTCTATTTCACCTATTGCCAATTCAGGATCAGGAGTAATTATCGCGACATCGTCAGCATATGCCAGTACTTTAAGTACTAACTCGTTTACGCACATGGGAGGAATACGTGGATTAAAATCAAGATTGCGTAGATATGGATCCATATACAGTGCAAACAAGAGAGGAGAGCTGGGGCAACCTTGCCTTGTTCCTCTCTTAATCTGCACTGCTGATGTTAATTCCCGATTGATTTTAATTCTAGCTATTGGGTCCCTATAGAGCACCTGAATTGCTTTTATAAAATTGTCACCAAACCCCATAGTTCTCATTAACACCCACAAATATTCCCAGTCAACCCTATCGAAAGCCTTCTCGGCATCTAAAAATAAAGCCGAGACCGGGCCGCCAGAAACCTCCATGGCGTCAAAACAGGTAATCACAGTTCTGACATGTTCTGTAGTCCCTTTCCCCGGGATGAATCCATGTTGGACTGGTGCAACTAATTTTTCTATGACAGCCGACAGCCTTGTAGCCAGAATTTTCGAATAGAGCTTTACGTCAGTATTCATTAAGGCTATAGGTCTATATGACCCCGGATTTGTGGCGGGTTTACCTTTTTTCAAGATGACTATAATTTCAGTCTCGCCCCATGATTTTGGAATTGAAATATCTCTCTGGGCTTGAATAAGTGTATCCAGTAGCTCTACTCTAAAAACTGATATAAAGGTTTTATAAAATTCGATCGGTATCAGATCAGGACCTGCAGCCTTAGAGGATGGGAGATCTGATAAAGCAAGAGACATTTCTTCTAGCGTTATAGGGGCATCAAGTGTACTATTTTCCTCTGTGTCTAATTTCCCAAGTTGAATGTCTCCTAAATATTCCCTGATTTTATCGATATCAACCTCGACCTCTCTGTCATATAGACCAGTATAAAATTTCCAAAATTCATTCCTTATACCGACAGAGTCAGAGATCAAATTGCCTGAATCATCAACTATACTTTTAATGTCCCCTGCATTGGCTTTTTGTCTAGATCTAACAGCAAGAATGTGCCCAACCCGCTCGCTAAGCTCACAGGCCTGCTCCTTCTTTGCTAAGTAACTAACTACTGTCCTGTTGGTGATTCTTTCCGCTATCTCCGCTTTTAAGACCGTGATTTCCAACAGTTGTTGATCCAGTGGGAGCCCCCTCATGATAAACCTGCTTAGCTCAGCCTCAGCATCCAGAAGGGAGTTAACTTGCTGATCAAACATTTCTCTTTCTTTTTTCCGTCTATGTGCTGAAAAACTAATTGTCTCTCCCCTGACGCCCGCTATAAAGCATCCCAAATGTAAGCACTACTAGTGCTCCCCAAATTATTGAGCCAAAACTCGCTAATCCATTTTTCCATGTGAGTACAATAACCCTCGTCGAGTAACAAAGCTCGCTCAAATGTCCAACTATGTGGTTTCCTACCTAACCCATTTATGCTTAATGTCAATAACAGTGGGTTATGGTCCGAAACCAACCGAGGTAACTTCTTAATCTGCGTGTTAGATAACAACACATTGGAGATTAAAAAATAATCCGGCCTTACTGTTATATTGTGAGGAGCAGAAAAGAATGTATCACCATCTATCTGTGGGTGTAAATTAGCCCAAACATCTGAAAGAGCATTATGGCGTGCCATATCTACTATCGCCCTATGCACCTTTTTCTTCCTCCCCATATAAGACTCACTCAATTGTAGCTCCATATTTGCTGGCCGGCTGATATTAAAATCTCCGCAGCAAACAATTGGCTCCACCCAAGTTGAGAGCTCATGATCCAGGAATTGAAATATATCTGGGTCATCACATGTTGAACCATAGACTGAAACTAGTGTGAACCTAGCACCTCTAAAACCTATTTCTATAATTGCCCATCTACCCCAGGTATCCTCTTTGCTCCTAAATACTGTACAATCTGCTCCTCTCCCAAGAATCGCTACCCCACGGGTTTTGGAGGCTTGTTTAGTGTAAGCTAAGACTTTAAAGCCAGCCTGTTCTAGCAGAAAACCTTTTCCACCCTCCACATGAGTTTCCTGTAGACAAATGAGGTCAGGAGACATTGATTTGCAAAAAGCAGAAACTCGCAGCCTTTTTTGGAGATCATTGAGGCCACAGACATTAAATGACAAAATACGACAAGTCATCAGAAAACATCAAATATTAGCACCAACTTCGGATTCCAACTCTTAACAAACCCCGCCGCTTCCTTTTTCCTCCATTTGAACAAAAGCTGCAGCTGCCTCAAACTGTAATTCACTGTGTATGCTGTGTGCCATTTCCCCCCCCCCCCACTTCCCCCTCGTCCCACCCACCTCCCTGAGCCCCCCCAGACATCCCCTCCCCCCTCCCCCCCTACAGGCAAATAGGTCACAAATGACCTATATGTGGGTGCCAAGGAAGCAGCAGCCGCTACTCCTCCCCACCGCCAACCAACGAGTCAGGCATATACAAAAATTAAGTCCACTATTTGTTCTCCTTATATCCCAAAACTTCCAACATGTAGGCCTTCGCCTTAATCTCTGAATAGAAAAATTTGAATTGGCCCTTGGTCACAATTTTCAATTTTGCCGGGTATAGCAAATAAGCTTCAGAGCCCAGAGCCTGGATAAGTGGTATCAATTGTCTCAACCTCCATCTACGTTCGACTGTGGCGTGACAAAAGTGTGGTCTTGCAAAAAATGAAACATTGTTATAGGTACGTCTTGACTCTGGCTTTGCCTTGTCCAAGATCAGCTGCCTGAGAAGAAAATTCCCAACAAATATTAGCAAAGCCCTTGGTCGACTACCCTGAGCTCCAGTGTGAGACTGCCCCCTTTTAAGAAAAAATGGAAAGCGATGGGCCCTTTGAATTTCAGTTTCCCACTGCCAACTAGATAACTCCGGAAAAGCCCCTTTTAGCAAATTCACCACAAACAATCTGGGGTCCTCCCCTTCAAGACCTTCCTCCACGCCTAGCAATCTGATGTTATTGGGACGCTGCCTGTTCTCAAAATCTTCCAGCTTCCAATTAACGTCCTCAGCCACCTTTTGATGCTCTTCCTTATATGTTTTCAAGTCTCTCAGATCGTCTTCCACTTTACTAGTCCTTTCCTCGACATGTACAACTCTCTCAACCATCTCATCTTGCCTCTTACTTATAGTTCTGAGTTTATTCTGTATCTTCCTTGATTCCTGTCTTGCCCTCCTACTCTCCCCTCTAGCCTCAGATTGCATTAATTTCAGGGTGTTGAAGAGAAGATCGAGCGTAACGGGGGGCTGCGAGGATTGAGTGGGACCAAATTCCCCAATCAGTGTTGCAGGACTGTCTTGCTCCACAAACGAAAAAGTAGTGGTAGAATAATCCCACGCTAGTTTTTTAGTAGGATCAGTAGTGCTACTTGCAGTGGAAGGTTTCCTTTTAGAGAGGCGCTTTTTCTGTGAGGTTGGGCAAAACCTCAACTTACATCTGCTAATTACAAAGTAGACTAAATCAAAGGGGACTCAATTAACATGGCATTTTTTGGATCACAGGCCAGCGTTTCAGAGGGTTAATAGAGCTAAGCTCTGGCCATGCTGGGGCCCAGGGAGGTTGAGTCTACACTCATCACTTTCTTGCGAGATTTGCATGATGGTCTTACAGCCTCGGTGAGGTATGGACCCAATGGGGAGTGTCTTAAACAAGAGAGGTCCTGCACACATGCTTCAAGGCAATTTTGAGAAACAAAGGGGGTGTGCAATTCCTACGGGTAGGGGGGGAAAGAAGGTATTTTTTTTTAAAGTGCCCTCACACACCCCGTACAATGTCATGCTTCATCATTGGGCTTGATCCTCGTCGGGCCAGCGCTGCAATGCCTGATAGCCACCCGCGAATTGGGTCTTTGGCGGAGGTCTTTTTGTAGATGAAACTGTAGGGTGAGTGCCGTGTGTGGGCTGGGTAGTGCAGTGAGTGTGTGAGTTAAAATAGGTCTAGGGCGGTCAGAAACTAAAGATGTTTATTAACAGGGAGCACTAGCCTAATTAAAAGTATTGGGCCCTAGCTGGATGAAATGATCCTATAGGGCTAGTGTGGTGCATAGCGTCAACATGTTTGATGGCAAATTAGCCCCTAACAGGTCTGGTGACAATTCATCAGGACCAAGAGAGTGATAAAAAGGTTCTTTGGCACTACCGCAAACCTGGTTCAGCGATTCGTAACTGATAACCAGAAGCAGTTGAACACCCGGGTTGAATGATCTCGAAGTGAAAGACCCCTAAAGATTAGGTCTAGTGCTGATGGGGATGGCAGAGCACTTTGTTGCTCTGATGGCAGGGACGCAGATCAACTAGCGTCTGTCCTACCCTGGCTCCGTGCCCCAATGGGGAGTGCACACAGCACTTTAGTATGAAGTGAGGGGTTTGCCAAGGTTGTATCCCGGCCTCCCTTCTCTTCATTCTCTATATAAATTGTTTAGGATTTGTTTTAATTGAACAGTGGCAGGATGTTCCGAGTGTAGGTGGTCAACTGTTGCCTGCCCTGTTATAAGCAGATGATCCATTCTTAGTTGAACGTACAGCAGGGGGCTTGCTGTGATTTTTGAATTTTTTATTATTTTTATGGATAGTCTCCATCTTACAACTAATTATAAAAAATCCCATGTTATTATGGTGGGTCACAAAAACACTAAAACCTGAAAATGTGTGGTATGGGGCCAACATAGTAGGGTAGAACATGAAGAGTTGGGTATGGGATATATAAATCAGAGCTCATACGTCTTCGTTCCCTTTTTGAATGGCTCTCAGTCTGGTTAAAGGACAAGCTGACTCTTGACAAATTAACTATGCATGATTGTATGGGTCTAGGCAACATGCCATACATTCCATGGCTGCGGTACATCCTGCATAACTTGAGAGTACTAGGGAGACCAGAACCTTTTTATGATCCTAGCTGCTTTGCTAATGCTGACATTGCTTGGGCTAAGCAGGCATTACCTCCAGGGTGACAGCAGAGTGGGAGCATTTCATGTGTCAGTTTATTCTTTTCAAAACAGTGAACAGGATTGAACCATACTTGAGGCAGGGCATATTTAGTCACCATCGTAGGCTGCTGACCTATTTTACATTAAACTCGATCCATCACTTGATCTTCTATAATGGTGGCTGGTTAAAAGAATCTGATTGGCCAGTATATGTCTGTGACAATATTTCAATCCCTGAAACCTTGCACATTGTAATGATTTGTCTTAGGTTTAGCAGTTTTTAGACAGGTGAGACACATGTTACTGTTTTTACAACTCTTACTAACACCGAAAGTGTGCTTCTATTTATTATAATTTTTATTAGGTGTTCAGAGAGTGGAATAAATAGGCCCATCTGTATCATATGCTGTTTTTGTTTTTTGCTGTATATATTGATCAGCTAAAGGGAAATTGATGAAGATGTGACTATTTCTGCTGTTATATTTCTCAATCCTTCATACTGGGAGTACATCAGTACATATTGTGAGCAATAATACAAGTACTTTAAATCAGTATATAGCATATATATCTGTCATAAAAAGGTACTGTAATCCTTCGAAAGAAAAGTGCAAAACTTAACAGTATTACATCCTCAGACTTTAAAAGGTACCATGTAAAGTAATAATCATTGTGTCCTCATACATTCTAACTAAGAACCATAAAGTGCTATGTGTTTCTGGGCAACAGTATACTCATGTTAAATTCCAGAGAATAAGGATAACTTTAACTGTGGCTATACTTCCAACTCAGTTAATGCAGGAACCTCACTTACAACCTGGGACAAGAGCTTCTGATGGTTAAACCAGAAGCTCAGCAAAAATCTGCTCAAAGCAAATACAATGAAAGGTGTAGTGCCATATCTTAGTATTCTGAAGCCACCCTATATTGCCTGATACCCAGTCTGCCTCAAATCGGACAAATCCATTTCCTGTGGTTAAGAGAGTATTCAGTGCAAAAGAAAAGGATATGATCCACTGTCTCCTGTGCATCACCACTGGCTGGGCATACAGTTATTGCTAAATTCGACCCTCAAACAGTAAATTACCTTAAAGGTAAACAGCCAAATCGAAATCTCACAAAAAGATTTTTCTCCATGGGCGATGAGATCTGATCATAAAAAGGCCCAAATTCTGCATTAGGCTTGATGCTCAAGAACTCAGAGGTCGAGCACCCGCTGATCTATTGTTTGCATACTGGTATTCTACGTATGCCCAGTATTTAGCTTTCAATATTGGAATATCATTCTTACTGATAGATTCTGGGCTTTTCCACAAATGAGACATCCCCAACAGTGTGCACCATGATTGTATAAGTCTAAACCAGGGAATCCATTTGGCACCACTTAGGTTCAGAACTTCTTTCAGAGATTCGCAGTATTGGGTTATCTCTGGAGTGGACCAAATACGTAACCAGTAGGTAAGTGGTTTAATTACTGCTACATCAGCAATTCTCCTCAGTCCTAGATCAAAAAACAGAGGAGTCAACAGGGTACTTTTTGGGACTGGAATCAAGGTCCTAGCAAAAGTCGCTCACTGCTAGTTTGTCTAGGTCGCCATGCCCCCAAAGCTCAGCACCATGAAGTGCAGCATTTTGCTCTTTCATTTGTATAGATCTCTAGGGCAGGAGTAATTGACTTGGACCAAGGCTACTTATGAAAGCGCAGTATAGATTGAGACTTGTAGCATAAGGTTAGTTGACCTTTGTCTATTTGGGGCTCCCAACTCAGGATTTCTGTTAGTCTTACACCCAGGTAATCAAATGCAGACACCCTCTCTAGTGATTTCCCCATTATCTTTACTGATCTGCACTTCCCCTTAGTCTTGCCAAAGACCATATATTTTGTTTTTTCGGTGTTCAATTCCAAGCCCCTGGCCTCACAGAAAACCATACATTTATTAATTAGACTCTGGAGTCCCAATGGGGATCTGGATAAAAGTAGTGAGTTGTCAGCGAACAGCAGAATCATCACTTTCCCACCGTTCAACAATGGAGAATCATTTACACAATCCAGCAGTACATTGACCACTCTGTTTACATAAAGGGAAAACAGTGTAGGCGCAAGGACACAACCCTGGCATACCCTTCGCCTAATGGGGATTTTATTAGTTAATTCTCCTGCTCTCCCCCCAACGAACCTGTGCATAGTTGTGCTCGTGCAGCCTTTCCAGTAAGTTTACCAATTGGTCCGGGACTCCCATTTATTTTAAAACCGAGCAAATCATTTCCAGCGGTACCAAATCAAAAAAGGCAAGCAGGTCAACAAATTCTATGAACAATTTTTGCTTTGAAGTTGCACATATATCCAAATTAATAAATTGAGCCTGAACATCTGATTACAGGTGCTAGTTTTAGAGTGGGTGCATGCTTGATAGGGCGACAGAATCTCGTTTTCATTCAACCAAGTTAATAGTTTGTCCAGAACCTGTCTGGAGAATATTTTTTGCATGTTGTGTATCAGGCTAATGGGCCTATAATTCGATGGGACACAGGCGTCACCCTTCTTATATATGGGTAATATTTCCACCCCTCTCCAAGTCTCCGGTATTTTACCCCCGTTAGCAACGGCATTGGACACAAGATTTAAATAAGGGGCCCTGACAAGTGTTTCAGACTTATATATGTCACCCGGTATCCTATCGGGCCCTGGGGCTTTTGCTGGTTTCATCTTCTCTATCACTCGAAGAGTGTCATCCAGACTAAAGAGAGGTCCCTCGCTACCGGCCACCCTCCTTATTTCATTGGGTATACAATCGGACAAGTTTTCTCTGTTATCCACGCAAGCAAATACTTTGCTCTTTTCCTATAATAAGGAGAAATTATCAACCCACATCTCAGGTTGAATAAAGTAGTCCAGTGTTGTAACCCATTCTAACCTCCAGTGTGATATGATGTGCCAGAATGTTCGATTATCTTTGCGCCTTGCAGCTTTCAGCAGATCATGCCAGTTCTTATCAGCCCAGTCACGTTTGGCTTTACCTAAGGGTGTTTTATACTAATTGCGTGATTGGGCAATAGCTGTTCGTCCCCCCCCGCATATTTCTATTTTTAAGTTCAGTTGTGCCTGCTTACAATCACAATTATACCATGCACTATTCTTCCCCTTCCTTGCTTTCTTCCCTGTGGGTTGTGATAAAAAATTTCCTTTCAGCTCGTTAAAAAACCCTAAATGAACAGTTAGAACTTGGTCTGGCAAATGTGTGGCTGCGTCAAAACCAGAAAGATGTCGCACAGGTCATATATTTTTGCTTGGCATCTGCTATCATTCTTGATTTTCAGCCACAGAATGCTTCTGGAGTTATTAGAACATTGGAATGTTGGAAGCTCCATTGAAAACAGTGGAGTGCTCTGGGCTTATAATAGATGGTATAAGCCTGGAGCTCCAACATTCCAATGTTTCTTTGTTCACAGCTCTGGCTGTGAACAAAGGCTTCAGGGAACCTGAGGGGATTCCAATCCCCCCACGCTCCCAAAATGGCTTTGTTTTTTGTTAGAACATTCTGTCCTCTAGCGACAGAATGTTCTAATAGCCTTATAGCCCTTCGTAGATGGGCTACACCGCTATTAAAGTCCCTCTCCCTTGTTAAAGGCCCTCGCCTTCGGCTCGGGGCCTTTAACGCTGGAGAGGGCCTTTAATAGCCGGTATAGCCCTCTACGGCGGGCTATAAGGCTATATTAGAACATTGGAATGTTGGGAGCTCCATTGAAAACAATGGAGTGCTCTGGGCTTATAATGGCTGGTATAAGCCTGGAGCTCCAACATTCCAATGTTTCTTTGTTCACAGCTCTGGCTGTGAACAAAGGCTTCAGGGAGCCTAGGGGATTCCAATCCCCCTACGCTCCCATAAGCCTTTGTTCTATTTTGTTAGAACATTCACCCTCTAGTGGCATGCTATACCGGCTATTAAAGGCCATCTCCAGCGCGGCTCAGGCCTTTAACAAGGGAGAGGGACTTTAATAGCCGGTAATGCCCAGCTACGAAGGGCTATAAGGCTATTAGAACATTCTGTCACTAGAGTGTTCATAACCCTCATCAGCCAGGCTATCTTGGCTGAAGTGATGGAGTGAGCTAAAGAATGATGATGGATTAAACCCAGATCTGTTGACTGGGGGTGTTTGATTTGCTCAAACGCTCCGTCCATCATCACCTTTGGTATCGCTTTGTTCACCCTAAGTTGGCAGGGTATGCCCAGACGTGGGTCCCTTGCTCACTTTGCCACTGGATTCAAGCTAGCCTGGCTGATGACGGCTGATTAGCCAGAAACTGGTCCCAGGATGCTTGTTTCCGGTCCAGGGAAGACATGGCTTGGCAGTTCGGGCTGGACGGTTCCCATGAGGCACAGGGTCAGACTGATTTGCATATGGCCATGTCTGGGGTGAGTGTTTAATTTGCTCAAACGCTCCGTCCATCATCCCCTTTGGCATCCCATGGTATAATGAGGCTTGTAGGCAAGCCAGAGATGAACTGATTGTGGCAGTTAAGAAATAAACACCGATAGATATTAAAAAGAAAAGAAAAGAAAACTGTACAAAAGGGCACAGGTTGAGGCAAAAAGGACCTGGGATTTAGAGAACTGGTGCACACTTGTAGAAGCCTCAAGGCTGAAGGATTGTCAATTATTTTGGCACCTCTAGTCTAAAGTGACACCCAAGCAGGAAATTGAAACTGACTTCCATATACAGCCCCATGTCTGGAAAGAGTACTTTACAAATCTCTACACAGGCAAAATGGATGATTTTTGTCTAGAAGCACAGGTTTGCAGCACAGAATAAGCACAAGCCGATGAAATTAGATTTTCAATAGAGAAAACTGTTACAGCCATTAGCTCCTTGCAGATTGGGAAATCTCCGGGGTTGGACAATCTACCAGGAGATTTGTTCAAAGCGGAGCCTACCATATGGGGACCTCTGTTACAAACTGTTTTAATGCCATCTTGCAAGATGGAGATATTCCTGCAACCTGGAGAGGTGCGGAAATAATCCCGATATTCAAAAAGGGAGAAAAGGGGGAGCCAGCAAACTACAGGCCAATTAGCCTTATAGATGTTTCTCAAAAAGTGTTTAGTAAAATCATTTTAACCCGGATCCAAGGTTGGATCGAAGAGAATAATATATTATCCAATCTACAGGCAGGATTCAGGGCTTCCACGAGTACTCTGGACCAGGTATTTAGATTTCTCCTGCTTATATGGAAAGAAGTGACAATTAGGAGGTGTCACTTATATATCGTTTTTGACGACCTTAAAACTTCATTCGACTCCATAGACCATTCCTACCTCTGGACTGCCCTTCGATACTTAAAACTCCCTATTGACTTACTTAAAATCCTGATTCCTCTACACCAGGATAATTACGCCAAAGTCAGTTGGAAGGTAGACGGTAATTTAACCAATGATATTCTAGTCTCTAAGGGAGTTCGACAGGGCGGTGTTCTTGCCCCAACCCTATTTACCCTGTACATAAACAGGCTTATAGGAGAGCTGTTGGACTATGGAGGCAACCCTTCGAAACTAGCAGGTAGTCCTGTGCCCTCCTTGCTATTCACAGACGATACACTGCTTATATCAAAGAAGCCAATGGACATCCAGAATGTTCTTAACAAATTTGCAAAAGTATGTAAGGACAAGGGCCTAGAAATAAACTGCTTCAAAACGAAATTTATGGAATTAAAACCCTAGAAATCCATCTAGGGTAAACTGATGTTAGGCTCCCAAGTCCTAGAACAGGTCAAGGTATTTGATTACTTGGGAGTCCGAATCAGCAATAGATTAGTCTAGACACCTCAAATAGAAAAGAGTGTTCTAACCCTTCTTCGTGTCGACTGTGTAATAGCTGAGAGGGTAAGAGGTTCCGCTTTTTGACCCTCTTCTCCAATTCTGGAACTACATTGAGCAAAACGGCTAGGCGCAGTCTTATACGCGGCTGAGCTGTGGCGGCTGGAGAGCCTAAAGTTTTTAGAACTTGCTGAGAACACATTTTTAAGGGCAATCCTTAACCTACCAGTGATCATGCCCCTAATGCCATTTCAACTTGACCTTGGCCTCAAACCCATTAACTATTTTGCTATTCTTAAGGCACTCTTGTTTTGGGTAAGATTATGGACCAGCAGAACCCAGGTCCCAGTAAAGGATGCTTTGGAAGAATTACTAATACTACAGAAAAACATAGAATGCCTCTCCTGGTTCAATAAGGTTAAGGATTGGTTTATTAAATTGGGGTTGGAGTTCATGTGGGTGGACCAAAAGTCTATTACGATTTTTTTTTTACCGCTGCTCAAAAAAAGGTACTGGGAGTATATTGACTCACAATGCACTGATGTTAATGCACATGGCACTTTAACTTATAGCTTTTTGAATGTCAAGGGTTGGTTTACTTTTGATATTTTTATGGATGATGGTGAACCCCCGCAGGTATGAGCATTTTATATCCAATTTAGGTATGGGGTATTCCCTGAGACTTTAGAACACTTCGTCTTTTTCTGTCCCACCTATGCTAGTCTCAGAAAAACCTGGAATATTCCTGCTTGTCATTTGCTTTCTTTCTCACACCCCTCTAATGCCTTACGCATTTTTAGGTCTGACACTACAAGATGGCTTGTATTCACAATCTCTAGATATTTGCTTCATGCTTGGTGGCAGAGATTAAAAATGACTCTGAGAAAGATAAATGATCATGTAAGCAACCGGGTCTGAGGGCTACTATTGGATCACAGGGGCTAAGAATATTTGAACTTTTATAATTTAGATTTGAGGCAAACCTGGAAATCTCCTCTTTTAATCTCATATGAAACTACAATTTTTTTTATACACTTTCCTTACTGTTGTAGGGATGTGAAACCCTATTTTTTTGTCAATTTTGACCTTTTATGTTGTTATGAATTTTTGTACTGATTGTGATTTTGCTGATGTAAATGAACATGCTATTGATCGAATAATTTTTATATATATATATATATATATATATATATATATATATATATATATATATATATATATATATATATATATTACCTACTGGCGGTCGCCAGTAGGTATATATAGTTAGGATTTTTTCTCTATGGGACTTTTGAAAATTCTATGTCTAATAACTTTGGCGTTTGTGGACGGAATCGGCTGAAATGTTCAGGAAAATGGCACATTTTGTTTCTGAGTAGCCCCTGAAAATTTGGGGGGGGTTTCGTCAAGGGGGGGCCGAGAAAAAAGGGGGGTCCCAAAACGCGTTTTTAACATTGAGTTTTCCATAGGGCGTTTGGCCTCACTTTTAGCTCGAACGGCTGAATGGATTTGCACGAAACTTGGCAAAATTGTAGGGACTGTTAGCCCGATGTGCCTTTGCTGGGTCTCAATATATGTGCTCCAGTGGATTTGGAGAAATTAACATTTTAAAAAACAGATATATCTGTGACAGCGTCCCGGATAGCGCTCCGGTTCGCGAACTTTTCGCGTAACGGAACTTTGCGTAGCGAAGCTGATTGGCTCTCCGGTGTCTGTCAACATTCTAAACAGTCCGGAGCAGCCACCATCTTGTCTCTCGGTAGGATCGAGAGACAAGAGGAGGAGAAAAACGAAGGGGGAATTTAATGAAAGGGGGCAAGGTAGACCCTTCTTGACCCCCTAGGAATGATGTTGGGGTTATTAAAGGGTCCCATGGGGCAAATAAAAAAATATTGATTTTTTGCGATAGAAGCGGCTTGTAAGTTTGGGGTCACTACCACCCAGTACTACACCCCATTCAGTAAAGTTGCCAAAAACATCTATGGCAACTACAACTGCAAGACTGATCATGCTGTTTACGTTCTGACGTGCACCTGTGGGCTTAGATATGTTGGAAGCACTAAGCTCCAGGTGCACGCCCGAATTTTGCAGCATCTCAGGGCCATTTTGCATAGTGACCCCGCGTACCCTGTCGCCCGTCACTTTAAACGAATGCACAACAAAGATCTTAGTTGTTTAAGCTATTTCGTGATAGGGGCAGTTCCTTTATCTAGAAGAGGAGGTGATCGTGAGGTCCAACTCAGAAAATTGGAGTCTAAATATATATTGGAGCTCGATAGCCGTTGGCCTAACGGGCTCAACAATATTGAGGAGATGCATCACTTTCTATAAATTTATTAGGCCTTGCCAGCCTCTGATTCCACCTTCATCTGTGTTCTGATTCAGGGCTCTTCTAGTTAGGTTCCCTATTAGAAGTCCCATATATATGTCCCTTATTCTGCAATTACAACTGGTGAAACTCACATCGACCTTCACCCATAGGGACATCCATGCACTTTACTTGGCAACTTTTAGGCACTAGGCATCACTATATATACATAATTTTCATACATTTTTATTCACATATCACGTACTATATTTCAATGATGGACAAAATGTATTATCTTTTAAATGTACAGTGATTTTTACCATTTTGTGAGTACCATGTATAGAATTTTGATATTGATATTATTTTGATCTTGGGCTTAGTGTTGCACATGAAAGCGCGTATGTATATATCGAATTACACAGATATGCACTTTGTAAATAATTATGAGAGGGTTCTTTAGTTGGGTGTGTATATAGTTTTTTAGTTGGGTGTGTGTATATATACAGTTATTGCCATTTATGTTGCTTTGTTTTGCTTTATACAAGCACATAGGATTCTTGTAATCCATTGAAATATTCACTTTTTATAAAATGGGCTAGGTTTGTGGGGTGGTGGGTATAAAGGTGGGGATGTGCATAGGTATGTATATATATGAATTAGAAATCTTTTTATACATACTGTAATTTTTAGCTTCTTGATAGAATGGTCCTTCTTGTTCTACTTTGACCTTCCAAATAGAAATAATTAGTAACTAGGATGATGAATTTTTGTATTTAAATATTGAGAAACGATGCCTAATTGTTAATAATTGTTTCAGTGGTAGTTCCATATGTTTTCCGCTAATTCTTGCACTTTATTACAATTCTTTCATCACTTATGCACTTTTAGGCACATGCACTTTACTATTTTGCTGCTAAAGGTATTAGATTGCTTATTTGCACATATGAAAGATATTTCTTTTCTTAAATGAAAATCAACAGGAAAGGATTGTACCTTAGTATATTTGCATATAATTGAATATATGTTGATGATTTCCTGGATTTAACCAGTTATAATTTCTTGTATATCTATTCAGCAATAGCAACTATATATCAGCGGTAGTGCATTTTCACTGTTTATTATTTACCACAAGATCATGGTGGGCGTCACCAGGGGGTGGCGCCCAATGCACTGCATACACCTATAAAAAGAGCATAATTGATTGTAAACATGTTGCAGCGTGACCAAGGGCTTTCCGCCCGAAACGCGTCGCTGGTTCTGTTTTAATCTGCAATAAAAATTACCATCTTGCTGAATTGCTGGTCCGGTCCTCTTCCTTGCTGGCGTGGAGGCGGTGTCTGCGAGCGCAGAGCAGGCTGGGGAGGAGCCTTTCTTCATATATATATATATATATATATATATATATATATATATATATATATATATATATATATATAGATAGATAGATAGATAGATAGATAGTATGCTCATGCTTGTGCCAACGATCAGGGGGAACTCGACCAGGGACACGGGCCTCAAGCAGCAGTCCAATCTTCGATCTGGAAACCACGAGTTTGCTGAGTCAAATGAGCAGTCCCCTGTCTCACTGCCTGACGCGTTTCGAATCATCTTCATCAGAGGCTTTAAGGCGAGGAAAGATCACGCATGTGCTGGGCCAATGGTGAAAGCTTGCTTTATTAATTTCACGCAGTGAATCAGCTGCTCTATGACTCTGCGCATAGCCTTATGGTCCATATATTCCGGAGGGATTGTATATCCCCTTCCCTTATTTATTCAGCGGGTCTAATCTTCTGCTGCGTTCAAGGCCCCCCATGGGCCCCAGCTCACAGGTAGGTTTCCGTATTCAGTGTCCATGATTCACATCAGCAGGCGCACTGGATGCGCACCCCTTGGCCCCCGGGGTGGTTCCTTCCCAGCGGCATGTCGGCCGCTCTTAAAAAGTATGCTCACACTTGTGCCAACGATCGGGCGGAACTCGACCAGGGACACGGGCCTCAAGCAGCAGCCCAATCTTCGATCTGGAAACCACGAGTTTGCTGAGTCAAATTAGCAGTCCCCTGTCTCACTGCCTATCGCGTTTCGAATCATCTTCATCAGAGGCTTTAAGGTGAGGAAAGATCACGCATGTGCCGGGCCAAATTGAAAGCTTGCTTTATTAATTGCGCGCCGTGAATCAGCTGCTATATATATATATATATATATATATATATATATATATATATATATATTTATGTAATTATTTTTATTAAACTTTTCATACCAGTTTTTTTTTTTTTTTTTTGCAAGACCTTTATTTCAAATATGCTCTCATACACAGCAATGTGCCTACAACCCTGCACAGGGCCAGCTGCTATCAAATCAACAGATAGTAACTGAAAGCACATATCAAAGGATATCAGGCGAGTACATCCAATAGCGCAGAGGGCGACAATAGTCCACAGTTCAAGTCAAGTTCATCCTCCACAGTCGTAACTCGCTCATCACCTATAGGTCTTATTTTATATTGTTTATATGGAACATCAACAACCCCCACCCCCCCAGCCCAAACAATCCCGGTCCCTGGTCACAGTAAAATTCCATAGCAGTAATGCTGAATGTTAAAACAGTGTGGAGGGTACACAAGATACCGCCAGCGATCGAGCGAACCTTGCAACCTCAGATCTGAAACCCAGCACGTGCCACCAGTCGTGGGGTGAAAATAGTTAAACCTACGGACAGGACAGCCCCCCTCAGGGTCCAGACACATCAAAGGAGAAAGACATCCCAACAGTGATATCAGCACAGCACCACCATTCAGTCAGGCAAACACTCAGACACACCGACACCAGGCAGTAGATCCCCGCCCTCATCATCAGAACTGTCGTCACCTGCCAGGGAAAGCATATATGCAGTATATGGAGCCCAGATGTCCCGCGGACGCGACTTCTCCGGCAGAGTTTCAGCATAGCAAGTCAACTGATCCCTGCAGTAGGCCAGGTCCTTCAGCCACAGTTGAACATCAGGCGCTCGCCTGCCACCCCACCCCATAGCCACCCTCCGTTTAGCAAGCTGTAATGCCAGGACAATCAATCTCCGCTCCTTATGCAGCACTCCAGAGTCGAGCCCCAGCAAGCACAGTCGTACATCCAATGCATCCTTCGTGGCCGTCATCTTAGTCAGCGCCTCAGTCACAGCCATCCAGAAGCCATACACCCGGGCACACCCCCACGCCAAATGCACGAAATCCGCATCATCCTCTCCACACCGGACACATTGCGCAGATTCTCGAAGACCGTATCTAACTAGCTGCGTAGGTGTATAATACCATTGATGTAGAAATTTAAAATGGAGGAGGCGGAAATTGCCGTTGGCCACATAGCCCCCAGTCATGGAGCAGCATTCAGTCCATTCCTCATCCGTTAATGGCTCAGGCAGACACCTATCCCATCTGGCCCTAGCCAGCACAGCCCCCCCTCCTTCGTCTTCTTGAGCAGCGCGGTATAGTCTGGAGAGCAATTTAACTCTGTCTGTCGTGGTGTAGATTAATTGCAAGGCCCCCAGTGCTAAAGGTTCCTCCGGATAAGTAGGATATAAGGAGTGTATGGCCGCACGGAGTCTGACATAGATGAAGGTAGCCATGACCACACTCGTGGACCGCTCCGTCACAGTCTGCAACGAAAGGAACTTGGCCCCTGGGAAGAGATCTCCCATAGTGTGTAGACCAGCACCCTGAAGGACCTGCAGACCACCAATTTCACTCGACACCGATATATCCGAATGGTACAACAGCGGCATGCTTGGAGCATATAGCGGTAACCTGCCTGCTCTTTTACCCAGCTCCCGCCATGCATTAGCCATGGAACGGACTGTATCCACCTCGCCCTTGTAAAATACTGAGTGAGTGTTACCCACCATAGCCCTCAGCGGGTACGGCAGAACAGCACTGGCCTCAAGCGCCACGTGCGGGGTATATGGGGGCGCGGACACCCAATAGGCAGCAAAATGCGCCTGTGCGCATAAGTAATATAGAGTCATATCCGGCACAGCGAAACCACCCAGAGGATACGGTTTAGTCAGCATATCCCACGTCACTCTTGGTTTTTTACCAGCCCAGATTAAGGTGGTCAGCAAAGAGCGCAGCCTGGCAAAGAAATGCGCCGTCAGCTGAAGGGGTATGTTTACAAAAAGATACAAAAATTTCGGAAGCACAACCATTTTGATTAAAGACACACGATCAGCAAGGGTGAGAGGGAGCTTAATCCAACGAGCCACCTGATCCTCTAGTTTGGAGACAGCAACTCCATAATTGGCTCTGATAACCTCTTGACTATTCCGATGAATCTGAATCCCAAGGTAGCGCACCGAGTCCACAGCCCATTCCAGTGGAAACTCCAAGGGAAAAGGGACGGTAACATCAGTGAGGGGCAGCATAACAGACTTATCCCAGTTGATGGTCAATCCAGAATGGCGGCCAAACCGTATAAACTCTCGAAGGATAGGTTCAAGATGGCGTGCAGGCTCGCGCACATAAAGAACCATGTCATCGGCATACATGGACACAGCCAACGACCGAAGGGGAAATTTCAGAGCCGCGTCAGCATACCTTTGCCGCAAAACACAGACCAGGGGCTCCATCACAATGGCGAATAGTAAAGGTGAGAGAGGGCAACCCTGCCGAGTGCCCCTCTGCACCGGGAACGAGTTCGAGACGTGGCCGTTAACCCTCACACGTGCTACAGGGTTAGTATAAAGAAGAGTTACCAACGATGTAAAAAAGAAGGGCACCCCCATCCGATGCAGAATGGCTATCATATACCGCCACGCGACTGAGTCGAAAGCCTTCGCGGCGTCAAGCATGACAGCCACCGCTGCCAATTCCGGTTTGAGCAAATGCAATACGGCAAAAAGAGCCCTGAGATTGTGGGTGGTAGACCGGAGCGGTATAAATCCCGACTGATCAGGCAGTACCATTACCGGGAGGAGCAGTCGCAGCCTAGTAGCAAGCACCTTAGCTATAATCTTAACGTCAGTATTCATTAGTGAGAGAGGTCGATATGATTCACATTGGTTGGAAGGCTTCCCGGGCTTTGGCAATGCAACTAGCAGCGCCTCTCTCATCGTGGTCAGGAATTGGCCTCGGTCCACAGCTTCCTCCAGCACCATTGCCAAGTGCGGGAGTAAAAGATCAACATACTCCTTATAGAATTCGGATGGCAAGCCATTCGTGCCAGCAGCTTTCCCATTAGGAAGAGCAGCGATCGCCTCCCGAAACTCCTCCTCGGTGATGTGGTGCATAAGGAATTCTTGTTGACCCCTCGAGAGCCAAACCAGAGCTATATCCTCAAGGTACTGAGCTATGTCTTCCTCCGTCGCCGTCTCCCGATACCCGTACATGCCTTCATAATATTTCGCGAAGCATCCAAGGATGCCAGGCGTGTCAGTTACGACCTCTCCCCCATCCACGATTTCCTGCACCGCACAATGCTTGGCCCACGGCTCCCGTATGCGATCCGCCAGACCTTTCCCCGGTCTGCCCCCTTCACCATAATAGCGCGTCCTGGCATGCTTGTACAAGAACTTCACCTCCTGATCGGCTAATTTGTTGTACTCAGAAACCTTCAATCTAATGTCGGCTAGTAGAGCTTCTCCAGGACATTCCTCCAACCGTCGCTCCAATACCAACAACTCCCTTTCCAACCTAGACATGGAGTCTCTCAGTGATGTCAGGACTCCGGATTGAAGACCAATGCACGCCCCACGAATGGTCACCTTGAAGGCCTCCCACACTGTGCACATACTATCAACCGTGCCGACATTTTTTTAAAAAACTCCTCAATGATAGTTCTGAGCCGTTCGCGTAACACCTGATCAGTTAAGGTTCCCGGCGATAGGCGCCAAGTGAACGGAGCCGGTGTACACGATGGTATCCGCAACACCAAGCGGACCGGTGAGTGGTCGGAGAGCGTGCGCGGCAAATGGTCAACCTCCAACACCCATCCACTCACATCCCGGGTCACCAGCCAGTAATCCAGTCGCAACCAAGTGTCATGCGCTGAGGTATAGCAAGTACCCTCCCTCCTCCCCGGGTGCCTCAGACGCCACACATCAACCAAACCAAGTCCTTGCATACCCTCATGTACCTCAGCAGCCGCTTTCTTCCGTACCCAGGGCTTGTCCTGTTTCCTGTCCATTTCCCCATCCAGAACTACATTAAAATCCCCACCGCAAATCACAGCCGACTGTGGCAGCATGTATACCTTATTCCAAAGTGCAATATAGAAATCAGGGTCATCCACGTTTGGTCCATACACATTGAGGAGCGTGACAGGGGTACCACATAGATTACCATGCACAATTATATATCGCCCTTCCTTGTCAATGTCTTCATGTATTGTAACAAATGGCACAGTTTTTTTAATCAGAATCATTACACCACGTGCATAAGAGGAGTAGTTCGACGCCAGTCTAACTCCCGCCCATCTACGACCCACAGTGTCTGCAGCTTTGCCCCACAGATGTGTCTCCTGCAGGAAAGCAATATGCGTACCATGCCTATTAAGAAATGCCAACATGTGTCTAGTCTTTTGAGGGCGGTTCAACCCCCTCACATTCCAAGTAACACATGCAATTTTACCCCCCCGTCCATCCATCCAAAGCTCACATATATCCCAAAGGCTGCAGATCCGCCCCCCCAAGCCACAATTAGCACAACGCACACAGCCATGCAATCTTCGAGTTTCAGTAAGTAGGGTCACCCTCATCAGGGAACACAATGCCCAGTAGCCCCCAACCCCCGCACAGACCTCGCACACCCCCCATCATACTAACTTTTCATACCAGTTAATAATTTTGCCTGCATTTTCAGGTCCCATTTAGATGATGATTTATTGTCCATCTCTTTTGTAAAGTTATTGAAAGAAAGTGTGGAAGTCATGTTGTGACTTTGTTGATGCCTGCAATGTGAGCGCTTGGCTTGGTGGTGATCTATTCTTGTCTCCTTGACAAATATTAATATTAATTAATGATGCCACAAATGAAAGGGTTTTTATTTAAACTCCTCAGAAGAAAAGTTGTCATCTCAGTGAATGTTTTTTTAATGTTAAAACTTTTTAAAGTAAGCATATGGCACTCATGTTTAGGTGGTGATATGATTTGATTTTATGACACTTGGTTACTCATAAAAACATTAACTATTCTACCAGGAAAAGTCCTCCTCATTGGTTTTGCCAATCCTTGTTTACAGTGGGATCTCACAGTTAAGGTATCGTCCATTTGCACCAGCAGGCCTGTTGGAAGCCGGAGTCCCAGTCCCGCACCGCTGTCAGCAAATGCGAGACTCTCAGCGTTAGGCCAAGTAAGGACACCTTTTGAGATAGCCTTTAGTAGCTGGCACGAGCAGCCAGGGCTATCTCCAAGGCAAAAGTGTACAGTATATGCAACCACACTCACAGCAACCCACTGATGACAACACAAATGGACTCCACACGAGTTTGATAAAACGAGTATAAACTTTATATAAAAAGATATACGATCAGACCACACGATTAAAAAGCTAACATACAATAAAGGGTAATATTCGTTAAGGCTGACTGGTAGGTTCAAATCCCAACCACCACTTTCAAAATGCTATGCTGGTCGCAATGCTAGAATCACACACGTTGCAATGGACAAACAATAGTTAACGGAGTTAACTTTAAGTACCTATGCCTGGAGCCCCATCGATAAATACCAGCTGCCCCTAGCCGCCACGCGGATCCTATCAAAGGGCCTCTCCGACCGGGTTTTTTTATCGTTTGGAGACAGTGACCCATAGAGTGGTGATACCATCGGCCTCCAGGCCACCACAGAGCCCCCCCCGGGTCCCCCGCAGTGGACTAGCTCGACATGGTCCGAAAAGACCTAAAACAGGGCCAGCTCTCCTTCGAGAAGTCGACGGTCACGCATAAAGACCCACTTCCCGACATGGCGACAGGCGGACAGCCCCCTCTTGCACCCACGGAAGAAATTGGTCAACTCGTTCCTTTGATACAGGAAATGCGCACGGGATTCAAGGCGCTGGATGTCCGTTTTGATACCCTTGATAAAACACATTGCGGACTTGGGAGCTAAACTACAAATCCACGACCGACGCCTGGATGTGGTGGAATCTCGAACATCCGACCTTGAGGACGGCATGGCTCAATCCCTGAAGAGGGTCGACAGAATGGAGTGAATACTGAAGGAGGTGGCTATAAAAAGTGAGGATTTGGAAGCCAGGAGCCGTCGTAACAACATCCGCCTAGTGGGCGTACCAGAGTCCACGGCATCTGGACGTATGGACAATTTAGTAGAGACCATCATGATAGACCTTTTTGGCAAAGAAACATTCACCTCGAACTTCATGGTGGAGCGTGCCCACAGATCGTTAGGCCCGCGACCCAACCCGGGCCTCCACCCGCGACCCATCATCGCAAGGCTCCTAAACGTCCGCGATAGGGACACTGCATTGCGCATGGCCAGAGAAAAAAGAGATCTTGCATGGCAGGGCTCTAAGCTGTCCGTATACCCAGACTTCACCACTATGGTGCAAGACGCCAGGAGAACATTTCAGGGAGTCAAAGCTGCCATCAGAAATTTGGGACTGAAATATGCTATATCTTGCCAGGCTACGGGTAGAAGTGAACAGATGCTCCCATATATTTGAGACCCCTGCGGAGGCACAGGACTTCTGCCACTCCTTCAAAACCAACAACAAAAGCCCATCGGACGTTGTGTCTCCCTCCCCACCTCAGAGCAGGTCCGACGCCAGTGCTGACCTGTTCTCTTCATCTGGCCAAGGTTGAAATCATATCCTTTAAGTACATTGCTGCTGCAAATATGTTTTACAAGATGATGGGTGATTGCATTAACTTTATTCGACAACAGTTACTGAATGTCATCCTGTTTTGGTGTATACCTCTAATTGTGATTGTTGTATTATTTTGTACCCTGTGATGCTAAGCTTGCAAACATGTCGAACGTATTGGGTACTGTGGGTTATTGTTGGCTATAGGTTATTGCCTTTCCGATTGGGCGGGAAGGCTGGGTGGAGGGAGGGGGGATGGGAATTATGGTTTTTCAATTGGGTTATGTTCAGATTTAGTTCAGTCTTTGATACGCTGGCAGAATACAAGCACTGGGAGTTCACTACTCTAAAGAATAGCACACAGCTATGGCACACATAGGACATACTAAGGGCCCCTCTAATGTCACTTTGATGACATGGAATGTCAGGGGCCTGAATGATACACGAAAACGACGGCAGGTCCTGCAATATTTGAACCGCATAAAGTTGACATAGCCCTGCTACAAGAAACTCACCTTCCCCCTACAGACCGATCCCGATTTGCATCGTCCTGGGGCCCCAATTGTTATTTCACTAACTATACTAACTACGCTAGGGGTACGGCCATCCTGATCCATAAGCGTCTCCCTTTTAAATGTCACTCTGTACAGTATGATGACTCCCGTAGATTTGTCATTGTGGTGGACACGCTGTTTTATTATAAGATTGCATTGGGTTGTATATACGGCCCAAACACTGATTCTCCGGTTTTCTTTCATGACCTTTATGCGAAGCTACTACACCTAGACTCCACTCCTCTATTACTGGGAGGTGACTTCAATGTCACGTTTGACCCCCATTTAGACACAACGTCAGCAGCCCCTGACCAAAAACCTAAAGCCCGCAAAGCCCTACATTCATAATGTGACCATCTCGCATTAGCGGACATAGGGAAGGCGCGTGACCCGGGACATACTACACACACACACTACACTGGGGCTAGCAATACCTGGACCCGCCTTAACTATTGGTTGGCCTCCCCTGACTTGTCTGGTTGGTTTCACAGCATATGCACCTTCCCCAGGTCTTACTCCGACCACTCTCCGGTGCTGCTGGGACTGCTTGTCCCCCGCCCAGAAGGATACGAACGGCAATGGAGATTCCCGACGATGAACGGTTTAGACAGGAAATATCGGAAGCCATTGAAGACTACTTTGATATAAATACAGGCTCTGTAGACTCCGAGGCGGTATTATGGGAAGGTTTCAAGGCTGACCCTGAATATGACATAAAAAGAACGGATTTATTCATGCAATATAGAGAAGCAGCAGAAAAGGAAATATTGTATATGGGCAAATATCATAGCGCTAAGGTTTATGGAGAGGGAGACCGACCCGGCAGGACACTAGCCCAGATGATTAGACCCCAATATGCAAAATCATATGTTACAGAGCTGCACTCTGCAGCCGGCCACACCATCACAGACCCTTTGTTAATACAGAAGGAGTTCCTAACCTATTTTAAGCTATTATACACCACCAAATTGGGAACTGATCAATCTGGACAGGAAGACTATTTATCAGAAATTGCCTTAGTCTACCTAGAAAGATTCATGCAAAGTTTTTTGGCAGAACCCATCACTACTGATAGCATTTATGAGGCTAGTGATGCTCTAAACACTGCCACGGCCCCGGGACTAGATGGCTACACGCCTGAATTTTATAAGGCATATAGAGATTTATTGACCCCACACCTCCTGGATGTTTACGCGGAGGCCCTAGAGACACAGCAACTCCCTTCCTCCCTGCGGGAAGCGGTAATAATTTTATTGCCAAAACTCGGCAAAGATCCCCTCCACTGCAGCTCCTATCGCCCACTATCCCTTTTAAATCTAGATTATGAAATTCTAGCAAAGGCATTGGCATGTCGATTATCCCTACTTATGGAATCGATAATTTCCCCAGCCCAATCAGGATTCATCCCACATCGCTCCACGGCGTTTAACCTTAGAACCCTTTTCAATATTCTACATAGGCTATACCCAGAGACCCCTGCAGCAGCAATCCTACTAGATACAGAAAAGGCGTTTGACTATCTGGAGTGGCCCTTCTTTCTATCCATAATGCGGCGCATGGGAATGCCCCAGGGGTTTATAGACACCACCGCCTTTCTTTATACTCGCCCTACAGCCAGGCTTAGACTGAATGGGACACTATCTGCTCCTTTTGCTTTATCACGCGGTACGCGTCAGGGATGCCCCCTCTCCCCCTTAATATTCATTCTAGCAATGGATCCGCTCATAAGGCACTTTCAGGAAAGACACCTACATAGGGGTTTGGTATTTAGAACTGGCCCATTACTAATCTCACTATACACAGATGATACTATACTGTATGTACACGATCCCCAATTAAATCTGGACCCACTGCTGAGAGAAATTATCCGATTTGGCAACTTCTCAGGCCTAAGAATCAACTGGCACAAGTCAGTAACCTTCCCACTAACCGAAGGAACATACCACTGGTCCCCAGAATTTCCATTAGATTGGTGCACTGACTCAGTGGAATACCTGGGAATCCATATCCACCACGACACTGAGCAGGTAATACGACGTAAATATGGAGTAGCAATATCCCAGTTAGAAACTCGGATTGACTTATGGCTCAAACTTCCACTCTCCATGGCAGGCCGCATTGCCCTGATAAAAATGATAGTTCTCCACAAATTTTTATATTTGTTTCAGAACATACCAATTCCTCTCACCAACAAATTTTTCAGCACTTTGCGTTCTCTGTTGATGAAATTAGTTTGGAGTGCCAAAACTCCCAGAGTAAAGTGGCAGGTGCTCACTCTTGCCTACGACCGGGGCTGCTATGGGGTACTTACATCTTTATTATCTAGCAGCCCAAGCTAGTTTTGCACATAGCTGGTATTATCCCGATGCCAGGATTCCCTATCTTCGCCCAGAATCTGACTTTGTTCTTCCAGACGCCCTTGCCTCGCTGTTGCCAACCGGTATTGATAGGGATCCTCAGGCTATTTGACCAGTATACACCACGAGCTGAACATGGCTAAAACTAAGTAAACATACCCATACAACCCCCTTTTATGCCATTTCCCTCCCTCTGCCAAATACTCGCTTATTACCTATCACTGGCGAGAAATTGGTTCAAAAGACATGTGCCAAATTTAACTTTCATAAGATAGGGGATTTTTTCCCGGGAGGCCATATATTTGATATGGAGGACAGATCCCTGTTTTCGGAGGCCACATTTATGGACCGATTTATATTGGCTAGTTTACGTGCGGTGCTGCGAAATGCATTCCCTGACTACCCACTAGAACCGCCCTCATTCCCCCCGCTCAGTTTAGTGATAGACAGCACTGAGGGATTGCATCTTGTGTTTAGGCTCTACAAAGAATGCTCCGCTGTGATGCCAGTAGATGACACAAGGGTTTGTTTAGCCTGGGAAATAGACCTGGGCAATCCAATCACAGATGAGCAATGGCTGGCGTGTTGTCGGGTCACTGGCATGGTGTTGTTGAATAGTAAACACAGGCTGTTGCATTTTAAATACCTGCGTAGACTCTATACCACACCCGCCAGAACACACTGGATACATCCATCCAGACCACACTCCTGCCAACTCTGCCGATCCCCACAAGCAGACTTTGCACATCTAGCCTGGACCTGCCCGCAGATCCACATCTTCTGGGTAGACGGTCACAAACTCCTTAGCACAATGGTACACATTCCATTGACGCCCCTACCCGAAATAGATTGCTGGGTTACGTGGTGCAGCTCCCCTTGAAGGTTCGTAGATTCGTGGCTATTGCCCTACTCCTGGCTAAAAGAGAGGTTGCGATTTTTTGGGGCAGTAAAAGATCACCAACGACAAAAGGTTGGCTGCAGAGCATGGCAACATGTACGACGAAAAATGATATGTATGCCAACACCATCCCATTAACATCCAGACCCAAAGATATCTGGGGCCCTTTTCGAACCTTCTTGGCCATGCAACAGCAGCCCCAGCCTACACAGCAAAGTCAGGGTAAGGAGCCAACGGGAGTGGGCTGGAGAAACAACATACCTCTGACACAATGGTAACGCCCTTGGAGGTGCGATATGGCATACTGTAGTCAGGGTTACGACTCAGAGGGGTTTGGATGCACTGTATACATCTCCCATAGACGCCAGACTATTCGGCAGGACGACCGAGTTTCACGAAATGTATTTATTGAACTGTGTCATTGATATGCTGTGATATTTTATATGCTGGACGAATTTGAACTACCTTGCCAAATATGTACTTGTTATGTATTACGACTTTGTATGCTGTTTACCATCTGCAAACTTGCTAAATAAAGTTTTTTAAAAAAAAGAATAATGCAATGCGTCACACCCCAATCACGTACTTTGCAATGAAGAAACAATGCAATGCGCACCGCTACAATCATGTACTTTCCAATTAAGGAATAATGCAATGCGTAGCTACAATCATGTACTTTGCAATGAAGAAATAATGCAATGCGGGCCGCTACAATCCTGTACTTGGCAAAGGGGAAATAATGCAATGCGTAGCGCTGCAATCGTGTACTTTGTTATGCAGAAATAATGTCAAGCGTCATAAGACAGTCCAGCAGTTAGCAGCAATATTGGCAATGTGTATTACGACAATCAGCCTCCTCAATAACAGTTGCCCCCCCACACGTATCAAGAATGACATAAAGTACAGTTTCTCACTCTGGCCCCAGTACTGCCACTCCTCTGGTCAGTAGGGGCCCCAATCTGAGCCGAAGCAAAGGCTCACGTTGCTAGAAGGACTGAGAGGCAGAGACAGTGTCTCTCCGAGCCCACACCCCTCCCAGGTAGTGATCCATGTTACCTGGAGGCGCGACCCCACTCTCCTCTCCTCCTTAAGCGAACTGGGTCTTCCATGCAGACCTTTCTCAATGGGCCTCAGCAGCTCGGCCTGGCAGCTCAGCCCCTCTGGGGCTGCCGGTCCATGCCGCGTCCGTTAGGAGGATCTCAGGCGCCGCAGGGCACACGTACCCCATGCCTCTGAGATTACGTTCCTCCGGGTGTACGTTCACCACATCACCTTCCGGGTCTTCTCTGGCACGAAGCTACACACACAACACCGAAGGGACTTCACGTCGACTCTGAGTGCACGTTCACCAGGCCCTGCGGTCTCAGTTGACACCAAGATACGCACACCGTGCTGCAGAGACTCACTTTCTTCCGGTGCACACGATAATCAGCCGATCACCTCCACAGACCCAGGTTGCACCAAAGCACGCCTCCTGTGCACCATGACACGCACCCAGCGCGTCCGAGTCTCACTTCTCCTCCATGTGTCCAAGATCACAGGGCACACCTTCCGAGGGTCTCAAGCTGCCACAACACGTGCCCATCGCGCCGCTTGAAACTTCTTTGGAAACTTTTATGTTCCTGAGTTTCCAAACAGGGAGCCAGCTCACCTCAGGCCCTTGGGGTTACAAGACACAGAACAAAGCACAGTCTCTTTCAAGCAGGGGGACCCAGCACACACAGAAATGAAATGAAATGAAATGAAAAATTGCATTTGTATAGCGCATAACCGCCCTGGGGCCTCGCAGCGCTTACACAACAGCACAGTCACAACAGCCTCTTCCTTAAAACAGCAAACTGCAGACCAGCCAGAAATCACTAAGCAAGGGTTGGTCCTTCCCAGCAGTCTCTCAGGTGTTCCTTCCTTAGCAGAGGTTCCTCTTGACCACAATTTGGGGCTAAGCCTTTTCAGTCTCAATACATTTCTATTCCAACGTTCAGGGGGCTCAGCTCTCATAGTTATACCCCTAACTGTCTTTGAAGTTCATTGTACCCAGGGGTCCCTGACCCCTGCCTAAATCACTTCTGGGTGTCTCCCTCCCAGTGTCACCTTTCTCACTTTGATACTAGGGGTCTGGATCCTTAATCACTCAGAAGGAGATGGGTCATTTGGTTTATAGCACCAGCCCAGGCCTTTTTACCTCCTGGGCTTCTCCTCCCCCTACTCTCCAGATGCAGGGCAGCCTGGTGTCATCTCAACCCCTCCCTAGGTCAAGACCTCTCCCAGCTCCTCTTACCTCTCAGATCCAGACAGTCAATCCACACTCAGCAGAGACACGCAGAAATGCTTAAAGCACAAAACTAAGCCACTTTCTAAAAGAGTGGTTTCTGAACACAAAGTGACAAAACCACTTTCATAGAATGATGTGTTATGACACCGTGAGTTCATATATACTAAACTTCACCTCTCCATTTTAAACTTATTGGAAACTAGGCTAACAAACACAATACTCAGCCTCCCCATTCTGTCCTATGGGCAGGATGGCCTTTCACCAGTGAAAAACAAAATGGAGTGTTTTTCACTGTCAGGACATAGCACACACCTCAGTATATGTTCTGCCTTTTACTTACACTGCACCCTGCGCAAGGGTTACCCAGGACCTACCGCAGGGGTGCCCACTGTGTACGCAAAAGGGAAAGTATGGCCTGACAGTTGTTGCACTTGTCAGGACAACATTCTAACTTAGCAAACTGCGAACAGACCCTACACTGCTGGCCTGAGTTCCCTTCTACGCGCACCTTTGCATTACTAGCCCTGGCACACACAGTGCTAGTAAGGCAAACACACCAATCATGGCCAACCAATTACCATTACACTTTACACAGGGAACACTTGTACTTTGACACTGATCAGCATTGGCAAAGTACCCAAAGCATCTAAATTGGCAACTCTATATCAGGAAAACGGTCTAGGGGGAAAGCGCAAAAAGTTTAGGGAACTTTAGCCCAAAAGGGCCAAGTCCTACAGGTGGGCACATGTTGTGCCCCCCTAAATATATACCATGAAAGGGGGACCACTGTTCCTGCAGCGCCAACCCTTTCATGGCGGGGCTCTGCCATGAAAAGACTGGCAGTCCTGGAACTCAAATTTGCTGAGCTGGACTACACCAGTCTCTGCTCAGCATAATGAGTTGTGGGCTCTTGCACCACCGCCAGGGAATGACTGTTCCCTGGTGCAGCCGACTGTCCACCGCCGATACGACGTACAAAGTCGTAATCTGCAAAACTGTAGACTGCCACTCCCATGCCACTGCGAGTCTGGTGGTCGCAAGACCACCAGACTCATAATCAGGCCCTTAGTTTTTAGGTCTAGTCTAAAGACAACTTTTGATTGACCTTACCTCATGCTTTATCAATAAAATGTAATTAACAATATAGATGTCTCTAAATACACAGTGGGGCTTGAATAAGTCCTCTTCGTCAATTGGTTTGTTCAACACATTTGTGTTTTACTTCCGACCTCCACAGCATATAGCATGGGGTTATGAGTCAGCCCACGTCTGCAATTGGCTCTGTTTCACTTTGAGTGACCATCTCACGTGCCAGTTCCATAATTAGAAGTTCAGTCCTTTTTTGCCAAAGATTTTTCCTTTCTGTTTGCATCGATTTCTACTTTTTTGTCATGCTTGTATTTTTAGGTCTTGCATAGATAGCACATGTGCTGTCTCTTCAAGACATTTTGTTTACGGTTAATGGGCTTGAAGCCCTCCCATTACTTACCATTGGTCGGTTTCAAAGCCACTCTCAATTGCTTGCTTCCTGCTGGTCAGTTCTGTGGTCGGCACTTCCCTCTTCTTGCATGTAACCCTCCCCTAGAGCATGGCCCAAGTACTTGTGTCTTTCCACTGCTCGCACTTTTGGGACCTCATTTATCTTTTTGTTGAGCCACTCTAACAGGTGCATCTTTCCTAGTTGGCTCTGTTGTTTGCTTGGTGATTTAGGCTGTCCAGCTTGACTTAGTCTCTTCCGTGAGCCCTCGCTATCTGTAAACAGGCCTTTACATCTTGTTCATATCTTGTCTCATTTGCTGTGCATTCAAAGATAGAGGTAAAATATCAGGCTTTGGATACCCGATTCATCCGAATGGAACTTGTACGTGAATTAAGATATGAGCATAGGAGCTACAGATAACCAAAGGTATCTATGATATACAGTCGAAAGAACTCATCAAAATGTATAGTGAGAGTGATATGGAGTAATGATATTAAAACAGATTTATACATGACTAGTTACAGAACAGGTTCATTCATCCTGAGGAGAATCCCATTATTTATAAGTGGGTATGAAATGTGTCGACACGATCTCTTGGGAAATAAACCTGCAGAAAAAGGACTAAATAGTGGAAAAAATTGGTAGATTCCCCAGTCCCCAAGAATTATCATGAGCAGGAGACAACTTTTTGAATAAGTGACTCATTGCCTCCGCTGGTTGAATTCATGATTAGATGACTGGTTGAAAAAGTTCTTGTTTTAAAAAATATACACATGAAGTGTCACAAGTATTTGTATTTCTTTGAATTCTTTTCTTTTTTCTTTGACTATTTGTCACAGTAGGTTATGCTATATGTATATAACAGTTTTGAGTGTAAAAAACGGAGACGGTGGCCCGCTTATGATATGTTATGAACTGTATTATTTGTCGAAATGAATAATTATTATTTGGAGTTTTATATAGCGCATAGTTACCCTAGGGCATCCCAGCGCTTGTCCAGGCGCCAACAATTAACAAGAGGCCGGTTCAGCAACGTCAAGCAGGAAACAGATGAGTTTTAAGAAGTTTACAAAACCGAAGAGTGCAAGTGAATAATGGACTATAAGTGAATAAAAACAAAGGCCAAAATAATATATTGGACCCTGCTTTTAGAATCATTTTTTTGTATAGAGACAGCTAGAGCATATTGCTGTTTTACATAATAGAGAGGCTCATTCTAGCTGCCTTTAGGGACCCAACCCCTTTTAATACGTTAAACTTTTAGAAAGTTGACATTTTCCTGGCCAAACTATTTGGTGCTGCAGCCTCTTTCTGAGTCACATGACTGGGTGTAGTTGGCAGTTCGTCTTTGTATATTCCTCCCAGTCATACAATAAAGGGATTAGTTGTGCCTGGATTGGCCATCAATGGCAGAATTGGGGGAGGGCAGTCGGAGCTGGACAAATACCCACTGACAAGTCAATAAGCTGTGCCTTACCTTCATACAAAGGATTTCACACTAGCCGATGGTGCCTAACGTCAGGCTGGAGCCAGCCAGGGCAAGGGGGGGGGGGAGGGGGGCAGGAAATTACAAGCACTTCAAAAGTAGATCTCTAGAAACTTCTCCTACTTCACAGAAGGGACCAAGTATAAAAATAGGACCCTCAGACACACTCTTCAATTCACTTTCTGGCACTGCAAAATGACTCTCAAAGGACCATCTGCTGCTGTGGCCTGCTGTGTACTTCAGAAGACTGCTTTACTGCACCTGGAAGGACTGCCCTGCTGTCTGAAGCCTGCCTTGAGCCCTCAGTGGCCTGTCTGGCTGCTTCAGCCCTGTTCCGCTGTTTAAACCCAGGACTACCACAGTGAATTCAATGGCTAGTTGGCTGGCCACCTGGTCAGAACCTCAAGGACAGAAAAGGTTCCAACAATCTTGAACCTGGTCCTGGACCAAGCTTGGTTGAATCCTGACCCTCAAAGTAGCCTCTGTAGTCCTGGATGCATGGAAGTGGCGCCTAAATAATCAAAACCCAAAACGTCTGATTTAGAACATGTTTGGCTAAATAGTGCTTGGTTTGATCTGAGAACCGAGAGGAGATTGGGACCTACCGGCTCATCCATTTACCCAAGGTGCATTGCCGGTGGGCCTGACTTCACAGCAGCTCCCGCTACTTTCTTCTCTGCAGCAGCAAATCCTGTTCAGCAGCTTCTCCAAGAAAGGGTATCTGGCATTGGGGAACTCTCGTGCGCTACAGCCTGCAGCTTTGCTCCACTTGAGGTTTTTGACTTCCAAAAACAGACTAAGTACGAACATAGAAATCGTCAGCATGACTTGGTCCAGTGCTCCTCAATGGCAATGTTTCCTCCTGGACACCACCTGCAGCCTTGCCCCGCTAAACTTCACATACTCAGATATGTTTGCATCAAACTTCTTCTAAGTCCGAAGGTAAGCACCGACCTGGCCTAATCCACTCCTTGCATCTGATCCGCGCTCCATCATGGTAGTCCATAACTTTCAACTTTGCCCCGGGCTCGTGCAACTAGATGTCTGCGGTTGGCGCTTTGATCTTTTAGGTGCTAGTTTTCAACATAAATTTAAAAAATGCATAACAATCATTCTACTGATTGGATTTTTGTCAATTTGGTTTGAAATCATGTATTATAATGTACTCTTTTAAATTTGTGTGGGATTTTTCTTGTGTTGTGTTTTCACTTTATTACTGCTTTATGCTGCATAAAATACTTTACACGGTTCCTCTTGAGTAAACCCAGAATGCCATTGTGCCAAGCTACCAGAGGGTTAAGCACAGGTTAATTTGCTGACTTTAGTGGTTCACCCTGACAGAGATTGTGGCTGTTGCTTGAGCAGGGTAAACATCCCAGTCAACCAACAATTCAATTTCTCACACTATTCCTTTGTCTTCATAGTCATTATTCCTAGCTGTAGACACTGCAGATAAACAAACGTCTTATCATTCTGTCTTCCGGTGTTACTATTATTGTAGCTTTTGTTATATGTGTTTCCTTTCCAGTTGATTACATTAGAACTTTCAAGCCTTACTGTCAGCATCCACGTTGTAAAGCTTAACATGTAATTTTCGCTGTGCTTTGACCCTGAAACAACCAACCCACTTAACATTCTCTCTAGAAATGCAAAGCAGTATTTTAGGTGTAGCCTCACAATGTCTACCATACCTGAGGATTCTGGGAATTGTAGTTTAGCACAAGACATCATATTTATAAATGCATATTTTCTTTCCAGCGCTTGTGCCCATAACTGAGAGCCTGAGTGAGCAACAGTGACCCAATGGCTGACCTCCTACGCCTCAACATATCTGCAGTTTAATCCTCCACTTCTATTAGCACTGTCAAGACCAGGCACCCAGGTAGCTGAGGCCATAATTGTAAGTCAGCAAAACTCCTCCACAAGTGAGGATGGTCTGGGGCTTTGTCAGCTGGTTGTGGGGCTCTGGGGCCAACAGGAAGTGCAAGATATACAGCTGAAAACCAGCGAGCTCTGGTACTCGGCACAGGGAAGTGTGGGCAAAATCATAGACATAAACATAGGAAAGAAGATAGGTTAAGAGTAAAACCAAAGCTGGAGCCTTGGTAGGGCATGTTGTCTTCAACCAGGAAGAAAGACAATGGGCCTACAACCTGCACTACTTTGTGCCATTGGTAATTGAGAGTATTCGACTGCAGTATAAATGTATCTGTATTAATGTATCTATACATTGTATCACAAAAGAGATGGAGGAATAGAAACCAGCACCCCCAGGAAACAAATGTAGCGAAAAGGGGAAATGAGCAGAGTGGATATATTCCCTCTCCCAGATCTCTCTCTCTCTCCCTCTCTGTCTCTTTCGCTTCCTCTTAAGCTCCTCCCACTGTCCAGCTTGTGCATCGAACTGAGTCTATCAGAGCACACTTTTGGGTCATGGAGCCTCCAGAGTACAGCAACTGCCTCACTTTGCCGCTCCCCCCTGAAACGAGCACAGGAGAAGCTGGCCAAGCAGGTGAGGGGGCGGGAGATTCAGAAGGAAGGAATGGGAGGTTGGGAAGCAGAGTGTGGTCACTCGTGAAGTGCCTGGAAGTGGTCACTGCAGCACCTCAGGGTGGAGATTTTTGTTGACCGAAATTGGTGGTATTTCAATATGGTTGTTCGCATGGGCTTTGGAAAAAGAAGCCGGAGTGATGTGTTATTATTGTAGTTTTGATGTCTTACCCAGTACTCAGTGAAAATATGTCCACATGGACATTGTTCAGTGATAGCATGTGCATCTTATCATTCACTGGCAGTATGTTTGCTTGTGCATTGTACAGTGACAGCAAGATGGTATGTGCTTTGTTGAGTGACGTCATGTTCCCATGCACAATGGTCAGTGACTGCCTGTTTCAATGTGCGTGTTTCTTTGACAACATGTTTACATATGCATTCTTTAGGCACATGGATCTGTGACATCAAGTTCTCGCGTGCATTACTCGGTAACTCCCTATTCTATTGTCCAGTGTCATCAAGTTCACAAGTTCATAATGCAGTGACGACGTGATCACGTGCATTACTTATTTAGTATCATGTGGTCTATACGTGCTTTATTCAGTGACAGCATTCCCATATTTAAGTTAGGAAGTTTTACTAAAGTATTTACTATTGTACAAAACAACCATGTAGAGATATGACGGAATAAGGAAAGTATTGTGAAACATCACGGAACAGCATAACCCGGGGAGTCAAATTTAGGCGGCGAAGGGTGTGATTTCCAGGCCTCTGAAGTGGCCCCTGTAAAAGAGTGCATCTGGGCCTTCAAGTCCCTCAGCCACATTCACAAGGCACTCCACAACACCGGACCAGCATACCTCAACAGACGTCTCACCTTCTACACCCCGAACCGCCAGCTCCTCTCCGCCGATCTCGCTCTCGCCACGTCCGCCACATCCGAAGAGCGACCACCGGCGGCAGATCGTTCTCCCACCTCGCCGCCAAAACCTGGAACACCATCCCCATCCTCCTACGAAAGACCCAGGACCTACTTACCTTCAGGAGACTACTCAAGACCTGGCTATTTGAGCAGTAGCAGCACCTCTCCCCCCAGCGCCTTGAGACCCTCACGGGTCAGTAGTGCGCTTTACAAATGTTATGATTGATTGATTGATTGATTGATTGGTTGGGCAGAAGACTTTTTGAACTGTCAATCACATTTAGGTGCAGGGAGGTCTCTATTGTGGGGTTTGCTGGTTCTCCTGAGCTGATGGGAGGCTCTGGTGGCAGGGGAGCTGTTTTGCTGCATCACTTCTTAGGTGAGGCAGCGTCATTTGTAATTGGCCTCAGCTGTTATAAGAAGCCAGTGCAGGTCACAAAGTATGGTATGGCCGTGGTGAGGCTGAATTTCCTCGAGGCAGCACCCAGTCTGGCCATAGAATGAATGCTTCGATTGCCACAAATAAAGTCTGCGGGACACCTGCAAAGACAATATTCCAGGGCTCTAACCTGGAGACTGCGAGAGCTTCAACAGATATGTTTTCACATAACCTGAAGAAGTGCTTGATGTTTTTCGAGAAATGTAAGTAGACGTTACGGGCTTCACCACTCTGTTGATTTGTGGAATAAGAGTAGGTGTCAAATCAAGAGTTAAGATAAGGGTTTTCACTATTGAAGATATTGTAGAAGAAAAGCCTTCTAGCTTCAGTAAAGTCAGTAGAGAGAGGAAGAAATTATTTGTATAGGATAGTGTAAAGGTGATTAAATCCGTTTTGAAAGGTTGAGTCTACAGAAAATAACCAACTTCCAGCTGTCTAGAAGTCCAGGCATCTACAGACAGTCATGGTATTGATGTTGTTAGGCTTATTTATGTATCTTTCGATTATTGGTGTACATATAAGCCTTTGTTCTCTATGGCCAGACTCAGTGGCTCCAAGAACCGATTGAACATGGCAGGAGCTAAAACTGAACTCGGAGGACACCATAGGAAAGTGCATTTTCTTGTGAGCTTTAATCTCAAGTCTTCTCAGCCTGGTGCTGTTGATAAGAAAGGATAAAAAACAGCTCAAGATCAGACTACAAAAACCAATGTAAAGTCTAAAGAAGTTTGATTCCCCTTGGTATAGTCAACCGTGTCGAGATCCTCTAGCAGAGCAAAAAGTTTGAAAAAGTTGAATCCTTCTTTCTCTAATATTTGTAGTATATCATCCAGCTAGTCGGTTATTTGATAAATTGACAGCCAGCAAGCAGATGTTCTTTGACAATGGCAGTATTTCAAGTATTAGCAGTCTTTTTTTTTTAATGAGAACCCTAATCGGATACCAGTCAGAAGTGACAAAGATAATGCTTTCCAGAATAGAAGTGATTTGTCCAATCTTCAGAGAGTAAGGGGGAATTCATAGGTATATTTTAAATGGGTTGGTTGACTTTAAAGACATTGCCATGCAGATGAACTAGGAAATATGTTTGTGTAGGAGGATAGCTTGTCTCTGCTGATGGGAAAGATAAAGCCCCAGGAGCTCATGTTTTTTTGGTGGAGGTAAGCACACACGTCTATTGTTCAGAGACTGTTCATGTACATTTTTCTGTGACACCTTGTCATTCGCATGTAAATTATATGTGACAGCATATTCATATGTGCATTGTTCAGTTTAAACAAGTTAAATTAAATACAGTTTACATATATTCACATACGCATTGTTTAGTGACCGCACATGCACATGTGCATTGTTGGGTTACACAATGTTCTCATATGTGTTGTTCAGTAACAACATACAGATATGAACTTGTGAGATTATCGGCATTGCACAAGCTGCAATCTGTAGAGTGACAGACTTTTGTAGGGGCATACAAGGAGGGATAGTGGTAAGAAGTGTTGGATTGGGAGAGTAGCTAGCACGTTTATGAAAGTCATGTTGTAATCACAAATTTAAAAACCTAATCTAAAGTAAGAGGGTAGACCTTAATTTGAGGCAGTAGTTGCTGGTGGGGGCCACCAGCACGAATTTTTAGGGACCAGCCCTTGTTTTTCTGCATCAGATATTGACAGAGAACAAGAGAGAAAAAAGCACATAATGGTGTAAGAAGAAGGAAGAGAAAGACGGAAAAATAGACTTACAGATTAAAGGCAGGATAACCGCCGCCTTAATGAGCGCCTTAATACAGCGACCGCTTATAAGGAGGCTGTTATCCCACTAGGAATTATGAATATTGATTGAGGTAACTTATTCCTCTGCCCATTTATACGACTTTTGGTGCATTAAGTAGACCTGATGCTGAGTTGGAGGTAGACTTTCGCCGATTGGTTACATATTTCTCCAGCATGCAAATTGCCTGATGATAATGACTACAGAGTCCTTTTGTTTGATCTACAGAGCCCTGAAGAAGTTCTCGTGGCTTCTTGCCATATCAAACGAAACACGTTGGCTGCCTGTTTCTGAAATCTCATTTGGATTTGAAAATAAAGGACTGAAAGGAAATATAAAAGAAGACTGAAAAGTTTCTTTGTTCAAGTGCACTGCTCTTTAAGAAATATAGTTTTTGAATCTGTGACCAGTGACACCGAAAGGCAACAGGTGCTTAGAAGTGTGCACCAACCATTACTTTAATATGACTACAGCACAGTCGAGAGGTGCTTTTCTATAAGTCTGTTGCCTAAAGGTTTCTTTGGATTCCTTCCTTGATTATGTCATATATTTAGCTATTCTAAATACCTTCTCAGCTCTGCCGTTTTTTTAGACATGTATCCTGTAGTGTGCCTCAAAGATCTCAACCACTTTACTTCTATGTTAAATCCGAACATTTTGTTGGAGGAAACCCTCAGATCCGGATAAACTTGAAAAGCACATTATTTAAAGATACAGGTCATTTTAACACATTCTTTGGCAAAATCGAATTAAAGCAACCGAATTTATCATATAACTGTGTCCACATCAAATTTAAAACCTGACCATACATCCCAAATCAACCATTATGAGCATCCATGAATGGGATGAAATCCTTTCCTCTGTGCTTCACCAAACCATTTATTTACCTTTTTTTCTCACTCTAAAATATGTTCCCAGACTTAGTCCTCGAACTAAATCTACTTGTAGATCAATTTATAGATTAGCTCATTTTCAACTCTACCTCTTCAGAAAGATGAAAGGATCAAATGCTTCTTATGACACGAGAGCCATTAACTAAACCACTGCCTTCTCCCACGGATCAAATGTTTCTTATGACATGCGAGCTGTTAACCAAACTACTGAATTATCCTACTTTAAATACGACAGTGACTTCCTAGAAGACTTCATTGATAATATCATACCTCCTCTAAAAATTACGCTGCATTTATCAAACACATTTATGGTGGTGTTTTGTAGTACAAGCAAATCTCATCTATTTTAAAAGATCTCGATTAGCAATTTCTCAAACATAAAATAAAATTTGGAAATCCGTCTTTGTACGCAAGTCTAGAGGACACATATTTATTTAAAAAAAACACCTAGAAAACCCGTTTTTGATTTACACATGATAGAGTAGATCTAGACATACACTAGCCTAGCAAATGAGGAAGAATATATACAGGATGTTGATGTAGAAGAAGAAGATCTGAAGAACATATTTAGCGAAGAGGTGGAAGTGCTGTACACATACTAAGAAAAGAGGAAAAGGATATGGAGGTCATCTAATAAGAGAAGACATATCAAGGTAAGAAGACCTGGAGGGTGTAGCTAGAGAAAGAGACAACCTGATGGATATAGCCAGAAAAGAAATGTATGTGGGCAACATATTTCAAGAGGAAGACCACATAGATAAAATATACAAAGAAGAAGACATAAGAGATGAAATTAGAGAACAAGACAATCTGGTGGGCATATATAAAGATGAAATAGATTTGTAAGACATTTCTGAAGAGAAGACATATATAAAGAAGTACCTGTGAGCACCATACCAGACGAAATTATATAAATGGAGGACATCTAGATCAGAATGACTTAAATAGTGGAAAACATCTGGAAAGCACATCCAGAAAAGAATTAGATCCCTGAGTCTAGATCTGAATCAACTTGTCAAATCAACACTGAGGGGACCTGGCAGGCACAGTCCTTCCACATACTAGCAACATATTTTAAACTAAGATAGACAAGTTCTTACAAAGTATGATATTGATGTTACAAGGTGTCATGTAAGAACAGATCAAACGAGCCTTGTTGACCACATTACCAGACTTCCTGATCTCCCAGCACAGCCACCTAGGAACAAAACAACAAAAGCTTGTTGAGCTCACAGCCTATCCTAACTGTTCCTGTGGCCACACCCTTGACCTATGGTATCAATGTTCTTCACCCAGGGATGTATGACATTACAAAGCATGCTTTTACCACGCATGCCTTTACAACGCGGTTTTTACAACGCAATCCATTACAACGCATAGCGCTTTGGGGTGCTGGATAGTGAAAAGTTTAATTTACTATTCCAACACCAGTCCCCGTGGACACTAGGGAAGGTGTTGGATAGTAAATTAAACTTATTCTCTATCCTAGAGCGCCCCCCAGCGCAATGCGTTGTAATGGTTTGTGTTGTAAATACCGCGTTGTAAAGGCACTGCGTGGTAAAAGTTGTGTTGTAAAGGTTGTTTACCTTCACCCAGACCTTAAGGTTCACAAAAATAGTTGATAACACCCACCATGCTTTTGCTGACTTCAAACTCAGCTCTCTTTCATTTTCACACAAAGGTGGGACTCTCTTCTTGGAAAAGTGCTCCATTCTTCTTTTACCTATAAACTTTACATGAACTAACCCAAAAACCTCCACTTGTTGCTGCTGATCCTGAACACAGTCCTACCAGCTGTAGACCACAATTACCTGAACCATCTTTCAAGTAATTGTGGTCTACAGCCATGGTGTTCTTGAAGCATCCTTGCTCAGACGCTGGTAGTAAATATAGTGTTAATTTCCATTGAGATTCTATACATGTAAATGTCACAAATGTGCATAGCCTGAAATCGAGGAATTGATCTGTCTACCTGGGCCTATGTTGGACACTCGTGATTACAAACTGAGAATCATGCAATAGAAACATTGCACACCCTCTCCTATCACTAACTCTATTCCTTCTCATCCAGGTACCAATGACGATGACAGCTACAGCAACATTTATCAAGACGTTCTTGCAGCTGGAGCTGAGGAGCGAAACCGAGAAAACTCTTTCCAGGAGCCGAGAATCGAAACTTTGAGGAGGGCCAAGGGGGAAGTGAAAGCAGGCAGATGTGAGTAAGACATGGCGTGCTTCCCTGGCATGTCTGCAGCCAGCCAGACACTCTTAGGAGGGAGGTGTCTGGGCATCAGTCTGGTCAGGATGTCATTTGGGGAAGCGAATAGCATCCCAGCTAATGTTTAAAAGTCATTTTAGATGCTTCATCTTTCAGCAACCTTTTGCCCGATATGAATTAGAGTTTATTAGCATTCTGCATCACAGTTTTATAATACGATTGTTTAGAAAAGTAAAAGTATAAAGTCTCTGACACATACATTGTGAGGCAGAGCAGCTAAAAGCGTGATCAGCAGCAGTTGGAATTCATTTTTCACTCAGTCAAACTGTAACAATGGCTGGGACGGTGGTATGCACTGTGAAGAAAACAGGTACATCTCACTTAAGCAGCCGTGAAGGTTAGAAGGACTCTCTGAGCCTCCTTAAAACACAGAATGGACATTTTCTTCTCTCTCTTCTGTATCAATAACTGCAGATAGGGGAATATAAGGGGGCAGATTTATGTTAACTGGTGCATCCCCAGGGATGCGCCAGTTAACGTGCGCCACAGTGCGCCACAGCTTCGCCACCCATGGTGCGACGCATTTATAATGCGGCACACCATGGTGCAAAAACGGCACAGATGCGTGACGCATCTGTGCCGGAAATGTGGCGCATTGCTGGAGTTGCGTCGCAAGCACGACGCAGCTCCAGCAAGGCTCGGGGGTGCCCCATGTACACAATGCTGCATCAAGACCTACGCCTCCTTCAAGCAGGCGCAGGGTTTTGACGCAGCATTGGCCTGAAAGTGACTGAGTGAAATCTCATAGATTTCCCTCAGCCACTTTCAGGAGGCGTTCCTGTGCAGAAACGCCTCCTTATGGCGCAGGGCTTTACAACGTGACGCATCTCCTAGATGCGTCTTGTTGTAAATAGGGCGCATTGTGTGCGCCGCAGTTGCGTCAAATAAAGTGACTCAATTGCGGCGCAAGGGCATCATAAATCTGCCCCATGGTATTTATAGATTATCCTCTCTGCCCCACGTCTACGAGTTCAGACTGCCCTTGTTCAGTAGTACATACAGAGCAGATCCGGAAGAATTCCCACAGGAGTGCTCCAGCGTGGGCTAGATTTGGTTCTGTAAGAAAATTTGGTACCTGGTTAGAGTGGCAGTTCTACAAAGGAAAATGTTGTGTTTTCCCTTATGTTTTCAAACTTTACTTGTGGGAGGAGCCCGTCTCATGCAGATTTCACTGAAAGGATTCTATGCTGTTGGGACTGCAGAACAGTCTTAGTATGTTGTGAAGTTTTCTTTTCTGAAAGCTTTGTAAAATTCTGTAGACAATTTAGCAACTTCCAGAAGATTGTAAGTTTTTTGGTTTTACACTAACACCTGGAAAGTTGGACTTTTGCGCTAATTTATATTATAGGTATCCTCAATTAGCTCTAAGAAAGTGGTTCTGCATAAAATGTACTCTGCACCTGATTTAGAGCATGGTTGGCAAACCGCAAAGCAGCTGGCATGGTCTAGGCTATGCGTCCTCTAACCAAGTCACAGGCCACCAGTAACTTTCACTTCTCATATGCACAAAGTGCTTTTGATGAACCTGCACTATGCCTGTCCGTGTGCCAGTTAATAGTGCCAGTAGGAGAGTGACCAGCATACATTTCATTTTTCAAAGCCACCCACCAAGCAGGATTAAATGAAGAGCAGGGCCAATTGTCATCTTTTGCAGCTCTTAATAAAAGATAAAACATACCTGCCCATTTACATTTGAACAGTTATGGGGAGAGTCTCCAATAGGGGTAGGCAGTAAACTGCTCTGCCAGCAGAGTTCGCAGAGTTTTGCCTACTCTGCGCTCTCCTTGTAGCGCTGAGTTTGGCAAAAGCTATGCCAATCGTCGCATGGCAGTTTTTCTTGCTTGTGGCTTGGTTGACAAGCGTGAGCGAAAAAAAACAAGCGCTAGAAGGCCTACCAGCAAGATTTCTCAAATCATGCGGTCGCGGCCGGTCACTACTGCTCGCATTGAGGTTACTGCACAGAATGTTCTGGACACCGGCCCACTAGCTACAGTAGGGGCCACAGAGAATGACACATGCTGGAACTGCCATAAGGAAAAGGGGGACCTGGCCCACCTCATTTACGAGTGCCCAAAGGTCATGCCCTTTTGGAGCAGAGTGAGCAACTTCATCAACACAGAAGTGGGGGGAACAATACAGCAAGGCCTTAATGGAATAGCCCCCGCGTTCATGGCCCTAGACCTAGAATCTAGGGAGGATAGAGAACTGGTAGACCTCCTACTCACAGCGGCGGTCAAAACTATCCTAGCGAACTAGAAATGCACTAGCAAAGTGACCTTTAAAAAATGGATCAACTGGGTGACCTTCCTGAGAGGTGCGGACAATATCACAGCAAAGCACTCAGCCAGCCACAAAGCTAGAAGCGGGATGTGGGCCGCCCTGGATGCACACTTAGGGTCACACAAACCCCCGTAGACAGACCACAGGCCAGATGCCACAGGCAGCAAACAACCAAAACTAGGAGCAACGACCTGGGAGAGATCTGCCCTCCCCACCCCTTCTCTCTTCTTTTTCCTTTCCTCCTTTCACACTTCCTTCCAGACTCTAGGGGCCTACATAGACACCGACTACCTACATCAGTAACCAAGCCTTTAAGCCGACTGTTTACCACAACTCGTCTGTAACTCATCTGTATGTGCCCCCGCATTACCACTGTAGTGTATCTGAATCATATCTGAAAATTTTTCAATAAAGAATCTTGAAATAAAAAAAAAAGAGAAAGTTGCAGCTCGTGTTGTGAATGTTGCGCTCGAGCAGAACATCTACTCGAGCAGCAGAAACTAAAGAAGCGACACACTCTGGCGGGCCGCATGGTGCCATTCGTGTTGATTTTACCGTACACAACATGCTCCCAGCACTAAAATTTAGCACGAGCAGCGCAACAGACCAGAATTCCACCACTCACAGAGCTCTGCAGAATCTCGCAGAGTTTTTGGGTAACTCCACAGAATTCCTCGGGGTAAAACTCCATGAGATCCGCCCACCCCTGGTCTCCAAATGCCAGCATAAGAATCGTTGCAATAAATATCGTATTATAGCAATATTGGCTGTCACCCCGATCATGAATTACCATACATAAAACCTGCTATTACAAAGCTGCGATTACACAGTCTAAAGGAAGCAGGAGAAGTGAAAGCTGGGTGGATGGGCCGGATGTCCTATTACCACCCAACTCTAAACGAGGCAGTTGGTATTCTCTTCCTGTGCAACGGCGTTGTGCATAGAAAAACACAGCAAAAGCTAAAATTGCATTTAATAGCAATCTGAAAGACATTTGCCACTGTGCTTGGAAAAGTTTTGCAGAACGTAAACTTCTAGAAAAGTATTCTGAATACCTTCGGCTGCTTGGTCGGGTTCAGGGGCGGCCTTAGGCATGTGCAAGCTGTGCACCTGCACAGGGCCACCAAACCCCAGGGGCCACCACGCCAATATATATCCCTAATATAATAATCCTCTGAGGATTTATACAAATTTACGTGGCGGCCCCTGGCAGGGGCTTGGCGACCTCCAGCTCTGTTCCACTTCCAAACACCCTGACCCCCTCCCCCCCCTCTTCACTGGCCTCCGGGCTCTGCCTCGTTCGGACCCCCTCTTCCAGGGCCTCCTACCTACGCTCCCTGCCCAGGGCCACAATGAGCCTAGAGCCGCCCCTGTCGGGTTGAATTACAGTGGAAATTATTAAACATCATCATTCTGAGTTTGTAAATAGAGCAATATCTTGTTTGCCCCAGGTGTGCCGTTCTGAGTTAGGGGGACCATTTTACTTGACTTTTCCACACACAAATCCCTGTAGGGAAAAACTGGAGAAATTTGTGTCTGGAATTTTTATTCCAAGATTTGCAAAGTAGAACGGGAGAAATCATGCATTTTTAACAAGCGTTAACATTTTTACCCCTCAAGCTGGCCTAAGGAATTCTGAATTGGGAGGTATGTTTTTCTGGGAATATTCTGCAAGGTGCAATATTGACTTTTCCGAAGGCCAATTTTACATCCAAGTATACCGTGGGGTCCAGGATGAGGCATTATAAATAACCTTGAAAAGTGGAAACATCTTAGCTATGGAGAAGTGAAATCAGAAACCTTTGCAGCCATTGCAAAAATTGCGAACTTTACACAACTTCACTGGCAAAGAAGGAGACTTAACATGCTGGTAACCTCCACCTCATACATACCATGCTGTGCTTCCTTAAAGGCAGAGAGGATGTGGCCTAACGGCTAGAGCAGTTGAACTCGGAGCTGGGGAACCAGGTTCGAGTCTCTGCAGGGACGCTCAACATCCTGTGATTCTGGACAAATCATGTAATCTCCCCAGGCCTAACCAACAAAAACAACATAAAAATGAATGTGTCCATATGTTATGCATCTGATGCTCATGTAAAGCGCTCTGATACCTTCGGATCTAGCTTGCGCTAAATAACCACCACCCCCAAACAAAAGGCCAACATGACATGCTGGGAAAAACTGTCTGAAAAAATGGCATGTTGCGTTTTTGTTAATGCAGGTACATTATATGATGAGTAGAATAGCGCGAACTGAAGGTCAACATAAAATATTTTGAAGGCGTGTCCAAGAAAATGCAGCTATATGCATCATGACTGCACTGCCCGATTACAAACCCTTTGAACCATGTCCCCAACAAATTAGATCCTTAGTTTCAAACACAGTGGCGCTCCTGACAAATAATGTTCTGTTCTTAAATGTTTACAGCAGGGTTGTGATACCAAGAACTACTTTGGCTAGTAACTTTTCAATCAGAGGGATATAGGATCATGCATTTTATGTTTTATATAAATCTGAGCAGAGGAGGCTCACCATTACAATTGAATATTGGAAGTTGGTCTAATGTTGATCAATCAATCAATCAATCAAGGGTCTCAAGGCGCTAAGGGTGGAAGGATGGGCAGCTACTGGTCGAATGGCCAGGTCTTGAGGAGTCTCCTGAAGGTCAGCAGGTCCTGGGTCTGGCGCAGGTGGGAGGGGAGAGTGTTACCGATCACTCAGGTGAGGTGGGAGAAGGATCTTCCACCTGTGGTCGCTCGGCGGATGCGTGGGACGGAGGCAAGAGCGAGGTCTGCGGAGCGAAGCTGTCGGTTCAGGGTGTAGAAGGACAGTCGTTCGTTGAGGTATGCTGGTCCTGCATTGTGGAGTGCTTTGTGAGCATGGGTGAGGAGCTTGAAGGTGATCCTCTTGTTGACTGGGAGCCAATGCAGATCTCTTAGGTGGATGTTGATGTGGCGAGGGAGTCCGAGATTGAGGCGTGAGAAAGGCATTTTGTATGCGTTGGAGTCTCTTCTGAAGTGTAGCCATGGTTTCTTGCCATAGTCCAGCCTGCTGCTGACAAGTGCTTGGGTGACCGTTCTCCTGATCTCGGTGGGGATCCATCTGAAGATCTTGTGGAGCATGCAGAGGGTGTTGAGGAGGAAACCATGTTGACTTGCTGGGTCATAGAGAGCGTTGAGTCCAGGATGAACCCCAGATTGCATGCGTAGTTCGTGGGAGTCGGGGCATCTCCCAGCCTGGTGGGCTATGAGGAGTCGTCACATGCAGAGGTGGTGGAGCCGGGGAAGAGGACCTCCGTCTTTTCTGGGTTCAGTTTTAGTCGGCTGGTATTCATCCAATCTGCGACGGCCTTCATTCCCTCATGGAGGTTGGATTTGGCGGTGGCCGGGTCCTTGGTGAGGGAGAGGATCAGCTGGGTTTCATCGGCATACGAGACGATGTTGAGGTGGTGTGCTCGGACGATGATGGCGAGCGGTGCCATGTAGATGTTAAAAAGGGTCAGGCTGAGGGATGATCCTTGGGGTACGCCACCGGTGATCGTGGTAGCTTCGGATCGGAACGAGGGGAGGCGGACACTCTGGGTTCTGGCAGTGAGGAAGGTGGTGATCCAGTCCAGGGTTTTGCCTCGGATCCCTGCGTCATGGAGGCATGTGCGCAGGGTGAGGTGGCAGACGGTGCCGAAGGTGGCCAAGAGGTCCAGGAGGATGAGGGCCGCAGTTTCGCCCTTGTCCAGTATGTTCCTGATGTCGTCAGTGGTGGCGATGAGGGCGGTTTCGGTGCTGTGGTTGCTGCGGAAGCCAGATTGTGAGGAGTCTAGGACATTGTTCTCCTCCGAGAAGTGGGTCAGTTGTCTGATGGCGGTCTTCTCAATTAATTTTGCCGGGAGCAGGGAGATGGGTCGGACGTTCGTGAGGTCCTTTGGGTTTGCCTTGGGTTTCTTGAGAAGGGCGTTGATCTCGGCATGTTTCATGCTCTCTGGGAAGGTGGCGGTCTCGAAGGAGCTGTTGATGATCTTCCTGAGTTGGGGTGCGATGATGGAGCTTGCCTTGTTGAAGATGTGGTGGGGGCATGGGTCGGACTTTGAGCTGGAGTGGACGGTGTTCATGGTTTTGATAGTGTCTTCGTCGTTGACGCTGGTCCAGGAGAGCAGGGGATCGTTGTGTTGTGGGGGTGTTGGTGTCTGCAGTCGGCGTCTGGGTGTTGATGTGGATGTGGATGTCTGCGATCTTGCGGTGGAAGAAGGTAGCCAGGGAGTCGCAGAATTCTGGCGATGGCGGTACATTATTGGAGCTGGAGCTTGGGGAGGCGAGTTCTTTCACGATGTTGAAGAGCTCTTTGCTGTTGTGTGGGTTGTTGTCGATGCTTCCTGGAAGGAGGTTCTTTTGGTGGATCAGATGAGTTGGTGGTGTTTGCGTCTGGCTTTCATGAGGACTGGGTGGTTGTCTGGTGTCTTGTCATTGTGCCATTGCTTCTTGAGTCTTCTGCAGGTGTGCTTGGAGTTCTGGAGGTTGGCGTTGAACCACATGGCTCTCATGTCGGTGCGCCTGTTGGAGGGTTTCCTGGTCGGGGTGAGGGTGTTGATGCAGTTGTCAATCCATTGTCTGAAGTTGTGGGCTGCTGCGTTTGTCTCGGTGGGCTCGGGTGGAAGGTCTCGGGCGAGTGTGGTGATGAGATGGTATTGGGTAACTTTTTTCCAGTTGCGTGTGGGATGCGTAACGGTTGGTTGTGTGCGGTGTGTTTCTCGAAGGAGAAGTGGATGCAATGGTGGTCGGTCCAGTGGAGTTCGATGGTGTGGCTGAAGGTGACGTGGTCACTGGCGGAGAAGATGGGGGTCGAGCGTGTGTACGGCGGAGTGGGTGGGTGTCGTCCCACAGCAAGAAAAAACATGTACCTACCATGTCTGGGCATGCTGTTAGGATTTTATTTATATAGTTTTTATATGGCCATTTTAATAGGGACTTACTCCCAGATTTATCAAAGTGCCGTTTTGCGAGTCCTTAATAGCGATTTTTAAGGAATCGCTATTAAAGACTCGCAAAACGGGATGCATGTAGAAATCGCAATATTTTTTGCGATTTCTACTGCTTCCTTATTTGCGATTCGCAAATTGCTAATCGCAAATAAGGATGCGATTTCCCATTCATTCCTAGGCCCATAGAAATGAATGGGGAGTCAATCCTTATTTGCGATTAGCAATTAGCGATTCGCGAATAAGGATGCGATTTCAAGGGTGCCAGGGTGTCCAAAGGACACCCTGTAGCACCCCTGAAATGGAAATGTACACTGATGTTGCACACACACATTTCCAAAGGACATGTGTGTATGTAACATGCAACTTAGAAAAATGCACTAGTTAGACTTCACGGTAAATAGCGGCCCAGGATTGCGAATTCGCAATTTTAAAATGGTTCATGCATTGCCTATAAGAAATTGCAAATTGCGATTTCTTAAATGCAATCGCAATTTGAGAACTCACAATTATTTGCGAAATCTTAAATTGCAAGAGCATGAACCATTGATGAATCCCAAATGCAATTTTTGCGGGCGCAAACGGCTGATTTTTGCGATTTGCATCGTTTGCGCTCGCAAAAAGTTTGATGAATCTACCTGATTGTTAGCTAAGAAAAATATTCAATGGTAACCAGAAAACAACAATGGAAGAGGCTGTGGATTTTAGCTATCTCCAGGAAGGCTAGAAGTTGGTTTTAAATATTATGTCATTCATGCGTATTGTTTGATAAACGTCGTCTTGGACCTGGTGTACAAAAGGGCTAGTGACTTTTGTTCAGAGGGATATATGATCAAATATTATATGTTTTATATAAATCTAAGGAGTTGAGGCTCACCATTACAATTGAATATTGGAAGTTGGTCTAACATCCCACTGCAAGAAAGAACATGTACCTACCTTGTCTAGGCATACTATTAAGATTTTATGTATATAGATTTATATGTCCATTTTAATAGGGACACTGTTAGCTAAGGATATTATTCAATGGTAACTAGAAGACAACAATGGAAGAGGCTGTGGATTTTAGCTAGCTCCAGGAAGGCTAGATGTTGGTTTTAAATATTATGTCATTCAGGTATATTGTTTGATAAGCATCGTCTTGGACCTGATTTACAAAAGGAAAAATCATGTGATTCACAAATCACTGGTTTTGCGAATGAAAAATATATTTTTCTTTTGTATAAAACTCATTTTACAAGTCAGTTAACGTTTTGGGACTCATAAAACGGGTCTTCTGACCTACACCAAATCACAATTTGGGAGAGGTGTAAATGGGGCATTCCTTTCAAATTGATTTCCTAATGACTAATATATTTTGTTGGCTGCCGTTCTAAACTGAAATAAACTTTAAAAAACTTAAACTTATGCATTGTAAAACCTCTTCAAAGGGCAAAGAGGACTTGAGTTCTAACCCAAGGAATTAGTGGAATATGAGTGCAGAATAATTAGTATCAAAGCACATTGACCAAAATATTAAGGGACTTTCATTCCGACATACTGTTTTGGTGAGAAGTACTGAACAGTTCGGTAGAGTAGATATTGATATTTTCCACATGCCTATTAAAATGAAGGACTGATTTCCACTTTCTCACTAAGGGTAGGGCCAGTTTGTACATAGGAATGAACTACATGTTTCACACTACCCAGGAATAAATATTTGTAGTTTGCAGATGCTCAGTGTAGGAAAGTGCCCTCCCTGTATGGTCATTTCACATTTCTTCCTCCAGTGCTGATGGTTATTAATCAGAACGTATACTCTAGCCTGCTGCCCAGGCCCCAGTGCCAGTGCTCTCTCCCCAAAACTGATATGTGTGAATTGACAACCCCAATTGACAAGGACTTTACCCCCTAATTAGTCCCTAGAATTTGGTACATGGGTGGTAGAGGGGTCGCCAGGGTTTGCAGCACTGTTTGTGCCACGCTGAGTGACCCAAATGAACTCATGACTGCAGGACTGTCATTGCAGACTGCAGGAACAGTGTAAACTATTTCATTCGACTTTGCCCTCACTTTGTGTGGCAAAGTCAATACACTGCTTTTAATATATGTCAGTCACCCTTAGGGAAGGTCTCTTGAGCCCAGAAGGCAGGGTGCCTTATATTAAAGCTGTGGGCATATAAGGTCTAGCTGATATGTCCGTGTAGTGGCCTTTACCATTAAAGTACACTATAAATGATAGGCGATCCATAGGATAACATGGGCTTGCACCCAGGCAGACCCAGGTTCATTAGCTCCATAATTATACCATCTAAATATGTTGAGTTTGGTATCAAACAACGTGCCTCCTCACCCTTGACATGAACCTCGTGTCCAGGGCAATGAGGCATGCATCTATGCAAAAAGTTGTCGTGCTGTTCCTAACATGAAACAAAAACCAAAAAACAGGATGATACAGTCCGTGATGTGTATGGATTATGAGAGGGTGGTCAGAGGTTCACCCTGGGAATCCATTTTGTTGGATTTAATGCCCTCACACACCCTTTCAGGTGTCATGCTTCATCATTTGGGCTTGCTCCTCGTTGGGTCGGCGGTGCAATACCCAACGGGCAACACCTCAAAGAGGGGCTCTTTGGCGGAGATCTTTTTCCAACTGCTGTATAGATGAAGTGTGGGTATGGGGCCAGAAACAGGTGGTAGACGTGGGTATAGTGAATTAAAATAAAGCTAGTGGTGCCAAGGTAACTTTATTCAGAGGGCCACTGCTTCGGTTAAAAACGATTGCCCTGGAGGGGAGTGATGGAAAATAATGTTTCCAACTCAGAACCAGAGATTGTTTTAGTCAGGTCGACATGTTTCACGCTATAGGGAATATATCTAGCGATTCTTCAGGACCATGATTGACTATATTAGCAGGTATCTAAATGTGAGCAAAACTGTCTACACTAATTGATATAGGATGTGGTGTATGTATGCTCCTATGACTGACACAATATGTGTATTACGGAAGGATAACACTATTATATTACCCTGCTTGCGTTGCGATTTGTCAATACCTGTTGGGAGAAAAAGGCAGATGCATATCACAACGAGCTGTTAATAGAAAAGTACATCATTGACTGTCATAATTGTGCACTTTTGCATGCCAGTGATGGTCGGTGCGTGTCACAACACCATTGCACAAGTGTAGCAGGCACTCTTCAAAAAGTGGTTCTGTGAGAGTGACTTGTGAATATATAAAACCAAACTAAAAAGTTTTAGAGTACCAATGTGGTATCCTACAACTACTCAAAACTCACCTAAGGTTAAAAACAAACAAACAACGACAGTATCCAGCGGGTAAAGCTTCAGGGAGATCTTCCACCATAAGGCTGTGTGTATAGGGGGAACATCTATAAATGCTGCTGGTTGTTACAAATTCATTGATGAACGTTACAATTATATAGAGACTCATTCATCAGTCAAAAAAGTTAAACATCATGGATATTTTGTCTGGACTGCACTGAGACTACAAATTGCTGGGATTGTTACTGAAGGACAATGGATGTCTAGGTTTTGTCTGTCCTTATTTTCACTTTATCTGTGCTTGTTAGGGCAATATTACTGGTGGAGTGTTATTGAAAGGCATGTGACTCATTGGGATAGAAGTCTCTGTATATCAACCCGGGTTCTCTGTAGAATGGCAGAATGTGTCTTGTTGCTTGTATTGTATCATGCCTCAGTAGGGTCCTGTATGGGAAGGCGTCTATCATGCGCCCGTTGAAAAAAAGGAAAGGTGAAACTGTCATCGGCCTGACTTGCAATACACTGTCCGATATAAAGCGGTAGCAATATTTCGGAGTGTTTGCCATGCCGGCGTCCTCTACCAAGAACGTCTGTTCCGCGCCTGTTAAAAGGTGAAGCTGTCACCGGCCTGAGTTGCACAAACATTAACTGGTATAGCGCGGTAGCGGTATATCACGGTGCTTTCCATGTCTGCTTACATTAGATCGCGGCTGTATGGGCTCAGTGTCTATTAGGCGCCCGGTGTTTGCGCGGGCGAAATGTAACTTGGTGATATGCGCTGTCCCTTTATATCGTGTTATACTAAGCACTAGGCAATGGAAGTCGGGTTAAAGCATTGTCGCGCTCTAAAGATTCCTCCTGGAGGAGTCACTTACTTGGTAGTGTCCTGAGCTGCGTGTATATCACCTACCCATCGCCGCTGGAACCGGGTGGATGGATAGGCTGCTCGGACTTCCTGTTTATATCTTTAAGTCAGAATGCCTCTCATTGGTTCTCTATAGTGGTGGCCATCTTTGCATGTGCAAAAAGGCTCAGAGTGTGTAAATAAAACGTTTAAGAGGCTTTCTGAGTGTTTATTCAATGAATGCTTATCAGTTCTGATACGTAGAGCAAAGGCTTGAATCCTTTAAATAACATTCGTATTCCTTCGTCGTTATTGCGAAAATTACCACTAAGGTCTAGTGATTCAAAAAACACTCTTATGTATGTTTAGTAGGGACTAGTGGGTAATATTAGCACTTTAAGAAAATATCAGACTATGGAGACGTTACATAGACGACATCCTGATTTTCTGGTCAGGTAACAAAGACTCATACAATGAGTTCTTTGAGTGGATCAACAGTCTGAATCCCTATCTAGCCTTCACTATAACAGCTTCTGATAACCAGATAGCATTTCTTGATCTGAAAATAAGTATTGAAGGGGGATCTCTTAGCACTACTCTATTCAAGAAAAGCACAGACTGCAACAGCCTCTTACACTATACTAGCCATCACCCAAAAGCCCTGCGATCCAACCTCCCATTTGGGCAATTCCTAAGAATACGACGCAATTGTAGCACTATGGCTAATTACAAAACGGAGTCTGCTATACTGTCCAGAAACTTGAGAGAAAGAGGGTACCCAACCAGAGACATAAAAAGAAGTATGAAGAGGGCACAAAACAACAATAGGGAGAGTTTAATAGAACCAAGAGAAAGAAACCCCACGGCTCCCCAACCAATGACATGTGTGACCACATTCACTCCAAAATCCAACCAGATAAGAAAAATAGTGAAACGCCACTGGCACATACTTAATACTGGTACCTTAAATATAGACCAACCAAGGTTCGCCTTCAAAAGGTCCAAAAACATGAAAGACATCTTGATCCATACTAGACCGAAGACCAGAAATGAACCAAACAGACAAAATACTCTATGGAATCTACCACCTGTAACGGGCCATTACCCGTGCGGTAGTTGCGCAGCATGCCCATTCACAAAAAAGTACAAATGCATCACCCTATCCGAATCATTTAAATGGGAAATGAGAAACCACACAAATTGTAACAGTACTAACTGCATTTACTTAATCATATGCCCATGCAATCTGTACTATATTGGCATGACGACACGCAATGTTAAAACCAGAATTTCTGAACACCGCAGTAACTTCAGATGTAAAAAGGACAACACAAAAATGTGCAAGCATTTCCTAGAACGAAATCACACCCCAGACTCAATTCAATGGCTCATTCTGGAAGCTTGCCCATATACCTCCAAAGAAGGGTTGTTCTACAAGGAACAACGGTGGATCCACAGGTTATCTAGTGACAGTAATGGTCTGAACGAAGACATACCTTGGACCACTCTCTAACTAATATTCTGAATGTAACCTTACTCCATCCCTTAAACATAACGAGAGACTAATACTAAAAATAAGAAAACAAGAAGATATGCTGAAGAGTAGTGATTTCTGAATAAAATGGTGACAGCAACCACCTTCAGCACTCTGAAGTTAAAGAACTTTCCTTACATTAAACCATTCCAATATGGCCGACACTTTCTCATCTCTCTAACTTGACCTTCTAACTGCTATAATAGTGCCCGTGATTGTGCTGGCTAATACTAAGTTACCAAGATGGCAATAACAATACGAATGTTCTTAAAGTGCTAATATTACCCACTAGTCCCTACTGAACATACATAAGAGCGTTTTTTGAATCACTAGACCTTAGTGGTAATTTTCGCAATAACGACGAAGGAATACGAATGTTATTTAAAGGATTCAAGCCTTTGCTCTACGTATCAGAACTGATAAGCATTCATTGAATAAACACTCAGAAAGCCTCTTAAACGTTTTATTTACACACTCTGAGCCTTTTTGCACATGCAAAGATGGCCGCCACTATAGAGAACCAATGAGAGGCATTCTGACTTAAAGATATAAACAGGAAGTCCGAGCACCCTATCCATCCACCCGGTTCCAGCGGCGATGGGTAGGTGATATACACGCAGCTCAGGACACTACCAAGTAAGTGACTCCTCCAGGAGGAATCTTTAGAGCGCGACAATGCTTTAACCCGACTTCCATTGCCTAGTGCTTAGTATAACACGATATAAAGGGACAGCGCATATCACCAAGTTACATTTCGCCCGCGCAAACACCGGGCGCCCAATAGACACTAAGCCCATACAGCCGCGATCTAATGTAAGCAGACATGGAAAGCACCGTGATATACCGCTACCGCGCTATACCAGTTAATGTTTGTGCAACTCAGGCCGGTGACAGCTTCACCTTTTAACAGGCGCGGAACAGACGTTCTTGGCAGAGGACGCCGGCATGGCAAACACTCCGAAATATCGCTACCGCTTTATATCGGACAGTGTATTGCAAGTCAGGCCGATGACAGTTTCACCTTTCGTTTTTTTCAACGGGCGCATGATAGACGCCTTCCCATATAGGACCCTACTGAGGCATGATACAATACAAGCAACAAGACACATTCTGCCATTCTACAGAGAACCCGGGTTGATATACAGAGACTTCTATCCCAATGAGTCACATGCCTTTCAATAACACTCCACCAGTAATATTGCCCTAACAAGCACAGATAAAGTGAAAATAAGGACAGACAAAACCTAGACATCCATTGTCCTTCAGTAACAATCCCAGCAATTTGTAGTCTCAGTGCAGTCCAGACAAAATATCCATGATGTTTAACTTTTTTGACTGATGAATGAGTCTCTATATAATTGTAACGTTCATCAATGAATTTGTAACAACCAGCAGCATTTATAGATGTTCCCCCTATACACACAGCCTTATGGTGGAAGATCTCCCTGAAGCTTTACCCGCTGGATACTGTCGTTGTTTGTTTGTTTTTAACCTTAGGTGAGTTTTGAGTAGTTGTAGGATACCACATTGGTACTCTAAAACTTTTTAGTTTGGTTTTATATATTCACAAGTCACTCTCACAGAACCACTTTTTGAAGAGTGCCTGCTACACTTGTGCAATGGTGTTGTGACACGCACCGACCATCACTGGCATGCAAAAGTGCACAAGTATGACAGTCAATGATGTACTTTTCTATTAACAGCTCGTTGTGATATGCATCTGCCTTTTTCTCCCAACAGGTATTGACAAATCGCAACGCAAGCAGGGTAATATAATAGTGTTATCCTTCCGTAATACACATATTGTGTCAGTCATAGGAGCATACATACACCACATCCTATATCAATTAGTGTAGACAGTTTTCCTCACATTTAGATACCTGCTAATATAGTCAATCATGGTCCTGAAGAATCGCTAGATATATTCCCTATAGCGTGAAACATGTCGACCTGACTAAAACAATCTCTGGTTCTGAGTTGGAAACATTATTTTCCATCACTCCCCTCCAGGGCAATCGTTTTTAACCGAAGCAGTGGCCCTCTGAATAAAGTTACCTTGGCACCACTAGCTTTATTTTAATTCACTATACCCACGTCTACCACCTGTTTCTGGCCCCATACCCACACTTCATCTATATGGCAGTTGGAAAAAGATCTCCGCCAAAGAGCCCCACTTTGAGGTGTTGCCCTTTGGGTATTGCACCGCCGACCCAACGAGGAGCAAGCCCAAATGATGAAGCATGACACCTGAAAGGGTGTGTGAGGGCATTAAATCCAACAAAATGGATTCCCAGGGTGAACCTCTGACCACCCTCTCATAATCCATACACATCACGGACTGTATCATCCTGTTTTTTGGTTTTTGTTTCATGTTAGGAACAGCACGACAACTTTTTGCATAGACGTACTTTTATGGCACGTCGTGACTGGACCTTCTGTCCTCCTTAGGACGGTAATTGCCCTCTACTCCTTACCTTTGATACCTGGCCCAATGAGGCATGCACCCATGTGGCTACCTTAGAAGTTGCCCACCTTGTTTCCCCAGCTTTCCTGTGCTCTGACTGTCCGCCTGTGCTTGTTGCCACCAAGACAGAATTCTGACCTCCGGCCAGACAGTGTGAACACTCCCAAGAGTCAGGAACAAAGGCCTGGGCATGAAGGAGGTACCAGCTCCTTCTTCCCGGACTGGCTAGTGAAGTGGCACATCAAGGCAGTGAGCTTCAAAGAATACACCGCCTCTGATATGCCCCAGGGCTGCCTCCCAAAGTAGAACCAGTAATATTTTTTCCCGGCAGGTGGGGAATTAGATATGCAGGAGATGTACACCCCCAGAAAGCTAGCTAAGGAAGATGTCTGTCATTTTTAAAAATGGCCAAACTAGTGGGTTCTGGTAGAAAAGGTGAATTACACCCTGGATGAGGTCTATTAATGGGCGGATCAGCCACTGGGGCAAGTGTCCCATTGCCACTTTGCACTCACACCCCTAATGCCCCTAAATCTAGAATTCAAGGGCCACCGCTGACACCAGAACCTCAGTTCTGATTCAACTTGCATCAAAGAGGGAAAAGAAGAGACCCGAGATGACCACAAGAGGATTTGCACAAATCAAAAGGGAGAGACTCTGTACTTGTGGCAACACCCCTGGAACTGTTCGATCCAGGCTCCTCCTAGGCAAAAGGTCAGTTGCCCCAGAGGGACCCCTGTGAGAGTGAGAAGCAATCTCAGACTCCCCTGACTAGTGGCATTAGTCCCCTGCAAACTACAGATAAAATAACGCTCCGAATCTGAATGATCTCTGGCCATCAGGCCCTCTGAGGGATCGCCCAAAGCCAGATGATCTAGTGCATTGTGGGAACTGTAGTCCTGACCTCTACAAAGTTTCATGCAGCTACTGTGTTCCCCCGGGACTATTGAAGGTCTTAGTAACTATCTACTATGTTTACCGTACCCAAAGCTTGTTGGTTGCCAGTTCATCAACCGAACTCTACACTCAATGCTGCACCTAGAGGAAACACCATCCAACTTTCAGCTGGCATTAGCAGCGGCCAGTTTTTTAATCTTTTCCCTGCAGCACCATGTAAGCGGTAAAAGCAGCTTTCAAGCGGCTCCCTTTCAGCACCAGGGACAACCTGGACAACTCTGCACCTGGGCTAAGCAGGCCAGGTACAATCGAACTGACTGCCGTGGCTTGGTTCTGGGACCCACTTCACCTCTACCCTCTTTGAGTTCCACGCAACTCAACCTGCAGGTGACCGATTGTCACTAGTGGTTTTATCATTGACCGCAATAGTAAAGTTTCACTATATTAATTTGGACTCATTTTATATTACTTCTAAAATCCATAACTCTGGTTATATGTATCTGATCATGTTGATTTGGTATCTAAATTAAGATAAAAATCTGCTTTATTTTTATAAATTTGTGTCGTATTTATTTTGAGTTGTGTTAATTACTTATCGTTCATGTTGTTACTCTGAAATGCTTAACACATGTTCCGCTATTAAAGCCTGACTGCTCTGTGTCACACTACCAGGACTGAGCTAAGGATGTATTATTGTGAATTCAAGGACAATTTTAGGCGTTTAGGAGAGTACTGCATAGTGAAGCCTAACCAGCATCACCACATAATACTCCACAGTTCTACACTCAGTAATGGGACCAGAGCCAAAAAATGAACAATAGACAAGTCCACCATCCTGTCCAAAGTATTTGAAAAGTGGGGTGCACACTGACTCTACAGTAGGAATCTCCCAGAAACAATGGGAGCAGCTCTGGTGTGATATCCCCGAGATATACAGGAGTTCGTGCAGGGCTTATTATGGTCTATGCTTCCATTTTATTTTGATTTATTTTGAAAGTTTTATATAGCGCGAACAAGATCTTTGCAGATAACAGAGCGCTTTACATAGGCAAGGGTGGGTGGGTACCAGAGGGAGCATAAAATACAGATAGGAGGGAGTAAAAACAATCGGGTAGGGTCAGTAATACAGGTAAAAACAACTGTGCAAATGGGTCAGGCACGGGTACAGATCGACGCAGAGTCCTAAGAGATCAAGAGTGGCAGTTCAGGTGTATTTAGCCATGAGGATAGCTTTAACTTCTTTCTTAAAAAGAAAAGTGGAGGGGATGAGCCTGGTTTCAGGAGGGAGTGAGTTCCAGATCCTAGGCGCCATTCCTGAGAAGGAGTAAGTTCTTTCCTTCCGGAATCTTCGAGGTTTCAGCAGAAGATTCTTTGTGCTTCTGGTGGATCTCGAGCCACCTGAGATTGTCAGTTTCTGAGTGAGGTAGCCAGGTGAGTTCAGGTGGATAGCCCCGTGTGTCAGGCAGGCAATTTTCATATGAATTCTGGCTTCAAAAGGCAGCCAGTTCAGGGATTTGAAGTCAGGGGAGATATGTGAATGTTTTTTTGATCCAGTGATGAGTCTCGCTGCCGCGTTTAGTGAGGCTCTCAGGGGTGCAGTTGTAGTTAGGGGGAGGCCGCAGAGGGCAATGCTGCCGTAGTCTATGCGAGGGATGATTAGCGCTTGTACTGCAGTTTGAAAGTCTTTGGCTGGGAGGAAGGGTTTAAGTTTCCTCAAGGTATTTATTTGGAAGTTTGCTCCCTTAGTTGCCTTGCTGATATGCTGTTGCATGTTGAGATTGGCGTCAAGTGTTATGCCTAGAGATTTTGCCGAGTCTACGATGGTCGGTTGGACATTGAGTGCAGTTAGGTGTTTAAGCCAAGTTTGAGTGGTAGAGATTTTCGCGGGAGGTGAGATCAGAAGGAACTCAGTTTTCATAGCATTGAGTTTTAGGTGGTTATCGGCCAGCCAGGATTGGGTGCTTCTGATCGTTGAGTTTAGACGCATGATGTCTTTGGGGGATTGTAGTTTGAGATACAGTTGAGTGTCATCGGCGTACATGTGGAAGTGTATATTGGATGCTTGTAGCAAGGTGGTGAGAGGTTCCATAACTAAGTTGAACAAAGTAGGGGATAGGCAGGATCCTTGAGGGACACCTAACGATACAGGTACTGGGGAGGACATCAAGTTGTTGCTCTTTAATTTCTGAGACCTGTTGTGAAGAAATGAGGTGAACCACTGGAGAACAGTCCCGGAGAGACCCATTCTTGTTTTTAATAGTTCGAGTAAGTTCTCATGTTTCACAGTGTCGAATGCTGAAGAGAGATCAAGAAGGATAAGGAGGCAGGAATCATTGTGATCTAAGATTTGGAGGGTGTCGTCAGTTATGTGAGTCATAGCCGTTTCGGTACTGTGCCCTGCTCGGAAGCCTGATTGATGAGGGTTGAGGAGATCAAACTGTTCTATGTGCTTTGTCAATTGTAGTTGAACGCATTTTTCCAACAGTTTGGCGAGAGTGGGAATGTTGGTGATAGGACGGTAGTTGTTTAGATCAGTGGGGTCTGCTGTTGGTTTCTTTAGTAAAGGTGTAACTTGTCCAACTTTGAGGGAGCCAGGTATGATTCCTTGCTGAAGTGAGCTATTGATAATTTTAGTCCAGAGTGGGAGGATCAGTGGGGTGAAGTCTTTTACCGCGTTAGCAGGAAGAGGGTCATTGAGGTGATTGGAAGGTTTCAGGGTGCTGAGTAGATTGTCAATTTCTTCTTCAGAGTACGTGTCAAAGGATGACCATGTTGCATTATTTTTTGGTTCATTGGGTGTTATGCAGTGGTGTTTGGAGCAGAGGTTTGCGTCAGTGAGGAGATCGCTCCTTATGTTGTCAGTTTTTTGTTTAAAGAAAGCAGAGAAGTCTTCACAGGAAGGTGCATTGCTCAAAGTGTCGACTGCTTGGGGTTGTTCCTTGGATTGGGATCGAATTAGCTCGAACAATTTTCCTTCGACGGTTTCTTGCTTGGTCGAGCTGGAGTTTGAAGAAATCCGACTTTGAGCGTTTTATTTTCCTGAAGTATGCGTTTCTCTTTTTCTTCAGAATTTTTAAGTGCAGTGCCGAGGGAACAGATCTCCAGGTGCGCTCTGCCATTCGCATGGCCCGTCTGTCTTCATTGAGACTCCCGTCGTACCAAGGGTTAGAGATCTTGGTGGTGTCTCTTTTCAGTTGCATCGGTGCAGCCTCATTGATTATTGAGGTCATAGCGTTGAGATAGTGTTCCGTTAGGCACTGAACGTCAGTAACGTCGGAAGGGAGAAGTAGGAGATTGCAGCTGTTAGGGGGTACAGAGTTTGGCTTGAGTTTCTTCAGGTCTCTTTTCCAAACTTTGGGCTTGGAGAATTGGACCGTAATACGTTGAACTTTTTCATTGATGTAGAAAGTGACAGTATGGTGATCAGACCAGTCACAGGGTTGGATTGATTCAAGTTGAATAGTGCCTTCTTTGGAGATGATGAGGTCGAGGATAGGGCCTTTGTCATGGGTCGAGCTGTTGCAAATTTGGGTGAGGTCAGAGGGGCGAAGGTAGTTTTTGAGGCGATTGACCACTGCGTCACTACCATCATTCCAGTGAAGATTGTAGTCTCCAAGGTAAATTTGTGTGTTTTGCCGTCCTGAGTTGATTGAGATTGTGTCCATGAGTTGTTGGGAGAAGGTGAGGTTGTCCCCAGGTGGGTGGTAGATGATGTGTAGTGAACAAACAGGTTTGTTTTCACTGATGACATCACGGCAGATGTATTCACAGGAGGTAAGAGAGGGGGCGGAGACTTTATGAATGGAAAGGTTGCTCTTGTAAATGCATGCGATTCCACCACCTGTCTTCCTGGGTCTGTCAAGTCTAATGATGCAGTAGTTGGGAGGGACTAGGATATCCATGATAGGAGTGGAAGATTCAGTTAGCCATGTTTCAGTTAGGATGGCTAGGTCAAGGTTCAAAGAGATGATGAGATCAGCGACCTCCGAGGAGTGTCTTTGGGCCGATCTACAGTTGAGAAGTGTGCATTTGAGTCTGGGGGTGCAGAGGGTGGGTGGGTGATCTTGAGTGAGGGGGACTTTTGTGAGGTTGTTGGGGACGGAGCCTCTGTTGTTATGCGTGGGGTGCCTGAGAGGGTTAGAGAGAATCGTAGGAATGGACAGGTGTGTGGTGGTTATGGGGTTTTGGCGAGCCAAGACATATGTGCGGAGTAGGGTGAGTATGTCGAGGTCCGACAGAGACCTGATGGTGCGTCGAGGGCGGTTGGAGGTATTGCGAGAGGGGATAGTGGTCCACTGTGGGGGGTGCGTAGGGTGTGAGGGGGCTAGGTTGTTAGGTCGAGATCGGTGTGAGGGGACTAAGTAGTTAGGTCGAGAACGGTGAGAGGGGGCTAAGTTGTTAGGCCGAGAGGTGCGGGTTGGAAGGGGGTGTCTGGGGCGTGTGAAGAGAAACTCTTTGAGGGTGTGGAATTCTTCTCTCAATTGGAGGAGGGTGGGCATGATAGTGTCCAGCGTGGGATTGGGTAGGGGGTTGGGGGTGGGGATTGAAGGAGATCGAGTGTCTGTGGATGGAGTAGGAGATGGGAGTGTTAGTGGGTGTGTTACTGTTCGAGTAAGTGGAGACGTTGGGGGGGTGAGTGTGGGGGTGTCAATGATAGGGGGAGTGAGGCAATTGCGGGACGTTTGGAGGCTGGGCTTTGTCGGGGTGACAGTGTGGTAGCAGGGAGTGAGAATGGGGGGCAGAGGCTGGGGGTGGGGAGAGGGCTAGGAGTGGTGGGAGTACAAAGGGTGGGGGGAGAGGTCGAGGAAGGAGTGAGGGTTAGGAGTGGCGGGGTGAGAAGAGTGAGGGGGGTGATGGGTTGGGAGAGAGTCATGTTGTGTTGGGTGCTGTCCGGTGAGGTTGGTTGTTCTGAGAAGCTAGTCGGAACAATGGGGTGCTGGTTCGGTGGGAGAGGGGTAAAGGGTGGGAGAGGGGTAGAGGGGGTGGGGGTGTTGGTAGCGGAGGGGGGAACCGCGACTGGGATAGAGGACTGTGATGTGTCAGTAGTCGGGAGGTGATAGAGTAGAGTACTGGAGGAAGGAGGGAGGTGCGTGTTAGTGGTAGGAGGTGCTGTGAGGTCAAGGGTGTCGGGATTGGGGGCCAGGTGGTGTGGCCTCAGTGATTAAGATGTTATTACAATATGCAGATCTTCGATGTCCTTTATACGCTGACAATTCCAATAATTTTTTGCATGTTTTAAATACCTTCAATTAAAAGGTTTGAAGTAAATAAAAAGTACTGGGAAAGGACTTTTATTATGGCAGCATCACGGCAGTTTAATTCATTGGGAATAACAGGCCCAATTTGCAGACACTGACAAAAATGATGACATATTGTCCATCCAGTTTAGCCATGCCAGTCCGCCACCAATTTCAGAAGCTCCTCCTACATGCAAGAACGCATGTAGACCATGGTGATCTTGCACAGATATGCATGGGCCTGCACACAAATGTCTATGGCTTGCTGAGAGAACATTTCTGTCTTGTCTTGCGCACTTTTTATGTGGATACGCAAGAGTGCCCCCACCTAGGGTAGTGGCATATGCAAACTGATGAGGCCCCCATGCAGTATGTCATGTGTGGGCCCCTCTGACGACTATGTCTTGCAGAATGGTGACCCTGTGAAGGGTGCCCCCACACTGCAGCAGCTGGAAAGGCCCGCGCTACACTCCTGCTTCGGAGTACATTTCATGGGATCACCACATGTTGTGCTGGCAATTCCACCTTGCGATGTAGGCGTGTTGGAATTAGCGTTACAGGCGTTTTTGCCAAAACCAGCTCATGCCATGCCAGTTGGAGCCACCTGAAGTGGAGAAACAACTGCTGCCATGGTGACAGTGTTGAAAGGTGTTCCCTGTGTTTTTGCCTTCAGGTCTTTCACCACTGGTAGCGGAGGTGATTTTTATGCCCCAACCTTGGTTGGAACCTCAAGTGCCAAATTGTAAGTTAGCCCCTTAGCGTGGCACATTGGAAGTTTCATATACCCATTAAAAGACACTGCCAGCTACACATGAGTCAGACCTGTGATAGATTTTTTTAGAAAGCGATATTTACAGTTTATCCATGGAAGCGAGTGGGCCAGTCTCAAGGGCCTACAGCCAGGGTCATCTTAATCAGATGCATGACTTCCCCTGAATAAGGTGCGCAACGCCCATTGGGCTCAAAGGGCTTCACCCCCCCACTCCTCCCCCCCCCTCGTGTGTGGCAGCCCCAGCTGAGACAGCTTCCCGGGCACACACACAGCCGTACCCGAATCCTTCACAGGTCTTTAAAAGACCATTTGCTTGTTAATGAGACTTTGTTGTTTTTTCACCCTTCTAAGAGCCCCTGCATCTCCACTCTGCCTATTGCTGGAAGAATTAGCCCCCCTGAAAAATGGTTTAAGGTCCCTCCCCTCCGAAATTTGGCTCTAGTTGCGCCTCTGCCCTGAATCGTCTGAATATGAAGACACAATCAGTGACCCAGTCATAGGACACCAACGCTGTATTTTCCGACTTCAGTTCAAATTTAGAATTTCCTCAAAAAATCCAATTTGCCTTCAACTTTTGAATATCCGATTCTGCAGCATGCACTCAACCAAATGGAGCTTTAGCATTGACAAAAGTGAGAAACATTCTCTTTCGCTCATTCCTAAATACATAACTACGTGCACACTTGCGCTTATTTGGGGTAGGAAATTGTAACTCTGGTATTGGTAAAGACAGATGGGCACTGTAATGTGCATAAATGATGCTCGTGCTAACACATGTGGTGCCGACACATTAATAAAACACGGGACACCTTAGTTGCTCTCCGCGTGGTCCTGGACTAACTTTCCGACCACACCTTCTTTATTTATATCCCCGTGCCTGACGTCATGCGTCAGCACGCGCGTGCCCCGGGCGGCGCGGGTGAGCTAGACCGTCACCCTGCGCCTCGGAACACTATATTCCTTCTAACCTTTATTTAACAAAAACGAATTCAAACGCAGAAAAGAGGGTAGATCTGTTACCAGTCTCTGGATCTTCTATCTCGGGTCATCACACCAGGAAGTCTGCCAGCTGGGATGAGGGTGCTGGATTTCTTCGCAGACCATACCCGGAGTGTTCCCCTCTGATCGGGGTTCTCTGTGGGGTCATCCTGGAGGGTGTTCTGCTTCCACAGGCAGAGGCTGGGGAGTTCCGCAGGCTTTCTCTCGGGGTTGTCGGCAGCGACTGACTCCCTTGGGCCGTCCCGTTCTCTTCCTCTAAGGGCTGATGTTCTGTTGGTTCTTGTCCTTCATCTTCCCTGGGTTGACAGTGACCGGTCACCAAAGGGTCAGATCCTGGGGAAGGGGGCGTGCCTGGGTGTACCTTCTTAAAGAAAGAAATGTTTTGCGTGACTGTTTCTGCTCCTCTCTGGGCCGTAATCATGGTGCCAGTCTGGCGGAGGACAGTCCACGGCCGGTGTTCGAACGGGAGTCTAAACTTGCTCCCTGGGTATCTGTCCTTGACATATACTCGGTCCATGGCCTGGATGTCGGATTCTCTGGCTCCTCACAGGCTACTGGCTTGGTCATTGGAGCGAGTTCGGTTTGTGATAGTCCTCTGTGTGTCCACTTGGGCGGGGGCCGAGGAGGGGTGACTCGGGATCGTGCCTTTGACGACCCGTCCCATAGTTGCTGGTCCTGGTGCCGCCTCCGTTGTGAGGTGCAGGGTCAACCGGAATTCCCGTAGGAAACTGTAGATTGCTCTCTCCAATGGTGATCCATCTGCGTGCGTAATGCGTATGGCTTTGTTGAGTGTGCGCATAAATCTCTCCACTTCCCCATTGGTTTGGGGCCAGCGTGGAGTTACCTTGTGATGGTGGATCCCCCAGCTTTGTAGGTAGTCTGCAAATTCCTGCCCCTGAAAAGGGGGACCATTGTCCGTCTTGACTACTTCAAAGATGCCATGGGTGGCGATTGTCTTTTCAAACTTGGTGATGACCTCCATGGCTGGTTGGCTTCCTACGATTTCGACCTCCGGGTACTTTGTGAAGTCATCAATGATCACTAAAGCATAGCGTCCATCCGGGAGGTGTCCGAAATCTGCACTCACGCATACCCACGGTCTCTGCGGATTATCTTCAGTGATAACAGGGTGAGGGTGGTCTGGCTGCCCGTCTGCTTGGCACCATGTGCACTTTCTGACTGTCTGTTCTACCATTGTGTCCATTCCAGGGAACCACACTTTGGCTCTCAGCCGGCTCTTCGTCTTCACCATGCCTTGGTGTCCTCGATGGGCTAACTCCACAGCCTGCTAACTAAATTATATGTTTTACTACTGGAGCGGGTTGTGGGTTTATAGGGGAATAGGGTGGGAAGTAATTTAATTGTAATATTAATTAATTTTGGGTAAAGGGGTATTTTTAGGGTTAAGGGTCAGTTTTCAGTTTTTGGGTAAAGGGGTATTTTTAGAGTTCAGGGTCAGTTTTCAGTTTTTGGGTAAAGGGGTATTTTTGGTGTTCATGGTCAGTTTTCAGTTTTTGGGTAAAGGGGTATTTTTAGGGTTCAGGGTCAGTTTTTAGTTTTTGGGTAAAGGGGTATTTTTAGGGTTCAGGGTCAGTTTTCAGTTTTTGGGTAAAGGAGTATTTTTAGGGTTTAGGGTCAGTTTTCAGTTTTTGGGTAAAGGGGTATTTTTAGGGTTCAGGGTCAGTTTTCAGTTTTTGTGTAAAGGGGTATTTTTAGGGTTCAGGGTCAGTTTTCAGTTTTTGGGTAAAGGGGTATTTTTAGCGTTCAGGGTCAGTTTTAGGTTTTTGGGTAAAGGGGTATTTTTAGGGTTCAGGGTCAGTTTTCCCTACTGTTGCACCCACTGGAGTGGGAATAGTAATTATTGTTAAGTAAGTATATATTATATATGATGTTTAATTATTATTTTTTAAATTAAATATGTATTATTAATTTTTTTTACCATTATTACATATATTTAAATATGTTTAAGTAATTAATAAGTATTATTTACAGTATTTTTTATGTTTTTTTAAATAAATTAAAAATCGATATATTTAACAACGATATTTTTAACATCGATATTATTTTTTCGATATGTTGGTACTTACCATGTTGTACATAGGGCATCGATATTTTTGCTATCGATATAATTACGCCGATATTTGTGTAGGTCGAAATTCTGTCTGTCGAAATTCTGTCATAGATCCGTATTCTTCAGTCTCCTCCGCCTCATCTCTTTCTGCCTTTGTGGCCGCTCAGGTGTGTCTCGAGAGATAATCGTCGCCAGTGTAATGTGCATAAATGACGCTCGCGCTAACACATGTGGCGCCGACACATTAATAAAACACGGGACACCTTAGTTACTCTCCGCGTGGTCCCGGACTAACTTTCCGGCCACGCCGTCTTTATTTATATCCGCGTGCCTGACGTCATGCGTCAGCACGCGCGTGCCCCGGGTGGCGCGAGTGAGCTAGACCGTCACCCTGTGCCTCGGAAAACTGCAAGCACTTCTCTGCCACCTTTCCACAAGAGGGAACGAGTGTGGCAGGAGAGTCACGTGGCGACCTCCAGTGCACACGTGCTGGGTCCTTACTTCACCCATGAGCTGCCCCGCCGCAAAAGAGCAAACATGCAAACCGGGCCCTCAGGCCACAAAGCGGGCTCTGTGTTGTAATTGTTTCTGACATCATCAACCAGCTCTCCTTTGTTATATCAGCCTTCTTCCTACTCCTTCGCCCTGTCCTTGAAGTCTAATCTTTGGTGAACTCTCAAACTCAGCTCTCTCTCAGTCGCCATCTTGCACAACATTGTTTTATAAAATTAGAGGTAGATGAGAACAGAACTGTGATAGCTTAGGGCATACTCCCAAAGCACTGACACACAGGACAATTTATGTGTGGTACTGTACCTCGTCATGGCCTGTTCTACCATGTTTCGCTTGATTGTGAACTTTGTTGTTTAACTACATTCCTGTCTTCTCTGTATCAATATTAATAAGGAATATACAGGGTTCTATACTTGTATTGTATTCTATTGGTATTGAAATAGTCATTTGCTACCCATTACGAGGATCAAAACGTTCTGGGTGTGTCAATTGTATTATTTTATACTGCTTCATACCCATGAAGAGGGCATGAAGAACTCCGATTTGTATTGGGTTACTGGGCGCCTGGAGTGCATTGGTGAAAGGCAGTTGTTTGAAGAAAAAGATGTAAACAAGCATTTGCAATGCAATCGGTCTCGCATTTGGAACCTCTTATGTATTTAGCTATGCAGCACATTAGCCTGGATGCAGAAACATCTACTGTTCTTTAACATGGAGGGAAAGTAAGCACCAAACTGTGTGACACGCCATGTATGGGAACACACAGAGAGAAAGTTTGACTTTCTGCGGGAAATGGTATAGTCTAAAGCTCTGTTTTAACATAAAATCAGGGCCTTCGGTGGTCATATCACTGAAAATACAAGATTTGAAAAAAATAATTTGAAAAAAATATTATTGTCTGCGGGTGCTCGTGGAAGACAATTTCTATGGACTGGAATCTAGAGAATGCTAAAGTGATTCTGGTATTTTACTGACCTCTGCTGGTCGTTTTCTATCAAGAAAGTAAATAGAGGCAGTTGCCAGAAAAATTAAAAAAAGAAAGTCTCTCAGCAGAAAGCAATTCTGGTATTTTACTGACCTCTGCTGGTAATTTTCTACCAAGACAGTTAAATAGAAGCAATTCAACAGTTAAAAAGTCCCTAAGCGGAAGCAGACAAGTCCTATGGCTGATCTCCAGAGACAATAAAGTACATACACCTATAAGTATATGATAAGTGTATACTAAAGTATATACAAGAGGTCTCGAATGCTCGACTTAAAAAGAGATGTTCACACATATAATATACACTATTCCATCCTATATATTGATGAAGCAAAGTATATCACTACAACAACCCAATATAATTGGCAGTTAAAAAGTGTAGCAACTTGACATTCAAAAGGTCATGCGAAAAATACAATCCCTTAGCATCATTTGAGCAATTACTTGCAAGTAGATGTACAAGCTAGCAGAGAAATAAGGTGCGTTGACACATGCACCAATGTTCAACCAATAGACAGCTGCTAATAATGGAGAGGATGTAGCCTAACGGCTAGGGCGGCCGATCTCAAATCTGGCGAACCGGGATTGAGTCTCGTCAATGACACTCAACATCCTGTGATACTGGGCACATCACTTAAACTCCCTGTGCCTAATAAAAATGAATTTGTCCAAGTGTAACACAACTTGTGCTGATGTAAAGGGCTCTGGTACCTTCGGGTCAAGTTTGCACTATATAAAACTCCGAAAAGAAAATAAATGAAAATAACAGTGCCTTCATCAGGATAAGACAGTATAAATAGATTGGGGGCTGTTAAAGAAGAAGGACGAAAACATACAGGCTGAGATTTACACATTTCCTACTCACTAACATTTGTATTAGTACTCCTTGAAAGCTGTGTGAGGCACAGGGTTACATGATCCATGGAAAACAAATTCTATTCACACCAGAATGATGTCAGTTGGAATAAACAGTGTGAAGGTAATGCATTATCATCTGTTAGTATCAACTAATCCCCTTGTCTATTAAGACAAGGCTGTAAAGTAAAAAATGAAGCCCCCCAGTCAGCGACTCACTACCCACCTGAGGAGATGAGTTGATCACTTGTTGGGCTGACCTCGACCCAGCTACTAAAAACCCGCCAAAGTAGCCCAAAGGTGACCACACTGATGACTGTTGATTTCCTGCAACCTCACTAATGACAGTTGTTTCCTTGCAGGTATTGTCAGACGTGGAGGAATACGATACGGCCACCGTGCTAAGAGACTTGTCGTCAAGTTTTTGCCCCTGCTGGTTGTTTTGCTATTGATGTGGCTCATCCTCCTTGTACTGATGCTGGTAAAATGTGAGCTTTGTTCCCAGTTTATTTCTTATTTATGTATGCAAAGTGTTTTGTGACCTCTACTCACATTGAGTTCCTGATTACCTCTATGAAAAAGTCAATTGCATAAAGCATCGGGAAATAATTTCTACATATCTAATAGTGTCATTAATTCCACCTCTTTATGCTTTCAAATTAACCCCCAGCTATCTCTAGCTGGCTTGATTATCTATAGACCCCCGGATTGTCCCTCATCACGCACCAATTAACTTTTGGATTTAATAACCCTAAGCTCCCTAGCTCACCCACACTTTATTGTAGTGGGTGACTTCAATGTCCATGCTGATAGACCTGACTGCCCCCAGACCACCCAACTTATTACAACGCTGCAAGCTGCCAATCTTACCCAGATTACCTCAGGACCGACGCACCGGGCTGGCCATATGCTAGACCTAATTTTCTCCAACGTACGGGACTCTACAACCCTTCCACCACTACCATTAGTATAGACGGATCATTTTCTAATCCCCTTCTCCATCTCCCTCCCATCCCACTCTCAGAAAGCAGGCAAACGCTCGTATATGCGTAGGAAATGGGATAAAATATCTGCGGATACCCTATGCCCGGTGCTTGCAGCTGCCCCCCCCCAATTGACTTCAGACGCTAACTCTGATGCAATGATGTTGAACCACTGGATAGGTAGCACAGTGGAAT